>NC_143084.1:12238750-13547500 GCF_052426305.1 Pelodiscus sinensis | reverse complement strand
TGCTGCGGGGCCTGCGTGAGGCCGCCGACTCGCCTGTCCGCGAGGATCTACCCCAGCCCTCACTATGAATTCTACCATCTTTGCAACATTGAATGCCCGGGGCTGTAGGGCGGGTCTCCGCAGGAGCCGGGTGCTCTCCTTCCTTCGGGAGGGGGGGTACTCGGTGGTTTTCCTGCAGGAGGCCCACACGACTCCAGCCGTCGAGGCTGGCTGGCGGCTGGAGTGGGGGGACGGGGTGTATTTTAGCCACCTCGGCGCCCACTCGGCCGGGGTGGCCACCCTGTTCTCCCCTGCCCTACGGCCCGAGGTGCTGGGGACCGCCGAGGTTGTCCCGGGCCGCCTGCTGCACGTCCGGGCCCGCGTGGAGGGGCGGACGTTGAACCTGGTCAACGTCTACGCCCCGAACGCGGGCCCGGACCAGGTCACCTTCTATCGGCAGGCGGCCACCTTCCTCGGCACTCTGGATCCTCGCGAGGGCCTGGTCCTGGGCGGGGACTTCAACACCACCCTCGATGACCGGGACCGTGTAGGACTCGCGAACTGCCAGGCCGCGGCGGACGTCCTCAGGGAGATCGTGGAACATCACTCCCTGGTGGACGTCTGGCGAGACCACCACCCGGACGACAGTACCACCTTCACTTACGTCCGGGTGGGGAAAACACGGTCGAGCCACTCCCGGTTGGATCGCATTTACCTCTCACGATTCCATCTGGCACGAGCCCACTCCTCCAGCATCCGGCCGGCCCCGTTCACGGACCACCATTTGGTGTCCGTGAAGGCCTCTCTGACTTCGGAGAGGCTGGGGCCGGCCTATTGGCATTTTAACAATAGCTTGCTGGAGGACGTGGGCTTCGTGGCGTCCTTCCGGGAGTTCTGGCAGGCCTGGCGGGGGCAGCGGCCCGCCTTTCCCTCGGCGCGGCGATGGTGGGATGTGGGGAAGGTGCGCGCCCGGCTCTTCTGCCGTGACTACTCCCGGGGCGCCAGCCGGCGGAGGGATGCGGCGATAGAGCAGCTGGAGCGGGAGGTCTTGAAGCTTGAGAGGCGCCTGGCGTCCGCCCCCGAGGATCCACTCCTCCGCGAGGCGTGCCGGGAGAAGCGGGAGGAGCTCCGAGCCCTGGAAGATCACAGGGCCCGGGGCGCTTTCGTTCGATCCCGCATCCACCTCCTTCGGGAGATGGATCGCGGCTCCCGCTTCTTCTATGCCCTGGAGAAAAGGAGGGGGGCAAAAAAGCACGTCACCTGCCTCTTGGCGGAGGACGGCACCCCCCTCACGGATCCGGTGGAGATGCGCGGAAGGGCCAGGGCCTTCTACGCCAGTTTGTTCTCCCCGGATCCGACCGAAGCCGACGCCTGCAGGGCGCTCTGGACCGAGCTCCCGACGGTCAGCGCGGGCGACCGAGACCGGCTGGAGCTGCCTCTCACTCTGGCCGAGTTCTCGGAAGCCCTCCGTCTCATGCCCAACAACAAAACCCCGGGCATGGACGGGCTGACCGTGGAGTTCTACCGCGTGTTCTGGGACGTCCTCGGCCCGGACCTCGTCACCGTCTGGGCCGAGTCCCTGGAGAGCGGGGTCCTCCCTCTGTCGTGCAGGCGAGCGGTGCTCGCCTTACTGCCGAAGAAGGGGGACCTCCGCGACCTACGGAATTGGCGTCCCGTCTCGCTCCTCAGCACGGACTACAAGATCGTAGCGAAAACCATCTCGCTGCGACTGCGGTCCGTGCTGGCGGACGTGATCCATCCCGACCAGACCTACACCGTCCCGGGCCGTAGTATATTTGATAACTTGTATTTGGTCCGGGATCTCTTAGAGCTCGGGTGTAGGGACGGCTTGTCGTTCGCCCTCCTGTCCCTGGACCAGGAGAAGGCGTTCGACAGGATGGACCACGGGTATCTCCTGGGCACCCTGCAGGCCTTCGGCTTCGGGCCCCGGTTTGTGGGTTTTCTCCGGGTGCTGTACGCCCTCGCGGAGTGTTTGGTCAGGCTCAACTGGACCCTGACCGAGCCGGTCAGCTTCGGGCGGGGGGTACGTCAGGGGTGTCCGCTGTCGGGCCAGCTGTACGCTCTGGCGATCGAGCCCTTCCTCTGTCTCCTCCGTAGGAGGTTGACGGGGTTGGTGCTTCGGGAGCCGGAGCTGCGGCTGGTCCTGTCGGCGTACGCCGATGACGTGCTCCTCGTGGTCCAGGACCCGGGCGACCTGGCGCGGGTGGAGGCTTGCCAAGCCGTCTACTCGGCAGCCTCCTCCGCCCGGGTCAACTGGGTCAAGAGCTCTGGCCTGGTGGTCGGGGACGGGTGGCGGGCCGGCTCCCTCCCACCCGCGCTTCAGGCCATCAGGTGGAGCGCGGGTCCGCTGCTCTATCTGGGCGTTTATTTATCCGCCACGCATCCCTCTCCGCCGGAAAACTGGCAAGGTTTGGAGGCCAGGGTGGGTGAGCGGCTGCGGAGATGGACGGGACTGCTCCGGTGTCTCTCCCTTCGCGGGAGAGCGCTGGTACTCAATCAGCTGGTCCTGTCCATGCTCTGGCACCGGCTCAACACCCTGCGCCCGGCCCCGGAGGTCCTGGCCAAGCTCCAGAGGGCAGCTTTGGGGTTCTTTTGGCCAGGACTGCACTGGGTCTCTGCAGGGGTCCTGTCCCTCCCCCTGGAGGAGGGGGGTCAGGGCCTGGTCTGCATACGCAGCCAGGTCCGGACCTTCCGCCTCCAGGCCCTGCAGAGACTCCTCTTCAGTGCAGGTAGTCCGGCATGGGGCACCTTGGCGCGCGCTTTCCTCCGCCGCCTCCGAGGGCTCCGATACGACCGGCAGCTCTTTTTTATCCATCCGAGGGGTCTTCCGCGAGACCTCTCAGAGCTGCCGGAATTCTACCAGGACCTCCTCCAGACCTGGAAGCTGTTCTCGGCGACCAGGTCCGTTGTGGCCTCCGAGGGGGCAGACCTCCTCGCGGAGCCCCTGCTCCACAATCCAGCCTTGTGCGTGCAGGTGGCGGAGTCTCCCTCGGTGCGCCGGAGGCTGATCCTGGCAGAAACCACCACGGTCGGAGACCTCCTGGACTACGACAGGGGGGACTGGGTGGATCCCCGAGCGCTCGCTCGGCGCATGGGGCTCTCCACCCCCCGAACCCCTCTGCGCCTACTCCAGGAGGTGAAGGCGGCTTTGCCGCGGCCCGCTCTCGACTTCCTGCAGCGGTCCTTGCGAGAGGGTACACCCCGCCCCTCCCCTCCTGCAAAGCCTCCGTCCCTGATTATTGGGCCCCTGTTCCACGGGCCCCCCCGGCCTCCCCACCCCTGGACCCCCAGCCGGCTGCAAAATCTGCAGCCGGTCTGTTTCCAAGCCGCGCCAAGGCAACATCTGTACACGCTCGTGCTCCACACCCTGCATTTCCCCACCCTCGTGTCCCGCCCTGATACCAAATGGCGGGACTATCTAAGACCCGTAGAGGGACGGGAACCCCGGTGGGCCAGCGTCTATTCCGATCTAATTCCGCGGCCCATCGGGGACATCAGTTGGCGGCTCCTTCACGGAGCCGTGAGCACGGGCGTGTACTTGGCGCGGTTTACCCCCATCCCAGACACCTGCCCCTTCTGCGGCGTGAGGGAGAACCTGGCGCACGCCTACCTCGAATGCGCCAGGTTGCAGCCCCTATTCCGGCTCCTCCAGAACCTCTTATTGAGGTTCTGGCTGCACTTTTCCCCCCACCTATTCATTTATGCACACCCTATCCGTGGCCCCACAAAGTCGCGAGACCTCCTCGTCAACCTCCTCCTGGCTCTAGCTAAGAGCACCATCTACAATACCAGGAGGAGGATGCTAGACGAGGGGGTTCTCTGCGACTGTGGGGCCTATTTCCGTTCCTCCCTTGTGTCACGAATCCGGGCAGAGTTCCTCTGGGCGGCGTCCACTGGCTCCATCGACAGCTTTGAGGAGCAGTGGGCGCTGTCCGGGGTTCTCTGCTCGGTGTCCCCATCCGGCTCCCTTATTTTGAACCTTTAACCCGCACTCCTTGATCCTTTATTCATTATTTGCCCCAAGCACTTAGTTGGACATGGGTCCAGTGTCCCTCCCATAAGGCTGGGGAGGGGCTTTTAGAAGGTGGGCGGGCTTCGCCCGCCCACCATCCCATGTTTTCAAATAGACCCTTCTACACTCACGAGAAGGAGAAGAGGCAGCAGGGTGCAGGGGCTGCTCTCTTCCTTCTCCCCCCACCCCGCTGGTTCCTGGTTCCTGCTTCTGCACCAGCCGGAGCCCTCCCCACCCAGCTGCTTCCCTGCCTGCCTGCCCGCCCGCTGAGACCTGCTCCCCGGACGTCACTGCACCCCACCACCACCACCATCACCACCGCTACCACCACCACCTGCTGCTGTTGCTGCCTGGGGGGAGAGGGGGGGCCTGCCAGTTGCCCTCCCTCTCCCCTCCACCATCGCTCCAGAGGAGGAGGACCACCCCACCAGCACCTACCACCCGGAGGCCTTCCACTGCCACCTGCCTGCTGCTGCTGCTGCACCCCGCTGAGGGGAGAAGAGGAAGCCACCGAGAACTGTGGAGGGGGTTTGTTCACAAACTGAGCTTTTCAATCTGCTCCGGGGTGGTGGTGAATTGAACTGTTAAAAGGGGGGCTGGGGGAGAGGCTCGGAGCCCTCCCCCCAGTCCAGCTGCCCCCCCCACCCGCTGCCACCACCCCTAAGGCCCCCTCCACCACCCTTTGCCACCTGGACTGCCTCTTCTCCCCCTGGTGGGGTTTGCTGCCCTGCCTGCCACCTGGGACTCTGCTGCAGCGGTGGGCGAGGTTGAGCCCCACACAGTGCTCGTGGGTGTGCTCCCTCCCCCCTCTTCTGGACTCGGCCCCCCTCCCTCAGCTACATCTGGCTGGGGGGCCACCCTTACCCCCGGTCACCCACCTTACCCCAGCAGCTTGTTTTTTTTTTCCCCCACTGCCTGCCCCTCCCTGTTAGCTTAGTTTGGTTCCTTCCCTCCCTTCCCAAATCCACTTACCCACCACACCTGCTCCCAAAGTCATCTGCCACGCCCCTGCCCCAGCCAGCCCAAGAGTGTGTGCCCCGCCCCACCCAGCTGTTGTTTGCCTCCATTTTATCCCTCCCCACCCCCCCCAGCCCTTGAGCACCACCTGATTTGCCTCGCCCCCTCCCTGCCCTGAGCGCTTGTGCCCCCCCTTTTAGTTAGCCCCCTTGTTCACTGCACCTCCCCAACGGCCCCACAACCCCCCCCCCCCCCGTATCCCAGTGCAGCCGGAGGAGCCGGCCCCCGCCCTGTACCCGTTACCTTGCCCCCTGCCTGCCCTGCCGGCACCCTCCTCCTCCGCTCCAGCCTTGCGGGGAGGAGTGGTTGCTGGCCCCTCGGTTCCCCTGCTCTATCCGCCCCTTTTGGTTCTCTCCCTCCCAGCAACCAGTCGGCGGGAGGGAGTAGTTGCCCCCCCCCCTTTTTTCCCTTCCCTCCCAATTATACGCCCCCCCCACCCTTCCCTTCCCTTGCGTGCCCCCGCCCCCGTATTAGCGCCCTCCTCCTCTGCTACAGCCTCAGCAGGGAGGTGAGGCTGCTAACTCCCCCCCCCATATCTTCAGTCGCCCTCCCCAAAACCAACACCCTCCCTCTCCCCCACCCCCTCCATTTCAGACGCCCTCCTCCCTCGCCTGCTGTCTGGTAGGGAGGAGCGGTAAACCCCTCCTCCCCTTCCTGCTATCTGTGCCTCCTTCCTACCCCCCCCCTTCCATGATGGAGGCAGTCCCTACCGCGGCCCCCTCACTACCACCAGGCCCGACAACTGCTGCGGCTGACCTCCCGACCCCAGGCCCGAGCTCCGCCGCCGCCACGGCCACCGCTCCCTCAGACACGGGAGCAACCGTCACCTCGGCCGGAAAAAAGGGCGGGGGGAAGAAAAAGGGCAAAAGCCCGGCCCCGAAGGCCAAATCCATCATGGCCAAAGCCGCCCCGCCCTCCGCAGCCCCTCCTTCCCCTGCTATCCCCTCCACCAGCTCTGGGGGTGACGCAACTAAGGCCCCCAGAGCGTACGCCCAGGTGGCCGCTGCTACCCCCTCACCTGCCCTGTCATCAGCCCCGACTGCCGCCTCCAGCTCCATCCCTGGCGGCCGCGGCCCCTTTCCCACCATGACCAGGAGGCACGGCGTCCGCTGCCTCCTGGTTGCCGCCTCGCCCCACATGGAAACCTACGTGCGGGCGATGGCGAGGGTGGTGGGGGCCTCGGCCGTGGTGGCGGCCTCCAAGATGTACGGCAAGGCGGTCTTCTTCCTTGCCTCGGAGGCCGCCGCCCAGGAGGCGGTGGAGAGGGGCCTGGCGGTGGGAGGCGTGCACGTGCCCCTCGAACCTTTGGAGGACCTGGGCGTACGGGTGGTGCTCACCTCCGTCCCGCCCTTCCTCCCTAATGCCGCCCTGTTACCTTCCCTCTCCACCCTGGGGAAGCCCATCTCGACCATCAGCCCTCTCCCGCTGGGCTGTAAGGACCCCGCCCTCCGCCACGTTCTATCTTTCCGCCGGCAGGTACAACTGCAGCTGCCGCCGGCGGCGCGTGGCGGGGAGGCGCTCGAGGGGTCCTTCTTGGTGCCCTACCAGGGGGCCCATTATCGGATTCATTACTCCTCGGGGGAGACCCGGTGCTTCCTCTGCCGGGCGATGGGGCACGTCCGGAGGGACTGTCCCTTGGCCCGGTCGGAGGAGGCGTCCGGGCCCCCCGGGGCCCGTAAGGGCGCCGGCCCCACCACCGCCGGCCCCCCTGGTAGTCCGGGATCCGCGGCCGCCCCTCCTCCAACCGACGGCCCTGCTCGGGAGCCAGAGGCGTCCCCCCTGGCGCGCCCGAGCGGGCAGGCGGGCCCCACCTCTAATCGGTCAGTCACCGCGGGGCCCGAGGAGGAGAGGGTGGCGCGGTTGCCGCAGGGCGAGGGAGAGGGCCCTCCCCGGGTGGAGGTATCCCCTTCCTTCCCACCCTTGCCACAACGCCGTCCCCGAACCCCAAAAGTGCCCCCCGGCCTTGCCCTCGCTGACCGGCCCTCCACTTCCACCTTGGAGGGCTGGACGCTCGTCGGGGGCAAGCGCAAAGCCCGCCGGTTGCGGGCTCAATCTCCCCCCTCCGATGAGGAGGGCGGGAAGGCCCCCCTCCGAAAGATCCCGAGGGGGGCCGGCGCTGCCCAGAGCGCCCCCGACGAGCATCAGCGGGAGGCGCCGGCCGAGGAAGCCGTGGCAGCGAGGGGGGACGATGAAGTCCCCCCTGAGGAGCCTATCCATGAGGAGGCCTCTGATGGAGCCCCCCCGGCCCTGAGTTCAACTGAGCCCCCCTCCGTTCCCGCTGAGGTAATTGTTGCCTCGGCGGCCGGAGGGGAAGGCTCCGGGGCCGAGGGGATGGAGCTTAGCTCCATCTTCGAGGAGATCGAGGCCCTGGGTCTGACCCCGCTCACCCAGGGGGAGGACGACCCTCCGCCAGCGGGCCTCGGTCTGGGCGGCGACTCTATGGCGCCGCCCCCTCCTCTCCCCGATCCCGTGTCCCAGGTGGCTGACCCCGTCCTCACGCTCGGGGCGCCCCTGATACTACCCACTGGCCCGGCCGACTCGAGCGCCGGAACGGATGCCGCCGAGCCCTCTGGGGCGACGGCTGGCGCCGAGCGGCCGGGTCCCGGGGTTGGGGGTGCCCCCTCTCCAGCTACCGAGGCGGGGCAGTCATCCCCCTTTCCCGTTGGGGGCCCAGCAGAAAATGCCATCCAGGCCGACGCCGAGGCATTAACACCTGCCTCTCCACTTGAGCCCGGCGTCGGCGCGGGCCCCCTTCCTGTTCCCGACCCCCAACTTCCCATTCGGGAGGCGCCGCAGCCCGGTGGGATTGCCACAGGGGACCCTTTCCCAGACCCCATCCAGGATCCCAATTCCCTCCCACGTCCCGATCCTCCCCCTACTCCCGCTTCCGCCCTTTATGAACCCATCTCCAGCCCCGAGTCCTCCCCTGTTCCCGATCCCTTCCCTACCCCTACCTCTGCCCCATTCCCTGCCCCCGACCCACTGTCCGGCCCTGAACCTACCCCTCCCCCCGGCTCTGCTGTGGAGGTAACCCCTCCCTCGCCGTCCCCCCCTTCTTTTCCCATCCTGGTCCCCGTTATGTTGCCCGATCCGTCCCTACTGCCCCCCCAAACGTCCGCCAGTGCCACCCCCGCGAGGGCCGTCTCGTTCCCGCTAGCTGCGGGCGGCCCTTCGGGGGTCGTTTTTGTATCCCCGGTCCCCAACCCGTTGGGGGCTGCCTTGTTCCCTCCGCCGCCTCCTTCCCTGCCGGGGTCGGGGGCGGGCAGCGCGGCGCCAGCAGCAACGGCGCCGCGTCGGGGATCGGATCCCTGTTTGCCCGTCTCCGTGGCCCGTGAGCTTCGTCCGGGGGCCCGGACGGAGGAGAATCCTGGTTCCCCCTCGGTGCTGAGGGGCGAGCTGCGCCAATTCCTCGCGGATAACCGCGGGGCGAAGGGAAAGGTGCAGCTCGCCCTCCAGCGCTGGGGGGACTTCCACTCCATCCTCCAGGCCACTAGAGCCTTGTTGCAGGAGGGGAGAGGGACCAGTAGGCAGGACGACGCGGCCTACCGTCAGACCCGCAGGTTTCGGGACGCCCTCCTGACCTTCGGGTCGGGGAGCGGTCTGCTGCGGGGTCTGCGTGAGGCCGCCGACTCGCCTGTCCGCGAGGATCTACCCCAGCCCTCACTATGAACTGTACCATCTTCGCAACATTGAATGCCCGGGGCTGTAGGGCGGGTCTCCGCAGGAGCCGGGTGCTCTCCTTCCTTCGGGAGGGGGGGTACTCGGTGGTTTTCCTGCAGGAGACCCACACGACTCCAGCCGTCGAGGCTGGCTGGCGGCTGGAGTGGGGGGACGGGGTGTATTTTAGCCACCTCGGCGCCCACTCGGCCGGGGTGGCCACCCTGTTCTCCCCTGCCCTACGGCCCGAGGTGCTGGGGACCGCCGAGGTTGTCCCGGGCCGCCTGCTGCACGTCCGGGCCCGCGTGGAGGGGCGGACGTTGAACCTGGTCAACGTCTATGCCCCGAACGCGGGCCCGGACCAGGTCACCTTTTATCGGCAGGCGGCCACCTTCCTCGGCACTCTGGATCCTCGCGAGGGCCTGGTCCTGGGCGGGGACTTCAACACCACCCTCGATGACCGGGACCGTGTAGGACTCGCGAACTGCCAGGCCGCGGCGGACGTCCTCAGGGAGATCGTGGAACATCACTCCCTGGTGGACGTCTGGCGAGACCACCACCCGGACGACAGTACCACCTTCACTTACGTCCGGGTGGGGAAAACACGGTCGAGCCACTCCCGGTTGGATCGCATTTACCTCTCACGATTCCATCTGGCACGAGCCCACTCCTCCAGCATCCGGCCGGCCCCGTTCACGGACCACCATTTGGTGTCCGTGAAGGCCTCTCTGATTTCGGAGAGGCTGGGGCCGGCCTATTGGCATTTTAACAATAGCTTGCTGGAGGATGTGGGCTTCGTGGCGTCCTTCCGGGAGTTCTGGCAGGCCTGGCGGGGGCAGCGGCCCGCCTTTCCCTCGGCGCGGCGATGGTGGGATGTGGGGAAGGTGCGCGCCCGGCTCTTCTGCCGTGACTACTCCCGGGGCGCCAGCCGGCGGAGGGATGCGGCGATAGAGCAGCTGGAGCGGGAGGTCTTGAAGCTTGAGAGGCGCCTGGCGTCCGCCCCCGAGGATCCACTCCTCCGCGAGGCGTGCCGGGAGAAGCGGGAGGAGCTCCGAGCCCTGGAAGATCACAGGGCCCGGGGCGCTTTTGTCCGATCCCGCATCCACCTCCTTCGGGAGATGGATCGCGGCTCCCGCTTCTTCTATGCCCTGGAGAAAAGGAGGGGGGCAAAAAAGCACGTCACCTGCCTCTTGGCGGAGGACGGCACCCCCCTCACGGATCCGGTGGAGATGCGTGGAAGGGCCAGGGCCTTCTACGCCAGTTTGTTCTCCCCGGATCCGACCGAAGCCGACGCCTGCAGGGCGCTCTGGACCGAGCTCCCGACGGTCAGCGCGAGCGACCGAGACCGGCTGGAGCTGCCTCTCACTCTGGCCGAGTTCTCGGAAGCCCTCCGTCTCATGCCCAACAACAAAACCCCGGGCATGGACGGGCTGACCGTGGAGTTCTACCGCGTGTTCTGGGACGTCCTCGGCCCGGACCTCGTCACCGTCTGGGCCGAGTCCCTGGAGAGCGGGGTCCTCCCTCTGTCGTGCAGGCGAGCGGTGCTCGCCTTACTGCCGAAGAAGGGGGACCTCCGCGACCTACGGAATTGGCGTCCCGTCTCGCTCCTCAGCACGGACTACAAGATCGTAGCGAAAACCATCTCGCTGCGACTGCGGTCCGTGCTGGCGGACGTGATCCATCCCGACCAGACCTACACCGTCCCGGGCCGTAGTATATTTGATAACTTGTATTTGGTCCGGGATCTCTTAGAGCTCGGGTGTAGGGACGGCTTGTCGTTCGCCCTCCTGTCCCTGGACCAGGAGAAGGCGTTCGACAGGATGGACCACGGGTATCTCCTGGGCACCCTGCAGGCCTTCGGCTTCGGGCCCCGGTTTGTGGGTTTTCTCCGGGTGCTGTACGCCCTCGCGGAGTGTTTGGTCAGGCTCAACTGGACCCTGACCGAGCCGGTCAGCTTCGGGCGGGGGGTACGTCAGGGGTGTCCGCTGTCGGGCCAGCTGTACGCTCTGGCGATCGAGCCCTTCCTCTGTCTCCTCCGTAGGAGGTTGACGGGGTTGGTGCTTCGGGAGCCGGAGCTGCGGCTGGTCCTGTCGGCGTACGCCGATGACGTGCTCCTCGTGGTCCAGGACCCGGGCGACCTGGCGCGGGTGGAGGCTTGCCAAGCCGTCTACTCGGCAGCCTCCTCCGCCCGGGTCAACTGGGTCAAGAGCTCTGGCCTGGTGGTCGGGGACGGGTGGCGGGCCGGCTCCCTCCCACCCGCGCTTCAGGCCATCAGGTGGAGCGCGGGTCCGCTGCTCTATCTGGGCGTTTATTTATCCGCCACGCATCCCTCTCCGCCGGAAAACTGGCAAGGTTTGGAGGCCAGGGTGGGTGAGCGGCTGCGGAGATGGACGGGACTGCTCCGGTGTCTCTCCCTTCGCGGGAGAGCGCTGGTACTCAATCAGCTGGTCCTGTCCATGCTCTGGCACCGGCTCAACACCCTGCGCCCGGCCCCGGAGGTCCTGGCCAAGCTCCAGAGGGCAGCTTTGGGGTTCTTTTGGCCAGGACTGCACTGGGTCTCTGCAGGGGTCCTGTCCCTCCCCCTGGAGGGGGGGGGTCAGGGCCTGGTCTGCATACGCAGCCAGGTCCGGACCTTCCGCCTCCAGGCCCTGCAGAGACTCCTCTTCAGTGCAGGTAGTCCGGCATGGGGCACCTTGGCGCGCGCTTTCCTCCGCCGCCTCCGAGGGCTCCGATACGACCGGCAGCTCTTTTTCATCCATCCGAGGGGTCTTCCGCGAGACCTCTCAGAGCTGCCGGAATTCTACCAGGACCTCCTCCAGACCTGGAAGCTGTTCTCGGCGACCAGGTCCGTTGTGGCCTCCGAGGGGGCAGACCTCCTCGCGGAGCCCCTGCTCCACAATCCAGCCTTGTGCGTGCAGGTGGCGGAGTCTCCCTCGGTGCGCCGGAGGCTGATCCTGGCAGAAACCACCACGGTCGGAGACCTCCTGGACTACGACAGGGGGGACTGGGTGGATCCCCGAGCGCTCGCTCGGCGCATGGGGCTCTCCACCCCCCGAACCCCTCTGCGCCTACTCCAGGAGGTGAAGGCGGCTTTGCCGCGGCCCGCTCTCGACTTCCTGCAGCGGTCCTTGCGAGAGGGTACACCCCGCCCCTCCCCTCCTGCAAAGCCTCCGTCCCTGATTATTGGGCCCCTGTTCCACGGGCCCCCCCGGCCTCCCCACCCCTGGACCCCCAGCCGGCTGCAAAATCTGCAGCCGGTCTGTTTCCAAGCCGCGCCAAGGCAACATCTGTACACGCTCGTGCTCCACACCCTGCATTTCCCCACCCTCGTGTCCCGCCCTGATACCAAATGGCGGGACTATCTAAGACCCGTAGAGGGTGGGGAACCCCGGTGGGCCAGCGTCTATTCCGATCTAATTCCGCGGCCCATCGGGGACATCAGTTGGCGGCTCCTTCACGGAGCCGTGAGCACGGGCGTGTACTTGGCGCGGTTTACCCCCATCCCAGACACCTGCCCCTTCTGCGGCGTGAGGGAGAACCTGGCGCACGCCTACCTCGAATGCGCCAGGTTGCAGCCCCTATTCCGGCTCCTCCAGAACCTCTTATTGAGGTTCTGGCTGCACTTTTCCCCCCACCTATTCATTTACGCACACCCTATCCGTGGCCCCACAAAGTCGCGAGACCTCCTCGTCAACCTCCTCCTGGCCCTAGCTAAGAGCACCATCTACAATACCAGGAGGAGGATGCTAGACGAGGGGGTTCTCTGCGACTGTGGGGCCTATTTCCGCTCCTCCCTTGTGTCACGAATCCGAGCAGAGTTCCTCTGGGCGGCGTCCACTGGCTCCATCGACAGCTTTGAGGAGCAGTGGGCGCTGTCCGGGGTTCTCTGCTCGGTGTCCCCATCCGGCTCCCTTATTTTGAACCTCTAACCCGCACTCCTTGATCCTTTATTCATTATTTGTCCCAAGGAATTAGTTGGACATGGGTCCAGTGTCCCTCCCATAAGGCTGGGGAGGGGCTTTTAGAAGGTGGGCGGGCTTCGCCCGCCCACCATCCCATGTTTTCAAATAGACCCTTCTACACCCCCTAACTAAGTCGATCATGTGAGACCCCGCAATAGCCACCCCCCGGTACACAAAACTTCCGTTATCGGCCCAAGAAGAAACATCTTTAAGCTGTTTGAGTTTATTTAACAATATCTCAGCTCTTTTTTTTTTTTTTGATAGCAAGGATTTACCCCCCTCCAACACCTCTCAAACCACAAAGTCCATTGGGTTCCCCTCAGCTTCGGGAGGCTGAATTTCCTCCGGCTCTCTCCCGTGCTCGGGGAGAAAGAGACTTATTTTAGTCTTTTCCGCTTCCCCCTGCTTGTTCAATACCAGGTATCTTTGCCAGGACCCTTTTGTCAAGTTTAGCCTTTTCGTAGTTGGATAAGCCGGTTCTGTGAAGAATGTCTTTCATTTCTGAATCCAGCTGGTAGGGGGCTGTAGTTCTTAATACTTTCTTTGCCGCTAGAGGAGCCTTTCAGTTGTTCCAGCTGATGGCTAGGCAGGAGGTACATTTTTTCAGCGTCATTAGCTGTTAGTTAACAGACCTGGCAGTAGAGGGAGTGCACAGCTCAACAAAGGACCAATAAAGGCCCCGGAGTGTTTTACAATTAGTTTTTTGTTTTTTTGAGGGACAGTCTTTTATTGCTCAGTTTTTTAATAGGTCCCCGGGCTTTTTTTTAGCATGCTTATTTGTCGGGGGTTCAGGGGGACATAGCCTTTTAAAGTGTTGAGCGCTATTTCTGAGATGGCTGCGACCAGGTCATCAGAGGCAGAGTAGAGAATAGCTTTTCTTTGCTGTGGCTTGGCTTTTATGAGGAGCCTTAAAAGAGCCATATTTCTCTGCATGCGTCTAGACATACTTGGTAGGAGGCTGCTCTTTTTTAAAATGGGGGCATTTGCTAAAAACGTCTATTTTTATTAGCTTTTTTAAAGATGTATACACAAGGCCAGTGTGGGGGGAAGAGGCCTGTTCTTAGCTTGTAGGCTTCGGGTGTTGAAACGTTTAAATCCACCAGCAGGTACCCGTAAGGTTTTTTGGTAGTGTCCTCAAAGGCCTCCAAAAAGAACTGTGTTTTACCACGGTACATTTGTCGGGCCAGAGTAGTGATTTGCAGCTTATCACAGGGATTTTTAAGAAGAACCATATACTTAGTATTTAAATTAATCGTTTGGCTTTTTTTTCCCCGGCAAAAAATGTTTTCCACAGTGTACATAATACTTAGGTTTCTGCGGTGTATGTACTTTGTAAAGGCTTTTTCAATTTCACCACTTTCAGAAGCAGACTCCCTTAGGTCATCTATCATAACCATAAACAACAAGTAGTCATGTGGCACCTTATAGACTAACAGATTTATTGGAGGATAAGCTTTCGCGGGCAAAGACCCACTTCATCAGATGCAACGTCCCACTTGCATCTGACGAAGTGGGTCTTTGCCCACGAAAGCTGGTGCGCTAATAAATCTGTTAGTCTGAATCTGTATAAACAATGAGAAGTCCTGTGGCACCTTATAGACTAACACGGCTACCCCTCCGATACTTGTATAATAGCCATATTTGCTTTATTACTAGGAAATAGTTGTTCATCATTAAAAGTACAGGCAGTCCCCGGGTTACGTACAAGATAGGGACTACAGGTTTGTTCTTCAGTTGAATCTGTATGTAAGTCGGAACTGGCTCCAGATTCAGCCGCTGCTGCTGAAACTGACCAGGGGCTGACTACAGGAAGCTGGAGGCAGAATTGCTCTGCCCCCAGCTTCCTGGAATCAGCCACTGATCAGTTTCAACAGCGGCTGAATCTCGAGCCTGGGACAGAACAGCTGGGCTGCCAGGTAGGTCCCTGCAGGACCAACCCGGCAGCACCCCAGCTGCTCTACCCCAGGGTCCACAACAAAAGCCTGGTCTGCTGGGGGGGGGGGGCGCACTAGCTGCGCCCCCCCCACCAGCAGACCAGGGACACGGGGAGCAAAGCCGCAGCAGCGGCGGGGTGCTGCGCCTCTGAGGCTTTGCTCTGGCAAAGCCTCAGAGACGCAGGACCCCGCCGCCGCTGCGGCTTTGCTCCCGGTGTCCCTGGTCTGCTGGAGACGGTCCCCAGCAGACCAGGGACACCCGGAGCAAAGCCGGGGAGGCGGAGGGGTCCTGCGCCTCTGAGGCTTTGCTCTGGTAAAGCCGGGGAGGCGTGGGACCCCGCCGCCGCTGCGGCTTTGCTCCCGGTGCCTCTGGTCTGTTGGGGACCGTCTCCAGCAGACCAGGGACACTGGGAGCAAAGCCGCAGCGGCGGCGGAGTCCCACGCCTCCCCGGCTTTGCCAGAGCAAAGCCTCAGAGGCGCGGCACCCCGCCGCTGCTGCGGCTTTGCTCCAGGTGTCCCTGGTCTGCTGGAGACGGTCCCCAGCAGACCAGGGGCACCCGGAGCAGCTTTTCTCGCCCCAGAGGTCGAGGTGGCGGGACTGCTGCGCTCTGGGCGGTCCCGCTGCCTGCGAGCTCCGGGGCGAGAGAGCCCCGTTCGTAAGTGCGGATCCGACGTAAGTCGGTTCCGCGTAACTCGGGGACTGCCTGTATCTGGTAATCCTTCCATAAACATAATACATGGAAATTTTTGCAGCAACTCTTTATACAGTGGTTGCCAACAGCTATAACATCATACAATTTTTTCAGGCATACACGATACCCATGCCATTTTCTAACAATTGCTTTTATAAAAAACATTTTTCCAGAATTCGAAGGCCCACAAAGCAGACAGGAAAAGGGGTGAACAAACCAAACGTAGCTTTACATAATAATCAGTACCCGTATGGCCAGGTTTTAAAATCCTCTTTGAGGGCCTTTTTGTCAAATGACTTTTGGGTTTGGGGTTTTTTTAAGAGTCCTTTTTTCTATCAGCCAATGTTTTTTCACCCTCGTGATCCCTGGTTATTGTACCACAATCTCTTTGGGGGTTCTTCCGTGGGGTAAGCCCCGACGAGCTCTTTTAAACTTTCAAAATTGATATTTTTGCTGTTTCCCGAGTTGAGCGTGATCCCTTTCATTTTCATACAGGTTTTACCGCCGGATAGTTTGCATCCATATGTTTTAGGTCCGGCGGACACAAACTCCACGATGTGTTCAACTGCTGGTATTTTGCTGGTCAGATCCCCTAAATAATCCCCTAAGGGCAGGTTCCACTCTCCTTCTTTACTTACAAAAATCACTGAATCTGTATCGTGGTAAAGACACCGCTCTTGTAATCGATCCAAGAGCCAGTAAAGCTCTAGCTGGGCATAGGCGGTGGTGAAGCACGCTATACACATGTTAGCGTTGCTGGAATGGGTGCAGCGCTCCTTTGCATACTTCCATGACACCACCGCCGTGTCATCATCGATAAATTCGCATGATGACACATAGTAATAAGGCACAAAAGCGTACTTGAAGAGCTCATCTGCCTTTTTGCAGGGGTTACCTTAATCTTACTTAGGCACACACCTTCTTTTTCCTGGTACTCTTTACCGTACTGGGGTTTTTTTCATTTCATCCATGCACCAGTGAGGGAAACCTGAGGCCTCTTGTTTTTCCTCTCAGGTGCATTTTAATATAGCCTGAAAACAGAGTGTCTGAAGTGCTGTTAAAGTGCCAGATTTCATAAATCTTGGCAATTGTGTACCCTTTGTCTAAAGCCTCCATCCACTCTGTTAGAGAAGAAACAGGCGACCCAGGAGCGGATGGGGTAAACGGAACTGCTTTATGGCCTACGTACGTTTACCTCGGACATTCAACACAACATCCAAGTGGCAACAAATTGTCACCAATTACTCCCTTTTATCTATTTTAGTATGTTAATTCACACGTCTATCACTGCTTTCCCTGAAACCTTATTTAGTAATGTTAACTCCTACATAATGAATATTAATAAGCAGGTGATGAATACAATTCTACCCACCCCTGTTTGTTGTTTACTGGTTGTTAGTTGAATCAGCATTACATACTGTCTTAATCAGCAGCTTATAGGGAGGGCGAAAGCACTTTGACCCTGACAATGTTTTTACGGACAAGTGCGAAGACAAAACAAGACACTGTTCAGTGCAACCATCTTGCAAGGCTGCCAGGACAAAGGGGGAAAACATGTTTAAAGGGCAATGGCAATGCCTATTCTGGTTAGACCCCTTACCCACTGATGTAAAGTCATCCCAGACCCCTATTCATTTTTACATATCTCAACACTATCGTGCACCAAGTCCCCATTAAAACCCTCTCCTCCTACCTGTGCGTGCAAGGTCCCTTTTGTTTTGTTTCTGCACAAAGGGCTCACAGGGGAAAGGTTAGCTTGCCCCCGACCCTGTATGGTAAAACGCAAAAATAGAGACCTCTTGGGGTGGGGGGTACACTTCAACTTTAGTGATGCCAAAGTACTGCTTAATGTCCCCAAAGTCCTTATACACAATAACAGGGTGCCTCACAGGACAATGCTTAGTCTTGTTAACAAAAGGGTAGAGGCTGGTGAAATTGTAGTAATGAATTTACTCCCCGGGCTATGGCTTGTAATACAGGCAAATAGTGTTGGTTCTACCCCCGTAAAGGGCGTCTCTAGGAACCAAAGGCTGCGGCAGCCTTTTTTCTCCTAAAAAGGCCCCCACCTGGTTATCATTAGCTAGCATTGCCTTCCGTTTGTGTTCCCATAAGGTCCTCACCTCAAAGCCCTGTCTTTTCACAAATTCAGTCTTAATCATGGTACGGTTGTACAACTGTCTGTAGGTCACCCCGAGCAACGGATTGTAATAGTTTTCACAACAACAGACGGGGCAGCCGTGAAAAAAACAACCGTTAAATTCAAAGGCCGTAGGTATACCTGCTATATCAGCATAGCCATCTAAAAAGTAGGATCCCACTTTAAGCTCCCCACCCTGCAAAGCAAGTTGAATGTAAATGTTTTCTGTGTGAGCTACGTACAACAACCACTGAATGTCCGGCATGGAATATCTCTTTTTTGTTGTTTGTGGTAATTGTCTAATGGCAGAAGGGCTATGGTTTGCGCTTGTAAAAAGTTAAACCGGTACATGGCCATGCTAATATAAGGTACTTAAAGGGATCTGTACACTAAGGCTGTGTCTAGACTGCATCCCTTTTCTTTAAAAGGGATGCAAATTAGACACATCGCAATTGCAAATGAAGCGGGGATTTAAATCCCCCCCGCTTCATTTGCATAAAAAATAAGGAATAAGGGATCTTTCGGAAAAGGCTTTATTTTCCGAAAGATCCGCGTCTAGACTGGCGCTTTTTTCCGGCAAAGCTCGGAGCCGGAAAAAAGCGGCAGCCATTTTTATGCAAATGAAGCGGGGGGGGGATTTAAATCCCCGCTTCATTTGCAATTGCGATGTGTCTAATTTGCATCCCTTTTACGGAAAAGGGATGCAGTCTAGACACAGCCTAAGGGTATGTCTAGACTACATGGCTCCGTCGACGGAGCCATGTAGATGAGTTTACTAGATATAGGAAAATGAAGCGGCGATTTAAATAATCGCCGCTTCATTTACATCAAAATGGCCGCTGCGCTGTGCTGATCAGCTGTTTGGTGGCACAGTGCGGTAGTCTGGACGCTCCGCGGTCGACAATGGAAGCCTTTGTCGACCGCTCTGGCAAACCTCATTCCACGAGGCATAATGGAGCAGTTGACAAAGGCTTCTGTTGTCGACCGCGGAGTGTCCAGACTGCCCCGCTGTGCCGCCAAACAGCTGATCGGCACAGTGCGGCGGCCATTTTGATGTAAATGAAGTGGCGATTATTTAAATCGCCACTTCATTTTCCTATGTCTAGTAAACTCATCTACATGGCTCCGTCGACGAAACCATGTAGTCTAGACATAACCTTAGTGGCCACCTCCTCGTTATCCTGGCCTGGGTTTTTAACAATTTGTTTTTTTGTCACTCTCATGACTTTTTCTGAACCAGTCACAAGCCTCTCGCAAAATCTCAACATCTTTTTGACAATAATAGCGCAGTTCTTTTTGCAGATCAAATTCATTTTGGCAATTGTGCTGGTACCAGTTCAGAAATTCCTTTTTTCCTTCAGGCATCATGTACTCTACTCCAAAGGCTTCTACTCAGGGCATAGAGCCCACGTAGTCCTGATTTCCAGCAGGTTTTTTTTTAAACAAGAGGAAAATACCCCTTGACTCCCTCGAACCCCATAGCTTTGGGTAACTTGCTAAGTTTCATGGGAAGAAAATTTAAAGAATCTATAAACCTGATGTTTAAGTTCATCACTGTTAGTTTTCCACCTTGCGTTACGGGGGTGATGGGCATTTTTTCCTTAATCAGCTGTCTAAGGATAAAATAACAATCGTAGCATTATGCGCAATAAAAGTGTAGTCCTTAAAACATTTGTCTACAAAGGCTCGAACAAAATCGCTGATGCATTCTACGCCCTTAAATAAAGAAACTGGCTGGGAATTTAAGTGTAAGGCATAAACGTAGTTTGGCACATGTACCCCTGTTTCTTGTGTAGTCCCCGTACTAAAGGGGCCTGTGACTTTCTGGGAGGATCCTGTATGCTGCAATCTAGCCCTAGAGACTAAAACTCCCATGATCCCTTGAGGTAAAAGGTGAAAGCAGGGCTTGTCCAGACATGTTGGGAGAGGGACTCTCCATTTTGGGACAGAGGAGCTAGGCTGCTGTGGAGGAGCTTTTGTCCAATACAGGAGCTGTTGTGTTGCAGCTACAACCTGGGGGGCTTGGATCTAGCAGGCTGCTTCAGGGGCTGTTAATTGCCCCTAGAGGGGAGAGACTCTGGCTGTGCCTGTGGCTGAGAAGGGCTACATATACCTGCACACAGGAGGAAACTGAGTAAGTGGGCTCTTCGGGAAAGTGCTGCCTGGGACAGACCTCAGGGTATGTCTACACTACAGAGTTAATTCGAAATAACAGACGTTATTTTGAATTAACTGTAATAGCGTCTACACATACAAACCGCTATTTCGAAATTAATTCGAGCCATTATTTCGAATTAGGTAACCCTCATTCTACGAGGAATAACACCTAATTCGAAATAGCTAATTCGAAATAAGTGCTGTGTAGACACTTAATTCGAAATAGGGGGCCTCCAGCCCTTCCCAGGGAGCCCTGGTGGCCAATCTGGGCCAAACCAGGAAAACTCCTCTCCTCTCCCCCAGCCCCGGGGCCCTTAAAGGGGCAGACTCTGGCCACTGGGCACATGCAAGAGACAGGCCTGACAGCAGCTGCAGACCCTCAGCCAGTGTCCACAGGATGGCAGCCAGTGACAGCCAGCTCTCCTCCGCCCAGTCCCTCGGCACCCAGGGGCCAGCCAGGGGCCGGAGACGGCGCGCACCCTCCTGGACTAGTGCGGAGGTCATGGACCTCATTAAGGCCCCCAACTTCCATGATCTCCACACTAGGTGGAGGAACGTGGCCATCTACGGCCGCATAGTGGCCACCATGGCCAGGAAAGACCACAGGCGCACCCAGGAGCAGGTGCGCCTGAAGATGAAAGAGCTGCGGTAGGAATACGCCAGGGCCACCGGGGCGGTGCTGCAGCAGGGGCTGACACCTGCCCCCACTTCCCCACCCTCAATCGACTCCTGAAGGATGGGGCAGCCCGGGAGGCAGTGAGCTGGGACCAGAGGGCCCTGACCCAGGTGCACCGGAGCGGCCACCACCAGCTGTTCCGGCACCGGAGTCAGCAGGGTTGTCCGGGGAGGCCATACCAGGTAAGTGCCAGCACTGTCCCCTGCCCGGGGGGGAGGCAGAGAGGGAGACCAGGGACCGCACACGTGGGCCATGCCTCCCATGGATCACGCAGCCACCTGTGCCATGCCACCCTTGGGCAGGTGGCTCCAGCTGCGTGACACCCAGGGGCCATGGCCCAATAGGCACACACGTGTGTGAAGAGACCTGACACGCTCCCGACCCTGGGGCGGGACCTAGCAGGACGCCCTCCCTTGACATGCCCCCGCTACACAGAGGCAGGGGCCATCTCCCCCCCGCCCCGGCCACACTATACACAGCACAGGGGCATGGGTGCGGTCTTGGGGCAGCTCCCAATCCTGGGGAGAGCCAGACATCCTGACCATGGCCTCTGTACAAGCACAGCGGCTGTGATGGTGCAGGGCACGGTCGCCCTCACATCAAGGGGGGGGGCTGGGCATCATCCACTGTGTCCCCAGGGAGAACTGATCACTTCTCTTCTTTCTCTACGGCTTCACCAGCTGCTCGCAGGGCCGGCTTTAGGAAGTGCGGGGCCCAATTCAAACCGTTTTGGCGGGGCCCCCTCCCACCCCCACCCCGTATTTTTTGCTGAACAACAACAACAAAAAACCCAAACCACAGCCACACACAAATATCACATCAAGTAGATCTGATCAAAATGTATATCTATATAATTGAACATTTTCAAAAAAAAAGCCATCCTTTATTATGCAAAATTTTACACAAAATTAAATCAGTTGCCTTAAGTGTAGGTCAAATATTTTCAATTGCAAACTATCCAATTTTTTCAATAAAGTTTAAAGTTTGATTTTTAAAAAGGTACCAGAGAGCGTTGCAGGTTTCGGTTACATTGATTTACTTTTTAAATAGCAAAAATGGAGTCTTTGAAAGAAAGTGTCAGTTCTGTGCTCAAATTCCAGTCCTTAGTGATTGCAGCACCACTGATTTCCCTAGGTAATATGGTACCTCCCCACCATTGCCTCCTTGCACTGCCCTTCAACACACTGCCTGCATGTTGAGTCCAAGGTCAGTCTACACAAGATTTTATCAATGATTTTTGCTCAAGCGATCACTGAGACAAGACAAGGACTCTCAATTGATTCTAGTCAGCTCTGCCTTTAAACCCTGGATGTAAAGTGTCAGATATAATTGAGGACTCCCAAATAGACTCTACACCACCAGAAATAAAACCTGGTTCCATCGTCTGTGACTTTCACTTTGGTGCGACTCACGATCCTCTGCTTAGTGTTCAAGTTATGGTAGACCCTAAGCCAGGTCATATTAAGTTCAGGTCTTTTACCTTTTAATCCTACAATATGGATAACAGCATTTCATTCTCCCAGCTCCAAGTCTTAAGTGAATTTCAACCCAAAAGAGCCAAAACTGATCACCTTGACACAGCAAGTGTGTCTCCTGATCTCTGTGGCAAAGTAGGTTGTCTATATAAATAAGGTCGGCTCGTGAAGCCTTTTCCTACAGTTGATTAACAGACGGCAGTAGATAGCTCATTCAGACCACTGGCTGGTAACAGTTAGTCACCCTGACCAGTCATTAACCAGAGTCATGGACTCACCCTGCTCTCCATTGTCTCTAGGATTCTCTGATGACCTGTGACAAAAAAGGAGGGTGGAAAAGGAAACTGAAGGGAGAGACCTCTCTAAATTCACCAATCCAAGAGCAGTATTGCCAACCCCAAAATCACAAGGAACGCCTACACAAAGTTATGAGAATGGTCTACAAGTCCTAAGATTTTTTAAAAATAAAACATGTTGGATTTGTATTGGCCTTTTGTTTCTGGAGTATTTAGGGTTCATGTTTTAAAGCTTTCCTCCTTAGCTGTAAGGCCCAGAAATAGAGAACTTTTTTTAAATGAAAGCTGAGATTCCTACATACTCAATTGACTCCAGGCCTTTAGAAAAACACCAAATGTTTTGAGACTCATGGTAAAACAATGGAGGAATTCTTGTGAGCCCATGCTTTGCCCACCGTATAAATAAAAAAAACCCCAATATCTTCGCCACTAAACCTCCTAATGAGATACTGCAAATGGCGAACTGAATTCAACAGCTCCTGATATGAACAGGTATCAACCTGGTTTTTCATATTTGAGATGGGTTACCAGGAATCATACACGACAATATGAAATCTTTGCACTCTCAAGTCAGCATATTCACAAAGCACCTGTAATTTTGATCCCTTTTATATTATTTTTCTCCCAGGGGGAACTGAGCCCTCCGGCCCCCTCACTATGCCACTGCCCCCCCCCCCCACCGCAGATCTATCATCTTATGCACGTGCAAGATCTGTGAGAGCCGTCCCATGAATCTGCAGTTAGTGTCTGTGGCGCCTGCTTCTGGGTGGTGTCTCAATGCTCCACATTCACCTCCAAAGAGGGGGCTTCCCAAAGCAGGCCCTTGTTGCTGACCCCCAAGGCATCCACAGGTCCAGTCTCCTTTCAATGGGCCTACTTCCCAGGGCTCATTGATCTTGGATCTGGCTTCCATCCCCTCTCCAACCCCCAACAGAACCACTGTGCCCTCCTGGCTTAGGAAAAGAATAAACAGGAGGATGGAAATTAACCCGCCCAGTCTCACGTCCCCTAGGCAGGGAATGAGCCATCTACATTAGGCCCCAGCTGGAGTATCATGTCCACTTCTGGGCGCCACATTTCAGGAAATGCGGAGAAACTGGAGAAAGTCCCGAGAAGATCGACACAAATGATGAAAGGTCTAGAGAACATGAGCTAAGAGGCAAGGCTGAAGGAATTGGCCATGTTTACCTTGGAAAAGAGAAGACTGAAAAGCGACATGACAGCAGCTTTCAAGTATCCAAGGGTATGTCTACACTACAAAGTTAGTTCGAACTAGGTAATCCTCATTCCACAAGGATTAAGCCTAGTTCGAACTTACTAGTTCGAATTAAGGGCTGTGTAGCCCCTTAATTCGAACTAGTGGGAGGCTAGCCCTCCCCAGCTTTCCCTGGTGGCCACTCCGGCCAACACCAGGGAAACTCGTCTGCCCCCCTCCCGGCCCCGGACCCCTTAAAGGGGCACGGGCTGGCTACGATGCCCGTGCCAGGTGCAAGCCTGCCAGCACGCAGCCAGCAGACCCTGCACCTGGCACGGATCGAGCCACCCACCCGATGTCCCCCAGCCCTCCCCCTCTTCCTGGGACCAGGCTGGCGGCTCCCGGGAGCTTGCCCGGGACCGCAAGAGGCGGGCACCTTCCTGGGCTAGTGCGGACATCGTGGACCTCGTCCACGATGTCCGCACTAGGCACAGGAACGTGGCCGGCTAGGGCAGGAGAGCTGCCAGCCTGGCCACCCAGGAGCAGGAGTGCATGAAAATCAAGGTGGTCCACTGAGACCCCCGACCCTGAGCCCTGAGCTTACAATGGACGTCCTGGGTCAGACCAAAGGTCCATCTAGCCCAGTAGCCTGTCTGCCGACAGCGGCCAACCCTAGGGACCCTGGAGGGGATGGACCGAAGACAGTGACCGAGCCATTTGTCTCGTGCCATCCCTCTCCAGCCTTCCACAAACTTTGGGCAGGGACACCACTCCTACCCCCTGGCTAATACCACTCCATGGACCCAACCTCCATGACTTGATCTCACTTCCCTTTAAACTCTGTTCCAGTTCTAGCCTTCACAGCCTCCTGCAGCAAGGAGTTCCACAGGTTGACTCTTTGCTTTGTGAAGAACAACTTTCTCTTACTAGTTTGAAGCCTGCTACCCATTCCTTTCCTTTGGTGTCCTCTAGTCCTTCTTTATGGGAACTAATGAAGAACTTTTCTGTATGCACCCTCTCCACCCAACTCCTGATTTTAGAGACCTCTATCCTGTCCCCCCTCCGTCTCCTCTTTTCTAAGGTGAAAAGTCCCAGTCTCTTTAGCCTCTCTTCATATGGGACCTGTTCCCAACCCCTGATCATTGTAGTTGCCCTCCCCTCTCCCAGCCTCTCTCTTCCCCTCTCCCACCTCCTTTTCCCAGTCTCCCCCAGTTTTGTTCAATAAAGACAGATTCCATTTTTGAAGACACGTTATCTTTATTTTGTACATCAAGAAGAGGGGCTAGGGAAGGGTAAGTGGAAGGAGGTGAGGGAGGAATGGGGTACGCGCCCCTGATGGGGAGGACTGGGCTGGCTCTGCGGGCTTCTGGGGGTGGAAGCTCTCCTGCAGCCCCCCAATTGCCCCCTCTCCCCAGATGGCAGCCTGTGGCAAGTGCAGCCGGGCTGATGGCCGAGTGCTGTGATGTGCCCAGTGTGGGCACTCAGGGCAATCCAAGCCAGGACTGCTTTGCAAGCGGGGCACCCCTGAGAACTGTCTGTCCGGGGTGGGGGTCGGGACCCTTTAAGCACAGCCCTCGGCTAGCCTGAGACAGCAGCTCCACGCTCTAAGTCCTAATCTGATGCCCTGCCGGCACTGCTTCCGGCCATCCTTAACCCCGCTTCAGGGTCCACTTAATGTGGACATGCTAGTTCGAATTAGCAAAATGCTAATTCAAACTAGTTTTTAGTTCTAGATGCGTTAGTTCGAATTAGCGCTGTAGTGTAGACATACCCTTAGTAACGTCCAGCTGCTCCTCAGCCTCCTTCCTCTCTGACCGAGCTTGGTCCAAGGCTTCAGGTACACAGATCCTTGGAGTCAGGGCAGGCCTCTTGCTCCAGTGCACCTCTTTCCTGGGGCTCCAGGAAAGTTCTTTGGCCATCAAACACCTCTCTACAAGGGTCACTAAGGGTACGTCTAGACTACATGCCTCTGTCGCCAGAGGCATGTAGATTAGGCTACCAGACATAGGAAAATGAAGCGGCGATTTAAATAATCGCCGCTTCATTCAAATTTACATGGCTGCCGCGCTGAGCCAACAAACAGCTGATCAGCTCCCTCCCTTCCTTCCTGGAAGAGGAGCCCTTTTAAACCAGTCTCAACTGGTTCTTGATTGGCCCCAGGTGGTCTGATTAGCCTGACTCCCTTTGTTCTGGAAGGCTCCTAATTAACTCCAGGGGTGCGTCTAGACTGGCAAGATTTTGCGCAAAAGCAGCTGCTTTTGTGGAAAAACTTGCCAGCTGTCTACACTGGCCGCTTGATTTTGTGCAAGAACACTGACTTCCTACTGTCCGAAATCAGTGCTTCTTGCGCAAATGCTTTGACGTTCCCATTCGGGCAAAAGCCCTTTTCCGGAAATGCTTTTGCGCAAAAGGGCCGGTGTAGACAGGCAGCTAAGAAGTTTTGCGCAAAAGCAGGGTAAATGGAAAAAAGCCCTAGTAGCCACAATCAGCTCTTGGACTTCCTGGTAACCTGAGCCCCCTTAAAGCAGACGCAGGCTGCTGAGGTCACAAGGCAGGAGCCCTCTGGCCACAGCTCTGCCATGTGGCCCCTGCTGTCCAGCAGACACCCCCCCAAGCACAATGGCAGCTCCAGTTGGGGATCAGCCACCTGCACCCCCAGCGCAGGAGGCCCCCAGGGCCAGAAAAAGAAGGGCCCCATCCTGGTCCCCAGGGGAGCTGGAAGCCCTCCTGGACCTCTGGCAGGAGGAGGAGGCCCTGCATGAGACCCGCTCCCGGCGCCGGAACGCAGAAATCTTTTCCCGCATGGCCCAGGCGCTCACCCAGCAGGGCTATCCAGCCCGGACCCTGGAGCAAGTCCGGGCTAAGGTAAAAGAACTGAGCCTGGGCTATGTCCGGGCCAGCGAGGGCCAGGGGGCAGGAGCTGACACCTGCCCCCAATTACCAACGGCTCCACACCATCCTGGATGTCCCTGTGGACGACAGCAGTGCGTCGGAGGATGAGGCCGGCACTGCCACCCAGCAGGCCCCCTCCAGCAGCCCTGACGTCTCCCGCGCATCCTCCGAGGCCGGGGAAGGATCCACTGGTGAGTCTTGCCTTTTGCACTCACAAGGGCGGGGGGTGGGGGTGGAGCCAGACGCCCGGAGGGGGGAGGGTCGAGCATGTCACTCAGGCCATGTGAGCTGCACGCTGTGTAGCATTAGGCAGGAAGCAGCACGTGCAACCACGTGCAGCCTGGTGACCGAGCAGGATGTGGCCGCGGCAGGCAGCTCCAGGGCACGCCTGGGACCGTGCTGCTCACACACATGCGGCGGGACCAGGGGGAAGGGTGGATGCCGGCTGGAACCAGCCAGGGCCCCAGGGACTCAGCCCAGAGCCCGCACCTCCGCAAGGGTGCAGCACGCAGAACGGCACACTGCCCCATGCCTGGCTGTGAGGCACAGCCAGCTGCTCCTGGGAAAACCGCAGCATCACAGCCCTGTGAGCGTGGGCCCCACTGAGCCCCTCGCCTGCTCCCGGTGCCTTGGCTGGCTCCCTGAGGGAAGTCCCCACTGCGGCCACACATGTCCCTGGGCTACGTGGGTGAGGGCTAGCGGGAGGGAGAAGGGGGGAAGCGCTTGGGCTGCCCCTAGGGCCGCCTGAGTTTTGCTGCAAGGATGGGACACTCCCCAGTCACCCCTGGTTCCGTCCAGGAGATATCCCACGCGATGGGGATCTGAGAGCCCAGACCACCTCTGCCAGACGTGCTCCCAGGCACTGTGTGGGGATGCATCTCGCTCCCTGTCAAACACCAGTGATTAGCCCAAAGCCTCACCGCCTCCACCAGCAGGGAGTTCCACAGGTGAACACAACACATGTGCCATCCCGCCCTCCACGGGGCCAGGACACAGACCGGTGCTTACAATACTGGAGGGAGGACCCTACTCCAGGGGCGGTCCTGTATGCAAACATACAACACGGGGGGCAGAGGGGAACCAAGTGGGCCCAAGCCACACTACTGTGGGGTCACCTGGGCTCAGGGGTGGAGGGTATGGGGTGTGGGGACAGTGGCCGGGCTGCCTGCCTGACCCATCCTTTCTTCTCTTCCCTGCAGCAGGACCAAGCACAAGCCGGGGACCCTCTAGTCCGGCAGCGGCGCCACCCCCAGCTGCCCAACCACCGAGGTGGCGGCTCCGCCACCGGGACCAGCTCCTTCTGCGCCACGTGCAGGCCATCGAGCGCATCGAGGCAGCCATCACTGGTGTTCTAACTGGCCTACTGGTCCAGACTGCTTCCAGAAGGTTCCTGCTGGTCCTAGCCCTGCCCCTGCTAGTTTACCCAGGGCTCGGATACTTGCCTTTGAGCGCTCTTTTATATTCTCCTGCCCTGACCCTGTCACCCAGTCTTTACTCTGCCCCTCCCTGCACCCCTCTTCTGCAGGAGTGGGGTGTAGGTGGGACTGCTGCTGTGGCAGGTAGTCTTGGCTGCCTCCATTCTAGGCCAGGTCTTCTCTTCTCTTCTCTTCTCTTGTTTGCAGGCAGCTTCCTCTCCCCTTACCTCAGCTAGCTGTTGAGGCTGCTGGGTGTGGGAGCATCTACTGACTTGCCCCTGGGTGGGGAGAGGGAGGAGGACCCCCCTTTCCATCTTCTTGGGGGTCTATCTGGCCCCTCCTTTCATTGCTGCAGGCCCAGACTATCACCTCCCCTGCTCCTGCTCCCTCTGGGGCAGAGGAGGTAAGGGGGCTGCTTTAGAGCAGCTCCTGGGGTATTTTTTCCTCCTTTCCACAGTTTGCTCTGTGGTGGAGGTGTTGTAAGGGGTTTTTAAGGGGCCCACTCTCTATCTAGGTCCTGAGGTGATGGCTGGTGCAGCTCTTGCAGGGTGCTGGGGGTAGGGGGTTGTTCACCTCCCCCTGGTTCCCCTGCCCCTGCATTTCTGCTGCTGTTGCTGCTCCCTCCCCAGCCTCAGTTGCTACAGGAGCCTTTTCCTATTCTTGGCCCCACTGCTTCCCCCCCCCCCACCCTTTTGCTCTGCTGGGCCCTGCAGCAGGTGCTGTGGGCCTGTCCGTGGGCACACTGCTTCTCCTCCCCCCCACCCCAGCACTGTCTAGCTACCCCTGCCTGCTTTTCTTGAGCAGGCACCTCCTCACTGTCTGCCTCCCCCCTCCACTATTTCCCCCTCTGTTCTTTTGTTTAGCACCTGAGCCTCCCCCACTTTTTAGTTACCCTCCCTACACACACTGTTTCACTTTCCACATGCTCTTTAAATAATTTACCCCCTCATCTCCCTAGTGCAGCCAGAGGAGCTGGTCTGACCATCCTGTGCTGGGAGTTGCCCCCCTTCCTCCTATCTGCATTTCTGCCCTCCCACCCTGCTTCCAGCCTAGCCGGGGTGGAGTGGTGAACCTTCTTTCCCTCCCTTGGCACTATTGTCCTCTCCCAATTGTCTGTTCCTGTCCTTCCCTCCCTGCCCATGACTATAATGGAGGGGCTGTTGTGTGACACCCCTGCCCACCCCTCCTCAATACTTCTGCAAATGCCAACCCCTCTGAGGCTGCCAGGCTCCCCGCCAACACAATGGGCATGGTAGACATGGACGGGGATTCCGGGACCCCGACCGCTCCTGCCACGGTACCTTCTGCCACCAGTGTCACCATTAAGAAGGCCTCCCTGAAGGGCAGAAGGGCCAGGAGACCAAAAAGAGCAAGAGCCCCTCCCAGAAAGCCAAACCTCCTGTGGCAAAGGCTCACCCCTCGGCCGTGGCCCAGGTGACAGCCGTGGCTTCCCCTCTTTCCCATTCCCCTGTTCCTTCCACCACCTCTGGGAGCAACAGTGTCCCGGCCCCCAGGGCATACGCCCGGGTAGCCACCACCCTCCAACCTGCCGCCTCTCAAGCCACCTCCCGGAATTCCATCTCCGGCGGCTGCGGCCCCTTTCCCTCCCTGACCAGGAGGCACGGGGTCCGTTGCCTCCTGGTTTCGGCCTCACCCCACATGGAGACCAACGTGAGAGCACTGGCATGTGTGGCAGGGTCCGTGGTGGCGGCCTCTAAGATGTTTGGGAAGGTGGTGTTCTTCCTGGTGTCCAAGGCTGCCGCCCAGGAGGCAGTGGAGAAAGGTTTGGTGGGGGGGGAGTCCATGTCCCACTCAGTCCTCTGGGGGACCTGGGCGTATGGGTGGTGTTTTCCTCTGTCCCTCCCTTCCTCCCCAACACTGTCCTACTGCCTTTCCCTACACCCTGGGGAGGCCCTTGTCAGTCCTAAGTCCCCTTCCGCTGGGCTGCAAAGATCCTACCCTCTGCCACGTCCTTTCCTTCCACCAGCAGGTACAAATCCAACTACTGGTGGTGTGGTGTAGCTGAGAAGCCCTGGAAGGGTCATTTCTGGTGCCCCATCAAGGGGCCCAGCACCGGGTACATTACACAGTGGAGGAGGTTTGGTGTTTTCTCTGTTGGGCGATGGGGCACGTTTGAAGGGACTGCCCCCTGGCCTAGCTCGGAGAGACACTCGGGACCCCCGACACCTGGGAGAGCACCGGCCCCACCATCGCTGGTGGCCCTGACAGTCCAGACCCTGGGGTCGCCCCTCCTCCAACTGTGACCGTCGTCAGTCCCGCTTAGGATCCGCAGGGCCCAGACAAGCGAGTGGGTGCTGCTGCCACCACAATAAGCGGGAAGGCCGGGCCCGCAGAAGAGAAGGTGGCGGGGTCAGCGACAGGACTTGGACAGGGCTTACCTTGGGCAGAGGTCTCCCCTTCCCTTGTTACCCAGCCTCTGTCTTCCCTCACCCTCCCACCACTGCCCTTGTCCCCTGGCTCCTAACCCATTCAGGTCCAGTCTTCCTCCTCTGAGTGCTGGGAGCTCGCCATGGGGAGACAAAGCAATCATGCCCGGTGCTCCACGCCGCCTACTGAAGGGGAGGATACCCTCCTCCTTCCTCTGGGGGTGGAAGTTGGAGCCGGCCCTCCCTCCAAGCCCCCAGATGCTTCACAGCACCGCAGGACAGCTGAGGTGACCGCGGTGGCTGTGGAAGGGGCAAATGCCTCCCTCCCGGAGTCCCTGCATAGGGAAGCCATGGAGGATACTCCCACTGTCCCTGCCTCCACTGTGGAGGTGACTGCTGATGCTGCCACCGACAAGGGCGACCATGTGGTGATGGGCAGCGGGCTCGCCTTCCTCTCCCAGGAGGTGGAGGCTTTAGGGTTGACCCTGGCTGCCTCAGAGGGAGATCACCTTGTCCTGGAGGGACGACAGCTGTCCTCTCTTTCCCCTTCCAATCTGCCACTCTCCCCTCTCCCTGCCTCCGAGTTGCCCCAGGGTGCGACCATCTGACCCCCAGGTGCTTCTAGTGAGTGGGAGTTCCCATTGTTCCCCATCACCCCCTGTACTGTGGCCTCTGGTGCCTCACTCCCCATGGTACCGGGGCCTGGCGCTGGGGAAATACTAACTTCCCCTACCACCGCTACTGATTCCCTGCCCTACGAGGAGACTTCTGACCCCTGGGGACCGCCGAGGTTGTGCAGAGTTACCTGCTGCACCTCCAGGTTTGGATGGAGGGTGTGATGGGGCAGACAGAGCCCCATCTTCCACTGGAGGCCATTCAGCACCGTGGCCACAGCGGGGACAGTGGAGAGAGCCTCCAAGCAGGGCAGAAGGGCAGCCGGCCCTGCAGCCAATCAGGGCTCGGCAGCCTGGTATATAAGGAGATGCTGAGTGAAGGTCAATTAGTTCCTTCCTGGAGCTCAACCTGGTCAGAACTTTGGGCTGGCTGGGAGCATCAGCACCTGGGCCAGCTCCAAGTGGGAGCTGGACCTTTTCAAGGAACCAAGGCTAGATCCTGCAACAGGAGGCTAGCCTGTGGCGGCATGGAAGAATCCCGGGCAAGGGGGGAACCCTGGACATTGGCCACCAATTGGACTGTATCTCCCCCCGAGTGGGCGAGGTCATTGGTGTGAGCCCCCTTATAGCTGCTAAGGGGCGCTCGCTGACGGGACTGAACCTGTTACAGAGGGGCTAACGTTAAATCTCGCTAACATCTATGCTCCAACATCCGGCCCGGAGAGGCTCCGCTTCTTCCAGTGAGCGTTCGCCTTCCTCGACTCTCTGGATCTTCATGAGTGCCTGGGCCTCGGTGGGGATTTCAACTGCACCCTCGAGGAATGGGCCCGCATGAGGACCGAGCAGTGCTAGGCCACTGCAGACGTCCTCAGGGAGATAATAGACCAACACTCCCTGGTGGACGCCTGGCGTGACCACCACCCGGACGAGGATACAGACTTCACCTTTGTCCGGGTGGAGGGTCAACAGTCGTTTCACTCCCGGTTGGACCACATTTATCTCTTGTCATCATCTATTCCGGGCCCACTCCTCCAGCATTAGGCTGGCCCCGTTCTTGGACCATCAATTGGTGGCCGTGACGGCCTCCCTTTCCTTGGAGAGGCCGGGGCCAGCCTACTGGCATTTCAACAACATCCTGCTGGAGGATGTGGGCTTTGTAGCATCCTTCTGGGAGTTCTGGCTGGCCTGGCACGGGCAGCAGCGCACCTTTCCCTCGGCTCGGCAGTGGTGGGATGTGGGGAAGGTGCGGATGCGGCTCTTCTGCCGTGACTACTCCTGGGGCGCCAGCCGGCGGAGGGATGCGGCGATAGAGCAGTTGGAAGGGGAGGTTTTAGAGCTATAGAGGCGGCTGGCCACGGGCCCCGGAGATCCATCCCTCTGCGGAGTGTACCGGGAGAGGCGGGAGGAACTCCGGGCCCTCGACAACCTTTGGGCCCAGGGTGCCTTTGTTCGTTCTCGCATCCATCTCTTCTGGGAGATGGATCGTGGCTCCCACTTCTACGCCCTGGAGAAAGAGGGGGGCTAAAAAGCACATCGTCTGCCTTCTGGCAGAGGATAGCACCCCCCCTCATGGATCCGGTGGAGATGCACGAGAGGGCTTGAGCCTTCTACGCCTCCCTGATCTCCCTAGATCTGACCGACGCTGACGCCTGCAAGGTTCTCTGGAACGAACTCCCGATGGTCAGCACGGGCAACCGGGACTGGCTAGAGCTGCCTCTCTCTCTGGCTGAGTTCTCGGAAGCCCTCCATCTCATGCCCACCAATAACTCCCCAGGCATGGACGGGCTGACCGTGGAGTTCTACCGCGTGTTCTGGGATGTCCTCGGCCCAGACGCTGGCAAGGTCTGGGTCAAGTCCTTGGAGAGCGGGGTCCACACTTTATCGTGCATGCGAGCCGTGCATGCCTTGCTGCTTAAGAAGGGGGACCACCGCAATCTAAGGAATTGGCATCCCATCTCGCGCCTCAGCACAGACTATAAAATCATCGGCAAAGCCATCTCCCTGAGACTGAAGTCCGTGCTGGCGGACGTGGTCTATCCAGACCAGACCTAAATCGTCCCGGGCCAAACCAGCTTCGACAACCTTTTTCTGGTCCGGGATCTCTTAGAGCTCGGTTGTAGGGACGGTCTGTCGTTCGCCCTCCTGTCCTTGGATCAGGAGAAGGCATTCGACCAGATGGACCACGGATACCTCCTGGGCACCCTGCGGGCCTTCAGCTTCGGGCCCCATTTTGTGGGTTTTCTCCAGGTGCTGTATACCTCCACAGAGTGTCTGGTCAAGCTCAACTGGACCCTGACCGCACCGATCCGCTTCGGGCGGGGAGTACGTCAAGGCTACCCGCTGTCAGGCCAGCTGTATACTCTGGCCATGGAGCCCTTCCTCCGTCTCCTTTGCAAGAGGTTGACGGGGTTGGTGCTCCGTGAGCCGGAGATCCAGGTCCTGGACCTTGTGGTCCAGGACCTGGGCAACCTGGCATGGGTGGAGACCTGTCAAGCTGTTTACTCTGTGGCCTCCTCTGCCCGGGTCAACTGGGTCAAGAGCTCTGGCCTGGTGGTCAGGGCCGGGTGGCAGGCGACCTCTCTCCCATCTGCACTTCAGGCCATCAGGTGGAGCGTGCGGGTCGGCTGCTCTATCTCGGCATTTTTCTCTCTCCCCGCCAGAGAACTGGCAAGGTTTAGAGTCCAGGGTGGCTGAGCGGCTGCAGAGGTGGACAGCTGCAGAGGTGGACAGGACTGCTCTGGTGCCTCTCCTGCATGGGATGGCACTGGTGCTTAACCAACTGGTCCTGTCCATGCTCTGGCACCGGCTCAACATCCTGGTTTCCACCCTGGGTTTCCTAGCTAAGATCTAGCAGCTGCTGCTGCGGTTCTTCTGGCCAGGACTGCATTGGGTCTCTGCAGGGGTTCTCCATCTTCCCCTGGAGAAGGGAGGGCAGGGCCCGACGTGTTTGAGCATGCAGGTCCATGTACTCCACCTCCAGGCCCTGCAGAGACTCCTATATGATGCAGGTAGTCCGGCGTGGAGCACGCTTGCGTATGCTTTCCTTCACTGCTTCTGAGGGCTCCAATATGACTGGAAGCTCCTTTATTTGAGGGGTCTTCTGCGAGACCTCTCTGGGCTGCCGGCCTTCTACCAGGACCTCCTCCGGACCTGAAAGCTGCTTTCAGCGACCATGTCCTTGGGAGCCACCATGGGGGCAGACCTCCTTGTGGAGCACCGCTACACAATCCCCATCTTCACGTGCAGGCGGCAAAGTCCCCCTTGATGCGCCAGAGGTTGGTCCTGGCAGAAGTCACCAGAATCGGAGACCTCCTGGACTACGACCGGGGAGACTGGGTGGATCCTCGGGTGCTTGCCCAGCGCATGGGGCTCTCCACCCTACATACTCCCCGGCATGTACTTCAGGAGGTGAAGGACGCTTTGCCGCCCACTGCTTGGGTTTATGTCCACAGAGTCCTGAGAGAGGGTGCACCCCGCCCACCCTTCACCCCTGGACCTCCCAATCTCTCCATCAGCCCCCGGCCCCACATGCCTTTCCAACCTCCCTCCCCTCATCATCTGAGCGGACCATGCGTTGCAGCTGGTCCCCTTTTGAATCGTGCCTAAGAGCCATCAGCACACGCTTGTGCTTCACACGCTCCACTTCCCCACCCTTGTGTCCTGCCTAGACACCAAGTGGTGGGACCTCCTACCGCCAATAGAGGGTGGGGAGTGCCAGTGGGCCAGCCCCTATTCTGCCTTGGTTCCACGGCCCACCGGGGATATCAGCTGGAGAATCCTCCATGGCACTATGAGCATGGGTGTGTACTTGGTGCAGTTCACCCCTGTCCCCGACACTTGCCCCTTCTGTGGTGTGAGGGAGACCCTAGCGCACATCTACCTTGAGCCCCTCTTTTGGCTCCTCCAGAACCTCTTGCTGAGGTTCTGGCTGCACTTCTCCCCTCACCTACTAATCTACACACACCCCATCCGTGGCCCCACAAACTCACGGGACCTCCTCGTCAACCTCCTGGTTATTGCCAAACTGAGTATCTACAAGACCAGGGAGCAGAGGTTGGCCAAAGGAGGGGCCTGCAACTGTGGGGCCCATTTCCGTTCCTACATCTGCTCATGCATCTGGGCAGAGTTCCAATGGGCGGCGTCCACTGGTTCTCTCGAGACCTTCGGAGGGCAGTGGGCGCTGTCCGGGGTTCTCTGTTCGATGTCCCCGTTTAGCCCCCTTGTTTTAGCCCTTTGACCCTCACACCCGTCCCTGTTTTCTTTTTCTTTGTCCCCTGGAATCATTTGGTGTCTAGGACATTTTGGATCCTCCCTGTAGGCTGGGGGAGGGTCCTTTAGATGTGGGCAGGCTAACTCCTGCCCATGTCCCAGACCCCAATAGGAGCACTCTTTAATATAACTCTGACCTGACCTTGTCACTCACTTGTCCCCCCACCCCCTGCACCCTTACTCTTTCTTTTTGGGTGTGTGTGTGGGGCGGGGGGGGGGGGGTACTTCTGTTGTGACAAGTAGACAGGCCTTGGTTGCTTTCATTTTGGGCCAGGCCCCCTCTTCTCAGCCTCCTGCTCAGTTTGTTTGGAGGTAGCTTCCCCTGCCTTTCACCTCAGCTGGCTGTAGGAGCTGCTGGGTGTGTGGTGGTGGTGGGACCTTTGCTGCTCTCCCCTGGGTGGAGGAGGGAGAGAACCTCCTTTTCCATCTTCTTGGGGGACTACCTGGCCCCTTTCTTCATTGCTGAAGACCCAGACTTTCACCACTGCTGCTGCTCCCTCCAGGGCAGAAGAGGTAGGGGGCTGCTTTAGTGCGGCTCCTGAGGATTTTCTTCCCTCCCCACAGCTTGCTGTGTGGTGGTGGTGGTGGGGAGTTTGTCAGGGACCCTCTCTCCATCTAGGTCCCTGGGTGGTGGCTAGTGCAGCTCTTGTGGGGGGTGGCTCACATCCCCCTGGCTCCCCCTCCCCCCTGCATTTCTGCTGCTGCCACCACCAGTGCTGCTCCCTCCCCAGCCTTGGTTGCTCCAGGGGCCTTTTCCATTCTTGGCCCTACTGCTTGCCCCCCCCCCCCTCCTTTGCTCTGCTGGGTCCTGCAGCAGGTGCTGTGGGCCTGCTACTCAGGTGCCTGTGGGCACACACACACACACCACGCCTTTTGTTAAGCAGGCCCTTCCTCAGTGCCTGCCATCCCTCTCCACCGCTTTTCCCCCCTTTCCCATCTGCCCATTCCTCCTGCCCCCCTTCTTCTTTTGTCTCTGAGTCCCCTTGTTTCTTGGTTATATTCCCCCCCCCCCCCAATTTCACTTACCCCATGTTGTTGATATAATCTTCCCCTCATCTCGCCAGAGGAGCCGGTCTTTCCATCCTGTGCTGGGAGCTGTACCTCTTGTTCCTTTATTCCCCTTTCTCCTTTCTGTATTGCTGAACTCCCACCCCACTTCCAGCCTAGCAGGGGAAGGGGGGGAGTGGTGAACCTTCCCCTTCTCCTACCTTCTCCCCCACCCCCCCCACTTTAACTCCACTGGCACTTTATTGGCATGGGTGAGGAGTGAAGGACAGGAACAACAATTGGGAAAGGAAACCATCTCAATGAAGAGGCTGTTGTGTGATGCCCCTGTGACGGACCCCCCCCGCCATGCTTTATGAAATGGACTTATGAAGATAAATATACATAACTCAAAAGTGCTTTGAGCGAATTATTTTGTGTAACCCATCAATTTTCATGTAATGATCTGCTGGTTCTGTTTATCTTACTTTGGTGTATGTATGTAGGCTTGCGACCAGGAGCAGCTAACAGGGAGTTTGGAGAGGGAGTTCTCCAGGTAAAAGAGAAGTAAATATGGGACCCTTGTGGTAAGTGGCTGTCTGGAGTGTGTGATTGTGTGTGGGGGTTACTTGATGTGTGCTGAGCTTGTGTTTGTCTGTTTGGTTTGTTTGAAGGTGCTTCTAAAAGCTTTGAAATCTAGAAGCCTCTCTTAATTGGCTGAGCCTGTCAGGGGGAGGGGCTACCAGGGCTTTCAAGCCTGTGAGTCAGTGACCAGGGAGCTTGAGAACAGGAACAGCTAACAGGGAGTTTGGAGAGGGAGGTTAGAGGGCACTAGTGACTTCTGACCTTCTTTAAAACATAACTCTTAGAATAATCTATATTCCAGAGATATAAAAAGAATCCCAGTTTATACTTAAACTTATTCATAAGAAAAATGGAGGCAGAAGCCCAGCAGCAGAGCAGGGGCTATCCTGTTTATTGTGTCGAGTGTAACATGTATGATTACCTGCCCTGTGGATGGGTGGCGTATGTGTGCATCCGTTGCAAGGAGCTCCTGACCCTCAGAGACAGAGTTCGAGCTTTGGAGGCCAGGGTGGCTGAACTGCAGGAGCTAAGGGAGGTAGAGAGCTATGTTGATGAGTCTTTCCGGGACACTGTAGAACTGTCCCACCTCCAGTCTGAGAGCCCCAGTGCTCTTAAGGAGGATGAAAGTCTCAAGGGAACAGAGCATTCAATGGGAGCAGAGGGAAACCATCCCGTAGTTGGGACCCTCCTCCCAGAGGATGTTGCGGTATCCTCTCGCACTGAGGATACCTCTGAGGGGGAGGGAATGCCAGTTAGGAAGAGGCAGGTGTTAGTAGTGGGTGATTCGATCGTTAGAAACATAGATAGTTGGGTTTGTGATGACCGGGAGAACCGTATGGTCACTTGCCTGCCTGGTGCGAAGGTTGCGGATATCTTGAGGCATCTAGATAGACTTCTGTGTAGTGCTGGGGAGGAGCCGGTGGTCATGGTACGTGTAGGTACCAATGACATAGGGAAGGGTAGGAGAGATGTCCTGGAGGCCAAATTTAGGCTGCTAGGAAAGAGACTGAAATCCAGGACCTCTATGGTGGTATTCTTGGAAATGCTTCCAGTTCCACGCGCAGGGCCTGGTAGACAGGCAGAGCTTCAGAGTCTCAATGTGTGGATGAGAGGATGGTGTAGGGAAGAGGGGTTTGGATTTATTTGGAACTGGGGATACTTTTGGGAGAGGGGGAGCCTATACGGGAAGGATGGGCTCCACCTAAACCAGGGTGGAACCAGACTGCTGGCACTAAACATTAAAAAGGCCGTAGAGCAGTTTTTAAACTAAGAGATGGGGGAAAGCCGATTGGTGCGGAGATGCACGTAAATCGGATGGAGACTTCTCTTAGAGGAGAATCCATTGATAGAGATTCTCTAAGCTGTAGTCAGAAAGAGAGGAGGGGAGAGGACAAACCATGGGCCAGAGCAGACAAACAACCGCATCCAAAGGAATCCAATGCATCAGGGAAGGGCAGACAAATAAGCAGTGGCAAATTTTTAAAGTGCTTGTACACAAATGCTAGGAGTCTGACTAATAAGATGGGTGAACTGGAGTACCTCGTATTAAATGAGGAGATTGACATAATAGGCATCACTGAAACCTGGTGGAATGAGGAAAATCTGTGGGACACAATCATACCGGGATATAAAATATATAGAAAGGATAGAGCAGGCCGGGTGGGTGGCGGAGTGGCACTGTATGTGAAAGATAATGTAGAATCAAATGAAATAAAAATATTAAATGAATCAACATGTTCAATAGAATCGCTATGGATAGTAATTCCATGCTCCAATAATAAGAAATTAGCAGTTGGGATATATTACCGACCACCTGACCAGGACAGCGATACTGACATTGAAATGCTGAGGGAGATGAGAGAGGCTACCAAAATAAAGAACTCTATAATAATGGGGGATTTTAATTACCCCCATATTGACTGGATATTTCACCTCAGGAAGAGAAGCAGAGATAAAATTTCTCAATGGCTTAAATGACTGCTTCTTGGAGCAGCTGGTGCAGGAACCCACAAGGGGAGATGCAATTCTCGATTTAGTCCTGAGTGGAGCGCAGGATCAGGTCCAGGAGATAACCGTTACAGGACCGCTTGGGAATAGTGACCATAATATAATAACATTCAACATTCCTGTGGTGGGAAGAACACCTCAGCAGTCCAGCACTCTGGCATTTAATTTAAAAAAGGGGAATTACACAAAAATGAGGAGGTTAGTTAAACAGAAATTAAAAGGCACAGTGACTAGAGCCAAATCTCTGTAAGCTGCATGGAAACTTTTTAAAGACACCATAATAGAGGCCCAACTTAAATGTATACCCCAAATTAAAAAACATAGCAAGAGACCTAAAAAAGAGTCACCGTGGCTTAACCACCATGTAAAAGAAGCAGTGAGGGACAAAAAGGCATCCTGCAAGGAGGTTTACAGGATCTGCTGAAAAAGGCTTTCTTTCTCGACAGATCCCCCTTTAGACTGCCGCTTTTTGCCGACAAAGTGCTGAGTCAGCAAAATGCAGTGGCCATTTTTATGCAAATTAGGCACGGGATATTTAAATCCCCGTCTCATTTTCAATGTCGACCTGCCTAATCTGAATCCCTCTGCCGACAGAGAGATGCAGTCTAGACATACCCTTAGGCTACGTCTACACTACGTCTACGTGTTCTCGCGCAAGTACCATTTTGTGCAAGAGTTCTTGCATTAAAGTACTTGCACAAGAGAGCGTCTACATTGGCGGGACACTTTTGCACAAAAGCATGAGGCCAGAACTACTTGGAAGAGGGCAAAAGGGCACCAGGACTTTCCAGGGGCAGGGGGCTGGAGCTCCTTTGAGACATGTGCTTAAAGGGATCTCCCTGGACAGCTGTTTCTCTCCTGCTGTGAGCTTTAGGACCTCTTGCAGGGACTGACAGCCATAGCAGTTTCCAGTTGTTGTTGCCCTATGTCTTCTTGGACACCACAGCTTGTGCCTTAGTGCCTTTTGCTCATTTTTTGCCTTCACCTCTTTTGCTGTGCCATGGAGCCAGGGGTGGCCATGTGCCTGCTCCGGCCCCTTCTGGCCATTGTAGCCAGACAGGAACCCCCCTGTAACATCCATTTTTGCTTGCCTGGAGCATCCAGGGCACACAGAGCAGAAGGCCCAGGCTGTGTGACCGTGAATGGCTGTAAACAGAGATACGCCAATTGCTGACCAAGAGGCTGCCAAGGAGTGCCCTTGACTGAAACCCATATTGATACGAACACACATCCATCCGCGGGGGGAGGAATCTCTCGCCCAGTAAAAAAATGTCTAGTACTCACAATTTAGTTATCTCTCTTGCAAGTGTAAATTAACTTGAAACTTGCTTGTAAGAACTGGCGCCACAAAACGGACCAGTACAATTTGGCATCTTAAAATAAGAAAAAGAATACGGGCCCCCAGGGGTATAAAAATGGGTCCAGCAGCACATTTACTCTGTGTCAATCTACCATCTATCTGCTGGTCGGGTTAGGTGTTTGACCTCCCGAGGTTCCAAGGGAACGCCCACCTCGTATTTGTCTTTCCTAGGAATTGAGAGACCGGCCCTGGCTTGACCCGCTGGAGTCGAGAGGCACAGAAGGGGGTAAAAATTGTACCTGGATGTGTCCTTTGTCTTAAGTGTACACATAGACTTAGAGCTCTTTAAAAATTAAGCTGTCACTTGGTACCATTATTTCTATTTTCTATCTTTATTTTCTTTGTAACTATTTTTTTTAAATCTATATTTGCTAGCAGTTAAGAAATAAAGCAATAGCCATTGTAACCATATGCTTTTATAAGTCTTTTAATAAACCTGGGTATGTCTACACTACCCTGCTAGTTCGAACTAGCGGGGTAATGTATGCATACCGCACTTGCTAATGAAGCCCGGGATTTGAATTTCCCGGGCTTCATTAGCATAAGCGGGGAGCCGCCATTTTTAAATCCCCGCTGCTTCGAACCCCATGTAGCACGGCTACACGGGGCTCGAACTAGGTAGTTCGGACTAGGGTGTCTATTCCGAACTACCGGTACACCTCGTTTCACGAGGAGTAACGGTAGTTCGGAATAGGACCCTAGTCCGAACTACCTAGTTCGAGCCCCGTGTAGCCGTGCTACATGGGGTTCGAAGCAGCGGGGATTTAAAAATGGCGGCTCCCCGCTTATGCTAATGAAGCCCGGGAAATTCAAATCCCGGGCTTCATTAGCAAGTGCAGTATGCATACATTACCCCGCTAGTTCGAACTAGCGGGGTAGTGTAGACATACCCCCCGTAACTGTTTAAGTTTTTAACCTGACTCCTTCAGTTGCTGTAACAAAACCAAGAACAATTTAAAAGAACTTCAGCCGGTCATAAGGGACAGGTATAGGAAGAGCTTGGGCGTTTGGATTTGTGTCACTCCCAGGTGACAGATCCGTTGGGGCATCTCTCAGTCTTTCCTAGACTGCCCGCTGCGAAGGGATCTTGTATTCTAGCAGCTAAAATCTGAGATGTAATAGGCTCTTCCTATAGGCCCGGGGCATCTGTCAGCCTGTTGGCTGCCTTCTGCGACGGGACCCCGGTCCTAGCAGTAAAGTCACGGATGTTAAACCTCTTCTCAGCACACACACACACTGCCCTAACCGTCGGCTGACAGAATTGGCGTAGTCGGCAGGATTGTGTTATTGGTTCACATACAGCAGCATGAGGCCAGTCACGATTGACATGGAGTTTAGCTGTATGGAGAAAGCGTTTGCCCGAGAGGGATGAGGCAACCCTAAATGGGATAAAGAGATGTTAGGGAAAGGCACTTGCATCTGGCTGTTAAAGGGTGTGTGGCAAGCAGCCTGCACTAGCTACTGGAACTTAGAAACAGAGCTGATAAGGGTGCAGAGAGAGAGATACGAACTCTGGGAACAATGCCAGAACCTAGATACCCGGGTGCGAACCCTAAATAAGGACATGGAGCACCTACAGGAACGGCTCCTCCCAAGGCTAGAGAGGGGAAGGAGAAAGTAATTAATGGAGAAAAATGAGCTTTTGGAGCTGGCTTTAAGACTTTGCTGGCTCGAGCCCCCGCTCTCCCGCCTTCCACTGCAACCAAGATAAAACAGTACCGCATTCCAGCCGAAGCTATGGCTCCGGTCTGTGAACTAATTAAAGATCTGGAAAAATGGGGAATCTTAATTCGTACCTATTCCCCGTATAATTTGCCCCCACCCACGAGGAAGGTCTGAGACAGCTGATAAATGAGATACACACTTATCAGTCTATGGGTCCGATTCACCCTAATGCCCCATTTCATTTGTACCTCACTGTGGGAAACACAGGGATGTCCTATGCCTTATGGCAAGAAGGAGAAACGGTACCCCGCCGCCCCATACAATTTGGCTCGAAGTTATGGCAGAGGTCACAGTTAAATTACATGCTTTATGAAAAGTGCTTCTGACAGCCTACACAGTACTAAGGGAAACAGAGGAGCTAACCCAAGCTCAAGCCATAACACTTCACACTCCTCTCCCAATCATTAAGCCCATATTGGAGGGAAAGGAATTGCCACCGGGAGTAGCCCAAAAGAAAATGACTGTCCAAAGAATGAGCACTCTATTTACACCACAGACTGTGCTGCAGCATGGATGTTATGAAAACCCTATACTGTAAAGTTTAAAATTAGTAATAGCTGACTGCAATAATACACATTTGGATTTACCTACTGAAAGGAATCAGGAGGGGTGGGGGCTAATTGGAAAGCCACCCTCCTTACCAAATTGATACTAGATAAACCTGTGTCATTGGGAAAAGTCATTTAGCAGGAATTAGGACGTATCATAAGAAGAAAAAGCATGTGAAAGGGGAAGGCACAAAAAGTTTGGAGCCCTATGGGCATAGTTGAAGGAATAAGGAAAGTAGAGCAGACATTGGAAAGTTACTAGGAATAAGGAACGTTGTCTTTGAAAGGATGAAGCAAGTAATTTAAGGGAATGTGAAGGTAAAAATTGAACTCCGTGGGAGTGTGGAAGGAATTAAGCGATTGTTGTAATATGTGAAGGGAAACCTGCTTTAAAAATGACACCTCGTTTCTTTGCAGCCTCTTCCTTAAGCACTGTGCAAACCATCTAGGCAAAGAAACAATTAAATGTAAACATTTGTCTACGGACACTTTTGTTAAATCTGCAAAAGAAAAATTAGGGATTCTACTAAAACTTAATTGGTTAACTGCATAAAAGAATGAGCTCTATATATTGTAACTCTATTTTGTGGGTTTCAAATGAACTAGTTTTATTTTGTTTTGGATAATGTCCTCTTGCTTAAAATTGCAAACAGACAAAGCACATATTGGTTAGTGCTTGTGTTGAGCATTCAACTTTTAAGGTTAAATTTGCTCTCTAAGAAAACCAAGTTATTGTTTTAAGAATCCAAACTCTAAAATTTCACTGTGTCTCTGTTCAAGGCTGAGTTAATGATACTTTTGGCTTGCTCTCAGATCCAAGGTTGTAAGTGGGTGCAGACTGCCTGTCTGTCCTGAAGAGGTGTGAAACCAACTGTCCCTCATAAGTAAGCCTGTAACATTGTACATATGATTCTTTTCAGGAAAATAAAAGCTTTTTGCTTGCAGGAACAGTAACTGGCCAACCAACACCTTGTGCTAAGGAGAAGCATTATAGCCTCACACATTAAGCCTGATCTGTGGTACAAGAGGGAAACTGAGGCATGCCACTGTTGGGGAGGGCTAGCAACTCTAGAGGTAATTCAAGGAAGTGGAAGGTCACAAGTACCGATGAAGCGCCCTTGTTCTCGTAAAGTTGTAGCTCACTCACCCATGGAAGTGGTAAGGAACTAGCTGTAACCAGTTCCCCTAACAGATCTTAGGCAGTATTTTAAGTTATAATGGGCCACCCCAACGGGGATAGAAATGTTTTCTTGTCTTTCAGATCATCAGAAAGCGCTGGTGCCAGCTGAAGAAAAACAACCACCACCACCACCACCAACAATATAAAACCATGGCTCTGTGTCATGACACAATAAGTTTGTGTTCTGTCCAAGTTTGTCTTGTGTGTCTTAATTGTAATACGTATTGCAAATATTGTTGTGTGTAGGATATTGTTTTAATGAAAGGATAATTTGAGTAAAGCAGAAGCATTAATTTAAACCATCAAAATTAATAATTGGGCCCAATCAATTGGCAACTCTAAACTTAGTGAACTGGCAACTTTAAAATTCAGTGAAAGGATAATAGTTTGGAAATTGTTTAGGCTAGGAGAATGTTAACAATGTCTCCACAGGTAAACAAAAAAGGAACTGGAAAGAAGCAAGGAGTGCATCACGTGAACAGAAGGATGGGAGTGGGGTACCAGCCCTCTCCCCCACCGAATTAGTTTTGCTTTAATAGCCACACAAATAAAATATTTAGCTTCTGTAAATTTGCACACCAACCATAAAAATGGTTTGGCCAGAAATAATAAAAAATTTATAAAAAACAACACGGGCAAGTGGACATCAGCATATTTAAGTAAAGATGCCCACAACAATGAGGAAACTAGTAACCTCACCATTGCAATAACAGCTACTTGCCCTGCTACTCATTGGTGCCTGATGCCTTAAAAGGCCTCAAGAATTATGGAATTGCATGGGTTCCTATTGACAATTAAACATCTGTGAACCATGCTTGGTTCTATAAGAGAAACAGTGACTCTAGTCAACGTAACCTCCTTCAAGTCACATACATAGAACAAATACACACTAATAGCGATGGGGAATACACGGCCTTGGGCCGCCCCTCATTCACACAGAATTATTTTGTTTATTGTAACAACATGAACACTACGAGGACAAAGAATACACAGTCCTCTGAGTTAAAGTTTGTGTGGAATATTGTGGGAAAGAAGCTAAACACTGACACCAGACCACTGAAGTTGGACCTACTGACTCCCACTGGGGCTTACCACTTGAAGCCCAGACAAAGGTAACCCCTGAGGCATGGCTGTCATTTGTTAAACAATGGCCATTGCTAACTTGCCCTCATTTAAATATCATCAACCAGGACAACTCACTGGTCCTTACCTTGGTGATGTTCCACACTGGTATAGACTAGCTGTGTGCTAGACTGGCTAATCAAATTGGCAAGTGCCTAATTAGGCAACGACGGGGCTTAGCAGATACCATCGCAGATTAGTTTAGGCCTGGAAACTCTGTCAGCACCACTTATGTCATAGCCCAGAAATTGTATAGAATCCAGGCTGGTAGATGCAGTAATATCCAGTGCCTGTAAAGGCCTAGACACCAGCCAAGCTAATCAAGTGATCCTGAATAGTTTGAAGGATCTGTCCAGCTCTGTGTCCACTTCACTAAACCTAACCAGATATTTGGACCAGAGACTAATTAAATTGTTAATTAATGAAACTAAATTAAAAGAATTAGAAGGCCAGTATTAAAAAATAGGATAGCTTTGACCACCCAGCCCTTATGGTGGTGAGTCCCCATCTCCCCTGTGCCTACCCATGGGAGTGGGGAAGTAGAGAATCCATGAGGACCCAAAGGCCCACAGACGGCAAATAGGAAAACAAATTAGATACTGTGGTACAAAGATTAAACAATCGGCAGACCCCTACGGGCAGTCCAATCAGTAAGGGATTCTTCCCTACAGGGAGAACCTCTCCTACCCACGTACTGCACTCCTACAAGTGAAAAGGAATCTGGACCACTGCAGATGCTAGGCTAACACCAATAACCATTACTGAGGCTTGGATTGTATCCAAGACCGGCGAACCTTATGTTTTATCACAGGAAACTGAGGCAATGGCCCTAAACAGTGCTCCAGTCGGATGTATCCCTCCCAACGCTGGTGTGGATCTGGGAAACCACCATGAACTTTTTGTATATATACCGCTTGCTGTTATAGCGCTTGCAATCGCTGTTGCTGGTTATAGACTAAACTATGGAAAAAAAACCTAAGCTGAAGCAAAACATGGTATCCAACTCGCCATGGTCTTCTTCCTCATCCCAACTGCTACTGCTGTACCAGAACACCTTACTTGACTCCTCTACTGGACTGGGAATCAAGTTTGTCCCTTTCAGCCCAAACAACTGGTAAAACAAGAGTGACATCTTCCAATAAAAACCGGTGTGGTTCAATGACAGCGACCACCGCAATCCTCAAAATAACTTTGGGGGGAGGCAAGGGAAGTGGCAACGAACGGTATGGGGTAAGACATGCTGTAACTAAGAATGTAAACATCTCATGGCTAAATTGGTTAGCCCAACAGCTGGGATTTTCCCTAACTCCTTTTCTACACTCTATTATAACCACTGTTCTAACCATTGTAATTGTTGTAATCATTTTCTGCATAACCCTATGTATTGTGCAATGCCTAGTTAATGCAGCTACCTTTATTGTGCACATTTGATATACTGCACTAGGAAAAGGACCCTAGCCAATTCCTAGATCTTAAACCTTCTATTCCGGTCATTGGGCACTTTTAGATTCCCCCAAGGTGGGCAAGAGGTGCTGGTATCACCGTCATCTTGTATTCTGGGACATGGTGTGTCGTATCAGAAGGTGGAATGTAGCCAGACAGGAACCCCCCTGTAACATCCATTTTTGCTTGCCGGGAGCATACAGGGCACACAGAGCAGAAGGCCCAGGCTGTGTGACCGTGAATGGCTGTAAACAGAGATATGCCAATTGCTGACCAAGAGGCTGCCAAGGAGTGTCCTCGACTTAACCCATATTGATACAAACGCCCACCTCGTATTCATCTTTCCTAGGAATTGAGAGACCGGCCCTGGCTTGACCCGCTGGAGTCGAGAGGCACAGAAGGGGGTAAAAATTGTACCTGGATGTGGTCCTTTGACTTAAGTGTACACATAGATTTAAAGCTCTTTAAAAATTAAGCTGTCACTTGGTACCATTATTTCTATTTTCTATCTTTATTTTCTTTGTAACTATTTTTTTAAAAATCTATATTTGCTAGCAGTTAAAAAAAAAGCAATAGCCATTGTAACCATATGCTTTATAAGTCTTTTAATAAACCTGTAACTGTTTAAGTTTTTAACCTGACTCCTTCAGTTGCTGTAACAAAACCAAGCACAATTTAAAAAAACTTCAGCCGGTCATAAAAAACAGGTATAAAAAAAGCTTGAGCGTTTAAATTTGTGTCACTCCCAGGTAACAAATCCGTTGGGGGCATCTCTCAGTCTTTCCTAGACTGCCCGCTGCAAAAAAAACTTGTATTCTAGTAGCTAAAATCTAAAATGGAATAGGCTCTTCCTATAGGCCCAGGGCGTTTGTCAGCCTGTTGGCTGCCTTCTGCATCGGAACCCCGGTCCTAGCAGTAAAGTCACAAACGTTAAACCTCTTCTCAGCATACACACACACACTGCCCTGACCGTCGGCTAACAGCCATCTTGAAGTGCCTGCAGCTGCTGCTCCATGGTGCTGCACTCCTCGTCCAGGACCTCGAGACGGAGGTCACTCTGGACTCCCTCACCATGGATGCGGTGCCGTCCCTGTGGCATCCCCACCCCACCATGGAGAGGCCATTGTGAAGACTGGACACCAGCACTGACTGGTGGGACCGGCTGGTCCTGGGGCAATGGGGTGACCAGCAATGGCTCCAGAACTTTCGCATGCGAAAGCGGACGTTCCTGCAGCTGTGTGCCTGGCTCACCCCCGTGCTCCAGAGAACCACCACCTGGCTGCGGGCACCCATCCCTGTGGACAAGAGGGTCGTCATCGCAGTCTGGAAGCTGGCCACCCCGGACAGCTACCGATTGGTGGCACACCAGTTCGGGGTGGGCAGATCCACCGTCGGTGCCGTCATGATGCAGGTAAGTACTGCGGGGGGGGGGGGGGGGCTACACTCCATGCCCAGGGGAAGGGAAGACTCCAGGCTGAGGGGATGGGGAGAGTGGAGGATGCCCCATCACCCAGGGGTTTGGGACATCCCTCCCTCACACAGGCCTGTTGGGGGGGGGGCGCGTGGGGCAAGGGGGCCCTGGTGTGTGTAAGGGAGCATGCACTCACCCTGCCTTATGTGATGTGTTCCCCTGTGTTTCTGTGCACCCTTCTGCAGGTCGTCCACGCCATCAACAACGTCCTGCTCCAGCAAAGCATCTGCCTGCGGGATGTGGACGCAACAGTGGCTGGCTTTGCTGCCCTGGGGTTCCCCAAGTGCAGGGGCGCCCTGGATGTGACCCACATCCCTGTCCGTGCCCCGGAGCATCGAGCGACCCATTTAATCAACCGCAAGGGGTACTTTTCCATTGTGCTCCAGGCCCTCATGGACCATCGTGGCCGCTTCACAGACATTTATGTGGGGTGGTCCAGCAAGGCACATGACGCCTGCATCCTACGACACTCTGGCCTGTTTTGCAGGCTAGAGGCAGGCACTTTTTTCCCCCAACGGGAATTTACTGTTGGGGACGTGCCCATGCCAATATGTTTTGTGGGGGACGTGGCCTACCCCCTGCTGCCCTGGTTGATGCAGCCCTACACGGGGCAGACAGACCCCGACCGGGCACGATTCAATGATCGCCTCAACCAGGTCAAGTGCTGTTACCAGATTTGCCCATTACTCTGGGGTATGCTCATTTATCAGGGTTACTCTTACGGGCCTGGGGGGAGGTTCACAATTCTATCCGTGTGCTGCTTGTGCTACTTGGGCTCTCATATGGAGCTGAATTCTCCCTGCTGCCAATTCCCCCTCCCACTGGAGCTCTCCTGCAGGAACTAGGTTCCTCAGGATGGGGTTCTTCCCACCTTGGCAACACACACAGACACTCACACCCACTAACAGAGCACGTCTGAGAGGACTGGGTACTCAGCACTCACAAGCTGACCCCCTCATATGTCCCTGGACTCAGCTGGCTGGGTTCACAGCAATGCCACACTGCACCCTCATGTGCCTTTGGACTCCGTGGGCTGGATTAAACAGCACTTTAAGCTGCCATCCTCATAAGCCCCCAGGTTCAGCACCCCCTATCCCCACTTTCACACCACAGTCATTCACAGGTAAACCACACGATGAGCAAACCCCACAGGATTTTGGGCACTCCAGGGATCTTTTGCTTGGGTACAAGAAGCGTTGTTGCAGAGCGAATGGGGAAGCCAAAACAACACCCCTTAAGGAAGAGTGAGCAAAAGAGAAAGAAAGAGAGAGAAGCAACCAGCTTACCAATGAAAGTGATTTATTTCTGAGTAGTGAATAGATATCAAACAGTTACAATATTAAATCTAACAATTACAATATTAAATCTAAATTGAAACTGATTACAAACGTTAGGTAACCATATAACAGTTTACATAGGGCAGGGGCAGGAGGCTATGCTCAGAGAGATAGTTGATGGGGGAGAGAGAGAGAGACCTCACCACTCCACGGAGCTTGCACTGATCGGGGTTCCCAGATGATGACGGTAGCCGGGGGTCCAGAGGGCAGGAGACAAGCAGAGCAGAGCCCCCAGCACGATCAGACAGGAGATGAAGAAGTCTCAATGGAACTGATGCAGTTTAAGTCCAGGTATCAGAACAGTTTTCTTGGGGCAAGGATAGGAGTTTTATAGGGATAGTTCAAAGAGAAAGAGGAGAGACAATAGAGACTGATCACCCCCTGGTTATGGGGGATGTTCCTTGAACGAGCTCACAATGCAACTAGGCAGTGTCAGTATTTTGGATGTCAATAGGATCGTTACTAGAATTGGTCTGATGATGACTAATTTGGGTGTGAGCAGGCCTAGGTTCATTAGCATCTGGAGCAGGGATTTCCCATCAGGCAGTGCGTCTCTGCTTTTGGTTTCCCATAGTTCAGTGCGGTTCCTGCTTTGGAAGAGCTGGTCTCCATTCTGTATGCTAATGAGATGTGTCTCTGTTCTATCTTCCATGCAGATGAGGCTGGGGTGTTTCCTTAATTAGTTTAGGTGTGTCTTCCCTGGCCTTTTCATTGCTTTGTCTGATTCTAGCGGAGGCCTAGGGGAAGGGGGGGGATGGTTTTTCATGAATGTCACTCCCTGACTCCCCAAGAGCACAGGGATGGTAAGTAACAGTGCGCCTTCGGGCGGCTGAAGGCCCGCTTTTGTTGTCTGCTCACCCATCTCAAGATGGGTGAGTGGAATGTACCTGAAGTAGTGGCCACGTGTTATGTGCTCCACAATGTCGTGGAGTGGAAGGGGGAGGCCTTCCTCCTGGCGTGGATGGCAGGCGAGGGCCAGGCCTACAAACAGCCCTGCACAGCTGCCCTCCGCCAGGCGCACCATGATGGGGTGCGCATCCGGGAGGCCCTGACGGACATGTTCTCCCAGGCCCCATAGTAGGGTCGCCTCGGTCTCCCTTGACATCTCCCTCCCCTCCCCAACCCTTCCCAATAAACAACACAGTTGTTTGTGTCAAACAACCCATTGAACTTTTTATTAACAATGGGGACATAGGGTGGGAGGTGGGAGGGGGCTCTGAACTGGGAGGGGGGGTGGGAGCTACTGGTGGGAGGGGTGGCCCCTGCCACTGCCTCTGCAGGGGCAGAGGACTGGATGGCCTTCAGGCCGCATCAGGGTAGGCAGCACGGGGAGGTGGGCAGGATGGGGTGCAGCAGGAGGGGACATGGTGGCAGCAGGAGGGATGGCAGGTACATGGGGCAATACCATCCCGTAGTGCACAGCGTGCCCAATGTGCACTGTGAGGGCGGTGACGGCATCTCACATGCGGTCACACTGCACCTGGAAGTGCCTCCATGCCTGCTGGAGCCACTCCAGGTCGGCGTCAACCCTTTGGGTGATGGCCGCCTTGATCTGCTTGATGGCCTGGACGTGGTGCCGGAGGAGTTGGTCGCACTGCTGGACCCGCCAGCTTGGTGCCTGGGTGGTTGGGGGTGCTGCCGCTGCCGCAGGGCTAGAGGGTCCCTCGCTCCTGGCTGGTCCTGTTGCAGGGAACAGAGGAAAGGATGGGTCAGTCAGGCAGCCCTGCCAACCATCCCTGCACCCCATGCCCTCTGCCCTGAGCCCAGGTGACACCACAGTAGTGTGGCTTGGGCCCACTCAGTCCCCCCATGTTGTATGTTTGCATACAGGACCCCCCCGCCAGAGTAGGGTCCTCCTCCATGGATTGTAACCACCGGTTTGTGTCCTGGCCCCTTGGCATGTGTTGTGTTAACCTGTGGAACTCCCTGCCAGGGGAGTCTGTGAAGGCTTTGGACTATTCAATGGAGTTTGATGGGGAGCAAGATGAATCCCCACAGTGCCTGGGAGCACATATGGCAGACGTGGTCTGGGCTCTCAGATCCCCATCGCGTGGATGTTCTCGGGGACAGAACCAGGGGTGACTGGGGAGTGTACCATCCTTGCAGAGAAACTCAGGTGGCCCTAGGGCCAGGCCGATTGCTTCCTCCCTTCCCCCTTACCCTGTGGATTTAAATTCCGAACTATGGATCCCAGAGACAAAGGGTTGGCTGGGTATGTCTTCCCTGCTCATGATGGCCATGGAATTTTCTCTCCCTCCCCAGCTAATGAGATAACAAGCAGTCCAGACACTAATCTGGCTCCCTGCTTTCAGCCTAATTTTCAAAGTGGGTCGTTGCCTCACAGAGACAGGGCCTACGTGTACTGGCCTAATAGTGGTGAAAGGACAAGAAATCTGTAAGTCTAACCTCTGCTTCCACCTGGAGTTAGATGTTAAGATCACTGATAGATTACAACTGTCCACAGTGTCCAGATATGGGAGTTTGCCTGCCATCTCCTGCATTCCACAGAGATTCACCACTACACAGATGCTTTGTTCTGCATATTCAGCTACACAGTCCTTCCTCTAAATCTGAGACAGACCTTGTCCCCTCACAGAATCGAACTGGAAACATTCCTGTCCCAGCAACACACACTCCCCAGCAAGCTGGACAAACACAGTCACTTGGACATCAGAGGGCTGGTTCATCTCTCTGGCTGCTTCCACTCCATCTGAAACAACCTTCAATCCCTCTGCAACTTCCTCACAACTGTCCACTTTAGATCTTTCTAAGCCCAAGTCAGTGGAGTCACTGTTAACAGAAGCATTCTGTCTATTAGGCACTGAATCCAGTGTCTCACAAAATAACTTGCTGCCTCTTACAGGCAGAGCCTTCTCCTCATCTTCCTCAATCCAGCCACTCTCACTCCCTTCAGCCACAGCAAACTGCTTGCCAAAATCACCGTAAGGATTCTCTGCCCTATGATCTCCTGTAAGCAACAGCTCACCTTTCCCTGGCCCTACAGTAGCATCACTCTGATGAGCCACAACCAACTCCTCCTGAGTTCCCCTTACACCCTGAATCACCTCTGGCCCACCAGGCAGGTTTCCACACAAACTCCTTTCAAGCAAACAGACTCCTCAGGTAAAAGGTCAGAGACATTTTCCTTCCCCTTGCAGCTTTCCAGACTGCTACAAGCTTCCACACTGTCAGTGGGCACCACAATTAACTCACCCTTATGCTCTCCTTGTGTCCTGGCTAGGGTAGCACCCTGATCACACAGAGTAATTTCCCCCTCCCCCAGCAACAGGCAAAGCACAAGCACCAGAACTGTCTGACCTCTGGGATCCTGTCATGACACTGACTGGACCTACCCCAGTCACAGCATCACTCTTCCCAGCAGACACAAACTTAGGGTCCTCCCCTTTCTGGGCTCCAACTGTTCCCAGAACCAAATATGGACCCACAGCACTCTCCTCAGCCATGCAGGTGTGTGTCTGCATGTGGCAGCAGTAGCAGCATGCCTGTGGGGGAAGGGTTTCTTCCCAATTCTTTGGATGCAGAAGGTGCCTGAGGCAGCTTCTTTCACTGACACACTGCCCCTCCCAGCAGCCAAACTGCCAGTCTCCACACACAGAGGCTACTCCCACTGAGCTTCCTGAAACAAATCACTTTCAGCTTGTGCAGGTTCAGTTTCACAAAGTTCACCAGCCAACAACCCATCACCCTCAAGAACTGGATTTTTTTCCCTCAATTAGAACTTCACCCTGGCCAGTTGCTTCAGACTGCTCCAGAGAAACACTTCCCTGATCACTGGGTTTTCCCTGCCCTGTTTCTGATTCCAGCCTTACCCCCAGAGACATCAGACAGGCATGCAGAAACCTCACTCAACAGGCACACTGCTCTCCTGCGTAGACACACAGCTATCTCCCTCAGGCAAACATTTAGGCTACGTCTACACTACAAGGTTTTTGTGCAATAACCCGCAGAACGTCCACACCTCAAGCGCGCTTTTGTGCAAGTAAATCAGCAGAAGAGAAGGCTTTTTGCGGTACAGTTATTCCTCTCCCCAGGAGGAATAACTCTTCTTTGCGCTACAGTTCTTGCGCAAAAAGGAAAGCGTGGATGCGCCACAGGGGTTTTTGCGCAAGAACTGGCCTCCAGGGAAAAACACAGGTGGCCTCTTGGCCACTCCATAGCAGGCAATCACAACTCTCTTGTTCCTGTCTACTGGCCCCTCTTAAAGCTGCAGGCACCCTGCACAGCCATTGTGGCAGGAAGCTTGCCCACAGCCAGCAGCCTTGCTGCACTCTGTTGGTGAAAATGACAGAGGAAGCAGGTGCCCGAGACTCCCCTGGCCCTGCCAGGGACCAGCCACAGGTCTCCCAGGACCCCCCAGGGGCAGCAAGCACTGTGCACCAGCCTGGTCATTGGCAGAAATCGCGACCCTCCTCCAATTGTGGGAGGAGGAGTTGCTTCAGGAATCTCGGGCAAAAAGGTGAAATGCAGAGATCTTCACCCACATGGCCATATCCCTGACAGAGTGAAGTCACCCTGCCCGGACCATGGAACAGGTCCGGGCAAAGGTGAAGGAGCGCTGTCAGGGATATGTCAGGGTGACGGAGCAGAACCCTACACCTGCCCCTACTACAAGGAGCTCCACCACATCCTTGGGGGGGGGAACCCTCTTCCCCCTCCATCGTGGTGGACTCTGGCCTGGAGCAGCCCGTACTCCAGCGCCCAGAGCCTGTCCCCAACCCGGAGGAGATGGAGGGGCAGGTCCAGCCTCCGATGGAGGAGGAGGAGGATGACCAGGACAGTCGGACTGTCACCCTGTCCCTGGAGCCAGTCCCTTCCAGCCTGGACATCTCCCAGGCCTCCAAGGAGGCTTGGGAGGGATCTTCAGGTAGGTTGGCACACACACACACACACACACACACACACACACACACACACAGGGCGGGGAGGTGGGCACACAGGGGGAAGGGGGCACACTGTTGCACGGGCTGCTTGGCCAGCACATGCTGCTGCAGTCTGGGCATGTGCAGCCACGTGCAGTGGGAGGGTGCAGCATGCAGCCACAGCAGCCAGCCCCTCTACGTGCCCGGGAGCCTGCTGCCAGCCTCATGCATGACCACATGAGTCCTGTCCCCAGGGGGAGGGGCACACCCAGCTGCAAGCAGGCTAGCCGCAAGGGTGCAGGCACAACCCCACACACGCCCTGGAACACAGCACACGGGCATGCCTGCACGTGAGAGTCAGCAGCCACTCCCACTGATGACCCAGCGAGCCACAACTGTGTGCCACGCCACCCCACCCCCAAGGAGGGGCAGGCTGCTCATGGCTCCTCTGCCTCCCATGAGGGGATCCACTGTGGCCGCACACTTCCCTTGCCTGCCTGCCTGTGGTCTGTGTGGCTGGGGGCGGGAGAGAGGGCAGCACAGTCCTCTGGTCACCTCAGGGCCCCTGTGACACAGGACGTGCTGTGCAGGCCACACATGGCCTTGCACATGGGACATCCCCCTCCTGTGGGCCGTGGACTGGTGCGGTCGCCACTCACAGAGGAGGGCACGGCCTCAGGGAATGTGTGTGCAGAGAGGACTGACCGCCTCTCCCTCTTGTGTCTTCTCCACAGCTGGGACAGAGGGCCGTGACACACCACCGCCGCCACCTGCCACATTCCGGGGGAGCCGCAGATGAGCCAGGCCTGGGGAGGAGCTCATGCGCCAGCACATTGGGGTGATGCGCAACATCCACACCACCCGGTTGCGCCGGCTGAACACCAACCTCGAGTGGCGGCAGCAAGCCTGGAGTGATCTCATGGCGCGCTGCAACACCGTGTGCGGCATCCTGTCCCACATGGGGGAACAGCCACTTGCTGCCGCTGCTCCTCCCTTCCACCATCCTGGCCCACCCGTCTGCCCACCCTGCCATGCCTCTCCTCCCTTCCCCATGGCCATGCCTCCTCCCCCAGTCATGCCTACGGCCCCTCCTATGGCCCCTCCTCTTGCCCCCCCTGCCAACCCTGGCCCCGCTCCAGCCGCCCCTCCTGCCCACCCCATTGGGGCCCCCAGAGCCATCCAACCCCAACAACGTCCTCGCACCCGAAGGTGCTCAGCAAGCTGCCCCACCACTCCTCCAAGTTATGATCCTCCCTCCCAGTTCAGACAGCCCCCCCCCCCCTCCCCTGGCCCACCCTCCTTTCTGTTAAATAAAAAAAAAGAGTTGTTTTGTTGGAAAACCAAGCAGGTGTGTTTATTCATAGGTTGGGGTAGGGGCAAGGGGAGGGGCTGAGAGGGGGAAGGGAGAGAGAAGGAAGGGTGAAGGCCCTGTTGTGGAGGCCCTGTGGAGATTTACAGTGGTTCCTGTGAGAACCTCTCCCTCAGGGCCTCCCGTATGCGCACCCCAGCCTGATGGGCCTGGCGGGTTGCAGCAGTCCAGGGCTGCTCAAAGCCCCAGCCCTTGCAGGCAGCCTCTTCCACCCACCCCGGGAGGAAGGCCTCCCCCTTGCACTCCACCAAGTTGTGGAGCACACAGCAGGCCACCACCACCTCGGGGATATTCTGCTCCCCAACGTTAAGGTGGGTGAGGAGGCAGCGGATCCGTCCCTTCGGATGCCCGAAGGCGCACTCAACCTACAGGCAGGCTCTGTTGAGGTGGGCATTGAAAATGTCCTTGTTGCGATCCAGCTGGCCGGTGTAGGGGCGCATTAGCCAGGGCATGAGTGGGTATGCCGCATCCCCCACTGTGCACACTGGGCATGGCCTGGTCGCCCACCGGAAACTCCTGTCGGGGGGAAAAGGTGCTTGCCTCCAGCTGGGCACACAGGCTGGAGTTCTGAAATACTCGGGCATTGTGAGCCCTGCCCGACCAACCCACATAAATGTTTGAGAAGTGGTCCCGGTGATCCAACAGGGCCTGCAGGACTACGGAGAAGTATCCCTTTCTGTTGACAAACTGGGATGCTCGATGTTCCAGGGCCTGGATGGGGATGTGCGTGCCGTTGATTGCTCCCGTGCAGTTGGGGAACCCCAGGACAGCAAAGCCGTCCATGGTGGCCTCCCCTGGAGCCGGATGACTCTGTGCAGCAGCAGGGAGTTGATGGCCCGGACGACCTGCAGAAGGAGAGACAGGAACAGACAAAACAGAGAATGACAGAGGGGTTTGTGTGCTCCCAGTGGGACGTGGCTGCCCCCCCTCTTGCCCCCGCCCGCAGGAGCACCCCGCCCGTGAGCCCGTGTCCCCCCCCCCTGCCCCCGACCAGGCCAGTGTGAGGCCGAAAAGGCACAAGCCCCTGGGCCAGGCCTTTCCCCCCACCCCCAGTCCACCACGTACAGTCCCCAGCCCCCCTGTCCTGAGGGTCCCCCTTATGCAACACCCCCCCTCCCCCCATGCAGGGGCTGCATCCCATGATCTCTTTACGTGTATCAGAATGGCCCCGACAGTGGACCTCCCCACCCCAAACTGGTGTGCCACCGAGCGGTAGCTGTCTGGGGTGGCCAGCTTCCACAGGGTGATGGTGACCCACTTCTGGAGTGGGATGGCGGGCTACAGGTGGGTGTCGCGTCATTGGAGGACAGGTGCGAGCCAGGCACAGAGCTCCTGGAAGGTGACCTTCGGCATGCAGAAGTTTTGCATCCATTGCTGGTCGTCCCACCGCTCCATGACCAGCCGGTCCCACCAGTCTGAGCTGGTCTCCAGCCTCCAGAACCTTCTGGGTATGGTGGGCTGGGGCAGTCAAAGTGGAGCACCCGCAGCCAGGCAGAGGCTGATTAGGAAGATCTCGGGGCCACCTCCAGCTGGAAGAGGACCCCTGCTTGAAGCAGGCACTGCAGGGAGTACAGCATGGCCCTGGGGGTCCGTTGCATGCCCAGGGGCAGCTTCAGGGGAAGAGTAGTGAAAAGCTGTGTCGTCCCCAAAAAAGCAAAGGGCAAACACAGCAGGCACTGCTGAAGCTTTTCTTTGCCAAAGAGGCTAGCAAGCAGGCAGCAGAAACAGAGAAGCGGCTGTCCAGGGGGGTCCCTTGCGAACAGGGACTGCAAACAGGAAAATGTGAGAGGGAGTTTGGAAGGAGAGGGAAGGGGGAGAGGGATACTCGCCATTCTTTAAAACCTTTACACTAAAGTATAATAAAAACTTCCTGAGCTTAGGTGGGCCTTCAGGGGTTGATTGCATCAGAGGCAAGGCTTTGATCTGGGCCTAGCCTCAGCCTTATAAAAAAGCCAACCAGAGCGAACGCAGAGAGCAGCGAACAGGGCGGCAGCCTGTTATGCTTAAACGAAGCACACGAGATCTTTTATAGGGGAAAAGGCAGTACACCGCATTTATTGAGGATACAACAGTTGCATATGCTTTTCAGTCACTCAGACACACAATCATCATGCGTACACAGTTCCACCAGACGATGTCATAGTTACCAGTCCAGATTCTGTATCAGTCTAGTGGCCAGCTAGACTGAACACAGAGGGAGAGCAAGGCCTTTGTCAGTTGATTGATCCGATGCTCCTCTGGAGTTGGTGGCAAGACGAACCCAAAGTCCCATAGCAAGGCACCCTGCTTTTATAATCCTCTCCTCTATGGATTTCACTGTGTCAGTCTGTGACTGGTTACTGTTATCTTTTGATGTTGACATTCATTCCCAAAACATCTCAAAAGGCTCATCATGTCCTGGATTTAATCAGTTGTTTTCAGGGGTGCCGGCCCTTCACCTTTAGAGCTGTCAATTCTGCCAATCTGATCAATTCTTGACTGTGGGTACGCACTGATGGTTTTTCTGATGCCGATATGTTTCTTCGCAGTCCGTCTTTTACAGTTTGTCTTCACCCCGCATTCTCCCCCTTCTCGCTTGACCATCTGGCTCTAACGATGACCTTCACACCATATCTCATTCATACAAACAGTCTTTCTCACAGAATCCTTCAAAGGTAAACAGCAGTGCTTTATTTTAAGCAAAATCAAAATCAAAACAATTCACATGGAAGGCCCGGGCCTTCAATATTTCTAATCTCATTAACATAGACACAATATGAGATCCTGTCTCTTTACTTACTAAGCTTACTAAACTTTAGACCAAGGAAATATAGGAGATATATACTTAACTAAAGAATTTAACTTACTACAATATTAAATATATTACCTTACATTACTACATTACTAAATCTAAAATACAAATATAAAAAGAATAAAACTTTCAGTTCCAACAAGCCAACAGGCGAGTTTGTCTGGGAAACGTCCCAGAGTAGCTCAGGAGGCATTTAAAAACATCTGAGGAACCTCTCAGAAGGAAGGCAGGTATGGATAGTGACAAGTCTGCTGTTGTTACCTGTAGTGGGGCCTATTTGAAACCATGGGAGGGGTGGGCGGGCACAGCCTGCCCACTTCTCAAGGTCCCTCCCCCAGCCTTGAGGGAGGGACGACTAGGCCCAGGGTCCAACTAATTTTGGGGGACAAATAATGACAAAACAAGAGCAAGGTGTGGGAGTCACAGGTTTAAAACAAGGGAACCGGATGGGGACACCGAGCAGAGAACCCCGGACAGCGCCCACCGCTCCTCAAAGCTGTCGAAGGAGCCAGTGGACGCCGCCCAGAGGAACTCTGCCTGGATACGTGACACAAGGGAGGAGCGGAAATAGGCCCCACAGTCGCAGGGAACCCCCTCGTCCAAAATCCTCCTCCTGGTATTGTATATGGCGGCTTTCGCCAGCACCAGGAGTATGTTGACGAGGAGGTCTCGCGACTTTGTGGGGCCACGGATAGGGTGTGCATAAATGAAGAGGTGAGGGGAAAAGTGCAGCCAGAACCTCAATAAGAGGTTCTGGAGGAGCCGGAATAGGGGCTGCAACCTGGCGCATTCAAGGTAGGCGTGCGCCAGGTTCTCCCTCACGCCTCAAAAGGGGCAGGTGTCTGGAATAGGGGTGAACTGCACCAAGTACATGCCCATGCTCACGGCCCCGTGAAGGAGCCGCCAACTAATGTCCCCGATGGGCCGTAGAACTAGGGTGGAATACACACTGGCCCATCAGGGTTCCCCACCCTCTACGGGTCTTAGGGTATGTCTACACTACAAAGTTAATTTGAACTGACGGATGTTAGTTCGAATTAACTTTGCTAGGCGCTACACTAGCGCTCCGCTAGTTCAAACTTAATTCAAACTAGCGGAGCGCTTAGTTCGAACTAGGTAAACCTCATTCTACGAGGACTAAGCCTAGTTCGAACTTACTAGTTCGAACTAAGGGCTGTGTAGACCCTTAATTCGAACTAGTGGGAGGCTAGCCCTCCCCAGCTTGCCCTGGTGGCCACTCTGGGCACAACCAGGAAAACTCCTCTCCTCTCCCCCAGCCCCAGGCCCTTAAAAGGGCAGACTCTGGCCAGACGGCACTTTGCAGAAACAGCCCTGCCAGCAGTCTGTGCCCCTGACCCAGTGGCCGCAGGATGAGCCAGGCAGCCAGTGGCAGTGACGTGTCCCCCGCCCAGTCCCCCAGCACCCAGGAGCCAGCCAGGGGCTGTAGACGGTGCGCAGCCTCCTGGACTAGTGCGGAGGTCATGGACCTCATTGAGGTTTGGGGGCAGGCCCCCAATCTCCATGATCTCCGCACTAGGAGGGAACGTGGCTGTCTACGGCCGTATAGCAGCCGCCATGGCCCGAAAGGGACACAGGCGCACCCAGGAGCAGGTGCGCCTGAAGATCAAGCAGCTGCGTCAGGCGTACGCCAGGGCCACCAGGGGTGGCGCCACAGCAGGGGCTGCCACCTGCCCCTACTTCTCTGCCCTCAACCGACTCTTGGGGGGCAGGGCGGTCCGTGCCAGCCTGGGGGACAGCGAGCCGGGACTGGAGGGCCCTGACCCGGGCACACCGGAGGGGCCACCGCAGGATGTCCCAGCACTGGAGTCGGCAGGGTCGTCCAGGGAGACCGTACCGGGTAAGTAGTTTGAATTAAGTAGTTCGGGGGAGGGGGGGAGGCGGGAGGGAGACCAGAGACCACACGCGTGGGCCATGCCTTCCACGGATTACGCAGACACCTGTGCATGTGCGAGCATGTGCCATGCCACCCTTGGGCAGGTGGCTCCAGCTGCGTGACACCCAGGGGCCATGGCCCAATAGGCACACGCTTGTGCGAAGAGACCTGACACGCTCCCGACCCCGGGGCGGGACCCAGCAGGATGCTCTCCCTTCACATGCCCCCTCTACACGGAGGCAGGGGACATCTCCCCCTCCCCCCCGCCCCGGCCACACTATACATGGCACAGGGACATGGGTGCGGTCTTGGGGCAGCTCCCTGTCCCGGGGAGAGCCAGACATCCTGACCATGGCCTCTGTACAAGCACAGCGGCTCTGACGGTGCAGGGCACGGTCGCCCTCACATCGAGGGGGGGGGCTGGGCATCATCCACTGTGTCCCCAGGGAGAACTGATCACTTCTCTTCTTTCTCTACAGCTTCACCAGCTGCTCGTGCAGGGCGCACCACCCCGCCTGGGACATGCTCCCGCACCCGTGGCCTGCTCCGGACCACCACCACGCGGCAGGAGTACTGGGACCAGCACCTGGGGGCCCTGCGAGCCCTGCACCGCACACTGGAGGCCTGGATGCGGGAAGACCTGCAGGTCCGCCAGGAGCAGCTGGCTGAGGTCCGAGGGCTGAGCACAAACCTGCAGGCCCTGCTGCAGAGCATGGTGCCCCATGCTGGTCCTGCGCCTGCTGCCCCCCCAACTGCTGTCCCTCCTCCCACTCCTGCCCCCCCTCCCACCTCTTCCTCCTCAACCCCCACAACCTCTTCCTCAATGTCCACACCCCCCACCTCAACCTCCACACCCTCCACCCCATCCCCCCGGGGACGCCGAGGCCCCCTCCCTCGCTGTGCTGGGAGGCGGTTGGCCCAGCGAGACCCCCACCCCTGATCCTTCAGTTTCCCCACCCCCTCCTTTCCCTTGCTTCCCCCTTCCAGCTCCCTCCTCCCAGTTTTCCCCCTCCCCTCTCCCACCCTCTCTCTTCCCCTCGCCCACCTCCTTTTCCTAGTCTCCCCGAGTTTTGTGGAATAAAGAGAGTTTCTATTTTTGAACACACCTGTCCTTTATTTTGTACATCAGGAAGGGGGGCTAGGGAGGGGTAAGTGGAAGGAGGTGAGGGAGGAATGGGGTACGAGCCCCCGATGGGGAGGACTGGGCTGGCTCTGCGGGCTCCTCTCCTGCAGCCCCCCGATTGACCCCCCGTCCCCCCGGATGGCAGCCTGCGGCAAGTGCAGCCAGGCTGATGGCTGAGTGCTGCGATGTGCCAAGTGTGGGCATTCAGGGCACTCCAAGACAGGACTGTTTTGCTGTCCCTCATCGAGTTAGACAAGTGAGCGGGGAACCCCTGAGAACTGTCTGTCCGGGGTGGAGGTCGGAACCCTTTAAGCACAGCCCTCGGCTAGCCTGAGACAGCAGCTCCACACTCTAAGTCCTAACCTGATGCCCTGCCGGCACTGCTTCCGGCCAGCCTTAACCTCGGTTCACGGTCCACTCAATTTGGACATGCTAGTTCGAATTAGCAAAATGCTAATTCGAACTAATTTTTAGGTCTAGATGCACTAGTTCAAATTAGCTTAGTTCGAATTAACAAATTCGAATTAAGTTAGTTCGAATTAGTGCTGTAGTGTAGACATACCCCAAGAGATCCCGGGCCAAGTACAAATTATCAAAGATGCTACGGCCCGGGATGGTGTAAGTCTGGTTGGGATGGATCACGTCCGCCAGCACGGACCGCAGTCGCAGCGAGATGGCCTTTGCTACGACCTTGTAGTCTGTGCTGAGGAGCGAGACGGGACGCCAGTTCCGAAGGTCGCGGAGGTCCCCCTTCTTCAGCAATAAGGCCAGCACGGCTCGCCTGCACAATAGAGGGAGGACCCCGTTCTCCACGGACTCGGCCCAGACCTCGTCACCATCGGTAGAACTCCGCGGTCAGCCCGTCCATGCCCAGGGTTTTATTGTTGGGCATGAGATGGAGGGCTTCTGAGAACTCGGCCAGAGTGAGAGGCAGCTCCAGCCGGTCCCGGTCGCTCGCGCTGACCGTCAGGAGCTCAGTCCAGAGCCCGTTGCAGGCATCCTTCTGCCGGCTGGTGCCCCGAGAGTAGTCGTGGCAGAAGAGCCGGGCGCGCACCTTCCCCACGTCCCACCATCGCCGCGCCGAAGGAAAGGCGGGCCGCTGCCCCCGCCAGGCCAGCCAGAACTCCTGGAAGGACGCCACAAAGCCCACATCCTCCAGCAAGCTATTATTAAAATGCCAATAGGCCGGCCCCAGCCTCTCCGAAGTCAGAGAGGCTCTCATGACCACCAAATGGTGGTCCGTGAACGGGGACGGCCAGACATTGGAGGAGTGGGCTTGTGCCAGATGGAAACGGGATAAGTAGATGCGATCCAACAGGGAGTGGCTCGACCGATCGTCCTCCACCCGGACGTAGGTGAAGGTGGTACTGTCGTCCGGGTGGTGGTCTCACCAGACGTCCACCAGGGAGTGGTTGTCCACAATCTCTGTGAGGACGCCTGCTGCAGCCTGGCAGTTCGCGAGTCCTACACGGTCCCGGTCATCGAGGATGGTGTTAAAGTCCCCGCCCAGGACCAGGCCCTCGCGAGGATCCAAAGTGCCGAGGAAGGTGGCCGCCTGCCGATAAAAGGTGACCTGGTCCGGGCCCGCGTTCGGGGCGTAGACATTGACCAGGTTCAACGTCAGCCCCTCCACGCGGGCCCGGACGTGCAGCTGGCGGCCCGGGACAACCTCGGCGGTCCCCAGCACCTTTGGCCATAGGGCAGGGGAGAACAGGGTGACCACCCCGGCCGAGCGAGCGCTGAGGTGGCTAAAATACACCCCGTCCCCCCACTCCAGCCACCAGCCAGCCTCGACGGCTGGAGTCGTGTGGGTCTCCTGCAGGAAAACCACCGAGTACCCCCCCTCCCGAAGGAAGGAGAGCACCCGGCTCCTGCGGAGACCCGCCCTACAGCCCCGGGCGTTCAATGTTGCGATGGTGGTATACTTCATAATGAGGTCTGGGGTGGATCCTCGCGGGCAGGCGGGTTGTCGGCCTGCCTCAGGCCCTGTAGCAGACCGCACTCTGCCCCGAAGGTCAGGCGCGTGTCTCGGAATCTGCGGGTCCAGCGGTAGGCCGCGCCGTCCTGCCTATTGGTCCCTCTCCCCTCCTGCAAAAGAGCGCTTGTCCCCTGGAGGATAGAATGAAAGTCCCCCCAGCGCTGGAGGGCGAGCTGCACCTTGCCGTTAGCCCCGCCGTTGTCTAGGAGGAACTGGCACAGATCAACCCTCAGCACTGAGGGGGTACTGGGGGTTCTCCTCTGTCCGTGCCCCCAGGTGGAGCTCACGGGCCATGGAGACAGGCAAGCAGGGATCCGACACCTGGCATGGCGCCGATAGCGACAGCATCGCACTGCCCGTCCCCAACCCCGGCAAGGGAGGGGGCGGTAGAGGGAACACGGATTAGGGACCGGGGACACAAAAACCACCCCCAGGGGGCCGCCCACAGCGAATGAGAAGGAGACGGCCCCCGCAGGGGTGGTAATAACAGTGGTTTGGGAGGACAGTGAAAGCGGGACAGGCAGCACAGTAGGGGTGGAAAGGGGGGCGGCTCATGGCCGGACGGTGGGTCAGGGGTGGAGAGAGGGGGAACGGTAACGGTAGGAGAGGGATTAGGGACGGGGGAGGACTCGGTGCTGGAAATGGGTTCATAAAGGGTGGGATCAGGGCCAAGGGTACAAACGGGGGTGAAAGGAGAATCGTGACAGGGGAGGGGGCCAGAAATTGGGTCGGGGTCTGAGGGAAGATCCCCCGGGTTTGTGCCAGCGGGCTGCAGCTCCTCCCGAATGGGGACCGGGGGGGCAGGAGTGGAGAGGGGGCCCACGCTGACACCGGCCTCAGGTGGTGGAGCAGCAACTACGACCACGGTGTCGGCCTGGGAGATGTTCTTTTCTGGGCCCCCACCGGGAAGGGGAGATGACTGCCCTGCCCCATTTGAGGGAGAGGGGGCGCCCCCAAGCCCTGGGCTCGACCGCTCAGCACCAGCCGTCGCCCCAGAGGGCTCGGCAGCTTCAGCTCCGGCGCCCGAGTCGGCCGGGCCAAAGGATAACACCAGGGGCACCCCAAAACTGAGGATGGGGTCGGCCACCTGGGGCATATGGGTGGGGAGAGGAGGGGGCGGCGCAACAGAGTCGCCGCCCAGACTGAGTCCCGCTGGCGGAGGGTCGTCCTCCCGCTGGGTAAGCCGGGTCAGACCCAGGGCCTCGATCTCCTCAAAGATGGAGCCGAGTTGCATCCCCTCAGCCCCAGAGCCCTCCCCACCGGCCGCCGAGGCAACAATTACCTCAGTGGTGAGTGCAGGGAGTGCGGTTGATTCCGGGGCTGGGGGAGCTCAACCCGAGGCCTCCTCGTGGATGGGCTCCACAGGGGGGGGACAACATCGTTCCCCCTCGCTGCCACGGCTTCCTCAGCCGGCGCCTCCTGCTGACGCTCGCCGGGGGCGTTCGACAGCGCTGGCCCCCCTCAGGATCTTCCGGAGGGGGGCATTCCCACACTTCTCATCAGAGAGGGGAGAGGGAGCCCGCGAACGGCAGGCTCTGCGCTTCCCCCGGACGAGCGTCCAGCCCTCCGAGGTGGAGGTGGAGGGCTGGTCAGCAGGGGCAAGGCCAGGGGGTGCAGTTGGTCTTCAGGGGAGATGTTGAGGCAGGGGAAGGAGAGAGGGGGGTAGGGAAACCTCCACCTGGGGGGGAGCCCTCTTGCTCTCCTGGCAATGACCGCACCACCCTCTCCTCCTCGGGCCCCGCAGAGATGGGTTGGGTAGAGGCGGGGCCCGCCTGCTCGCTCGGGCACGCCAGAGGGGGCGCCTCCGGCTCCCGAGCAGAGCCGTTGGTTGGAGGAGGGGCAGCCACGGAGGCCGGACAACCAGGGGGGCCGGCGGTGCTGGGGCCAGCACCCTCCCGGGCTCCAGATGCCTCCTCCAACCGGGCCAAGGGACAGTCCCTCCGGACATGCCCTGTCGCCCGGCAGAGGAAGCACCGGGTCTCCCCCGAGGAATAATGGACCCGGTAAAGGGCCCCCTGGTAGGGTACTAGGAAGGACCCCTCGAGTGCCACCCTGCCACGCGCCGCCGGCAGCAGCTGCAGCTGTACCTGCCAGCGGAAGGACAGGACGTGGCGGAGGGCGGGGTCCTTGCAGCCCAATGGGAGAGGGCTGATGATGGAAATTGGCTTCCCCAGGGTGGAGAGGGAGACAGCAGGGCGGCATTGGGGAGAAAGGGCGGGACGGAGGTGAGGACCACCCGTACGCCCGGGTCCTCCAACGGCTCGAGAGGCACGTGCACGCCCCCCACCGCCAGGCCCCTCTCCACCGCCTCCTGGGCGGCGGATACAACCTTGCCGTACATTTTGGAGGCTGCCACCATGGCCGAGGCCCCCACCACCCTCGCTAACACCCGCACGTAGGTTTCGACGTTGGGCGAGGCGGCGACCAGGAGGTAGCGGACACCGTGCCTCCTGGTCAGGGTGGGGAAGGGGCCTCAGCCACCAGGGATGGGCAGATGACACAGCACATGTGGGGGCGGTAGCGACCACCTGGGCGTACGCTCTGGGGCCTGCGGGTGGATTGCCCCCAGAGCTGGTGGGGGGAACAACAGTGGAAGGAGGGGCTGCGGCAGATGTCTGGGCCGCAGTGGGCAGGGCGGCCTCCGCCACAGGAGTTACGGCCTTCTGGGCCGGGCCTTTGCCCTTCTTTCCTTCCCGGCCTTTCTTGCCGGCCGAGGTAGAGGGCCTGCCCATTCCAGGGAGGGCATTGGCCATAGCAGTGGCGGAGCTTGGGCCAGGGGTGCGCCCCTAGCCCGAGAGCCGCCCCCTCGGTGCCAGGGCCCCGCAGCCCAGGGTCTCGCCACTGGCTGCGCCGTGCCGGAAGTAGTGCCAGGCTGGGCAGGGCTGCAGCGGCTGCTCCTTGCGCACAGGGCTCGGCCCCGAGCTGGGCTGCTGGCGGCCAGGCTCCGGAGCTGCCCACATGGTGGGGGCCCGCTACTCAGAGTCCGCCCTGGGAAAAAATACTGGCCAGGAGGGGGGCGGGGCTGGCCGGGAGGAAGGAGGGGTGGGGGCAGCGCGACTGGCTGGGGGAGATGGGGGGCGCTGGGGGGGCGGGGCTGGCAGGTGGGGGGTTGGGGGCAGCGCAGCTAGCCCGGGGAGATGGGGGGAGCGTGGCTGGCTGGAGGAGATGGGGGGGTCAGGGGCAGCGGGGCTGGCCAGGGGAGATCGGGAGGAGGAGAATCGGCTGGCAGGAAGCAGGGGTGGCCGGGAGGGCGTCAGGGGCAGCAGAGCAGGTCGGGAAGGGTCGGGGGAAGTGGCAGGGGGGAGCAAATCGGCCGGTGGGGAGCGGGCCTGACCCAGGCACATGCTGATCCCGGGGTGCTGTCAGTCCCGCGCACGGTCCCGGCGAAGCGCGAGTGAGTCCGGCTGTGGCTCCACAACACGCTCGGGAGATGGGACAGGGCTTCTCCTCCTCTCCAAGGCATCAGACTCAACCAGGAATCACCAATTCGACCCCGCGCAGCTTGCTCTGGGGAGCTACATTTCCCGGGCAGGTGGGATGTTGAGCCTGGAGGATAAATGTGGCTTCCAGTGCCTCCGTGTGCGGGTCCGCCCAGAGCGTTGGGGCTTCAAGCTCTGTGGTTACTACGGTCTCATGTGTCTCTTGGAGACCTTCCGCCTGGCCCTCGGCCAGAAGCTGGAGCAGCTCCACAGACTCCAGCCCCGCAAACTGGAAGGCAGAAGGTTTGGGAGGGGAAGGGGGAAAAATAGGGGGAAGGGGTGGGAGAGGAAGGGGCTTCTGCTGAGGGGAGGGGGGCAGGGCAGGAGAAGAAAGGAGAAGGCACCAAGGGACAGGGTGCAGGAGAGACAAATGCCAGGGGGCCAAGTGCAGACAATGAGGAAAAGGGCAGGAGGGGAGGTGTCAGTGGGAGGGGGGACAGGGTGATGCTGGGAGAGGAAAGGGTAAGGGCATTGGGGGCTAGAGGAGGGAGGGGGAGGTGCAGGGAGAAGGCTTGAAAGAAGGGGTGGGCATGAGGAAGGTGGGGGTGGAGCAACTCGTGTGAGGGCACAGGGGCATGAGGGGAACAGGGGCAGAGGGTGGTGAGGGGGTGGGCATCAGGGAAAAAGAGGGCAAAGGGGGCAGGGGCAGTGAGGGAAGGGGGAGGCACCAGGAGGGTGCAGGGCTAAGGGAAGTTGCAGGTACCAGGGGATTCTGGGGTGAAGCAGAAGGGCAGACACCTGCAGGGGAGGGACCAGCACCAGAGGAGAGAGGCAGGGCAGGTGTGCAGAGGGAGGTGTTAGGAGAGGGGATGAGGAGGGGTAGCTCACATGATCAGAGTGGGGCTACTGGAGGAGTGGGCATGGGGGGAGAGAAAGGCTGGTGGAGGGGGGCTGGTCACAGGAGGGCTGAGGGCAGTGAGAAGGGCAGGAGTCAGGACAGCAGAGGAGGGTGATGGGGGCTAATTTGGCTACGACAAATCAGGAAAGAGATCTTGGAGTTATCGTGGACAGTTCTCTGAAAACGTCCACGCAGTGTGCAGAGGCGGTCAAAAAGGCAAATGGGATGTTAGGAATCATTAAGGAAGGGATAGGAAATAAGACCCAGAATATCTTACTGCCCCTGTATAAAACCATGGTACACCCACATCTTGAGTACTGTGTACAGATGTGGTCTCCTCACGTCAAAACATATATTTTAGCCTTAGAAAGGGTTCGGAGAAGGGCAACTAAAATGATCAGGGGTTTGGAACAGGTCCCATATGAAGAGAGGCTAAAGAGACTGGGACTTTTCAGTTTAGAAAAGGGGAGACTGAGGGGGGGATATGATAGAGGTCTATAAAATCATGAGTGGTGTGGAGAGGGTGCATAAAGAAAAGTTCTTCATTAGTTCCCATAATATAAGAACTAGAGGACACCAAATGAAATTAATGGGTATCAGGCTTAAAACTATTAAGCAAAAGTTCTTCTTCACACAGCACATAGTCAACCTGTGGAACTCCTTGCCAGAGGAGGCTGTGAAGGATAAGACTATAACATGGTTTAAAGAGAAGCTAGATAATTTCATGGAGGTTCGGTCCTTAAAAGGCCAAGGGATAGAAATGGTGTCCCTGCTGCCACCTCCCAAGTAATTCCATGAAACCCAGGGAAGAGATCACTTGGGAAACCTCCTCCCTAAGGTAAAACTCCCCCCTGCCCCAACCTCCATTTTACTTGGAGATGGGAAAACCGGGGGCGGGGGGATTCACAGACAACAATGGACTCTGCTCTTGCAGTTAGGCACTGAGTCCAAGGACACACTAATCAACCAATTCCAGTTAATTAAAAAAAAGAAACAAACTTTTATTATCAAAACAAAACTACAGTTGCAAGCATAGTAAAGTGGCTAGATGGAAAGAGCCACTAATTGATAAGAGTTAACCCCTTAGTCACCAGGTGCTGGTCAGCACTCCTGGTTATGACACTCACCCTGCTTCCTATCTCAGGGTATGTCTACACTACAAAGTTAATTCAAACTAACAGCCGTTAGTTCGAATTAACTTTCAAAGGGGCTACACATACAAACCGCTATTTTGAATTTAAATGGAACTAGTGGAGCGCTTAATTCGAACTAGGTAAACCTCATTCCACGAGGACTAACGCCTGGTTCGAATTAACTAGTTTGAATTAAGGGCCGTGTAGCCACTTAATTCGAACTAGTGGGAGGCTAGCCCTTCCCAGGTTTCCCTGGTGGCCACTCTGGGCCAAACCAGGAAACCTCCTCTCCTCTCACCCAGCCCCGGGGCCCTTAAAGGGGTAGACTCTGGCCAGACGGCACTTGCCAGAGCCAGCCCTGCCAGCAGTCTCTGCCCCTGACCCAGTGGCCCCTCGATGAGCCGGGCAGCCAGTGACAGCCAGCCGTCCCCCGCCCAGTCCCCCAGCTCCCAGGGGCCAGCCAGGGGCCGTAGACAGCGCACGCCCTCCTGGACTAGTGTGGAGGTCATGGACCTCACTGAGGTTTGGGGGCAGGCCCCCAACGTCCATGATCTCCGCACTAGGAGGAGGAACGCAGCCGTCTATGGCCGCATAGCGGCCACCATGGCCCGAAAGGGACACAGGCGCACCCAGGAGCAGGTGCACCTGAAAGTGAAGGAGCTGCGGCAGGCATACGCCAGGGCCACCAGGGGTGGCGCTGCAGCAGGGCCTGCCACCTGCCCCTACTTCCCCGCCCTCAACCAACTCCTGGGGGGCGGGGTGGTCCGCGCCAGCCCAGGAGGCAGCGAGCCGGGACCGGAGGGCCCTGACCCGGGTGCACCGGAGCGGCCACCGCCAGCTGTTCCGGCACCGGAGTCAGCAGGGTCGTCCAGGGAGGCCATACCAGGTAAGTGCCAGCACTGTCCCCTGCCCGGGGGGGGGGGGGGGGGCGGAGGCGGGGAGGGAGACCAGGGACCGCACACGTGGGCCATGCCTCCCACGGATCACTCAGCCACCTGTGCACATGTGAGCACGTGCCATGTCACCCTTGGGCAGGTGGCTCCAGCTGCGTGACACCCAGGGGCCATGGCCCAATAGGCACACGCGTGTGTGAAGAGACCTGACACGCTCCCGACCCCGGGGCGGGACCCAGCAGGATGCTCTCCCTTCACATGCCCCCTCTACGCAGAGGCAGGGGACATCTCCCCCTCCCCCCCGCCCCGGCCACACTATACATGGCACAGGGGCATGGGTGCGGTCTTGGGGCAGCTCCCAATCCTGGGGAGAGCCAGACATCTTGATCGTGGCCTCTGTACAAGCACAGCGGCTCTGACGGTGCAGGGCACGGTCGCCCTCACGTCGCAGGGGAGGGCTGGGCATCATCCACTGTGTCCCCAGGGAGAACTGATCACTTCTCTTCTTTCTCTACAGCTTCACCAGCTGCTCGTGCAGGGCGCACCACCCCGCCTGGGACATGCTCCCGCACCCGTGGCCTGCTCCGGACCACCACCACGCGGCAGGAGTACTGGGACCAGCACCTGGGGGCCCTGCGAGCCCTGCACTGCACCGTCCAGGCCTGGATGCGGGAAGACCTGCAGCTCCGCCGGGAGCAGCTTGCTCAGGACTGAGCGCTGAACTCAAACCTGCAGGCCGTGCTGCAGAGCATGGTGCCCCGTGCTGGTCCTGCGCCTGCTGCCCCCCCAACTACTGTCCCTCCTCCCACTCCTGCCCCCCCTCCCACCTCTTCCTCCTCAACCCCCACACCCTCCTCCTCAATGTCCACACCCCCCACCTCAACCTCCACACCCTCCACCCCATCCCCCCGGGGATGCCGAGGCCCCCTCCCTCGCCGTGCTGGGAGGCGGTTGGCCCTGAGAGACCCCCACCCCATATCCCTGAGTTTCCCCTCTCTCTTCTTCCCCTTGCTTCCCCCTTCCTGCTCCCTCCTCCCAGTTTTCCCCCTCCCCTCTCCCACCCTCTCCTGCCTTCTTTCCCCTGTCTCTCCAGAGTGTCATTCCCCCTCCCCAGTTGTGTTGAATAAAGAGAGTTGTTATTTTTGAACATACATGTCTTTTATTTGACATCAGGAAGGGGGGCTAGGGAAGGGTAAGTGGAAGGACGAGAGGGAGGAATGGGGCACGAGCCCCTGGTGGGGAGGACCGGTGTGGCTCTGAGGGCTCCTCGGGGCGGACGCTCTCCCGCAGGGCCCCCTGGATCCTGACATCCCCTCGATGGTCCTCCTGGATGGCAGCCTGCAGACAGTGCAGCCAGGCTGCCGGCAACGTGTCCACAAGACGCAGCAGAGTCCCCGGGGGCAGGTCTGGTTCCATGTTGCAGAGAGCCGTGGTGTCCCGAGTGAGGGCAAGCAGAGCACTCCGAGACACAAATGCTTTGCTGTCCCTCAGCGAGGTGGACCAGCAAGCAGAGAAACCTGAGAACTGTCTGTCCGAGATGGGGGGTCGGGTCCCTTTAAGCACAGACCTCCGCTAGCCTGAGGCAGCAGCCCCACACACTAAGGCTGTGTCTAGACTGGCCATTTGAATTTCCTCAAGAACACTGACGATCTCATGTAAGATTGCCTGTTTTTGCGGAAATACTGTGCTGCTCCCGTTCGGGCAAAAGCCCTCTTGCGCAAATCATTTGCGCAAGAGGGCCAGTGTAAACAGCATAGTACCGTTTTCCGCAAAAAAGCCCCGATAGCGAAAATGGCGATTGGGGCTTTTTTGCGGAAAACCGCGTCTAGACGTGCTTTTCCAAAAATGCTTTTAACGGAAAACTTTTCCGTTAAAAGCATTTTTGGAAAATCATGCCAGTGTAGACGTAGCCTATGTCCGACCCTGATGCCCTGCCGGCACTGGTTCTGGCCAGCCTTACCTTTGATTCAGGGTCCACTCAATGTGGATATGCTATTTCGAATTAGCAAAAGGTTAATTCGAATTAGTTTTTAGGTCTAGATGCCCTAATTCAAATTAGTTTATTTCGAATTAACTAATTCGAATTAAGTTAGTTTAAATTAGCGCTGTAGTGTAGACATACCCTCAGGGAATAGGGAACTAAATAAAGCACAAAATGCCAACAGAACCAAGTGGGGAGTGGGGGAAGACACAGAACTAAAACTCAAAGGAAAAGAGAGTGAGTTCCCAATTATCTCTTTGCACTGAGGTGTGTGTGAAGCCTGTGAGTTTCTGCTTGACATGTATGCTTAAATATATTTTTCTTTGGTATATTGAGTATGCTCTTGTTTGTGAGACAGGCAAACAGATTTGGAGACTATAGTATCTATGCAAAATGATATATTTAAAGTGGATTTGTCACTGTTGCAGTCCAAATAGCCAGCTCCCCAACTGCAAGTGTGTATATTTAATACACACAAACCTTGATGCAATGATAAAAAGCTACTGATGATACTCTGCCTTCGATATAGACAAGCAATTCCCACTGTCATCAACAGAAATAAAGCACATGGATTGAGGGCACTATATGGCTTTAAGGGTACGTCTAGGCTACGTCTAGACTGGCATGATTTTCCGGAAATGCTTTTAACGGAAAAGTTTTCCGTTAAAAGCATTTTCGGAAAAGAGCGTCTAGATTGGTACGGATACTTTTCCGCAAAAGCACTTTTTGCGGAAAAGCGTCCGTGGCCAATCTAAGACGCGCTTTTGCGCAAAAAAGCCCCGATCGCCATTTTAGCGATCGGGGCTTTTTTACGCAAAACAAATCTCAGCTGTCTAAACTGGCCCTTTTGCGCAAAAGTTTTGCGCAAAAGGGACTTTTGCCCGAATGGGAGCAGCATAGTATTTCCGCAAAAAGCACTTATTTCTTACAGTAGGAAGTCAGTGCTTTTGCGGAAATTCAAGCGGCCAGTGTAGACAGCTGGCAAGTTTTTCCGGAAAAGCAGCTGATTTTCCGGAAAAACTGGCCAGTCTAGACACAGCCCTAGACTACAAGCTTTTGTCGACAGATACTGTCAACAAAGTTTCTGTCGACAAAGAGCGTCTAGACTACATCCAGTTCTGTTGACAAAGCAAGCCGCTTTGTCGACATGACAGTGTAGACGCAAAGGACAGTGTAGATGCAATAACGCCTTATGTCAACAGAACTCCATCGACAAACCTCGTAGAATGAGGTTTACAGCTGTCGACAAAACTGCAGAGTTCTGTCGACGTTATGTCGACAGAACTCAGCGGCAGTGTAGACGTAGGTATAGTTTTGTCAACAAAAGTCCACTTTTGTCAACATAACCCTGTAGTCTAGACACACCCTTAGTGATATTACAACCCTCATTTTGGAGTTGGAAGCTTGGTGTGCTCATTTGCACATCAATACCCAGAATGCTCTTTCAGCTCCACCACTATTTTATGTGTTTGGGTCTGAGCTCTTGGTGTGTGTGTGAAAGTTCGGGATGTTCTTGTGCACACAAAATTCCATATTTTTCCCCACTATAACATTTTTAAGCGAAGAAACCATATTTATCAATTATTCAGCTGGGAATTTATTAAATACTAAATCTAATTTAATTTCGCAAGTGTAGAAGAGTATACTGGAAACCTGTGACTTCAAATAATTTCATATAACAATGAACTGAGCAATAGAGAGGGAACATGTGCAAAAACAAACTGCAGTTCCTTCCCACACCAGGACCCAAGTAGTCAAATTTCACTCAGAACTGAATTATTATGAAGCCACTGTTAGGCCCTAGAGAATTGGGCCTAGTGCAGTTATGCTAAGACAGATAAAAAAAAAAGAGGCTAACAAAGGTTTCTGGGTAATCCCTGAGCAGAACTAGGGACTGGGGGTATGTCTACACTACAAAGTTAGTTCGAACTAACGGACGTTAGTTCGAACTAACTTTGATAGGTGCTACACTAGCGCTCCGTTAGTTCGAACTTAATTCGAACTAACGGAGCGCTTAGTTCGAACTAGGTAAACCTCATTTTACGAGGATTAAGCCTAGTTCGAACTAGCTAGTTTGAATTAAGGGCTGTGTAGACCCTTAATTCGAACTAGTGGGAGGCTAATGCTTCCCAGGTTTCCCTGGTGGCCACTCTGGCCAACACCAGGGAAACTCTATTGCCCCCCTCCCGGCCCCGGAGCCCTTAAAGGGCCACGGGCTGGCTACACAGTTTGTGCCAGTTGCAAGGCTGCCAGCACCCGTGCCAGCAGACCCTGCACCTGCCACACCATGAGCCAGCCACCCGATGACACCCAGCCCTCCACTGCTCCCCAGGACCAGCCTGGCGGCTCCCAGTACCCTGCCCGGGGGCGCAAAAGGCGGGCGCCCGCTTGGTCAAGTGCGGAGATCGTGGACCTCATCAAGGTTTGGGGGGAAGCCTCCAATGTCCACGATCTCCGCACTAGCCACAGGAACGCGGCCGTCTACGGCCGCATGGCTGCCAGCCTGGCCGCCAGGGGCCACCAGCGCAGCCGGGAGCAGGTCCGGTGCAAAATTAAGGACCTGCGGCAGTCCTACTCCCGGGCCTGCCAGCCAGGGGCCGACCCGGAGGCCTGTCCCCACTTCCACGCCCTGGACCGCCTCCTGGGGGCTCATGCCATCCCTGCCCCCCGGGACGTGATAGACCCCGGGGCAGAGGGCCCGCTCCTGGAGACGGAGGAGGAGGAGGAGGGCTCTGAGAGCCAGGAGCCTGCCGCCAACCTGCCCAGGACCCGGGACCCCCGAGGCACCCCACAGAGCCGCTCGCCTGTGTCGTCCGAGGCCGGGGAGGCGTCCACATGTGAGTACCATCATGCTCCCCTTATGTGTACAGGGGGCTGGGGCGAGAGGGAGCCCCGGGACCGTGCGCCTGGGCCTTGCCCACCAAGGAGCAGCAGCTGGGGATCCTGCAGGGGCCCTGGCCTTGCAGAGGGGAGCTGGGTTTCACACACCTGGGCCCCTGGGGTAATTGACTGCTGGTCTTGTTGCACTACAGCTGCAGCACCTGGGCCTGCAGGGTGCACCACCCCGCCTGCAGCAGCTGCCCGTGCCCGGGCAAGCAGGAGAGCCAGGAACGAGGAGGAGTACCAAAGGCGGCACCTCCGGTTCATGGACCACCAGCTCCGCACCCAGGACCACTGGGTCCAGGAGGACCTGAGGCTGCGCCGGAGGAGTCTGGAGGCCCTGGAGGAGCAGGGCCGTGCCCTGCGAGGCCACCTCCAGAGCCTGCTCGACCGCTTCCCATTTCCTCCTCCCCCTGCTCCCCCTTATCCTCCTGCTCCCCCTCCTGCTCCCGCTCCTCCTTCCTTCACACCCCCTGTCCCTCCTGCCCCCCCCTCCACAACCATTTCCCACCGACGCCCCCGGACCCGCAGTGTGGTGAGACGGGAGAGGCAGCCGGACTCCCACCACTGAGCTTTCCTTTCCCTTCCTCCCTTCCCTCCCCTTCCAGCTCCCTCGTCCCAGGTTTCCCCCTCCCCTCTCCCACCCTCAATCCTCCCTCCCCCCACCCCAGTTATGTGAAATAAACAGACGTTTTTGGTTGAAAAACAGGTGTCTTTATTTGACAGTAGGTAGGGAGGGGAAAGGGGAAGGGGGGTAGGGTGGAAGAAGGCCCCAGTGGGGCATGCAAGGGAGAGGTCAGTCCTCCTCCTCCACCAGGAAGCTCTCCCGCAGGGCTTCCCGGATCCGGACGGCCCCCCGCTGGGCTTCCCGGATGGCGGCGGTGCGGGGCTGACCGTAGTGTCCAGCCATGCGGTCAGCCTCAGCCATCCAGGCTGGCAGGAAAGCCTCCCCCTTCCGCTCACACAAATTGTGGAGCACACAACATGCTGCCACCACGGGAGGGATGTTGTGCTCGGCCAGGTCCAGACGGGTGAGGAGGTATCCAAAGCGGGCTTTCAGTCGCCCGAAGGCACCCTCCACCACGATGTGGGCCCTGGTCAGCCTGGCATTGAAGGCCTGGCGGGAGGGATTGAGGTGCCCCGTGTAGGGCTTCATGAGCCACGGCTGCAGTGGGTAGGCGGCATCCCCCACAAGGCACATGGGCATGTCCACGTCCCCGACCCTGATGTGGCGGTCGGGGAAGAAGGTCCCGGCCTGCAGCCGCTGGCACACGGAGGAGTTGCGGTACACCCGGGCGTCATGTGCTTTGCCGGACCAGCCCACATTAATGTCCGTGAATTGGCCCCGGTGGTCTCACACGGCCTGCAGGATCACGGAGAAGTACCCCTTGCGGTTGACGTACCGGGACGCCTGGTGTTCCGGGGCACGGATGGGGATGTGCGTCCCGTCGATGGCCCCCCCGCAGTTGGGGAATCCGAGGGCGCCGAAGCCCCGGATGACGGCGTCCGGGTCGGCGAGGCGGACCACCCTGCGGAGCAGCACCCGGTTGATGGCCTTGACCACCTGCGGAGAGAGACACAGCAAAGCGCCAATCAGTGGGGCGCCCGGGTGGCTGGGAGCGTTCATGCCCTGGCAGTGCCCCGCGCCCCACTCCCGATAGCAACCCCCCTGGCTGCGTGTAGTACGGCTGGGACAGACCGACCCCTCCGGTGCGGGGCGCTTTCGCCTCCTCCCGCCCCCCCTTTGTCCCTGGGGCGGCCCATCCCCTCCTCGCAGCCCCTCTCCCCCCCCGGCTCGGTGGCCGACGAGTGCCATACCTGCATGAGCACCGCTCCGACGGTGGATCTCCCCACGCCAAACTGGTTCCTGACGGATCGGTAGCTGTCCGGCATGGAGAGCTTCCAGAGGGCGATGGCCACCCGCTTCTGGAGGGGGATGGCGGGCCTCATGCGAGTGTCCCTTCTGCGCAGGGCAGGAGTGAGCCACTCGCAGAGCTCCAGGAAGGTGTCCCTCCTCATCCTGAAGTTCTGGGTCCACTGTTGGTCCTCCCAGCGCTCCAGGACGATGCGGTCCCACCAGTCGGTGCTGGTGTCCTCCTGGGCGGCCAGGCGGAGAGGCAGGGGGCTGACGTGCACCAGGTGGTGCCAGGCAGCCTCAAGCCATTGCTGGCAGGCTTGCAGCAGCAAGTCCAGAAAGTGCACCAGAAGGTGCAGGGCGAGCTGTGGCTTCATGTTGCCACCTGCGGCAGCGGCCCCGAAGGGATGCACCGACACAGACGGGCACAGAGACCAACGCTTTGCTGTCCCTCGGCGAGGTTGGCAAGGAAGCAGGAAAAGCTGAGAACTGGCTGTCCAGGGGGGTCCCTTTAAGCTCGAGCCTCAGATAGCCTCAGACAGCAGCCACACAAAGCAACTACTGACCTGATGCCCTGCCAGAACCTGTTTCAGCTGCCCTTAAATGCCCCCCTGCGTCCAATCAGTGTGGACGCGCTAGTTCGAATTAGCAAAACGCTAATTCGAACTAGTTTTTAGTTCTAGACGCGTTAGTTCGAATTAGCTTAGTTCGAATTAACTAATTCGAACTAAGTTAGTTCGAATTAGCGCTGTAGTGTAGACGTACCCATGGTTCAAGCAAGGGTGTGCCCTACATACTTGCTTAAGTTGCAAAAGTACGATAAGTGAAAAATTGCATTCTTGTACCTGCTGTGATGTGGAACAGCTTGTTTTGAGAACTGATAAAGAAACTCCCTGTTTCTGTTCTCCCTCTGATCTTAACTCCCTGTTCCTGCCCTCTGTTTGTTCCTAACTCCATGTCTCCTTGTTGCCTGGTACTTGTCTTCTGTGCTGGTAAGAAAGTTGCTAATGCATTATGAATTGCTTAAGGTCACATTGTATAGTTGGCCAGATATGCATAGATATGGGAGGTTTAATTGAAAAAGGGGAGTGGGTTGCTTGGGCGAATATTCTATGACGCGACGGAACTGTCTATATAAACCTACTTGTTACTAAAATCGTGGCTGGTTCTCTTTGGAGATGGGCTGCTCTCTATTGTAGTGTGCACTCTTCAATAAAGAGCTTGTGATTGGCCCTTGCTGGTGTTGCCTGTCTCTTTGCAGTCAGACAACGAACCAAGCCGTTTGGGTTCGAATCCCTGACACCACTAAAACAAGATTTTAGCAGGGAGACACCTTGAAGCAACAAGAGTCAGTTCAGAGAAACTCCCTTATTAAATCAAAGTCGTGGGGAGCCCTTGGCGTGCCTGGCTCAGGCCCTCAGGAACCCAGCCTCCCAGTGGAGGGAGCCTTGCATAGACAGATCTTAGGGCTTGCACTGCTCAGTTCCACAACCTCAATAGGCCAGCACAAAGCTAAACCGGGACAGTCTGAGTTTCCCCAACATGGAGGGACGCAGCCTTGTTTAATCAAGAATAGTAATAGAAATGTAGCTGTGTTAGCCTGGTGTAGCTGAAGCAAAATACAGGACTATGTAGCACTTTAAAGACTAACAAGATGGTTTAATAGGTGATGAACTTTCATGGGCCAGACCCACTTCCTCAGATCAAATAGTGGAAGAAAATAGTCACAACCATATATACCAAAGGATACAATTTAAAAAAAATGAACACATATGAAAAGGACAAATCAAATTTCAGAACAGAAGGGGGATGCGGGGGAGGTGAATGTCTCTGGGCTAATGATATTAGAGGTGATAATTGGGGAAGCTATCTTTGTAATGGGTAAGATAACTAGATCCTTTGTTCAGACTCAGATGTAAAGTGTCGAATTTTAGCATGAATGACAGTTCAGAGGATTCCCTTTCAAGTGCAGATTTAAAAGGTCTTTGTAGCAGGATGCAGGTAGTTAAGTCGTTGAGACAATGTCCTTTTTGGTTGAAATGGCAAGAAACTGTCTTTTCTTTGTGATCCTGTCTAATATCTGTTTTGTGGGCATTGATCCTTTGGCGAAGTATCTGAGACGTTTGTCCAATGTACATAGCAGACGGACACTTTCGGCACATGATAGCATAAATTATATTTCTGGAGGCGCAGGAATATGTGTTCTTGATCTTATAACTCACTTGGTTAGGTCCAATAATGGTATCAGCAGAGAGAATATGTGGACAAAGCTGGCAACGGGGTTTGTTGCAAGGGAAGGTACCAGGGTTGGTATTAGTGTGCTTCAGCTACACCAGACTAACACGGCTACATTTCTATTACTATTCTACATGCAAGGCACTACATTTAGCCGTTTGGAATGGAAATCCATCAACCATATGAAGAAACTTGCACAGATACAGACAGACATCATCTTTCTATCCAAGTGCAAGATGGACATTGTACCCAAAGGACTGAAAGTGAACAATCCATTAAGATCAACATACTGTACTGACTACAGTGAAAGACTCTGCCTCACACTATCCAAGAAATTAAGGAATCACCTGATAAGTATTTTATACAAGAAACAGAAAACCATCAAGAATGACATTTCTAACTTAGAGCGTCTCATCTCAAGACAAACATCCACGCCGACTGACACCTTGCAAGAGTTTTGTTCCACCAGACAAGAAATCTACTATACACACTTCTATTCCCTACAACAAAGAAAAGACAATAAACTTTCTAACCTGCTCCATACCACAGGCTACAACAGCAACTACCTCAACCCACCGGATAATATTGTTAACCTCTCCAGCTACAAACTCAATCCAGCAGAAGAGTCTGTCTTGTCCCGGGGTCTCTCTTTCTGCCCCACGTCCCCCACAAACTGGATACAATTTTGTGGTGACCTTGAGGCTTTTTTTCACTGCCTCCGCCTCCGAGAATATTTCCAAACCACCAATGAACATCAATCTGACCTACCAGATCCCCCCCTATCAACACCAAAGGAAAAATAATTCTATATGGACTCCCCCTGACGGTCGGAATTACAATCTGGATTTCTATATACAAAGCTTCCGCAACAACGCACAGACTGACATTATTCACAAACGACAACAAGCGACACACAATCTCAGCCGCGCTGAACACCATGCCATCCAGAGTCTCAAAAACAACCTGGACATTATAATCAAACCAGCTGACAAAGGGGGTGCTGTGGTCATTATGAATAAGGCCGACTATAACCAGGAGGCAACCAGACAACTCTCGAACACCACATTTTACAAACTTCTCTCCTCTGATCCCACCTCGGAATACCAAAAGAAACTACACTATCTCCTTAAAAGCCTCCCTACAGCTACTCGGGAACAAATCCACACAGAAACACCTTCTGACCCCCGACCAGGATTGTTCTATCTGCTTCCCAAGATCCATAAACCTGGACACCCCGGACGTCCCATCATCTCTGGTATTGGTACGCTCAAACCCTTTGCAACCAACACCCCCAGCTATCTCCGAGACACTACTGACTTCCTAAGGAAACTACAAAACATCGATAACCTCCCCAATAACACCATCCTTGCCACCATGGATGTAGAAGCTCTGTACACCAACATCCCACATGAAGACGGATTACAAGCAATTACAACACTATCCCAGAGGACACCACTACCAACCTGATAGCAGACCTACGTAACTTTGGTCTCACCCACAATTATTTCCAGTTTGAGAACAACTTATACCTCCAGATCAGCGGCACAGCCATGGGTACACGCATGGCCCCACAGTATGCTAACATCTTTATGGCTGACCTAGAACAACGTTTCCTCAACTCCCGTCCCCTTTTACCCCTTCTCTACTTACGCTACATCGATGACATCTTTATGATCTGGACGCATGGCCAAGAAACACTGGAGACATTCCACAGAGATTTCAACAACCTACACCCCACCATCAACCTCAGCCTGGACCATTCTACATGGACCATTCTACCACAGTACAAATCACCAATGGAAAATTAGACACCACTCTCTACAGAAAACCCACCGACTCATACAGTTACCTACATGCTTCCAGCTCCCATCCAGCACACACCCTACGATCCATCATCTATAGCCAAGCCCTTCGATACAACCACATCTGCTCTAATCCCACTGACAGAGACCAGAAACTTCAGGATCTCTACCAAGCATTTATAAACCTCAACTACCCACCTGGAGAAATAAAAAAGCAAATTGAAAGAGCCAGATGAATACCTAGAAACCATCTACTTCAAGACAGACCCAAGAAAACCCACAATAGAACACCACTTGTCATCACCTACAACCCCCAACTTAAACCTGTGCAACACATTATCAATAAACTACAGCCTATACTGGAACAGGATACCAAACTCCAAGAGGCTCTGGGGGACAGACCCATAGTCTCCTATAGACAACCACCTAACCTCAAGATGATTCTTACCAACAACCACAGGACATACCACACTAATACCAACCCTTTTACCTTCCCTTGCAACAAACCCCGTTGCCAGCTTTGTCCACATATTCTCTCTGCTGATACCATTATTGGACCTAACCAAGTGAGTTATAAGATCAAGAACACATATTCCTGCGCATCCAGAAATATAATCTATGCTATCATGTGCCGAAAGTGTCCGTCTGCTATGTACATTGGACAAACGTCTCAGACACTTCGCCAAAGGATCAATGCCCACAAAACAGATATTAGACAGGATCACAAAGAAAAAACAGTTTCTTGCCATTTCAACCAGAAAGGACATTGTCTCAACGACTTAACCACCTGCATCCTGCTACAAAGACCTTTTAAATCTGCACTTCAAAGGGAATCCTCTGAACTGTCATTCATGCTAAAATTCGACACTTTACACCTGAGTCTGAACAAAGGATCTAGTTATCTTACCCATTACAAAGATAGCTTCCCCAATTATCACCTCTAATATCATTAGCCCACAGACATTCACCTCCCCTGCATCCCCCTTCTGTTCTGTAATGTGATTTGTCCTTTTCATGTGTGTTCATTTTTTAAAATTGTATCCTTTGGTATATATGGCTGTGACTATTTTCTTCCACTGTTTGATCTGAGGAAGTGGGTCTGGCCCACGAAAGCTCATCATCTAATAAACCATCTTGTTAGTCTTTAAAGTGCTACATAGTCCTGTATTTTGTTTAATCAACTGATTTGTGTAGCTTCTCTTTCTCCCGCCCCCCCGCGCAAGAGCGCTTTCCTAATTGTTCATCTGGGGGGATTTTTCACTGGATTGGGAGCGAACTTCTGTACTCCTTTTCTCCCCGCCCCCAATCTTTGTGCTCAGTTTTCCTGGCCAGGGGGGTGCAGTGAAGATTTAAATGCGCACGGGAGAGTTGGTCTCCCTGTAGCCCCTGGCCCCTTTAGGATCAGCTTTCCTAAGGCGGGGGGGGGGAAACCGCTGCTCCCCCCACGGTCTCTCCTACAGGGTCGGGTCGAACCACAACCTCGTTATTTGGGGGAGGAGATGAGAGTGCAGTCCCCTCCCCCATGTACTCGGGCGGGGGCCTTGCTCTTCGTTCGGCATTGGCGGATCTGTGCTAGGGAGGGGGGAGACTGCAGCCCCTGCGGGCGGGGTGGGGGCTGGCCTGCTGGCTCTGGCTGCTCTTACATTGGCGGATACGGGGGGAAGAGGGACAGGAAGCGGGAGCCCGAGTGACGGGAGAGGGGGGGTCTATTAAAAGGGTGGGGGGCGTTAGAGCCCCAGAAGAGAAGAAAAGTTTGCGGCGCTTCTGGTGCGGGTGCAGCGAGGCGGGCAGGGCCGGCGCTTAGTCGGGGAGCAGCAGCGGGGGGCTCCACTGGATTTTTGTCGGGGGTGGGGTGGTTTCGCCCCCCTTCTCCTCCCCCCAGGGGTGAAAGTGCAAGAGGAAGTGTAGCCGCTGCCATCTTTCCTCCTCTCCAAATACACAGGGAGGGACAGACGGACGGAGCCGGCAGCCCCCTCCCGCCCTGCCTGCTACAGCCGCACGCTCCTGCCTGCTGCGGCCTCCGCGGCTGCCGGGCGGAGCTCGACCCGCCTCAGCTGCTGCTGTTTCAGCTCCGAGCTGCGCGCGCGCTCCTTCGCCGCCTCAGCCTTTTGCTCCCCCCCAATCCATCCCGTCGCGCTTTGCAAGCAGCGCGCGCCACCGCCGGGCCCGGACAGCCACGGGGAGGGAGTGGGGGGAGGCGTTGCGAACGCCGCCAGGCAGCCTAAGAGCGAGCGCCGCCTGCAGGCCACCGGGGGCAGCACAGCCCCATGGAGCGTGTGAATGAGGCTGCTGCCTGCGGGCCGTCGTCGGGCTGCTACACCTACCAAGTGAGCCGGCACAGCGCCGACATGCTGCACAACCTCAACCAGCAGCGGAAGAACGGCGGCCGCTTCTGCGATGTGCTGCTGCGGGTGGGCGATGAGAGGTTCCCTGCGCACCGGGCCGTGCTGGCCGCCTGCAGCGAGTACTTCGAGTCAGTGTTCACCGTGCAGCTGGGTGAGGGGGCTGGTGGTGCGGAAGGGGGCAGTTCAGAGGACGGGACTGGCAGTGGGGCAGCCGTGGTGGGGCGGGAGCTGGAGATGCACACCATCAGCTCCAAGGTCTTCAGGGACATCCTGGATTTTGCCTACACCTCACGCATTGTGGTGCGGCTGGAGAGCTTTCCCGAGCTCATGACGGCCGCCAAGTTCCTGCTCATGCGCTCTGTCATCGACATCTGCCAGGAGGTCATCAAGCAGTCCAACGTGCAGATCCTGGTGCCCCCTGTGCGCCCTGACATCATGCTTTTCCGCCCCAGCACTGCCGACCTGGGCTTATCCCTCGATACAACCAGTGGGGCCAGCCTGCCACCCAATGGCAATGGCATTGCTGGTATGCCCGAAGACGAGGCCACACAGGTTGCCCTCACCACCACCCAGTCCTCCTTGCCCATCCTGCAGGGCATGGACCACCTGCCCATGGTGGCAGGACCGTTGTCGCCACCTCCGCTGGCCTCGTCTTTCCAGAACATGGGGACCAGTGCCCCCACTTTGGGCACCAAAAGGGGCCGGGGACGTCCTCGCAAAGCAAATCTTTTAGACTCCATGATGTTTGGTACCCCCGGGGGCCTGCGAGAGGCCGGCATCCTTCCTTGTGGTCTCTGTGGGAAAGTGTTCACAGATGCTAATCGCCTACGGCAGCATGAGGCTCAGCATGGGGTGACCAGCTTACAGTTGGGTTACATAGACATCCCACCACCAAGACTTGGTGAAAATGGGGTGCATGGTCAGGACAGTCCTGATGCCCCCCGAAAGAGGAGCAGGATAAGGAAGCAGGTGGCCTGTGAGATCTGTGGCAAGATTTTTCGGGACGTGTACCACCTGAACCGGCACAAGCTGTCACACTCCGGCGAGAAGCCGTATTCTTGTCCAGTGTGTGGGCTGCGGTTCAAGCGGAAAGATAGGATGTCCTATCACGTTCGGTCTCATGATGGCTCTGTGGGAAAGCCCTACATTTGCCAGAGCTGCGGAAAAGGTTTCTCCAGGTAAAAGGATGTTGATGTGAATCATAAATGGAAAAGACCTAGAGGGTTATCTAACCCATCTCTTGAGGACCAGTGTAGAATCATCCATATGCTGCTAGTTTTAAATATCCCAAGTGATGGAGCTTTCATCGCTTCCCTTGGGAAACTGTTTTGCAGCCTTGTGGAAGGGTTAACTATTAAGTCATAAGGGGAGTTGGATCAGTCTTGGGTAACATTCCCAGTTTTGTCATAGACTTGGTGTGTAATGGTGGGCAAGTGATTCATCTGTGAATTGAAATAATTGGGTACCTGAGAGAGGTGTTCTGTGGATTAATTATGAGCTGTGAAGTGGTTTGAAGCCCTCTACTGCAAGTTGCTATTGAAGTGCAAAGTATTAATAGATCTTAAAATGACTTGTAGACTGTTCATCAGTAAAGTTTTCCTGTCTTAACTTCACTCCATTTGTCCTACTGTGTGAAGAAGTGGTATTTCAGAGTCTGCAGCTACAGCTATCTCTTTAGTACATGGTCTTTGTGTTTACAGTCTCCTGAAGGGTATCCTGTTTCTAACCTGCAGCATACATAAGATCTGTATGTTTAATGTGGCTGATATTTGTTGTCACTTAAGTGAACTCCCACAAACAATTGGATCTTAGACACAAGCCATATTAAGGCAGTATCAATGTTTTGTTTTGAGTTCAGGAATGAGTTTGAAACTTGGGTCTTTCACAAATTCAATGCCCAAATTGAGGAGAGGGTAGATAAGGGAATAGTCAACACCAGCCTTCCTGTTTCAACAATATCCCTAGCTAATGGATCTGATCTTTTTGGTTTGCCCTGGTTGGTGAGAGAGAGCTGAGATGATAGCCAGAAAGCAGTGAAAATCTGCTTTGGATAAAGGTACCCCAGGAATATAAACATAAAAACCTTTGTCCCTGCTGAATCTGCTCTTGTCATAAGGACAGGGGTTTTTTGCTATACAAACAAACTCTATGACAAAAAGGAACTCTCCAATAATGGGCAAGTTCAGGGATGTTCTAAGACAACAGATTTCAAGGTGATGCTGTTTCTGTATCAAGTTTAATCACCATGAGGAGTTAAAGGCACTTTTGAGTCCTGTACCTGCACATGAGATCCCCTGCCAGTTTTTATTTTCCAAACGCACTTAAAAAAAGAAGAGAATCTCCCTGTTGTTGCTATGCTGAAAGACTTTCATGCATAATATAAAGTAACTGATTCTCTGAGGTCCTGAAAATTCAGTGCTCCCATTGAGTTCAGAAAGCCAGGGTCTAATGTTAAAAAGGAAACAGTGAAAATGTCTATATGCCTTCATAAAATAAAAATCTGAAAAAAGAGGATCTTACTTTTCCTCTAGTCTTCTAGTTTTAGTAATCTTAAGTGTTATACCAAGGTGGGTAAACAAATCAGACAGAAGTGTGATGTTTAATTTTACAGTACACCTTTAGTTCAGGGGTGATCAAAGGGCCCTCTGTGGGCTGGATCCGGCCCGTGGCCGCCCTGCCACTCCCCCATCCCCAGACCAATCAGGACCTGGGGGTGGGGGAGCGCGCGAAGTCTCCTCGCCCCTGCAAGAGTGTGCGGTGGCTAGAGACACACACCGGCTGTTTTAAAACCGCTGGCATTTATCTCTAGGGGCCGCACACCTTTGGTGGGGGGGCAGGGGGAAGCTTTGCACGCTACCCGTCCCCAGGCCAATCGGCCTGGGGACAGGGAGCGCGCGAAGTCTCTCGTGACCTGTCCCTGCCCTGCCCTGCCCTGCCCTGCCAGGGGCATGCAGCGGCTAGAGAGACGTACCGGCTGTTTTAAAACAACCTGCGTGTGTCTCTAGCCGCTGTATGCTCTTGCAGGGGTGAGGAGACTTTGCGTGCTCCCCAGGCCCTGATTGGGCAGGGGGAGCACACGAGGTCTTATTCCGCTGGGCGCCTAGAGGGAACCGACAGCTGTCTTTAAAACAGCTGGCATTTCTCTCCAGGGGGCGGGGGAGGGAGGGGGAAGACTTCTTGCACTCCCCCACCCCAGGCCAATCAGGGTAGGGGGAGAAGCACAAGAAGTCTCCTGGCTGGCCCCGCCCCTTCCGCCTGAGGCCCCTCTTTTAAAAATCATTGACCACCCCTGCTTTAGTTCAAGGATTGGTTCAAGGGGCATCCCTGAAGTTCATAGGTATGTACTAAGAATTTAAACCTCTGACTGGTCTTTCCAGTTAAACAGTCCCAGCCCACCTGCCCAAGCATCAGGTTTAACAGCTTAACTGTGGCGTTAACTCTGTCTTCTGTCTCCAGAGAATGAATTCCACCCAGCTCTCTCTGGCTGGCTGAAAGTTGGGGGAGGAAAGGAGGAGAATTAGTTTCCGAGCAGCTTTGGTCTCATACAACGAAAAGCTTTCTTCTTACCCGGAGGAACACCCACTAGGAAAATCGTTAGCTATTCAGGCTTCCCTCCTTCAAAACATGCTTTACAAATTTTGGGGACTGGACTAACTTCTTTCAATAATAATTTGCTTTTCCGTAGCATCTTCTGTCTGAGGCCCTCAAAGTATTTTACAAACATAAATTATGCATCACAGCATAGTTGTAAGGGAGGACAATATTTTTCCATACTATATATGAGGAAATTGAGACACAAAAGTAGAACTTAATGCCAAATTTTTCATACTAGGGCACCTAAAGTTGGATTCCTAAATCCTTATTTGGACACCTAAATCAAGGTGTCCTGACTTTAAAACACTCAGCACTTCACACACTGAGGTCAATGATTTTGGTGTCCAGATATGAATTTAGAAGTCCAACTGTAGGCATCCCCGTGTGAAAATTTTGATCTAAATTTTCTGACTTTCTTGATTAGAAAACAGTATTTCCTTGCCGAGGGATGGCAGAATATCAGAGTAGAGCTCTAACTGTTTCTGATCTTTGTCTACTGAAGTAAAATATAATGGGTTGCTTGAATAACCTGGAGTCCAGATACACCAGAGAGAACTCTTCTTGGAGCAGATGCAACAGTAGCATCTAATTTTAATGTTTGTTTTGAAGTGTGTGTGTGTGTGTGTGTGTGTGTGTGTATACATATACATATATAAATACATATATATTTTTTTAAGGCCAGATCACTTGAATGGGCACATCAAACAAGTGCACACGTCAGAGAGACCTCATAAGTGTCAGGTAGGAGCAGGGGTATAAAAGAGGGTTAATATCTTTTTATTTTAAAAATGGGCAATGAATGTACGTGTGCGCGAAGAAAGATCAAACATTGATAGAAATATTATGTATATTATGAACTGAGATAAATATGTAACTAATTATGTTAAAAAAACTGACAGCTGCTTTACAGTCTTCTCTCTACCCTCCCCCCACTACTCCCTGTTGTCATCTCCTGCTACTCTGGTCCTGCCTCCCCTCCCCCTCTACCAGATGTTCTTTTTTGCTGCTCTATCCCAGTCCCCACCCTGGAAATCTTACCCCGCTGTTTTGTCCCTGGATGTCTCAAATGATGTCCTTTTTCTCTTCTGTAGTTGTGGCCACTAACACGAGACTCAAATTCTGACTTCAATTTTTTAATATAATTTCAAATACAATTGTTTAGCTTCACTTGCTGTGAAGCTCTTTGTATCACATAGCTTTCAGAACATTGCACTGAGCAAAACTTGAAGCTTTTTTCAGCAAGTATATGAGTGATACCAGCACAGTATCCTTTGAAATGCAGTTTAATATCAGCTTATATAGTTCTTTACAGTTAAACAATAAGTCGTTGGTTAAGGTTTAAAAAAAAACCAAATCAAGATTAACCTTTTATAATCCATTTGTGAAGCGGGTGGGAGAGTGTTTTGCTCAGATGCCTGTTAACCAGTTTCCATTACAAGACCCTGTCTTCACACACTTGTAACTTTCAGAAATATATATCTCTTGGGCTAAAATTTTCATGTTTGGTCTCTGAAGGAAGGTGCGGGGGCCACTTGGCAGCTCCAGCCCAGTGGGCTGGAACGGTCCTACTGCTTGTCCCCATTTAATCAGGTAACCAGTTAAACTTAACATTTAATCAGTTAACTAATTAAACAGGATTTTACATCCCTAACATACAGACATATGCACTAAGCCTACAATGCTGGTAGAAACTCATCAGTCTTTGACCAGCTGGTGTGAAGCTTACAGAAAATGTGCAATTGACTAATAACACTGATAAGCACTAATTGTCCTTTGCTAACTGGTAACTGTTAGGAAACAAATGTTCTTTAGTATTAAATGTTAACAACTAAATTCATGTGAATTTAAGGGTGCATTGAGCACTCAAAAGTCAAGACATGAAAGTTAAGGTTTGACAAACGATCTTAACTCTACCCTTTACACATATGGATTACATGAGCACAGTTTCTTAGAATAATCTCCTTTCTCTAGAATTGTAGAAAGTGCAGCGAGGTATTGTATAATAAAATGGCATAATTAATTGTTATTAGGATGATGACAGAGTTATGGTAGCGAATTAAACAGTAGCTTATGCTTGACTTTTGACTGCTTAATTGTTCATAATTAATGTTGCCATAATAAAGTGTACAAGATTTTGCTGAAGACCTCACACCCACACAGATACACACCACAGAAAGGATACTTTCATTCTGGAAAAGTGCTCTAAATTTGTTTCAGATCTGAAATATATACAAATGTGGCTTTCAGTCTAGTTATCTCCTGAGCAATGACTTTCCCTTCCATAGAGAATTATCTTTCTTAGTCACCAACTTTGGGCACTGAGGAACAGAATAGCTCAATATTGACATGTTATTTCTCCATATCCCACCACCATTTTTCCTTGTTTTGTCTTAGAAATCAGTGAAGCTGTTTTAGGGTGTGTCTAGACTACAGGGTTTTGTCGACAAAAGTGGACTTTTGTCGACAAAACTATACCTGCGTCTACACTGCCGCTGAGTTCTGTCGACATAACATCAACAGAACTCAGCAGTTTTGTCGACGGCTGTAAACCTCATTCTACAAGGAATAACGCCTTTTGTCGACAGAGTTCTGTCGAGAGAAGGCGTTATTGCATCTACACTGTCCTTTGCGTCTACACTGTCATGTTGCTTTGTCGACATAAGCCCTTTTCTGGAGGATTTCTTATTCCTACTTTCAAGTAGGAATAAGAAATCCTCCGGAAAAGGGCTTATTTTCCGGAGAATCGCGTCTAGACTGGCGCTTTTCTCCGGCTTATCCCCGAGCCAGAAAAAAGCGGCAGCCATGTAAATGCAAATGCCGCGGGGGATATTTAAATCCCCCACGGATTTGCAATTCCGACTCGTCTCATTAGCATCCCTTTTCCAGAAAGGGATGCCAATGTAGACGTAGCCGAGCTGGCAAGTTAACTTCAGGGCAGCTAAAATGAAGTTGTGGTGAGGAAGAGATGGTTATGTGCTAAATGCCGCTCATATTGGTCGCTGTTGGGACTAATCAGCACACAACGCTGTCTTACCTCACTTATAAAGAGAGCTTGTCTCTGCAGACAAGCATCTGATTCTACCTTTTTACTTCCTCTTAAAACAGACATTGAATGGGGAAGGAAGCCCTCTACAGAGCCACGTAATCTGAGAAATCGGATCCAATAAGTTGCTTTGGTGTCCAAGGCAGACACCAAATGGAACTCTGGATACTTTTCTCCCTGGTAACATTTGAAAATTTTAAATCTGTCAATTAAGTGCTTGACATGGGAGAAGGGGTAAGTCAGTTTGCTGGCCGTAAGGGGATAGTTCAGGTTGCTGCCCTGGAGTCCTGAGATAATCCACTCAGTTGCTTGAGTGCCTACTTTGTAGGGATTGGTACTAATGTCAGGCTGCAGGGTGAGAGGAATGATGGTTTAAAAATACCGTGGACTGAAATAGCAGAGAAAGATTGGGGGAGAGAGATCAGAGATTCGTTATTTCTCAGGGAAGAAGGCACAGATTGTCCTCCTTCAGCTGACAGTTCTAGGTAACATCTGGTAATTCAAATAAAGAAGAGAAAATGCAAGTTGTTAAAAATCAAACTACATTTACTTAAACAATACAAATAAAATCTATTTAATGAAATTTACCTACAATTGGTGCTCCAAATCCAGTGCTTTCCCCCTTGATTTCAGTGCAAAATGAGTTTCTTCCTGTCCTAATTTCTCTTACTTCCTGCCTATTAGCAGGAAAATGGCAGCCACCATGGAATAAGCTCAGAGACATCCACAGCCATAGAAAAGTTGAAACTTCAAGAGGTATTTCTTAAACAATGTTACTTTAAACTTTTTTATATATTCTTTTTTTGGTCTATTTATCTACCTATGCAGTGTTTGATAGGAAAGCACTGGAGTTTTCCTTTATTATTATTAACAATATACTTAGCACCCATTTCGCACTTTACATCTGTAAAGCCTTTTACAAACATTAACTAATATTAACTGTAAGAGGTTTTCTCCAAACCTGGTCCTGTCTCCCTTGTATGATTCAGCTAAACTGGTTTTTGCTTTCTCAAATGGACCTTTTTTTTTTTTTTTTTTTTTTCCTCCTTCAAGTCTGATCAGTACATAGATTATCTGGGAACGGACTCTAGAAAAATTAGCAGCAAGTCTGATAACCAAACAGAAATATGATGGCATTACACCCACCATAAGCTTTCCACTTGATCTCTTCAATGTAGGATAGATGATGGTTTTAATTCTAACACATGAAGATTTGTGTAGTTTATCTGTAGTCTGTAATAGAACTGATGCCCAGATATTCCCGCTGCATTTATACACAAGCTTGCTATCACTTGATATTGAATTATTGGTGATAGAGCTTTTGACTTTCATACTCTACTGCTCAGGAATGCACATTAACTTTATCTCCAACAGGTTGATTTGTTGTTGGAATCTTGATTTAATGACTTATTTGTTTCCAGTAGCATTTTGCTAAATGAAACCTACACCTATTTTGCTCAGCGCTGTGTCCTGAGAGTTCATATGAGAAGAAATCTTTCATGTTAAAGAAATTACTTTTTTTTTCCCCCCATCATCATTTGTGACATAGGAGTCTTTCTCTAATGAGGTCAGTGAAATTCCATATATCACAGTAATCCATATTTGTGTAACTGTTTTTTAAACTATACTAGCAGGCTGTGCCCCATGCTTGCTGCACTTGCCAACCCCCCTCTCTCTGGTAGCTTTCGCAGCCAGAGAGTGTGAGAGCGTGATGATGTCATTCTGTTGCGCGGAAAGAAAAAGGTTTTTATATAGAGAGAGAGAGATTAGGCACTGATCCTGCAAGGTACTGAGTGTTCTGTTTGGTGCAGAGTACCCACAACTTCCACTGAAATGCAGTCAGTGGAAGAGCAAGAGTACTTAGCACCTCCCAAGATTGACCTTTAGAGCCTGATCGAAAGCCTACTGAAGTCAATATGCACCTTTCAAAAAACTTTAGTGGACTTAGGATCAGACAATTAGGGAGAGCTACATAAAATTCTACACATGATTGTCGTATTGCCACTTTCATTTATTTTAAGCTACTATGTTGTAATTGTAGTGCAGTAGTTATGTTATCTTAACAGAATCTACTTTACAGTGAAACAGCTGTCTGAAAAGTAAAGCACTAATTCTTTATATGACAAAAAGCTAAAATTCCCATTCCCCAGAACACTTACTGAGCTAATAAAATCTCCTAGGGGGGCTGTGGTATAAACCATGTGTCTCAATTATTCACCTAAAGGGTGCTGTGCGATAAGTTAGTCACAGCACAACCTTGAATTTTGTTACTTTCATCCACCTGGTCAGGTCACACTGATATTTCTGGTTTTCTCTGTCCTCCATTGGTGAGCAATAGTTCAGATGGCATTTTTTATGTGAAATGTTGGTAAAGATTTGACAGCTTTAAGGTATATTCTGCTAATAATATGATCAGCCTTGCAAAACTGTCAAAAACATTATAGTCCAAGCACGAAATCTGCTTGCCTGTCCTCTGCTATGATGATGATGGAGGGTGGGGACGGAGGTCTTACTCACCTGTAAAATTATTTCCCTGGGGTGAATGGGCAAGTAGAATTTTGCAAAGCTGACATGTATAGTCATTGTTTTACACTACATTAATCTTGGTGCATAGTAGTAACTGGAGTATGACACCATAACAGAGATCAAGTTATCCAGTGTAAACAGAGTACACAGTAGGGATGTTAAAATACATTTATGTGTGTAAATGTGTAGCTGCTGAATTTTTTTAGCAGTTACACATTTAAATGCAGGGAGGCAGTAAAAGTCGGCTCCCCGCGTGTACCGGCTCCCACCTTCTCTTCTCCCCCCCCCCCCCCCCCCCCCCCCCCCGGCCTCTGATAGACAGCAGCATAGGAGCCAGCTCCCACCTGCCCCCTCCCCCTTGCTACCTCTGATACAGAGACATGGAGGAGGCATGTAACAGTGAGGGTTAACTGAATGTGTTCACAGACACACGTTAACATCCCTGGCACACAGTGGCATTCTGAGGTAGGGATGTTAAATTTCGATTAATTAACTAATCGAATACTTGATGGGATTTCCAGTGACTATTCAATTAGCTGATAAGAACTAGCGTGGTATTCCACCTTTGAAATGTAGGGGCTCTTGTGCATTTCATAGATTGAAACGCCACGTGGAGCCCAGGGTCAGCAGAGGACTCCCCGCTGGCTCCGGGCTCCATGTGGTGTTTCAATCTTTGAAATGCACAAGAGCCCCTGTGGGGACTCTTGTAGATTTAAAAGTTGGAACGCTACCATTGCACCCCTGCCACCTCCCACGGAGCTGGAGCTGGGGGGAATCGGCTTTTAAGCCGGCTCCCCCACGCACCCCCTTCTCCCCCCCCCCCCCCCCGCTGCCTCTTTCTGATAGAGGCAGCAAGTGCGGGGGGGTGGGGTGGAGAGCAACTAGTTGATTAGTTGCTTACATCCCTATTCTGAGGTCTCCCTGCTGCTGTGGATGCCAACATGGTTCTCCTTCTGTAGTGCCCTTTGTGATCCTGTCAATCCAGCCTTACTTTTAGTTCTCTGATGCTTTGTTTATACATCATTGGGGGTCCAGGGGGAAACCATAGAGACTAGAGTCAAATTGATGAGATCACAAAGTGAGTGCAGGAAGGAGACAAAGGTATTGAGGTGAGCCTGGCTTATGTGACCATGATGTCACCATAAAATGAGCTAGGATAGAGTCAGATGTGACAAAGAAGGATAATGGCAAATCTATTTATATTACCAAATATGACTTGTGAAGTTTTAGTAACACAGATTTCAGTGAGGAGCTGAGGCATTTTAGACCTGTGTTTTTATTCAAATTTTACAGATTGCATTGTGTCAAAGCTTCTTTCTGTCTGTTAGGGTATGTCTACACTACCCCGCTAGTTCGAACTAGCGGGGTAATATAGGCATACCGCACTTGCAAATGAAGCCCGGGATTTGAATTTCCCAGGCTTCATTTGCATAAACTGGGCGCCGCCATTTTTAAATCCCTGCTCGTTCGAACCCCGTGCCGCGCGGCTACACGGGGCACGAACTAGGTAGTTCGAACTAGGCTTCCTAGTCCGAACTACCTAGTTCGTGCCGCGTGTAGCCGCGTGGCACGGGGTTCGAACGAGCAGGGATTTAAAAATGGCGGCACCCAGTTTATGCAAATGAAGCCCGGGAAATTCAAATCCCGGGCTTCATTTGCAAGTGCAGTATGCCTACATTACCCTCCTAGTTCGAACTAGGAGGGTAGTGTAGACATACCCTTAAGTACTAATCCTGGGGCCTGCTCTTTTTGAGTAGTAACATTGCATCCTATGCAGTGGGATGGTAACTTGGATTGCCTGTTTGGGAAAATTAACTCATGAAGTTGCTTTTGTTCATATGCAGGCTTTGAGAGTCTTATGGTGAGGGTTACTTAGTGTAGATACAGTAATATGATTACTTGCAGCAGATTGGTGGCTAACGCTGTTCTCCTACTGGCAGACTTGTAATGCTTCCTTTGCCACCCGTGACCGACTACGCTCACACCTAGCATGCCATGAAGATAAAGTTCCATGCCAGGTGTGTGGAAAGTACCTGCGGGCAGCGTACATGGCAGATCATTTGAAGAAACACAGTGAAGGACCAAGCAACTTCTGCACTATCTGTAACCGAGGTAATGATGAGCTCTCTCTCTTTCAGGGGGATGGTGCAAGGCAGAGAAAGCGCTACACTCGCTAATGCTGTCTGCAACAGAAAAAGATCATACCATAGCTTTCCTTATTGTTTTCCTCATTGAACAATGAACATCTTGAAATTGATGGAAGTATTGGCCTAGCCTTTGGACATGGCTAAGTGCTTAATATTCCTTCTCTGATGAAATTTAAATTAAATGCAGAGCTTAGCATTTTAGGATGGCTCTATAAACAATTTTTTTGCCAAATTCCCCTCCCACGTCCCTCCAAAATACCCACTTCCTGCTTGCCATGATGCCATTCCCTGTGCACCTTCTCACTGTCACCGGGCTGGACTAATTATCCTGGGGAGGACATGTGAAAAGATTCTTTGGTTTCATTTTACAGAAGTATATGTGATATCCTGGTCCCCTCTTAGCCTCCTGCACCAGAAGTGGAGTTCAGCTGTTCTCTCATTTGAACCCTAGTAATTGGTTTGTGCTGGTTTACATTTATAAAGTTGGCTTGTAAGAAAAAGAGACAAACAAATTTTCATTTATAAAACAAAGCTAAGCTAAGCTTTTTCATTACATATGTACTTCCCACAAATTAGGGAGGAATGCCTGCAGATGTAGAGTAGGGATGTAAAAGGTTAAACAGTTACCTTACCGACATGCTTACCAGATAACCGGTTAACCGGAGGGCCTGGCAGGCAGGACCCCTGGCCATGACAGGCTGGAGTAGCCCCCCCTGCCGCCGGTGGTTAACTGGTTAAACAAATTCTTTAATCAGTTAACTATTATAGGCGGTTTTTACATCCCTAGTAGGTAGCGTACCTTCAGGTCCCATGCTGTGGATAAACAGGAAAAAGCTTCTGGAAGAAGGAAGTTAAAGGGTAATGGAGTCTAAGACTAGACTGACTGATATCATGAGATGCTACTTCAGAACAATGCTGTAGTTTGCAAGAAAGATATGCAGCTGGTGCCAAGTGAACAAAAAGATACTTGTGCATGTCTTCACACTTCTCTTACCAGCAGTGGAATGAAAAATGGTTCACAGGGAAGGCGAAAAAATGCCTACTAGAGGATTTCCTTGGATAATCCACCTGTGTAGGAAGCATCAAAGTTAGGGTGTGTCTACACAGCACCCTAAACTCGAAATAAGATACGCAATTTGCGTATCTTATTTTGATTGGATTTCAAAATAACAGGCACATTTAAAAGACGTGGGGTAGCTATTTTGGGATACCTCCAGAATCCCGAAATAGCCCTGCTGTCTAGACATAGAAGAAGAGGTAGGAAATAAAGAGACTTCAGACTAGGGATGTAAAATCCTGTTTAACCAGTTGAACACATTGTTTAACTGATTAATGGTGGGGGGCTGCTCCAGCCTGGCTGGAGTGGTCCCCCTGCCCACCACTGGGCTTAAGTACACACTCTCCCTCCTCCCCCCACCTTCCCCCCCGCAGGCAGGGGCTGCACTGGCCGGGTTGGAGCAGCCCCTGGGCGCGGCGGGCCTGGGCCCCCCAAAGGGCTAGAGCAGGTGCCTGCAGCAGGCAGGGAGCTCCTCCAGTCCCCACTGGTTAACCTTATCTGGTAAGCCCCACCCATTAAGGGTGAGGCTAACAGGTTAAACATTCACATCCCTACTCCAGACTCACAAGGAAAGGACTGATCCAGGTATTGTCTCAAAAGCACTGTATTTTCTCGTCTCCAGAGACATTTGTCTCCTACTTCACATATCTAGATATACACTGGTTTGTTTGCACAGAACCCTGACCAATACTTGGCTAATCTTTGAAGTGTACCTACTAATAACTGATAACAATTATTGCAGGTAAGGGATGTTTCTGCATGGCATTAACTTGGTGATGGGTGAAGTAAAACCTGTTGGGTTGTTGAATGGGTTGGTTTCATGTGTAGGGAACACCTTTTGGTGTGTTGGAGGCAGCCACTGTCAGTTATGGGACTGCTTTTTTGTTTTGTTGAAGGGAGCTGATATTTATTGAGAGAATATAGTTACCAGGGCTCAACAATTAGGGCAATCTACTTGCCCATGGTGAGTAGATTTTAGCCCAGCATGGCGCTGCAGCGCAATCAGCGCATGCGCAGCGTGCTAAACCACGTGGCTGGCGAGTGGGGCTCGCTGCTGCTTGTCAAGCCCTGGTTGTTACATAGCAGAAAGTTTGGGGCAGTGTGCAGGAGAGGAACAGTTGAGTGGTTAGAATGCATAATGGTGAGTAGTGAGTGACTTCTTAAATCGGCAGTTCCCAACCACCAGTCCGTGGCACTCTACCAGGCCATGCTCCCAGCTGCTAATGAGCCCCGCCTACTGGGGAGCTCTGTTCTCTGTAAGGTGCGCGCCTGTGTGTACACTTAAAAATTCTCCTCCCACAGCGAGTGGCGCTGCAGGCTGCCCAGCATGCCGCTGCTGGAGCTGGCCGCGGTGAGGCTGTCCCTACTGGGGAAGCCTCACCATGGCCCTGGTTCCAGCTCCAGCGGCAGCCATGTGACCCAGCCAGTGGGGCTGCATGGCGGGCGGCTGCTCCATGTCCTTTCAGTTGCGGGGGTGTGTTCGGGACCAGGGAGTGGAGCCTTCACGGCCATGAGCGTCCCAGCCTTTATCGATCCTGAGGAGGATCAGGTTAGAGGCCCCAGGGAGCTGCACTGGGTGTCTGCAATTTCTGCCCCTACTCCAGCAGGGCCCAGCTTCCCCCACACAGTCTCTCCTGCTGGCTCCAGCCTGCACCATGTGTCTGGCCACTTCCCAACGTCCCCGGGGCACCGCAGCCAGCAGCGCCGGTTAGAGTTGTGTGGGGGAAGGCAAGCTCCCTGACTCAAACCAGCGGGTGTCAGGGGGTTAGTACCACTCGGCTGTTGGGTGGGTGCCGCGAGCCCAAGATGCCCATGGGCTGAGTGACCCTGCCCCTGTAGGCCCCAACTGTTAACGGCCTGGGGATGAACTATTGAGGTCCCAGAAACGTGTGCCCGCCCCTGTCACTTGTGCAGTAGACACTGCCAATCCCGTGTGTGTGTCAGGGGCTGGGCTGTTGCCAGGCCTGGCAGGAACAGGGTCTTTTCCCAGCCACGGAAGAGTGCTTTGCTGCGCTGTGGGAGGGCTGCGTGGACACTGGCACGGCAGCCTTAGAGCAGTCATGATTGGGGCAGCAGCGCACAGCTGGGAGACAGTGCAGGGCTAGGTGAGGAGGGTGGGGCAGGCATTGGGGGCTCCAGGGGTGGGGCTAGTGCTGGGGGCTCTGGGGGTGGGGCTAATATTGGGGACTGGTACTGGGGGGAGGCTCTGGGCGGGGGGGGGGGCGGGGGTTGGGTGCAGTGGGGCTATCTGGAAACAGGAGGCTGGCACTGTGGGGCTTGGAGGGTGGGAGGCTAGCACGGGGGGTTGGGTGAAGGGGATCCTGGGGTCAGTAGCTGGCACTGGGGGGTAGTGGAGGGGTGGGGGGCTCTAGAGATTAGGGCTGGTACTGGGAGACTCTGGAGGCCGGGGCTTTTGGTGGACTGGTAACATTTTATTTGCATAATGAATGTGCAAATATACAAATAAAATGTTACCAGTCCACCAAAAGTTTGTGAATGGGTTCGCTAGTCCCTGGTATCAAAAAGTTTGGGAACCACTGCCTTAAATTATGAAAGAGCCATTGTCCACTGTGGGAACGCCTTTTGAGTCCTTAAAGTGAATTAAGATTTTGCATGGAAACACCAGTTTACTAGGAAATCCTTAGGACTCTTAAATTCCATTGGTTGGGACATTGAAATGACTATAGGCCTCCTTTAAGGGAGTGCCTGACTACTGAAAAACTTTTCTTTAACTTAGGCTATGTCTACACTGCCCCCGTTTTGCACAAAAAATATGCAAATGAGGCAAAGCGTGGAGTATCGCCACACCTCATTTGCATAATTAATTAGGCTCTGTTTTTGCGCAAGAGGCTTTTGCACAAAAAGGAGCTGTCTACATGGCTCCTTTTTGTGCAAAAAACCCCTCTTGTGCAAGAGCCGTTCTTCCTGAAAAAAAATGCGGAAGAACAGCTCTTGTGCAGGAGTCGTGCAATAGACTTTAGAAATATTTTAGAAATCTCTAAGTACTGAGAAAACAGTTTTCCAAGCAGTTTTCAAAAATCCATCACTGTCAATATCTGTTTAGTGACTGGGACACCTCTCTCTCTGAGGGGCAGCTTTTTTTTTTTTTATACTTGTCAGCAGGGGCTCCATTTGATGCAGAGTAGGGTTGAGATGGTTTTGCCATAAAGAGATTTAAAAGTTGCTGTAAGGAAAGTTCTGTAAGTTCATTTTTAACATTGGTTTGTTTAGCTGAACAATTAATACATCACATTTTTTAAAAGTTTATGAAAATTGTTAACCAAAATATTCTTTCTAAAGGCAAATCAAATGTATTTAGTTTAGATAACCAAATTGTCAACTGCTGCTTCCTGTCTAATTGTTATATATTCTTCTCTTACTTTCTTTTAAGATCCTTAGAAATTTTTTATGTACAGGCAGTCCCCAACTTACGCGGATCCGACTTATGTCGGATCCGCACTTACGAACGGGGCTTTCTCGCCCCGGAGGTCGAGGTAGCGGATTGCTACCTGTGAGCTCCGGGGCGAGAGAGCCCCGTTCGTAAGCTGCTCCGGTGCCCCTGGTCTGCTGGAGACTGTCTCCAGCAGACCAGGGGCACTGGGTGGGTTCCCGCGCTTCTGAGGCTTTGCTCTGGCAAAGCCTCAGAGGCGCGGGAACCCTCCGCTGCTGCCGCTTCAGTCCCGGTGCCTGTGGTCTGCTGGGGACTGTCCCCAGCAGACCACAGGCACCGGGACTGAAGCGGCAGCCACGGCGGGGTCCCGCGCCTCTGAGACTTTGCCAGAGCAAAGCCTCAGAGGCGCGGCACCCCGCTGCCGCTGCGGCTCTGCTCCCCGTGTCCCTGGTCTGCTGGGGGGGGGGGGGGGGGCGCAGCTAGTGTGCCCCCCCCCAGCAGACCAGGCTTTTGTTTTGGACCCTGGGGCAGAGCAGCTGGGGTGCTGCCGATTGGTCCTGCAGTGCCGCTCTGGGCACTACTGGACCAGCCCGGCAGCACCCCAGCTGCTCTGCCCCAGGTCCTGATTCAGCCGCTGCTGGTCAGTTTCAGCAGTGGCTGAATCAGGACGCCTGGGGCAGAGCAGCTGGGGTGCTGCTGGGTTGGTCCAGTAGCGCCGAGGAGCGGTGCTACTGGAGCAACCCAGCAGCACCCCAGCTGCTCTGCCCCAGGCGTCCCCAAGTCAGCTGCTGCTGAAACTGACCAGCGCTGACTACAGGAAGCCCCAGGCAGAGTTGCTCTGCCCCAGGCTTCCTGGAATCAGCTGCTGATCAGTTTCAGCAGCAGCTGACTTGGGGACACTTGGGGTTCTTAAGTTGATTCTGTATGTAAGTCAGAACTGGCGGTCAGTTTCAGCAGCGGCTGAATCTGGATGCCAGTTCCGACTTACATACAGATTCAACTTAAGAACAAACCTACAGTCCCTATCTTGTACGTAACCCGGGGACTGCCTGTACTGGTTTAAGTTGGGTTTAGGTTCAAAGGAAGTTAAAGGAGACAAGCATCCAATACCCTTAAACTCCTTTGACAATCTTCGTAGTGTTTTTTATAATAAGATATAGTGATTAGAAAGTGCAACATAAGACAGATACTTTCTGATAAGTACATGTCCAGTTTTCATGCCACAGGCATCCAATGAGTGGACTAAAGCCACAGGTTCTACTCCTTCTATGTAAGGTGTGGTGTTCAGACTGAGAATTTGTTGTAATTGTTTTGATAGAAGGATGAATTCTTGCCATTCTCCCTGCTGGACTTGAAGTAACTTCTGAAGACCAGGGGCTGGAGACATTTGCCAGCTGCTCTAGATATGCCCAATTTAGACACTATGAACAGGGTTCATCCTGCAGTTCTTCTTGGGAAGAATTCATTACAGTCAGAGGAGATAGGAAGGAAGTAGCCTGTTCCTGTGTATGTTTGAAAGGCTTACAATGGTAAGAAGCAGCAAGATTTGCTCCCTGGGGCTGTGAAATGTGTATGTGGATAAGGCAGTAGAGGAGATGGGGATTTTTTTGTTGTTAAGATGCTTAAAGTCAATACCTGAAGTAAGTGACATTGTCTTGACTATTAAGGCCTTGTTTATGTTAAAATAGGAGTACAACCCTCCTACTTTGGATGCATTTATATCCGTGTATGAAGGTGTTTTATACCAGAATAGCTGTCCCTGTATGCGAAGGGGAATAAGCTATACCCGTGTAAGGGTACGTCTAGACTACATGGCTCCGTCGACGGAGCCATGTAGATTAGTTTACTAGACATAGGAAAATGAAGCAGCGATTTAAATAATCGCTGCTTCATTTACATCAAAATGGCCGCTGCGCTGTGCCGATCAGCTGTTTGGCAGCACAGCGTGGCAGTCTGGACGCTCCACGGTTGACAAGGGAAGCCCTTGTTGACCGCCCTGTTATGTCTTGTGGAATGAGGTTTACCGGGGCGGTTGACAAGGGCTTCCCTTGTCGACCGCGGGGCGTCCAGACTACCGCGCTGTGCTGCCAAACAGCTGATTGGCACGGCGTGGCAGCCATTTTTATGTAAATGAAGCGGCGATTATTTAAATCGCCGCTTCATTTTCCTATGTCTAGCAAACTAATCTACATGGCTCCGTTGATGGAGCCATGTAGTCTAGACATACCCAAAGGTACCTTTTATATCAACATAACTGCGTCTACACAAGGGTTTGTATTGGTTAAAAAAACAAAGAAAACCTCCTCAAATCAGCATAGTTATACCAGTACAACTTTCAAGTATAGACCAGGCCTATGTTAGTGGCCAAAATGTAAATCTCACTCTCTTTTCTGTACACTTAGGGGCCTTTTAAACAAACAAAAAAAGAAACATTTTCAGCTCATATGACTGTACCAGTGGACCTTGTACCCCAATGTGATGCCTACAGGAGAGGTTTCTAATATGTACCACAATGATTTCAATTATTGATAAGTACCACAATAAGTCTTTATTGATAAGGTTGAAAGATTCCTTAAATATCTGGCCTCTTTATCATCCAATTATTGGCCTAATGATCCTCATAATAATTGCCACAACTTCTAAAAGCTGAATGAAAGAGTGCTTACAAAAATACTTGAGATGAATTATCACATTAGAGGGAGGGGCGAAGCAGGTGAACCTCAAAACATAAGCCCTTCTTTAAACAGTAGGAATGTGGTGAGGAATTGTTGGTGAGGCTCTAAATAACAATTACATTTTGTGATTTCTCTTAGTATGTTCTCTTACAATATACTTGGCATAAGCAAGAAGTTTCAGGATTTCGCTTTTGCAAATCTGAAGGATTCTAGAGTCTCTTATTCATTGCAGTAACTTTTTCTACACACACTTGTGCACAAGTTTTGTTCTCCCCACAGAACCAGTAAATCCTCTGTGGAAAGTTTTGTTTCACATTTGAGCCTTAGTTTCTGGCTACCCAAAACATGCTGAAGCAGAACACTTATGTTAGTTCTAACTAAGTTAGTATGAGTCTCTTAAAGGGACACTAGGGGAGAGAGAGAAGGATAAAAGGAACAGGGAAGGCAGATGTGTGTCTTTGCTGATGGCAGGATCTCATCTCCTTTTATCTTGTTTAGGTTTCTCCTCTGCCTCCTACTTAAAGGTCCATGTTAAAACCCACCACGGTGTTCCCCTTCCCCAGGTCTCCAGGCACCAGGAGCCCATCCCGAATGGGGGAGCAGCGTTCCACTGCGTCAGGACCTATGGCATCAAAGGCAAGCAATTCCCTGCTCTGCACTGTGCTTCTTTGCACAGGACTTTGTGTTGTGTGGGGCAGGGCTGGGAACTGGGAACTTTCCAGTATGGGAAAGGGAGGAGAGAAAGATCGGGGAAGTCCTAAGGAGAAACTTAGGAAAATGGAGAGGTTTCATAGAGCTCATTTCTATAGTTTATGCAAGGATATCTCTGGGTACCTTATTGGGGGAAATAGTAGAAATACTTTAACTTTTGGCAGCTTCCTTCACTTTATAGGTGGAAAAGACTTGTTAGGCCAGTGGTGGGCAACCTGCAACCCATTGGGATTCTACATGTGGCCAATGAGACATTTTGTTTACTAGTATCAGAGGGGTAGTCGTGTTCGTCTGAATCTGCGTAAACAACAAAAAGTCCTGTGGCACCTCATAGACTAACAGATGTATTGGAGCATAAGCTTTCGTGGGCAAAGACCCACTTCGTCAGATGCATCATCTGACGAAGTGGGTCTTTGCCCACGAAAGCTTATGCTCCAATACATCTGTTAGTCTATGAGGTGCCACAGGGACTGATCATTGTTTATTTTGTTTACTGTTGCCCATGCACAGGGTTGCCAGATTCTGCAGGTTTTTGTCCACATAGTTTTTTCCTACTGGTATTACAAGAGTGACACACACTCAAAGCAAGGGCATGTGAAGTGAGGTGCATGTTGATTGCACATAACATTGACTGTGAGAGCTATGTGCTTCCTCTGCATCCAATTGAAGTGCTCCTACGGTTCAATTAGCACACCCCTCAAATTCTAGGTACACAAGTGCAGTTAGCAAAACTACCCTATTCTGGGAGATTGTCATAACCAAGACAGTCTTGCAGCCCACCGAGATGGAAGGCCATTCATGCGGCTCGCTCACTAGCCTAGGTTCCCCCTCACTGTGTTAGGCCATCTAGCTACTCTTCCTGTGAGTAGACTGTGCTTGAATCTTACCTGAGGGGTTGTGAGTTGGGAAGGATAAGCTTATAACTCAGTCTAGATCCTTGTGCTGCCAAGATTCCCAGTTGCTCTTGAGATGCTCCAAGACTAATTAAAACCTCTGAATAGCCTGATTTCTGTGGAGGGAAAGTCTGGTAGATGCTTGTATAATAGGAGTAATGACAGTCCATTTGTTTCAGTTCGGACAGGTGAGGAGAGATACTTTTAGTTAAACTTTGTTTTGCCTCTCTTACATTGTGGTAGAGAAGGATAAAGATCTAGACTGCTTCTTTTTAGATGTCACTAATATTTAGTTTTGCCTTAAAGTAAGTTATTTTTCAGAGTGGTTAAAATTATTTAATTTGTAACTAGCCTCTTGTAAAATTAGATACTAATATGTGTACAGTAACTTACTTTTTGCCCCTCAGTTTTGAACCATCTGTATCTTTGGTTGAAGCTGGAACAGCAGAAAACCTCTCTCTGATATCGGAAACCATGGGTGTCCCAAAAAAATGGGGTTACTTTTGCCCTGGAGATCAGAACAGAGCTGAGTTAAGCATATCTTGTGCTGATGGGATGTCACAGTTGTATAGCTTTCTTTCCATGGAAGTCCTCACAGAGTTGCTACACAAGCTCCTTGGTTGTGTGTTGATTTTAAAAGTTTTTCTCCATAGGCCAGTGGGATATTGATTTTGTGCATGTCCTGTTTTGATTGCTAATGCTGATTCCACAAGTCTCAGAGGGGTAGCTATGTTAGTCTGTATCTGTTTAAAAAAAAAAAAAAGAGGAATCCTGTAGCACCTTAAAGACTAAGGGTATGTCTACACTACAGCACTAATTCGAACTAAGCTAATTTGAATTAGTGCATCTAGACCTAAAAACTAGTTCGAATTAGCATTTTGCTAATTCGAACTAGCATGTCCACACTGAGTGGACCCTGAACCAAGGTTAAGGATGGCCGGAAGCAGTGCTGGCAGGGCATCAGATTAGGACTTAGAGTGTGGAGCTGCTGTCTCAGGCTAGCCGAGGGCTGTGCTTAAAGGGACCTGACCCCCACCCCGGACAGAGAGTTCTCAGGGGTTCCCTGCTTGCAAAGCAGTCCTGTCTTGGAGTGCCCTGAGTGCCCACACTGGGCACATCACAGCACTCGGCCATCAGCCCGGCTGCACTTGCCACAGGCTGCCATCCGGAGGGGGGGTCAATCAAGGGGCTTCAGGAGAGCTTCCACCCCGAGAAGCCCGCAGAGCCAACCCAGTCCTCCCCATCGGGGGCTCGTGCCCCATTCCTCCCTCACCTCCTTCCACTTACCCCTCCCTAGCCCCCCTTCCTGATGTACAAAATAAAGGACACGTGTGTTCAAAAATAGAAACTCTCTTTATTGAACAAAACTCGGGGAAACTGGGAAAAGGAGGTGGGAGAGGGGAAGAGAGAGGGTGGGAGAGGGGAGGGCAACTAAAATGATCAGGGGTTTGGAACAGGTCCCATATGAAGAAAGGCTAAAGAGACTGGGACTTCTCAGCTTAGAAAAGAGGAGACGGAGGGGGGATAGGATAGAGGTCTATAAAAGCACGAGTGGTGTGGAGAGGGTGCATAAAGAAAAGTTCTTCATTAGTTCCCATAATAGAAGGACTAGAGGACACCAAAGGAAAGGAATGGGTAGCAGGCTTCAAACTAGTAACAGAAAGTTGTTCTTCACAAAGCAAAGAGTCAACCTGTGGAACTCCTTGCTGCAGGAGGATGTGAAGGCTAGAACTAGAACAGAGTTTAAAGAGAAGTTAGATAAATTCATGGAGGTTGGGTCCATGGAGTGCTATTAGCCAGGGGGTAGAAATGGTGTCCCTGGCCTCTGTTTGTGGAAGGCTGGAGATGGATGGCACGAGACAAATGGCTTGGTCATTGTCTTCGGTCCATCCCCTCCAGGGTCCCTAGTGTTGGCCACTGTCAGCAGACAGGCTACTGGGCTAGATGGACCTTTGGTCTGACCCAGTACGGACATTCTAAGCTCAGGGCTCAGGGTCGGGGTATCACTGGACCACCTTGATTTTCATGCACACCTGCTCCCGGGTGGCCAGGCTGGCAGCTATCCTGCCCTAGACGGCCACTTTCCTGTGCCTAGTGCGGAGGTCGTGGATGAGGTCCACGATCTCCGCACTAGACCAGGCAGGCGCCCGCCTCTTGCGGACCCGGGCAGGCTCCTGGGAGCCGCCAGCCTGGTCCCAGGAAGAGGCGGAGGGCTGGGTGGCAGCGGGTGGCTGGCTTGAGCCGTGCCAGGTGCAGGGTCTGCTGGCTGGGTGCTGGCAGGCTTGCACCTGGCACGGGCACCGTAGCCAGCCCGTGCCCCTTTAAGGGCTCCGGGGCCGGGAGGGGGGCAGACGAGTTTCCCTGGCTTGGCCCAGAGTGGCCACCAGGGCAAGCTGGGGAGGGCTAGCCTCCCACTAGTTCGAATTAAGTGGCTACACAGCCCTTAATTCGAACTACTTAATTCGAACTAGGCTTAGTCCTCGTACAATGAGGTTTACCTAGTTCGAATTAAGCACTCCGCTAGTTGGAATTAAGTTCGAACTAACGGTTTGTATGTGTAGTGCCTAGCAAAGTTAATTCGAACTAACTTTGTAGTGTAGACATACCGTAACAGATTTATTTGGACATAAGCTTTCATGGGTCAAAAACACTTTCTCAGATGCATGTGACAAGTGTTTTTGACCCACGGAAGTTTATGCCCAAATAAATCTGTTAGCCTTTAAGGTGCCACAGGATTCCTCATTGGTTTTTGCTGATTCCACAGAAAGTCTGCTTTTATGAAATATGACAAGTAATCCTTTGGCATTTCAGGGTTAGGAGTAGAATAAAGTTTGTATTTTGAGACTTGTTTAGGGAGTACATCTGGGGTTTCCATGCTCATACAGATGCTATAAGAGGATCATAGAAGAGCTTTCTTGGTACGGTACAGGTTGCACCTCTATAAACAGGAACTCTGGTCCAGCAACATCCGTGGTCCTTCTGGACCATGGCTGTTCCAGGATCAGAGAGTCCCAGCATGCTGCGGGGTGGGGGGGCAGGAGCACAGCGCTGGGGGCGGGGGGGCATGACATGTGGCCCAGCTGGGCTGTGGAGAGGAGGGGAGCAGGCACATGGCTCAGCTGGGCTGTGGGGGGAGGGGGTGGTGGCTCCTCAGCTAGGCTTTGGGGAGGGGGGGGGCTAAGCCGGGGGGGCCAGAAATGACCTCCCATTGTCTGGCAAAATTCCTTATCTGGGACCAGTTAGGTCCCAAGGGTGCCGGATCAGGGAGATCCAACCTGTACCAGAATAGGATGGGGAACACCCCAAACATACTGGTGACACGGCCAGGGCATGTGTTGAAGTAACTGAGAATAATGCATTTTATGTTGAGACTATATAATACTGCATCTCCAGGAGCAGAGTGAGCCCTCCTCCCATGCTGGGATATTGGTGATAGGGCAAGAGATGAAGAAACCTGGAAATATTCTAATGGTTGTGCACTGTTAAACCGTTCTTGGATTCCACCCAGAAGTGCCTGCTTCATTTCAATGCTGGGTGAAGGGACTCCAGCATCTAAACACGCATGACAATATCTCTAGTAGAACCTCAGAGTTCTGAACACCTCGGGAATGGAGGATGTTCGTAACTCTGAACAACTTTTGTTCTTTCAAAAGTTTGACTGATCATTGACTTAATATAGCTTTGAAACTTCTGCATAGTAAAAGAAAAATGCTGCTTTTTAACCATCTTAATTTAAATTAAACAAGTGCAGACACAGCTTCCCTATCTTGTCAAATCTTTTTGTAAGCTTTCCCTTTATTTTTCTTTTAGTGGTTTACATTTAATACCAGGCCTGCACACAGGGTGTGTGTGAACGGACGCCCCCCCCCCCCCCCCCGTGGTCCCCCAAGAAAGTGTGAGGGGATTCTGTGGCTCAAGCTCAGCCCCCATCCTTCCCCCACAGTGGGGAGCCTGCACTGGTGCTCCAGCTCCGCACCCCCCCCCCCCCGAGGTTGGAGTGCCAGCACTGGCTTCCTGCTGGGGTTGGAGAGCCTTGAACCTTGCTGTGCAATCCAGCTCCTGGGAAAGAAACGCTCCCCCTCCCCCGGCTGGAGGAACAGCAGCATGCAGATGCACTGCCTGGAGGCTTTACCCCGCTACTCCCAGTAGCCAGAATCTGGCCAATGGGAGCAGTGTGAGGCCGTGCTTGGGACCAGCGTGGGGCATGAAGGCAAGTAAGTGCCCCTCATGCCCAGACCACTGCAGCCCCAGCCTGCTCCTGCACCCTCCCTTCTGGCCACACACTGCATCTTCCCTTGCTCTTCCTCCCTCTCCCTGGCAAGACACCCTACTCCCAGCCTGCTCCTGCACCCCACTGCCCATCCACACCTTGCATCCTCACCCCCTCCTGCACCCCACCTCCCGCCCAGATCCTTCACCCCCATCCCTCTTGTAGGCAGCCCTATCCCGCACACTGAACCCCCTCCCTATTTTGTCCCAAACTTAGAGCCTAGGGGGTCCACAAAATCCACTAACCCTGGAACCCCAGAAGAGTAAATCTGGGGTTGGTCCTGCTTTGGGCAGGGGGTTGGACTCAATGACCTCCTGAGGTCTCTTCCAGCCCTAGGATTCTGTGAGAAGCCCTGAACCTCAGTCCTCCTTGTCCCTCCCCTGGTGGGGCTGGAGCGCCAGAGGAGTAAATTAATTTTGGTAAACTAACATGAGAAAGTTAAAGTGCTTAGTTTGTTTAATAATTTCAATTAATATTTCCTTTCTTGCTGGTTAAATTAAACTGTTCTCCCTAGCTGCAGCACTAGCAAAATGGCTTGGTCCGTGGAAAGGTTTGCAATGAGCCAGATGGGCCACAGGCCAAAAAGTTTGAGAACTATTGTGTTAGGGGGATGGGAGAGTGCTGTGCTTTGTCGTGGGGGGGATAGGCTGGTGGCAGCACGGAAGGTCCGGGGGAATGGCACCCCCCACCTGCGAGGAGAGGCCCAGGCCCAGCCCCGCTGGCCAGAAGGCCCGCGCACACTCACCTGGCACTGGCCTCACCGAGTATCAGCAGGCAGAAGCAGCTGAGGGAGTGGGAGGCTGTGGCGGCCACGCTGCCTGCCATGATTCCAGAAGGTAATTTCTATAAAACCTTTATTACTGTATACTAAAAGGCTACGTCTACACTGGCCCCTTTTCCGGAAGGGGCATGTAAATTTCACTAGTCGTCGTAGGGAAATCCGCAGGGGATTTAAATATCCCCCGCGGCATTTAAATAAAAATGTCCGCCGCTTTTTTCCGGCTTTTAAAAAAGCCGGAAAAGAGCGTCTAGACTGGCCCCGATCCTCCGGAAAAAGTGCCCTTTTCCGGAGGCTCTTATTCTTACTTCATGTATGTTACAACAAAAACATTTTACCAATCACTGTTTCCATTCAAATTTTTCATTAACCTCTCTTATACACACTCATTGCATGACTATTTTGAGCTCCTTTATATTTAAAAAAAAAAAATGCAGTCCACATTTACCAAAAAAGCACCCCCCCCACCACCACCGAAATTCCTGTATACGGGCCTTGTACTTGCTCTTTTTTTTCTTGTCTGCTATCGCTGCCTGACACTATACTTCCAGTTCCAAATCAGGTGTGTGGTTGACCTGTCAGTTCATAACTCTTGTGTTCATAACTGTGAGGTTCTACTGTACATTTACATCTCAAATGGGGCATCATAAGGACACTACATTAAATTAAGAGGATGTTATAGATTTGTAATGATAGTGGAGGTATCCATAATACAAACTTGGGTTACTGGGAGATGGAGCATATCCAGGCTATGTGGAAGAGGGACACAGTGCTTCATTACATTGAGGAGTATATCTACAGGTTGGCCCCCCCGGTCCAGCACCCTTGAGACCTGAGAGGTTCACTGGATTCCCCTGCCACCGCTGGGCCCCACTTCCACCAAAGGTTCCTTTGCCCGGGCCATCTGGCCACCCCAGCCCTGCTGCTACTGGGGATTCCCCAGATGCCTTGGCCAGGGTTCCTGGGCCCCGGTTTCCCAGGTTTCCCTGGTCTGGGGCTGCCCGGTTGCCCCATGTCTCACTGCCGGGGCCAGTCCTACTCCCATTGGGGGTTCCCCAGGGTTCCCTAGCCCAGGAGCGCCTGCCCCGCTACCGCTGGGGGTTCCCTGGCTGGGGCAGGGCCTCCCTGTTCATCACCTGGCCCCACTGATTCCAGAGGTTCCCCAGCAGGGGTGGGGCTTCCCACCCCCCATGTCCCACTGATGCCAGGGATTCCCTAGCCTGGCCGGTGCTCCACTGCCTGGCCCAGCTGTTGCGGCATTCTCACAGCTGGCTCCCGCTCCTGGCCTCCCAAGCTCCTTGGTCCAGCAACATCCGTGGCCCTGCTTGACCTGAGTGTCCCAGATTTGGGAGGCTCATCCTGTATTAGGTCTGTAGCATTCTGTCATCTTAGGTCAGGCATGTCAAACCTGAAGCCTACTGAGGGCCACACAAGCGAAAACTGATAGCTTTCAGGGCCACCAAAGAAACTGTACTTCTATCGGAAATTCATAATAATTTATTATAGATTGTTTTAGGTATATTTTATAATTTTTCAGGTCTTGTTTTACTATAATACAATAATTTGATGTGTAAAATTGTTATTTTATTTTATATGGGCAAATAAATATAAATTTAAGGGACTTTTCAATGTTGTATATGATACATAACTTGTTTTGTTGAAATAAAAACAAGTATAGACCGTGGTTAATCAACTAGAACAGGCTTCTGTGAAAATTTCAGATACTTTTTAAGTTTCAGATTTTGCATAAATATATAATATTCATGCAACTGCAAAAAATTGACATTTATTGATATAAAATTAATATACATTTTGTGATTTTTATTTAGGAATACATACATAAAAAAACAAAATGTTAACAAAATATTTCCCTCCTCTCCCCCAGAGCCAGGCACTCCCATACCCCCTTTCTAACCCAATGCCCTCCTCCGTTCCCCCAGAGCCCCCCGTTCTAACCCAATGCCTCATCCTTCCCCCAGAGCCAGGCACCCCCAACCTAATGCCTCCCCCCTCCCCCAGAGCCAGGCACCCCCCAGGCCCCCTTAACCTAATGCCTGGGTCCCGGAGCTGCCGCCACACATTTCTTTCTCCGGGGCTGGGGCGATGTGAGCACAGCGGCCAGCTGTGAGCAGGCGCTTGATGCCTGCGCAGAGCAGCCGGCCGGCCATGAGCACGTGCTGGGTGCCGTGCACAGAGCGGCCCGGCCGGCCGTGAGCAATCACTGTGGTGCCGTGTGCAGAGCGGCCAGTCGGCTGGCTGTGATCTGCACTCGGCCACAGCGGGCTGCACTTTATTCTTTTTTTAAAATGTGGTGGTGGGCCACAAAAAATTTTGATCGGGCCGCATGCGGCCCGCCTAGGGTTTGTTTGACATGCCTGTCTTAGGTAATAGTGAATCCGCTGGTGACTAAACCTTTACTTAAAAGCATTTTATAATAGCACTCTTGGGAGGGAAGGTTCTGAAAACTTGTCATCTTATCTTTCCATAGAAGGCCAGAAATGCTCACATTCGGACCCGATTGAGAGTTCTGATTCCTATGGAGACCTCTCTGATGCCAGTGACCTCAAGACTCCTGAGAAACAGAGTGCCAATGGGTCCTTCTCCTGCGACATGGCAGTCACCAAAAACAAAATGGAGCCGGAGGGAGAGAAGAAGTACCCCTGCCCCGAATGTGGCAGCTTTTTCAGATCCAAGTCTTACCTGAACAAACATATACAGAAAATTCACATCAGAGCCCTTGGGGGCCCATTGGGGGACCTGGGTCCTGCTCTAGGGTCCCCCTTTTCACCCCAACAGAACATGTCTCTTCTGGAGTCATTTGGGTTTCAGATCGTCCAGTCAGCATTTGCATCATCCCTGGTGGATCCAGAGGTAGACCAGCAACCAATGGGGCCAGAGGGGAAATGAGACCAGTTTAACCTTGACAAATCAAAGCAGCCGTCTGGTTATACCTATAAGACGCTGTGAATGAGAGAAGAAATAATGAAATTTGCTTCTATAGTTGAGAAATTTGTATTCGTTTTAGCTCCCTTCCCTGTCTATCCTCCTTAAACCTTCTTTAGGGAAAAGAAGGCTTCTTGCCTGATGACCTGCAGAAAATCTGCATGACCTTGAATGAAATGTGACCTAAAATATCACATGGAGTGTCAGAGCTCCAGTGTGGTCTTTTAAAATAAATAAGCCACCAGTGGTGGTCAGAATTGTAAACTGCTCTAGTGACCCAAATGTTTAGGGAACTAGGTTTTACCCTTTGTCCTCTCTTTGCCACCCCCCACCAACCCACAGTGAGTTTTTTACATACATACATACACACATATTACTGACTGCACATAACATAAACAAAAGTCCTGTGGTGCCTAGCAGGTAATGGTGCAGATGTCTTTTGCCTTTTTAAAAATCTATTTTTAAAAGAATTTGGACCCCTTCTGCCATTTGTGAGGCAGAGGGTACGTCTAGACTACACGCTTCTTTCTAAAGAAACTTTTTTGAAATAATCTTTTGAAAAAGCTTCTTTCAAAAGAGATCGTCTAGACAGCCACAACTTTTTCGAAAAAGCGATCCGCTTTTTCGAAAGAGAGCACCCAGGCAATCTGGATGCTCTCTTTCGAAAAAGCACAGTTTGCATTCAAGAACGCCTTTTTTTGAAAGAGCTCTTTAGAAAAAACGACGAGGAGTCCTGTGGCACCTTATAGACTAACTGAAGTGTAGGAGCATAAGCTTTCGTGGGCAAAGACCCACTTCATCAGAGGCGTTCTTCCTCGTAAAATGAGGTTTACTGCTGTCGAAAAAGCTGCTGCGTTCTTTCGATTTAATTTTGAAAGAACGTGGCAGCAGTCTAGACACAAGTGATGTTATTTTGAAAAAAGGCCACTTTTTTTTCAAAAAAACCCTGTAGCCTAGACGTAGCCTGAGTGCTACAGCAGGAATTAACCTGCTGAAGAAAATAATCATTCAAAACCGTCTGTTTTTATTAATTTTAACCATTAAACTTGCTGTCAAATTTTTAATTCTCTATTATTATTATTATTTTATTATTATTTTAGGACATATTGTAGGGAATTGCTACTGAAAAGCCAGACTAATGCGATACACAGAGCGGTCTTAAAGCAGCAGTCATGTTAGGGTTAGTATTAATTTTTTTTAGATGTATCATAATTAATACCTTGGCTAGTTTGTTTTAAGTCTATTGAAGAAATAGTTTTATTTAAAAAAAAAAAAAGAAAATACCGGTGTGGTCTGCTTGGATGGTGCTCATTTGTTTTGTGGGTACTTAGAAGATGAACATGGTCAACAATCAAGTAAACTATCTGTACCACTGACTTGTTTAGTGTGAATAAACCCAGGGCTCGCAGAGTGATTTTTTTGAATTAATCAGATTGGACTGTATTAAATAAGTTAGTGTGTTACTTTACATCCCGTTGTTTTGTCTGGTTTTTGAGCAATTTTAGCCACGTATCTGAAAGGTGTGCAGTTGAGATCCAGGAAATGGGACACCAGTCCTCTGTGGTGTATTCTCAATGACCTGGACCTCTTGGTTACAACATAGCACTCGTGATTCCCCTTTAAACAGCTTTGCACAAGGCATCCTATTTTCTTTTTCATCTGAGGCTTGCTCTGATTTGGGTCCCTCCCTTTGCAGGTAGAAACATTTCTTCTCAAGAAAAAGCTGATACAAAATGTTATGGAGTTGAGGTCTACAGTATTAAGGCTGTGTTATAGATTAACACAAATGCCCATGCAGAGAGGATGACTATCCCTTTGTAGCCTTCCCACATTTAACTTTAATAAATCAGCCTGACACTTGGTTTTTGGTACATCAAGAATTCATTAAATTCAACACAGCATTAAGAGTCAGGAATCTCTTGAGTTAATCCTGTTCTGACACTGATGCTCAATAACTTACAGTACAAGTTACTGAGCCGTTGCCTTAACTCATGATCTGCAAAATAAAGATTCCTGACATTACAACAATAGTGTGAGGATTAACATAACAAAGGTTTATATCTTGTTTTGGAAATTCAAGGTGCTTCTGTACATGCTGAGAGTATCACTAGCTCTGCCAAACTAAGTAGCCTGAGACCCACATCAAACTTGCATACAGTGGAGAAGATAGCTGCCTCCATCTTTAATACAGCACTGGGCTGCATCAAAATGGAGTATTGCATGCTGAGACTGCACTCTCTGAGTCACACCTTTGTGTTGAAGCCAAGAACAACTGTGAATTGCTTCATAAAATTATCTATACTCTGTTTTCTCCAAATCTAAACTTTTGTATTATAGTGTAGCTGAAATAAGATGTTTTCATACTATTTTGCATTTGTGCCAGTCATAATGCTTCAAGATGGGGGTGGGTTTCTTCCAGCCTCTAAAAAGACCCCAAAATCATGACTTCACGTATGCAGGAAGCGGCTTTTTTCTTCTTTTTTTTTGGGGGGGGGGGTCACATGAACAGTATTGAGTATTCTGAACCAAAAGACAGATACTCTATGGCCCACATTGGGTGGGGCTTACATTGTACAAACAGAGGTGGGCTGGTGTCACACACTGTTGATATGAGATTAACAAGTTGCTGCTAATTTTTTTTTGGGGGGGGGGAGTATTCTCCATAAAACCCAAACAAACCAAATAGATCAGTATCTTAATTTAAAAAAAAAAAAGTTTTAAAACCACAAGTGGCTCAGACTGAAGCTACGTCTACACTACAGGCTTCTTGCACAAGAAGCCTTTTGCACAAGAGTTTTTGCGCAAAAACTTCTTGCACAAGAGCGCGTCCACACCTCAAAGCACATCGCTTTTGTGATGCACTTTTGCGCAAGAAAACGTCCACACTGCATGGACGCTCTTGCGCAAGAAAGCTCTGATGCCCATTCATAGAATGGCCATCAGAGCACTTGCGCAAAAAGGCATGTGTGGATGCTCCGCAGGCGTTTCTTGAAAAAGCAGAAAAAGCACAACAGCTGTTGCACAAAAAGGAGTTATGCCTTGTAGAAGGAGGTTTACCTACACTGCAAAAAGCCCTCTGTTCTGCCGTTTTACTGTCGATCTCCTTGCACAAAAACGCGCTTGAGGTGTGGACGCTCTGCGGGTTTTTGTGCAAAAACCTTGTAGTGTAGACGTAGCCTGAGAGTTTTCTGTTATTGATGGAATAGTTATTGATGTTGAGAGTTTACCTTATTTCACATTTGCTGACCAGTAGAGAAACAAGATTTTGGCAAGGTAACCAACATTTTAAAATCTTCCTAATCCAGGCTTTTACCAAACAACTCTTGTGAGCTGCCAAGGATTTCACCAGGAGTATGTTGAGATATAGCAGGCTTTCCAGTCAGCAGAAGGGTAACTGGAATGGGTTCCCTAGGGAAGTAGTGGAGTCTCCATCCCTAGAGGTGTTTAAGTCTCGGCTTGACAAAGCCCTGGCCGGGTTGATTTAGTTGGGTTGGTCCTGCCTAGAGCAGGGGGCTGGACTTGATGGCCTTCTGAGGTCTCTTCCAGTTCTATGGTTCGATGATTCTATGATAAGCCAGGACCAGGGTTTGGCAAATCTAGCATCCTCACTCTTATTATCCATGTTGGAGGACTTGGGAGGGAGTAGGCAGCCAAATGTTGACGACGGATGTGAACTGGTTAGTATATTGGTAAGAGATTGTTGCCCATTTGCCACTAGGTGTGAGCTGGAGGATGTCAACTCACAGGAGCAGGGCCCAACAGGGTTGTGGATTCGCTTCAAGACAGAGTTGATTAGGGATAGTTGCTTTTATTAATCTCACTACGTCACTGCTATTACAGACTTAATACTGCCAGATGGTTACACAGCTACTGCAAAGTGATACTACAATCAGCATAGGCAGTGCAATGCATAAGAGTAACAGGCACTTGGAAATGCTTACGCCCCTTCAGTCTGCGGGGAGTCCTGGTCCTGTCACCTCGCACCAGGCCGCAGTGTACGTGGCTCCAGCTGGGGTACCCAGGGCACACTTCGAGGTCTAGATCCCTGGTGAGACTCAATGGGCCTGGGACTCCCTACACTAGCTATACTGCAGGGCTACGTCTAAACTGGCATGATTTTCTGCAAATGCTTTTAATGGAAAAGTTTTCTGTTAAAAGCATTTGTGCAAAAGAGCGTCTAGATTGGCACGGATGCTTTTCCGCAAAAGCACTTTTTGTGGAAAAGCGTCCGTGGCCAATCTAGACGCGGTTTTGCGCAAGAAAGCCCTGATCGCCATTTTCGCCATCGGGGCTTTTTTGTGCAAAACAATACCGCATTGTCTACACTGGCCCTCTTGCGCAAAAGCACTTGCACAAGAGGGCTTTTGCCCGAACAGAAGCAGCATAGCATTTCCGCAAGAACACTGACAATCTTACATGAGATCGTCAGTGTTCTTGTGGAAATTCAAGTGGCCAGTGTAGACAGCTGGCAAGTTTTTCCGCATTGCGGAAAAACGTGCCAGTCTAGGCGCAGCCCAGTTGTGTACTGGGTGGGCGTGTACCTGGCTTAACGCCATTCTTACTGCTCTTCTGAGCAGAGACCAAGGTCAAACTTCTTTACCACTTAGTATAACCTGGGACCCTGCAAGCCCAAACAGCAGCTGTGGGTTTTCTCAGCTTTACCCCATGCCTGGAGCTAGGAAACTACTAAGCTGGGTACAGAAGGGATGGAAACTTCCATCCCAGGCCTGCTAAGCTGCAGGACCCACATAAGACTTTTATGTTACTGTGGTGGCGCATCGGGGTTTCCCCAATGCCTGCACCCCTGTAATGGCATGAACAGACTCCACCAGCCAGTAGAATAGAGGAAGTTTATTGCTTCTCCAGGATACAGCACAGCACAGATGTAATCCAGTTACAGGGTAGACTGGGCCCCTAAATCCCAGCCCGTTGCTTAGGCTGCCTGTTCCATGATTCCAGACAGAAACTAACCAACGTCCCTTCCAGCTCTGCCCCCCAGCCAGGAGCTGCCCTTCCCTCCTTCCTTTGTTTCTCTCCCTGGGAGGCAACTGGTCCGACAGGTTGGGAGCCCCTTGCATAATGACTCATCCCCTGTCCTGCTGTGCTACAAACAGCCGCCAGCGAAAGTCACCCACAGCCCACCGCCCAGCATAGCAGCCAGCAAGATACCCACACTACATCACACCTGTCGTCCGTCCCCCCCCCTCGAGAGTGAACTGAGCGGGGCCACTCTGCCGGTGGCCTGGGGAGGTTTGGGCCCCTCGCTATGGGACAGCACATCAGCGATGATGTTGGCGCTCCCCTTGACGTGGATCACTTCCATGTCGTAGTCCTGCAGGAGCAGGCTCCACCGCAGCAGCTTGGCGTTGGTCCCCTTCGTCTGGTGTAGCCAGGTCAGGGGGCAGTGGTCGGTGTCACCGTGAAACGCCGGCCAAACAGGTACGGTTGCAGCTTTTGCAGGGCCCACACCACGGCCAGGCGTCCCTCTCTACGGTCGCGTAGCTCCGCTCCCGGGGCAGCAGCTTCCTGCTCAGGTACACGATGGGGTGACGTTCCCCTTTCTCGTCTGCCTGCATCAGCACCGCCCCCAGCCCAGTGTCCGAGGCGTCCGTAAACACGATAAAGGGCTTGTCGAAGTCTGGGTTTACCAACACTGGGGCCTTGGCCAGGGCTCCCTTCAGTGCACAGAGAGCCCTCTGGCACTGCTCCGTCCAGACCACCCTGTCTGGCCTCCCCTTCCTGCACAGCTCTGTGATCAGGGCAGCGATGGAGCTGAAGTTGGGCACAAACCTCCGGTAGTACCCGGCCATCCCAATGGAAGCCTGGACCTGCTTCTTGGTCTGGGGCACAGGCCAGTCCCGGATGGCCTCCACTTTGGCCGGCTCTGGCTTCAAGCAGCCGCTCCCCACCTTATGGCCCAGGTAGGACACTTCGGCCATTCCAACATTGCACTTCCCAGCCTTTACAGTCAGCCCAGCCTCCCTCAGCCGATCCAGTACCTGGCTGACCTGGGCCACATGGTCCTCCCAGGACTGGCCGAAGATGCAGATGTCATCGATGTACGCTAGGGTACAGTTCTCCATTCCCCGCAGCAGTTGGTCCACCAGGCGCTGGAAGGTGGCCGGCGCCCCTTTGAGGCCGAAGGGCAGGACCAGGAACTCATAGAGCCCCAGCCGGGTGATGAAAGCCGATTTCAGTCTAACCTCCTGGTCTAGAGGCACCTGCCAGTAGCCCTTGGTGAGGTCCAGGGTGGTGAGGTAGCGAGCTCCCCCCAGCTTGTCCAGGAGCTCGTCGGGCCTTGGCATCGGGTAGGCGTCGGACACCGTGATAGTGTTGAGCTTCCAGTAATCCACGCAGAACCAGATCGACCCGTCCTTCTTGGGAACCAGCACCACGGAAGAGGCCCAGGGGCTGGAGGACGGCTGGATCACCCCCAGGGCCAACATGTCCTGGACCTCTCTCTCCAGGTCCTGGGCTGTTTTCCCCGTGACCCTGAATGGGGAGCAGCACACCGGGGGATGGGTGCCGGTCTCCACCCGGTGGACAGCCAGGTTGGTGAGACCAGGCTTGTTGGAGAACAGCTGCTGGCGGGAGCACAGCACCTCCCTGATCTCAGCCTGCTGGGCTGGGGTGAGCTGGTCCGAGAGAGAAATTGACTCCAGCGAAGAGTCCTCTCTGGTCCCAGAGAACAGACCTACCAGGGGATCCTCCCCCTGCTCCTCCCAGGACTTACACACGGCCAGCACCAAGTTCTCCCTGTCCCAGTACGGCTTCATCATGTTCACGTGGTACACCTGCTGGCCGCGTGTCCGGCCCGTCGACTCCACCACATAGTTCACGTCACTCAGCTGCTTAACAACCTTGAAGGGACCGTCCCAGGTGGCTTGCAGCTTGTTCTTCCGCACGGGGATTAGGACCATCACCTGGTCCCCGGTAGCGTAGGCGCGGGCCCGTGCATTGCGGTCGTACCAGACCTTCTGCTTCCTCTGGGCCCTGCTCAGGTTCACTCTGGCCAGGCACATGAGCTTGGCAAGTCTTTCCCGGCACTTCAGGACGTATTCCACGACCGGCTCCCCCTCCGGGGAGGCCTTCCCCTCCCACTCATCTCTCAGTGGCTACGTCTACACTGGCCCCTTTTTCGGAAGGGGCATGCTAATTTTGAAAGTGGGAATAGGGAAATCCGCGGGGGATTTAAATTTAAATTTAAATCCGCGGGAAGCAGGAGGCTTGGGGAAAAGCCAGAAAAAAAGCGTCTAGACTGGCCCGATCCTCCGGAATAAAGCCCTATTCCGGAGGATCTCTTATTCCTACTTTGAATAAGTTATTTACTTATTCCCACAATATAAGAACTAGGGGTCACCAAATGCAATTAAGAGGCTGCACGTTTAAAACAAACAAAAGGAAGTTTTTCTGCTCTCAGCGCACAGTCAACCTGTGGAACTCCTTGCCAGAGGATGCGGTGAAGGCTAGAACTTTAACAGGGTTCAAAAAAGAGCTAGATAGATTCATGGAGGGTAGGTCCATCAGTGCTATTAGCCAGGATGGGTAGGAATGGTGTCCCTAGCCTCTGTTTCTCCAGAAGTGAGAGACAGGGGAGGGATCACATGAGGATTACCTGTTGTGATCCCTCCCTCTAGGGCATCTGGCATTGGCCACTGTCGGCAGACAGGATACTGGGCTGGATGGACCTTTGCTCTGACCCAGTATGGCCATTCTTACGTTCTTATGTCTTGTAGGGTAAGTGCCCCAGCATTAAGGCCACCCAATTTTGTAACCTATTTCCAAAGGTCTCAAGGGCTCAAGGTCTTTAAAAGACAGAGGCAGAGCGACCAGGGGAGCGAAGCGGACAGGAGCTGCAGACAGGGGAGTTTAAGAGGGAGTGTAGTGGGGTTCTATTTGAAAAACATGGGAAGGTGGGCGGGCAAAGCCCACACACGTTCTAAAAGCCCCTCCCCCAGCCTTGCAGGAGGAACAACTGGACCCATGTCCAACTAATTACGGGGGGAAAATAATGACTAAAGGATCAAGGGGTGAGGGTCACAGGTGTAAAACAAGGGAACCAGATGGGGACACCAAGCAGAGAACCCCGGACAGCGCCCACTGCTCCTTGAAGCTATCAATGGAGCCAGTGGACGCCGCCCAGAGGAACTCTGCACGGATTCGTGAAACCAGGGAGGAACAGAAATAGGCCCCACAGTCACAGAGAACCCCCTCGTCCAGCATCCTCCTTCTGGTGTTATAGATGGCAGCTTTAGCTAGGGCCAGGAGGAGGTTGACGAGGAGGGCCCGCGACTTTGTGGGGCCACGGATGGGGTGTGCGTAAATTAAAAGATGAGGGGAAAAGTGCAGCTAGAACTTCAATAAGAGCTGGAATAGGGGCTGCAACCTGGCACATTCCAGATATGCGTGCGCCAGGTTTTCCCTCACGCAGAAAAAGGGGCAGGCATCTGGGATGTTGGTGAACCGCGCCAGGTACACGCCCATGCTCATGGCTCCATGAAGGAGGCGCCAACTAATGTCCCCGATGGGCCGCGGAACTAGGGTGGAATACACACTGGCCCATCAGGGTTCCCCACCCTCTACGAGTCTTAGATAGTCCCGTCACTTGGTGTCGGGGCGGGACACGAGGGTGAGGAAGTGAATTGTGTGGAGCACGAGCATGTACAGATGTTCACTAGGCACAGTGCAAAAGCAGACCAGCTGTAGATTTTGCAGCCGGCTGGGGGTGCAAGGATGGGGAGGCCAGGGGGGCCCGCAGAACAGGGGCCCAATAACAAGGGACGGAGGTTTTGCAGGAAGGGAGGGGCGGGGCGTACCCTCTCGCAGGGCTCTCTGCAGGAAATTGAGAGCAGGCCGCGACAAAGCCGCCTTCACCTCCTGCAGTAGGCGCAGGGGGGTTCGAGGGGTGGAGAGCCACATACGCTGAGCGAGCGCCCGGGGATCCACCAAGTCCCCCCGTCATAGTCCAGGAGGTCTCCGACCTTGGTTGTTTCTGGCAGGATCAGTCTCCAGCGCCCCGAGGGAGATTCCGCTGCTTGCACACACAAGGCGGTGGGTCCGGACCTGGTTGCGCACGCAGATCAGGCCCTGGCCCCCCTCCTCCAGGGGGAGAGACAAGACCACTGCAGAAACCCAGTGCAGTCCTGCCCAAAAGAACTCCAGAGTTGTCCTCTGGAGCTTGGCCAGGACCTACGGGGCCGGGCGCAGGGTGTTGAGCCGGTGCCAGAGCATGGACAGGACCAGCTGATTGAGTACCAGCGCCCTCCCGCGAAGGGAGAGACACCGGAGCAGTCCTGTCCATCTCCGCAGCAGCTCACCCACCCTGGCCTCCAAACCCTGCCAGTTCTCCAGTGGAGAAGAATGTGTGGCGGATAAATAAACGTCCAGATAGAGCAGTGGACCCGCGCCCCACCTGATGGCCTGAAGCACGGGTGGGAGGGAGCCAGCCCGCCACCCGTCCCCGACCACCAGGCCAGAGCTCTCGACCCAGTTGACCCAGGTGGAGGAGGCCGCCAAGTAGATGCCTTGGCAGGCTTCCACTCATGCCAGGTCTCCCAGGTCCTGGACCACAAGGAGCACGTCACTGGTGTACACCGACAGGACCAGCCGCAGCTCCGGCTCTCGGAGCACTAACCCCGTCAGATTGCCAGAGCGTACAGCGGGCCCGACAGCGGAAACCCTTGACGTACCCCCCGCCCGAAGCTGACCGGCTCGGTCAGGGTCCACTTGAGTCTGACCAAACTCTCCGCGTGGGCGTACAGCACCCAGAGAAAACCCACAAAACGGGGCCCGAAGCCGAAGGCCTGCAGAGTGCCCAGGAGATACCCGTGGTCCATCCTGTCGAACGCCTTCTCCTGGTCCAGGGACAGGAGGGCGAACGACAAGCCATCCCTACGCCCGAGCTCTAAGAGATCCCGGGCCAAGTACAAATTATCAAAGATGCTACGGTCTGGGACGGTGTAGGTCTGGTCGGGATGGATCACGTCCGCCAGCACAGACCGCAGTCACAGCGAGATGGCTTTTGCTACGACCTTGTAGTCCGTGCTGAGGAGCGAGATGGGACTGCAGTTCTGAACGTCGCGGAGGTTCCCCTTCTTCGGCAATAAGGCCAGCACGGCTCACCTGCACGACAGAGGGAGGACCCCGCTTTCCAAGGTCAGCCCATCCATGCCCGGGGTTTTATTGTTGGGCATGAGCCGGAGGGCTTCCGAGAACTTGGCCAGAGTGAGAGGCAGCTCCAGCCGGTCTCGGTCGCCCGCGCTGACCGTCAGGAGCTCGGTCCAGAGCACCTTGCAGGCGTCGGCTTCAGTCGGATCTGGGGAGAACAAACTGGCGTAGAAGGCCCTGGCCCTTCCACGCATCTCCGCCCGATCCGTGAGGGGGGTGCTGTCCTCCGCCTAGAGGCAGGTGACGTGCTTTTTTGCCCCCCTCTTTTTCTCCAGGGCATAGAAGAAGCAGGAGCTGCGATCCATCTCCCGAAGGAGCTGGATGCGAGATCAAACGAAGGCGCCCCGGGCCCTGTGATCTTGGAGGGCATTGCGTTCCTCCTGCTTCTCCCAGTACGCCTCGCGTAGCGGTGGATCTTTGAGGTCGGATACCAGGCTCCTCTCAAGCTTCAAGACCTCCCGTTCCAGCTGCTCTATCGCCGCATCCCTCCGCAGGCCTGCGCCCCGGGAGTAGTCACAGCAGAAGAGCCGGGCGCGCACCTTCCCCACATCCCACCATCGCCGCACCGAGAGAAAGGTGGGCCGCTGCCCCCGCCAGGCCTGTCAGAACTCCCGGAAGGACGCTAGGAAGCCCATGTCCTCCAGCAAGCTATTGTTAAAATGCCAATAGGCCGGCCCCAGCCTCTCCGAAGTCAGAGAGGCTTTCAAGGCCACCGAATGCTGGAGGAGTGGGCTCGTGCCAGATGGAAACGGGAGAGGTAGTGATGGTCCAGGGATTGATGGTCCATGATCTCCCTGAGGATGCCTGCTGCGGCCTGGCAGTTCGCAAGTCCTACATGGTCCCGGTCATCGAGGGTGGTGTTGAAATCCCCGCCCGGGACCAGACACTCGCAAGGATCCAGGGTCCTGAGGAAGGTGGCCGCCTGCTGATAAAAGGTGACCTAGTTCAACGTCAGCCCCTCCACGCGAGCCCGGACGTGCAGCAGGCGGCCCGGGACAACCTTGACACTCCCCAGCACCTCGGGCCGTAGGCCAGGGGAGAACAGGGTGACCACCCCAGGCGAGCGAGCGCCGAGGTGGCTAAAATACACCCCGTCCCCCCACTCCAGCCGCCAGCCAGCCTTGACAGCTGGAGTCATGTGGGTCTTCTGCAGGAAAGCCACCGAGTACCCCCCCTCCCGAAGGAAGGAGAGCACCCGGCTCCTGCGGAGACCCGCCCTACAGCCCCGGGCATTCAATGTCGCAATGGTGGTGTAATTCATGATGAGGGCTGGGGTGGGTCCTCACGGGCAGGGTGATCGTCGGCCTCCCGCAGGCCCCAGAACAGGCCGCTCCCCGACTCGAAGGGGAGGAGAGCGTCGCAGAATTTGCTGGCCTGCCGGTAGGCCACGATGTCCCGCCCCCTGGTCCCTCTCCCCTCCTGCAAGAGGGCCCTTGTGGCCCCCAAGATGGAATGGAATTCCCCCCAGCGCTGAAGGGCGAGCTCTGCCTTTCCCTTAGCCCCACGCGTATCCGTGAGGAATTGGCGGAGCTTGGCCCCCAGCGCTGAGGGGGCACCGGACGTTTCCTCTGTCTGGGCCCCCTGAAGGACCTCGCGGGCCACAGAGATGGGCAAACTGGGGTCCGAGCCCCGGCGCGGCGCCAAAAGCGACGGCGCCGCACTGCCCGCCCCTGACTCCGGCAAGGGAAGGGGCGTTGGAGGGAACAAAGCAGCCCCTATGGGACTGGGAACTGGGGACACAAATACCACCCCCTGAGAGCCGCCCGCAGGCAGCGGGAATGAGACGGCTCCCGCGGGGGTGGCAGTAATAACAGGATGTGAGGGCAATTAAGAAAGGGAAGGCTTCATGATGGAGGTAGGAGTGGGGGGAGGTTGGGAGGGAGATAGCGGGGGAGCGAATTTCGTGACAAGGGTGGGAGGAAGGGCGGGCTCAGGGTCGAGCGGTGAGTCAGGAGCAGGGAAGGGGACACCGGTAACGGTTAGGGAGGGATCGGGAACGGGGAGGGACTCAGGGCCGGAAATAGGTTCGCAAAGGGCAGGTTCGGGATCAAGGCCGTGAGCGGGAGGGAGGGAGGGATCGGAACAGGAAAGGGAATGGGCACTTTGGACCGGGTCAGAGGGAAGGTCCCCTGAGTTTAGGCCACCGAACTGCGGCGCCTCTCGAGTGGGAAGTAGGGGGGCAGGAGCAGGAAGGGTGGATGGTCGTCCCGCCCCATCCGCAGAGGAAGGGGCGTCCCCAAGCTTGAGACCGGGTCGCTCAGCACCGGTCGTCACCCCTAAGGGCTCAGCGGTTTCGGCCCTGGCGCTCGAGCTGGCTGGGCTGGTGGGTAACACCAGGGTCACCCCGAGTGTGAGGACGGGGTCAACCACCTGGGGCATAGGGTTAGGGTCAGGGAGAGGAGGGGGCGGCGCCACAGAGGTGCCGCCCAGACTGAGACCCGCTGGCGGAGGGTCGTCCTCCCCCTGGGTGAACGGGGGTCAGACCCAGGGCCTTGATCTCCTTGAAGATGGAGCTCAACTCCATCCCCTCGGCCCCGGAGCCGTTGCCGCTGGCTGCCGTGGCGACACTTACTTCGGTGGTGATGGCGGGGGGCTCAGCTGATACCAGGGCCGGGGGAGCTCCACCCGAGGCCTCCTCAGGAGTGGGCTCCGCAGGGGGGATGATGCCGTCCCCCCTCACTGCCACAGCATCCTCGGCCGGCGCCTCCTGCTGGCGCTCGCTGGGAGTGTTCTTGGCAGCACTGGCCCCCCTCGGGATCTTGCAGAGGGGGGCCTTCCCACCCTCCTCATTGGAGGGGGGGGATTGAGCCCACGAATGGTGGGCTCAGTGCTTTCCCCCGACGAGCATCCAGCCCTCCGAGGTGGAGGTGGAAGGCTGGTCAGCAGGGGCAAGGATGGGGGGCGCAATCGATCTTCGGGAGGGGCATTGAGGCAGGGGAGATAGAGCGGGGGGGAGGGAAACCTGCACCTGGGGGGAGCCCTCTCCCTCGCCTGGCAATGACCGCGCCACCCTCTCCTCCTTGGGCCCCGCAGAGCCGGATGGAATGGAAGCAAGGCCCGCCTGCTCGCTTGGGCACGCCAGAGGAGGCACCTCTGGCTCCCGAGCTGAGCTGTTGGTTGGAGGAGGGGCAGCCGCGGAGGCCGGACAACCAGGGGGGCTGACAGTGGTAGGGCCAGGAGGTCAGCCGCAGCGATTGGCGGGGTCAGTGGCAACGGGGGACCTTTGGGGCCCGTGAGGTCAGGGGAGGGGGCCGAGACCTCCTCCGTCATGGTGGAGGGGGACAGGTGTTGGAGGAGGCGGAAATTGTGGGGAAGGGGTAGGGGAACTCCTCCCCACCTATCAACCGGCAGGGGAGGGGTGGGAACCAGTAAGGGAAACTGGGGAAGGCGAGACATCCACTCCTCTCGGGTGTAATAGAGGCGGGGGAGGGAGGGGTCAGGGGGAAGTGTCAGCCACTCCTCCCCGCTAAGATGGAAGCTGGGGAGGAGGGCTTAAAACTTGTGAAGAGTGGGGGACCCAGGAAGGGGGATTGGCGGCCGCTATTCCTCGCCGGCTGTAGGCAGAGGAGGGAGGGCGCAAAGCAAGGAGCAGGGGAAGGGGAGGGGAAGGGTGAGGGGCTTAGGGAAGGGGGGGGCAGCCACCCCCTCCTGCTGAGGGAGGGAGGGCGCTGGCAGAGGATGAGCAGGGGATTTGAGGCTGGCAACCACTCCACGCAAGGCTGGAAGCAGAGGAGGAGGGCGCTGGCAGGGCAGGCAAGGGGACAGGTAACAGGTGTAGGGCGGGAGCCGGCTCCTCTGGCTGCACTGGGGTACAAGAGGGGACTATGGGGCCGTCAATGTGTCAGGGGGTGCAATGTGCAGAGGGGCTAACTAAAAAGGAGAGGGGCACAAGCACTCGGGGCGGGGACCAGTACTCTGGGTGGTGCCAGAGGACGACTGGGAGCCTGGGGGGGCGGCACTGGGTGAGCAAGACGGGGCGGGGCAGGGCAGGGGCCAGGAAGCAGGAGGCATGCTGCAGCAAGCTAAAGGCGGGTGGGGCAGGTAAACCAAACTGAGGCTGGGCCGGGCTGGCCAGCAAACTCAAGGAGGGAGAGAGAAACAGAACTGGCTAACAGGGCGGGGGGGGCAAGGCTTCTGCAGTGGGGGGGCACGGCGGGGAGAACAGGGGTGAAGGGGCAAAGGGGCTCCCCCAACCAAACACTGCTGAGGGAGGGGGGCCAAGTCCAAGGGGAGGAGGTGGGAGCACACCCATAAGCGCTTGAGGGGGGCTCAATCCTCGACCGCTGCTGCAGCGTCATTCCCAGTTGGTAAAAAAAGGGGGGGGTAGTAGCTTGCCCCACCGAGGGGCGAGTCCAGGTGGGACAAGGTTGGTGGAGGGGGTTGTGGGGGTGGTGCTATGGGGGGCAGCTGGACCGGGGGGAGGACTCGGCGCCTCTCCCCCAGCCCCCCTCTTGGTGTCTCAGTCCCCCACCACCCCAAGAGCTGATGAAAGGCTCAGTCCCAACAAACAAACCCCCTCCACAGACCAACTAGCGGTCCTCCTCTCCCTCAGCGGGGTGCAGATGGTAGAGCAGCAGCAGCGGGTGGATGGCAGCGAGGTGGGGAAGGCCTCAAGGTGGTGGCTGCCGGTGGGGTCCTCCTCCTCTGGAGCGAAGGGGGGGGCAGCAAGCAGGCCCCCCCCTTCCCTCCTCAGGCAGCAGCAGCAGTTGCAGTTGGTGGCAGTGGGAAGCAGGAGCAGGAGTAGCAGCGTCGTCCGGGGGGGAGCAGGTCCACCGGCTGAGGCCTCCGCAAGCGGTTGGTGGCTGGGTGGGCAGGGAGAGCTCCAGCCAGTGCAGGGAGCAGGAGCAGGAGCAGGGGGGGGAGGAGGCAGAGAAGCATCTGCACCCTGCTGCCTCTCCTCCTTCTCTGGAGCGGGGCACGCCTATTTGAAACCCAGGAAGCCCCTCCCCCAGCCTTGCAGGAGGGACGACTGGACCTGGGGCTCAACTGAATTCTTGGGTCAAATAATGTACAAAAAGGTTAAGGTGTGCGGGTCACAGGGTCAAAACAAGGGAACCGGATGGGGACACCGAGCAGAGAACCCCGGACAGCGCCCACTGCTCCTCAAAGCTGTCGATGGAGCCAGTGGATGCCGCCCAGAGGAACTCTGCCCGGATGCATGACACTAGAGATGAACGGAAACAGGCCCCACAGTCGCAGAGAACCCCCTCGTCTAGCATCCTCCTCCTGCTGTTGTAGATGGCGGCTTTCGCCAGCGCCAGGAGGAGGTTGACAAAGAGGGCCTGCGACTTTGTGGGGCCACGGATGAGGTGTGCGTAAATGAAAAGGTGAGGGGAAAAGTGCAGCCAGAACCTCAATAAGGAGTTTGGGGGTAGAGAGCCCCATGCGCCGAGCGAGCGCTCGAGGATCCACCCAGTCCCCCCTGTCATACTCAAGGAGGTCTCCGACCCTGGTGCTTTTTGCCAGGATCAGCCTCCGGCACACCGCGGGAGACTCCGCCACCTGCACGCACAAGGCTGCATTGTGGAGCAGGGGCTCCACGAGGAGCCACAATGGACCTGGTCGCCGGGAACAGCTTCCAGGTCTGGAGGAGGTCCTGGTAGAATTCCGGCAGCTCTGAGAGGTCTCGCGGAAGACCCCTCGGATGGATAAAAAAGAGCTGCCGGTCGTATCGGAGCCCTCGGAGGCGGCGGGGGAAGGCGCGCGCCAAAGTGCTCCACGCCAGACTACCTGCACTAAAGAGGAGTCTCTGCAGGGCCTGGAGGCGGAAGGTCCGGACCTGGCTGCGCACGCAGACCAGGCCCTGGCCCCACTCCTCCAGGGGGAGAGACAGGACCCCTGCAGAGACCCAGTGCAGTCCTGGCCAAAGGAACTCCAAAGCTGCCCTCTGGAGCTTGGCCAGGACCTCCGGGGCCGGGCGCAGGGTGTTGAGCCGGTGCCAGAGCATGGACAGGACCAGCTGGTTTAGCACCAGCGCCCTCCCGCGAAGGGAGAGACACCGGAGCAGTCCCGTCCATCTCTGCAGCCGCTCACCCACCCTGGCCTCCAAACCCTGCCAGTTCTCCGGCGGAGAAGGATGCGTGGCGGATAAATAGACGCCCAGATAGAGCAGCGGACCCGCGTCCCACCGGATGGCCTGAAGCGCGGGTGGGAGGGAGCCGGCCCACCACCCGTCCCCGACCACCAGGCCAGAGCTCTTGACCCAATTGACCCGGGCGGAGGAGGCCGCCGAGTAGACGGCTTGGCTGGCCTCCACCCACGCCAGGTCACCCAGGTCCCAAACCACAAGGAGCACGTCATTGGCGTACGTCAACAGGACCAGATGCAGCTCCGGCTCCCGAAGCACCAACCCCATCAACTTCCTACCAAAGAGACAGAGGAAGGGCTCGATCGCCAGAGCGTACAGCCGGCCCGACAGCGGACACCCCTGACGTACCCCCCGCCCGAAGCTGACCGGCTTGGTCAGGGTCCACTTGAGCCTGACCAAACACTCCGCGAGGGCGTACAGCACCCGGAGAAAACCCACAAAACGGGGCCCGAAGCCGAAGGCCTGCAGGGTGCCCAGGAGATACCCGTAATCCATCTGGTCGAACGCCTTCTCCTGGTCCAGGGACAGGAGGGCGAACAACAAGCCGACCCTACACTCAAGCTCCAAGAGATCCCGGACCAAATACAGGTTATCAAAAATGCTACGGCCCGGGACGGTGTAGGTCTGGTCAGGATGGATCACGTCCACCAGCACGGACCGCAGTCACAGCGAGATGGCTTTTGCTATGACCTTGTAGTCCGTGCTGAGTAGTGAGACGGGACGCCAATTCCGAAGGTCGCGGAGGTTCCCCTTCTTCAGCAGCAGAGGGAGGACCCCGCTCTCCAAGGACTCGGCCCAGACGGTGACAAGGTCTGGGCCGAGGACATCCCAGAACATGCAGTAGAACTCCACCGTCAGCCCGTCCATGCCCAGGGTTTTATTGTTGGGCATGAGACGGAGGGCTTCCGAGAACTTGGCCAGAGTGAGAGGCAGCTCCAGCCGGTCCCGGTTGCTCGCGCTGACCGTTGGGAGCTTGGTCCAGAGCATGTTGCAGGCGCCAGCTTTGGTCGGATCCGGGGAGAACAAGGTGGTGTAGAAGGCCCTTCCATGCATATCTGCCAGGATCTGTGAGGGGGGTGTCGTCCTCCGCCAAAAGGCAGGTGACATGCTTTGTGGCCCCCCTCTTTTTCTCCAGGGCATAGAAGAAGCGGGAGCCGTGATCCATCTCCCGAAGGAGCTGGATGCGATATCGAACAAAAGCACCCCAGGCCCTGTGAACTTCCAGGGTCCGGAGTTCCTCCCACTTCTCCCAGTATACCTCGCGGAGGAGTGGATCCTCGGGGCCGGATATCAGGCGCCCCTCAAGCTTCAAAACCTCCCATTCCAGCTGCTCTATTGGCGCATCCCTCCGCCGGCCTGCGCCCCAGGAGTAGTCGCGGCAGAAGAGCCGGGCATGCACCTTCCCCACGTCCCACCATTGCCCCGCGCTGAGGGAAAGGCGGGCCGCTGCCCCCGCCAGGCCATCCAGAACTCCCGGAAGGATGCCACGAAGCCCACATCCTCCAGCAAGCTATTATTAAACTGCGAATAGGCCAGCTCCAGCCTCTCCAAACTCAGGGTATGTCTATTTGCATATTGCCGGGCGCTGCCATTTTTAAACGTCCGCTAGTTCGGACTCCGTGCCCGCGGCTACACGCGGCACGAACTAGGTAGTTCGGATTAGGCTTCCTATTCCGAACTACCGTTACTCCTCGTGGAACGAGGGAAATTCAAATCCCGGGCTTCATTTGCATCTCCGGTTGCCTACATTAACCACCCTAGTTCGAACTAGGGTGGTAGTGTAGACATACCCTCAGAGGGTATGTCTACACTACCCCGCTAGTTCGAACTAGCGGGGTAATGTATGCATACCGAACGTGCAAATGAATCCCGGGATTTGAATTTCCCGGGCTTCATTTGCATAAGCCGGCCGGCGCCATTTTTAAATGCCGGCTTGTTCGAACCCCGTGCTGCGCAGCTACACGCGGCACGGGCTAGATAGTTCGAACAAGCCGGCATTTAAAAATGGCGCCGGCCGGCTTATGCAAATGAAGCCCGGGAAATTCAAATCCCGGGCTTCATTTGCATGTTCGGTATGCATACATTACCCCGCTAGTTCGAACTAGCGGGGTAGTGTAGACATACCCAGAGAGGCTTATATGGCCACCAGATGGTGGTCCGTGAACGGGGCCGGCTGGATGCTGGAGGAGTGGGCTCATGCCAGATGGAAACGGGAGAGGTAGATGCGATCCAACCGGGAGTGGCTCGACGGATCGTCCTCCACCCGGACGTAGGTGAAGGTGGTGGTGTTGTCCGGGTGGTGGTCTCGCCAGACGTCCACCAGGGAGTGATGGTCCTCGATCTCCCTGAGGACGCCTGCTGCGGCCTGGCAGTTTGCGAGTCCTACACGGTCCCGGTCATCGAGGGTGGTGTTGAAATCCCCGCCCAGGACCAGACACTCGTGAGGATCCAGAGTACTGAGGTAGGTGGCCGCCTGCTGAGAAAAGGTGACTTGGTCCGGGCCCGCGTTCAGGGCATAGACGTTGACCAAGTTCAACGTCAGCCCCTCTACGCGGGCCCGGACGTGCAGCAGGTGGCTGGAGTTGTGTGGGTATCCTGCCGGAAAGCCACCGAGTACCCCCCCTCCCGAAGGAAGGCGAGCACCCGGCTCCTGAAGAGACCCGCCCTACAGCCCCGGGCATTTAATGTTACAAATGCGGTGTGCTTCATGACGAGGGCTGGGGTGGATCCTCACGGGCAGGAGAATCGGCGGCCTCGCGCAGGCCTCGCAGTAGACCGCTCTCCGACCCGAAGATCAGGAGAGCATCTCGGAATCTGCGGGTCCGGCGGTACGCCGCGCCGTCCTGCCTATTGGTCCCTCTCCCCACTCTGGAAAACACCAGGGAAACTCGTCTGCCCCCCTCCCGGCCCCGGACCCCTTAAAGGGGCATGGGCTGGCTACGGTGCCCATGCCAGGTGCAAGCCTGCCAGCACCCAGCCAGCAGACCCTGCACCTGGCACGGATCGAGCCACCCACCCGATGTCCCCCAGCCCTCCCCCTCTTCCTGGGACCAGGCTGGCGGCTCCCGGGAGCTTGCCCGGGACCGCAAGAGGCGGGCACCCGCTTGGTCAAGTGCGGAGATCGTGGACCTCATCGAGGTTTGGGGGGAAGCCTCCAATGTCTACAATCTCCGCACTAGCCACAGGAACGCGGCTGTCTACGGCCGCATGGCTGCCAGCCTGGCCGCCAGCCTGGCCGCCAGGGGCCACCAGCGCAGCCGGGAGCAGGTGCGCTGCAAGATCAAAGACCTGCGGATGTCCTACTCCCGGGCTTGCCTGCCAGGGGCCGACCCGGAGGCGTGCCCTCACTTCCACGCCCTGGACCACCTCCTGGGGGCTCATGCCGTCCCTGCCCCCCGGGACGTGATAGACCCCGGGACAGAGGGACCGCTCCAGGAGACGGAGGAGGAGGAGGAGGGCTCCGAGAGCCAGGAGCCTGCCGGCAGCCTGCCCAGGACCCGGGACCCCCGAGGCACCCCACAGAGCCGCTCGCCTGTGTCGTCCGAGGCCGGGGAGGCGTCTACCTGTGAGTACCATCGTGCTCCCCTTATGTGTACGGGGGGCTGGGGCGAGAGGGAGCCCCGGGACCGTGCGCCTGGGCCTTGCCCACCACGGAGCAGGAGCTGGGTATCCTGCAGGGGCCCTGGCCTTGCAGAGGGGAGCTGTGTTTCACACACCTGGGCCCCTGGGGTAATTGACCGCTGGTCTTGTTGCACCACAGCCACAGCACCTGGGCCTGCAGGGCGCACCACCCCGCCTGCAGCAGCTGCCCGTGCCCGGGCCAGCAGGAGAGCCAGGAACCAGGAGGAGTACCAGAGGCAGCACCTCCAGTTCCTGGAGCAACAGCTCTGTCTCCAGGACCACTGGGTCCAGGAGGACCTGAGGCTGCGCCGGAGGAGTTTGGAGGCCCTGGAGGAGCAGGGCCGTGCCCTGCGAGGCCACCTCCAGAGCCTGCTGGACCGCTTCCCAATTCCTCCTGCTCCTGCTCCTGCTCCTGCTCCTGCTCTCCCTGCTCCCCCTGCTGCTCCTGCTTCCTCCACACCCCCCGTCCCTCCTGCCCCACCCTCCACAACCATTCCCCACCGACGCCCCCGAACCCGCAGTGTGGCGAGATGGGAGAGGCAGCCGGACTCCCACCCCTGAGCTTTCCTTTCCCTTCCTCCCTTCCCTCCCCTTCCAGCTCCCTCGTCCCAGGTTTCCCCCTCCCCTCTCCCACCCTCAATCCTCCCTCCCCCCACCCCAGTTATGTGAAATAAACAGACGTTTTTGGTTGAAAAACAGGTGTCTTTATTTTACAGTAGGTAGGGAGGGGAAAGGGGAAGGGGGGTAGGGTGGAAGAAGGCCCCAGTGGGGCATGCAAGGGAGAGGTCAGTCCTCCTCCTCCACCTGGAAGCTCTCCCGCAGGGCTTCCCGGATCCGGACGGCCCCCCGCTGGGCTTCCCGGACGGCGGCGGTGCGGGGCTGACCGTAGTGTCCAGCCATGCGGTCAGCCTCAGCCATCCAGGCTGGCAGGAAAGCCTCCCCCTTTCGCTCACACAAATTGTGGAGCACACAACATGCTGCTACCACGGGAGGGATGTTGTGCTCGGCCAGGTCCAGACGGGTGAGGAGGCATCGAAAGCGGGCTTTCAGTCACCCGAAGGCCCCCTCCACCACGATGCGGGCCCTGGTCAGCCTGGCATTGAAGGCCTGACGGGAAGGATTGAGGTGCCCCGTGTACGGCTTCATCAGCCACGGCTGCAGTGGGTAGGCGGCATCCCCCACAAGGCACACGGGCATGTCCACGTCCCCGACCCTGATGTGGCGGTCGGGGAAGAAGGTCCCGGCCTGCAGCCGCTGGCACACGGAGGAGTTGCGGTACACCCGGGCGTCGTGTGCTTTGCCGGACCAGCCCAAATTAATGTCCATGAACTGTCCCCGGTGGTCACACACGGCCTGCAGGATGACGGAGAAGTACCCCTTGCGGTTCACGGACCGGGACGCCTGATGTTCCGGGGCACGGATGGGGATGTGCGTCCCGTCAATGGCCCCCCCCGCAGTTGGGGAAGCCGAGGGCGCCGAATCCCCGGATGACGGCGTCTGGGTCGGCGAGGCGGACCACCCTGCGGAGCAGCACCCGGTTGATGGCCTTGACCACCTGCGGAGAGAGACACAGCAAAGTGCCAATCAGTGGGGCGCCCGGGTGGCTGGGAGCGTTCGTGCCCTGGCAGTGCCCCGCGCCCCACTCCCGGAAGCAACCCCCCTGGCGGTGTGTAGTACAGCCGGGACAGACCGACCCCTCCGGTGCGGGGCGCGTTCGCCTCCTCCCGCCCCCCCTTTGTCCCTGGGGCGGCCCATCCCCTCCTCGCAGCCCCCCTCCCCCCCCAGCGCGGTGGCCGACGAGTGCCATTCCTGCATGAGCACCGCTCCAACGGTGGATCTCCCCACGCCGAACTGGTTCCCGACGGATCGGTAGCTGTCCGGCGTGGAGAGCTTCCAGAGGGCGATGGCCACCCGCTTCTGGAGGGGGATGCTGGGCCTCATGCGAGTGTCCCTTCTGCGCAGGGCAGGGGCGAGCCACTCGCAGAGCTCCAGGAAGGTGTCCCTCCTCATCCTGAAGTTCTGGGTCCACTGTCGGTCCTCCCAGCGCTCCAGGACGATGCGGTCCCACCAGTCGGTGCTGGTGTCCAGACGCCAGACGCGGCAGGGCACGCCTGTGCTGGGGCGCTGCCGCGGCTCCTCCACGGCCCCCAGGGCGGCCAGGCGGAGAGGCAGGGGGCTGACGTTCACCAGGTGGTGCCAGGCAGCCTCGAGCCATTGGTGGCAGGCTTGCAGCAGCAAGTCCAGAAAATGCACCAGAAGGTGCAGGGCGAGCTGTGGCTCCATGTTGCCACCTGCGGCGGCATCCCCGAAGGGAAGCACCGACACAGACGGGCGCAGAGACCAACGCTTTGCTGTCCCTCGGCGAGGTTGGCAAGCAAGCAGGAAAAGCTGAGAACCGGCTGTCCGGGGGGGGGGTCCCTTTAAGCACAAGCCTCAGATAGCCTCAGACAGCAGCCACACAACGCAACTACTGACCTGATGCCCTGCCAGAACCGGTTTCAGCCGCCCTTAAATGCCCCCCTGCGTCCAATCAGTGTGGACGCGCTAGTTCGAATTAGCAAAACGCTAATTCGAACTAGATTTTAGTTCTAGACGCGTTAGTTCGAATTAGCGCTGTAGTGTAGACGTACCCTAAGTTAGTTCGAATTAACGTTGTAGTGTATACGTACCCTAACAGATTAGTAAGACAGGATTTCCCTTTACAGAAACCATGTTGACTTTTGTCCAACAAATTATGTTCTTCTACATGCTTCACCATTTTATTCTTTACTATTGTTTCGACTAATTTGCCCGGTACTGAAGTTAGACTTACCGGTCTGTAATTGCCCGGATTACCTCTAGAGCCCTTTTTAAATATTGGTGTCACGTTGGCTACCTTCCAGTCATTAGGTACGGAAGCCGATTTAAGGGATAGGTTACAAACCACAGATAATAGCTCAGCAATTTCCCATTTGAGTTCTTTTAGAACCCTTGGATGAATGCCATCCGGTCCCGGAGATTTGTTAACATTAAGTTTTTCTATTTGTTCCAAAACCTCCTCTAATGACACTTCAATCCGGGACAGTTCCTCAGATTCACCACCCACAAAGGATGGTGCAGATTTGGGAATCTCCCCAACGTCGTCAGCCATGAAGACTGAAGCAAAGAAATCATTTAGTTTCTCCGCAATGAATCATAGAATCATAGAATCATAGAATAATAGGACTGGAAGGGACCTCGAGAGGTCATCGAGTCCAGCCCCCCCGCCCTCAAGGCAGGATCAAGCTCCGTCTACACCATCCCTGACAGATGTCTATCTAACCTGTTCTTAAATATCTCCAGAGAGGGAGATTCCACCACCTCCCTTGGCAATTTATTCCAATATTTGACCACCCTGACAGTTAGGAATTTTTTCCTAATGTCCAATCTAAACCTCCCCTGCTGCACTTTAAGCCCATTACTCCTTGTCCTGTCCTCAGAAACCAAGAGGAACAAATTTTCTCCTTCCTCCTTGTGACACCCTTTTAGATATTTGAAAACCGCTATCATGTCCCCCCTTAATCTTCTTTTTTCCAAACTAAACAAGCCCAGTTCATGAAGCCTGGCTTCATAGGTCATGTTCTCTAAACCTTTAATCATTCTTGTCGCTCTTCTCTGTACCCTTTCCAATTTCTCCACATCTTTCTTGAAATGTGGCGCCCAGAACTGGACACAGTACTCCAGCTGAGGCCTAACTAGTGCAGAGTAGAGCGGCAGAATGACTTCACGAGTTTTGCTTACAACACACCTGTTGATACAACCTAGAATCATATTTGCTTTTTTTGCAACAGCATCACACTGTTGACTCATATTCAACTTGTGGTCCACTATGACCCCTAGATCCCTTTCCGCCATGCTCCTTCCTAGACAGTCGCTTCCCATCTTGTATGTATGGAACTGATTGTTCCTTCCTAAGTGGAGCACTTTGCATTTCTCTTTATTAAACTTCATCCTGTTTACCTCTGACCATTTCTCTAACTTGCTAAGGTCATTTTGAATTATGTCCCTATCCTCCAAAGAAGTTGCAACCCCACCCAGTTTGGTATCATCTGCAAACTTAATAAGCGTACTCTCTATCCCAATATCTACATCGTTGATGAAGATATTGAACAGTACGGGTCCCAAAACAGACCCTTGAGGAACTCCACTTGTTATCCCTTTCCAGCAGGATTTAGAACCGTTAACAACAACTCTCTGACTACGGTTATCCAGCCAATTATGCACCCATCTTATCGTGGCCCTATCTAAGTTATATTTGCCTAGTTTATCAATAAGAATATCATGCGAGACCGTATCAAATGCCTTACTAAAGTCTAGGTATATAACATCCATCGCGTCTCCCTTATCCACAAGGCTCGTTATCTTATCAAAGAAAGCTATCAGATTAGTTTGGCATGACTTGTTCTTCACAAACCCATGCTGGCTATTCCCTATCACTTTATTACCTTCCAAGTGTTTGCATATGATTTCCTTAATTACCTGCTCCATTATCTTCCCTGGGACAGACGTTAAACTGACTGGTCTGTAGTTTCCTGGGTTGTTCTTATTCCCCTTTTTATAGATGGGCACAATATTTGCCCTTTTCCAGTCTTCTGGAATCTCCCCTGTCTGCCATGATTTTTCAAAGATGATAGCTAAAGGCTCAGATACCTCCTCTCTCAGCTCCTTGAGTATCCTGGGATGCATTTCATCAGGACCTGGTGACTTGCTGACATCTAACTTTCCTAAGTGATTTTTAACTTGTTCTTTGTGTATCCTATCTTCTAAACTTACCCTCTCTCTGCTTGTATTCACTACGTTAGGCACACCTCCAGACTTCTCGGTGAAGACCGAAACAAAGAAGTCATTGAGCATCTCCGCCATTTCCAAGTTTCCTGTTACTGCTTCTCCCTCCTCACTAAGCAGTGGGCCTACCCTGTCCTTGGTCTTCCTCTTGCTTTTAATGTATTTATAAAAGGTCTTCTTGTTTCCCTTTATGCCTGTAGCTAGTTTGATCTCATTTTGTGCCTTTGCCTTTCTAATCTTGCCCCTGCATTCCCCTGTTGCTTGCCTATATTCCTCCTTTGTTAGTTGTCCTAGTTTCCATTTTTTATATGACTCCTTTTTTATTTTGATATTGTGCAAGATCTCCTTGTTAAGCCAAGCTGGTCTTTTGCCATATTTTCTATCTTTCCTACACAGCGGAATTGTTTGCTTTTGGGCCCTTAACAACGTCCCTTTGAAATACTTCCAACTCTCCTCAGTTGTTTTTCCCTTCAGTCTTGCTTCCCATGGGACCTTACCTACAAGTTCTCTGAGCTTATCAAAATCTGCCTTCCTGAAATCCATTACCTCAATTGTGCTGGTCTCCCTTCTACCTTTCCTTAAGATCATGAATTCTATTATTTCGTGATCACTGTCCCCTATACTGTCTTCCACTTTCAAGTTCTCAACTAGTTCCTCCCTATTTGTTAAAACCAAATCCAGAACAGCTTCTCCTCTGGTAGCTTTTTCAACCTTCTGAAACAGAAAGTTGTCTCCAATGCAGTCCAGAAACTTATTGGATAGCCTGTGCCTCGCTGTGTTAGTTTCCCAACATATGTCTGGATAGTTGAAGTCCCCCATCACCACCAAATCTTGGGCTTTGGATAGTTTTGTTAATTGTTTAAAAAAGGCCTCATCCACCTCTTCCACCTGGCTAGGTGGCCTGTAGTAGACTCCTAGCATGATATCACCCTCGTTTTTTACCCCTTTTAGCTTAACCCAGAGACTCTCTACACAGCTATCTCCTACATTCATCTCCACTTCAGTCCAAGTGTGTACATTTTTAATATACAAGGCAACCCCTCCTCCCTTTTTTCCCTGTCTGTCCTTCCTGAGCAAGCTGTACCCTTCCATACCAACATTCCAATCATGCGTCCCATCCCACCAGGTTTCTGTAATACCAATGATATCATAGTTGTATTTATTCGTTAGCAATTCCAGTTCTTCCTGCTTATTACCCATACTTCTCGCATTTGTATATAGGCATCTAAGATACTGATTTGATCTTGCCTCCCTGTTGTGCCCTGACCCTCCTTTCTCCTTGCCATTATAGGCCGTAGTCCCCCCCATTTCCAACCCATCTCCCAGTCCCGCACATGCAGCACTTACCTGTGGGCTTTGCTCACCTGCCCCTGTCGAACCTAGTTTAAAGCCCTCCTCACAAGGTTAGCCAGTCTGTGTCCAAACAAGGCCTTCCCGCTCCTGGAAAGGTGAACTCCATCTCCGCCAAGCAGTCCTTCCTGGAAGAGCACCCCGTGATCAAGGAAGCCGAATCCCTCCTGGCGACACCATCGTCGCAGCCAGGCATTCACCTCCAGGATGCACCTCTCTCTGCCCGGGCCCCTACCTTTGACAGGAAGGATAGAAGAGAATACCACCTGCGCTCCAAACTCCTTCACCCGTACTCCCAAAGCCCTGTAGTCACACTTGATCCGCTCAGTGTCACACCTGGCAGTATCATTTGTGCCCACGTGGATGAGTAGCATGGGGTAGTAGTCAGAGGGCCGGATAATCCTCGACAATGCCTCCGTAACATCTCGGATACGGGCCCCTGGCAGACAGCATACCTCTCGAGATGAGCTGTCAGGGCGACAGATGGGTGCCTCCGTTCCCCTCAGAAGAGAGTCTCCAACCACCACTACCCTACGTTTCCTCCTCGCAGTGGTGGCAGGAGACTGCTCAACCTTGGTGGTGCAAGGCCTGGTCTCCTCCACTGTGGGGGGTGACTCCTTGTCTCCTGCTGAAAGTAAAGTGTAACGGTTATGTAACAACACAGTGGGAGGGTTAGGAGCAGGGGTGGAACACTGCCTGCTGCCGGAAGTAACCAGCTGCCAGTTCTCACCCTGCACCACTGCCTCCTCCATAAGTGGCTGGTCAACAGTCCCACATCCTAGGACAGTGACCTCCGTGGACTCCACAGGAATACTGTCCAGGAATTCCTCATGGCCTCGAATGCTCCTCAGCCTGGCCACCTCCTCCTGTAGCTCTCCCACCTGCTGCCTGAGAGATTCCACCAGCAGGCACCTTTCACAATGGTTGTCTCCCCCAGCCTGGAGATCACTCAGTGGGAATTGCAAGCCACAAATACAGCAAGACCACACCAGGACCTGGGTAGAGGCATCCATGCTCAGGTTCTCTGTCTGGATACAGGCACAGGTGGAGGAGACAGGAGAAGTACTGGCACAAGCGCTTCGGGTCTTCATCACCATCAGTCACTCCCTCTTCAACTCCCCTGTCTGCAGTCCCCTGTCCGCTTCGCTCCCCTGGTCGCACTGCTCTGGCTTTTTAAAGCCTGCTTGCCTAGGTCAGGCCTGCCCCCTTCTGAGTCACACAGGGGAAGGCTGAGCCTGAGGCTAATCAGAGGCAATCAAGGGAACAATGGCAGGCTCTCAGTCCCAACTGCCACAGAAGCTGAAACTGAAACTGCTAGCACTCACCTGGAATCAGACTCTCAATTCACACTTCAAACTGTAAAATTCAAACAGTCAGGCACAGGCACAGGCACACACTCACACCACAGCTTGTACTCTCACCGGGTAGCCTCTTCGGCGGTGGGGTCGCTTTGCTCTCCCTCTTCAACTCCCCTGTCTGCAGTCCCCTGTCCGCTTTGGCTTTATCGTCCTTGATTGCTCCTTTTATAGCTCGATCATCTAGGGGACCCACAGGTTTTTTAGCAGGCTTCCTGCTTCTAATGTACTTAACAAACATTTTGTTATTTCTTCTTGAGTTTTTGGCTAGCTGTTCCTCAAAATCTTTTTTTGCTTTTCTTATTTCATTTTTTACACTTGATTTGACAGTGTTTATGTTCCTTTCTATTTATCTCACTAGGATTGTACTTCCACTTCTTAAAAGATACCTTTTTGTCCCTCACTGCTTCTTTTACGTGGTGGTTAAGCCACGGTGACTCTTTTTTAGGTCTCTTGCTATGTTTTTTAATTTGGGGTAGACATTTAAGTTGGGCCTCTATTATGGTGTCTTTAAAAAGTTTCCATGCAGCTTTCAGGGATTTGGCTGTCGTCACTGTGCCTTTTAATTTCTGTTTAACTAACCTCCTCATTTTTGTGTAATTCCCCTTTTTGAAATTAAATGCCAGGGTGCTGGACTGCTGAGGTGTTCTTCCCACCACAGGAAAGTTGAATGTTATTATATTATGGTCACTATTCCCAAGCGGTCCTGTAACGGTTATCTCCTGGACCTGATCCTGCACTCCACTCAGGACTAAATCGAGAATTGCCTCTCCCCTTGTGGGTTCCTGCACCAGCTGCTCCAAGAAGCAGTCATTTACGCCACTGAGAAATTTTCTCTCTGCTTCTCTTCCTGAGGTGACATGTCACCTGGGGGTAATATGGGGGTAATTAAAATCCCCCATTATTATAGAGTTCTTTATTTTGGTAGCCTCTCTAATCTCCTTCAGCATTTCAATGTCAGTATCGCTGTCCTGGTCAGGTGGTCGGTAATATATCCCTACTGCTAATTTCTTATTATTGGAGCATGGAATTACTATCCATAGCAATTCTATTGAACATGTTGATTCATTTAATATTTTTATTTTGTTTGATTCTACATTATCTTTCACATACAGTGCCACTCCACCACCCACCCGGCCTGCTCTATCCTTTCTATATATTTTATATCCTGGTATGATTGTGTCCCACAGATTTTCCTCATTCCACCAGGTTTCAGTGATGCCTATTATGTCAATCTCCTCATTTAATACGAGGTACTCTAGTTCACCCATCTTATTAGTCAGACTCCTAGCATTTGTGTACAAGCACTTTAAAAATTTGCCACTGCTTATTTGTCTGCCCTTCCCTGATGCATTGGATTCCTTTGTATGCGGTTGTTTGTCTGCTCTGGCCCATGGTTTGTCCTCTCCCCTCCTCTCTTTCTGACTACAGCTTAGAGAATCTCTATCAATGGATTCTCCTCTAAGAGAAGTCTCCATCCGATTTACGTGCATCTCCGCACCAATCGGCTTTCCCCCATCTCTTAGTTTAAAAACTGCTCTACGGCCTTTTTAATGTTTAGTGCCAGCAGTCTGGTTCCACCCTGGTTTAGGTGGAGCCCAACCTTCCTGTATAGGCTCCCCCTCTCCCAGAAGTATCCCCAGTTCCAAATAAATCCAAACCCCTCTTCCCTACACCATCGTCTCATCCACGCATTGAGACTCTGAAGCTCTGCCTGCCTACCTGGCCCTGCGCGTGGAACTGGAAGCATTTCCGAGAACGCCACCATAGAGGTCCTGGATTTCAGTCTCTTTCCTAGCAGCCTAAATTTGGCCTCCAGGACGTCTTTCCTACCCTTCCCTATGTCATTGGTACCTACATGTACCACGACCACCGGCTCCTCCCCAGCACTACACATAAGTCTATCTAGATGCCTCGAGAGATCCGCAACCTTCGCACCAGGCAGGCAAGTGACCATACGGTTCTCCCGGTCATCACAAACCCAACTATCTATGTTTCTAACGATCGAATCACCCACTACTAACACCTGCCTCCTCCTAACTGGCATTCCCTCCCCCTCAGAGGTATCCTCAGTGCGAGAGGATACCGCAGCATCCTCTGGGAGGAGGGTCCCAACTACGGGATGGTTTCCCTCTGCTCCCATTGAATGCTCTGTTCCCTTGAGACTTTCATCCTCCTTAAGAGCACTGGGGCTCTCAGACTGGAGGTGGGACAGTTCTACAGTGTCCCGGAAAGTCTCATCAACATAGCTCTCTACCTCCCTTAGCTCCTCCAGTTCAGCCACCTTGGCCTCCAAAGCCCGAACTCGGTCTCTGAGGGTCAGGAGCTCCTTGCAACGAGTGCACACATACGCCACCCATCCACAGGGCAGGTAATCATACATGTTACACTCGACACAATAAACAGGATAGCCCCCACTCTGCTGCTGGGCTTCTGCCTCCATTTTTCTAATGAATAAGTTTAAGTATAAACTGGGATTCTCTTTAAACCTCTGGAATATAGATTATTCTAAGAGTTATGTTTTAAAGAAGGTCAGAAGTCACTAGTGCCCTCTAACCTCCCCCTCTAAACTCCCTCTCCAAACTCTCCTGTTAGCTGTTCCTGTTCGCGACCGTACACCCCCCCGGTCAGTCCCCTCAAACCACCATCTCTGTGCTCCCCCCCCCCCCCCATACACACACCCAGCATCCTCTCGCCTTGAGTTTGGCTATGCTCCGGCCCTGTTGGCCCACGCTCTGCGCCCTCTGGGCTACCCATGGAGAGAGGGGGGTCCGGGCCCACCCTCTCTCTCAGACCCCAGCCCAGGGCCCTAAGGACACGGACTCTGTTGCCGTCCGGTCCGGCTGGCGGGGCGTCCCGCTGTAACGCACCAGCCCACGGGCACCCTTTGCCCGCCCTGGGCTACTTCCTCTCTCCGTGGCCGCCGGACCCGCCGAAGTCCCTCTTCTGGGGGGGGGAGGGGCGGCTCTCCCCCCGGCACCTCACCTCCTCTCCTTCGGTCCCATCCGCCGCCGGCTCCTTTCCGGGAGTCTCTCCTCTGCCTCTCCCTTTGTGGCACGCCGGTGCGGGTATAAATTGACCCGTCGGCGTCTGCTTGCCGGGACCCCACCCCCTTCCGCCGGCCTCCCTTCCGGGTTGTCGGCATCCGCCGCCGGCTGACGTCGCCCCGCCCCCATGCTGCTGCAGTTCCTGCGGAACGAGCAGGCGTGTGCCCGTGCGGTGGTGTGCGAACAGCTGCTGCACCACCGGTATCCCACCGGTGACGTCGCCAGCCAAGCGGCGATCGGCGGGGCCAGAGTGCGGGGCCTTTCCGCCCCGTCACACACCTCCCCCTTTGAGTTCCCTTTTACCCCTTGTTCTGGGTCCTCCCCCCGGCCGTCCATTCTTGAGAAGAAGTCCACTTTCCCGTGGGACACTCCAGCCCGGTGGACCACCTCGAACGCGTAGGGCTGTAAAGAGAGATACCATCTCATAATACGTGTGTTTGAGTCTTTCATGTTCTGGAGCCGCCGCAACGGGGCGTGGTCCATCACGACTGTAAACCGATTGCCCCAAAGATAGTACCGGAGCATCTCTATAGCCCATTTTACCGCAAAGGCTTCCTTCTCTATAGTTGAATATCTACGATCCCTCAGGAACAGTTTCCGACTCATATATCTCACGGGGGTGTTCTGCCCCCCCCCCTTGCTCCTGGGAGAGGACGGCCCCCAGCCTGTCTTCTGATGCGTCCATTTGCACTATAAACGGTTTCTCGAAATCCGGCTGGGCTAGTACCGAGGAGCTGGTTAACTGGCTTTTGAGCGCTTGAAAGGACTGCTCGCACGTCTCCGACCATGTAACCTTGTGAGGTCGTGCTTTCTGCGTCAGATCCGTCAAGGGGGCCACTAGGGATGCAAAGTGGGGGACGAATCGGCGATAATAGCTGGCCATTCCCAGAAACTGTCTGACTTGCTTCTTAGTCGTGGGCGGGGGGTAATCTCGCAGGACTCCTACCTTGTCAATCAGGGGTCTTACGCGCCCTCTCCCGACGGTGTACCCCAGGTACGTAACTTCGCGTTCCCCGAAGTGGCATTTGTTGGGGTTCGCTGTGAGTCCCACCTCCTGCAGCACCTTCAGGACTGCCCTTACCCTTTGCAGATGTTCTTCCCACGACCCGCTGTAGATTATTATGTCATCAATATAACTGGCCGCGTACTGTTGGTGTTCTCGTAATACTTTATCCATCAGCCGTTGGAACGTTGCCGCCGCGCCACGTAAGCCGAAAGGCATGCGCACGAACTGGTACAACCCGAAGGGGGTAGAGAAAGCTGTCTTCTCCCTAGATGTCGGGGTGAGAGGGATCTGCCAGTAGCCTTTACTCAGATCGATCATGGATAGATATTGTGCTTGCCCGAGGCGGTCTAACAGCTCATCTACCCGGGGCATGGGGTACGCGTCAAAGCGGGATATGCTGTTAACCTTCCGGAAATCAATACAAAATCTGGTCGAGCCGTCGGGTTTCAGGACCAGGACGATGGGGCTCCTCCAGTTGCTATGGGACTCCTCGATGACCCCCCACCGCAGCATCCTTTGTACCTCCTCCCGCACCGTATTCCACATCCTCCGAGGCAGGGGGCAGATGGGGTCTCTTACCTTCCTGCCGGCCTCAGTCTCAATATGGTGGTATGCTCGCATCGTGCATCCCGGTTGGTCCGTTAGGACTCGGGAGAACCCCTGGAGTAGCCGGTCCAGCTCCTCTTTTTGTCCTGGCATCAGCTCCGGGCTCACCTGGGGGTTTGGAAGCGTGGGGCTCCACCCCCCTTCTGGTCCCAGGTCTAGCTTGGGTGCCACCGGGTTCACCATCAACCCTTCCCGGCCCTTCTATGCTTTTAACAGGTTAACATGATAAATTTTTGTCTCTCGACGTGACCCCACCCCACCCCACCCCGCGCACCTCATAATCCACTTCCCCCACCCTTCTCACCACTTCAAAGGGTCCTTGCCACTTGGACAACAACTTTGAGTCCTGGGTGGGCAATAACAGAACCCGGTCCCCCGGTTCAAAGGTCCTTAGGCGGGCCTCCTTATGATAATGAGCCGCTTGTTGGGCCCGGGCGGCCTCTAGGTTCAGCCGGGCAAATTCGTCTAATGTTTGCAGTTTCTGCCTCAGCTCCAGTATATAGGGGACCGACCCCCGCACTCGCGTCTCTTGCTCTTCCCTGCTTTCCCTCACAATGTCTAGTATGCCCCGGAGTTGCCTCCCATATAAAACTTCAAATGGGGAGAACCCCGTTGAGGCCTAGGGGACTTCTCTTATGGCGAACAGCAAGGCGGGCAACAGCCTATCCCAGGCCCTGGGGTCCTGTTCCGTAAACTTTCTTATCGTGCTCTTTAAAGTCCTATTGAACCTCTCTACAAGGCCGTCGGTCTGGGGATGGTAGACCGACGTTCTTAACGTTCATATCCGCAATAGCCGGCACAATTCTTGCATTAACTTTGAAGTAAAGTTTGTGCCTTGGTTGGTGAGGATTTCTTTAGGCACCCCGACTCTGGCAAAGATCTCTACTAACTCCGCAGCTAAGTTCTGGGCCGTGGCCTTTCGTAGCGGGACTGCCTCGGGGTACCGGGTGGCGTAATCTATTACCACTAGAATGTACTGACACACGGTGCTCGTTTTCTCCAGCAGGCCCACCAGGTCCATGGCTATCCTTTCGAAGGGTACCCCTATAACTGGTAGGGGGACGAGCAGAGCCTTAGGAACCCCCTTGGGGCTCGCCTTTTGGCATTCCGGGCAGGATAGGCAAAAGTCCTTCACCTCCTGGTACACCCCTGGCCAGTAAAACCGCTGGATGATACTCCGTACCGTCTTTTCGTAGCCCAAATGGCCCGCCCAGGGGTTGGCATGAGCCAGCTCCATTAGCGGGTGGCGGTAGCACGTGGGGACCAATAACTGCCTTAGGGTTCCATACTCTTCCACCCCCTCTGTGACCTGGTACAGCCTATCGTGACATACCTCGAAATGTGGACCCCTCGGCCGCTCCTCGCCTTCGGTCCTCGGTTCGCTCTCCCCTTCGGCTGCGGCCCAAGCATGTTGCAGCGCCGGGTCGTCCCTTTGTTCCTGGACGAAGTCTCCATCCCAAGGTTCTAACGGGGTTGCCTCTGGTGGTAGCCCGGGCTGTTCGTGTGGTCTGGGTTGGTCCTCCGGAGGGTCAGTTCGGGGCATGCTGGGGCCGCTCCCCTCACTCAGCATCCCCTCGGGACTTTCTTGGGTCTTCTGCCGCCCCCACTTGTCCATCACGTGCCTGAATCCCTCCCAATCGCGTCCGAGGAGGGCCGGGTAGTCCTATCTTTGTGCCACCACCACGTAAGCCCAGCTCGAGTAGGGGCCGTCTACTATCTGTGCCCACGCAATGGCATATTGGTGCACATCCCCATGAACACATTGTACCTGCACTGGGGGTCCCCTTGGTCCGCCTTCTCCAATCAAGTCTTCCCTCACGATCGTCTGGCTGCAACCCGAGTCCACCAGGGCTTCTACTCTTTGTCCTTGTATTTGAACCAGCCTCGTAATTCTGGGTTTTTCCGCTTCCTCTTGAGGGTTCCCTCCAGCCAAGGCCTGTGCATAGGTACAGTCCATATAGGGGCACTCCCTTTGGAAGTGCCCCTCCTGGCCACATCGGAAACACGCTCCTTTCGTCGTCCCCGCCTCGCTGGGGGTCTGCTCTCCGCCTGCCGCCTAGGGGGTCTGTCCTTGTGGGGTCCCCTTTACCGGGGTCGTCCAGGCTGGGGCTAATCTCTGCATTTCCCCCCTTCCTCCTCCTCGGGTCTGGTATTCCTCCAGGCCCCTCCTCAGCCTAGGCGGCTGCTGGATTCACCCCTCGAGGGGGGGTTGCTGCGATCCCTTTTCCCCAGGCCTTCGGCAGTTTCAGCTCTGTCATGAGGCTCACCGCCTCCTCCAGCGTGGAGGGGTGCTGTCTCCTTACCCAACGCTGCCCCTCTTTCACCAGGATATTCAGGAATTGTTCCAGGACTACCTTCTCTGCCACTTCTCAGCCCCCGTTTGCTGCTCCGGCTCTAACCACTGCCAGGCTGCTTCCTTTAGTTTTTGGGCTACCTCCCGGGGTCGCATCCCAGCCGCATAGCACTCCTCCCGGAACTTCTGTCTGTAGGTTTCCAGGGTAACGCCGAGTTGATCCAAGATCGCCTCCTTAACCTTAAAGTAGTGGAGCGCCTCCCTGGGGCCCAGACTCCTATATGCCATTTGGGCCGGCCCCGTCAAGTACGGCGCGAGGATAGTCGCCCACTGCTCGTCTGGCCACCGTGCGGCAGTCGCTACCCTCTCAAACGTGGTTAAAAAGGCTTTGGAGTCGTCCTCGGGCCCCATCTTTGCTAGTCTAATTGGTACTAGCGGGAGCCCACCCGCTTCTTCCCCCTCACTCACCCCGGCTACCAGGGAGCCCCCTTTTGGAGGTCCATACTGTTTCATCCACTGGGCTTGCTGTTCCTGGAACTGCTCCGCCAAGTCATGCACCAGCTGCTTCTGCTGCTCCTGGTGCTGGGTCGAGAGCTGCTGGATAAGTAGGTTCTGATGCTGTTGATGCTGTCTTTGGCTTTCCATCAGCCACTCCAGGACCTTCGCAGGTTCCATCTCTATACTCTTTCGTCTCGGGGGGGGAGGGGAAACATACGAGAGAAATGGGGTGCGGATCTCCTCCATCCCGGTCCCCCTCCCTTTTGCCCGGGTACCCCCGCCCGGCCCCTTCGCTTGGGGCTACGGTTGTACCCACATTCTCCACCACCTTGTAAACGTGTGTGACCGTACCCCCCCCCCCCCCGGTCAGTCCCCTCAAACCACCATCTCTGTGCTCCCCCCCCCGACACACCCGGCATCCTCTCGCCTTGAGATTAGCTATGCTCCAGCCCTGTTGGCCCACGCTCTGCGCCCTCCGGGCTACCCACGGAGAGAGGGGGGTCCGGGCCCGCCCTCTCTCTCAGACCCCAGCCCAGGGCCCTAAGGACACGGACTCTGTTGCCATGTGGTCCGGCTGGCGGGGCGTCCCACAGTAACGCACCAGCCCATGGGAACCCTTTGCCCGCCCTGGGCTACTTCCTCCCTCTGTGGCCGCCAGACCCGCCGAAGTCCCTCTTCGGGGGGGGGGCGACTCTCCCCCCGGCACCTCACCTCCTCTCCTTCGGTCCCATCCGCCACCGGCTCCTTTCCGGGAGTCTCTCCTCTGCCTCTCCCTTTGTGGCACGCCGGCGCGGGTTTAAATTGACCCACCGGCATCCGCTTGCCGGGACCCCACCCCCTTCCACCAGCCTCCCTTCCGGGTTGTCAGCATCCGCCGCCGGCTGATGTCGCCCTGCCCCTGCACTGCTGCGGTTCCTGCGGAGTGGGCGAGCGTGTGCCCGTGCGGCAGCATGCTGCGAACAGCTGCCACATTGCCGGTATCCCACCGGCGGCGCCGCCAGCCAAGCAGCGATTGACAGGGCCAGAGCACGGGGCCTTTCTGCTCCGTCACATCTGGGTATTAGGATTTTGGGGGGAGTTTTGGTACCAAAACCTGTAGAGATCAGGTTTTGGGTTGCTTTTGCAGGCCCCCACTTCTGCATTCATCGTGCCAGAGTGGGGAACAGCCTTGAGAAGGTCCAAGAGGAGTTGGATCTGTAGAAGCTATTTTATGTTTAGCTAGAAGCCATCTTGTATAACAGAAACCATTTCAGCTTTGTCTTTGCACGTAGGCCAGAGTGAACTTTCTATCACCCCATGCGCCAGGCCAAGACAGATGTGCTATTGGAATGTGTTAATTGGGCTGGTTGGGACAGGAGATGTACTCCCTCGTACCTGTCCGCCATCTTGCTGATAAGGCTTTGTTTTTCCTAGTCTAATTGATGATTTCTGTATTTGGATGCCCTGACGTCAGACTGTTTGGCTAAGGGTATAAAGATACTAGGATTGATTGTATTAAGCAGCTTTACTGGGCCCGACTTTGCTGGGATCAATAAAGCAATCAGTTGTTAGCCGCCTAAACAGAGAGGAGCGTGTTTTTGCTTCGACAGATCCAATGGTGGATATCGTCACTGTCACGAGTCCATACTTGTAATTCATGGAACGAGGTGTACCGGTAGTTCGGAATAGGAAGCCTAGTCCGAACTATCTAGTTTGTGCCGCATGTAGTCGTGGGCACGGAGTCTGCACTAGCAGACATTTAAAAATGGCGGCACCCGGCAACATGCAAATGAATCCCGGGAAATTCAAATCCCGGGCTTCATTTGGAAGTTCGTATGACTACATTAACCACCCTAGTTCGAACTAGGGTGGTAGTGTAGACATACCCTAACAGAGTTTAAAGAGAAGCTAGATAATTTCATGGAGGTTAGGTCCATAAAAGGCTATTAGCCAGGGGATAAAATGGTGTCCCTGGCTTCTGTTTGTCAGAGGCTGGAGAAGGCTGGCAGGGAGACAAATCGCTTCATCATTGTCTTCGGTCCACCCTCTCTGGGGCACCTGGCGCTGGCCACTGTTGGCAGACAGGATACTGGGCTAAATGGATCTTTGGTCTGACCCAGTACGGCCGTTCTTATTGGATGCTGCGGATTCAGCGGCCCATACGATGGTTAGGGTTAGGGTATAGTGATGAGGAGGAGTGCCTGGCTGCAGGTGTTTGGCATTCCTCCCAAGGTCTAGAACACCCTGAAGGACCTTCCCTTTGGAAGGTTGGGCCTCTTCTCAGACTAGACAGACTCGAAGCTGCATAGCCTCAAAGATTCTAGGGCTACCCTAAAGTCTTTGGGGATTCATACTCTGGCGCCGCAGAGGAGGCCACTCACACCCAGGCTGACCATAAGGCCCATCCAACAAGGGTTTGGCCCTGATAGGGGCAGAAGGAGGGGTCGTAACAATGGCAGTAATGGCACTAATAGGAGCAGGTGCTGGGGTTTGAGATCGAACTTGGCTAGAGGGTCTGCCCCACCTTCTAACCAGCAGCCCAAGTCCTCATTTTGAGGTTACGCTCGAGGTTGTCAACTTTGCCTTTTTTACCAGACCTGGTACCAGATTACTTCCAATCAGTGGGTTCTAGACCTAGTGGGAATAGGTTACATCATTTCCTTCCTTTCCCTCCCTTCTTCCCACCCCCCTTCCCCATCCCTCTTCAGGGACCCCTCTCACGAGCTCCTGCTGAGGCAGGAAGTGTTGGTGCTTCTGCAGCTGGGGGCGGTCGAACCCGTTCCAGAGGAGTTCAGAGGCAGGGGTTTTTACTCCTGCTACTTCCTTATCCCCAAGGCCGGGGGGGGGGGGGGCTACGCCCCATTTTAGACCTAAGGAAACTAAACTCGTTAGTAAAGAAAGCAAAATTCCGGATGGTCATCTTAGCATCTATCATCCCTTCCCTACAGAAAGGAGACTGGTACGCTGCCCTCGATTTGAAGGATGTGTACTTTCACATCTCGGTGATCCCTGCCCACAGGCGGTTTCTGACGTTTACAGTGGGTCAGGACCATTTCCAGTTTGCGGTTTTGCCATTCGGCCTCTCCACAGCCCTGAGGGTCTTTACCGAGTGCATGGCTGTGGTAGCGTCCTTCCTGAGGAGGTACAGGGTCTGGGTCTTTCCATACCTTGATGATTGGCTGATAAGAGGGTCATCCCGCAAACAAGTCTTCAAGTGATTGCTTATGTCCATTCCATGTAGGTGTGCACGCAGCGTGCACGCGTTGTCAGAAATTTTTCCCTTAGCAGTACCCGTCGGGCCAGCAGGGGAGCCCCCTGGAGTGGTGCTGCTATACCAGCCAATATATACCCCTGCTGGCTCTCCACCCCCTCAGTTCCTTCTTACCACCCATGGCGGTCTTGGAACGTGCTTTTGCTCTTGCTCAGCAAGCGCCCTTTAGCAGTTACTCAGCGTTATAGTTCTTTGTTGTAGGTTTTAGTTACATTCTTATCAGTTTTAAGTAGTTGTTAAGTGGTGTTATCCTGTGCTAAGGACCCACCACAGTTCTTGCTCCACACACCCAGCGCGTGCAGCGGAGCATGCCCAGGCCTCAAGGCTTCAAGCCTTGTAAGAAGTGCCAGAGGCCTATGCCCTGTGGCGACCCGCAATCCGCCTGTCTTAAGTGCTTGGCCAAGGCCCACTTGTCCGAGGCCTGCAAAATATGTAAGGCTTTCAAGCCGCGCACAAAGCGAGAGAGAGAGAGAGAGAGAGAGTCGTGCCTCAAGATTATCCTGATGGAGGCAGTTTTACGGCTGGCACCGACGACTCAGAGCACACCTGCCTCGGTGCGTGAGGCGTCAGGACATTCGCACCCCTCCCCAGCACCATGGAGACCTTGGCACCGGTCATAATCCCCGGTGCCTCAGAAGAAGAGGGGGTCTAGCAGGGGCAGATCACCCCCACAATGCGTGCCCTCTGTGTGCTCTCAAGTGGGGCACATGGCACCATCCAGTGCCGAGCCCGGACCATCTCAGATGGGCAAACAACTTACTCCGCACTAGGACCCCAGTCCAATGGGGAACTTCCCAGATCCTTCTACCCCGGAGGCTTTTGAGGTGGCCAGGGACTTGATTGAGTTGTCCCCCTCTCCTACTTCGCCACCGGCCTCCGACAAAGATCAGGACCGTGGTCGGCACCAAGCGGCGGTCAGAGCACCCAGTGCCCCGACACAGGAATCAAGAACAATCTGTGAATCAAGTACGGGCCCACATCACCTTGGTCCAGCAACCTCTTTCGGGAGTTGGGCCTGCTCCTGAATGTGGCCAAATCGACTTTGGTGCCTACTCCGGTGATAGAGTTTGTGGGCGCCAATCTAGACTCCACATTGGCTGGGGTTTCCCTCCCCAGGTCCCGCTTCCTGGTGATCAGATCAGCAGTTCGGGACATGCAAGTGTTCCCAATACCCACGGCCAGGGCCTGCATGTGCCTTCTGGGTCTAATGGCCTCGTGTGCCTACATCACACAGCATGCTAGGCTCGGCATGCGCCCACTGCAGATGTGGTTAGCGTGGACCCACAACCCGGCTTTCCACCCGTTGGACAGAGTGGTGATGGTTCCCCTCGATGTCCTTCGCTCCCTGGACTAGTGGACGCAGGAGGAGAAGGTCTGCGCCAGAGTCCTGTTCTCCAGGCCTGTACCGACCCTCCAGCTCATGACGGAAGCGTCAAACACCAGTTGGGGTGCCCACCTTGGAGACTTGCAGACTCAAGGTATGTGGTCCCACGACGACCTCTCCCTGCGCATCAACATCAGGGAGCTGCGGGCGGTCCACCTTGCCTGTGCAGCCTTCCTTCCCCGGCTCAGGGGTGAAGGATAAACTTAATTGTTGTCAGTATGACCTCTGCTGTGACCTGGATGTTAAGTCTGGTCTTTGTAAAGAGGTACGTGCTTGGACACAGGTATACAGAAGGAGGGGATCGGTGAAACTGGTTTGAACCTGTTGTAAGGCCTGCAAAGGGACTGTGAGGGGACAAATAATGATTGGAGGGAATTTGGTGCAAAGGGGCATGACCTGTGTATGCATGCAATTGTAAGTGGTCAGTGAAAGAGGGGTAATTACCATGTAAGATAGTCCAAAAGACCTCGCCTTTTGTTTGGGCAGTTGCAGAAACTTTGCAGAAACTTTTTCCTGAGTATCCTGGAGGTTTTTGCCCTGGAATGCATTCCTGAATAAAGCTGGTTGCTTAAGAAGGGTGTCTGGAATTGATTTGGTAGGGGTTTTGGGCCCTGTGACGGGGCAAGCGCTGCAGCTGCGCTTCCCCGCTGTGATGGGGCAGGCGCCGCTTCTGCGCTTCCCCGCACGGAGCCCGGAACCGGGGGGAGCGAAGCAGGGGCCATCCCCACGGCGCCGTACACGGGGCCAGGGTCCAGGGCAGGGCTTGGCCCGCTGGGAGAGCAGGGGATCAGGGGAGACCCAGCTGAGCAAGGCCCGGGGGGCCGACCCAAAGAGGGGAAGACCGGCGGGCGCCAGGGCGTTCCGGCGCGACCGGAGGACGTCACTGGGCACGTCAGGGAGGCGGGGCTAAAGGACGCGGACGTCGGGGGCGGGGCCCCCTTACGGCCCCAGCGGGGAATCCAAAAGGACGGAATCCTCAGCCGGAGGGGGAGGAACGGGGCGACGGACAACCCCGCACCTGGACAGGAGGACTCCGAGGGACTTCGAGGCGCGAACCCTCGGCGGGGGCAGAGACTGGGAGTAAGCTTATTCCCCAGCTGGGGAAACACCCGGGGCTGAGCCGGGAAGAAGTGACCCAGGGCGGGGTCGTGGCCCCCGCGAGTGGAGGGTTTGGGGGAAACTCGTCCCCCTCCACTATCCAGGGACTACCGTCCCTGTCTTAGGGCCCTGGGTCGGGGCTCGGAGTGTGGGAGGGCCCAAGCCCCCTTCCCGGCCCCCTCAGGCCTGTCGGAGCGCGGGCCGACAGCATAGACGGCAGGGACCGCTAGCAGGCGGTCGAGTGTGAAACTTAGGGAGCACACCCGAACTTGGGGTGGCTGCCCGAGACTGGGGAACACTTGGTGACAGGCCCCCATCCGAACCCTCGGATTAAATTCTCCGTCATTTATGGTGTCAGAAGTGGGATGGATCGGGACACCAGGTGATTGTGACGAGCCGGACCGGAGAGACTGAACAGAAAGGCGCCATACAAATCGGTAAGAGATCCGTGTTAAAAAATCTCACTGTTCCGTTCCTCTCTCCTTGTCCTGAACGGCTGCTTTCACTGGCGGTAAGCAGGGGCGGATATAGGGCAGGGCGAACGGGGCGGCCGCCCCAGGCCCCGCGCTTCAGAAAGCCCTGCGCATGCGCCGTGGCAAAGGAGGGGCCCCGCGGAATTATGCTGCCCGGGGCCCCGCAAAACGGTCATCTGCCCCGGCAGTAAGCGTCCACCCTACGTTAAGAACATCCTTCCCAAGCAACTGTAAGTCTTTTTCCCCTTCTCTTTTTTTTGAATAAGTTTGTTTAAAAGGGGACGGTGGGAAGACACTGAAACAGGGTCAGCTCAGGCTTGAAGCTGAGAGGAAGGCAGGTTAGTGCCGGATTGGAACTGTCTTATAGGTAATAGGACAGGGATTATGGGGAATAAAGGATCTAAGATAGATCCAAAAACCCCATTGGGTAAAATGCTGCAGATTTATAGCCAGCCAGGGAAATTGCCAGCAGGTCTTAAGCTCAGGAGGCTGGCAAAGCTCACACACGCGTGGAATGAATATACTTCTGTAGAATCAGCATTACAATTCCCAGTTCAAGGTACCTTTCAATTAGAGAAATTAAATTATTTAAAGGGTGTCTTAAAGTCCAGTCACCCCTCCCAGATGAATTATTGGCACCTCTGGGATGATCAGGCCTCTAAATTAAGAGATAAATCCATAATGGCTAGCCTAAAGGACTCAAATGAAAAACTGAAAAAACAATTGGCAGAAATAAAGGAGAAATCTGACTCCTCTAAAGTTTGTCCCCCTCCGTACGTTCCTACACCAAGCGCGCCCAGCGGAATCTACCCATCCATCTCGAAACCACCAGCTCCGCTGCCAGACCCACCTGAAGATCTATTGGACCTGTGGGTCCCCAATTTCCCGGCTCCCCTTCCCACCAACCTGCCCCAGCATCAGCAAATATTGCTTACCGATCATTCAGCTGCACCAGCCCAATTTGAATCCCCCGCACATACTCACACCTCTGCAGGGGCGGTGGGGAATGTCAACCTGGCCAATAAAACTTCGGATTGTGAGCACGCTCAGAGTCCAGTAATTCTAAAGTGGTCAGAAGTCTCCTCAAAAATGCTGCAGCGGACATTGGCAAAAGACTTAAAGGACCTGGGGTTTGTTATAACTAAAATAGATCCCAAAAATAACTCAGTGACTATAAGTAATGAAGTAAATAAGGATGTGATTATTGAAGTTGGACCTAAAAGTTTTCCTGGACTGTTTAAAGAGAATATTAAACTTTTCCCACTAAGACAATTTCCTAATCCAGCAGGGGGCGCCCCAGCACTTGTCCACGTCCCCTGGACACCTAATGACATCATGAATTTTAGACTTACTCTCCCAAAAATAAGAGAGGATCCTGTGGGCTTGCAAAGGGAGTTGTGCCAGAGTTTTGAAGTTTATCAGCCTACCCACAGAGACATTGACATGCTACTCTCGGGAATAATGGAACCCCATGAGAATCAAGCCCTTTACACCCAAGCAAGGCGAGGTCCTGGGGATACTCCTGCCCATCTGGGTGAGCAATGGCCCCAAGATTTGCCAGGAATTCCTGCTACGGCTGCAGAACGTACCGGGCTAGCAAATGACCGTACAGGTCTCCTAAATGCAATTACCAAAATGGTTCCAGTGCAAACTGATTGGTCTAAAGTATATAACTGCAGACAGAAGCCAGATGAAAGCCCTATTGATTTTCAGGCAAGGCTCTTTGCAGCCATGAGGAAGTATAGCACCTTTAACCCAAATGATGCCAATATGCGCACTATGGGTATGTCTACACTACAGCGCTAATTCGAACTAACTTAGTTCGAATTAGTTAATTCGAACTAAGCTAATTCGAATTAGCGCAGCTAGACTTAAAAACTAGTTCAAATTAGGGTTTTGCTAATTTGAACTAGCATGTCCACATTAAGTGGACCCTGAAGCGAGGTTAAGGATGGCCGGAAGCAGTGCCGGCAGGGCATCAGATGAGGACTTAGAGCGTGGAGCTGCTGCCTCAGGCTAGCCGAGGGCTGTGCTTAAAGGGACCCGACCCCCACCCCGGACAGACAGTTCTCAGGGTTCCCCGCTTGCAAAGCAGTCCTGGCTTGGAGTGCCCTGAGTGCCCACACTGGGCACATCACACCACTCGGCCATCAGACCGGCTGCACTTGCCGCAGGCTGCCATCCAGGGGGAGGGGGCAATCGGGGGGCTGCAGGAGAGCTTCCACCCCGAGAAGCCCGCAGAGCCAGCCCAGTCCTCCCCATCGGGGGCTCGTACCCCATTCCTCCCTCACCTCCTTCCACTTACCCTTCCCTAGCCCCCCTTCCTGATGTACAAAATAAAGAAAACGTGTGGTCAAATATAGAATCTCTCTTTATTGAACAAATCTGGGGGAGACTGGGAAAAGGAGGTGGGAGAGGGGAAGAGAGAGGCTGGGAGAGGGGAGGGCAACTAAAATGATGAGGGGTTTGGAACTGGTCCCATATGAAGAGAGGCTAAAGAGACTGGGACTTTTCAGCTTAGAAAAGAGGAGACGGAGGGGGGATATGATAGAGGTCTATAAAAGCAAGAGTGGTGTGGAGAGGGTGCATAAAGAAAAGTTCTCCACTAGTTCCCATAATAGAAGGACTAGAGGACACCAAATGAAATGAATGGGTAGCAGGCTTCAAACTAGTAACAGAAAGTTCTTCTTCACAAAGCAAAGAGTCAACCTGTGGAACTCCTTGCTGCAGGAGGCTGTGAAGGCTACAACTAGAACAGAGTTTAAAGGGAAGTGAGATCAAGTCATGGAGGTTGGGTCCATGGAGTGGTATTAGCCAGGGGGTAGGAGTGGTGTCCCTGCCCAAGGTTTGTGGAAGGCTGGAGATGGATGGCACCAGACAAATGGCTTGGTCATTGTCTTTGGTCCATCCCCTCCAGGGTCCCTAGGGTTGGCCACTGTCGGCAGACAGGCTACTGGGCTAGATGGACCTTTGGTCTGACCCAGGACGGCCATTGTAAGCTCAGGGCTCAGGGTCGGGGGTCTCAGTGGACCACCTTGATTTTCATGCAAACCTGCTCCTGGGTGGCCAGGCTGGCAGCTATTCTGCCCTAGCCGGCCACTTTCCTCTGCCTAGTGCAGAGTTCATGGATGAGGCCCACGATGTCTGCACTAGACCAGGCAGGTGCCCGCCTCTTGCGGTCCTGGCCAGGCTCCTGAGAGCCGCCAGCCTGGTCCTGGGAAGAGGCGGAGGGCTGGGGGGCATCGGGTGGCTGGCTCATGGCGTGCCAGGTGCAGGGTCTGCTGGCTGGGTGCTGGCAGGCTTGCACCTGGCACGGGCACCATAGCCAGCCCGTGCCCCTTTAAGGGGTCCGGAGCCGGGAGGGGGGCAATAGAGTTTCCCTGGTGGTGACCAGAGTGGCCACCAGGGCAAGCTGGGAAGGGCTAGCCTCCCACTAGTTTGAATTAAGGGGCTACACAGCCCTTAATTCGAACTAGTAAGTTCACACTAGGCTTAGTCCTCGTGCAATGAGGTTTACCTAGTTCGAACTAAGCGCTCCGCTAGTTCGAATTAAGTTCCAACTAGCGGAGCGCTAGTGTAGTGCCTATGAAAGTTAATTCGAACTAACATCCGTTAGTTCGAATTAACTTTGTAGTGTAGACATACCCTATGGTAGTAACCACCTTTGTGCAGAATTTAAGACCAGAAATTGGGGACAAGATTATTAATAATATGATTGGATGGAAAATGGAAACTACTGAGAAAATTTTGGAAGCTGCAACTCAGTTTTTTGACAACTTGCAATTAGAGAAACAAAAGAAAAAGGAACTTAAAAATACCCTAATGGCACTACAAATACAAGATTTACAAGGCCACGGGCAACCAAAAGGTCAGAGGGAAGGCCCAAACAGACCCCGGCGTGGCCCCCAACCTAATGATGTGTGTAATTACTGTGGTGGGTTTGGCCATTGGAAAAATGAATGCCGTAAAAGACGACAAACTGGATTTAACCAGGGCCCCAACAGACAGTCCGGACCATCCTCACAAGGACAGAGGTGGCCCAATGCTAACCCCTTTCCAGCAGGTGCACCCAACAGAGGCTACCCTCCGGAGGACCGACAAAGGAGTAATCCGTTCTGGCTATGCCCAGAGGTTACTGATAAAACATTGCAATGCTCTCTGTTACCTTCTGTCTCTCTTTCTGCTACACCTGATGCCTTAGTTTCATTTTCCGTTAATGGAAACAAACATGAATTTCTAATTGATACTGGTGCCTCTCTTTCCACAATACGAGAGGATGAAGCTCCCAGTCTGGCCAGAACTGGGGAAATAGTAAATGCTGTGGGGGTGGGGGGAGTAACTATCCCCCATGCAATGAGTGAACCGTGTTCCTTAACCATTGGGCCTTTGACAGAGGAACATGCCTTTCTGTTATCTCCCAGTACACCTGTAAACTTGATGGGTAGAGATCTGCTGTGTAAATTGAATGCTACAATTTATTGTTCCCCTGAAGGGGTCTTTGTTGATATACCCCATAATCGGGCGCCAAATTTCCTCATGATGTTAACAACAGACGGACAAGGTATAAACCCAGACTCCAAACTGGAGAGTGTGGAACTGGACCAGGTACCAACGTCTTTGTGGGCTTCTCACTCCAATGAAGTTGGGAAACTGTTAACAGCAGAGCCTGTACGGATCAGGTATAAACACGGCCGGCCTTACCCTCGAGTGTCTCAGTACCCCTTGTCCCAGGAAGCGGAGGAGGGCATAGCGCCTGTAACCTCCTCCCTGTTGGAACAAGGAGTGCTCATAAGAACGCAGTCTGTGTGTAATACCCCAACACTTCCAGTCAAAAAGGAGGGGAAATTTGATGATCAAGGGAGACAGATATATAGATTTGTGCAGGACCTAAGAGCTGTAAATCAGTTTGTTATCCCCAGATTTCCTGTGGTTCCTAATCCAGCAACAATATTGTCCTCTATCCCTGCAGGTGCTAAATGTTTCTCTGTCATAGATTTATATTCAGCCTTCTTCTCCATTCCCATTGATAAGGATTCACAGTTTGTTTGCTTTTTCCTATAAAGGGGAGCAGCTGACCTGGACCAGACTTCCTCAAGGATATACTAAAAGTCCCAACCTTTTCTCACAACTGTTAAAAAGGGACCTTGATTCAATCTCTTTGCCAAAAGAGTCTACCCTTGTTCAGTCTGTTGATGATTTATTGATAGCCTCACCTAATCATGAAGCATGTAAAACGGATACTGTACATTTGCTGTGTGAATTAGCAGAGAGAGGTCACAAAGCCTCCAAGGCAAAGCTCCAGTTCTGTAAAGCAGAGGTTGAATATTTGGGTCACCTCATATCCCAAGAAGGGCGAAAGCTTACTGATAAACACATAACCTCTGTTCTTTCTCTCCCTCGCCCAGTAACTAAGAAACAGGTTCGGTCTCTCTTAGGTGCTGCTGGCTATTGCAGACAATGGATTCCTAATTTCTCTGGTCTTGTAAAACCCCTTGTATCTCTGACATGTGACAAGGTGAAGGATCCCGTCCCGTGGACAGAGGAGGAAGAAAAATCCTTTCAAAAAGTGAAAGCTGCTTTGGTCTCTCCACCCTCTCTTGGGCTCCCTGATTATGATAAACCCTTTACTCTTTTTTGCCACGAACAGGATCAGGTCGCTTCGGGAGTATTATGCCAGCCATTTGGAAATCGCCTTTGTCCTGTAGCTTATTTTAGTACTCAGCTTGACCCAGTAGCAAAGGGTTTCCCCCCGTGGCCGCAGCTGCTGTACTATTAGAAAAGTCAATGCCTGGTATTGGGTCACTACCTAACACTTGCTGTACCCCATGCAGTGCAAGCTTTGTTGAATAAGACTAAGGGTATGTCTAGACTACATGCCTCTGTCGCCAGAGGCATGTAGATTAGGCTACCAGACATAGTAAAATGAAGCGGCGATGAGGTATACCCGGGTGGTCGACAAATACCTTTGATGTCGCCACCCGCGCGTCCAAACTATCGCGCTGAGCCGACAAACAGCTGATCAGCTGTTTGTCGGCTCAGTGCGGCAGCCATGTAAATTTAAATGAAGCGGTGATTATTTAAATCGCCGCTTCATTTTCCTATGTCTGGTAGCCTAATCTACATGCCTCTGGCGACAGAGGCATGTAGTCTAGACGTACCCTCAGACCCAGCATTTGTCAATGCAAAGACTGACTAACTATGAGAAAGCCCTTTTAGGAGCCCAGAATGTCTCTCTAGTACGCTGTTCTACGTTAAATCCTGCCACCCTTTTTCCTAACCCTACTGATGGAGAGCCCCATGAGATGGAACCCCACGATTGTTTAGCATTGGTGGACCTCACTTGTACCCCGCGATCCAATCTAAGGGACATTCCTTTGTCCAATCCTGATTTAGTGTATTACACTGATGGGTCATGTAAAAGGGATGAAAGGGGAAACCTTATAAGCGGGTATGCTGTTGTTTCTGATCATGCAATAATTGAAGCTCATTCTCTTCCAGGAATAAAGAGTGCACAAGCTGCTGAACTAATTGCTCTCACTCGTGCCTGTATTTTACCTACTGATCAATCTGTTAACATTTATACTGACTCAATGTATGCTTTTAATATTTGTCATTCTGTAGGTCAGATTTGGAAACATCAAGGATTCTTAACATCCTTGGGAAGCGCTATTTCTAATGGATCGCGTGTTAATGACCTCTTGCTTGCTATTCAATTACCTTTTGCTATTTCTATTATGCATTGCAGTGCTCATACTGATAACACTGATACTGTATCAGTAGGAAACAGACGGGCAGATTTTGCAGCCAAGAATGCAGCTGCCTGTGGACCTCCAGCTCCATTTCAAATCCTGGTTGCTGTTTCTGTTCCCCTGACTCTAAATGATTTATCCCTGTTGCAATCTAGGGCACCTGAGAAGGAACAACACAACTGGTACAAAGCTGGGTGTCGTATTCAAGATAACAACATTTGGCTTTCACCAGATGGACGACCTGTGGCTCCTTCTACATTGGTGTCCCACTTGGCTACCATTACCCATGGAATAGGACATATGAACAAAAGGGGGGTAGCGGACCAGATTCTGAAGCATTGGTATGCGCCCGGGATTCACCAAGCTGCTGCTAAAATCACCAGCAATTGCGCTACTTGCCAAAAGTTCTCTACCCAGGGTGGAGAAAAGACTACTCTGAGTGCTCATACTTGGGCCTATGGACCCTTCCAATATTTGCAGATTGATTTTATAGAGTTAACCCTTTCCTATGGGTTCAAGTATTGTCTGGTTATTGTATGTGTGTTCAGTGGTTGGGTGGAAGCTTTCCCTTGCCGCCAAGCGGATGCCACTACTGTGGTGAAGAAATTAGCTACTGAGGTGGTTCCCAGATTTGGAATCCCTTTAAAAATTGACTCGGATAAGGGAACCCATTTCACGGCCAAAATCCTGCAAGATCTGTGTAGAGCCCTCCACATAGAACAACAATTCCATACTCCATATCATCCCCAAAGTTCAGGGCATGTTGAAAGGAAAAACCTCGATATCCAACGGAAGTTAAGCAAGATTATCTCTGATACTGGACTCAACTGGCCGCAGGCATTGCCCCTTGCCTCATGCATATCCGAAATACCCCGAACCGCAAACATGGTCTCACCCCTCATGAAATCCTATTTGGGAGGCCAATTTTACTTGGATTTGAGCCTCCTGAAAAAATTAATCCTTCCCACTTGTCTGAATGTTATGACGAACTACTTCAATACTGTATACATCTGTCTAAAATTGCTTTCAGTCTCTCCTCTCAGGTTGCAGAAGCCTCACCTGTCCCAACTGATGTGCCTTGCCATGATGTGCAACCAGGAAACTGGGTCCTGATAAAAGAATTCCGGAGGAAAGACTGCCTATCTCCAAGGTGGAATGGTCCCTTCCAGGTCCTGCTGACTACCAACACGGCTGTGAAGGTAGCCGAGCGAGATTCTTGGATACACGCAAGCCACCTGCGCTGCACCGTTGACCCTCATAAGTTGTGTGAATTTGCCTCTCCCGACATATCGCCTCCTACTGAACCTGTCAGCCCAGAGCCAGAAGAGAACGACTTTCTGCCACTTTCTGAGAAAGAAATTGAATCACTTCTCCTGAACGAGGGATATACATCATTGGAAATCAAAGACCTGGACCTCGTTCACTACGCTCTCACTCCAGGCCAGATCCCTTCTGGTCCTACTAGTCACGTTGACATTTCACGAGAATCTACACCCGACCTTGCCATTGACCCTACCGGCACTCTGTCAGAGGACGGTGGGTTTTCTGAAAGCTGTTTTCCTTCCTCTAGATTTACTTATAACCTCCGTCCGCACAAGCGCTGAAAGGATTACAATCCCTGCACAATGGCTAAACTCTTGTCCCTCCTTTGTATAGGCCTTATTTGGCTCCAAGGGGGGAATGGTACTGGTACTAACACCTTTCTGCAGCTGGCAGAAGGTATGGCACGAGCCGCAAACAAAACTAACTGTTGGGTGTGTGCCTGGCCACCACAAAGCGAGCATAGTGGATACCCAATAGGTGCCCTTACATTAAACAGAACTGGACTAGTAAGTGACGCATTACAGAAACAAAATTACCAAACTGTGTGGTTCAACCAGACTGGGTGCATCCAATTATCATTTAGTGGTACAAGCCCCCTATGTAGGAATCTTACAGGTACCACCTTTGTCGGGAAATCAAGCTGCACACACATTATAACAAAGGTGAATGGGACACATGTATGGCATAATGGTTCCACTATGTCTACCGCAAACCTTTGGTGCACCCATTCAAACCAGAAATAACAACCATATGGGGAGGGCCCACTAGTACAGACCTTTGCAAGGAAGGTAACACCACTTTGCGAACCGAGCCATGATGATAGATCAGTCTGACTCGTGGAACATGTATAATTATTGGTGGATATGCGGTAAATTTGCCTATAAAAGGCTTCCGCAGAATGCCTCAGGGTTTTGTCACCTCGGTCTCGTGACACCAGCTATGAGGATTGTTGACACTTTGCCACCAGGGCATATCAGGAACAAGCGGGATGGGTCTTGGGAGAAAGCATGGACTGGATAGAACAAACTGCCCTTGCAGCAGCTGAAACTACCATTCCATGGGTAGGGCAGGCAAAAACAAATCGTGATTTAAAAACAATGTCCCTGCTTATGGAGAAATTCATGAATACCACAGAGGGGGCATTAGGTGTGGTACAGGAAAATTTAAATGAATTGCAAATCTTTACCCAGCAAAACAGACTGGCTCTTGACTGTCTACTAGCAGCTCAAGGAGGGGTATGTGGATTCATAGGCCCAGAGTGTTGTGTTAAAGTTTCTGATGTGAGTTCAAACCTAACCACAAGGATAAAGGAAATCCAAACATTGTCTGTCCAGACAAAAACATTTAGAGAGCAGTTGCAAGACTGGAATCCTTTGAATTGGTTGGGAATAGAGTTAAGCGAACTCATGAAGAAGGTGGTGGGAGGAATATTGATGTTCCTTGTCTTAATATGCTCTATATACATAATGATACAGCTAGCCTTATGCTGTATTAAAAGGTGCTTACAAAAGATACAGAATGTAGCAGAAAGCAAGGTACAACAGATGCTTCTGCTAAACGTACAGAACCCTCCCGAGAAAGACTACAAAGACACTTGCACGTTTGCGGATGAATGGGAAAGGATGCTTAAGATTAATTGTGATCCACAAGTGATCAAAGGGGGGAATGAAGGATAAACTTAACTGTTGTCAGTATGACCCTTGCTGTGACCTGGATGTTAAGTCTGGTCTTTGTAAAGAGGTACGTGCTTGAACACAGGTATACAAAAGGAGGGGATCGGTGAAACTGGTTTGAACCTGTTGTAAGGCCTGCAAAGGGACTGTGAGGGGACAAATAATGATTGGAGGGAATTTGGTGCAAAGGGGCATGACCTGTGTATGCATGCAATTGTAAGTGGTCAGTGAAAGAGGGGTAATTACCATGTAAGATAGTCCAAAAGACCTCGCCTTTTGTTTGGGCAGTTGCAGAAACTTTGCAGAAACTTTTTCCTGAGTATCCTGGAGGTTTTTGCCCTGGAATGCATTCCTGAATAAAGCTGGTTGCTTAAGAAGGGTGTCTGGAATTGATTTGGTAGGGGTTTTGGGCCCCCATCCGAACCCTTGGATTAAATTCTCTGTCAGGTTTGTGCGCAACTTGAATGTGCGGCCCCACAGGTAAGTTCTCCATTTTTCAGTACCCCAGACACAAGCAAGTGCTTCTTTTTCAACTGTAGAATATTTTCCTCTCAGAATCACTCAGGCTGTGTCTAGACTGGCAAGTTTTTCCACAAAATCAGCTGCTTTTGCAGAAAAACTTGCCAGCTGTCTACACTGGCGGCTTGAATTTCCGCAAGAACCCTGACGATCTCATGTAAGAAATCAGTGCTTCTTGCGGAAATACTATGCTGCTCCCATTCGGGTAAAAGTCCTTTTGCGCAAAAGCTTTTGCGCAAAAGGGCCAGTGTAGACAGCTCAGATTTGTTTTGCGCAAAAAAAGCCCCGATCGCGAAAATGGCAATCGGGGCTTTTTTGCGCAAAACAAATCTGAGCTATTGGGGCTTTTTTGCGCAAAAGCACGTCTAGATTGGCCACGGATGCTTTTGCGCAAAAGTGCTTTTGCGGAAAAGCGTCCGTGCCAATCTAGATGCTCTTTTCCGCAAATGCTTTTAACGGAAAACTTTTCCGTTAAAAGCATTTGCGGAAAATCATGCCAGTCTAGACGTAGCTTCAGTGTCCTTGAAGCAAATGCAACAGTCCTCTCTGTGTTATCCTCATGAAGTTGTGTAAGGACAGCCCCAAGTCCATAATCAGAAGCATCAGTTGTCACAATTGTGGGCAACGCAGGACTGAATAGTGCAAGTACTGGACTATGTACAATCAAGTCTTTCACAGTTTCCAAACTAGCTTATGCATCTGTTGTCCACACCAAGGTTGAACTTGTAGTAATTCTCATAATGGTTCAATGACAGAAGCATAATTGGGAATGAATTTTGCATACCAGGAGGTAAGGCCCAAGAAGGAACGTAAGGTTTGCAAATCTGATGGAGGAGGAGCATTTGAAATTGCTAGGATATGATCTGGATCAGGTTTTAGTCCAGCCGGTGAAATTGTATGCCCCAGAAAGGACAGTTCTGTTTGTCTAAATTTACATTTAGACAAGTTGAGCTTGAGGCCTGCTGTGCTGATGCAGTTTAGTACAGATTGCAGGTTATTGTCATGCTCCTCAGAAGTATTGCCAAACACAATAATATCATCCAGATAGCACTGAACTCCATGTTGATTCTTCAGAATCAATTACATCAGTTTTTGGAAGGTATTTGGGGCAGATGCAAGACCGTATGGAACACGTTTAAAACGAAATAGTTCCTCGCGTAATAAATGCTGTGAGGTGTCTGCTATCTTCATGCAACATAACCTGGTGGTACGCACTCTGCAAATCAAGAGTAGAAAACATCTTTGCTCCACGGAGTTCTGCAAATACTTCTTCAATGTGAGGAAGAGGGTGGCTGTCAATCACAATAGCTTTATTTGGCTCCCTTAAGTCCACACAAAGGCGAATGCCTCCATCCTTCTTCTGTGTCACCACTATAGGTGAAACCCATTCCGAGGAGTCAATCTCTTCAATAATGTCCTTTTGAACACGTTTTTTAAGTTCCTCTGAAACAGCTTCACTGACTGAAAATGGTAAGCGCTGTAACTTCTGTTGTACAGGCATCACATTATGTCGCATTTTAACTTTGTGCACAAACCCATAAGCACAGCCAAGTTTCTCCTCAACCTGGTCTTGGGTCCCAGCTGAAACTGGTGTGTGTGCTGCAAGGGTGTGTCTAGACTACAGGGTTTTGTAGACAAAAGTCCACTTTTGTCGACAAAACTATACCTGCGTCCACACTACCGCTGAGTTCTGTCGACATAACGTCGACAGAACTCAGTAGTTTTGTCGACGCTGGTAAACCTCATTTTACGAGGCATAACGCCTTCTGTCGACAGAGTTTCTGTCGACAGAAGGTGTTATTGCATCTACACTGTCCTTTGCGTCTACGCTACCATGTCGACAAAGCAACTTGCTTTGTCGACAGAACTCAATGTAGTCTAGACGCTCTTTGTCGACAGAAGTTTTGTCGACAGTATCTGTCGACAAAACTTCTGTCGACAGAAGCCTGTAGTCTAGACGTACCCCAAGAGTGCTTTGCTGAGGAAGATCAATTCGTCCATTAACTACCCTGAGGTTTAAAGCAGCCAATAAATCTCTGCCAAGGATAGGAGTGCCTTTGTGGACAATGTAGAACTCTGCAGTTACACAGCAATCACTAAGTCTGTGTCTACACTGGCATCCTTTTCCATAAAAGGGATGCTAATGAGACACTTCGGAATTGCAAATTCTGCGGGGGATTTAAATATCCCCTGCGGCATTTGCATGAACATGGCTGCTGCTTTTTTCCAGTTCGGGGTTTTGCCGGAGAAAAGCACCAGTCTAGACGGGATCTTGCGGAAAATAAGCCCTGGACTGGGCCTCCTGTATCCATGCTCATTATTTTGGCTTCTGCTATAGCTGACTCAATCTGGGTAGCAATGGTTATTGCTTTTTCCAGTGGAAGTTGTGGTTCTAGAAGCAAGCGTTCTCTTACACGAAGCATGGTTGTTCTCTCAATGAGCTGGTCTCTAATCATCTCATCTGCCATATTCCCAAAGTCACACGTTACAATCAGACTCCTCAGAGAAGCAACATACTGCATTATAGTCTCCCCTGGTTTCTGCTCACGCTGGTGAAATCTGTAGCAATTAGCTACTACATTCACTTTTGGCACAAAAAAGTTCTTTAATGCAGTGAGTGCAGTCTCATATTTATCATCTGCAAGGGGAAGAGTGTAAAATATATGCTGCCCTTCTGCTCCAAGGCAGTGGATTAGCAGAGCATGCTTTCTTACTTCAGAAATCTCTGTAGCACTGATTGCAAGCAGATAAGTCTCAAACATATGGATCCAGGCAGTAAAAGCAATTGGAGGCTCACCTGGGCTTTGCAGAAAGGGTGCAGGTGGGTTCAGAGGCAGAAGATCCATCCTCGTCGCCAAAATGTTGTATCATGCAAGCAAGGTGGTAACAAACTTCAACAGGACTTTATTTAACAAAGGTGAAACCTCTTTACAAAGCTGCTGCATCCCTCTGTAACTGTCACTCAGCCCCAGCTAATCTTCTCCCCCTCCTACCTGTTTCCTGTGCTTCCAGACTCCCAACAGCCAGTGCTCCCAGTTCTAAAAATTACAAGCAGCATCTACAACACCAGTCCCACAGGGAGAGAACATTTATCCCTGCCCACTGGAGGAGAGGGGGGAGGATGGTGGGCATAGCTCCCTCCAAGCTGCGCACCTGTGTGGTTGCGCACAAAAAGTTTTAGGCCCGCCTACCTCATTTGCAGAGCTGTGCAGCAGCGCACACCATTCAGTTTTCTGCTTTACCTGCTGGAAGGTGAGTGGTGGTGGGTTCTGGCGGGGCCACGTGGCGGGCAGCTGCCCCTGTTATGCGCCAGCTGGAGCTGGGACACAATGGGTATGTCTACATTCCATTCCTCTTCCAAGAGAGGAATGCAAATGCAGACAAGCTAAATTGCAAATGAAGCGCAGATTTGAATTTACCGTGCTTCATTTACATAATTGTGGACTGCCGCTTTTCCAAAATAGTGTCTTTCGATAAAACAAACGCGGTCCCCGTGGGGTTATTTCGAGAAAAAAACCTTCCTTCAAAATAACCCTTAACACTTAACCCTTACTCATTTTTTGAGGAGTATTTTGAAGGAAAGGTTTTTTCTTGAAATAACCCCACGGGGACCGCGTTTGTTTTCTCGAAAGACACTATTTCAGAAAAGAGGCAGTCCGTGATTATGCAAATGAAGCACGGGAAATTCAAATCTGTGCTTCATTTGCAATTTAGCTTGTCTGCATTTGCATTCCTCTCAGAAGAGGAATGCAATGTAGACATACCTAATGAGACTGGCTGATGGCTGGCCAGGCCACATGGTGTCCCAGCCAGAACAGTTTCCAGCATTAGTTCTCCTGCAGCTACAAAAAGGCGAACACACTTCCTGGTGTGCAGAGAGATGTGCATATGCTAGTGCTGCATCTGCTGCCAGGTACTCCTGTCTCCCCCAGTCTGACCCAAAGCCCATGCAGAGGAGTGGGGAGGGGAGTCTCACTGACCCAAACACACACTCCATCAGGCCTTTGGATTTGAGATCCTTTTATTTCTCACTTAGGTTAAAGCATAAACATGAATCCCCAGCAGAGGCACTTTGAGCCCTGCTCTATAAGATGGGGTTAAAGCAAAGGGCAGGAGCTTGTCTCTTTTAAACAGGAAATTGCCACCCCAGTTTGCATCACCCACTACTTACATCTGTCCCTTTCTCTGCCCAGCCTGCACCTGCAGAGACAATCTGCAGCCCCCTGAGTCTGGGCAGTGACCAGCCAGTCCCCGGAGACCTTCCTCCGCCAGCACCAGGGACAATGGGACTTTGGCTCCTCCATTTGCTTTTTTTTTTTTACTCTAGCAGCTTTGGAAGGTATTAGCAACTGTTAAATGCATTGCAGGGAAATGAGAGACATGACTGCGTATTTGGGGATCACCGCACTTTGCGGGTTTGTTTCAATCCCTCCTCTACACACACACCCCTCTACACCCCCACATTGTTGTAGCTGATTCCTCTTATCAAGAGCCATTTAGAAATTAGTTTTAGGCAAATCAATTACATTTAAAATCTTTTTAGAAAAGCTAGTTGATAATATATCTACTTTTCCTGACACTTAACCTTTTCTTTTTTTCTCATAGACTCTAATAGACTTTAAGGTCAGAAGGGACCATTATGATCATCTAGTCTGACCCCCTGCACAGTGCAGGCCACAGAATCTCGCCCACCCCTCGTAGAATAATCCTCTCACCTGTATCTCAGATATTGAAGCCTTCAGATAGTTTGAAGACCCCAAGATGCAGAGAATCCTCTAGCTGTGATCTGTACCCCATGCTACAGAGGAAGGCGAAAAACCTCCAGGGCCTCTGCCAATCTACCCTGGAGGAAAATTCCTTCCCGACCCCAAATATGGCGATCAGCTAAACCCTGAGCATGTGGGCAAGACTCACCAGCCAGACACCCAGAAAGTTCTCTATAGTAACTCCTATCATCCCTCCATTGACCTATTTCCCACTGATAATGAAAGGTCAATTAGTTACCAAGATCACGTTAGCTCATCAAACTGTCCCCTTCATAAACCCATCTAGTTTAATCTTGAAGCCAGATAGATCTTTTGCCCCCACTACTTCCCTTGGAAGGCCGTTCCAGAACCTCACTCCTCTAATGGTTAGAAACCTTCGTCTAATCTCAAGTCTAAACTTCCTACTAGCCAGCTTATATCCATTTGTTCTTGTGTCCACATTGGTACTAAGCTTAAATAATTCCTCTCCCTCCCTGGTATTTATCCCTCTAATATATTTAAAAAGTGCAATCATGTCCCCCCTCAGCCTTCTTTTGGTTAAGGTAAACAAGCCAAGCTCCTTGAGTCTCCTTTCATAAGACAGGTTTTCCATTCCTCGGATCATCCTAGTGGCCCTTCTTTGTACCTGTTCCAGTTTGAATTCATCCTTCTTAAACATGGGAGACCAGAACTGCACACAGTATTCCAAATGGGGTCTCACCAATGCCTTGTATAATGGCACTAACACCTCCTTATCCCTACTGAAAATACCTCGCCTAATACATCCCAAGATCGTATTAGCCTTTTTCACGGCCATGTCACAATGGCGGCTCATAGTCATTCTATAATCAACCAGGACTCCAAGGTCCTTCTCCTCCTCCGTTACTTCCAACTGATGTGTCCCCAGCTTATAACTAAAATTCTTGTTATTAATCCCTAAATGCATAACCTTACACTTCTCACTATTAAATTTCATCCTATTGCTATCACTCCAATTTACAAGATCATCCAGATCTTCCTGTATGATATCCCGATCCTTTTCTGAATTGGCAATAGCTCCCAACTTTGTGTCATCCGCAAATTTTATTAGGACACTTCCACTTTTGGTGCCAAGATCAGCAATAAAAAGATTAAATAAAATTGGCCCCAAAACTGATCCCTGAGGAACTCCGCTAGTAACCTTCCTCCAACCTGACAGTTCACCTTTCAGTATGACCCGCTGTAGTCTCCCCTTTAACCACTTGCTTATCCACCTCTCAACTTTCATATTAATCCCTATCTTTTCCAATTTAACCAATAATTCCCCATGTGGTACTGTATCAAATGCCTTACTAAAGTCGAGGTAGATTAGATCCACTGCATTTCCTTTATCTAAAAAATCTGTTACTTTCTCAAAAAAGGAGATCAGGTTGGTTTGGCACGATCTACCTTTTGTAAAGCCATGTTGTAATTTGTCCCAATTGCCATTAGCCTCAATGTCTCTAACTACTTTCTCCTTCAACATTTTTTCCAAGATCTTACATACTACAGATGTCAAACTAACAGGCCTATAGTTACCCAGGTCACTTTTTTTCCCTTTCTTAAAAATCGGAACTATATTAGCAATTCTCCAGTCAAATGGTACAACCCCTGAGTTTAGAGATTTATTGAAAAATGTTGCTAATGGACTTGCAAGTTCATGTGCCAGTTCCTTTAATATTCTTGGATGAAGACCATCTGGGCCCCCCGATTTACTCCCATTAAGCTGTTCAAGTTTGGCTTTCACCTCGGATATGGTAATATCTACCTCCTTATCCTCAGTCCCATTTGTTAGCTTACCATTATCCCTAAGATCTTCATTAGCCTCATTAAAGACTGAAGCAAAGTATTTGTTCAAATATTGGGCCATTCCTAGATTATCCTTAACCTCCACTCCATCCTTAGTAATTAGCAGTCCTACTTCTTCTTTTTTTGTTTTTTTCCTATTTATATGGCTAGAAAACCTTTTACTATTGGTTTTAATTCCCTTTGCAAGGTCCAACTCTACCTGACTTTTAGCCTCTCTCACTTTGTCCCTACATGCTCTAACCTCAATAAGGTAGCTTTCTTTACTGATCCCTCCCATTTTCCACTTCTTATATGCTTTCTGCTTTTTCTTAATCACCTCTCTGAGATGCTTGCTCATCCAGCTTGGTCTAACACACCTGCCTATAAATTGTTTCCCTTTTCTAGGGATACAGGCTTCTGACAGCTTCCGCAACTTTAACTTAAAATAATTCCAGGCCTCCTCCACCTCAAGATCCATAATTTCTTTAGTCCAATCAACTTCCTTAACTAATTTCCTTAATTTATTAAAGTTAGCCCTTTTGAAATCAAAAACCCTAGTCTCAGAGGGTATGTCTACACTACAGCACTAATTCGAACTAACTTAGTTCGAATTAGTTAATTCGAACTAAGCTAATTCGAACTAACGCATCTAGAACTAAAAACTAGTTTGAATTAGCGTTTTGCTAATTCGAACTAGCATGTCCACATTAAGTGGACCCTGAAGCGGGGTTAAGGATGGCCGGAAGCAGTGCCGGCAGGGCATCAGAGGAGGACTTAGAGCGTGGAGATGCTGTCTCAGGCTAGCTGAGGGCTGTGCTTAAAGGGACCCGACCCCCACCCCGGACAGACAGTTCTCAGGGGTGCCCCGCTTGCAAAGCAGTCCTGGCTTGGAGTGCCTGGACTACCCACACTGGGCACATCACACCACTCGGCCATCAGCCCGGCTGCACTTGCCGCAGGCTGCCATCTGGGGACAGGGGGCAATTGGGGGGGCTGCAGGAGAGCTTCCACCCCCAGAAGCCCGCAGAGCCAGCCCAGTCCTCCCCATCGGGGGCTCGTACCCCATTCCTCCCTCACCTCCTTCCACTTACCCTTCCCTAGCCCCTTTTCTTGATGTACAAAATAAAGATAACGTGTCTTCCAAAATGGAATCTGTCTTTATTGAACAAAACTGGGGGAGACTGGGAAAAGGAGGTGGGAGAGGGGAAGAGAGAGGCTGGGAGATGGAGGGGGGACAGGATAGAGGTCTCTAAAAGCAGGGGTTGGGTGGAGAGGGTGCATACAGAAAAGTTCTTCATTAGTTCCCATAATAGAAGGACTAGAGGACACCAAAGGAAAGGAATGGGCAGCAGGCTTCAAACTAGTAACAGAAAGTTGTTCTTCACAAAACAAAGAGTCAACCTGTGGAACTCCTTGCTGCAGGAGGCTGTGAAGGCTAGAACTGGAACAGAGTTTAAAGGGAAGTGAGATCAAGTCATGGAGGTTGGGTCCATGGAGTGGTATTAGCCAGGGGGTAGGAGTGGTGTCCCTGCCCAAGGTTTGTGGAAGGCTGGAGAGGGATGGCACGAGACAAATGGCTTGGTCACTGTCTTCGGTCCATCCCCTCCAGGGTCCCTAGTGTTGGCCGCTGTCGGCAGACAGGCTACTGGGCTAGATGGACCTTTGGTCTGACCCAGGACGGCCATTGTAAGCTCAGGGCTCAGAGTTGGGGGTCTCAGTGGACCCCCTTGATTCTCTTGCACACCTGCTCCTGGGTGGCCAGTCTGGCAGCTCTCCTGCCCTAGCCGGCCACTTTCCTGTGCCTAGTGCGGAGATCGTGGACGAGGTCCACGATGTCTGCACTAGCCCAGGCGGGTGCCCGCCTCTTGCGGTCCCGGGCAAGCTCCTGGGAGCCGCCAGCCTGGTCCCGGGAAGAGGGGAAGGGGTGGGGGGCATCGGGTGGGTGGCTCGATCCGTGCCAGGTGCAGGGTCTGCTGGCTGGGTGCTGGCAGGTTTGCACCTGGCACGGGCACAGTAGCCAACCCATGCCCCTTTAAGGGGTCCGGGGCCAGGAGGGGGGCAGACGAGTTTCCCTGGTGTTGGCCAGAGTGGCCACCAGGGAAAGCTGGGGAGGGCTAGCCTCCCACTAGTTCGAATTAAGGGGCTACACACCCCTTAATTCGAACTAGCTAGTTCGAACTAGGCTTAATCCTTGTAAAACGAGGTTTACCTAGTTCGAACTAAGCGCTCCGCTAGTTTGATTTAAATTCGAACTAACGGAGCGCTAGTGTAGCGCCTATTAAAGTTAATTCGAACTAACGTCTGTTAGTTTGAATTAACTTTGTAGTGTAGACGTACCCAGATTTATTTTTGTTTATCCTTCCATTTCATTTGAACTGAATTAGCTCATGATCACTCGAGCCAAGGTTGTCTCCTACAACCATTTCATCTATGAGGTCCTCGCTACTCACCAAAACCAAATCTAAAATAGCATCCCCCCTTGTTGGTTCAGCAACTACTTGATGAAGGAATTCATCAGCTATCACATCTAGGAAAATCTGAGCCCTATTACTATTACTAGCACTTGTTCTCCAGTCTATATCTGGAAAGTTGAAATCTCCCATGATTACACAGTTTCCATGAGTATTTACTTCATTAAAAACATTAAAGAGGTCTCTATCCATATCCAAATTGGATCCTGCTGGTCTATAACACACCCCAAGCACTATCCCAGGGGAGGATCTGATAGTTTTCTTCCCCAATGTGATTTTTGCCCAGACGGACTCTGTCTTCTTCATTCCATCACTTTTTATTTCTTTACAATCTACCTCATCTTTGATATACAATGCGACTCCACCACCTCTACTCTTATTTCTGTCTTTCCTAAGCAGCACATACCCTTCAATACCTGTACTCCAGTCATGCCTAGTATTCCACCATGTTTCTGTTATTCCTATAAAATCTGGTTTCACTTCCTGGACCAGTAGCTCTAGTTCCTCCTTTTTGTTACCTAGGCTCCTCGCATTGGGGTACAAACATCTTAAGTTTTGCTGTTTGGCCTCACTCACATTCTTTACCCAATTTGGCACAGATGTTATACCTCCAATATGACCTATTAGACTAGTATCCACCCCACCCTTCCTCATGTTCATTCTCCTACCCCCAGCTATATCCTTTCTTACTTCGTTTTCCTCCCTCTCAGTGTTAAAATCTGGCGTAGAGATTACCTGGGCATCTCCCAACCGTCTCCCCCAAATTCCTAGTTTAAAGCTCTCTTAATCAGTTGAGCCAGCCTGCATCCTAGAAGTCTATTTCCCTCCCTACTTAGGTGAAGTCCATCCCGAGAGAACAGTCCTCTGTCCGTGAATGCCTCCCAGTGGCCATACATCCCAAAGCCCTCCTTATAGCACCACTGCCTGAGCCACGTATTGAGCATCATAATCCTGTCACTTCTTAGTTGCCCTTCTCTAGGAACAGGCAGAATCCCACTAAAGATCACCTGAGCCTCAATTTCCTTGAGCATCCTCCCCAGCCTGGCATAGTCTCCCTTAATTCGTTCCAGCGAGAATCTAGCCGTATCATTTGTTCCTACATGAAGGATGATCAATGGATTCCTTCCTGCTCCCTTAATAATCCTCTTCAACCTCAGTTCCACATCCCGTATCTTAGCACCTGGCAGACAGCACACCCTTCTATTCTCTGGATCAGCTCTGGTTACTGGCCTGTCTATTCTTCTCAATAAGGAGTCCCCAATCACATAGACCTGCCTTTTCCTAGTGACAGTGAAATTCTCTGGTCTATCTCTAGCTTCCTCTGGCTGCAAGTCCTTGCCATTCCTATTTTCCCTTGTAATCCTCTTTAACCCATCCTGTATCCTCCTAATGGTCATTATTGGTGTTGTCTCCATTAACTCTTCCCCTTTATCTATGGGACTAGCCACTCCTCTTCTTCCTCACCCTTCCATCTTCATTATCTTTCTGTCTCTGGCTGATTAGACAAGCCACAGCTTCTATATATCCACAAGTCTATGAATAAACACCTCCTTCTACCTGATTCCCTTAGGTATTGTTCCCCTTTCAGGTTTTGTGATGTCAGAAGAGTTTCCATTGTGCTGAATGGTGATGTCATAAAAATAGATAGCAGCAAAATTGGATGAGTTGGGCAGGAGGAGGAGGCTGTTTGTGGAGATTTTTACCCATTGTGACAGATGGCTGTGGCTAAGCCAGAGCTCTGCCACTACAGCCTGGCTGAAAAGGCCAGTTACAGCCAGCTGAGCAAGCCCAGGCCTCAAGGGCTAATGGAAGCAGCTGTGGGCCTCATTAGCCAGATAAGGCAACCAGAGGTGAAGTGAAAGGGGAGAAACTAGGGTGTGGCTGAGTTTGCTTCCCAGGTAGAAGGAGAGGCTGGCTGAGTTTGCTGTGAACAAAAGCTGTGTAAATAGGAGGTGGTGGGAAATTGGCCCGGACAATACAAAGCATGAGTGACTGCACCAGAAAGGGTCTCTGGTTGATCTGTAGACAAAGAAAGTGTCCCAGGCAGAGCCGGCCCAAGCTACTGGCTGACCAGGCGATAGCCTGAGGAGCCCAATTGTAAGGGGCGCTTGTAACAGTCCCGGCCCCTACCTCGGGGAGAGGGGTCGCTATCTGTCACTGAATTGCCTCTCGGGTGGTTCCCCGGTATCCGACCGGGGCGGAGGGGGACCTGGGCCCGCCCTCTCTCCAGGTCCCAGCCCAGGACCCTAAGGGAGTGCGTCTGAGACGCGCTGCCCGACCGGGGCGGCTACGGCCGCAACACACCGGTCCCCGGGGTTTCCGACCCCGTCCTGGGCTGCTTCCTCCGACCCTTTCGGTTCTGTATGTCTTAGTCTGGTTCAGTGAGGTTTCAGGGGTGACTCACCCACTCGGATTGCGGGACACGCGGTTGTCCGTCCTGGGTCCACCGTCGGTCCTGCCGCCCCGCCGCCATCCGGGGTAATCGTCCGCGCTCTGTCTCGCCGGAGCTCCCTCTTCCCCCCTTCCCTGCGCCCAGGCCGTCCGGCTTTTAAACCCAGTGCCCCTGCTCAGGGATGCCGGCGCATGCCCCCTGTGGGAGGGGCTGGGTGCGTGTGTGGGCGGCCCAACAGGGTGAAGGTTCCTGCGCCTGCACCGGCCGCCGTCCCTGGGCCGGCGCGTTAGAGCCGCTCGGGCGTCCCAGCGTCAATTTCCCACGGCGCCCCTGGCGCGGGGCGTAGGGTTGGGGCTTGCGATCCCCGCCGCCCTGCCCCTGCCTACGCCGGCGGCTGCCGCCAAACAAGCGCGGCAGAGCTGCTCAGACGTTTTGGCGCCTGTCTCCTGTGGCGCCCCAGTGCAGGGTGCAGGGTTGGGGCTCGCGATCCCCGCCGCCCCGTCACACACCCCCCCTTAGGTCTCCTGCCTTTTTTCTTTCGCTGTTGCTTTCAGGTTCGTCCTTCCTGCAGAAGAAGTCGGCGTTGTGGTGCTTTCGTCCCGGACGGTGCGCCACCTCAAACCTGTAGGGTTGCAATGTCAAATACCACCTTGTTATTCGGGGGTTGGTCTCTTTCATCAAATGCAACCACTTAAGGGGGGCATGGTCTGTTATCAGTTTGAACGGCCCTCCAAGTAGGTAGTATCGGAGGGATTCAATCGCCCACTTTACTGCTAACGCCTCCTTTTCAATAGTGGCGTAGGCCTTTTCCCGCGGAAACAGTTTCCAGCTGATGTATAAAATGGGGTGTTCCTCCCCGTTCCATTCCTGACTTAAGACGGCTCCCAAGCCCACAGCGGAGGCGTCCGTCTGGACTATAAACCCTTTTGTAAAGTCGGGTTGTCTTAACACCGGCGCTCCCGTGAGCGCGGTTCTTAGTTTATTAAAAGCTTTCTCGGCTCCCTCCGAGCGTACCGCCTTTTTTGGCTGGTCGGCACGTGTCAGGTCCGTGAGAGGGGCCGCGATGGTCGCGAACTGGGGGATGAATCTCCGATAGTACCCGGCCAACCCCAAAAACGGTCTCACCTGCTTCTTAGTTGTGGGGAACGTATAGTCCCCACTGTGTACCCGAGATACGGGACCTCTCTTTGGCCTATATGGCATTTGCCCGGGTTGGCTGTGAGACTGGCATCCCGTAAAGTCTTCAATACAGCTCGCAGGTGTCACGTATGGTCCGCCCAGTTCTGGCTATATATGACTATGTCGTCGATATAAGCCGCCGTGTAACTGTGGTGGTCCTGTAAAATCCTGTCCATCAACCTTTGAAACGTGGCGGCCGCTCCATGGAGCCCGAAGGGCATGGTTTTAAACTGGAATAACCCAAACGGGGTCGAGAAGGCTGTTTTCTCTTTGGAGGTTGGCGTCAGCGGGATCTGCCAGTATCCCTTGGTTAAATCCAGGGTCGAGATGTAGTTCGCCTGTCCCAGCCTATCTAGCAGCTCGTCCACCCGAGGCATGGGGTACGCGTCGAACCTAGATATTGCGTTCACCTTTCGAAAGTCCACACAAAAGCAAAGGGACCTGTCCGGCTTCGGCACCAGTACAATGGCACTTCTCCATTCACTTCGTGACTCCTCAATTATGTCGAGACGGAGCATCTCCTGCACCTCCTTCCAGACGGTGTCCCACATCCGCCGAGGGAGGGGCCTTAACGTGTTGCACACCCGTTTCCCTGGGTTTGTCACGATATGATGGTACGTAATTGGGGTCTTCCCTGGCACTTTGGTGAGGGTGGTGGCGTATTCTTGGGCGATGGCTTCCACTTCTCTTCTTTGGGTGGCTGAGAGGTCTTTGCTTAGGTCGAGGTTCGCCGGCGCCATCATCCCTCCTGTCCCCGGTCCAAACTCGGGTTCTTCTAACTCTGTCGTGATCAGGAGGGCCTCACGAGGTCTCCACTTCTTTAGCAGGTTAACGTGATAGATCCGAGATCTATCCCTCCTGCCTTCTAACCGTACCTCATAATCCACTGGCCCGAACCTGCGGATGACTTCAAAGGGCCCCTGCCACCGGGCCAACAGCTTAGACTCCTTTATCGGGAGTAACAGGAGTACTCGATCCCCGGCTTCAAACTCCCTCATCTTGGTACCTCGGTTGTAAAAGAACGCTTGGAGGTCTTGGGCCTGTTGTAAGTTTTTCTTGGCGAAGTCCCCCAGTCGCCGTAGCCGTTCCCTTAACTTTAAAACGTAGTTCACGGTGCCCTGGACTCAGGACTCCTGCGCTTCCCAGGTTTCTTTAATCAGGTCCAGTATCCCCCGTGGCTTACGCCCGTACAGTAGCTCAAACGGAGCAAATCCGGTTGAGGTGTGGGGTACCTCTCTCACGGCGAATAACAGTGCGGGCAGGGCCTTATCCCATTCTCAGGGTTCCTCATCAAGGAATCGTCGTAGCATTTCCTTTAAGGTTCGATTAAACCTTTCCACCACCCCGTCCGTCTGGGGGTGGTACACGGAAGTCCGCAGGGTTTTAACCCGTAGCAGCCTGCACAATTCTTGTATTAGGCGGGAAGTTAGGTTGGTCCCCTGGTCTGTCAAAATTTCCTTTGGGATCCCCACCCAGGAAAATATTTTAACCAACTACCCCGCGATTGTAGCCGCTGTAGTGTTTCGTAAGGGGACCGCCTCCGGGTAGCAGGTTGCATAATCCACTAAGACCATGAGGTATTGGTATCCCGAGGCGGACTTTTCCATGGGGCCCACCAGGTCTAAACCCACTCGCTCGAAGGGGACCCCTACCACCGGGAGGGGCACCAATGGGGCCTTCGGGCACAGCCGTAACTGGGTGCGCTGGCAGGTGGGGCAGGACTCACAGAAGTCCTTAACGGCCTTGTATATGCCGGGCCAAAAGAACCGTTGCGTAAGTCGCTGCAAGGTCGTCTCCTGGCCTAGGTGCCCCGCCCAGGGATTCGCATGGGCGAGTTCTAGCACCCCGTTGCGGTAGCGCCCGGGCACCAGCAGCTGTCGGGCCCACCCCGGTCCCTCTGCCTCCCGGGTTACCTGGTACAAGCGGTCCCTCCGTACCTCAAAGTGGATCTCCTGCTGGTTAGTCTCCAGGCCTGCACCAGGGACGGGTCGTTCCGTTGTTCCTCCAGGAAATCATGAGCGGTGACCCAGTCAGGTTCGACTTTGGCCCCTGCCATTGTGTCTGCCTGTTGGCTGGCATCCGACAGGTTCCAGGCCTGCAAAATCCTCCAGAACCCCGGCCAGTCCCGCCCCAGGACCACCGGGTAGGCTAGCTGTGGGGCCAGGGCCACCTGACAAATCCCTTCTTCCCCCTGGCACCGTAGCCGCACCCAGGCTGTGGGGTAAGGTTGGATGTCCCCGTGGATGCACCGCACCCAAGTTGTGGAGCCAGCAGGCTCGGGGCTCGGGACTAATTTCGGGCGGACCATCGTCTGTCTGCACCCCGAGTCCACCAAAGCCTGTCTTGGCACCTCTTCCACCAGTACCTGGATGGTTACTCTAGCTCCACGGTCGGGGGGTGCCCCTGAGGCAACCCCCTGCCCGAAGGAGCAGTCCATGAAGGGGCATTTGCGCTTGAAATGCCCCTCTTGCCCACACTCCTAACACCGGGGACGGGGGGTTATCGTCTCTGCTGCCCCTCCCTCTGGTCGGTGTCCCCGTGCGCCTATGTTTTCTGGGGGTCCTTCTTTTCCTACCTCCGGCACTTGCCGGACTACCCCCCGGCCTAGGCCCCAGCGCGCGTCTCCCCTTTCGGGACGTGCATGGCCCCTCAGCGAGCGGTCCGCCCCGCCTTCTCTTTCTCCTCTCCCGGGGTCCCCTGGCATCTCTGCCGCCATATAGTTCTCCATTAGGGCGATCGCATCCGTCAGGGCCTGAGGGCAGTGTCTACGTACCCATTGCTGGGCCCCTGGGGGAAGAATCTGTAGAAACTGTTCTAACGCTACTACGTCCGCCAGCTGAGCGCTGTCCCGCCTTTCTGGCTCCAGCCACCGCCAGGCCAGTTCCTTTAGTTTCTGCGCCACTGCGTGCGGCCGTGCCCCCTGGGGGTATCGCTCTGCCCTAAACCTTTGTCTATAGGTTTCCGGTGTGACCCCTATCTGGTCTAATATGGCCTCTTTGACCTTATAATATTTCAAGGCGTCTTGGGAGCTTAGGCTCCTGTAGGCCAATTGCGCCGGACCTGTAAGATAGGGGGCCAGAAGCATGGCCCAATGGTCTTCAGGCCAGCGGGCAGCTAACGCCACCCTCTCAAAAGTGACCAAGTATGCTTCTGGGTCATCCAGCGAGCCCATCTTGGTCAGTCTGATAGGCAGCTGGACTGCTCCCCCGGGTCCCTCATCCCTGTCTCCGACCAGACCGGCCATGATTCCCTGGCCTACCCCTTGCTGCAGCCACCTCTCCTGCTGTTGGGTCATTTCTCGTACTAGCTGGCGCTGCTGCTCGTGGCCTTGGGCGGCCAGCTGCTGTAGCAACTGCACCTGGTGCTGTTGCTGTAGCGCCTGCTGTTCCTTGAGCCATTCAAAAATCTGTGCCGGGTCCATGGCGGCGGCGCTCCTCCGCATCTCTCATGGGAGGCACCCTTTACCCCTTATGGGGTTCTCTGCCGTCTTGGGCCCAGGTTGGGGTTTAAAGCAAAAAAAGGGTTTTTTTTGGGGGGGGGGGGCCTCTAGTCTAGGGGCTTCATGCCCACATTCTCCACCACTTGTAACAGTCCCGGCCCCTACCTCGGGGAGAGGGGTCGCTATCTGTCACTGAATTGCCTCTCAGGTGGTTCCCCGGTATCCGACCAGGGCAGAGGGGGACCTGGGCCCGTCCTCTCTCCAGGTCCCAGCCCAGGACCCTAAGGGAGTGCGTCTGAGACGCGCTGCCCGACCGGGGCGGCTACGGCCGCAACGCACCGGTCCCCGGGGTTTCCGACCCCGTCCTGGGCTGCTTCCTCCGGCCCTTTCGGTTCTGTATGTCTTAGTCTGGTTCAGTGAGGTTTCAGGGGTGACTCACCCACTCGGATTGCGGGACACGCGGTTGTCCGTCCTGGGTCCACCGTCGGTCCTGCCGCCCCGCCGCCATCCGGGGTAATCGTCCGCGCTCTGTCTCGCCGGAGCTCCCTCTTCCCCCCTTCCCTGCGCCCAGGCCGTCCGGCTTTTAAACCCAGTGCCCCTGCTCAGGGATGCCGGCGCATGCCCCCTGTGGGAGGGGCTGGGCGCGTGGGCGGCCCATCAGGGTGAAGGTTCCTGCGCCTGCCGCCGTCCCTGGCCCGGTGCATTAGAGCCGCTCGGGCGTTCCAGCGGCAGTTTCCCGCAGCGCCCCAGTGCGGGGTGCGGGGTTGGGGCTCGCGATCCCCGCCGCCCCGTCACAGCGCTGCATGGTGCTGCCGGGCCGAGCGGGGGCGGGGCCGCGCATGCGCCATGCGCCCAGGGTGCAAGAATGAACCACGCACCCGGGGGCGGCGCTGTGCGCCCGGGGTCCAGGGTACAAGAATGGCTCGGGCTGGCTCTGGTCCCAGGGTAAGGGGCCTGAGTGAGGACCTTGCCACACCATCTACATCTTTGCAATCAACAATGTTGGGAAACAGAGGAAAGGAACCCAGGTATTGCATGGGTCTTGATAGAATATGGCAAAGTTTGCTGAAAGTGAGAGTTTTAGGTGATCTTGCTGCAAGTGATCCTGGCTGATGATATTGGACACATGCCTGATTCATGCAAGTTCCCTTTTCCTTGACTGCTTAGAGATGGGGGTTTTGCAAGCATCAGGCTCACTAGCAGCAGAGCTGCTAAACAAAGATTCAGCTTTGCATCTCTGAGTCGCATTTCAGTCCCAGACCTTCACTTTTACAAACTCAACCCCCAACATATACACAGACACCCCTTTATTGAATTTTGTGAGACAGGGAGGGAGGGATGAAGTGGTGTGTGGGGGTGTGCATGGAGGCAGGAAGATGTATGAGGGTAGTTAGATGCTGCTGCTGCACATTCTTTTCAGCATACACATGGCAAGTAGGAAAATAGTGACACTGGTTGCTAATGTTTGCAGAAGTGACCGTCTCTCTCTCCTAAACTGTCACACTAATGTCCCTGAAGATGAACATCCTCAAATAACCTTAATTCCTTGATTTAAAGTAAATCTGGGAAGTAGATGAAGTGAACAGTTTAATGGTATGCATGGCATGCCCTGTTAAAACATGTACAAATGACATCATCCAGTAAAATCCTTTTGTCTGTTATCACTTACCATTTCCCACAACTTTCTCTGTATTGGAAATGACTAAAGTGAAAAAAATGGAATGTGAGTCTCTGTCAATGAGTCTAATTACATAGCAATTAAATATAAAAAATTATAAATTAAAGTGTTCTGTTAGAAGTTCTTTTCATTACATTAGGACATGGCTACTGAAAATCTTGCAGTATTTATTTCATATTATTTAAAAATATATAAAATGTTATGGAAGAAAATACCAAAACAAGGGATAATAAATACGGTGCATGACTTTAAAGGTATGTTAGTAACAGGTGGGTGCCATGGTAGCACACATCCGAACAAGCGCACATGACCTCAATACTGGTGCGCAAGACAAAACTCACAGATGGAAAATCTTAGAGGGAACACTGCCACTCACATACCTCTCCCAACACCAGATGCCACTTGCTGGGGAGGGTGCTACTGGGGTCCCCTCCATTTCCTTCCCCCCGGCAGGCTCCCATGCAGGCGCTTGGTGTCCTCTGCCGCACTTGCCCAGGAGCAGATGCTGCCCCGGGAGTGCAGGCATGACTGTGAGCAGCACTGCTACGTGTTTCCATGACCCCAGCCTCCTTACTGGTGGCTTGTGGTGGGAAGGTGTCCTACCACAGAGTCGAGACTAAGGCAGGCCTCTCCAGAACCCCTGTGAGCAGGAGCACAAGGTTCCTTTATGGCAGACTCGTGCCGGTGTGCTCTGGACTGGTGCTCCATGTGCACCGGCTGCTGTGCGAAGCCCAGGCCAAGAAGGCTGAGCAAGGAGCACACAAGCCCCTCGCCACCCATCACCTCCTGCCATGTGGGCCTACCCTGTCCTTGGACTTCCACTGGTCAGTGAGGAGGGAGAAACAGTAACAGGAAACTTGGAAATGGCAGAGGTGCTTAATGACTTCTTTGTTTCGGTCTTCACCGAGAAGTCTGATGTAGGAATGCCTAACATAGTGAATGCTAGTGGGAAGGGGGTAGGTTTAAAAAAATAAAAAAAGAGCAAGTTAAAAATCACCTAGAAAAGTTAGATGCCTGCAAGTCATGAGGGCCTGATGAAATGCATCCTAGAATACTCAAGGAGCTGATAGAGGAGGTATCTGAGCCTTTAGCTATCATCTTTGGAAAATCATGGGAGACAGGAGAGATTCCAGAAGACTGGAAAAGGACAAATCTAGTGCCCATCTATAAAAAGGGAAATAAGAACAACCCAGGAAACTACAGACCAGTTAGTTTAACTTCTGTGCCAGGGAAGATAATGGAGCAAGTAATTAAGGAAATCATCTGTAAATACTTGGAATGTGGCAAGGTGATAGGGAACAGCCAGCATGGATTTGTAAAGAACAAATCATGTCAAACCAATCCGATAGCTTTCTTTGATAGGATAACGAGTCTTGTGGATAAGGGAGAAGCGGTGGATGTGGTATACCTAGACTTTAGTAAGGCGTTTGATACAGTCTCGCATGATATTCTTATCAATAAACTAGGCAAATACAACTTAGATGGGGCTACTATAAGGTGGGTGCATAACTGGCTGGAAAACCGTACTCAGAGAGTAGTTATTAATGGTTCACAATCCTGCTGGAAAGGTATAAGAAGTGGGGTTCCGCAGGGGTCTGTTTTGGGACCGGCTCTGTTCAATATCTTCATCAACGATTTAGATATTGGCATAGAAAGTACGCTTATTAAGTTTGCAGATGATCCCAAGCTGAGAGGGGTTGTGACTGCTCTGGAGGATAGGGTCATAATTCAAAATGATCTGGACAAACTGGAGAAATGGTCTTGAGGTAAACAGGATGAAATTTAATAAAGACAAATGCAAAGTGCTCCACTTAGGAAGGGACAATCAGTTCCATACATACAAGATGGGAAGCGACTGTCTAGGAAGGAGCATGGCAGAAAGGGATCTAGGGGTTATAGTGGACCACAAGCTGAACATGAGTCAGCAGCGTGATGCTGTTGCAAAAAAGCAAATATGATTCTGGGATGCTGCAACGGGGCACCAGTTCCTACTGCCTGGGAACCAAGGACGCCCCGCACTCCTGAGCCCACGAGGGGCAAAAGGGAAGCTGGCGGAGCCACCGTGGCACTGGCCGCAGCGTTCGCCGACTCAGGGAGCCGGAGATGCAGCTGCCCTCGGGCAGCATCCCGGGTCACATGCCCCGCATGTACGGGGCTAGCTGGGGGCATGGACGTCACCCAGAGGGGATTCTCCTCCCCGGGCGATGTCATCAGCGGGCGCCAGGGCGCAGAAGGGGCGGGTCCGTGGAAGGCGGGCCCTTCAAAAGACGCCCAGGAGAGCAGAGGGGGAGGACACACTCCAGCTAGGGGAGAGGAGCCCGGTACAGAGGGAGCCTCGATCGACGGCCGGCGAGATGGAGCAGCAGATCACCAAGGAGGCGAGCTCGGCGAGGAGGAGGAAGTGACCCAGGACGGGGATGGCAGGCAGTGGCAGCACCTTAACCGAATCCCGAGGGTTGGTTTATTTATGGGGAGGATCCCCACCAACCAGGCAGTGAGCCTGCGCTGCTGCCTTTAGGGTCCTGGGTCGGGACTTGAAGTGAGGGTGGGTCCAAGTCCCCCTCCTCCCTCATGGGCGACATATAGCCCTCACAAAGACCCAGGCTTAGGAGGCTCTGCACTGGGCCTCAGACCTTTCGCTTCAGGTAGGACGAAGCTGGGGGAGCACCTTAGGGACATTGGTGGCGGGAGAAAGGACAAAATCGGGAGACACGGGCAGGTGGCCCCAATGATGACAAGGCTGTAGGCCTGAGGGGCAACCTGGACCCTGACAGATGCATTAACAGGTGTGTTATGAGCAAGACATGAGAAGTCATTCTTCCGCTCTACTCTGCGCTGGTTAGGCCTCAGCTGGAGTATTGTGTCCAGTTCTGGGCACCACATTTCAAGAAGGATATGGAGAAATTGGAGAGGGTCCTGAGAAGAGCAACAAGAATGATGAAAGGTCTAGAGAACATGACCTATGAAGGAAGGCTGAAAGAACTGGGTTTGTTTAGTTTAGAAAAGAGAAGACTGAGGGGGGACATGATAGCAGTTTTCAGGTATCTAAAAGGGTGTCATGAGAAGGGAGAAAACTTGTTCATCTTGGCCTCTGAGGATAGAACAAGAAGCAATGGGCTTAAACTGCAGCAAGGGAGGTTTAGGTTGGACATTAGGAAAAAGTTCCTAACTGTCAGGGTGGTCAAACACTGGAATAAATTGCCCAGGGAGGTTGTGGAATCCCCATCTGTGGAGATATTTAAGAGCAGGTTAGATAAATGTCTATCAGGGATGGTCTAGACAGTATTGGGTCCTGCCATGGGGGCAGGGGACTGGACTCGATGACCTCTCGAGGTCCCTTCCAATCCTAGTATTCTATGTGTGTCTAGGTAAAGTAATGGAACTCACCTGATGGACCTTCCCCGGCTTAGTCCAAACCCTGGGTGACATCCTGGGAGGGGGGTTACTAGCTCCAGGGACAGGATGATCTCCTGGCTGGCAGGCAGGCATTGTGTCCATGCTGGCCTTGTCTTCTTCCTCCTCCACGGGCCTGTCATCCAGGAGGCTGACAATAGGTGTCAGAGGCCAGAGTCCATGGGGGGGGGGGGGGGGGAAGAGACCAGGACCGACCCACCCACTCCCAGGATGCAGTGCAGCTGCTCATAATAGCTGCACAACTGGAGTGCCACCCCCGAGCAGGAACTCTGCTCCCTGGTCTTCATGTACGCCTGCCAAAGTTCTGTTGATAGTTATTGGAAAACCCCAATTAACGTGTGATAAGACTTTTAATAACGATTGTTTCTTTCACACTTCAAGTCTCCAGCAATGATACTAGAACATGTAGTGCTGTTAGCCCTAATGCTTTAAATATTAGAGAAGACCAATTCCACAGCGATGCTGATGATCATTTAAAGGCTAGTATCAATTATTCAATACCATAACCGATAAAAGCCACTCTATGTTGTATGTATTGGTCTTGTGATACATTACGTGGTCATGGAATAAAGCAACTTCAACCGCTAATCTACTCTGCTCTGAGATCTAGAATGTTAAAATGATTGTTTGAAACTGGTGCTATTGCTATTTGTTTCCTCCCCTCCTTCAAACAAGGATTTGATACTGTGGAAGCAGGAAAAGGGAATTTGTGTGCAGCCATCTCGGTCTTGTTAACGAGAGAGCAAGAGTCAGGCTAAGTCTGTGGCCTGACAACGCGAGATCTGTAATTAGACGCTGCCTTCGCCTCTCGCCTCCATACGGAGATAAGGGTCGAACGCTGACTCTGGCAGGGACCTTGAGATAAGGAGCATCTGGGTGGAACTAAATCACTGTTAGCCATTGGTGTTTGGAATGGGAAGGAGACTAATTGTTATTGTTATTATATTTAATAGACAGTATAGAAACTGCTTCAGAATTGCTTGTATTCGAAGATCTGCCTCGGTGAGGGGGGGGGGGCTTCCCCCCTGTCCGAACCAGTTTTTCCCTTGCTGCAGCTCATAATAAGACTGCCTCTGGCTACTTGTTGCTTACAAACGCAGAGTGAGGACAATGTTTTCTTCCACAATTTGGTGCAGTGACTCGGATGGCAACACCCGATTGAAGACAGCGACAGCGGCTGCAGACCGTCCCCCTTCACCCCCAGGGCGCCAAACGAGAGGTAAGAGACCTTTTGAAATCTCTACTGGGGTGTGGAGGAGGACTGCCTGTGGGGTCGTCTGCTTCTTGTGGGCTCACGCCATCCGAACTTCTTGAATCTGCAACAAGGTCAGACGCAAAGCGGTTCCGGGGAGGTTGTTTTGTTATCCCCGAGTAGGCCTAAGTTTATGCAGTGCTGGGAACTGCTGTGGTATTGGTGGTGCCGCCCCGGGTACAGGAAGAAGGTTGTATTGCGTCCGGACATAAGGCACCTAGGTTTATGCAGTGCTGGGAACTGCTGTGGTATTGGTGGTGCCGCCCCGGGTACGGGAAGAAGGTTGTATTGCGTCCGGACATAAGGCACCTAGGTTTATGCAGTGCTGGGAACTGCTGTGGTATTGGTGGTGCCGCCCCGGGTACGGGAAGAAGGTTGTATTGCGTCCGGACATAAGGCACCTAGGTTTATGCAGTGCTGGGAACTGCTGTGGTATTGGTGGTGCCGCCCCGGGTACGGGAAGAAGGTTGTATTGCGTCCGGACATAAGGCACCTAGGTTTATGCAGTGCTGGGAACTGCTGTGGTTCTGGGGGGAAACGTGTTGTTTGCCGCCCCAAATATGGACGAGGTCCATAAAGAGAGATGGATCTAAAAGTGGGAACATTTCTGTGTGAAAAACATGCTGAGTGTGAATGTAGTGAGTGGACTGTGAATGCTGCTGCCCAGGTCTCTGAGAAGTGAGCTGATTCCAGCCGCACCAGGGCTCTCCCACAAGGGAGTTCTGAACGCAAGGGGGGTCAGCCGAACCTCGAGACTGAGCAGATATGTGAGGGAGTGACGACTCCCCTTATTTCATGAGCTGCTGATAAGGTCTGACACTCTAGACCCAGCAGACCCCTTCTTTGGAGTGTGTGGAGTTAGTTTCCTATAAGCCACTGAACGGACGGGGAGTGGACAGGATGCTCCCCTGAATGACTAAAATGGATGGGGATCAGTCTAAGCATACCCCCCAGACCGCTGAAAGGCACCCCTGCGTACTACATGTACGTGCATCATGGTCCAAGGACCTGTAAGCATTTGACAGAGAAAGAAATTAAAGCCCTGAGGGATGAGATTGAAGCTCAGAAAAGCAAAAATCCTCCCTACAGTGAGAAATGTAACTTACAAGCAACTGCACCACCTCTCCCAAGCTTAGGGGGGAATTTGGCCCAACATCACCCCTCTACTCCTCTCTATGCCCAGCCCTATATGGGCCCTTACCACACATTACTGAAGATAGAGAGGAGGCACAGAAGATAACTGAAAAGGATCAGCTCTTCCCTTTGGAAGAACGGGCTCTAGTAACAAATCTGCCCCATCCAAAGCAAAGCACTGAGTTTTGGAAGAGACTTAACAGCTTGTGGGAAGTATTCCTCCAAATTCTCAAGGAAGGAATGCCTGCCGACCAGCAAGCCATATTGGCCCTAGGCATTTTGGTTGGAAACATACACAGAACACAACACAGGGGCAGGAAAGGGCTGCCAAGCAACTTCAGGAGATTCTCAAGCCCCTTGTTAGCAAATAGATAACTACAGCCTCTCTGGCTGGAATCGCAGGCTACCCAAGGATGTCTCACAACGCACGAGTGGGGGCCAGCCAGAGAAAAAATAATAAACAGTTAAAACCTTTCCCTCACACACTGTTATAATTGGCTTGAGGGCGGGGGAGGACGTAACCTAAAAGCCACCCTAAAAGCCAACTAGTGGGGATTGAATTTGAAGATGTAATCACTAGAAGCTAAATCTGCCCTAACAAGGAGACACATTCTGCAACATAAATCTCCTTACAGAGCATGGTCGAGTGATCCACCCCAGAGTCAGCAGCATAGATCAACTGCTGCAGCATGGATGTTATGAAAACCCTATACTGAGAAGTTTAAAATTAGTAATAGCTGACTGCAATAATACACATTTGGATTTACCTACTGAAAGGAATCAGGAGGGGTGGGGGCTAATGGGAAAGCCCACCCTCCTTACCACATTAATACTGGACAAACTTGTATCATTGGGAAAAGTCATTTAGCAGGAATCTTAAGCATTCCTTCCTTGATTAGTGACCTCTTTAAAGCTCTCTCAGGGTATGTCTACACTACAATGTTAGTTCGAACTAACGGACGTTAGTTCGAACTAACATTCATAGGTGCTACACTAGCGCTCCGCTAGTTCAAATTTAAATCGAACTAGCGGAGTGCTTAGTTCAAACTAGGTAATCCTCATTTTACGAGGATTAAGCCTAGTTCGAACTTACTAGTTCGAATTAAGGGGTGTGTAGACCCTTAATTCGAACTAGTGGGAGGCTAGCCCTCCCCAGCTTTCCCTGGTGGCCACTCTGGCCAACACCAGGGAAACTCTATTGCCCCCTCCCAGCCCCGGACCCCTTAAAGGGGCACAGGCTGGCTACCGTGCCCGTGCCAGGTGCAAGCCTGCCAGCACCCAGACAGCAGACCCTGCACCTGGCACAGCACAGAGCCACCCACCCAATGTCCCCCAGCCCACCCCCTCTTCCCAGGACCAGGCTGGCGGCTCTCGGGAGCTTGCCCGGGACCGCAAGAGGCGGGCGCCTGCCTGGTCTAGTGCAGACATTGTGGACCTCATCCACGATCTCCGCACTAGGCACAGGAAAGTGGCCGGCTAGGGCAGGAGAGCTGCCAGCCTGGCCACCCAGGAGCAGGAGTGCATGAAAATCAAGGTGGTCCACTGAGACCCCCGACCCTGAGCCCTGAGCTTACAATGGACGTCCTGGGTCAGACCAAAGGTCCATCTAGCCCAGTAGCCTGTCTGCCGACAGCAGCCAACCCTAGGGACCCTGGAGGGGATGGACCAAAGACAGTGACCAAGCCATTTGTCTCGTGCCATCCCTCTCCAGCCTTCCACAAACTTTGGGGAGGGACACCACTCCTACCCCCTGGCTAAGACTACTCCATGGACCCAACCTCCATGACTTGATCTCACTTCCCTTTAAACTCTGTTCTAGTTGTAGCCTTCACAGCCTCCTGCAGCAAGGAGTTCCGCAGGTTAACTATTTGCTTTGTGAACAACAACTTTCTCTTACTAGTTTGAAGCCTGCTACCCATTCCTTTTCTTTGGTGTCCTCTAGTCCTTCTATTATGGGAACTAGTGGAGAACTTTTCTGAATGCACCGTCTCCACCCAACCCCTGCTTTTAGAGACCTCTATCCTGTCCCCCCTCCGTCTCCTCTTTTCTAAGCTGAACAGTCCCAGTCTCTGTAGCCTCTCTTCATATGGGACCTGTTCCCAACCCCTGATCATGTTACTTGCCCTCCCCTCTCCCAGCCTCTCTCTTCCCCTCTCACACCTCCTTTTCCCAGTCTCCCCCAGTTTTGTTCAATAAAGACAGAGTCAATGTTGGAAGAAACGTTTTCTTTATTTTGTACATCAGGAAGGGGGGCTAGGGAAGGGTAAGTGGAAGGAGGTGAGGGAGGAATGGGGTACGAGCCCCCGATGGGGAGGACTGGGCTGGCTCTGCGGGAAGCTCTCCTGCAGCCCCCCTATTGCCCCCTCTCCCCAGATGGCAGCCTGCGGCAAGTGCAGCCGGGCTGATGGCCGAGTGCTGTGATGTGCTCAGTGTGGGCACTCCGGGCACTCCAAACCAGGACTGGTTTTCAAGCGGGGCACCCCTGAGAACTGTCTGTCCGGGGTGGGGGTCGGGACCCTTTAAGCACAGTCCTTGGCTAGCCTGAGGCAACATCTCCACGCTCTAAGTCCTCCTCTGATGCCCTGCCGGCACTGCTTCCGGCCATCCTTAAGCCCGGTTCAGGGTCCACTTAATGTGGACGTGCTAGTTCGAATTAGCAAAACGCTAATTCAAACTAGTTTTTAGTTCTAGACGCATTAGTTCGAATTAGCTTAGTTCGAATTAACTAATTCGAACTAAGTTAGTTCAAACTAACTCTGTAGTGTAGACATACCCTCAGTGCCTACCATACTGACTAGTATTGCCTCATTGTTTGCTTGGACTTCTCCATCTGTTTCTATCTATTGGTTGTCTTTACCACATGGAGTTTTATCTTATTCTTAAATTTTAGAGACAGTCTTCTTGAACTATATTTATACTGGTGATAGTGCCTAAACTCAATTGGGCCCTAGGCTGTGGTATTACAAATAATTATAAAATGTGATTGTCACGGCTCACACGTCGTGCCCACATTTGGCCCCTCGGCTCCTGGGAGGGCTCCCACCCTCCAGTGGGACAGCTCCCTCTTGGGGAGCCCACTCCGGCGGCAGTGAGACAGCCCTATCTCAGGGAGTCCACTCCAGTGCAGCGACCCCCTCTTGGGGGGCCCACTCTCACCGGGGGGGGGGGGTCTGCCCCTTCGCCTCCAGGACGGCGCCTCTCAGGGCCTTCAGCCTGCCTCCGCCGTGAGCCCTTTCGGGGGGTCCACTCCCTCTGGACCCCTGGGGCCTCCACTCCCAGAGGGAATAGTGCAGCCCTGTTCTCCAGCCCAGAGCGACTCTCAGCCAGCACCCAACAGGAGGGTTTATTGAGCTTTGAACAGACCAACGGATCTCTCAGGCCAGTAGGCCTGGGCCCTCAGCCCACACGTCAGTCTCTCCTGCAGCCAGCTGAGTCCTGCCTGCTCTGCTCAGTCCCCCAAAACAGCCCCCAGTCTCCCAGCAGAGCCTCCAATATCCCCAGCTACAGCCCCTCCCCAGTCCATTGTCTTCTCCCTAGGTAAGAGGGTCACCCGGGCCCTTTCTTCTCTGCCTCCTCTCCTCCGTCCAGTGTTCTCCCCTCACTGGGACCAGCTGGGTTGGTTGCTGGGGACCCTCTCTGCAGCCCATTGTCTGTCGTCTGGCCAGACCTGGCTGTGTCCTCCAAGGAGGGTCAGGGTCATCAGGGTACCAGACACCATGGCACCAACTCTGGCCTGTTCTCTGAAACAACAAACTCCCCACCTTTGTCACATTAAACCAGTAACTGCTGGGCACTGAGTGCCCCCCTGTACCCCCAAAACTCCCCCCTTCCTCACAGTGATGTCTTTTGACTATGCAGGGCTAGAAAGGGTGCTATATTAACATTGATGAAGCTAGTTTATGTTTAGCTAGAAGCCATCTTGTATAACAGAAACCATTTCAGCTTTTTGTCTTTGCACGTAGGCCAGAGTGAACTTTCTATCACCCCATGCGCCAGGCCAAGACAGATGTGCTATTGGTATGTGTTAATTGGGCTGGTTCAGAGAGGAGAGGTACTCCCTCGTACCTGTCCGCCATCTTGCTGATAAGGCTTTGTTTTTCCTAGTCTAATTGATGATTTCTGTAATTGGATGCCCTGACGTCAGACTGTTTGGTTAAGGGTATAAAGATACTAGGATTGATTGTATTAGGTAGCCTTACTGGACCCAGCTTTGCTGGGACCACGTTTGGCTCACTTTGCTTTTATTGGCCAATAAAACTGTCTGTTTAGCCGCGTAAACTGAGTGAGGCGTTTGCTTCGACAATTTGGAGGTTCCACCGAGATTCCTAACGCGCCACTTGCCCATATGGACGGACCGGCACTCCACTTCCAAACCTCTCAGAGCGCTCAATAGAAGGTAAGGAGATACCTGTTACAAAATCTCCTAGTGAGGGCTTGGGATTTGGAGTGACGGCCGGCCATTGGGGTAAGGGGGGCTACGGAATTCAATTTTGTGGAGCGGCTAACATTTTTGTCTGTCTGTGTCTGTCTTTGTCTATTAGGCCTGTCTTATGTGTCACAGTTCCAAAAGGGCACACCGGTGTGTCTAGCGAGGCAGCCATGCGCTGGACCCTCTGTGTTCGGATGCTAAAAGCTGGTGTGGTGCCATTACTCTCTCTCGGCACACGGAACTATGGGGAAGCTTTGCTGTCTCTCTCTGTTATTTGTGGGCGTAGTACTGACCTCTGAGGCTAACCCCAGGCCATAGTGCCCCATTCCGCCAGGCTGTCTCCAGGCGCCAGGACGTGGTGTTCTGCTGGGCTGGGGCAGGTGCCGGAAACCCCTGCGAGGCAGGTGGACCTTGAGTCCAGTGCTTCGCAACAAAAAGGGGGGGGGACCAGTGCGAGCAGGTGAATTCTTGATTCGGTGACTCGCAGAGCGAGCAGGCGGATCCTGATTCAGTGACTCGCAGAGCAAGCAGGCGGATCCTGATTCGGTGACTCGCAGAGCGAGCAGGCGGATCCTGATTCAGTGACTCGCAGAGCAAGCAGGCGGATCCTGATTCGGTGACTCGCAGAGCAAGCAGGCGGATCCTGATTCGGTGACTCGCAGAGCGAGCAGGCGGATCCTGATTCAGTGACTCGCAGAGCAAGCAGGCGGATCCTGATTCGGTGACTCGCAGAGCGAGCAGGCGGATCCTGATTCAGTGACTCGCAGAGCGAGCAGGCGGATCCTGATTCAGTGACTCGCAGAGCGAGCAGGCGGATCCTGATTCAGTGACTTGCAGAATATGGTGTAAGCAGGCGGACTTTGGTTCGGTGTCTTACAGAATTAAGCGCGCGTGCAGAAAATGGGGGTAGGTCAGTCTACAGGAATTCCAGTGCCTTCTAAGGACAGTCCGGCTTTCTTTATGTATACCCACTATGGGAAAAATACTTGCAAGTTTCTAGATAAGTGGAATTTGTATACTCAAAATGACCCAAAATTGCAACTCCCATTGAAAGGGACTTTTGATGTAACTAAAATTTTACACTTAAAGGAGGCTCTTGAGGGTCGTGGAGCGAAAACTCCCGATCTGCAATGGTCTGCCTATCTACCATGGTATGAAGAAACTTTTAAAAGGCAGAAAGAATCTCAATTAAGAAGCTTTAAAGATACTCAGGAAAAACTGCAAACACAGATTAAACTGCTGAAAGAGGCTAGCACTCAATCAAAAGCAGTGATAACTAAGCCTAGTGCACCACCTATTGGGCAATTGTATCCTTGTCTCCCAAACCCCGATTCACAGGATGACATGAATGATGTCCTGTGCCCCGCGTGGAATCCCCCGCCAGTACCAGACCCACTTTCAGCTCCCGAGCCCCAAGTAGTTTCAGGAAGCCAGGCTGTGACTGAGAAGGAAAAACAAGGAACAGGGGTGTTCCCGATTACATATCAGATTTCTGGGGGAAGCACTATTCTCCTCCAGCCAGCAACTCCTAAGGGACAACGATCAGTGACACGTATTGAGGTGGGGAATAATAGCCCCGTCGCTGCTTATCCTTTACGGGAAGTCCCAAACCCACAAGGAGGGCGTATGCGGGTTTACCAACCCTGGACCAAAACCGAATTACACGCCATGGCCAAAGATTTTCCCTCAGTAGAAGAGGACCCGGTAAAATTTAAAGCAGAACTGGCACTAGTAATACGGTCTTATGATCCTAACTGGCAAGACCTTGATCTGCTTTTGAGGGTGATTCTGCCTGATGATAAGCGTAACAAGATTTTAGAGAAGGCAGGCTGGCCATCTGAACCTATTTCAGGAGACCCAGATTTAGCAGCTAATAAAGAGGCTCTCACCCGAGCTAGAAACGGACTGCTTGATAGTATCCTTCAAGTCTTTCCCAAACTTCCGAATTGGGCTAAAATTAGCACCTGCAAACAGGAAGAAAATGAATCACCAGGTGCCTATTTGGAAAGGCTTACTAAAGTGTTTGAAAGGCACTCTGGCATTGAAAACCCAGCTGACACTGCCAAGCAGGCGCTGGGTGCTGCTTTTGTTACTGGACTGGATCCAGCTATCCAGACCCTGTTAAAACAGATAACCATTAGCTGGGAAACTAAACCCTTAGAGGAGCTTCTGACAGTGGCAAACCACTGCAGACAGTGTATAAAGGCTAAGCAGGACAAAGAACCTAAGCTTATAGTTCTGCAATCACTGCCTACTAAAACAGGCAGGAGTCAGGGGCGTCCTATAGAACGACAGTCACGGGGCTCACCCTGGTCTGGAAATTCTGCCGGCCGTGGCAACCCCAGGATAAATGCAAACACTTGTCACTATTGCAAACAGCCAGGACACTGGAAAAGCCAGTGCCCAAACCGCCCCAGGCAGCCAGAGCCTGTAGCTTTCAGACCCCCGCAGGGTCAGTTTACTTTAGCAAGGGCTGAGAGTCAATAGGGGTGCCCAGAGGAGGATTGCAACTTCACCCTTTTATCTCCGCTTATTCCCCTGAACTCTGACGGCACCCTCACTTGCCAGGTTGCTGGACAAAACACCCAGGTTTTAGTGGACACAGGTGCTAGCAGGTCCACTCTCCAAGCGTCTTCTTTCTCTATTCCCGTTTCTAACCAGGCTGTTAATGCAGTTGGTATTTCTAATCAAGTCGTGCCTCACCCTGTTTCTAAACCCGTGTCTCTTGTACTAGGACCCATTTCAGCGCATCATTCCTTTCTCCTAAGTCCTACTTCCCCTGTGAATTTATTAGGAAGAGATTTATTGTGTAGATTACGTTGCACTATTTTCTGTACTCCTGATGGGGTTTATCTTGAAGTGCTTGCACAGACCCGACAGGAGGTGGAAGACCTGCTGCAGGGTCCTGACACTGAACTATTTCCCTTAATTCCTGTTTCGGATGCTGATCTTTTGTCCCAGGTCCCCAACTGTTTGTGGGCCACCACCCCAAACGAAGTGGGCAGGATATCAGTGGATCCTGTTTACATTTCTGTTGATACAACTAAGCGCCTGCCCCGTATTACCCAATACCCACTGAATCCTGCAGCTGAGGCAGGGATTCAGCCTGTCATTTCTGATCTCTTGGCACAAGGTGTTCTTGTTCGCTGTACAAGTGAGTGTAACACCCCTATACTGCCTCTAAAGAAACCAGGAAGGGACACCTATCGTTTCGTCCAGGACCTTCGAGCTATCAACGCTATTGTCATTTCTCAATTTCCTGTTGTGCCTAACCCGACCACTATTCTCTCCTCTATCCCACCTGATTCCACCCATTTTACTGTAGTTGATCTTTCCTCTGCCTTTTTCAGTGTTCCCCTCCATCCTGATTGCCAATATCTTACTGCTTTTACTTATAAAGGACAGCAATACTGTTGGACCGTTCTGCCACAAGGATTTAGAGATTCTCCCACCTACTTTTCACAAATTCTACGGCAGGATCTCTCTGACATTACATTCCTTTCTGGCTCTACTCTTATTCAATATGTAGACGATTTGCTTCTTTGTAGCGTTTCCCTTGAGGCCTGCAGATCAGACTCTGTTGTACTTCTCACGGCTCTAGCTAATAAGGGTCATAAAGTGTCTAAACAAAAACTTCAGCTCTGCAAGCCCACAGTTCGGTATTTGGGCCATGACCTCTCGGCGGGGAGCCGTCACCGCTCTGCTGATAGAATCCAGGCAATCCTTTCTGCCCCTAAACCCACTACCCCCTCCCAAGTCCGCTCTTTCCTCGGTATGGCTGGCTACTGCAGACAATGGATTCCTAACTTTTCTCAGCTAGCCAAACCGCTCCAGGAGCTCACCCGTAATGCGACCCCTTCCCCTATACCGTGGAGATCTCAGCAAAACACTGCTTTCTCGTCTCTGAAACAAACACTAGCTTCTGCTCCAGCTCTGGGCTTGCCTGATTACTCCCGTCATTTCACTTTGTTCTGTCATGAAAAAGAAGGATGTGCTTTAGGTGTACTAGTGCAGAAACATAGTGATAAATACCGCCCTCTTGCTTATTACAGCACCTATCTTGACCCCGTTGCGGCCTCATTTCCACCGTGCCTCTGTGCAATTGCGGCGGCAGCACGGATTTTAGAGCAAGCAGAACCTTTGGTTTTACAATCTCCATTAACACTGGCTGTTCCTCATTCTGTGTCAGCATTACTCTTAAAGGGAAAAACCCAGCACCTTTCTAATGCCCGTCTTGTTAAATATGAACGGCTTCTCTTTGCTTCTCCCAATGTCTCTGTAATTCGCTGTGACTCTTTAAATCCCGCTACACTGCTCCCTGCACCCCACGAGGGGGAGCCTCATGACTGTTTGCAAGCTGTGCAAGCCGTCACCTCTCCCAGACCAGACCTGTTTGAAATGCCTTTGGATAACCCTGATTTTATACTGTATACAGACGGTTCTTGCTTTTACAATTCTAGTGGAGTTTTAGTAGCAGGCTATGCAGTTTGTACTGTCTGGGATGTAGTGGGATCTGCCCCTCTACCTGCTGTTTCTTCCGCACAGGTAGCGGAATTAATGGCTCTCACAAGGGCTTGTCACATTGCTGCAGGAGCGTCTGCTACTATCTACACTGACTCCCGGTATGCTTTTGGCGTAGTTCATGATTTTGGTACGCTCTGGAAGCAGCGAGGTTTCCTTACCTCCTCTGGCCACTCTATAAAGAATGGGCCTTATGTAGCCGCTTTACTTGATGCAGTTCTGTTACCCTCTGCTCTTGCTATTGTTAAGTGTGAAGCTCATTCCTCTTCCTCTAATGAAGTTGCATCAGGAAATGACATGGCCGATCGGGCTGCTAAGGCAGCCGCCCTATGTCCTCCTCGGGCTGAAGCATTGTCCCCTTCTCTCCCACCACCGCCAGCTCCTTTGCCATCTCTGTCAGAACTGGCCCTCCTGCAGGACCAAGCCCCAGAATCGGAAAAGCAGGAGTGGAGACTGGCAGGGTGCACCTTGCACCCAGACCACTTGTGGTGCAGCTCTGATGGCCACATTGTTGCCCCAGTGGTCTTGCTACCTCACCTTGCCTCCGTGCTCCATGGATTGTCGCACATTGGCAAAGGGGGGATGGTGGCAATCCTAAAGCAAAATTGGTTTGCTCCCAAATTCTCCCAAGCAGCAAAAGATTACTGTCTGGCTTGCCCTGTCTGCCAAGCCCACAACGTGGGTAAACCTGTAAAGACAGTTCCGGCAACCAGACCTCCGCCTTTAGGACCATTTCTGAATTTACAAATGGACTTTATTCAATTGCCTAAATGTCAATCCTTTGACTATGTGCTGGTTATTGTTTGTTTGTTTGTTTTCGGGATGGGTAGAAGCTTATCCCTGTAGGAAAGCGGATGCCATCACAGTAGCTAAGAAACTTCTAAATCATTACATCCCATCATGGGGAATGCCCCTTGTGATCTCCAGTGATAGAGGTACCCACTTTACTGGATAAATTGTTCAAAAACTGACAAAGTACTACTCTATCAGACAAGCACTGCACTGCCCACGACACCCGGAGAGCGCAGGAGCAGTAGAGAGACGTAACGGGATTTTAAAGAACAAACTTGCTAAGATATGTGAGGACTCAGGTTTAACATGGGTAGAAGCACTCCCGATTGCCCTAATGAGCATGAGAGCCACTCCAAATCGGAAAACTGGACTCAGTCCACATGAGATTGCATGTGGCCGACCTATGAGACTGTTAAGCAGCCCAGACATTAACTTGGCTGATGCCATACTCATTAAAGGAAGCCTAGTCAAGTATTGTCAGGAACTTCTGAGGTGTGTACAGTCCTATCATTCACAGGTTAAGGACGCCTTCCAAGAGGCCCCGACTGAGCCGTGCCTTAAACTACAACCAGGAGACTGGGTTTGCGTGAAAGTTCACCAGCGAAAGACTGCCCTGGAACCCAGGTGGAAGGGTCCCTACCAAGTCCTTCTGACCACCCATACTGCTGTAAAGTGCGAAGGATTGCCCACCTGGATTCACGCATCCCACTGCAAACCCGTCCTGGCCCCTACAGAAGTCGGCCCCAACAAGGAGCACCGCAGACCTGGTACCGGAGACCCAGGTCCAGAAGCAGACAGGGATCACCGCAGACCTGGTACCAGAAATCCAGGTCCAGAAGTAGACGAGGATCAGCGCAGGCTTGGTATCGGCAATCCAAGCCCTGAAGCAGACGATCCTGAAAGACCGAGGCCAAGGTACCAGCTGCGGCCCAGAAGGACCTGCCAGCGATAGGTGAAGCAAACTACGAAGTCCTGAAGAACAGCCAGCATGAGGCTGGACAAACAATTCATGTTGAGCTTATGCTTAGTTTTGTTTTTAATACCTAGTAGTTATAACCTATATGGTTCAAATGTGTTTATGCTTTTAATGAACCAAGTTTCCCAAGAATTTAATTCCACAGGTTGCTGGATATGTGCTCACAGTCCTGTACATTCAGAAGGAGGCATCCCAATGATTCCAGTCCCACTGAACAACACTCAAATGAATGGCCCATTGTTTAATGAGCTAAAGCCAAATGATACCTGGCAGGATAAAGGGTTTACTAGCCCAGGGTACATCCGCCTAGCTCTGACACCAGTTGGAGAATACTGCTGGACATGTAATGGTTCAGGGGCCCGAGTGGGGAAAAGCAGGTGTGAGGTAAACATTGTCCTGAATAGAGTATAGAACAGAAATAACACCTGGTACAATAACAAAGGCCCTTATGACTTTGGAATCGATGGGTACTATTTGCAATGGATGATGAAGCCCCAATGCCAAAGGACCTTAACAGCAAAGGTTGGCCATTACTTTATATGTGGTCGCCGAGCATACAAAACACTGCCCAAGGGCTGGAGTGGAACCTGCTACGTTGGAGCAGCCTTCCCAGCCATTCGAATCACTAACCATCTCCCTGGGAGTAGAATCCGAAATTACCGAGAGATAACAGAAACACAGCGGTTTTGGGGAATTGCGTTCCCAGGATTGGGTGTGGCCTATGCAGTAAGAGAAATTCGGAGGCTGGAAGTAGCTTTCGAGAAAGTAGCTAATGCCACAACCAAAGCTCTCCGTGCCATTAATATGGAACTAGGAGAAGTGAGACAAATGGTTCTCCAGAACCGGATGGCCCTAGACTATGTCCTAGCTAGTAAGGGCGGGGTTTGTGCCTTAGTAGGAAAGGAATGCTGTGTGTATATCACCGACACCAGCAAAGAAGGGGAGGAAGATGCCTCAGATTGAAAAAGCTGTGGAACGCTTAAGGCAGGGGGAAGACTGGACCCTCTGGGATTGGTTAAGAGGCTGGTTTGGACATGTGGGAACTTGGATTTTGCAAGGTGTAGTTTTAGTATTGGCTATATTCTTTTGTGCTTATTTTTGTTTCTTGTTAATCAAATGCTGTATTTCTTGTATTCTAGAAAACAAGGGACAGACCCTTACTAAAGGGAATGTGGAAGTAATGATGTTAAAATATAATGAGCAGAGAGAGGAACAAGAAATGTATATAAAGGCTTTGATGAAAATAGAGATGTAAAATGGTTTCATGGTTAGCCTTTAAAAGGCTAAAAGGGGGGAGTTGATGAAGCTAGTTTATGTTTAGCTAGAAGCCATCTTGTATAACAGAAACCATTTCAGCTTTTTCTCTTTGCACGTAGGCCAGAGTGAACTTTCTATCACCCCATGCGCCAGGCCAAGACAGATGTGCTATTGGAATGTGTTAATTGGGCTGGTTCAGAGAGGAGAGGTACTCCCTCGTACCTGTCCGCCATCTTGTTGATAAGGCTTTGTTTTTCCTAGTCTAATTGATGATTTCTGTAATTGGATGCCCTGACGTCAGACTGTTTGGTTAAGGGTATAAAGATACTAGGATTGATTGTATTAGGTAGCCTTACTGGACCCAGCTTTGCTGAGACCACGTTTGGCTCACTTTGCTTTTATTGGCCAATAAAACTGTCTGTTTAGCCGCGTAAACTGAGTGAGGCGTTTGCTTCAACAACATGAATGTTATGGTAGCACTTAGGGCTCTAAGCATAAACATGGGAACTAGGGGTATGTCTACACTGCCACCCTAGTTCGAACTAGGGTGGCTAATGTAGGCATTTGAACTTGCAAATGAAGCCCGGGATTTAAATATCCCGGGCTTCATTTGCATGTTCCTGGGCGTGGCCATTTTTAAATGCCCTGTAGTTCGAACTCCCTGCCTGCGGCTACACGCGGCACGGACTAGGTAGTTCAAATTAAAGCTCCTAATTCGGACTACCATTAAACCTCCTTGCAGGAAGAATAACGGTAGTTCGAATCAGGAGCTTTAATTTGAACTACCTAGTCTGTGCCACGTGTAGCCACGGGCAGGGCAGGGAGCTCGAACTACGGGGCGTTTAAAAATGGCCACGCCCAGGAACATGCAAATGAAGCCCGGGATATTTAAATTCCGGGCTTCATTTGCAAGTTCAAATGCCTACATTAGCCACCCTAGTTCGAACTAGGGTGGCAGTGTAGACATACCCTAGAAGTGCAGCACCCCTGGGCTCCTGGCCTAGCACCTGGGATGCTAGCTGCTGCTTCATGTACTGGGGGCTCTGCTGCAAACCCCACATGCCAGGGTCCTCTGCTGCCAGCCCCACATCCAAGATTGCGCCTGCCAGTCCTGCACACTGGGGCTGCTCCTGGCTGCAGTTGGTAGGGAGAGGTAAGGGGGTGGATTTCAGCACCCACACTCTTAAAAATACTCTCATGCCACTGGCCCTGAGCCCCATTGTGCTAGGAGCTGCACAATGAGTGAGTGAGGGGGTTTGGGTGTGGGGTCTGGCCATGAGGGGGGATGCTTACCTGGCTTGGCACCCTGCTGCAGCAGGGAAAGCCTCCAGGCAGCATGCTGTCATTTCCCCAGCAGAGGGGGTGAGAGAGGGAGCTCAGTCCCTCTCCCTCCATGCAGCAGGGATCCCAGCCCAACTGCAGCACCAAGTCAGGCTTCCTGCTGGCAGGGCAGGGGAAGATGTAGAAACCCCGACCTTCCTCACCAGACCAGACTCTGCCGCTTCCCCAGCAGGGTGGAGAGGGGTACAGGGGAGAGAGAGCAGCAGTGCACGGGGGGCAGTGAGCCCGAGCACACCCCGGGAGGGTGGGGGGGGGGGCAGAGCCCAAGCATGCCCTGAGAGGGGGTCAGAGCCCCAGCTGAGTTCTGCACAGCCCCTGCCAGGGCACAGGCGGCAGTTTAAAAACACCGAGGTCTGGGAGAGGCCTTGGACCCTGCCACCCCTCCCAGCCGCTGTAACAAGCCACCGCCTGCACACAAGGAGGAGGCAGCAGTCACGCATCCCCAGAGGCCCCATGGGACAGGGGCCATCTTGTGGGGTGAGGGGGGGGGCACACCATGTGCAGTGGTAGGGCAGCCACAGTGGGTGGGGGAGCAGCCAGAACCATGCACCGCCAGAAGCCCGCCCCCACCAGCAAAGCTCCAATGGGAGCTGCCTATGGGTTCTGCAGGGGGCAGGGGAGTGAGTAGAATTTTCTCGCAGAACCCTTAGTTTCACTTCATGGAACCCCAGGGTTCCACAGAACACTATTTGGGAAACACTGGTGTATAAAATAAGAAATCATAGATACAAATGAACAGATTCAGGGAGTGCAAGATAACAGGCATTTATACCATCAAGGAATGGCCACCTGTCCCACAGACTTCTAGCCCCATGTCACAGCATATGCACACCCCATCCCTTGAGGTGCAGGTACCTAGGGGTGTGGACACCACCTAGTCAGCACAACCTGTATCAGGTTGTGATGCCCTGGACTGAGGGTTGTTACAGACTAATGGCTAGAATCAACAGTAGTTGCCCTCACTGCAGGGTAGCACAGCCTAATGACTAGAGTCAGTAGGGGTAATAGCCCCAGTAGGGAGACCCAGGCCCACCCTACTCCACCAGGCCCCAACCCAGGGCCCAGTTAGTGGCAGAGGGCTCCACCACTTGCTCAGCAGGGAATCCAACCAAATACACCAAGCTCACTAGGGTGAGAGATACCACTCCCACACCCTCCCTGGGTCACTTCCTACCAGAATCAGCATGGTGACACTCCAGTCTCCAGTTCCACAGCACCAACCTCTCCCTGGGGCTCCTCCAGCACTGGTAGCTCAAGGCAGTCTCCTAGGTCTCTGGCTGGGGTCTCTCTGGCACTCCAGCAGCAAACCCTTCTCCTCCAGCACCCAGCCAAGACTGAGCTGAACTACTCCCTTTTATACTGCTCCAGCACTTGGAGCATGCCCAGTCTGGGTGGAGTGGTGGGACTTCCTCTGCCCACAGGTGATGATTAAGGTGATCCTTGTGGCCTGGAAGGTTCAGGAGGTCTGTGTGTGTGTGCAGGCCTCAGACTAATGTAGCGCCCCCTCTCCACCTGGTTACCTTCTGTGGAAGAAAACATTGTCCTCACTCTGCGTTTGTAAGCAACAAGTAGCCAGAGGCAGTTTTATTACGAGCTGCAGCAAGGGAAAAACTGGTTCGGACGGGGGGAGCCCCCGAGGCAGATCTTCGAATACAAGCAATTCTGAAGCAGTTTCTATACTGTCTATTAAATATAATAACAATAACAATTAGTCTCCTTCCCATTCCAAACACCAATGGCTAACAGTGATTTAGTTCCACCCAGATGCTCCTTATCTCAAGGTCCCTGCCAGAGTCAGCGTTCGACCCTTATCTCCGTATGGAGGCGAGAGGCGAAGGCAGCGTCTAATTACAGATCTCGCGTTGTCAGGCCACAGACTTAGCCTGACTCTTGCTCTCTCGTTAACAAGACCAAGATGGCTGCACACAAATTCCCTTATTCCCTTTTCCTGCCTCCACAATCCCCCCTTTTGTGCCCACAGCACAACTATCCCTCCAAACCTTTACCTTCATTAAACATTACACAATTAGTACAAACATTAAAGCTATTTCTATTACTACATCTTTTATAACAACAATCAAATATGAAACCTTTAATAAGCAAAAGCAATATAATCATTAATATCCCCAATATAATTCTATGATGGGGCTGTTCTATAATTTTAGTAACATAACACAACATATCATAATTAGTAACCAAATTAGGGAGGGCAGGTACATGCTGATGGTACTTGTCCATAAGCACAGAGTCCAGATCAAAGGGAGAAACCCAAACCACTCCCACAAGTTTCTCCTTGGCAATATACAATACTTCGCTTCTTTCACCAAGGTCAGTTCTTAATGTCCTTTTGTAGTAAGAAATCTTTGGGCTTTGGCGGTGTCAGAGGAGTGGACTTTTCCTCTTTGTTTTCTTGAAACAGTCGTGGTTCAGCATCATGCAGGGAGAGGTTACCAGCACATCACCCTGTAATATTTTGGTTCTTCTGGTGTCCAGCAGGTAGGAAAGCAGGACCAGAAGAGAGAGGCTTATCAGCAATCGGGGTAGGATCATTTCGAGATGGAGGGATCTTTTTGCAGTGAGAAGCATTGGCCAACAGTCAGTTCTTGGCACTTCACAGCGGTGTTGGTGGTTAGCAAAACTTGGTAAAGGTCTTTCTAGAGCGGTCTTGCGCTGATGGACATACGAGTCTCTATTCTCTGAGCTAAAAGCCAGCTGGCTCCTTTGGAACCAAGGTTATTTCCTAGAAATAAAGCAAATTGTAAAAACAATCCCGCGCGGTTATTTGGTTGTTTGGTACCAGCCTTATCAAAGTGAGGCCCTTTTGGAATGTGGTTGCCAGGGGAACCAGGGTCACAGTAACTGTTGAACTGTTTTACTTCCCAAGCTGGCCTAATACTTTGAGTTTGTCAGTTCTCAGCAAGATACCATGGACAGCCTCAGTTTACTCCTATAGTTCCTTTCTCTTGACTTTGGGGTTCTCCTTAACCCACCAGGTTAAATACAATTTAAGGGGTTTTAATTTACTCTGGAAGTACGAGTACAGCACCAGCACTGTTATAAATGTTAAAATCAAAACTTCCCACATAATTTGACAAACACTATTCAAATCCATCTTTAAGATATTTCATCGCCTTACTGGCGCTGCCCATGATTATAAGTTTGACCTCTACTGCCTGGTTGAGTGCTGCAGAGGTAGGTGTTTGGCATGGTCCATGGTGTTTTCCTATCTGTGTGTACCTCAGACGGCCAGCCTCGATATATCTTTGGGCATTGGCCACCAACTCCTCGATCTTCGCCTGCAGGGCCAGTAAACCCTCCTCTAGGTACTTACTTCCGCCGTGCCACTCAGGATCTCATGTTAGGTTACTTATCACTGCCGAAGTGCGATAGAGCCGCATTCCATCAACGGTCAGTATCATCCGGTGAGGGGCTGTTATACACACAGACGGATATGTAGAGGGGCAGGATGGAGTGATCTGTCTGGGTAGTCAAACACCAGTAGGTACCGTTCATTTGGACCAGCTCGATGTTTTTGTTTCTCTGAGACAACCACATCAAACCTAGGCAGATTCGTCATGATGTTAAATGGGCCGGTACATAAAATTTCCTTATCAAAGTGGGTGCAACAATCCCTGGGTATAGGGAGGCTCCCACACCTTCAGAATAAGCGATGCCCTCGATCTATCTATATGCCCCTGCTTTGGTACAGGCAGGGCGGTTACCATTCTGATCATTGTGAGTGAGGAATCCCCAGAGGGGCCAAAAACAAACTGTTATACTATGGCCTGTCCAGGTGGGCCTTTGGGTCCTCATGGATTCTCTACTTCCCCACTCCCATGGGTAGGCACGGGGGAGATGGGGACTCACCACCATAAGGGCTGGGTGGTTAAAGCTATCCTATTCTTCAATACTGGCCTTCTAATTCCTTTAATTTAGTTCCATTAATTAACAATCCAATTAATCTCTGGTCCAAATATCTGGTTAGGTTTAGTGAAATGGACACAGAGCTGGACAGATCCTTCAAAGTATTCAGGATCAATCGGTTGGCTTGGCTGGTGTCTAGGCCTTTACAGGCACTGGATATTACTGCATCTACCAGCCTGGATTCTCATACAATTTCTGGACTATGACATAAGTGTTGCTGACAGAGTTTCCAGGCCCAAACCAATCTGTGATGGTATCTGCTAAGCCCCTTCGTTGCCTAATCAGGCACTTGCCAATTCGATTAGCCAGTCTAGCACACAGCTGGTCTATACCAGTGTGGAACATCACCAAGGTAAGGACCAGTGACAGTTGTCCTGGTTCTGAGACGGGTCTGTTCAGGGCATGATGCACAATTGGGAGGCTCTATTTTGTCCTCAAGGACCTGGTTAATAATATCCAAATGAGGGCAAGTTAGCAATGGCCATTGTTTAACAAATGACAGCCATGCCTCAGGGATTACCTCTGTCTGGGCTTTAAGTGGTAAGCCCCAGTGGGAGTCAGTAGGTCCAACTTCAGTAGCCTAATGTTAGTGTTTAGCTTCTTTCCCACAATATTCCATACAAACTTTAACTCCGAGGACTTTATATTCTTTGTCCTCGTAGTGTTCATGTTGTTACAATAAACAAAATAAATGTGTGAATGAGGGGAGGCCCAAGGCCGTGTATTCCCCATCGCTATTAGTGTGTATTTGTTCTATGTATGTGACTTGAAGGAGGTTACATTGACTAGAGTCACGGTTTCTCTTATAGGACCAAGCATGGTTCACAGATGTTTAATTGTTAATAGGAACCCATGCAATTCCATAATTCTTGAGGCCTTTTAAGGCATCAGGCACCAATGAGTAGCAGGGCAAGTAGCTGTTATTGCAATGGTGAGGTTACTAGTTTCCTCATTGTTGTGGGCATCTTTACTTAAATATGCTGATGTCCACTTGCCCGTGTTGTTTCTTATAAATTTCTTATTATCTCTGGCCAAACCACTTTATGGTTGGTGTGCAAATTTACAGAAGCTAAATATTTCATTTGTGTAGCCATTAAAGCAAAACCAATCCGGTGGGGGAGAGGGCTGGTACCCCACTCCCAGTCCTTCTGTTCACGTGATGCACTCCTTGCTTCCTTCCAGTTCCTTTTTTGTTCACCTGTGGAGACACTGTTAACATTCTCCTAGCCTAAACAATTTCCAAACTATTATCCTTTCACTGAATTTTAAAGTTGCCAATTGATTGGGCCCAATTATTAATTTTGATGGTTTATATTAATGCTTCTGCTTTACTCAAATTATCCTTTCATTAAAACAATATCCTACACACAACAATATTTGCAATACGTATTACAATTAAGACACACAAGACAAACTTGGACAGAACACAAACTTATTATGTCATGACACAGAACCATGGTTTTTTGTCGTTGTTGGTTGTTGTTTTTCCTTCAGCTGGCACCAGCGCTTTCTGATGATCTGAAAGACAAGAAAATATTTCTACCCCCGTCGGGGTGGTCCATTATAACTTAAAATACTGCCGAAGATCTGTTAGGGGAATCGGTTACAGCTAGTTCCTTACCACTTCCATGGGCGAGTGAGCTGCAACTTTACGAGAACAAGGGCGCTTCATCGGTACTCGTGACCTTCCACTCCCTCGAATTACCTCTAGAGTTGCTAGCCCTCCCCAACAGTGGCATGCCTCAGTTTCCCTCTTGTACCACAGATCAGGCTTAATGTGTGAAGCTATAATGCTTCTCCTTAGCACAAGGTGTTGGTTAGTTATTGTTCCAGCAAGCAAAAAGCTTTTCTTTTCCTGAAAAGAATCATATACAGTGTTACTTATTAAGACTATAGTAATAATAATATTGACATTAAATTTTGTTAAATGGGCGCTTATAAATATTTTGTTTGTATTTGGACAATTTACTTGAGGGGACAGGTGTTTTATATTCCTTTGAAATAGCCAGGCAGCCTGTATTCACATATAATGTTGGATTTGAAAGCAAGCCAAAAGTGTTATCAACTCAGCCTTGAACAGAGACACAGTGAAGTTTCAGGGCTTGGATTCTTAAAACAAAGATTTGTTTTCTTAAAGAGTAAATTTAACCTTAAGGATTGAATGTATAGATTTCATTCTTTTATACAGTTAACCAGCTAAGTGTCAATAGAATTCCTTCTTTTCCTTTTGAAGATTTAACAAAAGTGTCTGTAGTCAAATAATTAAATTTAATTATTTCTTTGCCTGGATTATTGAAAAAGGCTGCAAGAAACAAGGAGTCACTTTTTAAAGCAGGTTTCCCTTCATATATTACAACAATTGCTTAATTCCTTCTTATGTCCTGATTCCTGCTAAATGACCCTTCCCAATGACACATGTTTGTCCAGTATTAATGTGGTAAGGAGGATGGGCTTTCCCATTAGCCCCTCACCTCCTAATTCTTTTCAATAGGTAAATCCAAATGTGTATTATTGCAGTCAGCTATTACTAATTTTAAACTTCTCAGTATAGGGTTTTCATAACATCCATGCTGCAGCAGTTGATCTATGCTGCTGACTCTGGGGTGGATCACTCGACCATGCTCTGTAAGGAGATTTATGTTGCAGAATGTGTCTCCTTGTTAGGGCAGATTTAGCTTCTAGTGATTACATCTTCAAATTTAATTCCCACTAGTTGGCTTTTAGGGTGGCTTTTAGGTTACGTCCTCCCCCGCCCTCAAGCCAATTATAACAGTGTGTGAGGGAAAGGTTTTAACTGTTTTTTTTCTGGACGGCCCCCACTTGTACGTTGAGAAACATCCTTGGGTAGCCTGCGATTCCAGCCAGAGAGGCTGTAGTTAACTATTCGCTAACAAGGGCTTGAGAATCTCCTAAAGTTGCTTGGCAGCCCTTTCCTACTCCTGCGTTGTGTTCCGTGTATGTTTCCAACCAAAATGCCTAGGGCCAATATGGCTTGATGGTCGGCAGGCATTCCTTCCTTGAGAATTTGGAGGAATACTTCCCACAAACTGTTAAGTCTCTTCCAAAACTCAGTGTTTTGCTTTGGATCGGACAGATTTGTAACTAGAGCCCGTTCTTCCAAAGGGAAATTCTGATACCTTTCAATTATCTTCTGTGCCTCCTCTCTATCTTCAGTAATGTGTGGTAAGGGCCCATATAGGGCTGGGCATAGAGAGGAGTGGAGGTAATGTTGGGCCAAATTCCCCCCCTAAGCTTGGGAGAGGCTGTGCACTTGCGTGTAAGTTACATTTCTCACCGCAGGGCTTTAATTTCTTTCTCTGTCAATCTGTCAAATGCTTACAGGTCCTTGGACCATGATGCACGTACATGTAGTACGCAGGGGTGCCTTTCAGCGGTCTGGGGGGGTATGCTTAGACTGACCCCCATCCATTTTAGTCATTCAGGGGAGCATCCTGTCCACTCCCTGTCTGTTCAGTGGCTTATAGGAAACTAAATCTACACACTCCAAAGAAGGGGTCTGCTGGATCTAGAGTGTCAGACCTTATCAGCAGCTCATGAAATAAGGGGAGTCGTCACTCCCTCACATATCTGCTCAGTCTCGAGGTTCGGCTGACCCCCCTTGCGTTCAGAACTCCCTTGTGGGAGAGCCCTGGTGCGGCTGGAATCAGCTCACTTCTCAGAGACCTGGGCAGTGGCATTCACACTCCACTCATTACATTCATACTCAGCATGCTTTTCACACACAGAAATTTTCCCACTTTTAGATGCATCTCTCATTATGGACCTCGTCCATATTTGGGGTGGCAAACAACACTGTTCCCCCCAGGGGCGGCAAACAACACGTTTCCCCCCAGAACCACAGCAGTTCCCAGCACTGCATAAACCTAGGTGCCTTATGTCCGGACGCAATACAACCTTCTTCCCGTACCCGGGGCGGCACCACCAATACCACAGCAGTTCCCAGCACTGCATAAACTTAGGCCTACTTGGGGATAACAAAACAACCTCCCCGGAATCGTTTTGCGTCTGACCTTGTTGCAGATTCAAGAAGTTCGGATGGCGTGAGCCCACAAGAAGCAGACGACCCCACAGGCAGTCCTCCTCCACACCCCAGTAGAGATTTCAAAAGGTCTCTTACCTCTCGTTTGGCGCCCTGGGGGTGAAGGGGGACGGTCCGCAGCCGCTGTCGCTGTCTTCAATCGGGTGTTGCCATCCGAGTCACTGCACCAAATTGTGGAAGAAAACATTGTCCTCACTCTGCGTTTGTAAGCAACAAGTAGCCAGAGGCAGTTTTATTACGAGCTGCAGCAAGGGAAAAACTGGTTCGGACAGGGGGGAAGCCCCCCCCCCCCACCCCCCGAGGCAGATCTTCGAATACAAGCAATTATGAAGCAGTTTCTATACTGTCCATTAGATATAATAACAATAACAATTAGTCTCCTTCCCATTCCAAACACCAATGGCTAACAGTGATTTAGTTCCACCCAGATGCTCCTTATCTCAAGGTCCCTGCCAGAGTCAGCGTTCGACCCTTATCTCCGTATGGAGGCGAGAGGCAAAGGCAGCGTCTAATTACAGATCTCGCGTTGTCAGGCCACAGACTTAGCCTGACTCTTGCTCTCTTGTTAACAAGACCAAGATGGCTGCACACAAATTCCCTTATTCCCTTTTCCTGCCTCCACAAAAGCCAATCTCCTTTCAGGTTCGGATGGATAGGTCTGGGTTCTTCTGGATCCCCCACCCACTCAATTTTATTCTTTCTGATTGATGTACTTGGCGGTGCCTCCACCCCCCTCACTCCTTCCTAGCAGGGTCACCAGGGCAGCTTGGGAGGAAAATTCTAGCCCAGGATAATCCCCACGTATTTGCCAGATGGTTGGAGACTCCCAGAAAATAACACAAACACATACACTATAATAAACACAATTATATTAAACAAGAGACAATTATAACAGAACAGGGTAAAACACTATTTTCAGGGTCACTGGTGCCCAGCAACTGTGAGGTTAGTGTCCCGTTGGTACGCGTACTTTGTTGGGGCCCTTGATGACTGTTGACCACACAATCCTTCTCTGCAGAGGTTTAGCAGTGGAGCTGACTAGGTCCAGTACAGCCCAAAGGACTCACACATGGGAGAAGGCAGTAAATCCCTCCACAGTTTAATAGGCTGCAGGTAATAAAATCCCCAAACAAATTCCCTGCCTGACTAACTAAAAATTGGTGCACTCACACACTCCATGAATGACCTCAGGTTGCAAGATGACTCAGTCTCTGCAAAGGGCTGCTCTCTTCTCACCGGGGTCCTCTTTAAGCAGGAACCAGGCTGCTTCGGTCCCAGAATTTCCCCTCACCGCGAAGGGGTGCAGGGCTCAAGGTGCAGACCACACAACTGCACCACAATTCAAACTACAGCCTCCCAGGCCAGCCTCCAGACCCACACAGCAGGCAGCAGCCCTGAACTTGCTGCTAGAGCCGAGCTGACCATGCAGTGACTCTCTCACCCAGGGAGCTGGAGCCAACTCAGCCTGGCTGGGAAAACCTCCCAGCAAACTCCACAACTGGGAATCAACAGTGGAGACATAAACCCAGCTGAGGGACCCTGCCTTCAGGTCCCTAGAGGCCAGTTCTCAGGGGGAACCTGCATGCAGGCCTGGGGCTTACTAGCTCCCACACACTCAGTCCTCCCCTTTTCCTGGCTGGCCCCAGACTCCCCTCAACAATGGTGTCTCCTTCCCCCTGGGAGGGGCATCTCACTCCCCATGGGTTGCCGGGCAGACTCTGGCCCTGGTAGGGAGGGGGAGCCAAGGCAAACTCAGAGCCTCTCCCTGAGCTGCCAGCAGACAAAGCCCCGGGAATCCAAGCAATCTCCTTGGGGGTTACACTAAGATGTCAGCTACCAGAGACTGCAGCTTGTTGGTCTCTTTTCTTTTTTCAAGCTCTCTTGTGGCAGAAGAGCTTGGGGGAGAATTCAAGTGTTTGCCCTGGTTTTAGGGATTTTAAAAAACAAAACAAAACAAAACAAACAAACAAACAAAAAAACCCCACACTTGATGGTGTCCCCCCCCCATCTCTGCATTTGTGATTCTGGGGGAAGTTTTTGTAACCTGTGCCTGTAGTAGCAAGGTATATTTAAAGTTTTTATGGGCCCCCCCATCTTCTGCACTTGGAGTGCCAGAGTGGGGGGGGGGGGAAATCAGCCCTGACACAGTCCCAATAAAATATTTTAGAATGTTTTAAAAAGTTAGTAAAATAGTTATTTCTGTAATGTGTCACATACAGAATGCATAAGGTGTGATGTGGTACAGAGGCTTTAACAGTTGTTTTGGGATGATCCATGCAAATCATCTGTAGCTTCACTTGTCCTTAATGTGCAAATCTCAAACTCATTGAAATTCGACACAATCACATATTTTAAAAATGGCGGCACCCAGCTTATGCAAATGAAGCCCGGGAAATTCAAATCCCAGGCTTCATTTGCAAGTGCGGTATGCATACATTACCCTCCTAGTTCGAACTAGCGGGGTAGTGTAGACATACCCAGAGTGGTTGGTTGCTGTTACATCCCTGGGTCACTTCCCCAGGGAAGCTGTGTCATCCATCCCTTTCTCTTGGGCCTTGTGGTCAAGTCCTCCTTGTCCAGGGTTCTGCAAGAGTTGCTGTTGGCTTACTGACTAGTCTTCCTCCCTGGAACCTGGTTCTGCTCAGGTATGAAGTACAGCTCCCCCTCAGAGCTGTCCGGAGTGCTGCTGTTCGCCCAGTCAGCCCTTAGGTCTGCCTGGGTCAAGCTCCAGGAAGGAACTGCCAAGCCCTGGCCTAGCAGCTTCTTTTATATCGGTCTGATGCACCCTGATTGGCTCTAGCAGAGGCTGCCACTCTATTCTCCTTAGAGGACCTCTTCTGCTCCTGTTGCAGAAAGTCCTCCAGCAGTGATATTGGGGCCTTGTCCACCCCATCACAGGCATCCTGCCTGACACCTGTCCCCAACCACCAAGCCAGAGCTCTTGACTCCACCCGCGTCAGGTTGCCCAGGTGCTGGCCCGTGAGGAGCACGTCATTGGCATATACCAACAGGACCAGCCTCATCTCAGGCTCTTGGAATACCAACCCCGTCAGTGTCTGGCAGAAGAGACAGAGAAAGGGCTCAATTGCCAGAGCGTGCAGCTGGCCTGACAGCGGACACCCTGACGCCCTCCCTGTCCGAAACTGACCGGCTCAGTCAGAATCTAATTGAGCCTGACCAAACACTCCGTGGAGGCGTACAGCACCCGGAGAAAGCCCACCAAATGGGGCCCAAAGCTGAAGGCCTGCAGAGTGCCCAGGAGATACCCGTGGTCCATCCTGTCAATCCAGAGACAGGAGGGCAAACGACAAACCATCCCCACACCAAAGCTCCAAGAGATCCCAGACCAGATATAGATTATCAAAGATGCTGCGGCCCGGGACGGTGTAGGTCTGGTCGGGATGGATCACGTCCGCCAGCACGGACCGCAGTCGCAGCGAGATGGCTTTTGCTACGACCTTGTAGTCCGTGCTGAGGAGCGAGACGGGACGCCAATTCCGAAGGTTGTGGAGGTCCCCCCTCTTCGGTAGCAAGGCGAGCACGGCTTGCCTGCTTGACAGAGGGAGGAGCCCGCTCTCCAAAGACTCGGCCCAGACGATGACAAGGTCTGGCCCGAGGACGTCCCAAAGCACGCAGTAGAACTCCACGGTCAGCCTGTTCATGCCCACGGTTTTGTTGGTGGGCCTGAGAAGGAGGGCTTTCGAGAGCTCAACCAGAGTGAGACACATCTCCAGCCAGTTCCGCTTGGCCACACTGATTGTCAGGCGCTTGCTCCAGAGCACCCTTCAGGTATCAGTCCAATCCGGGGAGAATAAGCTGGCGTAGAAGGCCTTGGCCCTTCCACAGATCTCCGGATCTGTGAGGGGCTTGCCGTCCTGTTTGACCCCCCGCTTTTTCTCCAGGGCGTAGAAGAAGCGGGAGCTGCAATCCATCTCCCAAAAGAGATGGATGTGGGATCAAACAAAGGCTCCCCAGACCTGGTGGTCCTGGAGCTCCTCCCGCTTCTCCCAGTATGCCTTGCAGAGGGGTGGATCCTCACAGTCAGATGCCAGGCACCTCTCAAGCTTCAAAACCTCCCGTCGGTAGGCCCCCTGGAGGTAGACATGGCAGAAGAGCCAGGCACTCACCTTCCCTATGTCCCACCATCACCACACCGAGGAAAAGGCAGGCTGCTGCCCCCACCAGGCCAGCCAGAAATCCTGGAAGGACACCACGAAGCCCACGTCCTCCAGCAGGCTATTGTTAAAGTTCTAATAGACCGGCGCCAGTCTCTTTGTGCTTAGAGAGGCCTTCACAGCTACCAGGTGGTGGTCTGTGAACGGGGCCAGCCAGACAATGGAGGAGTGGGTCTGTGCTTAGATGGAAGCGAGAAAAGTACATGCCGTACAATCGGGAGTGGCGCGACCGATCGTCCCCCACCTGGATGTAGGTGAAGGTGGTGGTGTCGTCTGGGTGCTGGTCGTGCCAGACGTCCACCAGGGAGTGATGGTCTACGATCTCCCTGAGGATGCCTGCTGCGGCCTGGCAGTTCTCGAGTCCTGAGCGATCCCAGTCCTCGAGGGTGGAGTTGAAGTCCCCGCCCAGGACCAGGCATTCCCGAGGATCCAAGGTGTGGAGGAAGGTGGCTGCCTGCTGGTAAAAGATCACCTGGTCCGGGCCTGTGTTTGGGGCAGACGCTGACCAGGTTCAATGTCAGCCCCTCCATGCAGCCCGGATGTGCAGCAGGCGGCCCGGGACAACCTCGGCGACCCCCAGCACCTGAGCCGTAGGGCAGGGAAGAACAGGGTGACCACCTGTCACGTTATTGGATTTTAAAGTGAGCAGACAGATCACTGTTGCACCTACAGGTGGTGTTTGCCCCAAATTGTGTACAAAGTGGGCCATGTGAGGTGTCAAATGAAAGCTTGTGCTCTGGTGATCCTATGTATGATACCCATGTACTTGTATGATTTCTGTATGTGAAGTTATGAATATGGGCTCTGTGCTTGTATTTTAAATGTTTTCTTTCTGGGAGGAAGCAATGGGCCTGGAACACCTACTGTGAAGGATGGTTATTCAATGAATGGCTGTGCTAAGTAGCACTGCCTCATGGACAATGGTTCTCAGAGTGGCCAACACACACCTGAGGAATGTGTCTGGAACCCTGCAAACCAGTCAGTGCGTAATGGCTACTTGCATGGGAAATGCAGACAGGTCATTTGATCATGTGACCAGCTCCAGTTTGGGAAACACCAGGAATATAAAAGTGCCATGAGGCCGACTCCATCTTTGTTTTCAATCCTGCTCCTGATTCCAGATGCATCCTTGCTAGGGACAGGGAGCGGGAAAGATTTGCTGATCTGTCCTGACACAGGGGCTACGTCTAGACTGGCATGATTTTCCGCAAATGCTTTTAACGGAAAACTTTTCCGTTAAAAGCATTTGTGGAAAAGAGCGTCTAGATTGGCAGGACGCTTTTGCGCAAAAGCACTTTTTGAGGAAAAGCGTCCGTGGCCAATCTAGATGCGCTTTTCCGCAAAAAAGCCCCGATCGCCATTTTCACCATCGGGGCTTTTTTGCGCAAAACAAATCTGAGCTGTCTACACTGGCCCTTTTGCACAAAAGGACTTTTGCCCGAACGGGAGCAGCATAGTATTTCTGCAAGAAGCACTGATTTCTTACATGAGATCGGTAGTGTTCTTGCGGAAATTCAAGCGGCCAGTGTAGACAGCTGGCAAGTTTTTCCACAAAAGCAGCTGCTTTTGAGGAAAAAATTGCCAGTCTAGACACAGCCAGGATGTACACCATTGACTTTTAAGCTAACAGTTTGTTAAAGAGAATACATACATCAATCACCGAGTTCTTGATGCAGGCTCTTAGCAGAGATGTTACATTCTTACTCGCAACCTTTTCTTTCTTTTATTAATAAACCTTTAGATTTTGGATTCTAAAGAATTGGTCCAGTGTGCTCTTGTGGGTAAGATCTAAAGTGGCTGGTTCTTTGGGACTGGGATGATCTGTTCGGCGTTGGTGAGATTGGGGTTTATAACCTCTCTCCTGTGTGTGAGGTCTGGGTCTGATTGTGGCACAGGGAAGCTGGGGTGTCTGAGGGGTTTTGCTGGTGAGGCTTCCTGCTGGCCAGAATGGCAGCTGAAGCACTCTGCGTGACTGGTTTGTTGCCTATATGGGAATGGTCTCCAGTCAAGGGCAGTAAGTAGCCCTGGTTTTGAGCAATTCGCCCTGAGCTGACTCCCTCAGGGTATGTCTACACTACAAAGTTAATTCGAACTAACGGACGTTAGTTCGAATTAACTTTAATAGGCGCTACACTAGTGCTCCGCTAGTTGGAACTTAATTCAAACTAGCGGAGCGCTTAGTTCGAACTAGGTAAACCTCATTCCACGAGGACTAAGCCTAGTGTGAACTTACTAGTTTGAATTAAGGGCTGTGTAGCCCCTTAATTCGAACTAGTGGGAGGCTAGCCCTCCCCAGCTTGCCCTGGTGGCCACTCTGGGCACCACCAGGGAAACTCTTCTGCCCCCCTCCCGGCCCCGGAGCCCTTAAAGGGGCACGGGCTGGCTACGTTGCCCGTGCCAGGTGCAAGCCTGCCAGCACACAGCCAGCAGACCCTGCACCTGGCACGGATCGAGCCAGCCACCTGATGCCCCCCAGCCCTCCCCCTCTTCCCGGGACCAGGCTGGCGACTCCCGGGAGCTTGCCCGGGACCGCAAGAGGCGGGCACCCGCCTGGGCTAGTGCGGACATCGTGGACCTCGTCCACGACCTCCGCACTAGGCACAGGAAAGTGGGAATAAGATCCTCCGGAAAAGGGCGCTTTTTCCGGAGGATCGGGGCCAGTGTAGATGCTCTTTTCCGGCTTTTTTAAAAGCTGGAAAAAAGCGACGGACATTTTTATTTAAATGCCGCGGGGGATATTTAAATCCCCCGCGCATTTCCCTATTGCGATCTCAAAAATGACCGTGCCCCTTCCGGAAAAGGGGCCAGTGTAGATGTAGCCCAGGGTTTTTGCGCAAAAACCCACAGAGCGTCCACACCTCAAGCGCATTTTTGCGCAAGGAAATCTACAGTCAATCAACAGAACAGAGGGCTTGTTGCAGTGTAGGTATACCTCCTTCTACAAGGTGTAACTCCTTTTTGCACAAGAGTTCTTGCGCAAAAAGGCATGTGTGGACGCTCCGCAGGGGTTTCTTGCGCAAAAAGAGCCTATCCGAAAAAGCACAAGTCCTCTGATGGCCATTCTGTGAATGACAATCAGAACTTTATTGCGCAAGAGTGTCCATGCAGTGTGGACACTCTCTTGCGCAAAAGCATTGTTTTTGCAATGTGCTCTTGAGGTGTGGACGTGCTTTTGCACAAGAAGTTTTTGCGGAAGAGCTCTTCCGCAAAACACTTCCTGCACAAAAACCCTGCAGTGTAGTCAAAGCCTCCCTGTCTAGCACCCACAGTACCTTACCAGAAAAAGAGTTTACAGAAAGAATATAAGACAAACAGTAAATCCTGTAACAGATACTTTTTGGAATTATTTCTAAATTGCTGAGCATCAATAGATTTCAAACTTGTTCTGCAGATTAAGAGAAGTTTATGTATTGGTGAGAGTTTCAGGCTAATTTTCGATAGAAGTCTGGGAAACAGAGAGCATGAAAATAGCCTGAGCAATATTTACTGGACAAAAAGTTGCCTCCTGATAGGTACTCCTTCCCCTCTATTTTGTATTGCATACATGGTCATCAAAATAGCATTTCTTTGGCCTATAAATTGGCTTTATTTAAAAAAAAAAACATAGTTTGGGACACTGTTCCACCTCTTCAAACCTCCTACCCTGCTTGTGGGAGGTATGCTGTATCAAACACTAACAAGGGATAAACTCGGTGGAATTGTCAATTTTATAGGGGGTGTGACGGGGATCGGGATCCCCACACTATGAACTGCCCAGATGTGGTGGTTCAAATCACGCCAGCCAGCAAACGCTGGGCCTGCCACGCATGCGCAGGTGCCATCTTGCCCAAACCCAGCAGCACTAGGACCCAGGAGCCGCTGGGCCTCAGGGGCATGGGGATGCCGAGCGGCGCGGCACGGGCATTTTAAAAGGGAGGGGGAGCGCAAGGGAAATGTGGGGGGAGAGCAGAAGCTGGTTGTGCTCTCTTTCGCAGGAGCGTCCGGACGCCTGACCAGCCGGGAAGAGCAGCAAGGTCTGCCACAGAGCCCGGAGGACTGAGGCGGGCGGCAACCCCACAAGTGGGCATGAACAGCCAAGGACGGTAGTGCCGGGATTTACAGAACTCTGGTGACCTTGGGATGCGGGCACATTTAACGGGAATATTAGGTGGAGTGGGGTGATCAGAAAGGGGAAGATAGAGGCAAGGGGTAAGGAGTAAGGGGATGGCGGCTAGCCCCTACGCCTGAACTTGCCACAGGTGGTCTGATTCAAAACACCTTTGTCTCCATTAAAAAAAAAAAAAAAGAACATTGCCTCCCTTCCCCTCTCCCTCCTGAATCCCCAGTGCTCCCTAAAGTGTGTGGGAAGAAGTTATTTTCAGACTGACTCCCTTGGATTAACAATCCCTTCATTAGTTTCCCATTGAGTAGGACTGTAGAAGCAACAGAACAGACATGAAAATACTGCCGAAGTAGTCATTAAGAGGAATGCCTCTTCAATCAAAGGCCACTATCCTGAAGACTCATGGAAATCAGCACTGGGTTTTACTAACAATCATCTGGATCATGGCTGCTATGATTCCTCATCCCTTGCATATCCCCACTAATGGCACTTCAAAAGGATCCCTTCAGCTCAAAGCTACTTCCTGGCAAATGATCCCATGCAATTTCATGACCTCTGGGTCATGTTCTGCTCACAGTCAGGTCAGGTGACTTAAGCTTTTGTTTCACCAAGCTACAAGATGACATTAGGGAAAGAGTGTGTGATGGGGTGGACTAAGCCCCGACGCCCCCTCCAGGAGGCCAGAGGCCTTGCCACACCCCATCCCAGCAAGAGGAGAAGAGAGGCAGGATATAGTGGCTGTCTCTGCAGTGGCCAATCAGGGCCCAGCAGACCAATATAAAAGAAGCTGCTGGGCTAGGGCCTGGCAGTTTCTCACAGGAGCTCAACCCAGGCAGGGCCATACAGGCAGTCCCCGACTTACGCGGATCCAACTTATGTCGGATCCGCACTTACGAACGGGGCTTTTCTCACCCCGGAGCTCACAGGCGGCGGGTTGCCACCCGTGTCCTCCGGGGTGAGAAAAGCTTCTCCCGGTCTCCCTGGTCTGCTGGGGGGGGGGGTCCAGCAAAGCCACTGGACCCCCCGAGCAGACCAGGGGGACAGGAGCAAAGCCGCTCAGGTGGCATCCTGCCGCCTGGGCGGCTTTGCTCGGGGGCAAAGGAGCAAAGCCACACAGGCGGCAGGGTCCCTCCGCCTGTGCGGCTTTGCTCGGGTCTCCCTGGTCTGCTGGGGGGGGAGGGGGCGCAGCTAGTGCGCCCCCCCCAGAAGACCAGGCTTTTGTTGCGGGACGCCTCGGGTAGAGCAGCTGGGGTGCTGCCGGGTTGGTCCTGTGGGAACCTACCGGGCAGTGCCCCAGCTGTTCTGTCCCAGGCTCCAGATTCAGCAGCTGTTGAAACTGATCAGGCTGATTCCAGGAAGCTGGGGGCAGAGCAACTCTGCCTCCCGCTTCCTGTAGTCAGCCCCTGGTCAGTTTCAGTGGCAGCAGCTGAATCTGGAGCCAGTTCCGACTTACATACAAATTCAACTTAAGAACAAACCTATACAGGCAGTCCCCGGGTTACGTACAAGATAGGGACTGTAGGTTTGTTCTTAAGTTGAATTTGTATGTAAGTCGGAACTGGTTCATATTGTACGGGAAACTCTAGCCAAACATTTTTTTTAGTTTTGGATAGCATAGGGAAAGGTTAACTCCCCTCTAATGTTTGTTTTGCTGTCTGTTCCCCTGTTCAGAAGATTTCACATCTATTTCTGTCCCTGTGACAAACTCAGGACTAAAGGAGTAACTCATCAAATACCAAACAGCTCTGCACCATGCTTTGAGCTAATAGCTTTATTTCCACACACCACCCAGGGTTCTAGGAGGAGGGTCCTTTTTTTGCTAACACAATGAGGCCAGCACTTTGTTTGTTTTGGTGGAGTCTTTGTTTGCCCAGGGAGCCCAGCATGTATAGGGGGAGGAGGGGCGGAGAGGCTGCTTTTGTCTGCTGTTCCGCAGCCTGTTGCTCAGGGGAGGGGGCAGCCTGTTGCTGGCAGGGGGGGAGGGGGGAGGGGGGAGGCGTGCAGGATGCGAGGCCGCGGGGGGGGGGGGCAGCAGGTGTGGGGAGGCACTTTTCCTCTGCCCGGCAGCTCTGCGGGACCCCAGTCGGAGCCGGCCCGAGGAGGAGGAGGATCCTAGGACCCAGGTGAGCGAGCCCCGGGAATGCTGCTGTGCATGTGCGGGAGTTGCCTCACCCCGTTCGTATCTAGGGATCCGACGTAAGTCAGATCCACGTAAGTCGGGGACTGCCTGTAGTCCCTATCTTGTACGTAACCCAGGGATTGCCTGTATACTGACTGGGGGAACAGCAGCACTACAGACAGCTCTGAGTGCGAGCTGAACTTAGACCTGGGTGAGGCCCAGGTCCAGTGGCTGAAGACTGTCCACAAGGCTAATACAAGCACTGCAGACAGGGCTAGTCAGACCCTAGCCTCAGAACCTTGTGAGGACCAGACAGGGCAGCATCTGGGGAAGTGACACAGGGAGCAAGAAGGTACCAGACAACCAGGCAAAAAGCTTACCCGACACCCCTTGGCCACAGAGGAGTGCTCACAAACAAGCTGACCCTGTTACAGAGTGCAATAAACTTCCTCTCACATGCATGTTTAAGTGTAAGTATCATTGCCCAGATCTCACAGCACCTTTGCCACTCCCCAGGAAAATGCATCTGTTCATTCAAGCTTCCCCCAAGAAAGCAATGTCTTTCTGCCAAGCGAGCCAGGTAGTGATTTCCATTGCCTGGCTGGAGACCTATCATAAACATCCCTGTCCTATATAATCCTGCTGCTGCATGGCAGGGTCTCATCATGGCCATGGAGTGCCTAGCCATCTATAAGATGTGCTTTTACCGTGTGCAAATCACCTAACTGCCTTGATCGATTAGTTGTTCAGCTGGTTGTGACTTTAAGGATGGTTCCATAACTTATTCTAGGCATGAGTGAGAAACTGTTTAGCTCCCTTCATCCCAAAATGTGCTTCTTTCGTAAAATATATTTGGGGCATTGAAGGTGAGAATCTCTCTTTAACAGAGTTCACACTTTTGTCTAGTTAACACTCTTACCTATAACTTCCAACACTTGTTGCACGTAAAGGTGACCACCAATCTAACTTCTAGATACAGATTCTAAGGGATCAATTTTTTTAATCTAAAAACATTTTATTTTTCTGCCACATCTTAGCCCCTTCAATTAGTAAAAGCTCCCAAGGTCAATCTCTTTTGTTAGACTTTTTTCTTATGAAGCAGAATTCCCCATGGTTTTTAACTGGGTGCTCTGAATACCCACTGTTAGCAAAGGTATCAGCAAATGAACATAGGAGAGGCTGAGGACTCTATGGGTAGTAATTCCATGCTCCAATAATAAGAATATAGCAGTAGGGATCTATTATTGACCACCTTACCAGGACAGTGATGGTGACTATGAAATGCTAAGGGAGATTAGAGAGGCTATTGTTGGGATTTTGCGGTTCCCAGAGACTCAGGTGCTGGGCAGAATCAAGGGTCTTCAATTCAATTCAATTCAATTCAATTCAATTCAATACTTTATTCAATGTGCACAAAGGGAGAGCCCCTGGTACTAAAATCAGCCAGAGCCCCTCGAGCAAGGAGCCCCTCCCCTTGCTGTTTTATAGCACATGGTTACAGGTTACATAACACAAACTTCTAAACCAATCAGATTCAACCTTTCCATATATGGCTTTGTTTGTCACATGCCCGCACCTCTCCAGTCCACATGCCGAGCTCACCCCCCTCCCCTTAGCCTCCCCCAGGCTGTTGCTAGGGTGGTGAGCCACAGCATGCCTCTCCATGCATACCCTTCAGCTCCCCCATTTGGTTTTGGGGCTAAGAACAATTCTTAGACCCCACTAACACCACTTCCTTGTATTTATTAGGAGCTATAATTGACCTTATCAACACTTAATTAATTACAGTTTTGGTAACAGAATTAAACAATACATTCAACCTTTAATACATAATGGTATCTACACTAAAAGTAATAGTAAGTCCCCATATCCATTGCGAAAACACAACTGAAATCCATCCCCAGGGAATCTCTGTTCCCACAATAGCAAACTCTTCTATCCACGGAATCACTGTAATTGCCTTACCACTTCTTTCATAATATCTTCCACAATAGGAAGTACGAGATGTTCAAGCCAGGCTTACTTTCCAAAGCTAAATACCCAAATCCACACCAGGTAGTGGAGTCTTTCTTCACTGTTATATCATCCATTAAATTAAACATTACATGCACCATTAAGTCAGGTCCCAACATTTGAGATAGGGCTTGTCCTGACTCCATGTTTCTTATATGCAAAACCCATCCTCCCAGGATGGAACATTGGTCCCATGGGAAAGCTATATAGTTATCTCCAGCCATTATTACATACTCAGCTACACTGGTGTCTATGACATGAGATTGGGAGTGGGTGGAAGGGCTGAGCCTCCAATCCAGGAGACCAACCCACAGGAATTAACACCTCTCCAAAGATGGAATAATCATTCCAAAATGCCCATTATCAATAGAGACCACTCCCCTGCCATCATGCAAGGTGAAGACATTCAGTCTTTGAGAACTGCGGCTCTCACCCAACAGGGCACCTGTGACACGAGCAAGTCTCCTATCAGGGCTACAACTTTCATGTTAACACCATGCCAGTATGATAACACCATTCCAGACCAATGCTTGCTCAGACATTTTAGTAGTTTTTAATAGATGGCTGAGTACAACAGTGAGGACCTAACCAACTATGTTGCTGAGTTAAGGTGATATCTAATTAATTAGACATGAGCCCTATTCTCACCACAATAAACTGTCATCCCTGCTACTAACAAATTTTCAACCCAGTCCCTATTATGAGATTTGATAGCTTGAGTAATGGCATTTACAACTGATCCAGTGGCTCCTCCCCAGGTGACTACATCAATAAAACACTTAACAATACTGAGAATGGCCCTCAAGGAGTCCATAGGGTAAACAGAGATTATTGTGCCCTATGTTGAGTGTCACCCTTGTATACTTTTACTCGTGACAGGTGCACCCAAACTGGAATTCCAGTGACCCGGGCTGCTGAAGGAGTTACCAGAAGAACCATGTGAGGTCCAGTCCAGGCTGGTTCAAAGGTTCGTTTTCTATAGGCTTTCACCAGTACTTGATCACCGGGCTGCACCTCACATGTGTCCTCTTCACTAGCCTTTGGGTCTGGTTCAGTTCGGGGGTCCTGTGAGACACACTGAGATAACAATTTGCAATATTCAACAAGCTGGTCACCCATGACATACAACTCCCCCGCTCCAATGCACAGATTTCCTGGCGTCCTCATCGCCCGCCCTGTCAGCATTTCAAAAGGAGATAAGGAATGTGGATTAGTAGGACTGGATCTCATAGACATGAGAACCACTGGTAAATTGGTGACCCAGTCTTTCCCTGTAGCAGAAAACATCTGTTTGGTTAGTTTGTTTTTAATGGTTCGGTTAGCTCTTTCTACTAATCCCGAACTCTGGGGATGGTAGGGACAGTGGAATTTCTGTTTGATCCCCAGTGACATGCATACTGTTTTCATCACCTTCCCTGTAAAGTGGGTACCTTGGTCACTATCAATGAAGCATGGAAATCCCCATCGGGGAATTATTTCGGTCATCAATATTTTAGCTACATCAGATGCAGTGGCCTTGGCCACTGGGAAAGCTTCTACCCACTTAGTAAAGTGATCCACGATCACGAGAACATATTCTTTCCCTCTGCACCTTGGCAGGGGTCCAATGAAATTTACTTGTAACTGTGTGAAGGGCTGTGTTGGTCTTGGCTGATGTCGCATTCTCACTTTCACTGTGGGAGCAGAATTACATTGAGCACATGTTACACACCTCCTCACATAATCATGCACATTTGCATTAAGCTTAGGATGCCACCAGGTGTCTGACATCCGGTGGATCACCCTCCGTGCTCCATCATGTCCCAACATGTGATATATTTGTATCATGGTTCCCATCAGCACATTTGGTAACACTAATGTGTTTCCTGGGCCTCTCCAAGTGTTATCATCACACAGTTTGCCTCCATTATCTATCCATAACCACTTCTCTGCCCTTGGTGCAGCATGTTGGATGTCCTGTAATTCAAAAAAGTTTGGGGTTTTTATGAGAGGCTGTGTTGCAGCAATCAATTGCATCTCTTTACCTTCCACTGCTGCTCGTTTAGCTAGTTCGTCTGCTCTTCGGTTCCCCTTACTATGAGGGTCTGTCCCTTTTGTGTGGGCCCTCACTTTTATCACTGCTAATTCAGTAGGTTTCTGCATGGCTTCATGAAGTTTCTCCACTATTCCCCCATTTTGTATTGGGGATCCTGTACTCGTCAGGAATCCCCGATTTACCCACAGGTTAACATAATCATGTACAACCCCAAACGCATATCTAGAATCAGTATATATGTTTACAGCATGACCTTTCGCAGCTTCACATGCTGCAACTAATGCCTGCAGTTCTGCTACTTGTGCAGATGCCCCAGGCAAACTGCCGTGTGCCACCAGCTGTCCATCTTGAGTACAAACGGCCCATCCTGTGTGTCGCTTGCCATCCACATAGAAGGAAGAACCATCCACATATAGGCAAGGGGCACCAGGTATTTCAGTTTCTTTTACCAATGGAACGTCCATGGGCTCTTCCTCAAGGCAACAATGATGTGGGTGTCCCTCATCTGGGGTAGGCATGAGGGTAGCAGGGTTTAACGATGACGCTCGTTGCAGATGTACCGAAGGCATTAGCAAGCTCGTTTCCCATCGAGTCCATCTTGCTACATGGACTGCTGAGGATTTCTTCCCTGATAAAATAGCAAGCACAGCGTGAGGTACAACAATATTTACATCCTGTGAACCAATAAGTGGTGTGGCCTGATTTAGGGCCATAGAAGCTCCTTCCACTGCCTGAAGGCATGGTGGCATTGCTTGAGTGACAGCATCTAGTGTAGAAGAGTAGTATGCTACTGGGCGCTGTTTATCCCCATGTTTTTGCGTTAATACTGCTGCCATATGTCCCTCACTGACATGCGTGTACAATGTAAAAGGCATTAATGGATTAGGAAGTCCCAACCCTGGGGCAGTACTTAGCCTTTTTTTCAATGTGGTAAATGCCTGTTCACAGTCAAGTGTCCATTCAATTGCCTCATGTGGTCCACCAGCACCCTTCAGGAGATTATTAAGAGGCTGGACAATCCTTGAATAATTGGGGATTTGAGTTCGGCAGAAATTGAATAGCCCCAACACTTTCCTAACTCCCCTGACCGTAGTTGGTCGTGGGCATGCATTAATAGCCTCCGTGCGGTCAACAGTTAAACGCTTGTACCCTTTGGATATTAGGTACCCCAGATATGATACTTCCCCCTTTGCAATCTGAGCCTTTCTAGCATTACATTTTACCACACTGTCTGCCAAGTGCTGCAGGATCACTTCTAAGTCTTTCATGTGCGTTTGGCGATCTGGTGAGGAGATAAGAAGATCATCAACATACTGTACAACACAAGAAGCCATGTCTGGCAGCTTTGCCAGCACATCAGCTAATGCTCTATGAAACAAAGTAGATGAGTTATGAAAACCCTGGCTTAGGCAAGTAAAAGTATATTGCTTCCCTTTAACAGTAAATGCAAACCAAAATTGACTGTCAGGGTGCACAGGACATTTTGCTTTTACCATGGTGAAAACATCAAAAGCATGCAGGCCTCCCACGACCATCCACTCCTGCACCTTTTCCCAGAAGGGTAGGTTTGGGTTATTAAGCTGCAAAGATGGCAATTCTTTTAACATGCTCTGCAAGTCAGATGGACTCATAGGAGTGTGCTCTAGGCGACTAACAGTAGCAGGGTCCCCTTCCCCTTGATTAGGATTAGGGACAGTGTGCACTCTCACTGGAGCCATAAAACCAGACTGATATCCCCACATTCCACGTGTAGGGTCCAAACGTGCTGAGGGACAAGATCTCTCTTCCTGCAAGGCTGTTTCTTTATAGTTTTTTGCTTCTGTTTGCAGTTTTTCTACCTCTGCTTCTAACTCTCCTATCCTTCCTTTTAGCATATTGCACTTTCTAACCAGCTGTTCATAATCAACAATTAAACACATGCCAGCCAATTTGTCCTTTGATAAATATTGTGGTTTATGCACAAAATCAGTATTGCCCACTTGTAATGGGGGTTGGTCATCCTTCTTTCTTTCAGTCACACAGCCAAGATATCTCAACAAGAAAACTAATAAACTTACTGCTACAATAGTGATAAAAGCACTAATTAAACACTCTTCATATTGTGGATCACTAAATCCCTTCATCTTTCCCTTTTTTTTAAACCTAAATAGCCTCCAATCTCAAAATATTTAAATACAATACTGTTTACAAACTAATAACAATTTCCAATTAGGAGATCTGGGCCAGCCAACACATTAACTAGAGGTATTTATGGCTATACCTGCCCCTACATTAACTGTTGGTCCTTATGGCCTCTTTGATTTCCCACTTCAACAACACTTAGTCAGAGGAACTTACAGCTTAACCCGCCCCCACACTAAGTACAGTGTCTTAAGACTGCAACCAAAATGTTACAAAACTGCAACAAACCCCTTAAATTCTCCAACACCCAGTTTCACTTACTACAAAAGGTGTGAGAGTCACCAGTCAGGTCAGGGACACACAACCAAATGAAAAATGAACAAAATCACCCTCCAACTTGATTGTAGGTCTTGATCCTGAAGGATATTTCTCACCCTGCTCGCTGCGCCAAGAAACTGTTGGGATTTTGCGGTTCCCAGAGACTCAGGTGCTGGGCAGAATCAAGGGTCTTCAATTCAATTCAATTCAATTCAATTCAATACTTTATTCAATGTGCACAAAGGGAGAGCCCCTGGTACTAAAATCAGCCAGAGCCCCTCGAGCAAGGAGCCCCTCCCCTTGCTGTTTTATAGCACATGGTTACAGGTTACATAACACAAACTTCTAAACCAATCAGATTCAACCTTTCCATATATGGCTTTGTTTGTCACATGCCCGCACCTCTCCAGTCCACATGCCGAGCTCACCCCCCTCCCCTTAGCCTCCCCCAGGCTGTTGCTAGGGTGGTGAGCCACAGCATGCCTCTCCATGCATACCCTTCACTATCAAATTAAAAAACTCAATAATAGTGGGGGATTTCAATTATCCCCATATTGACTGGGTACACATTATTTCTGCATCCTGTCCTGCAATGAAGTTTCTTTTCCGTTAAAAGCATTTTCGGAAAATCATGCCAGTGTAGACGTAGCCACTGTGTGCAGAGTTGGGGAGCCAGCTAGCAGAATAACCACTGCAAAACTTGTCTCTGTGTTTCCCAGAGACAAACTTATTCAATCTCAGTCCCCCTGAGATCCAAAAAGAAAAAAAAAAAAACAAGACTGGTTCTTCGCTGCCACCACTCAAGTGATTCCAAGAAAATCAGGGAAGAGATCACTTGGGAATCCCCTCCCTATGGTAAAACTCCCCCCTGTCCCAACCTCCGTTTTACTTGGAGTTGGGAAAAACAGAGGGAATCCACAGACAACAATGGACTCTGCCCTTATAACTAAGCACATAGTCCTAAGGACACAACAATCAACCAATACCGGTTAATTAAAATAAAAAAAACACTTATCAAAACAAAACTACAGTTGCAAGCATGGTAAATTGGCTAGGTGGTAAATAGCCACAGTTTGATATATACTCTGGGAAAGCCCTGGGCTGTAATACTTAGTTACAAAAGAGAAAAACAATTAGCCAGCTCAGACATGATTTCCAAACCCCCAAACAAGGAAAACAATAAACCCTGCCGGACTATCTAAACTCTTCCCTACTTACACATTTCAAGAAGCCCGTTCTTGGAGAGAGAGAAACATCTCCCATCTCCCTCAGTACCTGGGAGAAACTGTTCTCATCTCAAAGAGGAGAGAAAAAAGAACCCTCTTTCCCAGTTTGAAATTCCTACCTGCATTGTTATTGGCTGACTGCCAAAACACCCCTCTGCCCCGCCCCCAGCAGGTACCTTTGCTAGGTACCTGAGTTAACCCCTTAGTCACCGGGTGCTGGTCAGCACTCCTGATCATGACACATGGGGTGGGTGGATTTGAGGGGGGGGGGGCAGCAGAGAGGCTCAAATCTCAACAGTGCAGTTTTGCTAACATGCTTTGGGGGACTCTGGGTGGAAGGGTTAGTGGAAGGGAAATGTGGTGTTTTAAAGGGGCATGTGACTGAAGACAGAATGGAGGAGCTGAGGATCAAGTTTCCAAGTAAAAGGGGCACAAGGGGGGGAGGGATGTAAAGGGAAGTTGGTTTTGTTAATATAAACAATGCTCATAGGTTTCCTCCGTCTTGTTTTCTAGTAAATAAATGTAACATGCAGCTGGGATGGGCTCCAGTCCTTGTCATCTGCTTCATTAGCACTTCTTTTGTCACAAATTGCCAGCCCATATCCTGCCTTGGTTCCACACTGAGTTAAATCCATGGGAGTTCTGCATGTGGCTCAATGGCAGGAGATGGCCCTAAAAGGCAGCAGACTAATCTTCCTGCTGGGAAGTAACAGTAAAAATGGCAGGCTTCATTGAGATCCACCAACACCATTCTCAGTAAGGGATGGTTGACAACAGTGACAGATATTCCTAGAAGGACATTCTTATTGTGCATGGTTTATAGCAAATAGCTATAGCTACTAGAGGTATTAGACCTAATCACTGGAGTTTTCCTTTAAAGCCAGCGCTGGATTTACATTGGTCATTTTAAAGCAAATCTTGTATAACTATTTAGCAGAAGAATGTGTAAAACCCACACCCTAAATGATACTATGTAAGCAACACACAGGACTCCATTTACACTTCATGGTAACACTTCAGAGGTCACTTCACTGAAAAGCCTGTTTGCTTTCCTTGCCTCTGTTGTGGGGTGGTCAGCTGAAGGCAGTTGCCCTGTTTGCTGTTCTAATTACTAGTTCAAAAGAAAAGATGCAGGATGACATGGGCTTACGTAACTAAAAACAAGAATTTAATATGGTTCACCAGGCCTAGAGGAGCCTCCCCAATTCATGGTAAGGCAGGGGAGCCCCATGGCAGGCTGCCAAATAGTGCAAATTCCCCAGTGAACAAGCAACATTTAAAAAAGTCAAGGATCCAGCATCACAAAATGTACTTTGTTCACTTATTTTGGCAAGGGCAGCACCATTGTCATTATTTATGACACTCTGTTGTGGACCATCAATGCAGTACAGCATTTTGCAAAGGGGAAGAGGTTTCTGTGTGAGACCCTAGGGAACAGGGGCAGTGAAGTTGGACTGGAACAGGCAGGGGTAGGAGTTCCCCTACAGAGCTCAGGATCAGGGTGGAAATGGCAGGCGGTTATATCTCAGTGATCCAGAACAGTTTGCAGGAGCTGACTTTTGACTTATTTACCAATATTGATTTGCAATAGCCTTTAATTTGGAAAAGACTGAGGTGCTTGGGGCTAGGAGCACATTTTTATTTCATTACTGCTTTTTAAGCCTTGACCAGAGAGATTCCCCTTCTCAGCAACTCACCCCAGTGGAAGTAATCGCTCCTCTTTCTTCTTGCATTTGTCCTTTCCTGTTTCATTCACCAATTGAAAAATGGCCAAAGAGCAGCCCCTGCTTCACCTCCCCTTCTCCCTGATTCCTCACAGTCCTAGGAGCTTCTGAGTCAAAGGGGCCTCCAGGTCACAACCTCTGCAATCTTCAAAGCCCCTACCGCTTCCAGCAGCTGTCACAGCTCTCACTGACCATATCCCCAAAAGGTCAGCAAAAAAATAAACACTGGGGCCCAGCAGGTCCCCTTCCCATGCAAACTGGCCAGTCCCCTCCCCAGCCCCCATTCCATGCATAGCTAACACTTGGGAGACCCGTGGATTTTGCTCAGCTATGCAGAGCAAAATGCCCCAGCAAATAAAAGCACGAGGAGCTTCCTGGGCAGGCTGGGCGGGAAAGAGAAAAGCAGCTTCCTGTGCTATCCATGCCCACCCACATGCTGCTGAACCCTTTTTGTGTGTGCACAAAGTCTGAAGGTAAAGCTAGGGAGGGAGCAGACTTCCCCCTGGGAGACAGACTGACGAGAAGGCTCCATCTTTTATATCTGCCTGGGTGAGAGAGAGGGAGAGAGTATCCCAAAGAAATAGGAAATGAAGCATGGACTGTAAAAGCCTTTTCATTAGGATTAGATTGCATCCCTCCTGCACAGCTAGCCTGCATTCTGTGCTAATCTTCCCCTGCAAAAAGTCACAATGAAGCAGAAATCATGTCAGCAAGAAGTGCAGGTTCAACAGCCAGCATGGAAATGTACTTTACTAAAGGAAATACCCTTTTGAGTCTCTTCCTCCTGTAGCAAAAAGGTATATTTTAGTACTAGTTATAAGACTATAAGCATGATGTGATGTATAATGACTTGCTCATAAGTTCTGTCTGCTTCTATTGCACCGTTTCTCTTAATTAGACAAAGTGTACTGTAAGGACTTGCCTCCTGTTAGCATTACAAATGAAGTTGTACCCTTGTCTGTATCACAAACTAAGGGCACATCTACACTACAGTGTTAATTCGAGTTAACTTAATTCGAAATAGTTCATTTGAATTAAGCTAATTCGAAATAACGCATCTACACACAAAACCTAGTTTGAAATAGCGTTTTGCTATTTCGAAATAGCGCGTCCACACTGAGTGGACTCTGAACCGAAGTTAAGTCTGGCCGGATCCAGTGCCAGCAGGGCATCAGCTTAGGACTTAGTGTGTGGGGCTGCTGCCTGAGGCTAACTGAGCTCCATGCTTAAAGGGACCCGACCCCTGCCCCGGACAGACAGTTCTCAGGGTTCCCTGCTTGCTTGTCTACCTCAATGAGGGACAGCAAAGCAGTCCTGTCTTGGAGTGCCCTGAGTGCCTGAACTCGGGACACCACAGCACTCGGCCACATGGAACTAGAGTTGCCCCTGGGCACGCCGGTGCATCTCGTGGGGTCGTTGCCATCAGCCCAGCTGCACTTGCTGCAGGCTGCCATCTGGGGGGGTCCATCGGGGGGCTGTCAGGATCCAGGAGGCCCTGAGGGAGAGTGTCCACCATGAGGAGCCCTCAGAGCCTCCCTGGTCCTCCCCACTGGGGGCTCGTGCCCCATTCCTCCCTCACGTCCTTCCACTTACCCCTCCCTAGCCCCCTTCCTGATGTCAAATAAAAGACACGTATGTTCAAAAACAGAAACTGGGTTCATTGAACCAAACTGGGGGGGGATGGACCTCTGGGGAGACTGGGAAAAGGAGGTGGGAGAGGGGAAGAGAGAGGGCGGGAGAGGGGAGGGGGAAACCTGTGAGGAGGGAGCTGGAAGGGGGAAGCAAGGGGAAGAAGGGGGAGGGGAAGCTCAGGGCTCAGGGTTGGGGGTCTCACCAGACCAACTTGATTTTCATGCAAACCTGCTCCTGGGTTCACATGTGGCCTTTGGTGGCCAGGCTGGCAGCTATCCTGCCATAGACGGCCGCATTCCTCCGTCTAGTGCGGAGATCATGGATGTTGGGGGTATCCCCCCAAACCTGAATAAGGTCCATGATCTCCACCCTGGACCAGGAAGGCGCCCGCCTTCTCCAGCCCCTGTCGGGCACCTGGGAGCTGGCAGACTGCTCCTGGGGAGCGGTGGAGGGCTGGCTGGCTCATGTTTTGGGGCCTCTGGGTCAGGGGCTCCGGTGGCCACTGCTGGCTCTGGGCTGGCAGGTTTGGAGCTGGCACATGCACTGTGGCCAGGGTCTACCCCTTTAGTGGCTCCGGGGCTGGGGGAGAGGAGAGTAAGTTTTCCTGGTTGTGCCCAGAGTGGCCACCAGGGCTCCCTGGGAAGGGCTGGAGGCCCCCTATTTCGAATTAAGTGTCTACACAGCACTTATTTCAAAATAGCTATTTCGAATTTGGAGTTACTCCTTGTAGAATGAGGTTTACCAAATTCAAATTAAGTGCTCCACTCTTTCGAATTTATTTCGAAATAGCGGTTTGCATGTATAGACGCTATTAAAGTTAATTCGAAATAACGGCTGTTATTTCGAATTAACTTTGTAGTGTAGACATACCCTAAGTTGTGCAAGATTCCTTTCTTTCTGCTGTTCCTTTAGTAACTATTAATCTTGTGTGAAACACTGTAAAATTGTGTGGTGTGAGTGGAGGATGTGTGTGTGTGACAGCTTTCACAAATGCACAGGTAGTCAAGAAGTGGGAACCTTTAAGATAACCAGGAAACATGCATTGTGTCTGAGGCTGAATTGAATTAGCGGCATTGACAGAACACTGGAGACAGGCAGAGACCCTGAAGAGTGAGACACAATGATGGGCAGCCTGACAGTCATCATCAAAGGATAACTCCGGAAAACACAGAAGAACACCGATTGCATCATGACACTGCAATACCCACAGACTCCAATAGAAACTTACATATAGAAGAAGGGGAGCTCTGGCCATTAGGACTCTGGGTTCCGTCCTGCAAGCCAAGCCTCAGAGAAGCCTTGACTTACAATCAACAAGACCCTGACTCCTCGCTTAGTCAGCCTTGCCTGGCCAGCAAGACTGACTTGAGCCACCATGGACTGGTAACGATGCACCATCTGCAGGACCTGTGTGTGTGTGAAGGCATATGCTCTTTTCATTTTGTATTTTCAATAAATGCGGCGTATTGCCTTTTCCCCTAGAAAAGATCCCGTGTGCGTCTTATGAGCATAACACTCCTGCCCCACCCCCATCCCACAGTCCATTTCACCATAGCCACCAATAATCAAAGGGCTATTTCCTGGACTGCTCAGCCCACACATGCAGCAAGTAGTGCTCCAGTTCATTCCTATAGGTTCCAGCAGTACTCCCCCCCCTTCTCCCCTATCCACAAGCATTCCACTAGTCTGTACTCCACACCTCTTCCCCTGCCCACACTCTTCACTACCTCTGCCTGCCCCAGTCCCATACCCAATGACAACTTGAACCACAACAACCAGGAACCTTTTAAATTATTTTTTTAATCCACTTTGTGCTGCTGAATATTGGTAAGTTTCTGGCAACCTGAAATAAAGCTAATCTGTCATAAGGCAGAAAAATTAGTGAAATTACTTTATTTTTTGGACCATTACATTAACCTCTCCCTCTGTACCGATCTAGTAGACCAGGTAGAGACAGGCATTTAGGATACTGGATTTCTCTCAAAAACCTGCACTTCCTCTCACATTGATGCCAATTGTGCTGAGGTGTCTTCTGTTCTGTGAACTCTCCCAGCATGTCCGATTTCAGTGCCTGAGTGGTTCTGAGCAGCTCACCTTTCCCCGCCAGAGCGAATGAGCAGAAACTGATTCATAGTCCCAGATCTCAACTGCTTTATGGCTGAAAACAAAAATTACACAATAAAATACATCCTTTTTAAAGTCGTGGAGGAGGTGAGAGCAACCTAATTCTTAGCAAAGGGACCTCAGGGTTTTCGACCCAGCCCCCCACCCCTGCAGGCTGTCACTGGAAGAAGGCTGGTACCTGGCAGACCGACGCCCTTTCATTATTGCACTGCTAGCTACAAGTTTGACAGTAGTGCAACAGGGAAAGAGTGGCAGCCTGCCTGGTGGTTTTCAGTGCAGGCCATGCCTCAGGCTTGGAACAAGGTGGAGATTCCTTTGTTTATTGTAAGGACACAAAATGCTTTCCACACCTCTCCCCACCTCCCCAATAAAAGGAAGAGGAGGGAGTTAAAGCAAGGACAAGAAACGGAATCAGCTGTGAAATGAGAATGGTTCTTTTATAGTGGGAATCTCCCACCTGCACCCCCCACTCCCAAACCCAGCCTGGCTTCCCCAGGTCGATTGACACACAGCCCTGGGGAATGCAATGTATCAGAGCTGTCATTGCAAGCTTGTGGAGAAGGCTCAGACATGAGCTGCAGTTGTAAAAGGGGGGGGGGGGGGGCACGGTGCTCCCAAGGCAGCTCCAGCCCTGCTGCTGGAGGGAACTGATTGGAAACCTCTTTGGCTGAGGGCTGCTTTGTAATCCAGTCTGAAGTTCCCTCCCTCTATGCACTTTTCCTGGGCCTCAAAGGTCCTACAAGAGAGCAAGGGGACCACCTGAAAATACTGGTACAGGCCACCCACTCAGTCATTTCAAGCTTCTGTCAACCCCTCCTCTTTCAGCTGATAATTTACAAAGAGGAATAAGAGATTTAACACACACCCCCCCCACACACACACACACCACTTTCCCACATATCTTACCATAAAGCTTGCAGAAAAAATCTTTATCAAATAACCGTTCAGAGCCATTGCCCACATGTTCTGAGGGCTCAGGCTTCAAACTACTAGACAGAGAGGCATGGGCCAGCTACATGAACCACTCTCATTAGTTATTTACACATAGTATCATAATATAAATCACAGCTCCATAAACTGCTGCTTATGAGTCCAGGTGCTTGGATAAAACTTAGGGTACGTCTACACAGCAGGGCTTAACTCGAAATAAGCTATGCAAATTGAGCTACGTCAATTACGTAGCTTATTTTGAAATAGGGAGTATCTACACAGCACTTATTTTGAAATAGAGCACTCTTCCTCTGACTTCCCTTACTCCTCGTACCATGAGGGTTACAGGAGTCGGAGTAAGAAGTCCTCCATCTGGACAATATTTTGACACTATCAACTAAGCTAGATTTGTTTGGAAGGCTATTGGGATTCTAGCTTCAGCTGCTATATAAAATGCTGGTTTTCAGACTAAGGGTGTCTCTACACAGCACATTCCAAAATAACTATGCAAGTGTCTACACAGTAATTCTGTTATTTTGAAATAATTTTGAAATAACGAACAACTCATTCCGAAATCTGTAAATGTCATTCCACAAGGAATAATGCCCATTTCAAAATAGCTATTTTGGAATAGGGTGTGTGTGGACAAAGCAGCTAGAGTTACTTTGAAATAAGGGGCCTCCTGCTGGCCACTCCGTCCACACCCCTCAGGACTCTATAGTTCAGTGGGCCCCAACGCGGTGCCCGTGGGTGCCATGGCGCCCGCCGGGGCATTTGTGCGTGCCCACTGAATGATCTGGGCGGCCCCTGCCCCAGGCGCGCAGCACATGCGCGGCCCTGCCCCCGAACGCGTGGCAGCCCCAAAAGGTTGGGGACCACTGCTATAGTTCCTCTTCCCCTACAGCCCTTAAAGCTGCAGCAACAGGGGCAAGGGCTTGTGGCAGAAAGCTGGCCCTGACAGCCTCCAGCCAGACTGCTGCTGTCACAACCAGTCCTAGGGCCATCATGAGTGACCCACAAGCTCCTCAAGAGCCCTCTCCTCCGCTCCCAGGGAGCACTCTGATGACTCCCAGGAGCCTGCCAGGTGCCAAAAGAGGCACGTGCCTTCCTGGTCTGGGACAGAGATCGTGACCCACATTGAGGTGTGGGGTGAGGAGGAAAACCTCCAGGATCTCCACACCAGATGGAGCAACGCCAACATCTACAGCTGCATGGCCGACAGCCGGGCCACATCCAGACCCAGGAGCAGGTCTGGATGAAAGTCAAAGAGCTCTGACAAGCCTATTCCAGGTTGAGGGAGCACAGCTCCTGTTCCGGGGCAGAACCCCACTCCTGCCCCTATTACCAGGACCTGCACCGCATCCTGGCAAGCGGTGCAGCCCCTTCCCCACATTTGGTGGTCAACTCAGGGCTGGAGATGCCCGTCGTCACCCGCCCAGGGGGCAGAGCTGGTCATGGGGAAGAGGAGGAGGATGACAGTGACCCCAACACAGCCAGCACCGTCACCATGCTTACCCTGGAGCTAGTACCCCATGGCCCGGATGTGTCCCAGGCATCCTCTGAGGCCAGGGAAGGAACATCAGGTGAGTGATCTTAGGTACCTGACACAGACAGGGTGGAGGTGACGGGAGGTGAGGGGCTGGGACACGCTCCTCACTCAGCCTTCTTGGCCTGAGGATTGCGCTGCAGTCCGTGCACGTGGATGCACATGCGGCACCAGTCTGTGCCACACAGCACCCCTGGGCTCCTGCTCACAGGATCTGGGGAGGTCGCTCACACATCTGACACCTGGGTGAGACACCCTCCCGCCACTAGAAGGAGGCTGGGGACATGGCCCCACACACACACTTAGGAGTGATGCACACGGGGTCAAGGTATCTGGTGTAGGGCTTCATGAGCCAGGATATGAGAGGGTAGGCCGCACCCCCCACGATGCACAGTGGCATGTCCACATCCCCAACCCTGATGGTGCGCTCAGGAAAGAAAATGCTGGCTTTCAGCTTCTGCAAGATGTTGGATTTTCTGAAGATGCGGGCATCGTGCACCTTCCCTGACCACCCGATTAAGATGTCGGTGAACTGCCTGTGGTGGTCGACGAGGGCCTGCAGGACCATGGAGAAGTAGCCCTTGCAGTTAATGTAGACAGATGCCCAGTGGTCAGGGACCCAGATGGGGATGTGGGTGCCATCAATAGCTCCCCCTCCCCCCCCCCCCCCACACACACACACACACACAGAGTTGAGGAAGCCCATGGCGGAAAAGCCGGTGACGATGGGGTTCACGGCTGAGGTGGATGACTCTGCACAGCAGCACGGTGTTCGCGGCCCTCACCACCTGTAGGAGACAGACAATCACGGGGATGCCAGAGCTCTCGGCAGGTCCCAGAGCCCACCCCCCTACATAGCCCATCCCCTGGCGAGGCTGTGTGAGGGCAGGTTTGAAAAAACACCTGGGGAAGGGGGCTTCCCCTAACACCACCCCCATCCCCAAGCCCCCCTTTCCCTAGGGTTCCCCATTCCATCAGTTCACTCCCCCCCGTGGGACAATAGCCGAGAGTGCCATACCTGCATGATGAGAGCCCCAACGGTCGACTTCCTCACACCGAACTGGTTCCTGACAGATCGGTAACTGTCCGGCGTAGTGAGCTTCCACACAGTGATGGTGACCTGCTTCTCCCGGGGGATGGTGGATCGCATCTGGGTGTCCCATCACGTGAGGGCAGGGGCGAGCCAGGCACACAGCTCCAGAAAGGTGTCCTTCTGCATATGGAAATTCTGGAGCCACTGCTGGTTGTCCCACCGCTCCATAACAGGCCAGTCCCACCAGTCGGAACTGGTGTCCAGCCACCAGAAGCAGTGGTGCACAGTGGGGTGCATCTGGAAGAGCTGCGCACCCAGACAGATAGTGAGGGTCTCCTCAATGAGCTGGGGGTTGCGTTCCTGCAGGGCCAGGAGGGCAGCCTGCAGGAACTGCCGCATGAGCAATAGGGGCTGTCGCGTGAGCAGAGGCAGCTCCGGCTCCATGGCTGGCAAGCTGAGGTGTCGCAAGGAGAACCACAGCAGTCAGAGAAAAGGCTTTGCTGTCCCTGACGGTACGTCTACACTACAACGTTAATTCGAACTAACTTAATTCGAATTAGTTAATTCGAACTAAGCTAATTCGAACTAACGCGTCTAGAACTAAAAACTAGTTCCAATTAGCAAAACGCTAATTCGAACTAACATGTCCACATTAAGTGGACCCTGAACCAGGCTTAAGGATGGCCGGAAGCAGTGCCGGCAGGGCATCAGAGGAGGACTTAGAGCGTGGAGATGCTGTCTCAGGCTAGCCGAGGGCTGCGCTTAAAGGGACCCAACCCCCACCCCGGACAAACAATTCTCAGAGGTGCCCCGCTTGCAAAGCAGTCCTGGCTTGGATTGCCCGGAGTACCCACACTGGGCACATCACAGCACTCGGCCATCAGCCCGGCTGCACTTGCCGCAGGCTGCCATCTGGGGAGAGGGGGCAATTGGGGGGCTGCAGGAGAGCTTCCACCCCCAGAAGCCCGCAGAGCCAGCCCAGTCCTCCCCATCGGGGGCTCGTACCCCATTCCTCCCTCACCTCCTTCCACTTACCCTTCCCTAGCCCCTTTTCTTGATGTACAATTGTGTTCAAAAATGGAATCTGTCTTTACTGAACAAAACTGGGGGAGACTGGGAAAAGGAGGTGGGAGAGGGGAAGAGAGAGGGTGGGAGACGGGAGGGCAACTAAAATGATCAGGGGTTAGGAACAGGTCCCATATGAAGAGAGGCTAAAGAGACTGGGACTTTTCAGCTTAGAAAAGAGGAGACGGAGGGGGGACAGGATAGAGGTCTCTAAAAGCAGGACTTGGGTGGAGAGGGTGCATACAGAAAAGTTCTTCATTAGTTCCCATAATAGAAGGACTAGAGGACACCAAAGGAAAGGAATGGGTAGCAGGCTTCAAACTAATAACAGAAAGTTGTTCTTCACAAAGCAAAGAGTCAACCTGTGGAACTCCTTGCTGCAGGAGGCTGTGAAGGCTAGAACTAGAACAGAGTTTAAAGAGAAGTGAGATCAATTCATGGTGGTTGGGTCCATGGAGTGGTATTAGCCAGGGGGTAGGAGTGGTGTCCCTGCCCAAAGTTTATGAAAGGCTGGAGAGGGATGGCACGAGACAAATGGCTTGGTCACTGTTGTCGGTCCATCCCCTCCAGGGTCCCTAGGGTTGGCCGCTGTCAGCAGACAGGCTACTGGGCTAGATGGACCTTTGGTCTGACCCAGGACGGCCATTGTAAGCTCAGAGCTCAGGGTTGGGGGTCTCAGTGGACCCCCTTGATTTTCATGCACACCTGCTCCTGGGTGGCCAGGCTGGCAGCTCTCCTGCCCTAGACGGCCACTTTCCTGTGCCTAGTGCGGAGATCGTGGACGAGGTCCACGATGTCTGCACTAGCCCAGGCGGGTGCCCGCCTCTTGCGGTCCCGGGCAAGCTCCCGGGAGCCGCCAGCCTGGTCCCAGGAAGAGGGGGAGGGCTGGGGGGCATCGGGTGGGTGGCTCGATCCGTGCCAGGTGCAGGGTCTGCTGGCTGGGTGCTGGCAGGCTTGCACCTGGCACAGGCACTGTAGCCAGCCCGTGCCCCTTTAAGGGCTCCGGGGCCGGGAGGGGGCAGACGAGTTTCCCTGGTGTTGGCCAGAGTGGCCACCAGGCAAACCTGGGGAGGGCTAGCCTCCCACTAGTTCGAATTAAGGGGCTACACACCCCTTAATTCGAACTAGTAGTTCGAACTAGGCTTAATCCTCGTGGAATGAGGTTTACCTAGTTCGAACTAAGCGCTCCGTTAGTTCGAATTAAATTCCAACTAACGGAGCGCTAGTGTAGTGCCTAGCAAAGTTAGTTCGAACTAACATCCGTTAGTTCGAACTAACTTTGTAGTGTAGACATACCCTCAGAGAGGTAGCCAAGCAGGAGAAGAACCTGAGAAATGGCTGTCCGGGGGGTCCCTTTAAACATGAGTCTCAGCCTCAGGCAGCAGCTCCAGGAAGTAACTGCTGTCCTGATGCCCTGCCTGAAGTGGTTCCAGGTGTCCTTAAATGCGATTCAGTGTCCAATCAGCATGGATGAGCTATTACGAAATAAGCTATTTTGGAATAAAAAATCCAAAATAGCTTATTTTGAAATCAGCCTGCAGTGTAGACGTACCCTAAGTGCAGAAATACAAACAGCGCATGGGACTATCTCCTCCAATTCCTTGATTGTTTACAGCATTATGTTAAATCTGCCCCCTTCATACATCTCCCATCCCATACTACTTTGGAGTAACCCAACATGCTTACATTTTAGTTTCAAACAAGTACAACTGTTCATGCTTGTAATACCAGGCTGTTTTAGTACCCCGCCTAGTAACATCAAAAATATACCAAATTACAGGCAGTCCCCGGGTTACGTACAAGATAGGGACTGTAGGTTTGTTCTTAAGTTGAATTTGTATGTAAGTCGGAACTGGTACATATTGTAGGGGAAACTCTAGCCAAACATTTCTCCAGAGCTCAGTTTTATTCTCCCACACCTCACTTCCCTCAGTCCTTTATTCTCAAGCTGAGGTGTCTGCTGAGAAAAGCCGCGGAGGACGTGGGCGGCGGGACCGCGGCGCGTCTCGGCGGTCTGCTGGGGGGGGGGGGGGGAGGGGGAGGGGCACAGCTAGTGCGGGGTTGCCTCACCCTGTTTGTAAGTAGGGATCCGATGTAAGTCGGATCCATGTAACCCGGGGACTGCCTGTACTCACAACTTGAGTCATTTCATTAGCATCTATACACAATTATTTGTCACAGGAACACTTAGATTCACAATAGCTAGGCAATTGATTGTGCAGAGAAGCTAACAATGTTCAAAATTTACATAAACCTTTGTCTTTAACTTGACCAGCACACTGCTTTCCTGTGAAGAATACCCTCCAAGGAAAAGACCCTATAAGCAATATTGCACTACTACCCTGATCACAAAAGCAGAGGCACTATTGATAGGGTCTCTTCCTTAAGGTTAGGAAGCTGGATTGTGCTTCCTGCAGCAGGTGACTGCTGGATCTCCATTACAGGTCTGCAAATGTGGAAGGAATAAAAAAAAGTTAGAAAATAAAGCATCCCTACAAAATAGAGCACCCCTATAAAGAATTATTCACCCCTGAAAGGGGAATAAGAAAGGTTAGTGAGTGTGCAAAACATTTTGTAAGTGCATGAGTGTTTTGGAAAATACAATGTCATAGCCCCCCCACCTCCACCTCCAATGACAAATTTAATTCCAGCATGAATTTTACCCAGATTTCTATACTCTTTCCCGGAAAGGTGTCATAATCCTTTTAAATCCAGATTTTTCCCTCCTCGGTCTAGACCAGGAGTCATCAACCATTTCAAACCAAAGAGCCAAACTACATCAAAATTCAGAACAAGTGATCAACAAACAGCCATAGAAGAATGCCTATTTGCATGACTGAAAATATACAACTTATGTCAATTATCAATAATATTGATTAATAATAGCATAAATGAAACATTGTACTCACAGACTTTATTGAATGGGGCATCTGCTGCTGCATCTTTTCACACATTACTTTGAAGTTTACATCATCACTGGTCAAATCCAACTTCATGCAGGCATTCAGGCTGGCTTCTCTCAATCTTATGGCAGGGGGCTGGGGATGTGGGGGTGCAGGAGTCTGGGTTGGGGTGTATGAGGGGCTCAGGGCAGGGGGTTCAGGTGTATGAGGGGCTCAGGGCTGGGGTGTGTGTGGGGTGCAGGTGTGTTATGATGCTGTGGCCAGATGGGGGCTTGTTGGCCAGTCTGCATTTTTAAATAAAGTAAAATATGATGTCCAACACAAAAGGTTTCAACATTGTCTTTATTTATGGCAGGGCTGGGGAACCTTTTTTGGGTCAGGGGCCACTGACCCACAGAACAATTAGTTGGGGACCACACAAGTGAGAAGCAAAAAACACAACCTCTCCAAAATCCTCCAACCCTCACTGATGTGACCCCCAACTGAGACAACTCACTCCCCTGGCACTTCCAGCCCCATGGGGGACAGGAGGACAGGGAGGACTGGAGTTCCAGGGTTAGTGGATTTTGTGGGCCCCCCTAGGCTCTGGGGTGAGCACAAAAATGAGGGGTCCAGTGTGCAGGACAGGGCTGCCAGTGAGTGGGATAGGGATGGGGGTGCAGGATCTGGGTGGGAGGCAGGGTGCAGGAGCAAGCTCGGGGTAGGTTTCTGAGGACAGGACAAGGAGTAATGGGCTTAAAGTGCAGCAAGGGAGGTTTAGATTGGACATTAGGAAAAAATTCCTAACTGTCAGGGTGGTCAAATATTGGAATAAATTGCCAAGGGAGGTGGTGGAATCTTCCTCTCTGGAGATATTTAAGAACAGGTTAGATAGACATCTGTCAGGGATGGTGTAGGTGGAGCTTGGTCCTGCCTTGAGGGCGGGGGGCTGGACTCGATGACCTCTTGAGGTCCCTTCCAGTCCTATTATTCTATGATTCTATGATTCTAGGTGTCTGGTCAGGGAGGAGGGGGCAGGAGTAGGCCAGGGGAGCCAGGTCTTGGCACTGGGGGAGGGGGTGGTGTGCAGGGTCGGGGCATCATTTACTTGCTTTTTGCGCCTGGATGGGACGAGCTGTCATAACCACGAGGGCTGGCCAGTGCCTGGTGGCTAAGGGGTTAACTGTGGCTCCTGTCCCTAGCCAGGTATCTGGTCAGTCAACAGTAATGCAGGTAGGGATTTCAAACTGGGACAAAGGAATTTTTAACTTTCCCTCCTTTGTCTGATTCAGAGCGGTTTCTTCCAGGTAACAGGGAGATGGGAGGCTGGCGCGCTCTCTCCCTCTCCCTCTCCCTCTCCCTCCCCCCCCCCCCCCCCCCCCCCCCAAGAAAAGTCTTCTCACAATGTGTAAGTAGGGCAAAGTTTAGTTAGCCCGTCAGGTTTTATTGTTTTCTGGAACTGAGGTCCGTGCTGTTAAAAGTGGTTTTTCTCTCTTTTGTAACTAAGTTTGAGCCCATAGGGGGTCCCCCATGAGCAGGGCTCGACAATCTATGTAATCTACTCGCCCATGGCGAGTAGATTACATCCCGGAAGAGCCGGGTTCGGGCGATCTGCGCATGCGCAGAACGCCAGACAGCGCGGCTGGCGAGCAGGGCTCGCCGCGGCTCGGTGAGCCCTGCCCATGAGTATATTAATTGGTGGCTTTTTTTCATCTAGTCACTATGCTTGCAACTGTAATTTTGTTTTGATAATAAAAGTTTGTTTCTTTGTCTAATTAACCAGAATTGGTTGATTTGTGTGTCCTGGTGTTATCTTAGGGATGAAATTTCCCAAGTGATCTCTTCCCTGGTTCTCTTGGAATACTTGGGAGGTGGCAGTGGATAGTCCCCAAAATCTGGGTATTAGGATTTTTGGGGGGAGTTGTACCAAAGCCTGTAGAGACAAGGTTTTGGGGTGCTTTTGCAAGGCCCCACTCTTGCATTTGTCGTGCCAGAGTGGGGAACAGCCTTGACACAGGCCCTGAGACAGCTCCAACGGGCCCCCTCAGTCTCACACACACCACCCAGCGCCAGCCCAGGAGAAGCAGCAGCATCCCGCTCCCATCACCTCCCCAGCTGGCCAGTACTTGGGGGTTTCCAGGGACAAGTATCTCTTGGGCAGGATCTGCAGGCAGCGCTGGAAGAAGCGCACATGCCACTCCTTCAGGAAATCCAGCTGCTCCTCATCCCCAAAGCCTGGATCCTCTGCCACCATTAACCCCCTTGGCTGCAACCCCCCAGCCATTGTGCCCCCACACAGTGGAAGCCATAGGCTGAGCCCACCTGGCTGCTCCTGGAATCTCAGGCCCCAGGGGCAAGGGGAGCCCGGAGCCCCTCCTGGAGCAGGTGCTGCAGGATCCTCCAGGCTCAAACCAGCCACACCCAGGCCTGGCTTCCCCCAGACCCTGGTGCTGGTGTGGCTGTGCTCACAGCCTGCCCTCTCCTACCTCACAGAGGACCTCTCCTGTAGTGCCTGGCTGAGCGTGCACCTCTCCCTCCAATTGCTCTTCACCCACAAGCTGGTGGACCTGGCCGTGGTGAGAGCTGGATGGCGCGTTTCGAGCACCACCCCCGTGCCCACCGTCACCTGGACAGACTTCAGTAGCCACAGTTTCTGCATAACTAAGGGTGGGAAGGTTCTGCAGACAGAAGTGGCTGTTCAACACATTGGTGATCACATGCATAAACCTCATTCAAGAGGTAGGACACCGCTGCATCTTCTCCAAATTCAGAGCTGCCCCACTGAGGCTATGTCTAGACTGCAGGCTTCTTTTCGGAAGCTTTTCCGGAAGAAATCTTCTGAAAAAACTTCTTCTGAAAGAGAGCATCCACACTGCCCAATCACATCGAAAAAGCCATCTGCTTTTTCAAAAGATAATATCCACACTGAATAGACGCTCTCTCACATGTAAGCTGTGATTACTATGGACGGAGTGGTCACCAGGGCACCTGTGCTTTTTCCTCTTCTTGCGAAAGAACTCCCTCTTCCCCGTCCACACACACCTTTTTCTGAAAGAGCTATTTCGAAAAAGGCTTCTTCCTGGTAGAAAGAGGTTTACCAATGTCAGAAAAACCCCTCTGTTCTTTTGATTTTTTTCGAAAGATCGTGATTACAGTGTGGACGTAAGTGGAGTTTTTTCAGAAAAACTGCCATTTTGCTGAAAAACTCTGCAGTGTAGACATACCCTGAGTCAACCTGCTTTGCTCTAGCTGAGCTATTAAATAAACCTCTCCCATTATACTTGTTATCTAGTAACACTTGAGAATCTAGGGAGAAGAGGAAAGAAACTTTATTCCCAGGCCATCCCAAACCAATTCACAAATTTGACACTTTAAGCTTCTCTTTCCTCAGCCTACTTTCCAAAGGGTTAAAGAACGGACAATCCCCCAATTCACAGATTCCTGGCTAATTTATGCATTCCACAATGATCTGGTCTTGAGCATTAGACATCCCTGGCATTTGGCATTCTGGTGTGAGACAGCTCTCTATCGCCCTTTGATGATAGTTCGCTGGCCAAAAGAAACTAAAAACCAAGAGCACTACTGAAAAGTGGGATCAGGGCAGAGGATGCATTAATTGTTTTCAAATTAGACTGATAAGAAAAAACACATCCAATTTGCACCTCACTTTCCATCCACCCATGCCCTTTTTCAGGTGTTCCTTGGAGGCAGATAGGAATCTTTTTCTTCATTATTTGTATTAACCTTTATTTGCAGTAATTGAAGGGTCATGTTCCCAGAAAGTTGTTGTAAACGTATCAGAACCATTTTAGCAAAGTTGAGCATTTTCCTTACCTTGGCAAATTATTTTCTGTTAATCCTGCTTTTCAACAATCTTGGAGAGCCAGATCTTTAGTAAGACTAATGACATTTAAAAAGATACAGCTATGCTCAGCCTTCCCTTTTCCATCTATTCTGATCCAATAATTCCTGTCTCTCATTCACTTTTACTAATTTTTTTCCTTCTTCAGCCTGGATGTTATTTCAAACAGAACCATAACAACCCACATCCCTTTAACCTCTCTAATGGCCCAAATAACTGCTCCCACTGGTGAGTTTAAAGCTTAAAGTTACAGTTAACACACTTCAGGTGGCGTTACTATGCCACAGCAATCTAGGGGGAAAAAATACAATGTTAAACAATCTCTATACATCTTTGATCTGTGATATTATTATAAAACCTGCAGCTGGCAGGAGAGAGCAAGGGACAATTAAAATCATAGCTAAAATGAGGATGTTAAATTGCAGTTACCAAGCTAATCATATAGTCGATACAAATTGTATCGACTATACAATTAGTCGATAGGAGAGCTCTGCAGAGGCGCAGTGCGGGGAGCTCCAGGAGCCACCTGTGCTGCAGCTCTGCATTTTATATATAGTAAGAGCCGCTGGGCTCTTACTACATTTAAAATGCAGAGGCGCAGCGACCAGCACGAGCCAGGACTGCTCGGTCCCAGCTTGCGCTGAGTCCAGCAGCCCCTGTTAATCGTGGAGAGCCCTGGCTGGCAGGAACAGGGGCTGCTTGGTGGCAAAAGCCCCCATCCACGAGGGGCCCCCTGCAGGGCCCCTGCAGACAGCTGCTGCTTTGCAGCCAGCCTCCTCTATCCCTGCCCCCCCCCCGCCCCGCCCCCTGTTGCCTCTGATAGAGGCAGCAGAGAGGGGGGCAGCTGGCACCCTGGAGACAGTGCTGGGTTAACTGGCTTTTAAGCCAGCTTCCCCCAGCACTGGCTCCTGCTCCCTCCCCTCCTTGCTGCCTCTGATAAAGGGAACAAGAGTGAGGGGAAGCAACTAGTCAAGCCACTACTCGACTATCCAATAAGTTTATGCTTATCAGATAATCAACTAGTCGCTCACATCCCTAAGCTAAAAGTCTAGGACAGGGTGGGGAACCTAAGGCCCAGGGGCCTAATCCAGCCCCTGGCTTGCCTGGATTTGGCCCCCAAGGCTCAGGGCTCTTACTCCCAGCATCAGGGAACACCCCCCCCCCCCCCCCGAGGCTGGGGAGGGGGGCGGGGGTCACAAAATCTACTAATCCAGGCCACCCAAGATCTGCTGTATGAGGGGAATGTGGGGAGTGTCTTTCTGCTTCTCAGTCCGGGGCCACGGCAGTGAGGAGTTTTTTTGTGTGGTCCTTGATTGATTTTAATGTGGGTCAGCAGCCCGCAACCCAGAAAAGGTTCCCCAACCCGGGAAAATTCACATTTATGTCAATTTGTGTTTATGCTGCTGGATCTGCACTTAATGCCTAGATTAAGGATGTAAAAGACTAGTCAACTATCCAATAAGCATTTGCTTATCAGATAGTATTTTGACTAGTCGACATCTCCCCCCTTTGATGCCTCTATAAGGGTATGTCTACAGTAAAAAGTTAATTCGAACTAACAGCCGTTACTTCGAATTAACTTTGATAGGCGCTACACATACAAACCGCTAGTTCGAACTTAATTCCAACTAGGTAAACCTCATTCCACGAGGACTAAGCCTAGTTCGAATTAAGGGCTGTGTAGCCACTTAATTCGAACTAGTGGGAGGCTAGCCCTCCCCAGCTTGCCCTGGTGGCCACTCTGGGCACCACCAGGGAAACTCTTCTGCCCCCCTCCCAGCTCCGGACCCCTTAAAGGGGCACAGTCTGGCTACGGTGCCCGTGTCAGGTGCAAGCCTGCCAGCACCCAGCCAGCAGACCCTGCACCTGGCACGGCATGAGCCAGCCACCCGCTGCCACCCAGCCCTCCCCCTCTTCCCGGGACCAGGCTGGCGGCTCCCAGGAGCCTGCCCAGGGCCGCAAGAGGCGGGCGCCCACCTGGTCTAGTGCAGACATCGTGGACCTCGTCCAGGCTTGGGGGGAGGCCTCCAACGTCCACAACCTCCACACTAGCCAAAGGAAAGTGGCCGTCTAGGGCAGGAGAGCTGCCAGCCTGGCCACCAAAGGCCACATGCGAACCCAGGAGCAGGTGTGCATGAAAATCAAGGTGGTCCAGTGAGACCCCTGGCCCTGAGCTTAGAACATAAGAACGGCCGTCCTGGGTCAGACCAAAGGTCCATCTAGCCCAGTAGCCTGTCTGCCGACAGCGGCCAACACCAGCTACCCCGGAGGGGATGGACCGAAGACAATGACCAAGCCATTTGTCTCGTGCCATCCCTCTCCAGCCTTCCACAAACAGAGGCCAGGGACACCATTTCTACCCCCTGGCTAATAGCACACCATGGACCCAACCTCCATGACTTTATCTAACTTCTCTTTAAACTCTGTTCTAGTTGTAGCCTTCACAGCCTCCTGCAGCAAGGAGTTCCACAGGTTGACTCTTTGCTTTGTGAAGAACTTTCTGTTATTAATTTGAAGCCGGCTACCCATTCATTTCATTTGGTGTCCTCTAGTCCTTCTATTATGGGAACAAATGAAGAACTTTTCTTTATGCACCCTCTCCACACCACTCATGATTTTATAGACCTCTATCCTGTCCCCCCTCAGTCTCCTCTTTTCCAAACTGAAAAGTCCCAGTCACTTTAGCCTCTCCTTATATGGGACCTGTTCCAAACCCCTCATCATTTTAGTTGCCCTTTTCTGAACCCTTTCCAAGGCCACAATATCTTTTCAGGGGTGAGGAGATCACATCTATACACAGTACTGAAGATATGGCTACCATAGTTTTATACTTCCCCTCCTCCTTCTTCCCTTGGCTTCCCCCTTCCAGCTCCCTCCTCCCAGGTTTCCCCCTCCCCTCTCCCAGCCTCTCTCTTCCCCTCTCCCACCTCCTTTTCCCAGTCTCCCCAGAAGTTAATCCCCCCCCCCCAGTTTTGTTAAATAAAGAGAGTTTCTATTTTTGAACACACGTGTCCTTTATTTTGTACATCAGGAAGGGGGGCTAGGGAGGGGTAAATGGAAGGAGGTGAGGGAGGAATGGGGCACGAGCCCCCGATGGGGAGGACTGGGGTGGCTCTGCGGGCTCCTCGGGGTGGAAGCTCTCCTGGATCCTGACAGCAGCCCGATTAACACCCCCCCCCCCCCCCCCAGATGGCAGCCTGTGGCAAGTGCAGCCGGGCTGATGGCCGAGTGCTGTGATGTGCTGAGTGTGGGCACTCAAAGACAGGACTGCTTTGCTGTCCCTCATTGAGGTAGACAAGCAAGCGGGGAACCCTGAGAACTGTCTGTCCGGGGTGGGGGTCGGGTCCCTTTAAGCACAGCCCTTGGCTAGCCTGAGGCAGCAGCTCCACACACTAAGTCATAACCTGATGCCCTGCCGGCACTGCTTCCAGCCAGCCTTAACCTCGGTTCAGGGTCCACTCAGTGTGGACATGCTAGTTCGAATGAGCAAAATGCTAATTTGAACTAGTTTGTAAGTCTAGATGCGCTAATTCGAATTAGCTTAGTTCGAATTAACTAATTCAAATTAAGTTAGTTCGAATTAGTGCTGTAGTGTAGACATACCCTAAGATAGATAGAGGCAGCAAGAGGGGGGGAGAAGGAGTACTTCAAAGTGGCAGACGACTTTTCAAAGGGGCAGCTGCTGCACAGCTGATCTGTGGATCAGCTGTGCGGTGGCTGCACCTTTAAAATGCCGCCCATGTGCCTTTCAAAAGGCAGCCGTTGAGCCCAGGATCAGCTGGGGAGTTGATCCCGGGCCCCTCATAGCATTTCCCCAGAACCCGGGATCAGCTGGGGAGTCCCCATCTGATCCCGGGTTCCAGAGAAGTGCCACATGGAGCCTGGGATCAGCTGGGGAGTTCCCAGCTGACTCCGGGCTCCGCTGCCCCTTTAAAACAGGCGGAGGCGGCAATTTCAAAGGGGACTCCCAGCTGACCCTGGGCTCCGGGGATTCAAAGGGGCAGCTGCCGTGGAGCCCGGGGTCAGCTGGGGATTCCCCAGCTGACCCTGGGCTCCTAGTGGCATGCAGTGTAGCATGGAGCTCGGGGTCAGCGGGGGACTGTGAGTCCCCCGCTGCCCCCGAGCTCCATGGCTTTGAAATGCACAAGAGCCCCCACTGGGGACTCTTGTGCATTTGAAAACAGGCACCCCTGTGCAGGCCAGAGTCAGCAGTACTTCCCACTGGCCCCGGGCTGCAGGGCGAGTTCTGCATTCCTCCTTTGAAATGTACAAGAGCCCTTCCTGGGCCTCTTGTACATTTCAAAGGAGGAATGCGGAAGTGCCTGTCAAGTAGTCGATGGAAATTCCATTGACTAGTCAATTAACTGCATTTTAACATCCTTAGCCTAGATGTGTCTCAAGAATTTCCTTACATTCAATATGCCAAATAAACTTAAGGGCAGAACCCCTCTCCCCCTCACACACACCAATTTACAGGAGAAAAATAAAGGTTGAATCAACATTCAGTAATATTCACACCCACCACTTGCAAACAATATGCAAACCCTGTGTTGATTCCTTTCCCTTTGCAGGAATGCTTCTCTGGAATGCATATGGGGGTTATTTTAAAATAAGTGTTCCAACACAAGATTATGAAATGCCTTCTATTTATACCTCATGAGGCTGAGTGTCTCTAGATGTGTTCAGAAAACTCTTTTGCCTTTATTCACATTTATAGAAACTAAATGTAAACATCACCAGGACTAGTATGGAAATAACGCTTTAAATGCTGCTCAATAAAGGAAATGTGCTGGAATTTTAACCCACACAGCCATAGTGGAGTCACTGCAATATTTTTAACCCAGCTACCCATTCCTGATATTAACAGGCAGAATAGACTAAACTGACCCTATTATGGAGCTGAGAGCTAAATAAAATAGTGAACTGGCTTCCCAGAGCTCAGAGGCCTCCTGCTTACCTATTAGATCATACCTTGGATGTTCTGGTTTAGTTTAGGAAGCTATTTCCCTGTCCTCCTCCCCCTTTCCTTTACTAGGTTTTCTGTCTTCCTCTTTTCATTCTTTCTGGTTAACGTGCCACTCTGGAGGCAGATTTTGTTTTCAAACCAGTTGCTACCTCACAATAGCCAGGTAACAAACCACCAGCCTCTTCATGGTTTCCTGCTTATAGCTATTTCAATAGATGAAGGGAGCTAAATGGTTTCAAAAAGCCATCTTGCAATATATATATAAAATTCTATGGATTGTTTTCTGAAAAGGAATTGACATTACCACCAAAGGTCAAGTCAGAAGCTGTGGAAACCACTGGATGCCAAGACTTGATTTAGTTTTCCATTAAAAAAAGTCATTGTTTTAAGACAGGGAAGTGGTGCCTTTTTATTCCCCCCCCCCCCCCGGAACAAAATTCTTAGCATTCCATCCATGACTCCTTAAACCTATTGAGCAAGTCAGTACAAATCCTTCCAGATAAAAAGGTGATTCTTACTTCCATTCAAGAGTCAACCTGTCTAAGGTGTGCAAGAAAACTCCAGAAAGTAAGCGTCTGTAAATCCGCTCTGAAAACACTGGCTTCCCCAGTGGATTTCAATTGAGCTTGAGGGAATTGCCATTTATCAGTACATCCCCCTTCTCCTGAAATCAGGGGAGGGGAGAAGGGGATTACACTCCAGAATGCCCTGCTATTTGATTCTTGCTTAAAATATTTAGTTTGTGGGTTTCAATAACCCTTTTCTCAGCAGTACATTTCCTCCCCTGGCAGACGCCCCATCTGCATCAGTGAGCTCCATTAAACAGAATGACAGAGTTCCTTAAACAGCCTAGACTTTGTAACCCCACAATATGGCTTTTCTGCATGGTGTTTACCAGCACTCTGCTGTCTGATGTGGGAAAAAAGTGGCACCATGGTACCAAATACAGAAGCAAAATAGGGCTAAGTCCTACCACCTTCAATGTGCTGAGCCAGTAAACCTAGCAAAGCAAACAAAATGCCTTAAAAGTGCTCTGCTGCTTGATTAAACTTGTGGGACTGGCTTCGGGGTGCACAGACCATTGTGAAATTCCACTACCTTGCTCACAAATCAGAGGGTGCATGCATGCATTTGCCCTGATGGAGGGACTGGCTCCCCCTGCACTGCCCCCGCAACCAACAGGAACTGTTTTTGCGGGGGAAGAGTGGGCATGACTAAGTCCCTCCTCCAAACCACCCAAGTAAAAGTCAGAGAATGAGCGACCTTAACAAGGATCTGGTGGTACTCAATGCAATGACTCAAAAAGTCCCCCCGGGGAAAAAAATCCCTCTAAAAACTTAAACCATTTGATTTCACTTTCCGTTCCAATTGGTTGTGTAGCCAGGGTGCAGGTCTGGCCTCCTCCAGCACACTAATACCCGATGTAGCTGCCTTCACAGGAGGGGTTCTTTTAACAAGTTTATGCAACAACTGGCTAGAAGCTCTTTCAAAGCCCTCCCCCCACACGCGACCTGATTCCCCACATTCCATAAAATATCCCCTCCCTCTCCACTGCCCAACTGGAGACAAGCCCTGGAGTCCACCCACACCCACACCCACACAAATGGTTTCCCTTGCACAAATAGGGACCCCTGAAGGGGCCTTTTGCTTCCAAATCCTCCCTTTTTCTTTCCTCCAGTTTATTTTCCCTCCCTCTCCCCTTTCACTGTTAAAGCCCTGGCTGGTTGAGGAATTTAACAAAAAAAATTGAAGGGTTTGGAATGTATAATCTCTATCTCCAGCCCAAAATTGTCAGCCCCCCTGCCCCTTTGGAGTTCTGCCTTTTGCTGCTTTAAGAGAAACTTCCTAGGGCAGCAAATACTCCATGCATAGAATGAATTGTCTCACCTATGGCATTATTAGGTTTGCACTACCTGAGCCTTCCTGATGAGCCTCTTTGAGGAAACAGCATAGAATGTAACTGAAAGGTATTGCAAAACAAACAAACAAAAAACCAACCCTCCCACCCACAGCAGCCTCCAGTTATTTTCATGCCCAAACCCAGGGGCACTTTCAAGCACATTTGCTAAATTGGAGAACTTGTTCAAGTCATAAACTTCAACTCATCAAACAACAGGCAAGGGGGACAACAAGCAAGGCTGCCATGAATGTGGAGGCGGCCATTTTATACCCTTGTACTCCCCCAGAATCTCACCAAGGCTTGTTTCCATTTACTGCTGGGATTCTCCACCCAGCATGGAGGTGCAATGGGTTTCTTTTCAGAGTCCATCCTAACCCACCCCACCCTGAAAAGGGATCTCTTTATTATTACTCTGAGGTCAATGAGCTGTTACTCTTGTGCTACGAGTTATGTAATCTGGAGGATGGTCATGCCAACAAATGGCACCTTTACAGGTCTCCCAACTTTTGATTAATCCAGTATCAGGGGTGGGTGGCAAATGCAAAATTAAACAGGCCCTACTGTTTCTTCACACACAAAAATGGCAAACATGCCACAATGCACAAAGATGCATTTAAAAAAATCCTAGGAGAAAGGGAGCCAAGGCAGCTCATGTTACCTCCTCTTCAGCATGTGAAACATACCATATCAGCTGCCTGATTTTCTTTTCAGCCACGATCACTTTGCCTTCTGGTTCAAACTGGAAGGCTTAGACCCTTCCCCACCCTCCCACTCCTCTGGTTGTGGAGGGTTGAGAGGCTTTCCTAGCCCCTCACACTAAATATCAGAACTGCACATTTACTATTATTATTAAAGAATTAGAGTGTATTATTGTGGACACTACTTTCCCTGCTCCCTCTGAAGTGGGATTCAAGCCATACCACTTTCTGCCTCCCATGCCTCCCTAACTAGCACGCCCTGGGCTGAGTTTGCATGTGCATTCCAACCCCAACTGCTCTTTCCCATAGGTCTGGGTTCCAATAACACAGCTTCCCTTCTACTTCTTCTGTTCCCCTTCCCCATCCCAGATAATAGCCTTGGGCCCCAGCAAAAAGGTCCTTTCTCCTGCTTTCCCCCCCCCTTTCCTTGGCCAACACTGCTTTCTCAGCAGCTGCAAGTGAAAATTCCACATCTGCCTCCAACAATTCAAGTGACAGTTGACAATATACTGTTGTGTAAAGATCAATTCTTAACTCAACTACCAAGTCTGCCTCACCAATGCCTTTCTGGATTCATTCCATTTTTGCTATTCAGGAAACCAGGGCAGGATAATGCCTTTCAAAACCCCTATTATTTACACGCCTGGGTTTTTTGCTTGTTTTAAGGGAAATGAATTTGCAATTCTTACTGAAATCTAAATACTAATTTCTCTAAAATCAAATAAGTACAATGGAACCTGGAAAATACAGCATGGAAGAAGCAAGAAATGAAGTAGTATGAGAATAAATACAAAAGCCACTGAATTCCATAGACAGTGAAAACATTCTTCACTTCTTATAACTCTGGTTTAAAACCAGAAGCAAAGAGAGGATCAAAACCCTAGTGGGATTTTTAGTAAAGGTGTTTGTTCTAAAGGAGGACATTTTTGGGGAGTCAGGTTTTAAACATCATAACAGAGGGAGAGCTGCCTATTCAGACACATGAAATAACTACACAAAGTTCCAGCAAAGAGACTGGATGTGCAACAGTAACTGATCGTAATGATGTATTAAGACTGGAACCAAATGCTTTGACAATATTATTGCACTGCTTTATTTGTGCAGACAGTAGTGCAACATTGTCAGAGCCAGCGATACCAGCAGTCACTGTCACATTGTGCACAGCTGTCCCTGCATCCTTTTGTAAGGGACTGTTACATTAGATTGTTGACCACAATAAGGTTTTTATGTTAGCCCCAATAAAACTCTGCATGGCTTAAAGTTTGAGATTGTAATTAGAGAAGGTAAAACAACAAAAATTAGTTAAAAATGAACAGACCACTGTTAAACCTGGCTCCTTAATTCACTCATGTCTTTCACTATGTAACCAGTACAGCAACTCCCAGTACAGTTTAAAGACATTTAAATTCAGCATCCCCAGAAATATTAGTTTCTATAAAGGCAAATTAAGCAGTAAATTAATCTCGTATACACAATTTTAAAACAAGTATTCAATAGGTGCCATCATGAATTTTAGAAGTTCTCCAGACTGAATTGTACTTTTCATGATGGTTGAACAACAGAGACTATAAAACATGGCGTGTACATGTGTGTGTGTGTGTGTAAGTAAGTAATGGTATAAATACACAGGATCTTTAATGTGTTATGGAAAATGTTACAGAATTGCTAAATATCAGTGTGAAGAGATATACACAAAAATACAAAGTGTGTGTTTGTGGGTGTTACAGTCTTTCACAATCTCCTGTCATCTGAAGAAGTGGGCTGTGCCCACGAAAGCTTATGATACCATCTACATGTTTTGTTAGTCTTTAAGGTGCTACTAGACTATTTGTTGTTTTTTAAGTTTTTCCTGTTAGGGTGTGTCTAGACTACATCTCTCTTTTGACAGAGGGATGTAAATTAGACACTTTGAAATTGCAAATGAAGCCGGGATTTGAGTTTCCCATGCTTCATTTGCATAATCACGTCATGGCGCTCTTTCGAAAAAGCACTATTTCAAAATTGAAGCCACAGTCTAGTTCTTTTGAAAATAGAAGCCTTTTTTGAAAGATCCTGTAAACCTCAAAAAATAAGGTTTACAGGATCTTTCGAAAAAGGGTTTTATTTTCAAAAGATCCCCATCTAAACTGCCAATTTTCTATCAAAAAGCCCCATGTCGAAAAAACCCGCGTCTGCCATTATGCAAATGAAGCGTGGGAAATTTAAATCCTGGCTTATTTGCAATTTCCGAGTGTCTAATTTACATCCCTTTTTCGAGAAAAGGGATGTAGTCTAGACACACCCTTACAGACTAACTCGGCTACCCCCTGAAGCTTTTGAACATATATTTTTGTGTGTGCCACCATACAAAAAATTCCAATATGAACATCACAGAATCTGACACACAAAATAAGAGCATTAAAGTCAGACTTCAAAGGTTCGTGATCACCTTAAACATATTGGAAGAATGTAATAAAAAAAATCCCTCAAATTGTTCTTTTTTCACCCCATGTCGTGCCCACCTTGGAATTTTATAACAATGAACTACTCACAAGTCTCAAAACACTAGTAAACAAAATAGACAGCATGATGCCTTAAACTCACAGAAATGTTTGGAGTAGTCCTGTAGCACCTGAGGGTACATCTACACAGCAGGGCTTAACTCAAAATGAGCTACTACGTCACATAGCTTATTTCGAAATTAGGAGCATCTACGCAGCACTTACTTCGAAATAGAGCACTCTTCCTCCGACTCCAGTCGGAGTAAGAAGTCCCCCAACTTGACAGTATTTCAACATTATTTTGAAATAACTGCCTGCTGTGTAGACATGGACTAAGTTATTTCGAAATAATGTTAGTTATTTTGAAATAATGTTGCTATGTAGATGTACCCAGCACCCTAAACTTGAAATAAGTATCTTATATCGAATCTATTTCTAAATAGCTTATTTTGAAATTTGGCACGCCTACACAGCACCAAATTTCGAAATAACACGCTATTTCGAGCCATCCCTTAACCCTTGTGCAACAAGGTTTACCAGGATGGCAAAATAGCACACCCGTTATTTCAAAAAATATTTCGAAATAACGTGTGGCTTGTGTAGACGCAGGGTAGCTATTTTGGGATACCTCCGGTATCCCGAAATAGCCGTGCAGTGTACGTACCCTTAGAGACTAACAAAAATAGATGTAAGACTTTACAATCTGCAATCTCTCCCCTGATTGAATAACACATTCACATGTATAAAAATCTTATTTCACACATGTGCATAAATATACTGGAATACTGGAATTTTTGGGTTGTTTGCCCATTCTGAAGATGGTGGGCTGTGAAAGGGGATCATGTTTCTGCCAGCCAATGCCCTTTTAATATTGCACTGCTCATCATAATTGCCAGTAGTACAACAGAAAAAGGACTCTGGACAACAGTATATTTCAGGGACTTTCCAATATAAATGACAAATCAGTAACTTCTCAAAGGGATTGCGCCTTCTGTGCATAATTTAGTCTAAAACACATATGTTACAGTCAACAACATGAGTATCTGAAAACAGCCATTCTTCTAAATTAACTTTTTGATATTTCACAACTTTATTTTACATTAAATTCTGCAACTTTTGCTGAAGTTAACTCAACTTCTTAATTTTTTTAAATTTTATAATAAAGGTGTTGTAGTATAAGAAGGGAAAGACCATAGCTGTTTTTCCCTCCCTTACATTTAAGAGAAAACATATTACAAACATATGTATAATTTATATGAAGCTTTATATTAAAAAGACAAGATGTAGGAGCAATGAACAGCTTTTACCATTTTTTCCTCAATTACTAGCTGAAAAGTTTGGTACTCGTTAAAAAAGACATTTGATACTATTCCAAAGTATTATGATTAATGTATTTTTAAATGCTAAGATTTTGCTTTCTTTAAACAAATATTTTACTACACATGCCTTATAACAACAGACATCAAGAAGTGTGAGAATTTTGCAAAATCATTCTCTTACATAAAAGTACTGAAACATTGATAGTAAAGAGAAAAATCACAATCATTATAGATTAGACATTGTGAATAATTTTTAGTTAACATTTAAAAATCAACTTATTTAGGTTTAAAACTGTTTATCTTTTGTTTCCTTAAATTACTTCAATTTACAAAAATCAGAAAAACATAACTGCTAGTTAAATAAGGATCATTGACTGGCAAAATAATAAAACTAATACTTTGGTTTCAAACTTTAAACAATACCAAAAAATCTAAACTTCTCATACACTGTAGTCAAATGAAAGTCTCAGAAGGAGCCCTGTTAGTTTGTAACTTAAAAAAAAACAAAACAACAATGGTCCGACCATTTTTTAAAGGGTTTTTTTTGTAGTCTAATAAGACTAAGACAAAATAGCAAGTCTATTAAAGTCATGGGGAGTCTTCCTGAGTAAAAAGTATTCGAAGTGAGGTTTACTTTCTAAATCTTAAGGACAGTTAGCAGAAAGCCAACTGGGATGTGAACTGCAAAAACGCCATTTGAATCTGAATCTGTATTTTGTTGCTGAATTATGTTATTTTTATTTTGATTACCGTTGTTGTTTTTCTGCCAAGTGTATTGCTTAACCGAGATACCTGGACTAGTTTGAAGATGTTTAAAGCGGGGTGGGGTGTGTGTGTGTGTGTGTGTGTAAAAAGAATGTGCTTGAACTTTAGGGTTTTTTTTTAAATGGTTTGTATTCTACTCTAGGGGACGAGGTTTCCTTACACAGATCGAAGACCACACACTGGAGCCGTGGTGTCCAACGCTAGCGGCTATTTGGCCGGTTGAGAGTGGCTAGTTTTCTATAGCAGAACTGGCTGAACACCATGGCATTAGAGGGAAGCTGAGTGGAATTGGAGTAAAGTGCAAGAATGCCAAAGATACACTTTCGGCTGCACACCTTGGTTTATTGCAAAAATTGTGGACTATTTAAGCAAAGTATTAGTTTTATGAGATTTAAATATTAAGTCAATATAAATACTGGCCGGAGGTAGCGTGTGACTTATTGCCTCGCTTATTTTGTTGTGTGTGTGTGTGTGGGGGGGGGGGGGTGAATTTTCAACAAATGATGCCTCAGCATTTTTTTCAAAGTTAAACATCAGAATCGTTTTCTCCAGGCTAACCCAAAGCTTTACAGCACAATACAAGCTAGCAACAGAGAAGAAAACCTCCCCTGAAACACAATACTCAGCGATTAACTGTGTCTGTGTGCAGAAAGGGGGAGGCGAGGGAATGGAGTCTACTCTGGCAAAAAGGATTTGATTCGTGGGATCACACTCAATTTCTCAAATGTTTGCATAGGTGAAATGTTTTGGGGGAGGGAGAGAATTAGCTCACCACTCTAGTTTAATTTTTCAGATTAGCCTTCCCGAAAACGTTTCTCACAACACATCTCCCAGCCTCACATAAAATAGATACCCTCTTTCTAATGTTTAGGTGATAATGGGAATCCAGTATATGTTCTAGTCCTTCCAATTGGAAACTTTATTTCCATTTCCTTGCCTTTTAAACAGCTGAGTAAACTTTAACCCTTTGTATTTACTGCAGCGTAAACAAACAAGTCACCATCCACAACAAGAAATAACTTCTGAAATCTACACACACAACAGCGAGAACGTCTACTCTAAGCATTGCGCGCACGCACACACTGCCCGTTTCCAATGGCCATAGGGTGTGAAAATGCTCCTGCTCCTTAATGAGCGGAACCAGCACACTCGAGAGCGTAAGGCAGAACGCTGGTGTGGCACAGAGGGCCAGGATTCCAAATCTCGAAGGAAAGAAGTGAGAAAGGGAGGGGAGGGGTACGCCCCTTTACACCGCCTTCCTCTACTCCAGCCCTCACGCGTATCCTCCAGCCTGGATTCTCTTTACAACAAGCCGGTTTAAGAGAAGAACCGAATCCCCCCGCTTAGCAGCTGTGAGTGGGAACCCCAGGCCTGCCCCGCTGCTGCCTAGCACACACTCACGCCCCGCTTCTTTCTCGCTCCCATGGCAGCAGCTGAAAAGCACGTTCCTGGCCCTAGGAGCGACATTCTGAGCGCACCCAATTTAACCCGATTTAAAGCCTTTTGCATCCCCTCCGCATCCTCCCCCTTTTAGCCCTAAGCTCCCGCCATTTCCGCCCAATCACCCGGATGCTACTCACTAACAGCAGGAGAGGGAGAGAGAACCCCCAAATTCCATGAATGGTACCTGGCCAAGAGAGGGACAGATCGTCGCACCAAGAAGAAAAAAAGTCAAAAGAAGAGCAAAAGAGGTAGCAAGAACTGTCCAGCTCCCCTCCCCCCATCTCCTGGGGTCTTGGCTCCATGGTCCTGGGCAAAGCTGGCCGTATTTCAGCTTCAGTTTCTAATCAATAAAAACCTGGGAAAATCCTCCAGTACAAACCTCATGGCCTTCCAGCTCCAGCCTCCATCTTTAACTAGTTGACATTCAGCTCCTGCCTGACCAATTCCTCATTAGCATACTCCCAGCCTATTGGCCCATCCTTGCGCTAGTCTTTGCCACCGCCTCTCCCATTGGCTCCCGGGGAGGATATTTAAAAATATTATCTTCTTTCCCATTGGCATCCTGGCGCTTACGTCACGACATGCGCTTTATTTTAACAATGAATGCACAAACACATTCTTCCATTGACAATTTTTTTCCTGTACTTTGCCCGCCTTTTCTCCAACTACATTTTCATTGATTTTTTTTCAACTGAGGAGGTCCTGGTTGTAAACAAATAAATCAAAGGCGAACTGAGGGGAAACCTGAAAAATATTATTTTCCCTCTCTCTTTTGTTTGGTAGTGGCGGTGTTGGGAAGACAAACTGATCCCCATTTGGTTCCTCAGTGAGAGGTGTGGTCATTGTTTTTCTGCTTTGCTTAAGACGTTGTAACTAATTTATACATTTTTTGTTTTTAAATCTAGACCTGCTTCCTAGTAGCAGAAAACTTTAGTATGCACTTTTTTCAAACACATTTACTATATTGTTTGTATTTATTTCTTAGCTTTTTACTCATTACTGGGGTGGGGGGGAACTTTGTATATGCCTCTAATAAGAGTCTCTTTTTCCTCCCTCTCCTTGTATCAAACTAGTAAGTTACAAAGTGGATTGCTATGTTTTTTCACACTCTCAGTGTACTGGATATACACTTAACATGGGACCAAACACAACAAGGGATTTAATTGTTAGTGACTATTACACACCACTCTGCTCAACTGAGGAAGTAGGTTTTGCCCATGAACGCTCATTATATATGTCTCTAAGGGTGTGTCTACACAGCAAAGTTATTTTGGAATAATGGCCATTATTCCCAAATAACTATGCGAGCATCTACACAGCAATTCCGTTGTTTTGAAATTATTTCAAAATAACAGACAGCTCATTCCAACTTCTGTAAACCTCATTCTATAAAGAATAACACCTATTCCAAAATAGCTATTTGGAAATAAGGCGTGTGTAGATGCTCCACTGCTGCTATTTCGAAATAGCTCCTCACCAGGGCCATTCTAAGTTACTCCTCCTGGGGCTCTAAATCAAGATAGCACATCTACATTAGGGAAGCCTGCCTCGGACTCATTTTGAGGCTTCCCTGTAGTGTGCACGTTCTATTTTGAAATAAGCGATTTCGCAATAACTATTCTGGAATAGCTTATTCCAAAATAACTGTGCAATGTAGACATAGCCTAAGGGTACGTCTACACAGCAGGGCTAAAATCAAATTAAGCTACGCAACTTCAGCTACGTCAATTGCATAGCTGAAGTCGAAATAGCTTAATTCAGCTTTTGGTGCTGTCTACACAGCAGGAAGTAGATGGAAGAACACTCTTCCTTCGACTTCCCTTACTACTCATGAAATGAGGGTTACCATGAGTCAAAGTATGAAGTCCTCCAGCTCAACATTATTTTGAAATACAGGCAGTCCCCGACTTACGCGGCTCCGACTTACGTCGGATCTGCACTTACAAACGGGACTTTTCTCGCCCCGGAGCTCACGGGCGGCGGGTCGCCACCCGTGTCCTCCGGGGCGAGAAAAGCTTCTCCCGGTCTCCCTGGTCTGCTGGGGGGGTCCAGCAAAGACGCTGGACCCCCCCCCAGCAGACCAGGGACACCCGAGAAAAGCCACCCAGGCAGCGGGACTCCCGCCACCTGGGCGGCTTTGCTCCTGTCCCCCTGGTCTGCTGGGGGGGTCCAGCAAAGCCACTGGAGCCCCCCAGCAGACCAGGGGGACAGGAGCAAAGCCGCGGAACACGCCCGCAGGGGGACAGACCGGGTGCGCTTGGGCTGTCCCGCTGTGGGCGTGCTCCGTGGCTTTGCTCCTGTCCCCCTGGTCTGCTGGGGGGGGGGGGGGTGCAGCTAGTGCCCCCCCCCCAGCAGACCAGGCTTTTCTTGCCTACCCCTGGGGTAGAGCAGCTGGGGGCTGCCGGGTTGGTCCCACAGGGCCGCTCCGGACCAACCCGGCAGCACCCCAGCTGCTCTGCCCCAGGCGTCCTGATTCAGCCACTGCTGGTCAGTTTCAGCAGCGGCTGAATCAGGACGCCTGGGGCAGAGCAGCTGGGGTGCTGCTGGGTTGCTCCAGTAGCACCAAGGAGCCGCGCTACTGGAGCAACCCAGCAGCACCCCAGCTGCTCTGCCCCAGGCGTCCCCAAGTCAGCCACTGCTGAAACTGACCAGCGGCTGACTACAGGAAGCCCGAGGCAGAGTTGCTCTGCCCCAGGCTTCCTGGAATCAGCCGCTGATCAGTTTCAGCAGCAGCTGACTTGGGGATGCCTGGGGTTCTTAAGTTGAATCTGTATGTAAGTCAGAACTGGCATCCAGATTCAGCCGCGGTTGAAACTGATCAGTTTCAGCAGCGGCTGACGCCAGTTCCGACTTACATACAAATTCAACTTAAGAACAAACCTACAGTCCCTATCTTGTACGTAACCCGGGGACTGCCTGTAAAGGCTTGTAGTGTAGACACGCACTATGTTATTTCGCAATAACATCAGTTATTCCGAAATAATGCTGCTGTGTAGACATAGCCTAAGGTGCTACAGGACTACTCATTGTTTCTTTAAAGTTACAGACTAACATGGCTACCCCTCTGAGACTTTATTACACACCAGATCATTTCAGTACACTTTCATGACAAGAACTTTTGCTTTTGCAAACTACATATGATGCAACATAGTTGAGAACAATTTATATCAAAGTTTGAGAGGCTGAGGGGAAAGTAGTCTCATATTTTTTTGCAAATCCTGAAACACCTGAATCATTTAAAATGTATTACCAAGGATGGTGAAGTGTTTGTAATACAGAAATATCTTGGTAATTTGTTAAAGGCTACTTGGAATATTATTAACTAACAAAACACTTTTGTTCAATTGTTTCATCCTTTAAAGTAAATAGTGACCTTGTGCAAACAGTAATTCAACAAATCATTTCACTATATGTTTGTTCAATGAAAATATTTTGTTTCAGACTGGAAGGAGACAATTTAACTGCAAAAGAATCTTTAGGTAAATATTAAGGAATAAAAAATGGTCTTTAAAAGTTACTCTTATTTGTTGAGATTGAGATTGTATCACATGAATGAGGGATTCTGTGTTTGCATAAATTAGAATTCTCCCTAGAATGTTTAATAGTTCTATACAAAAAAATTTTTTTTTCATTTAACTGCCCTTACTCAAACTGCACCCAAAATCTATCTTCTGTGTGTGAACTACAAATATATTTAAAAACTGTGAATACTAACTAAGCTTTTAAAAACTAAACTTTAATTGTATGTTTTCTTGAGCTGATTTAAAAAAAAACAGAACTATGAAAAAACTCCACAAGTACTGATACAGTTGTGTACATGCTGGATTTTGATGAAACTGGGTGGGAACCAGGAGTACTGGCAGATTTTTTATAGTGCGGGTGCTGCTGATGAAAAAGATAGAAACTAAGTACTTGGTGTTTGGTACTACTACTTCAGGGCAGAGGGTATGGCAGCACCCCCAGTGCCCCTACTTCTAACACCACTGGTGGAGACTTTTGAGCAGTGGATCTCTGAAAGTGTTTTTGGAGATGTGAGAGAGGGGCAGTGGACTGTGAAATCACACATTCCTTTCCAATGGAGCTGAAATAATGGTATTGTTCTCTGGAAAAGAGGTTGCTTTTCTCTTCTCCATTCTTCCCCTGATCTGCAGGGACCTGATTGTGAAGTTAATCAGCAAAAAACCATTTGATGTAAGGCAGGGCATGAATTCAAAAGGGCCAGGGAGGATTCAAGAGAGATTCTTCTGTCTTCAAAATGATAGACATTTGAAAAGCTGCAATGATTTCTCTTAGAGATCTAAGTTTGCATTAGATATCAGCACTAATTATAGTGTGGGGTTTTTTTTGTTTGTTTGTTTTAGGGTTTAGGGTTTGGTGTTGGTTTATTTATTTATTGGTTTGTTTGTTTTGGTGGGGATGACACTTTACTGCTTGATAAAAGTACATATCTTGCAGCAAAAGAAAGATGTGCTTCCTGGAGGTAAGGTGAGCCCCTATACCATACCAATAATTCCTTTCTGGATTCATCTTAAACTTGGAATTTCTCCCTAGACTACACTGACAAATGTTTTCAATTGCACGAACCAGACTCAAATAAAAAAATCATAATAAGCAAGTAAGAGTATTTTTGTAGATCTTTTGGGGTGCATCTACACTGCACCCTTATCTAGAAATAAGCTACGCAATTTGAACTATGCAAATTGCATAGCCTATTTCAAGTTAATTTCAAAATAGCTTATTTTGAAATTTAATTTCAAAATAGAGCACTATTCTAAAATGTCCGTTAATCCTTGTGGAACATGGTTTACAGAGACATCGGAATAGCGAACCCATTATATTTCAAAATAACAGGCACACTCAAAAGACACAGAATAGTTATTTTGAGATACTTCTAGTAGCCCAAAATAGCTCCATGGTGTAGACAGGATGAAGATGGACAGCCCTTGGTGGGTAAAGAACAGGTTAGGAACTATTTAGAAAAGCTAAACGTACACAAATCCATGGGTCCGGACTTAGTGCATCCGAGGCTACTGAGGGTGTTGGCAAATGTCATTGAGGAGCCTTTGGCCATTATCTTTGAAAACTCGTGGAGATCGGGAGAAATCCCGGATGATTGGAAAAAGGCAAATGTAGTGCCCATCTTCAAAAAAGGGAAGGAGGATGATCCAGGGAACTATAGGCCGGTCAGTCTTACCTCGGTTCCTGGAAAAATCATGGAAGGGATCCTTAAAGAATCCATTTTGAGGCACTTGGATGAGAGGAAAGTGATCAGGAATAGCCAACATGGATTCACAAAGGGCAAGTCGTGCCTGACCAATCTGATTAGCTTCTATGATGAGGTAACTGGCTCGGTGGACATGAGGAAGTCAGTGGATGTTATATACCTTGACTTTAGCAAGGCTTTTGATACGGTCTCCCACAATATTCTTGCCAGCAAGTTAAGGGAATGTGAATTGGATAAATGGACGGTAAGATGGATAGAAACCTGGCTAGAAGGCCGGGCCCAGCGGGTAGTGATCAACGGCTCGATGTCAGGATGGTGGTCGGTTTCTAGCGGAGTGCCCCAAGGTTCGGTTCCAGGACCGGTTTTGTTCAATATCTTCATTAATGACCTGGATGAGGGGATGGATTGCACCCTCAGCAAGTTTGCGGATGACACTAAGCTGGGGGGAGAGGTAGATACGCTGGAGGGCAGAGATAGGGTCCAGAGTGACTTAGATAAATTGGAGGACTGGGCCACAAGAAATCTGATGAGGTTCAACAAGGGCAAGTGTAGAGTCCTGCACTTGGGACGGAAGAATCCCAAGCATTGTTACAGGCTGGGGACCAACCAGGTAAGTAGTAGTTCTGCAGAAAAGGACCTGGGGGTTACAGTGGATGAGAAGCTGGATATGAGTCAACATTGTGCCCTTGTAGCCAAGAAGGCTAATGGCATATTAGGGTGCATTAAGAGGAGCATTGCCAGCAGATCCAGAGATGTCATTATTCCCCTTTATTCGGCTCTGGTGAGGCCGCATCTGGAGTATTGTGTCCAGTTCTGGGCCCCCCACTACAAAAAGGATGTGGACGCATTGAAGAGGGTCCAGCGGAGGGCAACCAAAATGATTAGGGGGCTGGAGCATATGACCTACGAGGAGAGGCTGAGGGACTTGGGTCTGTTTAGTCTGCAGAAGCGAAGAGTGAAGGGGGATTTGAGAGCAGCCTTCAACTTCCTGAAGGGAGGTTCCACAGAGGCTGGCGAGAGGCTGTTCTCAGTAGTGACAGGTGACAGAACAAGGAGCAATGGGCTCAAGTTGTGGTGGGAGAGGTCCAGGTTGGATATTAGGAAAAACTATTTCATTAGGAGAGTGGTGAAGCACTGGAATGGGTTACCTAGTGTGGAGGCAAGAAAAGGGAATAAGGGAATTTGTGTGCAGCCATCTTGGTCTTGTTAACAAGAGAGCAAGAGTCAGGCTAAGTCTGTGGCCTGACAACGCGAGATCTGTAATTAGACGCTGCCTTTGCCTCTCGCCTCCATACGGAGATAAGGGTAGAACGCTGACTCTGGCAGGGACCTTGAGATAAGGAGCATCTGGGTGGAACTAAATCACTGTTAGCCATTGGTGTTTGGAATGGGAAGGAGACTAATTGTTATTGTTATTATATCTAATGGACAGTATAGAAACTGCTTCAGAATTGCTTGTATTCGAAGATCTGCCTCGGTGAGGGGGGGGGGGCTTCCCCCCTGTCCGAACCAGTTTTTCCCTTGCTGCAGCTCGTAATAAAACTGCCTCTGGCTACTTGTTGCTTACAAACGCAGAGTGAGGACAATGTTTTCTTCCACAATTTGGTGCAGTGACTCGGATGGCAACGCCCGATTGAAGACAGCGACAGCGGCTGCGGACCGTCCCCCTTCACCCCCAGGGCGCCAAACGAGAGGTAAGAGACCTTTTGAAATCTCTACTGGGGTGTGGAGGAGGACTGCCTGTGGGGTCGTCTGCTTCTTGTGGGCTCACGCCATCCGAACTTCTTGAATCTGCAACAAGGTCACACGCAAAACGGTTCCGGGGAGGTTGTTTTGTTATCCCCAAGTAGGCCTAAGTTTATGCAGTGCTGGGAACTGCTGTGGTATTGGTGGTGCCGCCCCGGGTACGGGAAGAAGGTTGTATTGCGTCCGGACATAAGGCACCTAGGTTTATGCAGTGCTGGGAACTGCTGTGGTATTGGTGGTGCCGCCCCGGGTACGGGAAGAAGGTTGTATTGCGTCCGGACATAAGGCACCTAGGTTTATGCAGTGCTGGGAACTGCTGTGGTATTGGTGGTGCCGCCCCGGGTACGGGAAGAAGGTTGTATTGCGTCCGGACATAAGGCACCTAGGTTTATGCAGTGCTGGGAACTGCTGTGGTTCTGGGGGGAAACGTGTTGTTTGCCGCCCCAAATATGGACGAGGTCCATAAAGAGAGATGGATCTAAAAGTGGGAACATTTCTGTGTGAAAAACATGCTGAGTGTGAATGTAGTGAGTGGACTGTGAATGCTGCTGCCCAGGTCTCTGAGAAGTGAGCTGATTCCAGCCGCACCAGGGCTCTCCCACAAGGGAGTTCTGAACGCAAGGGGGGTCAGCCGAACCTCGAGACTGAGCAGATATGTGAGGGAGTGACGACTCCCCTTATTTCATGAGCTGCTGATAAGGTCTGACACTCTAGACCCAGCAGACCCCTTCTTTGGAGTGTGTGGAGTTAGTTTCCTATAAGCCACTGAACAGACAGGGAGTGGACAGGATGCTCCCCTGAATGACTAAAATGGATGGGGATCAGTCTAAGCATACCCCCCAGACCGCTGAAAGGCACCCCTGCGTACTACATGTACGTGCATCATGGTCCAAGGACCTGTAAGCATTTGACAGAAAAAGAAATTAAAGCCCTGAGGGATGAGATTGAAGCTCAGAAAAGCAAAAATCCTCCCTACAGTGAGAAATGTAACTTACAAGCAACTGCACCACCTCTCCCAAGCTTAGGGGGGAATTTGGCCCAACATCACCCCTCTACTCCTCTCTATGCCCAGCCCTATATGGGCCCTTACCACACATTACTGAAGATAGAGAGGAGGCACAGAAGATAACTGAAAAGGATCAGCTCTTCCCTTTGGAAGAACGGGCTCTAGTAACAAATCTGCCCCATCCAAAGCAAAGCACTGAGTTTTGGAAGAGACTTAACAGCTTGTGGGAAGTATTCCTCCAAATTCTCAAGGAAGGAATGCCTGCCGACCAGCAAGCCATATTGGCCCTAGGCATTTTGGTTGGAAACATACACAGAACACAACACAGGGGCAGGAAAGGGCTGCCAAGCAACTTCAGGAGATTCTCAAGCCCCTTGTTAGCAAATAGATAACTACAGCCTCTCTGGCTGGAATCGCAGGCAACCCAAGGATGTCTCACAACGCACGAGTGGGGGCCAGCCAGAGAAAAAATAATAAACAGTTAAAACCTTTCCCTCACACACTGTTATAATTGGCTTGAGGGCGGGGGAGGACGTAACCTAAAAGCCACCCTAAAAGCCAACTAGTGGGGATTGAATTTGAAGATGTAATCACTAGAAGCTAAATCTGCCCTAACAAGGAGACACATTCTGCAACATAAATCTCCTTACAGAGCATGGTCGAGTGATCCACCCCAGAGTCAGCAGCATAGATCAACTGCTGCAGCATGGATGTTATGAAAACCCTATACTGAGAAGTTTAAAATTAGTAATAGCTGACTGCAATAATACACATTTGGATTTACCTATAGAAAAGAATTAGGAGGTGAGGAGGCTAATGGGAAAGCCCACCCTCCTTACCACATTAATACTGGACAAACTTGTATCATTGAGAAGGGTCATTTAGCACGAATCAGGACAGATCATAAGAAGGAATTAAGCAATTGTTGTAATATATGAAGGGAAACCTGCTTTCAAAAGTGACTCCTTGTTTCTTGCAGCCTTTTTCAATAATCCAGACAAAGAAACAATCAAATTTAACTATTTGGCTACAGACTCTTTTGTTAAATCTGCAAAAGGAAAAGAAGGAATTCTATTGACACTTAACTGGTTAACTGTATAAAAGAATGAAATCTATACATTCAATCCTTAAGGTTAAATTTACTCTTTAAGAAAACAAATCTTTGTTTTAAGAATCCAAGCCCTGAAACTTCACTGTGTCTCTGTTCAAGGCTGAGTTGATAACACTTTTGGCTTGCTTTCAAATCCAACATTATATGTGAATACAGGCTGCCTGGCTATTTCAAAGGAATATAAAACACCTGTCCCCTCAAGTAAATTGTCCAAATACAAACAAAATATTTATAAGCGCCCATTTAACAAAATTTAATGTCAATATTATTATTACTATAGTCTTAATAAGTAACACTGTATATGATTCTTTTCAGGAAAAGAAAAGCTTTTTGCTTGCTGGAACAATAACTAACCAACACCTTGTGCTAAGGAGAAGCATTATAGCTTCACACATTAAGCCTGATCTGTGGTACAAGAGGGAAACTGAGGCATGCCACTGTTGGGGAGGGCTAGCAACTCTAGAGGTAATTCGAGGGAGTGGAAGGTCACGAGTACCGATGAAGCGCCCTTGTTCTCGTAAAGTTGCAGCTCACTCGCCCATGGAAATGGTAAGGAACTACCTGTAACAGGTTCCCCTAACAGATCTTCGGCAGTATTTTAAGTTATAATGGGCCACCCCGACGGGGGTAGAAATATTTTCTTGTCTTTCAGATCATCAGAAAGCGCTGTTGCCAGCTGAAGGAAAAACAACAAACAACAACAACAAAAAACCATGGTTCTGTGTCATGACACAATAAGTTTGTGTTCTGTCCAAGTTTGTCTTGTGTGTCTTAATTGTAATACAATTGTGTGTCTTAATTGCAAATATTGTTGTGTGTAGGATATTGTTTTAATGAAAAGATAATTTGAGTAAAGCAGAAGCATTAATTTAAACCATCCAAATTAATAATTGGGCCCAATCAATTGGCAACTTTAAAATTCAGTGAAAGGATAATAGTTTGGAAATTGTTTAGGCTAGGAGAATGTTAACAATGTCTCCACAGGTGAACAAAAAAGGAACTGGAAAGAAGCAAGGAGTGCATCACGTGAACAGAAGGACTGGGAGTGGGGTACCAGCTCCTCCCCCACCGGATTGGTTTTGCTTTAATGGCTACACAAATGAAATATTTAGCTTCTGCAAATTTGCACACCAACCATAAAAGCGGTTTGAATGATAAGAAATCTATAAGTAACAACACGGGCAAGTGGACATCAGCATATTTAAGTAAAGATGCCCACAACAATGAGGAAACTAGTAACCTCACCATTGCAATAACAGCTACTTGCCCTGCTACTCATTGGTGCCTGATGCCTTAAAAGGCCTCAAGAATTATGGAATTGCATGGGTTCCTATTAACAATTAAACATCTGTGAACCATGCTTGGTCCTATAAGAGAAACAGTGACTCTAGTCAACGTAACCTCCTTCAAGTCACATACATAGAACAAATACACACTAATAGCAATGGGGAATACACGGCCTTGGGCCGCCCCTCATTCACACAGAATTATTTTGTTTATTTTAACAACATGAACACTACGAGGACAAAGAATACACAGTCCTCTGAGTTAAAGTTTGTGTGGAATATTGTGGGAAAGAAGCTAAACACTGACACCAGGCCACTGAAGTTGGACCTACTGACTCCCACTGGGGCTTACCACTTAAAGCCCAGACAGAGGTAATCCCTGAGGCATGGCTGTCATTTGTTAAACAATGGCCATTGCTAACTTGCCCTCATTTGGATATTATTAACCAGGTCCTTAAGGACAAAATAGAGCCTCCCAATTGTGCATCATGCCCTGAACAGACCCGTCTCAGAACCAGGACAACTGTCACTGGTCCTTACCTTGGTGATGTTCCACACTGGTATAGACCAGCTGTGTGCTAGACTGGCTAATCAAATTGGCAAGTGCCTGATTAGGCAACGAAGGGGCTTAGCAGATACCATCACAGATTGGTTTGGGCCTGGAAACTCTGTCAGCAACACTTATGTCATAGCCCAGAAATTGTATAGAATCCAGGCTGGTAGATGCAGTAATATCCAGTGCCCGTAAAGGCCTAGACACCAGCCAAGCTAACCGACTGATCCTGAATAGTTTGAAGGATCTGTCCAGCTCTGTGTCCATTTCACTAGACCTAACCAGATATTTGGACCAGAGACTAATTGGATTGTTAATTAATGGAACTAAATTAAAGAAATTAGAAGACCAGTATTGAAGAATAGGATATCTTTGACCACCCAGCCCTTATGGTGGTGAGTCCCCATCTCCCCCGTGCCTACCCATGGGAGTGGGGAAGTAGAGAATCCATGAGGACCCAAAGGCCCACCTGGACAGGCCATAGTATAACAGTTTGTTTTTGGCCCCTCTGGGGATTCCTCACTCACAATGATCAGAATGGTAACCTCCCTGCCTGTACCAAAGCAGGGGCATATAGATAGATCGAGGGCATCGCTTATTCTGAAGGTGTGGGAGCCTCCCTATACCCAGGGATTGTTGCACCCACTTTGATAAGGAAATTTTATGTACCTGCCCATTTAACATCATGACGAATCTGCCTAGGTTTGATGTGGTTGTCTCAGAGAAACAAAAACATCGAGCTGGTCCAAATGAACGGTACCTACTGGTGTTTGACTAACCAGACAGATCACTCCATCCTGCCCCTCTACATATCCGTCTGTGTGCATAACAGCCCCTCGACGGATGATCCTGACCGTTGATGGAATGCGGCTCTATCGCACTTCGGCAGTGATAAGTAACCTAACATGAGATCCTGAGTGGCACGGCGGAAGTAAGTACCTAGAGGAGGGTTTACTGGCCCTGCAGGCGAAGATCGAGGAGTTGGTGGCCAATGCCCAAAGATATGTCGAGGCTGGCCGTCTGAGGTACACACAGATAAGGAAACACCGTGGACCATGCCAAACACCTACCTCTGCAGCACTCAACCAGGCAGTAGAGGTCAAACCTATAATCATGGGCAGCGCCAGTAAGGCGATGAAATATCTTAAAGATGGATTTGAATAGTGTTTGCCAAATTATGTGGGAAGTTTTGATTTTAACATTTATAATAGTGCTGGTGCTGTACTCGTACTTCCAGAGTAAATTAAAACCCCTTAAATTGTATTTAACCTTGTGGGTTAAGGAGAACCCCAAAGTCAAGAGAAAGGAACTATAGGAGTAAACTGAGGCAGTCCATGGTATCTTGCTGAGAACTGACAAACTCAAAGTATTAGGCCAGCTTGGGAAGTAAAACAGTTCAACAGTTCCTGTGACCCTGGTTCCCCTGGCAACCACATTCCAAAAGGGCCTCACTTTGATAAGGCTGGTACCAAACAACCAAACAACCGTGCGGGATTGTTTTTACGGTTTGCTTTATTCCTAGGAAATAACCTTGGTTACAAAGGAGCCAGCTGGCTTTTAGCTCAGAGAATAGAGACTCGTATGTCCATCAGCGCAAGACCGCTCTAGAAAGACCTTTACCAAGTTTTGCTAACCACCAACACCGCTGTGAAGTGCCAAGAACTGACTGTTGGCCAATGCTTCTCACTGCAAAAAGATCCCTCCATCTCGAAATGATCCTACCCCGATTGCTGATAAGCCTCTCTCTTCTGGTCCTGCTTTCCTACCTGCTGGGCACCAGAAGAACCAAAATATTACAGGGTGATGTGCTGGTAACCTCTCCCTGCATGATGCTGAACCACGACTGTTTCAAGAAAACAAAGAGGAAAAGTCCACTCCTCTGACACCGCCAAAGCCCAAAGATTTCTTACTACAAAAGGACATTAAGAACTGACCTTGGTGAAAGAAGCGAAGTATTGTATATTGCCAAGGAGAAACTTGTGGGAGTGGTTTGGGTTTCTCCCTTTGATCTGGACTCTGTGCTTATGGACAGGTACCATCAGCATGTACCTGCCCTCCCTAATTTGGTTACTAATTATGATATGTTGTGTTATGTTACTAAAATTATAGAACAGCCCCATCATAGAATTATATTGGGGATATTAATGATTATATTGCTTTTGCTTATTAAAGGTTTCATATTTGTTGTAAAAGATGTAGTAATAGAAATATCTTTTAGGTTTGTACTAATTATGTAATGTTTAATGAAAATAAAGGTTTAGAAAGGTAGTTGTGCCGTAAGCACAAAAGGGGGGATTGTGGAGGCAGGAAAAGGGAATAAGGGAATTTGTGTGCAGCCATCTCGGTCTTGTTAACGAGAGAGCAAGAGTCAGGCTAAGTCTGTGGCCTGACAACGCGAGATCTGTAATTAGACGCTGCCTTCGCCTCTCGCCTCCATACGGAGATAAGGGTAGAACGCTGACTCTGGCAGGGACCTTGAGATAAGGAGCATCTGGGTGGAACTAAATAACTGTTAGCCATTGGTGTTTGGAATGGGAAGGAGACTAATTGTTATTGTTATTATATCTAATGGACAGTATAAAAACTGCTTCAGAATTGCTTGTATTCGAAGATCTGCCTCGGTGAGGGGGGGGGGCTTCCCCCCTGTCCGAACCAGTTTTTCCCTTGCTGCAGCTCGTAATAAAACTGCCTCTGGCTACTTGTTGCTTACAAACGCAGAGTGAGGACAATGTTTTCTTCCACACTAGGGAAGTAGTGGAGTCTCCATCCCTAGAGGTGTTTAAGTCTCGGCTTGACAAAGCCCTGGCTGGGTTGATTTAGTTGGGATTGGTCCTGCCTAGAGCAGGGGGCTGGACTTGATGGCCTTCTGAGATCTCTTCCAGCTCTATGGTTCTATGATTCTACATAGCCTTGATGACCTGTGTCTCCATTACTACATTCCCTCCAATCCCCACCTCAAATCTATTGAACATGAGGATTTTCTGCCCCACAGAGACATCTGCAAACCTTTCAACTTGTATTGCCTTGCCAGCTTTCTCTTGGATGCCAAGAATACTTGAAGTATGGTTGGTTTTTTTCTTTCAGCATGGTGATTTCCCAAGCTTTGAAACAAAATGCTTTGTACCCATTTACTCTATCTTATGTGCATAAATGTCTCAGAGGGGTAGCTGTGTTAGTTTGAAACTTAAAAAACAACTAATAGTTCTTCAGCACCTTAGGGTATGTCTACACTGCCACCCTAGTTCGAACTAGGGTAGCTAATGTGGGCATTCGAACTTGCAAATGAAGCCCGGGATTTAAATATCCCGGGCTTCATTTGCATGTTCCTGGGCGCCGCCATTTTTAAATGCCCCGTAGTTTGAACTACCTGCCTGCGGCTACACGCGACACAGACTAGGTAGTTCGAATTAAAGCTCCTAATTCGAACTACCTAGTCCGTGCCGCTGTCACGTTGCTGAATTGGAGGGAAGCAGCCAGATCGCTGCTGCACCCCTAGGTGGGGGTGTTGGCCCCAGAAATTGGTATGGGGGGAGCCATGTGGGGTATTGAATGGGAGATTATTGTTTGTTGATCTTATGTACGCTATTTATGTGAGTGTATAATGTCTGTGTGTGTAGGTAGGAATCTGTAATCTGTGTGGAAGCTGAATATTTCTGTGAATGTGGTTGAGCATTGCTATGGACAGGCTGAGTAGTGAAGCCCTGTGGAACAATGGCCCTTGATGGGCCAAAGACACACCTAAAGCAGGAGGGCGGAGACCCAAGAGCTGCCAGCAGAGAGAGGCTGAGGACCAGGTGACCGGCTGAGACCAGAAGAGGCCAGGAAGGCGGTATAAAGAGGCCATGTGGTCGATGCCATTTGGTTCTCAGCTCAGCACTTCATCCCAGAGGCAGCACTGCAGGGATTGAAGAGCCCGGAAGACCTGTGAACCCATCCTGATCGTAGGATGTGCAATAAGAACTTTTAAACCAGCAGCTGCAACATCTCTGCTAGAGCCTGCATCGAGAACTGGGAGATTCGGTGCATGTAACGTACTGTACTTTAACAACCTTACTCTCAGGCTTTTCTTTCTTGTAACAATAAACCTTTAGATATAGATTCTAAAGGATTGGCCCAGCGTGATTTGTGGGTAAGGTCCAGAGGGTAAATTGACCAGGGATCTGTGGCTGGTTTCTTGGAACCGGACAGGACTGGTTCGGGGTAGGTGGGATTGGGTGCTAGGACCCCCCACCGGTGTATGAGGCCCGGGGCCATCTGGGGCACGGATATTGCTGGGGTGTCGGAGGGGTTTTGCTCGGGAGGCTTCAGGCAGGCAGCTGAAGCGCCCTGTGGGACTGGTTTGTGGCCTGTTTGGAGAGGTCACCAGTCGGGGGCTGTAAGTAGCCCCGGATTTGAGCAATTCACCCTGAGCAGACGTCCTCAGCTGTGCCCAGACACGGCCCGGTCCGTCACAGTGGCGTAGTTGGCAGGATCCACAGATCTTGGTCAATTGGGCTTTGGGATCAGGACCCCACGCTGTCTAAATTTGACTTTTAGTACTGAGAGTGCGGTTGGTTAAAGGGCAGCCGAAATGAGTCAGCAGCGCCCATATGAGAGCCTGAGCAGAGAGGCTCTGAAGGATTTGTGCTCACAGAGGGGCATTGGCTTCCTACAGAAGACTACTAAGCAGCAGCTGACAATTTTGCTGCTGCAGGACGACCTGTGGGCCAAGGGGCAGCCCCCACCCGAGGCTACAGATGCGGTTACGGAGGAAATCAAGAGGCAACAGGCAGCGAGGGAAAGGGAGCTAGAACACGAGAGGGCCCTGGCAGAGATACGTGCAAAGGAGAGAGAGGAACGCGCAAAGGAGAGAGAGGTTTCGGCAGAGGCGGAGAGAGCGGCCCACGCACGGCGCATGGAGGAGAGGGCGGCAGAGAAGAGTTCCCAGCGGCGCCAACTCCAGATACTGGAGGCACAACAAAGGGTCCAGCAACCTGCGAGCCCAGCCCCGCTGGCCAACAAGAGTTGGGAGAGGATCTGTCCCGTCTACAGCGATAGTGACGATATCGAGGAGTTTTTGGCCACCTTCGAGCGCATCTGCAACGTGAACCGGATCCCAGACGAGCAGCGCATGCCTGTCCTGATGACCAAACTGACTGGCAAGGCCAGGGAGGTATTCAATGACATGGGGGAGGAGGAAGCATTGGACTACGGGCGGTTTAAAGACTATGCACTGAGGCGGTTCAGGGTTACCCCTGAATCCCACCGGGTTAAGTTCAGGAGTTTTAGGATGTCCAAGGATTGTTCTTATGTGGAATGTGCCCATAAGCTGCTGGGCTTTGTTAAAAGGTGGGTGATGGGGGCAAAAGTAAACGGGGATTATGAGAAACTGCTGGATTTGGTCACCCTGGAGCAGTTTCTGAATGTGGTGCCTGACGAGGTCAGGGCGGCTGTGTGTGATCGAGAGCCCGAATCGGTCCTACGGGCTGCAGAGGTTGCAGACACCCATACCCAGAACAGGGCGCGGGATGGGCACAGACCCGGGGGGAAGACTCGGCTCCTATCCCCCCAGTCTAAACAGAGGGAGGGGTTCAGGAGCAGACCCGGCCCAGAATCCATCGAGGGGATGCAGAGGAGCCCCGAGAGCAGGGGTGCCCTCCTCAGGGATAGGCAAGCCAAGTGCTATCACTGTGGCCGATCTGGCCATATAAGGCCTGACTGTCCAGACCTAAGGAGCGCCCCCAGGCTGGGGGCTCCCAGCCGTTCTATAAGCACCAATTCAATTACAGTGTGCACGCAGGCTGGGCTCTTGGACCCCAGCGAGGCCCCTGACACCGCCCTGAGTCCAGATGTGAGCGATGCAGTAGCTAATGTTAACAATGTAATCTACGGAGGAGTGAGGGGGGGCAGTGAGCTCACCCGGTATGTCAGGACGGAGGCGTGGAAGGGCAGTGAGAAGTTTATGGGGGAGGCGAAGGTCAATGGAGTTAGATGCAGTGGCTGGCGAGACACTGGCTCGGACATCACAATAGTCAAGGGGCACCTGGTGAGACCGGAGGACATGGTGCCCGGGGACAGTATAACCATAGTGGCCTTGTCGGAGTGCTCGGTGAGCCTGCCTGTAGCTAGAGTCCATCTTGAGTGGGGGGACTTCAGGGGGCAGGTGTCGGTGGCTGTCCGGGACTTGATTCCCGCGGATGTCTTGGTGGGGAACGACCTAGCGGATATGCCCAGCCAGGTTAATGTGGTGACCAGGTCACAGAAGGAATATGGGGGTGAAGCAGATGCCCCGGCAGGTAGCAGCGGGGCGGAGGGAGATCAGGCCCAGAGTGTGCCCCAGGCGGGGGAGGTTGAGAGGGCGCCCGAGGGGGCGGATGCTGCTCCAGCGCTGAGGGGCACACAGCAGGAGTTCCAGGAGGCCCAGCAGAGCGATGAGTCCCTGGAGAGAGCCAGGGAGGAGGCCCAGAACCAGACCCCAGCTACTGAGGAGAGGGGCAGATTTCTCATACAAGAGGGGCTGCTATACAGGGAGCCCCCCCTGGGGAAGAAGGGTTCCCAGGCAGCGACGCGCAGGCAGCTGGTGGTGCCGGAGGCGTACAGGGAGGAATTATTGAGGTTGGCCCATGACGGTCCATTCGCAGGGCATCTGGGAGTGGGCAAGACTTGTGACAGGCTGGAGCAGAACTTCTACTGGCCGCGCATGTTCGGGTCGGTGAGGGAATATTGCCGAAGCTGCGAGTTGTGCCAGAAGCGGAAGGGATCCAGGGGGCCCCGCAAGGCGCCCCTGCAGCCTCTGCCCATTATTGGGGAAGCCTTTGCCCGAGTGTCAATGGATATTGTGGGCCCACTTCCGAGGCCCTCCAGTAATGGGAAGAAGTACATTCTGGTAGTGGTAGACTTTGCTACGAGGTACCCAGAGGCCGTGGCTCTGTCCAACGTGGAGGCAGAGACGGTGGCAACAGCCTTGTTCACTGTGTTCAGCAGGGTGGGTTTCCCCAGGGAGGTCCTGTCTGACCGCGGGTCGAACTTCATGTCCGTGGTGTTCAGGCAGTTGTGGGAATTGTGTGGGGTCAAGCACCTGAAGGCTGCCCCCTATCATCCACAGACGAATGGGCTAGTAGAGAGGTTCAATGGGACTCTGAAGTCCATGCTGAAGATGTATGTGGACAGGCGCCAGAACGACTGGGATGTGCTGCTGCCTTACCTGTTGTATGCCTACAGGAGTGTGGCCCAGGACTCCACGGGGTTTGCTCCCTTCGAGCTGCTCTATGGGAGGCAGGTCCGGGGGCCCCTGGACTTGATCCGGGATGCCTGGGAGGGCAATGTAGAAGTGGCAGAGCAGCCGGTGACTGAGTATGTGACACAGTTCAAGGACAGGCTGAAGGAAATGATGGAGTTGGTTCGGGAGAACTTGAGTGACAGCCAAGGGGCCCAGAAGGCCTGGTATGACAGAGATGCCGTGGAGAGGGCATTCGAAATAGGGGACTTGGTGTTGGTGCTGGACCCGGTGAGGAGGAATAAGATGCAGGATGTTTGGAGCGGGCCCTATGAGGTAGTGGAGAGGGTGAACGAAGTGACCTATGACGTGAGGAAGGCCAGTGGCCGGGGTGGGGCGCAAACGGTGCACGTGAACAGGATGAAGGCGTACATGGAGAGGGGGGTGGATGTGAACATGATCTGTGGTGCTGAGGAGGAAGCCATGTCCATCCCTTTGGTGGATATGGTGGCGGAGAGTCAGGAAGAGACGCCCCTCAAGAGCATAGAGATGGGGGAGGGTTTGACCTCCCTGCAGAGGGGGGAGTTGCTGGCGCTACTGAAGCACCACCGGCGAACGTTCTCCAACAGGCCGGGGCTCACAGACAGGATGTCACATTCTATCCACACGACAGGGCCCCGGCCAGCACCCAGCAGAGCTTATAGGGCCAAGGGGGAGATGCAGAGGCAGATTCAGGAGGAGGTGGAGAGCATGCTGGCCATGGGCATAATCACCAGGTCCCGGAGCCCCTGGGCATCCCCTATTGTGATGGTACCTAAAAAGGACAGGACCATGAGGTTTTGCGTAGACTACAGGAAGTTAAATGCTGTCACGCAGCCTGACCCCTTCCCCACCCCCAGGATAGAGGATCTGTTAGATACACTGGGGGGGGCAAGGTTTATAAGTACTCTGGACCTGACTAGGGGGTACTGGCAGATCCCCCTGGATGCGGATGCGCAGGAGAAATCTGCATTCATAGTGGAGTCTGGCCTGTATGAGTTCAAGGTGCTGCCCTTCGGCATGCGGAATTCCGGGGCCACCTTTATGAGGCTGATCAATGAGATCCTGCAAGGGCTGGGGGGTTTCGCCATGGCCTATATTGACGACCTGGCCATCTTCAGTGACTCCTGGCGGGACCACCTCAATCACGTGGGGGCAGTGCTGCGGCGACTCGGGGAGGCCAACCTGACTGTCAAGGTGTCCAGATGCAGGATGGGGGCTGCCGAAGTGACCTATCTGGGGCACAGGGTCGGCAGTGGGGCGGTGCGCCCCGAGCCCCTGAAGGTGGAGGCCATTAAGAATTGGCCGGTTCCCCAAACAAAGAAGCAGGTCCAGGCATTTGTGGGCCTGGCCAACTACTACAGGAGGTTTGTGAAGGGGTTCAGTGAGGTTGTAGCCCCGATCACGGACCTCACCAAGAAGGAGAGGCTGGACCGGGTGGTGTGGTCAGCGGCCTGTGAGGAGGGGTTCCAGAGCATAAAGAATGCCTTGGCCCAGGAACCCGTGCTGGCCAGCCCGGATTTCAACAAGCCCTTTTGGTTGTGCACCGACGCCTCTAACATTGGGTTGGGGGCAGTGCTGATGCAGGACGGGGCGGGGGACAGGAGACACCCTGTGGCGTACCTCAGCAAAAAGCTGTCCCCCGCGGAGCAGAATTACGCTACAATTGAGAAGGAGTGTTATGCCATCGTGTGGGCTGTCAAGCAGCTCAAACCCTATCTGTACAACAGGAGGTTCACTGTGCTGAGTGACCATGCCCCTCTGGTCTGGTTGCACAAGGCCAAGGGGACCAACGCCAGGTTGCTGCGCTGGAGCCTGGCCCTGCAGGAATACGACATGGACATAGTCCACATAAGGGGGAAGGAGAACATTGTGGCGGACGCCTTGTCCAGGGCGGGGGAACCCATGTGATGCCCTCAGTGATGTTACGGGCACCACTTCCTGCATCAATTTTGCGTTGGGGGTGTCACGTTGCTGAATTGGAGGGAAGCAGCCAGATCGCTGCTGCACCCCTAGGTGGGGGTGTTGGCCCCAGAAATTGGTGTGGGGGGAGCCATGTGGGGATTGAATGGGAGATTATTGTTTGTTGATCTTATGTACACTATTTATGTGAGTGTATAATGTCTGTGTGTGTAGGTAGGAATCTGTAATCTGTGTGGAAGATGAATATTTCTCTGAATGTGGTTGAGCATTGCTATGGACAGGCTGAGTAGCCAGGCCCTGTGGAACAATGGCCCTTGATGGCCCAAAGACACACCTAAAGCAGGAGGGCGGAGACCCAAGAGCTGCCAGCAGAGAGAGGCTGAGGACCAGGTGACCTGCTGAGACCAGAAGAGGCCAGGAAGGAGTATAAAGAGGCCATGCGGTCGATGCCATTTTGTTCTCAGCTCAGCACTTCATCCCAGAGGCAGCACTGCAGGGATTGAAGAGCCCAGAAGACCTGTGAACTCATCCTGATCGTAGGATGTGCAATAAGAACTTTTAAACCAGCAGCTGCAACATCTCTGCTAGAGCCTGCATCGAGAACTGGGAGATTCGGTGCATGTAACGTACTGTACTTTAATAACCTTACTCTCAGGCTTTTCTTTCTTGTAATAATAAACCTTTAGATATAGATTCTAAAGGATTGGCTCAGCGTGATTTGTGGGTAAGGTCCAGAGGGTAAATTGACCAGGGATCTGTGGCTGGTTTCTTGGAACCGGACAGAACTTGTTCGGGGTAGGTGGGATTGGGTGCTAGGACCCCCCACCTGTGTATGAGGCCCAGGGCCATCTGGGGCACGGATATTGCTGGGGTGTCGGAGGGGTTTTGCTCGGGAGGCTTCAGGCAGGCAGCTGAAGCGCTCTGTGGGACTGGTTTGTGGCCTGTTTGGAGAGGTCACCAGTCGGGGGCTGTAAGTAGCCCCGGATTCGAGCAATTCGCCCTGAGCGGACGCCCTCAGCTGTGCCCAGACACAGCCCGGTCCATCACAGCCGCATGTAGCCGCAGGCAGGTAGTTCGAACTATGGGGCATTTAAAAATGGTGGTGCCCGGGAACATGCAAATAAGGAATAAGGGATCTTTCAGAAAAGGCTTTATTTTCCGAAAGATCCGAAAGATCCGCGTCTAGACTGGCGCTTTTTTCCGGCAAAGCTCCCAGCCGGAAAAAAGCGGCAGCCATTTTTATGCAAATGAAGCGGGGGGGATTTAAATCCCCGCTTCATTTGCAATTGCAATGTGTCTAATTTGCATCCCTTTTACGGAAAAGGGATGCAGTCTAGACACAGCCTTAGGGTATGTCTACACTACAGCGCTAATTCGAAGTAACTTAGTTCAGTAAACGCGTCCAGACTAAAAAACTAGTTCGAATTACCGTTTTGCTAATTCGAACTAGCATGTCCACACAGAGTGGACCCTGAAGCGGGGTTAAGGATGGCCGGAAGCAGTGCCGGCAGGGCATCAGATGAGGACTTAGAGTGTGGAGATGCTGCCTCAGGCTAGCCGAGGGCTGTGCTTAAAGGGTCCCGACCCCCACCCCGGACAGACAGTTCTCAGGGGTGCCCCGCTTGCAAAGCAGTCCTGGCTTGGAGTGCCCTGAGTGCCCACACTGGGCACATCACAGCACTCGGCCATCAGCCCGGCTGCACTTGCCGCAGGCTGCCATCTGGGGAGAGGGGGCAATTGGGGGGCTGCAGGAGAGCTTCCACCCCCAGAAGCCCGCAGAGCCAGCCCAGTCCTCCCCATCAGGGTCTCGTACCCCATTCCTCCCTCACCTCCTTCCACTTACCCCTCCCTAGCCCCCCTTCCTGATGTACAAAATAAAGGACAATTATGTTCAAAAATAGAATCTCTCTTTATTGAACAAAACTGGGGGAGACTGGGAAAAGGAGGTGGGAGAGGGGAAGAGAGAGGGTGGGAGAGGGGAGGGCAACTACAATGATGAGGGGTTTGGAACTAGTCCCATATGAAGAGAGGCTAAACAGACTTTTCAGCTTAGAAAAGAGGAGATGGAGGGGGGATATGATAGAGGTCTATAAAAGCATGAGTGGGGTGGAGAGGGTGCATACAGAAAAGTTCTTCATTAGTTCCCATAAAGAAGGACTAGAGGACACCAAAGGAAAGGAATGGGTAACAGGCTTCAAACTAGTAACAGAAAGTTGTTCTTCACAAAGCAAAGAGTCAACCTGTGGAACTCCTTGCTGCAGGAGGCTGTGAAGGCTAGAACTAGAACAGAGTTTAAAGGGAAGTGAGATAAAGTCATGGAGGTTGGGTCCATGGAGTGCTATTAGCCAGGGGGTAGGAGTGGTGTCCCTGCCCAAGGTTTGTGGAAGGCTGGAGAGGGATGGCACGAGACAAATGGCTTGGTCACTGTCTTCGGTCCATCCCCTCCAGGGTCCCTAGGGTTGGCCGCTGTCGGCAGACAGGCTACTGGGCTAGATGGACCTTTGGTCTGACCCAGGACGGCCATTGTAAGCTCAGGGCTCAGGGTCGGGGGGTCTCAGTGGACCCCCTTGATTTTCATGCACACCTGCTCCTGGGTGGCCAGGCTGGCAGCTCTCCTGCCCTAGACGGCTGCTTTCCTGTGCCTAATGCGGAGGTTGTGGACGAGGTCCACGATGTCTGCACTAGACCAGGCGGGTGCCCGCCTCTTGCGGTCCCGGGCAAGCTCCCAGGAGCCACCAGCCTGGTCCCAGGAAGAGGGGGAGGGCTGGGGGGCATTGGGTGGCTGGCTCGATCTGTGCCAGGTGCAGGGTCTGCTGCCTGGGTGCTGGCAGGCTTGCACCTGGCACGGGCACCGTAGCCAGCCCGTGCCCCTTTAAGGGGTCCGGGGCTGGGAGGGGGGCAATAGAGTTTCCCTGGTGTTGGCCAGAGTGGCCACCAGGGAAAGCTGGGGAGGGCTAGCCTCCCACTAGTTCGAATTAAGGGGCTACACAGCCCTTAATTCGAACTAGTAAGTTCGAACTAGGCGTTAGTCCTCGTAAAATGAGGTTTACCTAGTTCGAACTAAGCGCTCCGCTAATTTGAATTAAGTTCCAACTAGCGGAGCGCTAGTGTAGCACCTATCAAAGTTAATTCGAACTAACGTCCGTTAGTTCGAATTAACTTTGTAGTGTAGACATACCCTTACAGGTTTGGGACACATCACAAAGGTATGAACAAAGACATTACCTGGCTAGCACACTACCCTCCACATCCTAATGATTTAACCAACCAAACAATGGGTACTTAAGAACAATTTGCACCTTCTCTGTCAGCTTCATGTGGCATGAACACTCTCTAATTGACTATTTCTTCCTCCCTTTTTCCTTCTGCCCCCTTCCCCTATTTATTTTGGAACTGGACCTTTATTAACTCTGGTCATCTGAAGAAGTGGGTTGTGCCCATGAAAGCTCATGATCCCATCTACATGTTTTGTTAGTCTTTAAGGTGCTAGTAGACTATTCATTTTTTTAAAGTTTTTCCGATTACAGACTAACTTGGCTACCCCTCTGAAGCTTTTATATTATTACAAAGCAATTTCAAAAACCAGTCCTTGGTATTTAATTGCCTGTCAAAACTATTACCACTGTGCTGTTCCCTGATAGGCTAAAAGGCCTGGATTGAGGGACTTTTGGTTTGGTGTTCAAGTGGTTTTTTGTTTTGTCTCCCCTCTTTGGACAGGGAGTCTGAACGAAGGAAGGCATTTGTTGTTGTTTTGTTTTAAAAAGGATGCCTTGAAAAGTTTAAAACTGCAGGAAAAATTGAGGGGAATAAAGCTGATTTTTGCTCTCAGATCTTGGGGGGTTTTTGAGTGTAACTCTAGCTGATGTCATTGGGGTGGAGTTTCTGATGCGTTTGCTTAAACTATATCTGTCTATATCTGTCTCAGTTAAAGGCCTGGCATGATGAGAGTTTTAAAATCTGTGACAGAGAGGTGATTATATCCTAATGAGACCCCTGCTGTAATAATGTTTTTATTTTAATCAGCTTCTTAACACCATTATTTAGTATTTTCTTACTAATATTCTCTCATCTGCAGTGTTAAACTAACCCCCCACTAACTGCACAATCACACGCTTCAGAGTTAGCATGTGTGTGAAAACACATGTACAACATCATATAAACTCTTTCTAATTAGACCTAGAACATACATGTATGTTGTGAGTGTGAGACACACTCAGAGACAAAGAGAAGACTTGGAGGCAGCAATTAGTTAACAAAGTTTCCAAAGTATTTACAGAGACTGTTATGAATTAACTTTAAAATCCCTCCTGGTGAAAGATTAATAAATTAGAAAGATTTAGATCTGATTTTGCGTTTTGCCTTTATTCCCAGCTCATGAGCTGCAAACACTCCTGTGAACAACAAAAATGTGAAATTAGATTAAAAAGGAATTGATAAAACTTGGGGGGGGGGGGAGGAACAAATAGATTCTTAAATGTTCACAGGGCAGCACTGAGTAGTAACGTTTAAGCTCAAACAGATTTGAGTTTTGATTTGCCTCAGCTTCAAAAAAAGTCACTATTTCACATGGGCTTTGGAGAGTGAAACCAAAGCACTGGTGGTTGTATTTTCTAAACCTTCACATTCCTCACTTTTAACACATTGACACAGGTTTTTCTACACTAATGTGATCCTCCTTCAAGTCAACACCTTATTTAAATGTTAATTTGAACGATCCTGTGAGTCTACCATTAAAATGTACAGGATAAACTTAAAAAACAACAAATAGTCTGGTAGCACTTTAAAGACTAACAAAACATGTAGATGGAATCATGAGCTTGTATAATTCAATGTATAATTCTTCTTTACCCCTATTTTTTAAACTAAGTTTACAAAAGGTGTTTGAATGATCGCTTGTTCAGATGTGATGGGATAAAATAACTTACAATCACATTGTGACTGCATCATTTAATTATTATTTTTTCAATTCAAATATATATTTTTTTAAAAAATGCAATTGGCTAAAGGGAGTTTTAAAAAAGTAAATGAAATAACTATTCGTGATCAAAAAAATGACTGAAATGTTTCAGCAATTTAAAAGCTGTCAGAAATTATTTTAAAATGTTTTAAATATGCCCCAGCTCACCTCCCATATATGTTTATTTAGGTGGATAAATTATTCTATATAACATGGTAAAAATGTACACATTTTTAAAATAATATTCTCCCGTCTGCAGAATAAAATATAGGAAAGCCAGGGAAACCCCTTAGTCCCTTTCCTCAAATAAAAATAAAATAAAACATTAACATTGTTAACTAAAGGCCATCTCAAATCTAAAAGATGGCCAAAAATCCTATTCAGGTTTCCATAAATGTATCCAATCAATAGTTTAAAAATGTATTGCATGTCATATAACCAAATGCAATTATCCTAATGATTCCAGATCCCTTCTGATCAAACCTCTGTAAAGCAGGCTCTTTTCTTCAGTTTTGACACTGTTTAGGGCAGAGGTGGGGAAACTCAGGCCTGGGGGCTGGATGCAGCCCCTGGCTTGCGTGGATGCAGCCTCCCCCCCCCAGGCTCAGGGCTGCCCTCAGCATTGGGAAGCCTGTACTAGCAGTCCAGCCCCACCACTGGGGCACACAAGAGCTACTAGGCTGCCCCCCCCCCCCCCAGGCTCTAGTGTGCCAGGGGAATGTGGGGAGTGTCTTTTTCTTAGTCGAGGGCCAAGTCAGTGAGATTTTTTTTTCTTTGCTTCTCACTGATTTTTCTGTGGGTCAGCGGCCCCCAGCCCAAAAAAGGTTTCCTACCCCTGGGTTAGGGAAAGGAGGGGTGGGTGATGAACCAGAGAACCAGTTATTAAATGCAATTTATGAATGAGGGTGGAGAGAGGGGGAATGTAGGGAAAGAAACAGAGGCAAAGCAAAGCTCATACAAAAATCAATCTAATTCCATGTATTTTACATTCAAGTGACTTTCCCCCCCTCAGATCACAAAGGCTCTAAGGAACTAATAGTTAAAAATATACATAGTAGAACCCTCAACAAACATCTTGTCCACAGGAAAAGAGATTACTGTGTTTGCTGGCTCACCCTCCCCCCCCCGCTCCTTTTTTTAATAAATCAGAATGAGGAGGTTTTATAGTGAGTCTAATTCTCACTCCCTCCATTTCCTTCCTTTCTGCATTTTTTTTATTCTCCTCCTCTCACCCTGCCCCTCCTTCTGCCTGCAGCCCTGGTATTGATTAACCACTTCACTGCTACATATTTGTTTGGTCTTTCCGATTATTCTGTTTTTAACCCCAGCTTTAGGTTGTCTTCCTATGGCAGGACAAAAAGCTGGAAGCAGGCTGCACTTGGAATAACCATCAACGTGAGCCCAATGTTTTAAAAGGCTGACTTTTCACGGCTGGCCATTCCACCTAGCCCTTTTGAAGTTAGTTTCACTTAATGGCATTTCATGAGACTAGCTTCAATGTACCGCGTGCACATCCGGAGTGTGTGTGTACTGAAATGGTTAATAGCCCCTGGTCACATTGTGGCTTTTGGTCGTTTTAATGGATTTGTTGTTTGTGGGAAACCTTTGCCTGGCTTTGCCTAGCTGGGAGTTTGCTCCTAATTGCATGCATAGCATTCCTTCGGAGTGGGTGGCATCACCTTTTACTGCTTCTCCCTTCCACAGGGAAGGCCTGTAAAAAAGCCCTTTCATGTGCTCGAAAATCAATAGCCAGAGCTCTATACGGCTGTTAAACAAAACAAAAGCTGTACTCTCCCCTTCACAAAGAAACACAATCTCTGGGCTGCTGTGGGTTGGTGTTTACCAAACACGTGGTTAGTGCAGTTTTGGATAGGGTTTGAAACAAAACCTATTTTTACAGCTTCTGGGGTCATATTTTCAATGGGATCAGGTTGGAAGCCAATGATTGTATGTGTTTTATTTTGATTGTGGTCAATAAAACGTACGTAGCTTGGCCATCTCTTGCCAGAGAAGCTCTGGGATCATTAGCAGTGCTTAAAAAGTTAAAAAGAAATTGCAGAGGGGAGAGTTACAGAATTATGAGTGGAGTTACCCACACTTTAAAGAAAACACAACTAAGTAAACAAATTCATTTCTCAACTAGCTTAAAGGTAAGATAGCAAAGATGCTGTACATTTTGGTATAAAAACTGCAAAGAAGGGATAAACTTCACAATGAAACTCTTAACATGAGTTTATTTTTGTATTCTTCTAAAGCTAGTTTTTTTTTAATGCTAACATTGTATTCATTCAATTTACAAGTGGATTTCATGTTAACTCTTTTTTCTAGATCCTAATTTCTTTAGTACTGTATTGGGAGAAGTAGAAGTGATTTTTAAGCATTTAAAAACATGTAAAATAAATCAATGTGTTTCTGCCATCTACATTCCAATTCAATAACATAATTTTCATAGAACTATTTCATTAGTATGGAATAACTCACCTGTAAGTATTTACAACTGACTTTATTTCTAGCAGAGACTTATATAAGTCCAGAAAGGGGATAAAGGTTACCTCACAGAAATACTGCAGAAGTTTGGCATGGGGGCAAAAAAGTGAATTAGATATGTTCTCTCATTAGAATGCAAGCATTTCTTAGTAGTCACTTTGAAGAACAAATACTTTACAGCCATATGTTGGGGTGTGTCTACGCAGCACCCTAAACTCGAAATAAGATACACAATTTGTGCTATGCAAATTGCGTCTCTTACTTCAAATCTATTTCGAAATAGCTTATTTTGAAATTTGGCGGGTCTACACAGTGCCAAATTTCAAAATATCCCTTAACCCGCGTGCAACGAGGTTTCCTGGGATGCTGAAATAGCATGCCCGTTATTTTGAAAAATATTTCAAAATAACGGGTGGCTTGTGTAAACCTCCGGTATCCTGAAATAGCCATGCAGTGTAGACGTACCCTTGGAGGTTAGTTTCAATCTGAAATTTTTAAAAATCGAAACAGTTCAGAAAGTGTTTAATCGGTAACACTTTAGATCAATGTATCTAAAAACATTCCCATGTTACTGCAAAAATCAGTAGAGAAATCTAGGGGCATGTCTACACTGGGGAGTTATTTCAAAATAACTCCCCTTATTTTGAAATAACAAGGCAAGCATCCACATTATCAAGACTGCTATTTTAAAATAATGGATTTTGAAATATTATTTTGAAATAATAACTCCTGCTTTTGAAGAGGAATAAGTTTATTTCGAATTAGTTATTTTGGGAGTTATTATTTCAAAATAACCTGGTAGTGTAGACATAGCCTAGTAGATTTCACATTGGCTTGAACAATAATATAGCTTGATATTTACTGGTATAATTGCACGTGTCTAAATTCTGTCCATTTGTTTAGAATTAGTTTAATTGTATGTCAAGATTTTTCAAGAGCATTCTTTTCTGAATGAGATCATTTAAATAGATACTGAAAATGAAAAAGTTACTTCATATAATAATTTGAAATGAATCTTTGTTATTTAACATTCTCTGTTTAAATTAAAATAAAATAATAGATTATCTTTAATTTTGGATGGTGTAATTTTATTTTCCATTGTTATTTTAATATGTTCCATAATTCTTACTTAATGCTTTTTATTTAAAGATGAATAATCCTAATTATTCTAATTAATATGAATATGTTATTTTTAAATTGCTCAGACTACATAGTGGAAAAAATTTCAATATTTTGTGTTTACAGAGTCCACCTTCTTTGTAATAAACAACATTTTAAAACACAAAGAACTTTTCCAAGGAAGTATATTTTAAATAATTTCTATTCTTTTGCTATTATAGATTTATATTATTTTTTCACAAAAAAAGAGTTAAAAATAAGATCCCTGTCTAAAATGACATGGAGATATTTTTTCATACTGGTGTGGATTTGAACTTTACACTGTTTCTGAATAGGGTCATCTTGCCATGCCAAACTGTTAAAATGAACTTTCATATGGCCAGGAAGAGAACACAAGTATGTTCTAAAAGATTCAAGCACTTTTTAGCAGTGTACTACAGCAACAAAACACACACTTCAGAGTGTTTCAGGATCTCATTCTTTGCTTTAGTGTCAATGGGAACATTCAGGTTATTTAATTAAATAAATACAATCCACAAAACTTGATCCCAACAAAATCTGGGATTTAATTACTCCCTCCTTCCCCATGAAATCTTTTTCTCTTGTCATTTAAAAAAAATATTATTTAGGACCTACAGTCCAACAGTGTGGAAAAGAAATCCTAGTTCATTGGATTCCTGAATTGATCTTAACAATCTATTTTATAATTTCAATTGTTTGCAAGTTTTAACGTGCTTATCTCACAGACATTTTAATATTCGGATCTGTTTGACATTTAGGAAAAGTTACTGGAAAAATACCTCTTTATTCACATGACACAGTTGCCAAATAAATGGGAAAAATCAACAGTGTTTTCTGTGGGATGTACCTAAGGGACACACCTCACTTCTGAGTTAAGCATTTAATATCAAAATAAGTAATTGTAAAGGTTTTACCTTTCTGAAACACATAGACTATCTTTATGTTTATTGTGTGTATACCTTAAGTGGTATATAATGTCTTTCTGTCTAATACTAACACAAACTTTTGTTACTGTATTAAAAATTAAACATAATCTTTCCCCTTTATAATATAGATTTTTTTAAAAAAAATCTCTTGATGCAAATGATTGTCACATGCATAAATGCTGATTTAACAAAACACACTATATAAACTTAAGGTTTGAGCTGATTTAATGGTTTAATACACAAAACTTATACACAAAACATATGCACCCCCAGATTAATAATTCATTGGGATAAAATGGGTGACCGTATTGCACTATATTCTTTTATTTCTACCATTTCATGGATTGTAGTTTCAAAAATAAATTGCAAATGGCAGAATTATGTCTTCACACTTTTATTTAATATTACTAAACACAAATTTACTTAACAGCAGTACAGAATTAAGTTTGGGAATGAACTGAAAATTGGTTTCATTTGGTTTTATTTGTTAACCAATATGGCTTTCTTTTTAACCTGGAGCTTCAATAAATGCTTTCTATCTTAACTTTAACCCTAGTATTGCTCATTTGTACCAATGATATTTTATTGCAAACAACATTTATTCAAAAGTTTGTTTCAGAAATAATTTCCCATCACCTTTAATACTTGTGTGGTTTATTCTTCTTACAAATCTAAACAACTTGCTATTGATATTTTGTTTAATTATTTACTCTGAAGCTGGATACTAATTGTTGAAGGCAACCTTAGACCAGCAGTGCAAGTATATTTCAAATACCACTTTTTAGTCAATATCCAGTCTTCAGACTCCTCTGGCTAATAGAGCAGAGCACTTACATTTCATTGTAAACTAGTATTCCTCATAATTTACAATGGAAGATGCCTGACTATTTAAACAATCCAATGTTGGTTCAAGCATAGAATAGAAACAAATATATTAACAAGCGCTGAGTAACAACATATTACATAAGAACATAAGAACAGCCGTACTGGGTCAGACCAAAGGTCCATCTAGCCCAGTATCCTGTCTACCGACAGTGGCCAATGCCAGGTGCCCCAGAGGGAGTGAACCAAACAGGTAAGGATCAAGCGATCTCTCTCCTGCCGTCCATCTCCACCCTCTGACAAACAGAGGCTAGGGACACCATTCCTTACACATACTGACTAATAGCCATTAATGGATTTAACCTCCATGAATTTATCTAGTTCTCTTTTAATCCCTCTTATAGTCCTAGCCTTCACAACCTCCTCAGGCAAGGAGTTCCACAGGTTGCAATCTGTTAAAATTGGTCAGATTGCGATTCCCTTTCAAGATATGATCAAAAAGATTATTTCTCAAAAATGTCATGTTTTACCAGATTAATTTAGTAACTACCATATCTAGTGCTGTATTAGTGAATCAGAGAATAGCAAAAGTCTGGGACTACTCCTAGTAATGGGCTGAGATTAGTCCATCATAAAATATCCAAATGTATTTCCCAAACTGACCTTATAAGACCCTTTTAAACAAACAATATTGGGAATCATAGAACAAACATTCTAATTTTGAAATAAAGGAAGATACTTTAAAGCCTTTTCAGAATATATTAACACACACTCAAAGAAAATGAGTGAACACTAACAGTTGACAAAGTTTTCTCTAAAAGATAATAATGAATGTCAAGTGGAAATGAAGGTAATAAAATGCAGTAGGTGACAGAACTACCAAGAAAAACTTAAAAAACAAGAAATAGTCTAGCAGCACCTTAAAGACTAACAAAACATGTAGATGGTATCATGATACCATCTACATGTTTTGTTAGTCTTTAAGGTCCTGCTAGACTATTTCTTGTTTTTTAAGTTTTTCCAATTACAGACTAACACCTCTGAAACTTTGTTTAGAACCACCAAGGGTTCCTTCTCAGAACTGATGGTAGATATTCAATAGATTTAGTTAATGAAGATGGGCATTAGGCAGACAAAGTATCTTCTAGTAAGTGATATGGCCAACCAGACAGCTGGCTTTTGATAATACTAACTGGTACTATATGTAAGCAGGGGCTGAACTACTGCTTGCAATGCAGCCAGCTGAAAGGAGAGAGCAGCCCTGGGGGTGGGTATGCTCACTCAAATTGTTTAGCCCTGCAAGATAATTAACTGTTGATATGTAAATACAGCTCATGCCAGGATGGGGAAGGAATCAGCCCTGTGGTTATGTAAATCCAATTCAGCCAGGCCTGATGGAGGGTGAATTGTTGGAATGGAATGTGGTGTATTGTAACTAATTTGCCTGTTGTGGGGTCACAAACCATGCTACCCCTAAATGTAGGAACTGTAAAATATGACACCAGTGCTTGCAGGAGAGACACCATCATTGTACAGGGTCTCAGATGAACAAGCCTCCTCCTTCCAGATTTGAGTGGATAAGTTGGGGGGGGGGAGGGGAGGAGGGGGAAGGAGCTTGAGGCAGCCTGCTTCATGCCTGCCAGGTGTAAGCTGTAAGACTGGTTCAACCTGTCTTCCCCCCCCCCCCCCCCCCCCGTTCTAAGGATAGACCTAAAGTAGACTCCCTGGCTATGTCTACACTGCAGGCTTCTTGCGCAAGAACTGTTTTGCGGAAGAGTACTTGTGCAAAAAGTCTTCCACAAGAGAGCGTCCACACTGCCATGTGCTTTTGTGCAAGAGATGTGCTTTTGCGCAAGAGCGCCCATGGCAGTGTGGACACTCTCTTGCGCAAGAAAGCTCTGATGGCCATTTTAACCATCGGGCGTTCTTGCGCAAGAAATTCACGTTGCCTGTCTACACTGGCCTCTTGCGGAAGAGCTCTTGCGCCAGAGGGCTTATTCCTCGTGGGGAGAGGAATAACTCTTCCGGAAGAAGCCCTGTTTTACAACGCTTTACTGTAAATTTACTTGTGCAAGAACGTGCATGCAGTGTAGACAGCAGACAAGTTTTTGCGCAAGAACAATTGTTCTTGCGCAAAAAGCCTGCAGTGTAGACATAGCCCATAAGGAAGCCTAATCCGAACTAGCTACTCCGTGCCGCGGGTAGCCGCACGGCACGGGGTTCGAACGAGCAGGGATTTAAAAATGGCGGCGCCCAGCTTATGCAAATGAAGCCCGGGAAATTCAAATCCCGGGCTTCATTTGCAAGTGCGGTATGCCTACATTACCCTCCTAGTTCGAACTAGCGGGGTAGTGTAGACATACCCTCTGTTATTCCAATGGAAGCTGGAATCTTTTGGCTAGCCTAGGTGGTGGCTTAGAGTTGAAATCACTAGGGCTATGTCTACACTGGCGGGTTCTTGTGCCAGAAATATGCAAATGAGGCTAAGCGTGGAATATCGCCAAGCCTCATTTGCATACCTAATGAGCCGCCATTTTTGCAGACGAGGCTCTTGCGCCAGAAGGAGCTGTCTACACTGCCCCTTCTTGCACAAGAAAAACCCTCTTGCGCAGTGCCGTTATGCTGACTATTTTCAGGAATAACAGCATTGCGCAAGAGGGTTTTTCTTGCGCAAGAAGGGGCAGTGTAGACGCTCCTTCTGGTGCAAGAGCCTCTTCCGCAAAATGGCGGCTTATTAGGTATGCAAATGAGGCTCAGCGATATTCCACACTTAGCCTCATTTGCATATTTCTGGCGCAAGAACCTGCCAGTGTAGACATAGCCTAAGAGCTGAAGTCACTGGTTTGGCCTGGAGCCAGACCCATTGCGACCGGTGGGTGGCCAGCAGGGCGGCTGGTGGGAATGATGGGCGGCTGGTAGGAGCAGTGACTGGTGGGAACGACTGGCGGGCGGCCAGTAGGAGGAGCAGCAGGCGGCCAGCTGGGTGGTTGGCGGAGCAAGCGGACCACAGGAGCAGCACAAAGGTGGCATGTCCTCAGGCTCAATGAGGAGTCATCAGGGTGATGTGTCTGGGTCTGTACTGACTGGACAGAGCTGTAAGTGGGGCATTTGATGTGGGGTACGGAGAAAATTTGGGTAAGTGACTGGGACCCTTACATTGTTGGACTGGTGAGCCTGAGAGGCAAAGGACATTGCTCAATCCATTTGAGCTGGGACACTTACTCATGGGTTGGTTATGAACACTGGTTGTGGTACTTTCCCAAGCTAATGCCATGTGACTTCTCTCTCTCTTTCATTAGAAGTTTCTTTTCTACACTCAGACTCAGTGCTTGCGAGTGGGGAAGCATTGCCTCTCAGAGGCACCCAGGGGTGTGTGAATTTCCCAGATTACTGGGTGGGGGATCGAGCCGGTTCTGTGTGAGATGGATGAAAAGGGACCCCTAGATATTGAACCCGGCCCTGGCTGCTGCTGGTGCTACCTGGCAGGGTTACATATACACTGTCCTCCCAATATTTGAATGACTGCATCATGCTAATAAAAAGGCCAACTTGGACTTCTTGTTAGAAATCATCTGGTTCAATCAATGTACTTTTGACCTAAGCTGCAGTTGAAGTAACGATATGGTCTACTGATGAACAACAACAGAAATCTTCAAAAAATATCAAGAATCCCAGTCAAGAATTTAAAAAAAATCAAGAATCAGAAGTGATGCTGGAAGGTTTGGAAGTTATTTTGCTACATCTGAGACTGTCCTACTTATTCACATGTAAAGATTTAGATGAAGGGATGGGATATATTTGTATGCAAGTTTTATTTATAAACCACCTTGAAAGTTGTTAAAATAAACTATTAGGATTTCATCTGACTAGACAGGTTAATTTTGTCTAATCTGCTTTGAGTCAGATATAAATTGCTTCTCAGTCTCTTGAAGACTAAGATCAAGTGTAGTGTCTAATCTTTACCTACTGCTGTTAACTGGCTCTGAACACACCTAGTTTAACTATTCAGATGTTACTGGTCTCCACTGAAATATTGTTTGTTTTCACCCTGGTAGAACAGAATGTTAACTTTTCTCTGCTTGTTCACAGCCATTCATATTGGTCACAACCACGCAAAGATATATTCTCCTTTACTCTCTTATCACTTGTATTTGAATTAAATCTAACATTCCAGTGTATCATGGGGGAAAAAACCCAAACCCTCAGACTCAATGTGTGAATGGGAATGTGTTTTCACTACATTCTAATTGTTTGTCTTGCTCCAAATAATGATCAGGACAATATATATCTCATATATAAATATAATATAATATAAAAATATAAAATGGCCAAGTTTTAATCACAATAATAAGGAATATCACACATTAAAGCCACATTTTGAAACAACAGCGTCATAAAGAGATTTCACGCTTTGGTTTGTTTAATTTTTGCTGTATTTCAGTTAAAGAAAATTATCAAAATTCAAAAGTGATTGTAAAAAAAAAATGTGCATTTATAACCCCACCACCTAAACAGCCATTTTGTTTAAAATGCTACTCACAAATTAAACATTTTACAACTGTTTTGCTCCTAATTGGTTGCAGATCACAGATTTCCTTTAAATTCAGTAACAGCTATAACAAAATGGGTAAGTAAATTACATTAATCACCCCTGATACTAAATTATCCCTATTTTGCTTCCAAGACAGGCATTAGACTGGGTGATGTTTCCTATTAGTTAAATACTACCATAGCCCTATGAAAGCCTAGGAGGTCATTTAATTAATGGGGATTCCAACATCCTTGTTCTTTTATTTTGTGTTTTTTTTAAAGGTCATATAACTATTTTAAAGAGTCACCTCTTGGTTTTTCAGCAGAGCTAGTGAGCACTATTTTTCTGATAAGAGCTATTCTAGATAGGTAGTGTAATGTTTCCTGCAGTGAGGCCAAATGTTGGGGTAATTTGAAATGATTTTAACAGCTTCATGGCCTAAAACAGTGGTTCTCAAAGTGGGGTCCGTGGACCACTAGTGGTCTGCAGATGCCTTGCAGGTGGTCCGTGGCTAAAGCTGAATCCCCCCTTAGTCCCCCCACAGCAGGGAGCCTGCGCTGCTGCTCCAGCCTCGCCCCCCACCCCAAGAGGTTGGAGCACCAGCACCAGCTTCCTGCTGCGGGGGGAGCAAGCCCCGAGTCTCACTGTGTGATCTGACTCACGGGGAAGAAGCACACCCCTCCCCCTTTCCTGGCTGGAGGAACAGCAGCACACAGATATGCTGCCTGGAAGCTTTCCCCCACTGCTCCCATTGGCAGGCTTCCAGCCAATGGAAGCAGCGAGAGGCCGTGTTACATGGTGTCTGGGAGTGGGGTGCGAAGGCAGGTAAGTGCCCCCCCTTCCCCTCATGCCCAGAATCCAAATCCCCACCACACACCCTCACTGAGACCCCTCACCCCCAGCCCATTCCTGCACCCTCCCCCTGGGCCAGACACTCTATCCCCACCCTGCTCCTGCACCCTACCTCCCACCCAGACCTTGCACCCTCACCCCCTCCTGCACCTCACCTCCCACCCAGATCCTGTACCCTCAGTCCACTCACTGGCAGCCCTGTCCCACACACTGAACCCCTCATTTTGGCCCCACCCCAGAGCCTGTGGGGGTCTGTGATGGGGCGGCGGGGATAGTGAGCCCCAACCCCGCACCCCACACTAGGGCGCCGTGGGGGACAGGCGCCAAGACGCCTGAGCGGCTCTGCCGCGCCTGCTCCGCAGCGGCTGCCGACGCAGGCGGGGGCCAGGCGGCCGTGAGTGCAAGCCCCAGTCCCGCGCCCCGTACCAGGGGCACTGTAGAAAACGGCTGCCAGGACGCCCGAGCGGCGCTACAGCACCGGCACAGCAGCGGCTGCCGACGCAGGCGCAGGAGCCCCCCCCAGGGGGCTTGCGCCGGCGTCCCTGATCAAGGGCGCCAGGTTTAAAAGCCGGGCGGGCAGGACACAAAAGGGGGGGGGGGAGAGGAAGCTCCGGGGGGACGACCAACGGGCACCCGACGGGAACTGCGACGAGGTGAACGGACCGACAGCAGACCCAGGACGGGCAACCGAGAATCCCCGTGGCCAGAGTGGGTGAGTCCCCCCCTCCCCCCGGCCACCCTGCCGAACCAGACTGAGACATACGGACCCTGAAGGGCCGGAGGAAGCAGCCCAGGACGGGGTCGGAAACCCCGGGGACCGGTGCGTTGCGGCCGTAGCCCCCCCGGTCGGGCAGCGCGTCTCAGACGCACTCCCTTAGGGTCCTGGGCTGGGACTTGGAGAGAGGGCGGGGCCGGGTCCCCCTCCGCCCCGGCAGGGTACCGGAGGACTATTAAAGCATGAGATAACGTAGCAGAACGGCCCCCTCCCCGAGAAAGGGGGCGGGAGCGTTACAAAATGGTGGAGAATGTGGGCACTGAACCCCTAGACTAGAATAGACTAGAAGGGGTGAACCCCCCCCCCAAAAAACCCCCAAGCCTCGGGTTCAAGACGGCAGAAAATCCCACGAGGGGTAGAGGGCGCCTCCTGCGAGAGAGGCAGAGGAAAGCCGCCGCCATGGACCCGACACAAATTTTTGAATGGCTCAAGGAACAGCAGGCGCTACAGCAACAGCACCAGGTGCAGTTGCTACAGCAGCTGGCCGCCCAGGGTCAAGAACAGCAGCGCCAGCTAGTGAGGGAAATGACCCAACAGCAGGAGAGGTGGCTGCAGCAAGGGGTAGGCCAGGGAATCATGGCCGGTCTGGTCGGAGACAGGGATGAGGGACCCGGGGGAGCAGTCCAGCTGCCTATCAGACTGACCAAGATGGGCTCGCTGGATGACCCAGAAGCATACTTGGTCACTTTTGAGAGGGTGGCGTTAGCTGCCCGCTGGCCTGAAGACCATTGGGCCATGCTTCTGGCCCCCTATCTTACAGGTCCGGCGCAATTGGTCTACAGGAGCCTAAGCTCCCAAGACGCCTTGAAATATTATAAGGTCAAAGAGGCCATATTAGACCAGATAGGGGTCACACCCGAAACCTACAGACAGAGGTTTAGGGCAGAGCAATACCCCCAGGGGGCCCGGCCGCAAGCCGTGGAGCAGAAGTTAAAGGAACTGGCCTGGCGGTGGCTGGAGTCAGAGAGGCAAGATAGCGCTCAGCTGGCGGACGTAGTAGCATTAGAACAGTTCCTGCAGATTCTTCCCCCAGGGGCCCAGCAGTGGGTACGTAGACATTGTCCCCAGGCCCTGACATTTGCAGTCGCCCTAATGGAGAACTATATAGCGGCAGAGATGCCTGGAGGCCCCGGGAGAGGGGAAAGAGAATGCCGGGCGGACCGCTCGCTGAGGGGCCGAGCACGTCCCGAAAGGGGAGAGGCGCGCTGGGGCCTAGGCCGGGGGGTGGCCCGGTGAGGGCCGGAGGTAGGAAAAGAAGGACCCCCAGAAAACATAGGCGCAGGGGTACCTCGGCCGGAGGGAGGGGCGGTGGAAGCAATAACCCCCCGTCCCCGGTGTTACGAGTGCGGACAAGAGGGGCATTTCAAGTGCGAATGCCCCTTCATGGACTGCTCCTTCGGGCAAGGGGTCGCCTCGGGGGCGCCCCCCTGCCCCGACCGTGGAGCTAGAGTAACCATCCAGGTACTGGTGGAAGAGGTGCCGAGACAGGCTTTAGTGGACTCGGGGTGCGGACAGACGATGGTCCGCCCAGAATTAGTCCCAAGCCCCGAGCCTGCCAGCTCCACAATTTGGGTGCGGTGCATCCACGGGGACGTCCGACCCTACCCAACAGCCTGGGTGCGGCTATGGTGCCAGGGAGAAGAAGGGATTTGTCAGGTGGCCCTGGCCCCACAGCTAGCCTACTCGGTGGTCCTGGGGCGGGACTGGCCGGGGTTCTGGAGGATTTTGCAGGCCTGGAACCTGTCGGATGCCAGCCAACAGGCAGACACAATGGCAGGGGCCAAAGTTGAACCTGACTGGGTCACCGCTCATGATTTCCTGGAGGAACAACGGAACGACCCGTCCCTGGTGCAGGCCTGGAGACTAACCAGCAGGAGATCCACTTTGAGGTACGGAGGGACCGCTTGTACTGAGTAACCCGGGAGGCGGAGGGACCGGGGTGGGCTCAACAGCTGCTGGTGCCCGGGCACTACTGCAACGGGGTGCTAGAACTCGCCCCGTGGAAAAGTCCGCCTCGGGATACCAATACCTCATGGTCTTAGTGGATTATGCAACCCGCTACCCGGAGGCGGTCCCCTTACGAAACACTACAGCGGCTACAATCGCGGGGTAGTTGGTTAAAATATTTTCCCGGGTGGGGATCCCAAAGGAAATTTTGACAGACCAGGGGACCAACCTAACTTCCCGCCTAATACAAGAATTGTGCAGGCTGCTACGGGTTAAAACCCTGCGGACTTCCGTGTACCACCCCCAGACGGACGGGGTGGTGGAAAGGTTTAATCGAACCTTAAAGGAAATGCTACGACGATTCCTTGATGAGGAACCCTGAGAATGGGATAAGGCCCTGCCCGCACTGTTATTCGCCGTGAGAGAGGTACCCCACACCTCAACCGGATTTGCTCCGTTTGAGCTACTGTACGGGCGTAAGCCACGGGGGATACTGGACCTGATTAAAGAAACCTGGGAAGCGCAGGAGTCCTGAGTCCAGGGCACCGTGAACTACGTTTTAAAGTTAAGGGAACGGCTACGGCGACTGGGGGACTTCGCCAAGAAAAACTTACAACAGGCCCAAGACCTCCAAGCGTTCTTTTACAACCGAGGTACCAAGATGAGGGAGTTTGAAGCCGGGGATCGAGTACTCCTGTTACTCCCGATAAAGGAGTCGAAACTGTTGGCCCGGTGGCAGGGGCCCTTTGAAGTCATCCGCAGGGTCGGGCCAGTGGATTATGAGGTACGGTTAGAAGGCAGGAGGGATAGATCTCGGATCTATCACGTTAACCTGCTAAAGAAGGGTATGTCTACACTACAAAGTTAATTCGAACTAACGGACGTTAGTTCGAATTAACTTTGCTAGGCGCTACACACGCAAAACGCTAGTTTGAACTTAATTCAAACTAGCGGAGCGCTTAGTTCGAACTAGGTAAACCTCATTCTACGAGGAGTAAGCCTAGTTCGAACTTACTAGTTCGAATTAAGGGGTGTGTAGCCCCTTAATTCGAACTAGTGGGAGGCTAGCCCTCCCCAGCTTTCCCTGGTGGCCACTCTGGGCAACACCAAGGAAACTCTATTGCCCCCCTCCCGGCCCCGGACCCCTTAAAGGGGCACGGGCTGGCTACGATGCCCGTGCCAGGTGCAAGCCTGCCAGCACCCAGCTAGCAGACCCTGCACCTGGCACGGCTCGAGCCAGCCACCCAATGCCCCCCAGCCCTCCCCCTCTTCCCGGGACCAGGCTGATGGCTCCCGGGAGCCCCGACCCTGAGCCCTGAGCTTACAATGGCCGTCCTGGGTCAGACCAAAGGTCCATCTAGCCCAGTAGCCTGTCTGCCGACAGCAGCCAACCCTAGGGACCCTGGAGGGGATGGACCGAAGACAGTGACCAAGCCATTTGTCTTGTGCCATCCTTCTCCAGCCTTCCACAAACTTTGGGCAGGGACACCACTCCTACCCCCTGGCTAATACCACTCCATGGACCCAACCTCCATGACTTGATCTCACTTCCCTTTAAACTCTGTTCTAGTTCTAGCCTTCACAGCCTCCTGCAGCAAGAAGTTCCACAGGTTGACTCTTTGCTTTGTGAAGAACAACTTTCTGTTACTAGTTTGAAGCCTGCTACCCATTCCTTTCCTTTGGTGTCCTCTAGTCCTTCTTTATGGGAACTAATGAAGAACTTTTCTTGATGCACCCTCTCCACCCCACTCGTGCTTTTATAGACCTCTATCATATCCCCCCTCCGTCTCCTCTTTTCTAAGCTGAAAAGTCCCAGTCTCTTTAGCCTCTCTTCATATGGGACCTCTTCCAAACCTCTGATCATTGTAGTTGCCCTCCCCTCTCCCACCCTCTCTCTTCCCCTCTCCCACCTCCTTTTCCCAGTCTCCCCGAGTTTTGTTCAATAAAGAGAGTTTCTATTTTTGACCACACGTTTTCTTTATTTTGTACATCAGGAAGGGGGGCTAGGGAAGGGTAAGTGGAAGGAGGTGAGGGAGGAATGGGGTACGAGCCCCTGATGGGGAGGACTGGGCTGGCTCTGCGGGCTTCTGGGGGTGGAAGCTCTCCTGCAGCCCCCCAATTGCCCCCTCTCCCCAGATGGCAGCCTGCGGCAAGTGCAGCCGGTCTGATGGCCGAGTGGTGTGATGTGCCCAGTGTGGGCACTCAGGGCACTCCAAGACAGGACTGCTTTGCAAGCGGGGCACCCCTTAGAACTGTCTGTCTGGGGTGGGGGTCGGGTCCCTTTAAGCACAGCCCTCGGCTAGCCTGAGGCAGCAGCTCCACGCTCTAAGTCCTCATTTGATGCCCTGCCGGCACTGCTTCTGGCCATCTTTAACCCCGGTTCAGGGTCCACTCAATGTGGACATGCTAGTTCGAATTAGCAAAACGCTAATTCGAACCAGTTTTTTAGTCTGGATCCGTTAGTTCGAATTATCTTAGTTCGAATTAACTAATTCGAACTAAGTTAGTTCGAATTAGCGCTGTAGTGTAGACATACCCTCAGTTCATTAACGAGCTGTCGTTGCTGCTCTTGGAATTCGGCAGCGATTTGTTGCAGCATTTGTGTCTGTTGCTGCTGTTGCTCTCGCTGGCTGTCCATTAGCCACGCCAGAAGTTTGTTGCCCTCCATTCGCTAATGTCCTTCAAGACAAAATTCGAAACTACGTAAACCCGTCCTGTCTCCCCTTTAACCCTTAGCGCAGGGCCGGGATCTTAAATACCCACATTCTCCACCACATGTCACGAGTCTGCACTCGGGATTTATGCAAATAACACCCTTTTATTTAGTAATTCCCATCACCACACCCAAGTCCTGCACAGTCAAAAGCCAAAGTGCCGGCCGGATGCCTTGATCCCGGCCAATTGCCCCGACTTAGCCTGGAGGGTTGCCTTAGGGTGTTGGAGAAGGGGGGTCCGGGCCCACCCACTCTCCCGGACCCCGGCCCAGGGCCCTAATGCAGGGAGCGAAGCTCCCTACTATAACGGGGGCGTTTCCCCTAAAAACGTTCTCTTGCTGGATACACGACCCCACCCTGGGCCGTTGCTCAACTCCACCGCCCGGGCTCCGACCCCGGGAGCCTTAGCGTGCTCGGTGGGCCCCCGTACCTGGGTTCCCGCACACTTCCTCCTCTGGCGCCTCTGTCTCCTCACCCTGTTGCTCCTGTGTTCCCCCCTCTCTGCTCTGCCGTCCCCCTTTTATGGCCCTTCCTGGGCTCCTGCCGATGACGTCTGTTGCCTCCCCCAGCCTTAGCCCCTCCTCCCCGGGGTTTTCTCGGTGCCCAGCTGACATCACCCGCCTAAAGGGCGTGACGCCATCATGCTGCGTCGGGCCGACGGCGGCCTGCAAGATCCGTGCCCCTCCCCCGCCCGGCACCTTCATGGCCAGCCCCGCTGCTTTTCTTGCGGCGCAGGTGCCAGCGCTTTTGCTGTTCGGGGCTTCTTGCGGCCCGAGACCGTGGCAGGGTTGCTCCACCCCGCCACAGGGACGACACAGCTTTTTGCCTTTTGCTGTTTGCCATGGAGCCCAAGCTGCCCCTGGGCACGCAACAGCCCCACACGGCCATGCTGCAGTTCCTGCAGCACTTGATCCCAGCAGCCTACTTGTTGCAGCTGGATGTGGACACTGAACTCCTCCTCATGTCCCTCTGCATGGCTATGGCTGTTCCGGTCTGGCTGCTGCACCCCACCATACCCAGGGGGGTCTGGAGGCTGGAGAACAGTTCGGACTGGTGGGACCGGCTGATCATGGAGCGCTGGGACAACCAGCAGTGGGTGCAGAAGTTCCGCATGCAGAAGGCCACCTTCCAGGAGCTCTGTGCCTGGCTGGCACCCGCCCTCCAAGGACGCAACACTCACCTGTGGCCTGCCATCCCACTCCAAAAGTGGGTCGCCATCGCCCTGTGGAAGCTGGCCACCCCAGACAGCTACCGCTCAGTGGCACACCAGTTTGGGGTGGGGAGGTCCACCGTTGGGGCCATCCTGATGCAGGTAAGGAGCTCGCGGGCTGCAGTCCCTGCCCAGGGGAGGGGGTGCTGGATAAAGGGGACCCTTGGGAGAGGGCGGGCTGTGGACTGTAGGGGGTGGACTGGGGGTGGGGGGAAAGGCCTGGCTCCGGGAGCTTGTGCTGTCCCACACTCACGCAGCCCTGCTGCTGGGGTCGGGGGTGGGGGGGCACGGGCTCATAGGGGGTGGCTCCTGGGAGGTTGGGGGGGCAGGGGAGGGGAGGGGAGGGGAGGGGAGGGGGAAGGGGACAGGCACCTCCCAAGGGCTCATGCAACCCCTCTGTCATTCTCTGTTCTGTGTGTTTCTGTGTCTCCTTTTGCAGGTCGTCCAGACCATCAATTCCCTGCTGCTGCGCAGAGTTGTCCGGCTCCAAGACCTGGATGCAGCCATGGGTGGATTTGCTGCCCTGGGGTTCCCCAACTGTGGGGGAGCCATTGACGGCATGCACATCCCCATCCAGGCCCCGGAACATCAAGCGGCCCAGTTCATTAACAGAAAGGGATACTTCTCCGTAGTCCTGCAGGCCCTGGTGGACCACCGGGGCTACTTTACAGACATTTATGTGGGATGGTCGGGCAGGGCACATGATGCCCGAGTGTTCAGGAATTCCAGCCTGTGCACCAAGCTGGAAGTGGGCACCTTTTTCCTCCGCTGGGACTTTGCGGTGGGTGAGCACAACATGGCAGTGTGCATAGTGGGGGATGTGACATACCCACTCATGCCCTGGCTAATGAAGCCCTACGCTAGCCACCTCAATCCTAGCAAGGACCTGTTCAATGCCCACCTCAACCGAGCCCAGATGCAGGTCGAGTGCACCTTCGGGTGTCTCAAGGGATGGTTCTGCTGCCTCCTCGTCCGCCTGGATGTCAGGGAGTGCAATATCCCTGAGGTGATGGCAGCGTGCTGTGTGCTCCACAATATTGTGGAGCGCAAGGGAAAGGCCTTCCTCTCGGGGTGGGTGGCAGAGGCTGGCCACGAGGGCCGTGCATTTCAGAAGGCCCGGACTGCTGCCACCTGCCAGGCCCATCAGTTGTGGCTGTGCATCCGGGAGGCCCTGAGATAAAGGTTCTCTGAGGCCCCCCAGGAATTGTCCCCAGGGCCTCCCCAACAGGGGCTTCTGCCTTTCCCCTCTCACCCCCTCCCCTTGCCCCTTCCCTGACCTCCCAATAAACACACCTATTTGGTTTGAAAACAAAATGACTCTATTTTTATTAAACAAAGAGAAGGGGGGCAGGCGATATGTCTGAACTGGGAGGGGGGTTCAGGACTGGGAGGGTTAGTGGGGAGGTCTGCTCTGCCACCTCGGGTGCGAGGACGTGTTCAGGGTTGGGTCTGGGGACCTGAAAGGGTTGGGCAGGAGGGGCAGCTACAGCTGGGTCAGGGTTGGCGGGGGGGGGGCAGGAGGAGGGGCCATAGGCATCACTTGGGGAGGGGGGATGGCCATGGGGAAGGGAGGGAGGAGAGGCATAGTACGGTGGGCAGATGCAGGGCCAGTCTTAAGCCGATTCGGCCGAATCAGGCCCTGTGCCTAAGGGGGCCCCGCACCCTGCACCCGGAAGTTGGCGCCCTCGGCTCGGCCAGCTGGGCTCCCCGCCCTTACCTGCGCATGCTGCTGGCTGCTGCTGCCGCCATGCAGGTGGGCGGGGAGACGCCCGGGCGTGACGTCACGTCACACCTGGGATTTTGAAACCGAAAAGGCAGCAGCAGCGCACGCGGTTTGGAGTCCAGCCCCGCAGAAGGCAGACGGTAGGGGAGGGGGAAACTAGTGGGAGGTGTGGGAGAGGAAGAGGCTTGTGCGGAGGGGGAAGAAAGGGGAAGGCACCAAGAGACAGGGTGGAGGAGAGACAAATGGCAGGGGGCCAAGTGCAGACAATGAGGGAAAGGGCAGGAGGGGAGGTGTCAGTGGGAGAGGGGACAGGGTGATGCTGGGAGAGGAGAGGAGAGGGGAAGGGCATTGGGGGCTAGAGGGGGAGGTGCTGGGAGAAGGCTTGAAAGAAGGGGTGGGCATGCGAAAGGTGGGGATGGAGCAAGGCATGTGTGAGGGCACAGCGACATGAGGGGAATGGGGGCAGAGAGTGGTGAGGGGATAGGCATCAGGGAAAAAGGGGGCAGGGGAAGTGAGGGAAGGGGGAGGCACCAGGAGGGTGCAGGGCTAAGGGAAGTTGCAGGTACCAGGGGATTCTGGGGTGAAGCAGAAGGGCAGACACCTGCAGGGGAGGGACCAGCACCAGAGGAGAGAGGCAGGGCAGGTGTGTAGAGGGAGGTGTTAGGAGAGGGGATGAGGAGGGGTAGCTCACATGAGCAGAGTGTGGCTACTGGAGGAGTGGGCATGGGGGTAGAGAAGGGCTGGTGGAGGGGGGCTGGTCGCAGGAGGGCTGAGGGCAGTGAGAAGGGCAGGAGTCAGGACAGCAGAGGAGGGTGAGGAGTTGGGGGGCAGCAGACACCAGGGGAGATGATGGAGCAAGGAGAGGAGACATGGCAGCAGAGAGAAAGGGGAAAGGTTTATAAGATATTTATGAATAACTTGGTATGCTGCCCATGGCCAGTTTGTTTGCGCCCCGCACTGCAGTTTGGGTTTGTGTGGGGATCAACACGTGGCCGGTGAGTGGGAGCCAAACCAAAAGTAGTCAGTGTAATGATCTTCTGTTGATGTGTTTTAGTAGTTAAATTCCTGGACTGTCATTGCTCATGAAAAGTGCTGTCACATGGGTAGAAATCGGGGAAATGTTGCATTTTATTAATATCAGCAGAACTGACTTGAATGGGGCCTGTGTGTTGTGTAGTCTTGCCTTCATCTTTGTATTCATGCCTGTCAGTGTGAGAGAAGCTATTTGTATATATTTGCTTGCATAAGCAACCACTCTTAAGTTGAGGCCTCAGCATGTTCTGTAAGTATCAGTGTGGCCCCTGGGGCTTCCAAAGTTGAGTTGCCCTAGCTCATCCCTGACAGGTGTCTGTCTAACCTGGTCTTACATATCTGCAATTTAAACCCATTGCTTCTCATCCTAACCTCAGAGGCCAAGCAGAACAATTTTTCTTCCTCCTCCTTAGGATACTCTTTTAGGGTATGTCTACACTACAAAGTTAATTCAAACTAACAGACGTTAGTTCGAATTAACTTTGATAGGCGCTACACACGCGAACCGCTAGTTGGAACTTAATTCGAACTAGCGGAGCGCTTAATTCGAACTAGGTAAACCTCATTCTACGAGGACTAATGCCTAGTTCGAATTAACTAGTTCGAATTAAGGGCTATGTAGCCACTTAATTCGAACTAGTGGGAGGCTAGCCCTCCCCAGCTTGCCCTGGTGGCCACTCTGGGCACCACCAGGGAAACTCTTCTGCCCCCCTTCCAGCCCCGGAGCCCTTAAAGGGCCACGGTCTGGCTACAGTGTTTGTGCCAGTTGCAAGTCTGCCAGCACCCAGCCAGCAGACCCTGCACCTGGCATGCCACCAAGCCTTCCGCCTCTTCCCAGGACCAGGCTGGCGGCTCCCAGGAGCCTGCCCAGGGCCGCAAGAGGCGGGTGCCCGCCTGGTCTAGTGCGGAGATCGTGGACCTCATCGAGGTTTGGGGGGAAGCCTCCAATGTCCACGATCTCCGCACTAGCCACAGGAACGCGGCCGTGTACAGCCGCATGGCTGACAGCCTGGCTGCCAGAGGCCACATGCGGACCCGGGAGCAGGTCCGCTGCAAGATCAAGGACTTGTGGCAGGCCTACTCCCGGGCCTGCCAGCCAGGGGCCGACCCGGAGGCCTGCCCCCACTTTGAGGCCCTGGACCGCATCCTGGGGGCTCACGCCATCCATGCCCCCCGGGTGGTGATCGACCCCGGGGCAGAGGGACCCGTCCCGGACACTGAGGAGGAGGAGCAGGAGGACGCCGAGAGCCAGGAGCCTGCAGAGAGCCTGCCCAGGACCCAGGACCCCTGAAGCACCCCACAGAGCACATCGCCTGTGTCGTCCAAGGCCGGGGAGGGCTCCACATGTGAGTACCATCATGCTCCCCTTATGTGTACGGGGGGTTGGGGGCAGAGGGAGCCCAGGGACCGTGCGCCTGGGCCTTGTCCGCCATGGAGCAGCAGCTGGGTGTCATGCAGGGGCCCTGGCCTTGCAGAGGGGGCCTGGATTTCACCCACCTTGTCCCCAGGGAGAACTGACCGCTGCTCTTGTTTCATCACAGCCGCAGCACCTGGGACTGCAGGGCGCACCACCCCGCCTGCAACAGCCACCCGCACCCGGGCCAGCAGGCGTGCCAGGAACGAGGAGGAATACCAGCGGCGGCACCTGCGGTTCCTGGATCACCAGCTCCGCACCCAGGACCACTGGGTCCGGGAGGACCTACGGCTGCGGCAGCAGAGTGTGGAGGCTCTGGAGGAGCAGGGCCGTGCCCTCAGAGGCCACCTCCAGACCCTGGTGGACAGGTTCCTGCCTCCTCCTGCACCGACCCCTGTGGCCGTCCCAGCTCTCGCTCCTCCTCCCACCCCTCCTCCTCCTCCCACTTCCTCTGCACCCCCCGTCCCTCCTGCCCCACCCTCCACACCCGCTCCCCCCCGACGCCCCCGCACCCGCAGTGCTGCGAGACGGGAGAGCCAGCAGGATCCCTGTCACGTTACTGGATCTTGAGGGGAGCAGCCAGATCACTGATGCACCCATAGGTGGGGGTGTTGGCCCCAAGAATGGTATAGAAGGGGGCCATGTGAGGTATTGAATAGGAGCTTACTGTCTGCTGATCCTGTGTACACTAGTCATATGATTGTATAATGTCTGTGTGTGTAGTTAGGAATCTGTGTAGATATTGAATATTTCTCTGCATGTAGTTGAGCAGTGGGCAGAGCCCGGCCTATGGACATGCTAATCAGCGAGGCCTTGTGGGACAATGGCACTCAATGGGCGAAGGACACACCTAAAGAATGAATGGTGACTCATACCTAAAAGCTACCAGCAGGGGACACAGGAATAAGCCGTGGACCAGGTGACCTGCTGTAGAGACCAGGAAGGAGGGATAAATAGGCCATGTGGTGGTCTCCATCTTGGTTCTCAGCTCAGCACTTCATCCTAGAGGCAGCAATGCAGGGATCGAAGAGCCGGGAAGACCTGTGAACCCATCCTGATTCTAGGATGTGCAACAAGGACTCTTAAGCCAGCAGCTGTAACATCTCTGCTAGAGCCTGCATCGAGGACTGGGAGATTCGATGCATGTAATGTATGATTCTTTAGCAACCTCACTCTCATGCTTTTCTTTCTTGTGATAATAAACCTTTACATCTTAGATGCTAAAGGATTGGCCCAGCGTGATTTGTGGGTAAGGTCCAGAGGGTAAATTGACCAGGGATCTGTGGCTGGTTTCTTGGAACCGGACAGAACTTGTTTGGGGTAGGTGGGATTGGGTGCTAGGACCCCCCAGCTGTGTATGAGGCCCGGGGCCATCTGGGGCACGGATATTGCTGGGGTGTCGGAGGGGTTTTGCTCGTGAGGCTTCAGGCAGGCAGCTGAAGCGCTCTGTGGGACTGGTTTGTGGCCTGTTTGGAGAGGTCACCAGTCTGGGGGCTGTAAGGAGCCCCGAATTTGAGCAATTCGCCCTGAGCGGACGCCCTCAGCTGTGCCCAGACACGGCCCAGTCCGTCACAACCCCCAAGCCTGAGCTTTCCCTTCTCTTCCTCCCCTTTCACCGCTTTCCAGCTCCCTCCTCCCAGGTTTCCCCTCCCCTCTCCCACCCTCCCTCCTCCCTCCCCCCACCCCAGTTATGTAAAATAAAAAGAGATTTTGGTTGTAAAAACAGGTGTCTTTATTTGACACTAGGAAGGGGGGTTAGGGAGAGGAAAGGGGAAGGAGGAGAGGGTAGAAGAAGGCCCCAGTGGGGCATGCAGGGAGAGTTCAGTCCTCCTTCTCCACATGGAAGCTCTACTGCAGGGCTTCCCAGATCCGGACAGCCCACCGCTGGGCTTCCCGGACGGCGACGGTGCGGGGCTGAGCGTAGTGGCCAGCCATGCGCTCAGCCTCAGCCATCCAGGCTGGCAGGAAAGCCTCCCCCTTTCTCTCACAAATTGTGCAGCACGCAACATGCTGCCACCACGGGAGGGATATTGTGCTCAGCGAGGTCGAGGCGGGTGAGGAGGCACCTAAATCTGGCTTTGAGTCGGCCGAAGGCCCCCTCGATCACGATGCGGGCCCTGGTGAGCCTCGCATTAAAGGCCTGGCGGGAGGGGTTGAGGTGCCTCGTGTACGGCTTCATAAGCCAGGGCTGTAGGGGGTAGGCCGCATCCCCCACCAGGCACACGGGCATGTCCACGTCCCCGACCCTGACGTGGCGGTCGGGGAAGAAGGTCCTAGCCTGCAGCCTCTGGCACACGGAGGAGTTCCGGTACACCCGTGCGTCGTGTGCCTTGCCGGACCAGCCCACATTAATGTCCCTGAACTGGCCCCAGTGGTCACACACGGCCTGCAGGAGGATGGAGAAGTACCCCTTTCGGTTGACATACTAGGAGGCCTGGTGTTCCGGGGCACGGATGGGGATGTGCGTCCCGTCGATGGACCTCCCGCAGTTGGGGAAGCCGAGGGCGCTGAACCCCCGGATGATGACGTCCGGGTCGGAGAGGCGGACCACCCTGCGGAGCAGCACCCGGTTGATAGCCTTGACCACCTGCAGAGAGACACAGCAAACCGCGAATCACTGGGGCGCCCGGGTGGCTGGGAGTGTTCGTGCCCTGGCACTGGCCCGCGCCCCACTCCCGGAAGGAACCCCCCCCGGGCGGCGTGTAGTATGGCCGGGACAGACCGAACCCTCCAGTGCGGGGCACTTTTGCCTCCTCCCCCCCCCATTTTTCCTGGGGCGGCCCATCCCCTCCTCGCAGCCCCCCTCCCCCCTGGCCCAGTGGCCGGTGAGTGCTATGCCTGCATGAGCACTGCTCCGACAGTGGATCGCCCCACGCCGAACTGGTTCCCAACGGATCGGTAGCTGTCCCGCGTGGAGAGCTTCCAGAGGGCGATGGCCACACACTTCTGGAGGGGGATGGCGGGCCTCATGTGAGTGTCCCGTCATTGCAGAGCAGGGGCGAGCCACTCGCAGAGCTCCAGGAAGGTGTCCCTCTTCATCCTGAAGTTCTGGGTCCACTGTCTGTCTCCCCAGCGCTCCAGGACAATGCGGTCCCACCAGTCAGTGCTGGTGTCCAGACGCCAGATGCGGCGGGGCACGCTGGCGTCCGGGCACTGCTGCGGCTCCTCCACGGCCCCCAGGGAGGCCAGGCGGAGAGGCAGGGGGCTGACGTGCACCAGGAGGTGCCAGGCAGCCTCCAGCCATTGCTGGCAGGCCTGCAGCAGCAAGTCCAAAAACTGCACCAGAAAGCCCAGGGCGAGCTCTGGCTCCATGTTGCCAACTGTGGCGGCGTCCCCGAAGGGAAGCACCGACACAGACAGGGGCAGAGAAAAACGCTTTGCTGTCCCTCGGCGAGGTTGGCAAGCAAGCGAAAAAGCTGAGAACCGGCTGTCCGGGGGTCCCTTTAAGCACGAGCCTCAGATAGCCTCAGACAGCAGCCACACAAAGCAACGACTGACCTGATGCCCTGCCGGAACCGGTTTCAGCCGCCCTTAAGTGCGCCCCAGCGTCCAATCAGTGTGGACGCGCTAGTTCGAATTAGCAAAACGCTAATTCGAACTAGTTTTTAAGTCTAGATGTGCTAATTTGAATTAGCTTAGTTCGAATTAGCGCTGTACTGTAGACATACCCTTAGATACTTGAAAGCTGCTCTCATGTCCCTTTTTGGTCTTCTCTTTTCCAAGGTAAACAAGGCCAATTTCTTCACTTGTAGGATTAAAAGACCTGAACTTAATATGACCTGGCTTAGGGTCTACCATAACTTGAACACTAAGCAGAGGATCGTGAGTCACACCTAAGTGAAAGTCACAGAAGATGGAACCAGGTTTTATTTCTGGTGGTGTAGAGTCTATTTGGGAGTCCTCAATTATATCTGACACTTTACATCCAGGGTGCATCCAGACTACCAAGATTTTGCACAAAAACAGCTGCTTTTGCACAAAAACTTGCCAGCTGTCTACACTGGCCGCTTGAATTTGCACAAGAGCACTGACATTAAATGTAAGAACTCAGTGCTTCTTGCGCAAATACTTTGACGCTCCCACTCAGGGATAAGCCCTCTTGTGCAAGAATACTTGCGCAAGAGGGCCAGTGTAGACAGGCACCTTAATTTTTTGCGCAAGAAAGCCCGATGGCTAAAATGGCCATCGGAGCTTTCTTGCACAAAAGCGAGTCTATACTGGGCACGGATGCTTTTGCGCAAAAGCACTTTTTGCGCAAAAGCATCCGTGCCCAATCTAGACGCTCTTTTGCGGAAATACTTTTAACGGAAAAACTTTTCAGTTAAACGTATTTCCGCAAAATCATGCCAGTCTCGATGCAGCCCCAGGGTTTAAAGGCAGAGCTGACTAGAATCAATTGAGAGTCCTTGTCTTGTCTCAGTGATCGCTTGAGCAAAAATCATTGATAAAATCTTGTGTAGACTGACCTTGGACTCAACATGCAGGCAGTGTGTTGAAGGGCAGTGCAAGGAGGCAATGGTGGGGAGGTACCATATTACCTAGGGAAATCAGTGGTGCTGCAATCACTAAGGACTGGAATTTGAGCACAGAACTGACACTTTCTTTCAAAGACTCCATTTTTGCTATTTAAAAAGTAAATCAATGTAACCGAAACCTGCAACGCTCTCTGGTACCTTTTTAAAAATCAAACTTTAAACTTTATTGAAAAAATTGGATAGTTTGCAATTGAAAATATTTGACCTACACTTAAGGCAACTGATTTAATTTTGTGTAAAATTTTGCATAATAAAGGATGGCTTTTTTTTTTTTAAATGTTCAACTACATTGGTATACATTTTGATCAGATCTACTTCTGATGTGATATTTGTGTGTCATTGTGGTTTGGTGTATGTGTGTGTGGCTTTTTTTTTTTTTTGCACTGCCTAAAGCTGGCCCTGGGCAGATGGATGGGCGAGGGCCATAGGAGGGGGGGCAGGAGGGTGGCAGGCAGGAGCAGCGGAATCGGGCAGGTGCTCCCCCGTGCAGGACAGGATGTTGCAAATGTTGTCGCAACGCGACATCATCTCTGTCCACGTACGCTCCCACCATTCCAGATTGGCATTGAGCTTGCACGACAGGGTGGCATGGATGTTGCGCATGACACCAACGTGTTGCTGCATGAGCTCCTCCCCAGGCCTGGCCCGTGTGTGGCTCCCCCGGACTCTGGCAAGTGGCTGCGGCGGTGGTGTGGCTGGGCCCTCCATCCCGGCTGTGGAGAACACAGAAAAGGGAGAGGCCATCAGTCCTCCCTGCACACACATTCCCTGAGGCCGTGCCCTCTTGTGTGACCGGCAACCGCACCGGTCTGCGGCCTGCAGGAAAGGGATGTCCATGTGTGGCCTGCACAGCACGTCCTGTGTCACAGGGGCCCTGAGGTGACCAGAGGACTGTGCTGCCCTCTCTCCCGCCCCCAGCCACACAGACCACAGGCAGGCAGGCAAGGGAAGTGTGCGGCCACAGTGGATCCCCTCATGGGAGGCAGAGGAGCCATGAGCAGCCTGCCCCTCCTTGGGGGTGGGGTGGCGTGGCACACAGTTGTGGCTCGCTGGGTCATCAGTGGGAGTGGCTGCTGACTCTCACGTGCAGGCATGCCCGTGTGCTGTGTTCCAGGGCGTGTGTGGGGTTGTGCCTGCACCCTTGCGGCTAGCCTGCTTGCAGCTGGGTGTGCCCCTCCCCCTGGGGACAGGACTCATGTGGTCATGCATGAGGCTGGCAGCAGGCTCCCGGGCACGTAGAGGGGCTGGCTGCTGTGGCTGCATGCTGCACCCTCCCACTGCACGTGGCTGCACATGCCCAGACTGCAGCAGCATGTGCTGGCCAAGCAGCCCGTGCAACAGTGTGCCCCCTTCCCCCTGTGTGCCCACCTCCCCGCCCTGTGTGTGTGTGTGTGTGTGTGTGTGTGTGTGTGTGCCAACCTACCTCGGAGGCCTGGGAGACATCCAGGCTGGCAGGAACTGGCTCCAGGGACCAGGTGACAGTCCAACTGTCCTGGTCGTCATCTTCCTCCTCCTCCGTCGGGGGCTGGACCTGCCCCTCCATCTCCTCTGGGTCGGGGACAGGCTCTGGGCGCTGGAGTACGGGCTGCTCCAGTCCTGAGTCCACCACGATGGAGGGGGAAGAGGGTCCCCCCCTAAGGATGTGGTGGAGCTCAGCGTAGAACGGGCAGGCCCTGCCCCTGAGTGCCCCCTCCGGACCCTGGCCTTAACATACCCCTGACGGAGCTTCTTCACCTTTGCCCAGCCTTGCTCTATGGTCCAGGCAGGGTGACCTCGCTCCACCAGGGGTACGGCCATGCGGGAGTAGATCTCTGCATTCCTCCTCTTGGCCCGGGGGTCCTGCAGGAACTCCTCCTCGCCCCACAACTCGAGGAGGGTGACAATTTTAGGCCTACTCCAGGTGGAGGCATGCCTTTTGGTTCCCCTGGGGGGGGGTCCCTGGAAGGGCCAGGGGGGTCTTGTGGAGCTTGGCGGGAGGCCATTTGTGGCTGAGGCAGAGCAGCATGGTGAAGGTGCCTGCTCCCTGCAAACTTCCAGCCATAGAGTTCTGAGGGTATGTCTACACTACAGCGCTAATTCGAACTAACTTAGTTCGAACTAAGCTAATTCGAACTAACGCATCTAGAACTAAAAACTAGTTCGAATTCGCGTTTTGCTAATTCGAACTAGCACGTCCACACTGATTGGACGCAGGGGGGCATTTAAGGGCGGCTGAAACTGGTTCTGGCAGGGCATCAGGTCAGTAGTTGCTTTGTGTGGCTGCTGTCTAAGGCTATCTGAGGCTCGAGCTCAAAGGGACCCCCCTGGACAGCCGGTTCTCAGCTTTTCCTACTTGCTTGCCAACCTCGCCGAGGGACAGCAAAGCGTTGGTCTCTGCGCCCGTCTGTGTCGGTGCTTCCCTTCGGGGGGGCCGCCGCAGGTGGCAACATGGAGCCACGGCTCGCCCTGCACCTTCTGGTGCACTTTCTGGACTTGCTGCTGCAAGCCTGCCAGCAATGGCTCGAGGCTGCCTGGCACCACCTGGTGCACGTCAGCCCCCTGCCTCTCTGCCTGGCCGCCCTGGGGGCCATGGAGGAGCCGCGGCGGCGCCCCGGCACCGGCGTGCCCCGCCGCGTCTGGCGTCTGGACACCAGCACCGACTGGTGGGACCGCATCGTCCTGGAGCGCTGGGAGGACCGACAGTGGACCCAGAACTTCAGGATGAGGAGGGACACCTTCCTGGAGCTCTGCGAGTGGCTCGCCCCTGCTCTGCGCAGAAGGGACACTCGCATGAGGCCCGCCATCCCCCTCCAGAAGCGGGTGGCCATCGCCCTCTGGAAGCTCTCCACACTGGACAGCTACCGATCCGTCGGGAACCAGTTCGGCGTGGGGAGATCCACCGTCAGAGCGGTGCTCATGCAGGTATGGCACGCGTTGGCCACTGCGCCGGGAGGGGAGGGGGGCTGTAAGGAGGGGATGGGCCACCCCAGGGACAAAGGGGGGGTGGGAGGAGGCGAAAGCGCCCCGCACCGGAGGGGGTCGGTCTGTCCCGGCCGTACTACACACCGCCAGGGGGGTTGCTTCCGGGAGTGGGGCGCGGGGCACTGCCAGGGCACGAATGCTCCCAGCCACCCAGGCGCCCCACTGATTGGCACTTTGCTGTGTCTCTCTCCGCAGGTGGTCAAGGCCATCAACCGGGTGCTGCTCCGCAGGGTGGTCCACCTCGCCGACCCAGACGCCGTCATCCGGGGATTCGGCGCCCTCGGCTTCCCCAACTGCAGGGGGGCCATCGACGGGACGCACATCCCCATCCGTGCCCCAGAACACCAGGCGTCCCGTTACGCGAACCACAAGGGGTACTTCTCCATCCTCCTGCAGGCCGTGTGTGACCACTGGGGACAGTTCACGGACATTAATGTGGGCTGGTCCGGCAAAGCACACGACGCCTGGGTGTACCGCAACTCCTCCGTGTGCCAGCGGCTGCAGGACGGGACCTTCTTCCCCGACCGCCACATCAGGGTCGGGGACGTGGACATGCCCGTGTGCCTGGTGGGGGATGCCGCCTACCCACTGCAGCCGTGGCTGATGAAGCCCTACACGGGGCACCTCAAGCCCTCCTGCCAGGCCTTCAATGCCAGGCTGACCAGGGCCCGCATCGTGGTGGAGGGGGCCTTCGGGCGACTGAAAGCCCACTTTCGATGCCTCCTCACCCGTCTGGACCTGGCCGAGCACAACATCCCTCCCGTGGTGGCAGCATGTTGTGTGCTCCACAATTTGTGTGAGCGAAAGGGGGAGGCTTTCCTGCCAGCCTGGATGGCTGAGGCTGACCGCATGGCTGGACACTACGGTCAGCCCCGCACCGCCGCCATCCGGGAAGCCCAGCGGGGGGCCGTCTGGATCCGGGAAGCCCTGCGGGGGAGCTTCCTGGTGGAGGAGGAGGACTGACCTCTCCCTGCATGCCCCACTGGGGCCTTCTTCCACCCTACCCCCCTTCCCCTTTCCCCTCCCTACCTACTGTCAAATAAAGACACCTGTTTTTCAAACAAAAACATCTTTTTATTTCACAGAACTGGGGTGGGGGGAGGGAGGGAGGAAGGCGGGTGGGAGAGGGGAGGGGGAAACCTGGGATGAGGGAGCTGGAAGGGGAAGGAAGGGAAAGGAAAGCTCAGGGGTGGGGGTCCGTCTGTCTCTCCTGTCTCGCAACACTGCGGGTCCGGGGGCGTTGGTGGGGAATGGTTGTGGAGGGTGGGGCAGGAGGGACGGGGGGTGTGGAGGAAGCGGGAGCAGGAGGGGGAGCAGGAGGAGGAGCAGGAGGAACTGGGAAGCGGTCGAGCAGGCTCTGGAGGTGGCCTCACAGGGCACGGCCCTGCTCCTCCAGTGCCTCCAAGCTCCTCCGGCGCAGCCTCAGGTCCTCCTGGACCCAGTGGTCCTGGAGACGGAGCTATTGCTCCAGGAACTGGAGGTGCCACCTCTGGTACTCCTCCTGGTTCCTGGCTCTCCTACTTGCCCGGGCGCGGGCGGCTGCTGCAGGCGGGGTGGTGCGCCCTGCAGTCCCAGATGCTGCGGCTATGGTGAAACAAGACCAGCGGTCAATTACCCCAGGGGCCCAGGTGTGTGAAACCCAGCTCCCCTCTGCAAGGCCAGGGCCCCTGCAGGATCCCCAGCTGCTGCTCCGTGGTGGGCAAGGCCCAGGCGCATGGTCCCGGGGCTCCCTCTCGCCCCAGCGCCCCGTACACATAAGGGGAGCACGATGGTACTCACAGGTGGACGCCTCCCCGGCCTCGGACGACACAGGCGAGCAGCTCTGTGGCGTGCCTCGGGGGTCCTGGGTAGGCTGCCGGCAGGCTCCTGGCTCTCGGAGCCCTCCTCCTCCTCCGTCTCTTGGAGCGGTCCCTCTGCCCCGGGGTCTATCACGTCCCGGGGGGCAGGGATGGCATGAGCCCCCAGGAGGCGGTCCAGAGCCTGGAAGTGGGGGCAGGCCCGGGAGTAGGACTGCCGCTGGTCCTTGATTTTGCAGCGCACCTGCTCCCGGCTGCGCTGGTGGCCCCTGGCGGCCAGGCTGTCAGCCATGCGGCCATAGACTGCCGCGTTCCTGTGGCTAGTGCGGAGATCGTGGACATTGGAGGCTTCCCCCCAAACCTCGATGAGGTCCACGATCTCCGCACTAGACCACGTGGGCGCCCGCCTCCTGCGGCCCCGCGTAGGGTCCTGGGAGCCGCCAGGCTGGTCCCGGGAAGAGGGGGAGGGCTGGGTGTCATCGGGTGGCTGGCTCATGGGTGCTGGCATGGGTGCTGGCAGCCTTGCAACTGGCACAAACTGTGTAGCCAGCCCGTGGCCCTTTAAGGGCTCCAGGGCCGGGAGGGGGGCAATAGAGTTTGCCTGGTGTTGGCCAGAGTGGCCACCAGGGCAAACTGGGAAGGGCTAGCCTCCCACTAGTTTGAATTAAGGGTCTACACACCCCTTAATTCGAACTAGCTAGTTTGAACTAGGCTTAATCCTCGTAAAATGAGGTTTACCTAGTTCGAACTAAGCGCTCCGTTAGTTTGAATTAAATTCCAACTAACGGAGCGCTAGTGTAGCGCCTATCAAAGTTAGTTCGAACTAACTTTGTAGTGTAGACATACCCTGATAGAGTTGGTTGGAGTGGCCAAGAGGCCACCTTTTTTTCCCCCCCCCCGGAGGCCAATTCTTGTGCAAAAACCCCTCTGGAGCATCCACACTTGCCTTTTTGTGCAATAGCTGTAGCTCTATGCCTCATAGAAGGAGGTTTGCAGTGTAGGTAAAAAGCCCTCTGTTCTGCCGTTTTACTGTCGATTTCCTTGCACAAAAGTGCACTTGAGGTGTGGCCGTTTTTGCACCAAAACCTTACAGTGGAGATGTAGCCTTTGTGCTAGGTAGCGTACATACACATAGTAAGAGACAGTCACTGCTCTGAAGAGCATGTGATCTAAATTTAAACCCCCTTTTCTCCTCCAGCCTTCAATATTTTGCCCTTTATTTCTCTGGTGCCTATCAAAATGTGCGAGTCCCCTCTCTCCCAAATTACAAGCACAATGAAACTTATTGATAACGCCACAAGAGTAAGAAAGGAACCTTTTCCTGTTGCAATAGTCAAAAGTAATTTGATGAGAATATAAAATGCAAAAAGGATAGGCCAAAAGCAGAGATGTGAACTGATCATTTTGAACTGCAGTGCCCTGCAGAGAGAGAGAGAGAGGAAAAGAATACTGGACCCAATATAATCTGCATTTGTTCAGGAGAAGAGTATCAATCTGGCAAAATAAGAGATCAGGCAGAGAAAGACGAGATTGTACAAAGAGCATGGACACTTTGGAAGCAGAGTTGCTCTTGTCCCTTTTTTATTATTCCTAGCGTCCTTAACTAAACATCAAGATGGCCATTTGGAATCAGCATAGTTTCCTGTAAAATTCTATAAGGCAGAATAGAGCATAAGATATCTAGCTAGGCTCCTCCAGATTTCAAGACAAGACTTCAATGTGGGCTGCCTTTTTCCTTTTCCTGAACTGTCACCAGTCTGTTCTTGGCTTCTTCCTAGAACATTTGGTTCAGTGGCCTTCGCACTTATCGCTCATACATTTCTCACTCTCACACATAAGGTCGATTTCTTTGTTACAGGGAAGCAATATGAACATTTGAACAAGGACATCACATTACAATAAAAATCATCATACCCTTTTACTTATTTCACAATACTAATTTTAAAACAAAATAAGACTATTCCTGCCTTGGAATCAGCTTTAGACAAAACATTCTGGCTGGTGCACCTTTACCAATGGTAAGGTAAAGGCCCTTTCTGCTTTCAGAAAGGGTGGCCAGCAAAGTACACTGAGGTACATTACTTTGCATAAAGCTACATTTTAGCTACATTAGCACTGATGTGTGTTCCCTGACAGGAGATTTTGATCCTAATTATAGATACTTGCTGCTGCTAGCGAGCACCCAAGGCAATCCACTAGCAAACTCATTTTTGAGCTCTCCTGTGATACAAGGAACCCAGGAATGACCATACCAGATCAGTGTGTCCAGTCTGCTCTGGTTTCTGTCTGAAATGGGATACTAATCTAGTCATAAAGATCAGATATGAGGTGTCCTGAAAGTTCATCTAATCCAGGGCTACTCAACATGCAGCACGCAGCCCATTTTTCTGTGGCTCACAGTGCGGTTTGAGTTTACATGGGGCTTAACACACAGCCTGCACGTGAGATCCTTTGAACATGGCCACCACTAGGAACACGCTCCACAATGGTGAGTCAATATAATAGTCTTCTGTTGATGTGTTTTAGTAGTTAAAGTCTTGGACTGTCATTGCTCATGAAAAGTGCTGTCACAGGGGTAGAAATCGGGGAAATGTTGCATTTTATTAATATCAGCAGAACTGACTTAAATGGGGCTTGTGTGTTGTGTAGTCTTGGGCATGAATACAAAGATTAAGGCATCAGGGTGAGAGAAGTTATTTGCATGTACATGCAGCCACATTTAAGTTGCAGCCCTCTGCATGTGCTGTGAGTATCATTGTGGCCCCCGGGGCTTCCAAAGTTGAGTAGCCCTGGTCTAATACATTTTCAGCCCATGCTGTGGTGCCCCTGATAGTAAGACACAGTGATTATTTTTACAAGTTTCTTAGCAATAAAACAACAGATGAAAATGAAAGATGAAGATAATTTACAACTGGTATAAAGCATGTGAAACAAAGTCAAATTTGGGACCTGAACAGATTGGCAGTAGCAGTTAACCAATTAAAACAAAACAAAAAAAGTGTAAGCAATTCCCAGTTAATCATCTACCAACCAGTTTAGTACTCTTCTAGAAAGGATCTGCTCCAACAGCATTTACGAATTATTCCATACACAATTTATTTTTCATGGTTTCAGGAAGTCAAGGAGGACGAATGCTTTCCAGCATTCGAACATGGAAGAAGCAGGCTAATTTGTCCATATAATCACAGATTTATTGCTTGATCCCATTTGGACTCAATGGGAGTTTTACTGAGGACTTTAAATAGATATAGGCTTAAGCCATGAAATTGTGTTAGCTCCCTGGGACAAAATAAGAGGGCACATCTCTACAAAAGAGAGCCTCTCATCAAAGTTCAGTTCTGAACTCTGGAGCACTTCTAATTCCTGTCCAGCCTCTGCAACATCACTGCATGGAGCAGGACAGGGATTGCAGACACTGAACATCGGCTAAGAAACTTAAGGGTCAATTTCTGCCTGTGGAGATAAGTGTACAGCTCCCACATGTGCAACCAATGAAAGACTTTGATGGGAAATCCAACCCTCTGCCATTGGTGCTGAGAGAATGACAGGGAAATTTCAGTTCCTGCCTTTCCAACCAAAGGAGGACTTTCACAAAGGAACAAACTTGTAAAGAAACACATTTAGACAGAAAACTAGACCTATCCTGTATTTTTCCTATATTGACCTTGAGGTTACTCCCATGTTCATGTTTAACGAGGGACTAGCACCATGGCTCATCCTGGTAATACTTGACACTTTCAGTAGTACTTGGAGAGACAATCAATGTTGAAGCAACCCATTTGCCCTAGAGAACAATCTTTAGTACCTGCCTCTTCCTAACAACCTCCCCGCTACAGAACTTGTCTGCTACAGGCCACCGAATCAGGTGGATGAGGTAGATGAGGTTTTCTTCGGACAACCGAGAGAAGCTTCCAGATCACAGGCCCTGGTTCTCGTGGGGGACTTTAATCACACTGACATCTGTTGGGAAACCAATACGGCAGTACACAGGCAATCCAGGAAGTTTTTGGAGAATGTTGGGGATAACTTCTTGGTACAAGTACTGAAGGATCCAACCAGGGGCCGTGCGCAGCTTGACGTGCTGCTCACAAACAGGGAGGAACTAGTAGGGGAAGTGGAGGTGGGTGACAACCTGGGAAGCAGTGATCATGAGATGGTAGATTTCAGGATCCTGACCAAAGGAAGAAAAGAGAGTAGTAAAATACACACCTTGGACTTCCAAAAAGCAGATTTTGACTCCCTCAGAGATCTGATGGGCAGAATCCCCTGGGATGCTAACATGAAGGGGGCAGAATCCCCTGGGATGCTAACATGAAGGGGAAAGGAGTCCAGGACAGCTGGCAGTATTTTAAAGAAGCCTTACTGAAGGCACAGAAAGAAACCATCCCGACGCGCAGCAAGAGAGGCAAACATGGTAGGAGACCGGATTAGCTTACGGGGGAAATCCTTGGTGAACTTAAGCACAAAAAGGAAGCTTACAAAGAGTGGAAGCTTGGACAAATGACCAGGGAGGAGTTTAAAGGTCTAGCTCGAGAGTGCTGGAGGGTTATCAGGAAGGCGAAAGCGCAAATGGAATTGCGACTGGCTAAGGATGTGAAGGATAACAAGAAAGGTTTCTACAGGCCTGTTAACAAGAAGAAGGTGATCAGAGAGGGTGTGGGGCCCCTAATGGATGAAGGAGGTAACCTAGTGACAGATGATGTGGGGAAAAGCTGAAGTACTCAATGCTTTCTTTGCCTCTGTATTCACAGACAAGGTCGGCTCCTGGACTTCTGCGCTAAGTGACGCAAGATGGGATGAAGATGGACAGCCCTTGGTGGGTCAAGAACAGGTTAGGAACTATTTAGAAAAGCTAAACGTACATAAATCCATGGGTCCGGACTTAGTGCATCCGAGGGTACTGGGGGAGTTGGCAAATGTCATTGAGGAGCCTTTGGCCATTATCTTTGAAAAGTCGTGGAGATCGGGAGAAATCCCGGATGATTGGAAAAAGGCAAATGTAGTGCCCATCTTCAAAAAAGGGAAGAAGGACGATCCAGGGAACTATAGGCCGGTCAGTCTTACCTTGGTTCCTGGAAAAATCATGGAAGGGATTCTTAAGGAATCCGTTTTGAGGCACTTGGAAGAGAGGAAAGTGATTAGGAATAGTCAGCATGGATTCACAAAGGGCAAGTCGTGCCTGACCAATCTGATTAGTTTCTATGATGAGGTAACTGGCTCTGTGGACGTGGGAAAGTCAGTGGATGTTATATACCTTGACTTTAGCAAGGCTTTTGATACGGTCTCCCACAATATTTTTGCCAGCAAGTTAAGGGAATGTGGATTGGATAAATGGACGGTAAGATGGATAGAAAGATAGCTAGAAGGCCGGGCCCAGCGGGTAGTGATCAATGGCTCGATGTCAGGTTGGGGGTCGGTTTCTAGTGGAGTGCCCCAACGTTCGGTTCTAGGACCGGTTTTGTTCAATATCTTTATTAATGACCTGGATGAGGGGATGGATTGCACCCTCAGCAAGTTTGCGGATGACACTAAGCTAGGGGGAGAGGTAGATACGCTTGAGGGCAGAGATAGGGTCCAGAGTGACCTGGACAGATTAGAGGATTGGGCCAAAAGAAATCTGATGAGGTTCAACAAGGACAAGTGCGGAGTCCTGCACTTGGGACGGAAGAATCGCAAACATATCGTTACAAGCTGGGGACCAACCAGCTAATTAGTAGTTCTGCAGAAAAGGACCTGGGGGTTACAGTGGATGAGAAGCTGGATATGAGTCAACATTGTGCCCTTGTAGCCAAGAAGGCTAATGGCATATTAGGTTGCATTAAGAGGAGCATTGCCAGCAGATCCAGAGATGTCATCATTCCCCTTTATTCGGCTTTGGTGAGGCCGCATCTGGAGTATTGTGTCCAGTTCTGGGCCCCCCACTACAAAAAGGATGTGGACGCATTGGAGAGGGTCCAGCGGAGGGCAACCAAAATGATTAGGGGGCTGGAGCATATGACCTACGAGGAGAGGCTGAGGGACTTGGGTCTGTTTAGTCTGCAGAAGCGAAGAGTGAGGGGGGATTTGAGAGCAGCCTTCAACTTCCTGAAGGGAGGTTCCACAGAGGCTGGAGAGAGGCTGTTCTCAGTAGTGACAGATGGCAGAACAAGGAGCAATGGTCTCAAGTTGTGGTGGGAGAGGTCCAGGTTGGATATTAGGAAAAAACTATTTCCCTAGGAGGGTGGTGAAGCACTGGAATGGGTTACCTAGGGAAGTAGTGGAGTCTCCATCCCTAGAGGTGTTTAAGTCTCGGCTTGACAAAGCTCTGGCCGGGTTGATTTAGTTGGGATTGGTCCTGCCTAGAGCAGGGGGATGGACTTGATGACCTTCTGAGGTCTCTTCCAGCTCTATGATTCTAGAAGCTTTTTCCCCAGCATATCTGTGACGGGGTGCGATTACAGACGATCCCTCAGAGGTGTCTCCCAGAGTGCTGACACGGCCACTGCCACTCGCCTTCCTGTTCTCTGGGGCTTCTCACTGCCCAGTCCTGCTGAGCCAGCTCCATGGTCTCCCCTAGCCAATGCCCCGAGCTGAGATCCCTGTCCCCACCGAGAAGCAGCACAGACACTTAACCTCTTCAGGTCCAAGGAGAGTGCAGTTTAGGGCTCAGCTTCCTAGGATACCACTCCCCAGATGGGATCAGCCCCCAAAGAATTAGGTAAGCCCCCTTTATCAATGAAAGGGGGAAATGTGCACACTGATCACTCCCCTAGGTAACAATTACTTACACTGGGTTTGATAGAAAATAAAAGTGATTTTATTAAGTACCAGCAGTAGGATTTAAGTGGGAATAAGTGTGTAACCCCTGTGGCAAGTTTGGGCTACGCCCCCTGGGTCCTGCACTTCCTGGCAGGTCTTTGCATGCGCCTCAGAAAGCAAGGGTACCCCATTACCAGAGCCCTCTTAATCATCAGCCAGTCCAGGGTTTTGGAGGTCAGTCCCTCCATTAGTCCACAGGGTCTCCCTGTTCCTTACTGGCAGCCCACCAGCCAGAAGGAGGGTTGGGGGGGGGGGGGACCCAGTTCCACCCACTTGCTCCAGGTTCTGGCCCAGGGCCCGATGGGAGGAGCCCCAAGTGGGCTGTGAGGCTTGGCCCTTGCCCCACTGAACAGCAGCCCCTCCCTGGGCCACTTCCCCAAACCTTCCTGAGTACCACTCCCCCACCCGAAGCCTTGGAACAGGCCTGCTGGCTGGCTTGGCTAGGCTAGGCTGCCTCTGGTCCATCCCTTTTCTCCTTCCCCCTACCTTGCCTAAGGGAAGGTTTTTATTGTGTGCGCCCAGCCTTAACTGACGGCAGGTGATCTAATTAGTCTACCCTCCACGCAGACTCCAGATGGGCTTTGGGGCTATGACTCCACTCTGTGACAGAGCAGGGGGGAATATTATTCCTCCTGCAAGGAGTTTTAATGGTAGTTCAAATTAGGAGCTTAAATTCGAACTACCTAGTTCGTACCGAGTGTAGCCGCGGGCAGGTAGTTCGAACTATGGGGCATTTAAAAACGGCAGTGCCCGGGAACATGCAAATGAAGCCCGGGATATTTAAATCCTGGGCTTCATTGGCAAGTTCGAATGCTTACACTAGCCACCCTAGTTCGAACTAGGGTGGCAGCGTACACATACCCTCTGGTTTTATAGCCAGGAGGTCCCGCGACTTTGTGGGGCCACGAATGGGAAGTGCGTAAATTAACAAGTGGGGGGAAAAGTGCAGCCAGAACCTGAACAGGAGGTTCTGGAGGAGCCGAAAGAGGGGTTGTAGCCTGGCGCACTCGATGTAGATGTGCGCCAGCGTCTCCCTCACGCCACAGAAGAGGCACGTGTCGGGGGTGGGGTTGAACCGCGCCAAGTACACGCCTGTGCACACCGCGCCGTGCAGGATTCTCCAGCAGATGTCCCCGGTGGGCTGTGGAACCAAGGTCGAATAGAGGCTGGCCCACCGGGGCTCCCCACCCTCCATTGGTGGTAGGAGGTCCCGCTACTTGCTGCCTGGGCGGGACACGAGGATGGGGAAGTGGAGCGTGTGAAGCACGAATGTGTACAGGTGACTCTTTGGCACGGTTCGGAAGGGGACCGGCTGCATCGCGTGCAGCCGGCTAGGATGACGAGGGGGAGGCGGTCGGGAAGGTATGCGGGGCTTGGGGCCGATGGAGACATCGGGAGGGCTTGGGGGGAGGGGTGGGCGGGGTGCACCCTCTCGCAGGACCTTTTCAAGGTAAGCCCGAGCAGTGGGCGGCAAAGCGTCCTTCACCTCCTGAAGTACGCGCCGGGGAGTACGTAGGGTGGAGAGCCCCATGCGCTGGGCGAGCACCCGAGGATCCACCCAGTCTCCCCGGCGGTAGTCCAGGAGGTCTCCGACTCTGGTGGTTTCTGCCAGGACCAACCTCCGGCGCGCCGAGGGAGACTCCGCCACCTGCACACGTAGATGGGGGTTGTGTAGCAGGGGCTCCGCGAGGAGGTCTGCTCCCAAGGTGGCTCCCAAGGACCTGGTCGCCGCAAGCAGCTTCCAGGTGCGGAGGAGGTCGTGGTAGAAGGCCGGCAGCCCGGAGAGGTCTCGCGGAAGACCTCTCAAATAAAAGAGCTGCCGGTCATATCGGAGCCCTCGGAAGCGGCGAAGGAAGGCGTGCGCCAACATGCTCCACGCCGGACTACCTGCATCAAAGAGGAGTCTCTGCAGGGCCCGGAGGCGGAGGACGTGAACCCGCGTGCGCAAACACATCAGGCCCTGCCCTCCCTCCTCCAGGGGGAGATGGAGAACCCCTGCAGGGACCCAATGCAGTCCTGGCCAGAAGAACCGCAGCATCAGCTGCTGGATACGGGCCAGGAAACCCGGGGGTGGGACCAGGGTGCTGAGACGGTGCCAGAGCATGGATAGGACCAATTGGTTGAGTACCAGTGCCCTCCCACGCAGGGAGAGGCACCGGAGCAATCCCGTCCACCTCTGCAACCGCTCAACCACCCTGGCCTCTAAACCTTGCCAGTTCTCCGGCGGAGAGGGATGCATGGCAGAGAGAAAAACGCCGAGATAGAGCAGCGGACCCGCGCTCCACCGGACGGCTTGAAGTGCGGGTGGGAGGGAGCCCGCCTGCCACCGGGCCCCTACCACCAGGCCAGAGCTCTTGACCCAGTTGACCCGGGCGGAGGAGGCCGCCGAGTAAACGGCTTGGCAAGCCTCCACCCGCGCCAGGTCTCCCGGGTCCTGGACCACGAGGAGCACGTCGTCAGCATACGCCGACAGGACCAGCCTCGTCTCCGGCTCACGGAGCACCAACCCCGTCAACCTCTTGCGAAGGAGAGAGAGGAAGGGCTCCATGGCCAGAGCGTAGAGCTGGCCTGACAGCGGACAGCCTTGACGTACTCCCCACCCGAAGCTGACCGGTGCGGTCAGGGTCCAGTTGAGCTTGACCAAGCACTCTGCGTAGGCATACAGCACCTGGAGAAACCCCACAAAATGGGGCCCGAAGCCGAAGGCCCCCAGGGTGCCCAGGAGGTACCCGTGGTCCATCCGGTCGAACGCCTTCTCCTGATCCAAGGACAGGAGGGCGAACGACAGACCGTCCCTACACCCAAGCTGTAAGAGATCCCGGACCAGAAAGAGGTTGTCGAAGATGGTTCGGCCCGGGACGGTGTAGGTCTGGTCTGGATGAACCACATCCGCCAGCACAGACTTTAGCCTTAGGGAGATGGCTTTGGCAACGATTTTATAGTCCGTGCTGAGGAGCGAGACGGGACGCCAGTTCCTCAGATCGCGGAGGTCCCCCTTCTTGGGCAGCAAGGCAAGCACGGCTCGCCTGCACGATAAAGGGAGGACCCCGCTCTCCAAGGACCCGGCCCATGCCCGGGGATTTATTACTGGGCATGAGACGGAGGGCTTCCGAGAACTCGGCCAGGGAGAGAGGCAGCTCTAGCCGGTCCCGGTCGCCCGCGCTGACCGTCGGGAGTTCGTTCCAGAGAACCCTGTGGGCGTCGGCGTCGGTCGGATCCGGGGAGAAGAGAGAGGCGTAGAAGGCACGAGCCCTGTCGCGCATCTCCACCGGATCCGTGAGGGCAGACGATGTGTCTTTTAGCCCCCCTCTTTCTCCAGGGCATAGAAGAAGCGGAAACCTCGATCCATCTCCCGAAGGAGATGGATACGAGAACGAACAAAGGCACCCCGGGCTCGAAGGTCCTCGAGGGCCCGGAGTTCCTCCTGCTTCTCCCGGTACGCTCTGCAGAGGGGCGGATCCTCGGAGCCGGTGGCAAGCCGCCTCTCTAGCTCTAAAACCTCCCGCTCCAACTGTTCTATGGCCGCAGCCAGACAATGGTACGAACAGAGCTGGTCCCAGAGTGGGAGGCGGCCGGGGGAACCATCTCGATGCAATGCATCCATGGAGATGTTAGCGCCTACCCCACGGGGTGGGTCCGTCTGTCGGATGGGGTAGATGAGGTGATCTGCAGGGTAGCGTTAGCCCCAAAGCTGGTGTATCCAGTACTACTGGGCCGGGACTGGCCGGGGTTCAGACGCATCCTGCGTGACTGGGAGAAGCAGGGGCAACCACCACCAGCAGGGATGGAGGACTGGAAAAGGGGAACATCCCAAGGCCCGGAGGAGGAACCAGACCCTGAGAAAACCCTCAGCTCGGAGGAAATAGGAGGGGATGAGGACTTCACAAGAGACCAACGGGAAGACCCCTCCTTAACCCATGCCTGGGAACAAGGGGCAGGAGAGACTGGGGACCCCGGCATGGGGGCAGCTGTTCGACCAACACCGCGATTCGAGGTAAGAGCCGATCGATTATATCGGATCGCACGGTCGGCCGACGGGCAGACAGAGGTTAGCCAGTTGTTGGTCCCCGCACGGTATCGCAGGCAGGTATTAGACCTAGCACATGCGAATCCCTGGGCCGGACATTTGGGACGAGAGAAGACCCTGGGGAGGCAACTTGAAGGCAGAAGGGACAGTGCACATCGGGGCAGAACTGACGGAGGAACAGCAAAAAGAGCTGAACTCCCTCCTTCGGGATTTCGAACAGGTTCTAACCACACAACCGGGTAAGACCCCCCCTTATGAGTCACCATATCTCGACAACCCCAGGTAAGAAGATCCGGGACCACATACGACCCCTTCCCCGGAAAATGTGGGGGCCAGTTCAGGAGGAGCTGCAGCGGATGCTGCAAATGGGGGTGATCAGAGAATCTAAGAGCGAGCGGCGTAGCCCCACTGTGTTGGTGCCTAAACCCGACGGCACGATATGATTTTGCATAGACTTTCGGAAGATCAACGCAATCTCGCGATTTGATGCGTATCCTATGCCACGAGTAAACGAACTGCTGGCGCGCTTGGGCAAAGCCCACTACATATCTACGCTCGACCTCACCAAAGGCTATTGGCAGATTCCCCTGACGACAGCCTTGGAGAGCAAGACCGCGTTTGCCACGCCTTTTGGCCTGTTCCAATTCAACACCATGCCTTTTGGACTGAATGGGGCGGCAGCGACGTTCCAGAGGCTAATGGACAAGGTACTACAGGAACATCGTGAGTATGCGGCTGCATATATTGATGACATTGTCATTTTTAGTGAAACCTGGATGGAACATCTGCGGCATTTGAAGGCGGTCCTTGGGGCGCTGGCCATGGCCAAGCTCACGGCTAACTCAAGTAAGTGCCATTATGGACAAAGAGAGGTGTCCTACTTAGGCTACCGGGTGGGACGGGGAAGGATAAAACCCCAGGTGGACAAGGTGGAAGCCCTGCGAAATTATAAAGCCCCCACCACAAAAAGGCAAGTCTGCCAGTTCCTGGGTCTAGCCGGTTACTACCGGCGATTCATACCCAATTTCGCCACGATTGCAGCGCCCTTGACAGATCTGACCCAAAATACAAGACCCCAAAGGGTCCAGTGGACCCCGCAGTGCGAAAATGCGTTCAGAGCATTAAAGCACCAACTGACGCAGACACCGGTTCTTCATCAACCCGATTTTACAAAACCGTTTATAGTACAGACAGATGCGTCAGAGGGATCGGAGCTGTCCTCTCGCAAGAGCAGGAAGGGGAGGAACACCCCATCCTGTATTTAAGCAGAAAATTACTCCCGAGGGAACAACAGTATGCCACGATCGAGAAGGAGGCCCTGGCAGCTAAGTGGGCCATAGAGGCACTACGCTATTATCTGCTAGGGGGAACATTCACACTGATAACGGACCATGCGCCATTACGATGGCTTCAGACAATGAAGGAGACCAACCCTAGGATTATGAGATGGTATGTGGCCTTACAGCCTTATAAATTTGAGGTCTGCCACAGGCCGGGGAGAGCCCATAACAATGCGGATTTTTTTTCTAGGTCCATAACTAACAATGAAATGGCGGAAGGGGATGGAGTCCTGGAAAGGGGGTTGAGTGATGGGGCAGGGTTGCCCCACACTGACATCGGTGGGGCGACCCTCTGGGGAGCACGCCTGCCAACCCGCCGACGTTGTGGGGCATGCTCAGAGGCAGCCAGGGCAGACCTGGCGGTAGCTGAGGCCAGGGGGAGAAACCAGATCCCGAGAGAGGGCATAGGAGAGGCCTGGCTGGGGGCCGGCCGAAAAAGGGGAGCTTGATCCGAAGGGGAAGGTGTGTGACAGGGCGCCTGCCCTGCACTGGCCCTTTAAGACCAGGACTCAGGCCCTGAGCCAGGGCTAGAAAGAAAGAGGCCAGCTGGAGCTGTTTGGGCTAGGGAGAGCCCAGCTGGCAACTATCTAGGACAGCACAATTGGCTTGTAGAAGCCAGCTGTAATCATTAGGGCACGTGTGAGCCCAGCTGGCAGGTGTATATAGAGAAGCACAGGTTGCTTAGTGAGGGGAGCCAGTGGAGGGTTGACTGCAGAGAAAGCAGGAGCTCCTTGGAGGGAGACAAGCTGGGGTTAGCCAGCAAAGGCTGGAAGCGGGCCAGCCAAGACGCCCCTTGGCTAGGGGCTGAAGACAAAGACTCTGGTTTGCGGGCCTATCATAAGGCCGACTAGGTAAGCCGAGCCATTGTGACAAATGTCAATGATGAGCAACCCATACAGACTGTAACTTGCCCTGAGAGGGGCTATATGAGGACAGTCAGGGGACACTGAGGCACACTGGGGGCATGCACCCCTGACAGGACACAGTGGGTGAAACCCAGCCCCTGTCTGCAAGGCGAGGTCAACGTGGCGAACGGGCCAGGGCCCCTGCCTGACACCCAGCTGCTGCTCCATGGTGGGCAAGGCCCAGGCGCATGGTCCCTGGGCTCCCTCTTCCTTCTCCCTCCTCCCCCCCCCCCCCCCATACACATAAGGGGAGCATGATAGCAGTCACATGTGGAGCCCTCTTCGGCCGTGGAAGACACAGCCAATGTGCTCTGTGGGATGCCTCGGGGGTCCTGGGCAGGCTCCCTGCAGGCTCTTGGCTCTTGTCATCCTCCTCCTCCGTGTCAAGGACGGGGCCCTCTGCCCCGGGGTCGATCACCACCTGGGGGGCATGGACTGCGTGAGCCCCCAGGATGCGGTCCACGGCCTCATAATGAAGGCAGGCCTCCAGGTCAGCCCCTGGCTGGGAGGCCCTGGAGTAGGCCTGCCGCAGGTCCTTGATTTTTGCAATGGACCTGCTCCCAGGTCTGCATGTGGCCTCTGGTGGCCAGGCTGTCAGCCATGCGGCTGTAGATGGCTGCGTTCCTGTGGCCTCTGGTGGCCAGGCTGTCAGCCATGCGGCTGTAGATGGCTGCGTTCCTGTGGCCAGTGAGGAGATTGTGGATGTTGGAGGCTTCCCCCCAAACCTTGATGAGGTCAACGATCTCCGCACTAGACCAGGCGGGCTACACAGCCCTTAATTCAAACTACTTAACTCGAACTAGGCGTTACTCCTCGTGGAATGAGGTTTACCTAGTTTAAATTAAGCACTCCGCTAGTTTGAATTAAGCACTCTGCTAGTTTGATTTAAATTCGAACTAGCGGTTTGCATGTGTAGGCCCTATTAAAGTTAATTCGAACTAATGGCTGTTAGTTCAAATTAACTTTGTAGTGTAGACATACCCCATTGAGGTTCTGGCTGCACTTTTCCCCACACCTTTTCATTTACGCACACCCAATCTGTGGCCCCACAAAGTCGCAGGACCTCCTCATCAACCTCCTCCTGGCCTTAGCTAAAGCTGCCATCTGTAACACCAGGGAGAGGATGCTAGACGAGGGGGTTCTCTGTGACTGTGGGGCCTATCTCCGCTCCTCCCTTGTGTCACGTACCCGGGCAGAGTTCCTCTGGGCGGCGTCCACTGGCTCCTTCGACAGCTTTGAGGAGCAGTGGGCGCTGTCCGGGGTTCTCTGCTCGGTGTCCCCATCCGGTTCCCTTGTTCTGAACCTGTGACCCGCACTCCTTGAGCCTTTTGTCATTATTTGTCCCCCGTGATTAGTTGGACATGGGTCCAGTTGTCCCTCCCATAAGGCTGGGGAGGGGCTTTTAGAACGTGGGTGGGCTTTGTCCGCCCACCTTCCCATGCTTTCAAATAGGCCCCACTACACCAACATGCAGTCTATAATAAAAAGTTATGTGCCAGCCCTTGTTCCCGGCAAGACGACAATACACCCCAAAGACTGTCCTCAGGCCCAACCCTAATTCAGGGAGGGGTAACAGGCAACTTCAATGCCCAGACCCTGGATCAGGGCAGGCATCAGGAAAACAGTTTGTAGGACCAAGCCCTGGTTCAGAGTGGGGTAGCAGACAAACATACACAAATAGTTCAAGGCCCGTTTGCAACAACCACAGCTGGGTCCCCTTGCTCAGGCGGAGGTCCAGCAAATGCAGGCTGCTGAATGGGAACAGCAGAGGTGGGAGACTGCTACCCAAGAGTGGGGTGGCAGGGGGGGGCACAGGTCCGCCCACTCCACTGCGTCCCAGCCCAGGGCCTTAGCAACAGCAGAGCAGTTGGCTGCTGGGTCAGTGGGGATACATACTGCAACACGCTGACCTTCTACCAAACAAGGGTCAACTATCCCTGGGCTGTTTTTCATTTCCCCCCTCGGGTTGTACCTGGGGCCAGAGCAGGTCATCTGGACACCATGGTTCGGAGTCCTTTGGCCAGGTAAACAAACCCTCCGGGCAGTCCTCGGCTTCCCCTGGGTCCAACTCCTCACTTGGGAGCGCAGGGGAGGCTTCTGACTTCCTTGGTCACAGTGGCCTGACTGGGCTCTCTGGTTGGCCTTTTATATCCCTGGCCCCTCCTCCTGGCTTCCTGACAGGTGGGTTGCTAGGGCCAGGTGCTGCCCACCAAGGCTCAGGGAGAGGCACCTCCCCCTAGGGTCCGTGGGTGCCCCCTCAGCATCCGGCTCTAGAGGAGGAGGAGCAGGCTGTGGCTGCTGCTCCTCTCCTGTGTTCTGGAGCACCCTTCTCTCCCCTGCCCTGCCTGCCTGGCTGGCTGGCTGCTGCTCCTGGGAGCCCTCCCTGGCCAGCCATCTCCTGGGGTTGCCTGCTGTTGCTGGGCCTCTCCCTCCTTGGACTGCTGCTGCCACCACACACAGCTTGCTGCTGTTTGGGGGGGGGGGGGGGACCTGCCAGCCTGTCTCCCCCTGGAGGGAGAGGTGAAGAGGAACCCACCAGCACCCACCACCATGAGCAGCCTTCCCTGACTGGCTGCCACCCGCCCGCTGCTGCAACACCTACACCCTGTCAAGGAGGAGGAGAAAGAGGACCACCACCGACACTTGTGGAGGGGGTTTGTTTTCTGGGACTGAGACTTTAGCACCTGTGCTCCTAGGGTGGTGGTAAATTGAGTTGTTGTGAGGGGGGCCAGGGGAGAGGTGCAGAGCCCTCCTCCCAGTCCAGTTGCCCTCCCCTACTTCCACCACCCCCGCCATCCCACTCCACCAACCCCCTTGCACCACCTGGACTTGCTCCTTGCCCCTCAGCGGGGCTAGCTACTCACCCCCTTTTTCCACCCGGGACTGTTCCGCTGCAGCAGTGGGTGAGGACTGAGCCTCCGCAAGCACTTGTGGGCGTGCCCCCCCCCTTAGCTGAGCTTGGCTGGGGGGCCTCCCTCACCCCTGCTCACCCTGCCTCGCCCCCCACCACTGCACCTTGTCTCCTTCCCTGCTGCCTGCCTCGCCCTGCTAGCCCAGTTTGTTTTCCTCCTTCCTCCCTGAGTTTGCTCACCCACCCCACCCAGCCCCAGAGAGTTTGTTGCTTGTCCCACCCCTGCCCCAGATAGCCTGCTTTAGTGTGTGCCCTGCCCCCCAGTTGCTGCCTTGCCTCGTCCTGCCCTTTACTTACCCAGTAGTTCCCTCCTCCCCCAGCCTCCCATTACCCCTTTGCCATTGCCCTGCGTGCCCTGGTCCCCTCCCTGAGCACTTGTCCCTCCTCTCCTTTTAGTTAATTCCCCCCCGTACACTGCAGCCCCCCCTTAATGGCCCCATAGTTCCCCCCTGTATCCCAGTGCAGCCGGAGGAACCAGCCCCCATCCCGCACCCTGTAGCTAGACAGGAACTTTCTTGTAACATTCATTTTTGCTTGCCTGGAGCATACAGGGCACACAGAGCAGAAGGCCCAGGCTGTGTGACCGTGAATGGCTGTAAACAGAGATACGCCAATTGCTGACCAAGAGGCTGCCAAGGAGTGCCCTTGACTGAAACCCATATTGATACGAACACACATCCATCCGCGGGGGGAGGAATCTCTCGCCCAGTAAAAAAATGTCTAGTATTCACAATTTAGTTATCTCTCTTGCAAGTGTAAATTAACTTGAAACTTGCTTGTAAGAACTGGCGCCACAAAACGGACCAGTACAATTCGGCATCTTAGATAAGGAAGAGAATACGGGCTTCCAGGGGTATAAGATAGGTGCAGCAGCGCATTTTCTCTGAGTGTCAATCTACCATCTATCTGCTGGTCGGGTTAGGTGTTTGACCTCCCGAGGTTCCAAGGGGACGCCCACCTCGTATTCGTCTTTCCTAGGAATTGAGAGACCAGCCCTGGCCTGACACGCTGGAGTTGAGAGGCACAGAAAGAAGTAAAAATTGTACCTGGATGTGGTCCTTTGTTTAAGTATATATATACACACACGTAGACTTAGAGCTCTTTAAAGATTAAGCTGTCACTTGGTACCATTATTTCTATTCTCTATCTTTACCTTTTTCCTGTGATCATTTTTAAGACATATATATATATATATATATATATATATAATTTGCTAGCATTTAAGAAATAGAGCAATAGCCATTGTAACCATATGCTTTTATAAGTCTTTTAATAAACCTGTAACTGTTTAAGCTTTAACCTGACTCCTTCAGTTGCTGTAACAGAACCAAGCACAATTTAAAAGAACTTCAGCCGGTCATAAAGGGACAGACATAGGGAGAGCTTGGGCGTTTGGATCCGTGTCACTCCCAGGTGACAAGATCCGTTGGGGCACCTTTCCAGCCTTTCCCAGGCTGCCCGCTGCGAAGGAACTTTGTGTTCTAGCAGTTAAAATCCAAGGTGTAATAAGCTCTTCCTATATAACAAGGCGTCTGTTGGCCTGCTGGCCACCCTCTGCGACGGGACCCCGGTCCTAGCAGTAAAGACACGGATGTTAAACCTTTTCTCAGAAGCATACACACACACACTGCCCTGACCGTCGGCTGACACACCCGTACTGTGTCCCTTGCCATATCCCACCAGTGCCCTCCTCCTCTGTTTCCAGCTTTGCAGGGAGGAGTGGTTGCTGGCTCCTGACCCCCTCAGTTCCCCATCTGTGCCCTGCCTCCACTAGTGCCCTCCCTCCGTGCAAACAGTCCAGTGGGAGGGAGTGGTTGCTTTCTCCATCCCCCTCCCACCCTAATCGCAACCCCCCCCTTCCCCCGTGTCCTTATCCCTTCCTCTGGCACCCACCTCCACTGTTTCAGCCTCAGAGGGAGGAGTGGCTGCTCGCGTCCCCCCTTTCCTCATTTTCCTATTTATGCCCTGTCTCCACTGGTGCCCTGCTCCCTCCTGCTAGAGTAGACCTTTGCAGGGAGGGAGGGAGTTGCTTTCCCCATCCCCCACCCCCTCCCCACTCGCGAACTCCCCCCCTCTTTTCGTCCCTACCCCTCCCTCTGGCACCTTCCTCCTCTGCTGCAGTCTCGCAGGGAGGAGCAGCTGCTACCCCCCCTTCCTCAGTTTCCCACGCACACCCTTCCTCCGCTAGCGCCTTCTCTCCCTACAAAATATTTAGCAGGAGGGAGTGGTTGCTTCCCCTCCCCCACCCCCCGATTGCAACCCCCCCCCCATGCCCTCTTTATCTGCCTTCAGCCAGCGGGGAGGAGTGGCTGCGAGGCGAGGGAGAGGGCTCCCCCCAGGGGGAGGTTTCTCTACCCCCATCTCTCCCTCCCTTGCCTCTCCAACCCCCTAGAAAAACATCTGCGCCCCCTCGCCTTGCCCCTGCTGACCAGCCCTCCACCTCGGAGAGCTGGACGCTCGTCCGGAGGAAGCGCTGAGTCCGTGGCCTGCAGGATCAATCTCCCTGCTCCGATGAGGAGGAGGGTGGGAAGGCCCCCGTCTGCAAAACACTAAGGGGGGCCAGCGCTGCTGAAAACTCCCCTGACGAGTGTCAGCAGGAGGAGCCGGCCGAGGAGGAAGCTGTTGCAGCGAGGGGGGACGGCACTGTCTCCCCTTCGGAGCCCATCTCTGAGGAGGCCTCAGGTGGAGCTCCCCGGCCCCTGCACCATCTGTGCCCCCCCGTTGCCACTGCTGAGGTAATTGTGGCCAGCAGGGAGGACTCTGGGGCCATGGGGGTGGAGATCAGCTCCATGTTGGAGGAGATTGAGTCCCTAGGTCTGATCCCACTCACTCAGGGGGAGGACAACCCCCTGCCAACGGGCCTCGGTCTGGGCGGAAACTCTGCTGGGCCGCCCCCCCCCCCCGCATGCCCCAGGTGGCCAACCCCGTCCTCACTCTGAGGGTGTCCCTGGTTTTGCCCATCTTCCCGGCCGATTCGGGCGCTGTGTCGGAGGCCTCCGAGCCCTCAGGGGCAACGGCTGGCACCCAGCAGCCGGGTCCCGGGCTTGAGGGAGCCCCCTCCTCGACCCTTGAGACAGGGCGGTCGCCTTCCCTCCCTGTTGGGGGCCCAGTAATCAACACTCTAGCCAACGCCGTGGCTGTAGAGAGACGCTCTGCCCAGCCATCTGCGCCCGGCATCAGTGCGGGCCCCGTCCCCACCTCTGCCCCTCCAATCCCCAACCCCATTCAGGAGGCGCCACAGCCCGGTGGCCTAGACCTGGGGGAACTTCCCTTAGCCCCCGTCCAAAGCTCCAGTCCCCCTCCCTGTCCCGACCCTCCCGTCATCCCTGTTCATGCCCTTGGTCCCGATTCCACCCCTTTGTATGAACCTGTATCCAGCCCCGAATCCAGTCCCGTTCCAAGCCCCTCTCCCACCACCACCTTCACCCCCACCTCTGCTCCCGACCTATCATCCGGCCCCGATCCTACCTACCCCCCCACCCCGTCCCCACAGTGATGCACGCTCCCCCTCCACCATCTCCCTGTTATTGCCACCCCCATGGGGCCCGTCACATTCCCGCTAGCTGCGGGTGGCCCTCGGGGGTGGTATTTGTGTCCCCAGTCCCTTAGGGGCTGCCTTGTTCCCTCCGCCACCCCCTCCCTCGCCAGGGTTGGGGAAGAGAGGCCCTGGTGGACATGTTTACCCAAGCCCCGTAGCAGGGTCGCTTGGGTCACCCCAGAGTACTCTGTCCCAGCTCCTACCCTTCCCCCCCCCAAATAGTATAGTAAAACGTTGGGTCGCAGCACATCGGCCGTCAGAGTCTGTTTGTCGGGTGCGTCAGGCGTAGTTAGGGTTTTTCTTTTAAGTTAGGCTAGGGTCGGGGGTCTGCAAACAGATTAAATGCTGTGAAAGCTCCAAGAGCCACAACAGGTTGTGATTTCCTTTGTGATGTAAATGCCCTAGCTGGCAGCACAAAGAAGCTTTGCAGGTAATAGCTAAGTATTATCAGCAAACTACCTGAGATCAGAAAGTTCAAATTGTAGTCCTCCAAAAAGAAAAAAAAAAAAAAAAAAAAAAAAAGAGGAGGTATTGGTATTGCTATTTTAGTCCCAATAGGAGGTTGGGTATACTAGAAAATGTTTAAATGTAAGCAGTCTTTTAAGAAGGCTCCCAGAGAGAAGACTAAGCAATTGGCATTTGAAAAAAAAAATGTTACCCCTTTTTGAACAAAATCTTGCAAAGATTCGGGCATAGCCCTTGGTCTGATCAAGTGTTAATTGCTATCCATACAATTTCAGACCTAGAAGACAAATTGGCTAACTACTTGTGGATATGTAAACCCTCAACTCCAATGGAGAGGGAAACAGCTGCAGCTTTTGTCTTCTGTGGAAAACCTGTAAAGAGGTGTTCTTCAAAATTGACTGATAAGAATGCAAACATGAAACTGCAAAATGTAAAAGCCTCTGCTGCAGACGTAGAGAGGTAGAAATGCATGTCCCTCAGTACCCAGACAGAGCTAGATTCCCTTAAGGATGGGTGCTGAGAGTTAAAGCAACTCTCAGAGGGTATGTCTACACTACCCTCCTAGTTCGAACTAGCAGGGTAATGTAGGCATACCGCACTTGCAAATGAAGCCCGGGATTTGAATTTCCCGGGCTTCATCTGCATAAGAGGGGAGCCGCCATTTTTAAAATCCTGCTGGTTGAAACCCCGTGCAGCGCGGCTACACGGGACACGAACTAGGTAGTTCAGACTAGGCTTCCTATTCCGAACTACCGGTACACCTTGTGTACATTTGGCTACATGAACGAGGTGTACCGGTAGTTCGGAATAGGAAGCCTAGTCCGAACTACCTAGTTCGAGCCCCGTGTAGCCGCGCGGCACGGGGTTCGAACCAGCGGGGTTTTAAAAATGGCGGCTCCCCGCTTATGCAAATGAAGCCCGGGAAATTCAAATCCCGGGCTTCATTTGCAAGTGCGGTATGCCTATATTACCCTCCTAGTTCGAACTAGCGGGGTAGTGTAGACATACCCAGATGTATTTATTTTTTCTTCCCTCAGGAATATGCTTAAGAAAAGGACCAGGAGGTATGAGGCTTAGTGAACAAGCTCACCCTCCTTACCAAATTAATAGTAGACAAACATGTGTCATTGGAAAAAGTCATTTAGCAGGAATTAGGATGGACCATAAGAAGGAAAAAGCATGTGAAAAAAAGGGGAAGGCAAAAAGTTTGGAGCCCTATGGGCATAGTTGAAGGAATAAGGAAAGTAGAGCAGACATTGGAAAGTTACTAGGAACGAGACATTTTCTTTGAAAGGACAAAGCAAGTGATTTGAGGGAATGTGAAGATAAAAGGTGGACTCCATGGGAGTGTGGAAGGAATTAAGTAATGGTTGTAATATGTGAAGGGAAATCTTGTTTTAAAATGACACCTTGTTTCTTTGCAGCCTCTTCCTTAAGCACTGTGCAAACCATCTAGGCAAAGAAACAATCAAATGCAAACATTTTGTCTTTGCACACCTTTGTTAAATCTGCAAAGGAAAATTAGGGATTCTACTGAAACTTAATTGGTTAACTGCATAAAAGAATGAGCTCTATATATTGTAACTATTTTGTGGGTTTCAAATGAACTAGTTTTATTTTGGATAATGTCCTCTTGCTTAAAATTGCAAATAGACAAGGCACAAATTGGATAGTGCTTCTGTTGGGCATTCAATTCTTAAAGGACATTTAACTTTCTAGAAACCAAATTATTATTTTAGAAACTCAAGCTTTGAAACTTCACTGTCTCTTTTCAAGGCTGAGTTGATAACACTTTTGGCTTCCTTTTAAATTCAACATTATATGTAAATACAGGCTGCCTGGCTATTTCAAAGGAAAGTGGACAGGGAAGGCTGTTGCTGTTTCAGCAGACACATCCACTGCACCCCTGACCACAAACATAGAAGGAACAGCTCAGCTTGCAGAGCTGGCAGCAATCAAATTAGCTTGTGAGGCAGGGGCCAGTACCATCTACACTAACTCCTGTGCTATATGGGCTGGAGCCACCCAGTGGATAACTAATTGGAAGAATAATAACTGGGAAATAGGAAAACCTGTTTGGAGATTGGAATACTGGAAATGGATATACCAGCATGCAACCCCACATGCCTTAAGCACAAGTCATGTGTCCAAAAGAATAATACTCTAGCTGCACAGCTAAATAACCTAGCAGATGCAGCAGTACACATTTTTGCTGCCCAGGTGGATTGGGAACGCCTGTACATTTGGCTACATGAAACCTTGGGATACACAGAAAGCGATGAGCTGGTGCAGCAGGCACATGCCAGGGGTGGCCTATCACCCACAAACAAGCCAAAGATCTGGTACAAGCTTGCACCTTATGTGCTGAACTCAAGGAAACATAACAGAAGGACAATGGTTTGCCAAACTAAAAGATGGAAAAGTACTATGGACAACCTGGCAAGTATATTATATTGGTACACTACCCACCAGTAAGCAAGGGTGGAAGTATGTTTTAACTGGAGTGGAAATTGTTTCAGGAATGGGTTTTACTTACTCAACCCCAGTGGCAACAGGGTTGTTTACAGTCATGGGACTAAACCGCTTAATAGCCCTTGTCCCAACACCCCAGTTTGGGAACACAAACCCATTTACTGCACTCCTACAAGGGAAAAGGAGTCTGGACCACTGCAGACGCTGGGCTAACACCAATATCCATTACTGAGGCTTGGATTGTATCCAAGACCGGCGAACCTTATGTTTTATCACAGGAAACTGAGGCAATATCCCTGAACAGCGCTCCAGTGGGATGGATCCCTCCCAATGCTGGTGTGGATCCAGGAAACCACCATGAACTTGTGTGTGCGTGTGTGTGTGTGTGTGTGTGTGTGTGTGTGTGTACACACACACACCCCCGCTTGCTGTTGTAGCGCTTGCAACTACTGTTGTTAGTTACAGACTATTGAAATGAGACATGGCACTCCAACTCGCCATGGTCTTCTTCCTCATCCCAACTGCTACTGCTGTACCAGAACACCTTACTTGACTCCTCCACTGGACTGGGAATCGAGTTTGTCCCTCTCAGCCCAAATGACTGGTGAAACAAAGTGACATCTTCAGATGGGGACCGGTGTGGTTCGATGACAGTGACTACCGCAGTCCTCAAAATAACTTTGGGGGGGGGGGGGGGGGAAGGCAAGGGAAATGGCAACGGACAGTATGGGATAAGACATGCTGTAACTAAGAATGTAAATAACTCATGGCTAAATTGGTTAGCCCAACAGCTAAAACTTTCCTTAACTCCTTTCCTACACTCTATTATGACCACTGTTTTGTTTTGATTGTTGTACTCCTTTTCTGCATAACCCTATGTATTGTGCAATGCCTAGTTAATGTAGCTATCTCTTGTGTGCACATTTGATATAGAGCACTAGGAAAGGACCCTAGTCAATTCCTAGATCCTGAACCCTCTAATCAGGCCATTGGGTACTTTTAGATTCCTCCAAGGTGGGCAAGAGGTACTGGCAAGCCACCATCTTGCATTCCTGGGACATGGTGTGTCGTATCAGGGGGTGGAATGTAGCCAGACAGACCGCGCCCCCTCTCCCCCCCCCCATCTCATCCATCTTATTTGCCTCTCTGAGGTTCCTGAAGCATACAGGACAGAGAAGGAGCAATAATATCAGCATAGTCTATGCTGGCTCATCTGATCCTGAGGACCTGAAAACAGATATGTGGAGAGAGAGCGATTAAGTCAATAAGCTGGCCTCGAGGCTGCGAGAACTGCCCCGGCTGGCACCCATGTTGATTCGAACACACACACAGTCCCTGGGAGAGGAATTTCCCACTGAGAAAAGAATCCCCAGTAATTCCAATTTAGTTATCGCTCTTACAAGTGTAAATTAAGTTCACAACTCCCTTGTAAGAACTGGTCTCACAAAAGACAAACCAGCACCATTTGGCATGACAGACAAGAAAGAGAAATACGTGACCCCATGGGTATAAAAATAGGTCCAGCACACACTCACTTTGAGTGTCATTCTACCCTCTTCCTGCTGGTCGGGTTAGGTGTTAGAACCTCGGGAGGTCAATGGGGACGCCCACCTCGTATTTTCGTCTTTCCTAGGAATTGAGGGACCGGCCCTGGCCTGACATGCTGGACTCGAGAGGCACAGAAGGGGGTAAAAATTGTACCTGGATGTGGTCCTCTGTCTTAAGTGTACTCATAGAAAGAGTAAGCTGTTACTTGGTACCATTATTTCTATTCTTCGATCTTTATCTTCTTTGTAACCATTTTTAAGATCTATATTTTGCTAGTAGTTAAGAAAAAGAGCAATAGCCATTGTAACCATATGATTTATAAGCTTCCTCAATAAACCTGTAACTGTTTAAGCTTTAACCTGACTCCTTCAGTTGCTGTAACAGAACCAAGCACAATTTAAAAGAACTTCAGCCAGTGTTAGGGACAGATATAGGGAGAGCTTGGGCATTTGGATTTGTGTCACACCCAGGTGGCAGAATCCACTGGGGCACCTTTCAGTCTTTCCCCAAGGCTGCCCGCTGCGAAGGAATTACGAATTCTAGCAGCTGAAATCTAAGGTGTAATAAGCTCTTCCTATAAACTCGGGGCATCTGAGAGCCTGTTGGCTGCCCTCTGCGACAGGACCCTGGTCCTAGCAGTAAAGTCACAGACGTTAAACTATTTTTCAGGGCACCCTCCAGCCCCCTAGGCTGCCCACTGCAACGAGACTGTGTCTCAGCAGTTGAAGACTTGGGTGTAACACACGCACACACTGCCCTGACCGTCGGCTGACAGGGTCTCAGTGGACCACCTTGATTTTCATGCACACCTGCTCCTTGGTGGCCAGGCTGGCAGCTCTCCTGCCCTAGACGGCCGCTTTCCTGTGCCTAGTGCGGAGGTCGTGGATGAGGTCCACGATGTCCGCACTAGACCAGGCGGGTGCCTGCCTCTTGCGGTCCCGGGCAAGCTCCCGGGAGCCGCCAGCCTGGCCCCGGGAAGAGGGGGAGGGCTGGGGGCATCGGGTGGCTGGCTCGAGCCGTGCCAGATGCAGGGTCTGCTAGCTGGGTGCTGGCAGGCTTGCACCTGGCACGGGCATCGTAGCCAGCCTGTGCCCCTTTAAGGGGTCCGGGGCCAGGAGGGGGGGCATACGAGTTTCCCTGGTATTGGCCAGAGTGGCCACCAGGGCAAGCTGGGGAGGGCTAGCCTCCCACTAGTTCGAATTAAGGGGCTACACAGCCCTTAATTCGAACTAGTAAGTTCGAACTAGGCTTAATCCTCATAGAATGAGGTTTACCTAGTTCGAACTAAGCGCGCCGCTAGTTCGAATTAAGTTCGAACTAGCGGAGCGCTAGTGTAGCGCCTATCAAAGTTAATTCAAACTAACGTCCCCCCCGAGGCAGATCTTCGAATACAAGCAATTATGAAGCAGTTTATATACTGTCTATTAAATATAACAACAATTAGTCTCCTTCCCATTACAAACACCAATGGTTAACAGTTAGGGTATGTCTACAGTACAAAGTTACTAACAGCCGTTAGTTCGAATTAACTTTAATAGGCGCTACACATACACACCGCTAGCTGGAACTTAATTCAAACTAACGGAGCACTTGATTCGAACTAGGTAAACCTCATTCCACGAGGACTAACGCCTAGTTCGAATTAACTAGTTCAAATTAAGGGCTGTGTAGCCCCTTAATTCGAACTAGTGGGAGGCTAGCCCTCCCCAGCTTTCCCTGGTGGCCACTCTGGGCACCAGCAGGGAAACTTGTCTGCCCCCCTCCTGACCCCGGAGTCCTTACAGGGGTACGGTCTGGCTACGGTGCCCGTGCCAGATGCAAGCCTGCCAGCGCCCAGCCAGCAGACCCTGCACATGGCACGGCATGAGCCAGCCACCCGACAGCGGCCCACACTAGGTACCTTGGAGGGGATGGACCGAAGACAATGACCGAGCCATTTGTCTCGTGCCATCCATCTTCAGCCTTCCACAAACAGACCAGGGACACCATTTCTACCCCCTGGCTAATAGCACTCCATGGACCCAACCTCCATGACTTGATCTCACTTCCCTTTAAACTCTGTTCTAGTTCTAGCCTTCACAGCCTCCTGCGGCAAGGAGTTCCACAGGTTGACTATTTGCTTTGTGAAGAAGAACTTTCTTTTATTAGTTTGAAGCCTGCTACCCATTCATTTCATTTAGTGTCCTCTAGTCCTTCTATTATGGGAACTAATGAAGAACTTTTCTGTATGCACCCTCTCCACCCAACTCCTGCTTTTAGAGACCTCTATCCTGTCCCCCCTCCGTCTCCTCTTTTCTAAGCTGAAGAGTCCCAGTCTCTTTAGCCTCTCTTCATATGGGACCTGTTCCAAACCCCTGATCATTTTAGTTGCCCTTTTCTGAACTTTTTCCAAGGCCAAAATATCTTTTCTGGGGTGAGGAGATCACATCTATACACAGTACTGAAGATATGGCGTACTATAGTTTGATACTTCCCCTCCTCCTTCTTCCCCTGGCTTCCCCCTTCCAGCTCCCTCCTCCCAGGTTTCCCCCTCCCCTCTCTCACCTCCTTTTCCCAGTCTCCCCGAGTTTTGTTCAATAGAGTTTCTATTTTTGAACACACATCCTTTATTTTGTACATCAGGAAGGGGGGGGTGTAGTGGCTTCCCGCTCCACCACAGCGCCCCCTGCCGTCTGTTCGGGGAATTAGATCTGCCGGCAGGTGGCACGGTCTTTCAGGACACAATAGCCTGAGCTTTTCCCCCCTTCCGGGGGACAGTTAGTTGTAGGTCGGCAGGCCTTTAGGAGGCGGTTCCTCCGCCCCGGTACAATGGGTGGCTAGTCCGCCCTATGGCCCTACCGTGCCTTAAAATAGTCCGAGTCCATGAGTCTATCTCCGGCCTTATTTCAGGTCGGGGTGAGAGACAATAGTTCAGGGGCCCGGCCTTGCTTCAGGCCCGGGCCACGGGGGAAGAAATTCTCCATATATTCAAGTCTCTTAACGCCGTTAGGGGCAGGGCAACAGTCCTAGTCCTGGCCTTTTAAAAGGTCCGGTCCGGATCCTGGCCAGGTACCAAAACCACCATACCGAAGCCCAGGCCCTCGAGCAGGGCAGCAGAGCACCGGGTGCAAGCTGGGGCCCTCAAGCAGGGCGAGGCGGCAAAACACAGTAAGCTGAGCCGACCTTAACTCAGGGCAGGGCAGCAAATGGCAACCAGGCCCTGGCGCCAGGCATGGCCACAAACAAACACACTGGTTTGTAGAAGCTCCTAGTTCAAGAGCCGGGCAGGTAATGCACCTGCAGCAGTGAGAGGGAGACTCCCACCTGGTTAGTGGGTGGCGGGGGGGGGGGGGGGGGCACAACACAGACCCACCCACTCCACTGCGCCCCAGCCCAGGATGCAGCAGTTCAGCTGTTACAGGCTCAGCAAGGGCTCCAGCCCATAACTTGCTGGCCTAGGGCTGCTCAGCCCATGCTACCCCCCTGGGCCACTTCTTGTCTCCCCCTTTGCTGGTACCTGTACCTCCAGCAGGTCTGTTGGGGAGTCAAGGCACCGTCATCCCCAGTGTCCAGCTGGCCCAATCCAGGGGGTCAAGGAGTTGGAGCTCTGCAGCGTCCTGCAGGCTCACCTGGCCCCAGTGTTTCAGTACCCATCGGGATTCCAGCTGGTCCAGCAGCTCAGGCCAGTTCTCTGGGTCCACGGAAAGTTCAGCTGACTTGGCCAGGCCTCCATAGCCCTGGCCAGGCCTCCATAGCCCTGGCAGGGAAGCCTTGGCTGGCCTCCAGGGAGGCTGCTGAGAATGGTCTAGGCCTGAGCTTAACCTCCCCCAGCAAAAGCTCTGAACAGGCCTCCATCTCCGTCAGACACTAAACCCTAAGTGAGCTCCCCGGCAGCCTTCTTATAGTCCTAGCCCCGCCCTTTGACTTCCAGTCAGGCGAGGGGGCAGGGCTAGGCTGGGCCCAAAATGGCTCCCTGAGGGGTTCCTCTTGCACCGGCTCAGTAGATATCCATTCAATGCTAGTGAGAAGGAGGAAAGGCAGCAGGGTGCAGAAGCTGCTCTCCCCCCGCTCCTGCACCAGCCGGAGCCCTCCCCACCCACCCAGCCGCCCTCCTGCCTGCTGAGGCCTGCTTCCCTGGACACTGCTCCAACCACCACCACTGCTGCTGCTGCTTCTCACCACCACTTGCTGCTGCTGCCTGAGGGGAGAGGGGGGGCCTGCCGGCTGCCCTCCCTCTCCCCTCCTCCACTGCTCCAGAGAAGTAGGACCACCCCACCAGCACCTACCACCCAGAGGCCTTCCACTGCCGCCTGCCTGCTGCTGCTGCTGCACCCCGCTGAGGGGGAGAAGAGGAAACCACAAACTGAGCTTTTTCAACCTGCTCCGGGGTGGTGGTGAATTGAACTGCTAAAAGGGGGGCGGGGGGAGAGGCTCAGAGCCCTCCCCCCAGTCCAGTTGCCCCCCCACCCCACCTGCTGCCACCACCCCCAAGGCCCCCTCCACCACCCCTTACCATCTGGACTGTCTCTTCTCCCCCTGGCGGGGTTTGCTGCCCTGCCTTCCACCTGGGACTCTGCTGCAGCGGTGGGCGAGGTTGAGCCCCACACAGCGCTCGTGGGTGTGCTCCCTCCCCCCTCTTCTGGACTTGGCCCCCCTCCCTCAGCTACATCTGGCTGGGGGGCCACCCTTACCCCCGGTCACCCACCCTACCCCAGCAGCTTGGTTTTTCCCCCCACTGCCTGCCCCTCCCTGTTAGCTTAGTTTGGTTCCTTCCCTCCCTTCCCAAATCCACTTACCCACCACACCTGCTCCCAAAGTCATCTGCCACGCCCCTGCCCCAGCCAGCCCAAGAGTGTGTGCCCCGCCCCACCCAGCTGTTGTTTGCCTCCATTTTATCCCTCCCCACCCCCCCCAGCCCTTGAGCACCACCTGATTTGCCTCGCCCCCTCCCTGCCCTGAGTGCTTGTGCCCCCCCTTTTTAGTTAGCCCCCTTGTTCACTGCACCTCCCCAACGGCCCCATAACCCCCCCCCTTGTATCCCAGTGCAGCCGGAGGAGCCGGCCCCCGCCCTGTACCCGTTACCTTGCCCCCTGTCTGCCCTGCCGGCACCCTCCTCCTCCGCTCCAGCCTTGCGGGGAGGAGTGGTTGCTGGCCCCTCGGTTCCCCTGCTCTATCCGCCCCTTTTGGTTCTCTCCCTCCCAGCAACCAGTCGGCGGGAGGGAGTAGTTGCCCCCCCTTTTTCCCCTTCTCCCCTTCCCTCCCAATTATACGCCCCCCCCACCCTTCCCTTCCCTTGCGTGCCCCCGCCCCGTATTAGCGCCCTCCTCCTCTGCTACAGTCTCAGCAGGGAGGTGAGGCTGCTAACTCCCCCCCCCCATATCTTCAGTTGCCCTCCCCAAAACCAGCACCCTCCCTCTCTCCCACCCCCTCCATTTCAATCACCCTCCTCCCTCGCCTGCTGTCTGGTGGGGAGGAGCGGTGAACCCTTGCTCCCCTTCCTGTTATCTGTGCCTCCTTCCTACCCCCCCCCTTCCATGATGGAGGCAGTCACTACCACGCCCCTCTCGCTACCACCAGGCCCGACAACTGCTGCGGCTGACCTCCCGACCCCAGGCCCGAGCTCCGCCGCCGCCACGGCCGCCGCTCCCTCAGACACGGGAGCAACCATCACCTCGGCCGGAAAAAAGGGCGGGGGGAAGAAAAAGGGCAAAAGCCCGGCCCCGAAGGCCAAATCCATCACGGCCAAAGCCGCCCCGCCCTCCGCAGCCCCTCCTTCCCCTGCTGTCCCCTCCACCAGCTCTGGGGGTGACACAATCAAGACCCCCAGAGCGTACGCCCAGGTGGCCGCTGCTACCCCCTCACCTGCCTCGTCATCGGCCCCGACTGCCGCCTCCAGCTCCATCCCTGGCGGCCGCGGCCCCTTTCCCACCATGACCAGGAGGCACGGCGTCCGCTGCCTCCTGGTTGCCGCCTCGCCCCACATGGAAACCTACGTGCGGGCGATGGCGAGGGTGGTGGGGGCCTCGGCCGTGGTGGCGGCCTCCAAGATGTACGGCAAGGCGGTCTTCTTCCTTGCCTCGGAGGCCGCCGCCCAGGAGGCGGTGGAGAGGGGCCTGGCGGTGGGGGGCGTGCACGTGCCCCTCGAACCTCTGGAGGACCTGGGCGTACGGGTGGTGCTCACCTCCGTCCCGCCCTTCCTCCCTAATGCCGCCCTGTTACCTTCCCTCTCCACCCTGGGGAAGCCCATCTCGACCATCAGCCCTCTCCCGCTGGGCTGTAAGGACCCCGCCCTCCGCCACGTCCTATCCTTCCGCCGGCAGGTACAACTGCAGCTGCCGCCGGCGGCGCGTGGCGGGGAGGCGCTCGAGGGGTCCTTCTTGGTGCCCTACCAGGGGGCCCATTATCGGATTCATTACTCCTCGGGGGAGACCCGGTGCTTCCTCTGCCGGGCGATGGGGCACGTCCGGAGGGACTGTCCCTTGGCCCGGTCGGAGGAGGCGTCCGGGCCCCCCGGGGCCTGTAAGGGCGCCGGCCTCACCACCGCCGGCCCCCCTGGTAGTCCGGGATCCGCGGCCGCCCCTCCTCCAACCGACGGCCCTGCTCGGGAGCCGGAGGCGCCCCCTCCGACGTGCCCGAGCGGGCAGGCGGGCCCCGCCTCTACACGATCTGTCTCTGCGGGGCCCGAGGAGGAGAGGGTGGCGCGGCTGCCGCCGGGCAAGGGAGAGGGCCCTCCCCAGGTGGAGGTATCCCCCTCCTTCCCTCCTTTGCCACAACGCCCCCCCCGAAAATCAAACATGCCCCCCGGCCTTGCCCCTGCTGACCAGCCCTCCACCTCCACCTTGGAGGACTGGACGCTCGTCCGGGGGAAGCGCAAAGCCCGCCGTTCGCGGGCTTCCTCTCCCCCCTCCGTTACGGAGGGCGGGAAGGCCCCCCGAAAGATCCCGAGGGGGGCCAGCGCTGTCATGATCCCCCCCGGCGAGCGTCAGCAGGAGGCGCCGGCCGAGGAAGCCGTGGCAGCGAGGGGGGACGATGAAGTCCCCCCTGAGGAGCCTATCCACGAGGAGGCCTCTGATGGAGCCCCCCCGGCCCTGAGTTCAACTGAGACCCCCTCCGTCCCCGCCGAGGTAATTGGTGCCTCGGCGGCCGGAGGGGAAGGCTCCGGGGCCGAGGGGATGGAGCTTAGCTCCATCTTCGAGGAGATCGAGGCCCTGGGTCTGACCCCGCTCACCCAGGGGGAGGACGACCCCCCGCCAGCGGGCCTCGGTCTGGGCGGCGACTCTGTGGCGCCGCCCCCTCCTCTCCCCGATCCCGTGTCCCAGGTGGCTGACCCCGTCCTCACGCTCGGGGCGCCCCTGATACTGCCCACTGGCCCGGCCGACTCGAGCGCCGGAACGGATGCCGCCGAGCCCTCTGGGGCGACGGCTGGCGCCGAGCGGCCGGGTCCCGGGGTTGGGGGTGCCCCCTCTCCAGCTACCGAGGCGGGGCAGTCATCCCCCTTTCCCGTTGGGGGCCCAGCAGAAAATGCCATCCAGGCCGACGCCGAGGCATTAACACTTGCCTCTCCACCTGAGCCCGGCGTCGGCGCGGGCCCCTTCCTGTTCCCGACCCCCAACTTCCCATTCGGGAGGCGCCGCAGCCCGGTGGGATTGCCACAGGGGACCCTTTCCCAGACCCCGTCCAGGATCCCGATTCCCTCCCACGTCCCGATCCTCCCCCTACTCCCGCTTCCGCCCTTTACGAACCCATCTCCAGCCCCGAGTCCTCCCCTGTTCCCGATCCCTTCCCTACCCCTACCTCTGCCCCATTCCCTGTCCCCGACCCACTGTCCGGCCCTGAACCTACCCCTCCCCCCGGCTCTGCTGTGGAGGTAACCCCTCCCTCTCCGTCCCCCCCTTCTTTTCCCATCCTGGTCCCCGTTATGTTGCCCGATCCGTCCCTACTGCCCCCCCAAACGTCCGCCAGTGCCACCCCCGCGAGGGCCGTCTCGTTCCCGCTAGCTGCGGGCGGCCCTTCGGGGGTCGTTTTTGTATCCCCGGTCCCCAACCCGTTGGGGGCTGCCTTGTTCCCTCCGCCGCCTCCTTCCCTGCCGGGGTCGGGGGCGGGCAGCGTGGCGCCAGCAGCAACGGCGCCGCGTCGGGGATCGGATCCCTGTTTGTCCGTCTCCGTGGCCCGTGAGCTTCATCCGGGGGCCCGGACGGAGGAGAATCCTGGTTCCCCCTCGGTGCTGAAGGGCGAGCTGCGCCAATTCCTCGCGGATAACCGCGGGGCGAAAGGAAAGGTGCAGCTCGCCCTCCAGCGCTGGGGGGACTTCCACTCCATCCTCCAGGCCACTAGAGCCTTGTTGCAGGAGGGGAGAGGGACCAGTAGGCAGGACGACGCGGCCCACCGTCAGACCCGCAGGTTTCAGGACGCTCTCCTGACCTTCGGGTCGGGGAGCGGTCTGCTGCGGGGCCTGCGTGAGGCCGCCGACTCGCCTGTCCGCGAGGATCTACCCCAGCCCTCACTATGAATTCTACCATCTTTGCAACATTGAATGCCCGGGGCTGTAGGGCGGGTCTCCGCAGGAGCCGGGTGCTCTCCTTCCTTCGGGAGGGGGGGTACTCGGTGGTTTTCCTGCAGGAGACCCACACGACTCCAGCCGTCGAGGCTGGCTGGCGGCTGGAGTGGGGGGACGGGGTGTATTTTAGCCACCTCGGCGCCCACTCGGCCGGGGTGGCCACCCTGTTCTCCCCTGCCCTACGGCCCGAGGTGCTGGGGACCGCCGAGGTTGTCCCGGGCCGCCTGCTGCATGTCCGGGCCCGCGTGGAGGGGCGGACGTTGAACCTGGTCAACGTCTATGCCCCGAACGCGGGCCCGGACCAGGTCACCTTTTATCGGCAGGCGGCCACCTTCCTCGGCACTCTGGATCCTCGCGAGGGCCTGGTCCTGGGCGGGGACTTCAACACCACCCTCGATGACCGGGACCGTGTAGGACTCGCGAACTGCCAGGCCGCGGCGGACGTCCTCAGGGAGATCGTGGAACATCACTCCCTGGTGGACGTCTGGCGAGACCACCACCCGGACGACAGTACCACCTTCACTTACGTCCGGGTGGGGAAAACACGGTCGAGCCACTCCCGGTTGGATCGCATTTACCTATCACGATTCCATCTGGCACGAGCCCACTCCTCCAGCATCCGGCCGGCCCCGTTCACGGACCACAATTTGGTGTCCGTGAAGGCCTCTCTGACTTCGGAGAGGCTGGGGCCGGCCTATTGGCATTTTAACAATAGCTTGCTGGAGGACGTGGGCTTCGTGGCGTCCTTCCGGGAGTTCTGGCAGGCCTGGCGGGGGCAGCGGCCCGCCTTTCCCTCGGCGCGGCGATGGTGGGATGTGGGGAAGGTGCGCGCCCGGCTCTTCTGCCGTGACTACTCCCGGGGCGCCAGCCGGCGGAGGGATGCGGCGATAGAGCAGCTGGAGCGGGAGGTCTTGAAGCTTGAGAGGCGCCTGGCGTCCGCCCCCGAGGATCCACTCCTCCGCGAGGCGTGCCGGGAGAAGCGGGAGGAGCTCCGAGCCCTGGAAGATCACAGGGCCCGGGGCGCTTTTGTCCGATCCCGCATCCACCTCCTTCGGGAGATGGATCGCGGCTCCCGCTTCTTCTATGCCCTGGAGAAAAGGAGGGGGGCAAAAAAGCACGTCACCTGCCTCTTGGCGGAGGACGGCACCCCCCTCACGGATCCGGTGGAGATGCGCGGAAGGGCCAGGGCCTTCTACGCCAGTTTGTTCTCCCCGGATCCGACCGAAGCCGACGCCTGCAGGGCGCTCTGGACCGAGCTCCCGACGGTCAGCGCGGGCGACCGAGACCGGCTGGAGCTGCCTCTCACTCTGGCCGAGTTCTCGGAAGCCCTCCGTCTCATGCCCAACAACAAAACCCCGGGCATGGACGGGCTGACCGTGGAGTTCTACCGCGTGTTCTGGGACGTCCTCGGCCCGGACCTCGTCACCGTCTGGGCCGAGTCCCTGGAGAGCGGGGTCCTCCCTCTGTCGTGCAGGCGAGCGGTGCTCGCCTTACTGCCGAAGAGGGGGGACCTCCGCGACCTACGGAATTGGCATCCCGTCTCGCTCCTCAGCACGGACTACAAGATCGTAGCGAAAACCATCTCGCTGCGACTGCGGTCCGTGCTGGCGGACGTGATCCATCCCGACCAGACCTACACCGTCCCGGGCCGTAGTATATTTGATAACTTGTATTTGGTCCGGGATCTCTTAGAGCTCGGGTGTAGGGACGGCTTGTCGTTCGCCCTCCTGTCCCTGGACCAGGAGAAGGCGTTCGACAGGATGGACCACGGGTATCTCCTGGGCACCCTGCAGGCCTTCGGCTTCGGGCCCCGGTTTGTGGGTTTTCTCCGGGTGCTGTACGCCCTCGCGGAGTGTTTGGTCAGGCTCAACTGGACCCTGACCGAGCCGGTCAGCTTCGGGCGGGGGGTACGTCAGGGGTGTCCGCTGTCGGGCCAGCTGTACGCTCTGGCGATCGAGCCCTTCCTCTGTCTCCTCCGTAGGAGGTTGACGGGGTTGGTGCTTCGAGAGCCGGAGCTGCGGCTGGTCCTGTCGGCGTACGCCGATGACGTGCTCCTCGTGGTCCAGGACCCGGGCGACCTGGCGCGGGTGGAGGCTTGCCAAGCCGTCTACTCGGCAGCCTCCTCCGCCCGGATCAACTGGGTCAAGAGCTCTGGCCTGGTGGTCGGGGACGGGTGGCGGGCCGGCTCCCTCCCACCCGCGCTTCAGGCCATCAGGTGGAGCGCGGGTCCGCTGCTCTATCTGGGCGTTTATTTATCCGCCACGCATCCTTCTCCGCCGGAAAACTGGCAGGGTTTGCAGGCCAGGGTGGGTGAGCGGCTGCGGAGATGGACGGGACTGCTCCGGTGTCTCTCCCTTCGCGGGAGAGCGCTGGTACTCAATCAGCTGGTCCTGTCCATGCTCTGGCACCGGCTCAACACCCTGCGCCCGGCCCCGGAGGTCCTGGCCAAGCTCCAGAGGGCAGCTTTGGGGTTCTTTTGGCCAGGACTGCACTGGGTCTCTGCAGGGGTCCTGTCCCTCCCCCTGGAGGAGGGGGGTCAGGGCCTGGTCTGCATACGCAGCCAGGTCCGGACCTTCCGCCTCCAGGCCCTGCAGAGACTCCTCTTCAGTGCAGGTAGTCCGGCATGGGGCACCTTGGCGCGCGCCTTCCTCCGCCGCCTCCGAGGGCTCCGATACGACCGGCAGCTCTTTTTTATCCACCCGAGGGGTCTTCTGCGAGACCTCTCAGAGCTGCCGGAATTCTACCAGGACCTCCTCCAGACCTGGAAGCTGTTCTCGGCGACCAGGTCCGTTGTGGCCTCCGAGGGGGCAGACCTCCTCGCGGAGCCCCTGCTCCACAATCCAGCCTTGTGCGTGCAGGTGGCGGAGTCTCCCTCGGTGCGCCGGAGGCTGATCCTGGCAGAAACCACCATGGTCTGAGACCTCCTGGACTACGACAGGGGGGACTGGGTGGATCCCCGAGCGCTCGCTCGGCGCATGGGGCTCTCCACCCCCCGAACCCCTCTGCGCCTACTCCAGGAGGTGAAGGCGGCTTTGCCGCGGCCCGCTCTCGACTTCCTGCAGCGGTCCTTGCGAGAGGGTACACCCCGCCCCTCCCCTCCTGCAAAGCCTCCGTCCCTTATTATTGGGCCCCTGTTCCACGGGCCCCCCCGGCCTCCCCACCCCTGGACCCCCAGCCGGCTGCAAAATCTGCAGCCGGTCTGTTTCCAAGCCGCGCCAAGGCAACATCTGTACACGCTCGTGCTCCACACCCTGCATTTCCCCACCCTCGTGTCCCGCCCTGATACCAAATGGCGGGACTATCTAAGACCCGTAGAGGGTGGGGAACCCCGGTGGGCCAGCGTCTATTCCGATCTAATTCCGCGGCCCATCGGGGACATCAGTTGGCGGCTCCTTCACGGAGCCGTGAGCACGGGCGTGTACTTGGCACGGTTTACCCCCATCCCAGACACCTGCCCCTTCTGCGGCGTGAGGGAGAACCTGGCGCACGCCTACCTCGAATGCGCCAGGTTGCAGCCCCTATTCCGGCTCCTCCAGAACCTCTTATTGAGGTTCTGGCTGCACTTTTCCCCCCACCTATTCATTTACGCACACCCTATCCGTGGCCCCACAAAGTCGCGAGACCTCCTCGTCAACCTCCTCCTGGCTCTGGCTAAGAGCACCATCTACAATACCAGGAGGAGGATGCTAGACGAGGGGGTTCTCTGCGACTGTGGGGCCTATTTCCGCTCCTCCCTTGTGTCACGAATCCGGGCAGAGTTCCTCTGGGCGGCGTCCACTGGCTCCATCGACAGCTTTGAGGAGCAGTGGGCGCTGTCCGGGGTTCTCTGCTCGGTGTCCCCATCCGGCTCCCTTATTTTGAACCTCTAACCCACACTCCCTGATCCTTTATTCATTATTTGTCCCAAGCAATTAGTTGGACATGGGTCCAGTGTCCCTCCCATAAGGCTGGGGAGGGGCTTTTAGAAGGTGGGCGGGCTTCGCCCGCCCACCATCCCATGTTTTCAAATAGATGCTAGTGAGAAGGAGGAAAGGCAGCAGGGTGCAGAAGCTGCTCTCCCCCCGCTCCTGCACCAGCCGGAGCCCTCCCTACCCACCCAGCCGCCCTCCTGCCTGCTGAGGCCTGCTTCCCTGGACACTGCTCCAGCCACCACTGCTGCTGCTTCTCACCACCACTTGCTGCTGCTGCCTGAGGGGAGAGGGGGGGCCTGCCGGCTGCCCTCCCTCTCACCTCCTCCACTGCTCCAGAGAAGGAGGACCACCCCACCAGCACCTACCACCCAGAGGCCTTCCACTGCCGCCTGCCTGCTGCTGCTGCTGCTGCACCCCACTGAGGGGGAGAAGAGGAAACCACAAACTGAGCTTTTTCAACCTGCTCCGGGGTGGTGGTGAATTGAACTGCTAAAAGGGGGGCGGGGGGAGAGGCTCAGAGCCCTCCCCCCAGTCCAGCTGCCCCCCCACCCCACCCGCTGCCACCACCCCCAAGGCCCCCTCCACCACCCCTTACCATCTGGACTGTCTCTTCTCCCCCTGGCGGGGTTAGCTGCCCTGCCTTCCACCTGGGACTCTGCTGCAGCGGTGGGCCAGGTTGAGCCCCACACAGTGCTCGTGGGTGTGCTCCCTCCCCCCTCTTCTGGACTTGGCCCCCCCTCCGTCCGCTACATCTGGCTGGGGGGCCACCCTTACCCCCGGTCACCCACCCTACCCCAGCAGCTTGGTTTTTTCCCCCACTGCCTGCCCCTCCCTGTTAGCTTAGTTTGGTTCCTTCCCTCCCTTCCCAAAGTCACTTACCCACCACACCTGCTCCCAAAGTCATCTGCCACGCCCCTGCCCCAGCCAGCCCAAGAGTGTGTGCCCCGCCCCACCCAGCTGTTGTTTGACTCTATTTTATCCCCCCCCACCCCCCCCCCAGCCTTTGAGCACCACCCGACTTGCCTCGCCCCCTCCCTGCCCTGAGCGCTTGTGCCCCCCCTTTTTAGTTAGCCCCCTTGGTGGGGGCCTCGGCCGTGGTGGCAGCCTCCAAAATGTACGGCAAGGCGGTCTTCTTCCTTGCCTCGGAGGCCGCCGCCCAGGAGGTGGTGGAGAGGGGCCTGGCGGTGGGGGGCGTGCACGTGCCCCTCGAACCTCTGGAGGACCTGGGCGTACGGGTGGTGCTCACCTCCGTCCTGCCCTTCCTCCCTAATGCCGCCCTGCTGACCTCCCTCTCCACCCTGGGGAAGCCCATCTCGACCATCAGCCCTCTCCCGCTGGGCTGTAAGGACCCCGCCCTCCGCCACGTCCTGTCCTTCCGCCGGCAGGTACAGCTGCAGCTGCCGCCGGCGGCGCGTGGCGGGGAGGCGCTCGAGGGGTCCTTCCTGGTGCCCTACCAGGGGGCCCACTACCGAGTCCACTATTCCTTGGGGGAGACCCGGTGCTTCCTCTGCCGGGCGATGGGGCATGTCCGGAGGGATTGTCCCTTGGCCCGGTCGGAGGAGGCGTCCGGGGCCCCTGGGGTTCGTAAGGGCGCCGGCCCCACCACCGCCGGCCCCCCTGGTAGTCTGGGCTCCGCGGCCGCCCCTCCTCTAACCGACGGCCCTGCTCGGGAGCCGGAGGCATCCCCTCTGGCGTGCCTGAGCGGGCAGGCGGGCCCCGTCTCCATTCGAGGGCGGGAAGGCCCCCCAAAAGATCCCAAGGGGGGCCAGCACTGTTGAGACCGCCCCCAGCAAGCGTCAACTTATTATCGGGCCCCTGTTCCGCGGGCTTTGCCAGCCCACATTCCTATAGTTTTCAAATACCCCACTACAGGGGCTTAGGGAGGGGTAAGTGGAAGGAGGTGAGGGAGGAATGGGGTACGAGCCCCCGATGGGGAGGACTGGGGTGGCTCTGCGGGCTCCTCAGGGTGGAAGCTCTCCTGCAGCCCCCCGATTGACACCCCCCCCCCCGGATGGCAGCCTGCGGCAAGTGCAGCCGGGCTGATGGCCGAGTGCTGTGATGTGCCCAGTGTGGGTACTCCGGGCAATCCAAGCCAGGACTGCTTTGCTGTCCCTCATCGAGTTAAAGTGAGCGGGAAACCCCTGAGAACTGTCTGTCCGGGGTGGGGGTCGGGTCCCTTTAAGCACAGCCCTCGGCTAGCCTGAGGCAGCAGCTCCACGCTCTAAGTCCTAATCTGATGCCCTGCCGGCACTGCTTCCAGCCATCCTTAACCTCGGTTCAGGGTCCACTCAATGTGGACATGCTAGTTTGAATTAGCAAAATGCTAATTCAAACTAGTTTTTAGGTCTAGATGCGTTAGTTCGAATTAGCTTAGTTCGAATTAACTAATTCAAATTAAGTTAGTTCGAATTAGTGCTGTAGTGTAGACTTACCCTTATTTAGTTCCACCCAGATGCTCCTTATCTCAAGGTCCCTGTCAGAGTCAGCGTTCGACCCTTATCTCCGTATGGAGGCGAGAGGCGAAGGCAGCGTCTAATTACAGATCTCGTGTTGTCAGGCCACAGACTTAGCCTGACTCTTGCTCTCTTGTTAACAAGACCAAGATGGCTGCACACAAATTCCCTTATTCCCTTTTCCTGCCTCCACACCAATGACGTGCTCCTCGTGGTCCAGGACCCGGGCGACCTGGCGTGGGTGGAGGCCTGCCAAGCCGTCTACAATGGCGGCCTCCTCCACCGGGGTCAACTGGGTCAAGAGCTCTGGCCTGGTTGTTGGGGACAAGTGGCAGGGCCTGATCTGTGTGCGCAGCCAGGTCCGGACCTTCCGCCCCCAGGCCCTGCAGAGACTCCTCTGTAGTTCATGGGGCTCTCCACCCCCCACCCCCCCCCCCCCAAACCAGCCTGCACCTACTCCAGGAGGTGAAGGTGGCTTTGTCGCAGCCCGCTCTCAATTTCCTGCAGTGAGCCCTGTGAGAGGGTAATGCCCCACCCTCCCACTGCAAGCCCTCTGGTGCTTTTTCTCTGGCTCCTGTTCCACAGGCCCCTCCGGCCTCCTCCATCGCTGGACCAGTGTTCCCTCTGAGCTGAGTGGCAGCACAGCTTCACAGGTGATGAATCAGCCCCACCCAGTCAGCCAGCTCTGTGCATGGAGCCCTGACCTCTGACTGGGCGGGGCTGGCTCATCACCTGTGAAGCTGTGCTGCTGCTCCTCTTAGAGGGAATGCTGCCCTGGGCCTCCACCTGCCTGCATGATCTGCTTTCAAACCATGCCCAGGGACCATCTGTACACGCTCGTGCTCCACATGGTCCATTTCCTCACCCTCGTGTCCCTCCCTGACACCTAGCGGTGGGACTACCTAACACCTGTTGAGGATGGGCAACCCCGATGGGCCAGCGTGTATTCCACTCTGATCCATGACCCATCAGTGACATCAGCTGGTGGCTCCTCTGTGTGTACCTGGTGCGGTTCAACCCTGCCCCTGACACCTGCCCATTCTGTGGTGTGAGGGAAAACCTGGCGCACGCCTTTCTTGAATGTGCCAGGCTGCAGCCTCTTTTCCCGCTCCTCCAGAACCTCTTGCTGAGGTTCTGGCTGCACTTTCCCCCTCATGTCTTTATTTATGCACTTCCCAGCTGTGACCCCACAAAGTCGCAAGACCTCCTCGTCAACCTCCTCCTGGCCCTGGTGAAAGCCGCCACATACAGCACCAGGAGGAGGAGGATGGAAGAGGGGGTTCTCTGCAACTGGGGGGCCTATTTCTGTTCTTCCCTTGTATCACGTATCCGGGCAGAGTTCCACTGGCTCCCTGGACAGCTTTGAGGAGCAGTGGGTGCTGTCCTGAGTTCTCTGCTCGGTGTCCCTTTCTGGTTCCCTCGTTTTAAACCTTTGACTGCAGCCCGATCCTGTTTTCATTGTTTGTGCCACGAAACCAGTTTAATTCTGGGCCCAGTAGTCCCTCCTTCAAGGCTGAGGGCCTGCCAAGCCACCAGATCCGGCCTTCAGACACTGTGGGGAGCCCCAGGCAGGCTCTGTGCTCACCTCGCCACACCTGCACGCTGCTCAGAAACGTGGCTGAGAGGCAGTTTTTCTTTAAAAACTGTGAGGGGGGGGGGGGGGTGCATCGGGGGGAGGGCGCAAAGCTTTAGGAGCTGCTCCCCGTTCCCAGCACAATCCCATTGGCCGGTTTCTGGCCAGAAACCAGCCAATGGGAGTTGCCTGTTTCAATAATAGACAGCCATGAAGCACAAGAAACAAAAGACAGGATGATACAGCACTTTAAAGACTAACAAGATGGTTTATTAGGTGATGAGCTTTCGTGGGCCAGACCCACTTCCTCAATTTGTAGCACAAGAGGCTCCATAGCACATGGCTGCAGCCTGTGCAGAGGCAGGGAAGGTAAAGAGGCTGATTCAGGAACTAACTGCTGGCTGGTAAGTCTCCTGGAAGAGCCTACCTCTGGCACCCCAGTTCCTCCCTTCTCCAACCGTCTGCCCCCCACTCCTACCCCCTAACTCCACATACCCAAATCCTCTGCCCCCCTCCTGTACCCATACCCTCTCCCAGATCCGGCACTGCAATCCCCTGCCCCAGATCACAGTCCCCTTCTGCCCTAGCTCACAACCCAAACCCCTGCACCCCCTCCTGTACCCCAATTCCCTGTCCTAGGTCACAATCCAACCCCCTGCATCCCGGTCCAGTGCCCCAGGTCACAATTGCCCCCTTTACCCAAGCTCCCTTCTGCAGCCAACCGCCATTCCAGACCCTGCACCTCCTCCATTAATATCATGGAAGAGTGCAGCCCTCAACCACTTTCTAAATTCTTGGAGTGGCCCCCCATCAAAAATTATTGCCCACCCCGACATACATGCTTTTGAGACTGACTTAGTACAGGCTACAGACCCAAATTAAGTGCTTTTTTTGTCACATTTTTTTTTGAGTGAAAGTGTTGAAATTAATTCTGTGAAAGTTTCCTTTTCCTCATTGAAGATGTCTCCTTCCATCAAGACTCAGAAATTATCTCTACTCTAATCCTGTGTTATGCCTTTCTGAATATCAGTTTTAACAACACATGCTCTTTAAATAATTTACCCTCATCTCCCCAGTGCAGGCAGAGGAGCCGCTCTTTCCATCCTGTGCTGGGAGCTGTACCCCTTACCCCTTCATTCCCCCTTCCCCTTTTTGCATTGTTGCCCTCCCACCATGCTACCAGCCTAGCAGGTGCGGGGAGCAGTGAACAGCCTTCCTCCCCTCCTTTTCCCCCCTTGTTTCCTCCCCCATGGTTTGGTCCTCCCCTAATTGTTTGTTTCCACCCATGACCACAATGGAGGGGTTGTCTGGTGACACCCCTGCCAACCCTTCCCCACCCCTCCCCTCCCCATATCTAAAAACAACTCCTCCTCTGAGGCTGCTGGGCCCCCTGTCATTACAGTGGAGATGGCGGACATGGACGGAGATCCCAGGGCCTTGACCGTTCCTGCCGCGGCACCTCCAGTCACCACCAAGAAGGCCCCCCTGAAGGGTAGGAAGGGCCGGGGGACCAAAAAGGGCAAGAGCCCCTCCAGGAAGGCAAAGCCTCCTGTGGCGAGGGCTCATCCCCAGCTATGGCCCCGGTGTTGGCCGTGGCTTCCCCGTTTTCCTGCCCCCCCGTTCCTTCCACCAGCTCTGGGGGCAAGGGTGTCCCAGCCCCCAGGGCATACGCCCAGGTGGCTGCCGCATTTGCCTCCCAGAATTCCATTTCCAGCGGCCGCAGCCCCTTTCCCACCCTGACCAGGAGGCACGGAGTCTGTTGTCTCTTGGTGGCTGCCTCGCCCCACGTGGAGACCTACGTGCGGGCGTTGGTACGCGTGGTGGGGCCCGCGGCCGTGGTGGTGGCCTCTAGGATGTTCGGGAAGGTGGTATTCTTCCTGGCATCCGAGGCCGCTGCCCAGGAAGCAGTGGAGAAGGGTTTGGCAATGGCGGGAGTCTACGTCCCACTCAAGCCTCTAGAGGACCTGGGCGTACGGGTGGTGTGTTCCTCCCCAATGCTATCCTATTACCTTTCCTCTCCACCCTGGGGAGGCCTTTGTCAGTCCTAAGTCCCCTTCCTCTGGGCTGCAAAGATCCTACCCTCCGCCACGTCCTCTCCTTTCGCCGGCAGGTACAAATCCAACTACTGCCGGCAGGACGTGGCAGAGAAGCCCTCGAAGGGTCATTTCTGGTGCCCCATCAAGGGGCCCAGTACCGGGTGTACTACACCATGGGGGAGGCTCAGTGTTTTCTCTGTTGGGTGACAGGGCACGTCTGAAGGGACTGCCCCCGGCCCGGCTCGGAGAGACACCCGTGACCCCCGACACCCGGGGCGATACCGGCCCTACCATCGCCGGTGGCCCTGATGGTCCAGACCCTGGGGTTGCCCCTCCTCCAACTGTGACCATTGTCAGTCCCGCCTGGGCTCCACAGAGCCCAGACAAGCGAGCAGATGCCGCTGCCACCACCAAAAGTGGTAAGGCCGGGCCCGCGAAGGAGAGGGTGGCGGGGTCAGCAATGGGACTTGGGGTATGTCTGGACTACATGGCTCTGTCGCCAGAGCCATATAGATTAGTTTACTAGACATACCCAAATGAAGCAGCGATTTTAAATAATCGTCGCTTCATTCAAATTTAAACGGCTGCCGCTCTGTGCCTATCAGCTGTTTGGCGGCACAGCGCGGTAATCTGGACGCTCTGCGGTCGACAAAGGCATTTGTCCACCTCCCCGGTAAACCTCATCCCCCGAGGCATACCGGGGAGGTCGACAAATGCCTTTGATGTCGACCACGGAGTGTCCAGTCTAGCGCGCTGAGCCGACAAACAGCTGATAGACACAGAGTGGCAGCCGTTTAAATTTGAATGAAGCAGTGATTATTTAAATCCCTGCTTCATTTGGGTATGTCTAGTAAACTAATCTATATGGCTCTGGCGACAGAGCCATGTAGTCTAGACATACCCTCTGACATGGCCTACCTTGGGGGGAGGTCTCCCCTTCCCCTGCTGCCCAGCCCCTGTCTTCTGTTGCCCTCCTACTGCTGCTCTTGTCCCCTGACTCTTCCCCCATTGGGGCCCAGCCCTCCTCCTCCGAGGGCTCGGAGCTTGCTATGGGGAGGCGCCGCAAGCATGCCGGGCGGTCCACCCCAGTCACTGAGGGGGAGGACATCCTTCCTGCACCTTTGGGGTGGACGCTGGAGCCATCCCTCCCTCTGTGCCCCTGGATGCTTCACAGTACCATGGGGCAGCTGAGGTGACCGCGGCGGTTGCATGAGGGGTAAACACCTCCCTCCCGGAGTCCCTGCAAGAGGGAGCGTCCATAGAGGATGCTCCCACTGTCCCCACCTCCACTGAGGAGGCGACCGCTGACCCTGCCACCAACAAAGGCCACCACCTGGTGGCAGGCAGCGGGCTCGCCTTCCTCTCCCAGGAGGTGGAGGCTTTAGGTTTGACTCCATCTGCCTCAGAGGGGGATCACCAAGTCCTAGAGGGATGACAGCTGTCCTCTCCTTCCAACCCTCCACTCTCCCTTCTCCGTGCCTCTGAGTCGCCCCAGGGTGCGACCATCTGCCCATCCATTGGCAGCACTTCGGCTGCGGCCACCGAAACCCTGGAGGCTCCTAGCGGGCCGGAGCTTCCCTCACTTCCCATCACCCCCGGCGCTGGGGTCTCTGGTGTTGCACTCTCTGTGGAGCCAGGGCCCTGTGCTGGGGAGACGCTAACATCCCCTGCCACCGATCCCCTGCCCTGCGAGGAAGCACTGCATCCTGGTGCCTCTTCCACTGAGCCTTCTGACCCCATTGCCACTCCCAACATCTGCCCCACTCCTGCACCTTGTTCAGCCCCTCTCCCAACCAAATTTCCCACCCCTCTTCCTGTTCCCCCTCCTCTTTGTCTTTTCCTAATCCCCCCCCACTTCCTCCCCCCCACTTCTCTTCCTCCTTTCCCTGATACCCTCCCTGACCTCTTCTCCTCCCCTTACACTATTACTGCCACGCCCGGGGCTGCCATGTTCAGCCCAGACATTGGCCCCCGGGAGGCAGTTTTTGTTTCTCCTGCTCCCAGCATGTCTGGGGCTGTTCTCCCTCCACCACTGCCCCCACCATCTTCCCAGCAGGGACTCCAGAGTCCTTGCTTCCCAGTGTCGATTGGTTGCAGGGCATGCAAAGGGGTCTGGCCCCAAGACATTCAGGGGCCCGAGGTCCCGATGCCAGATGTGCTGAAGGGCGAGATGTGCGACTTCTTGGAAGACATCCATGGCTCCAAGAACAAAGTAGCTCTCACCCTTCGGTGCTGAGGAGATTTCCATCTCGTCCTTCAGACGGTAAGGGCCATCTTGGGGGAGGGTAAAGGGACCGGGCGGCGGGGGCTGCGGCCTACCAGCAGGTCTGCGGCTTCCATGATACCCTGCTCATGTTTGGGTACGGTCACGGTTTGCTACGGGGCCCGATGGGAACTGCCAGCACTCCCGCCAGCGAGGATCTTCCCCAGCCCCTTCAATGCCACGGATCACCTTTTCCCCTTTAAATACCCGGGGCTGTGGGCTGGGTCTCCACAGGTGTCAGGAGCTCTCCTTCCTTTGGGAGGGGGTGTTACTCTGTCATCTTACTGCAGGAGACCCACATGGCTCCAGCCACCAAAGGCAGCTGGAGTGGGGCAACAGGGTTTATTTCAGCCATCTGTTGGCTCATCAAACCGGGGTGGCTACCCTGTTCTCCCCCCCGAACCTGCATCCCAAGGTGCTGGGGATTGCTGAGGTCATGCAGGGCTGCCTGCTGCATCTCCGGGTTCAGATGGAGGGGCTGACAATAAACCTCATTAACATCTAAGCCCCAACGTCCGACCTGGAGAGGCTCCGTTTTTATCAGCGGGCGTCTGCCTTCCTCGGCTCTTTGGATCTTCGCGAGTGCCTGGTCCTGGGTGGGGACTTCAATTGCACCCTCAAGGAGTGGGACTGAGCACTGCCTGGCCGCTGCAGACATCCTCAGGGAGACAATAGACCATCACTCCGTGGTGGAAGTCTGGCGAGACCTCCACCTGGGAGGGGACACAGTGTTTACCTATGTCCAGGTGGTGGGTTGTTGTAGCCAGACAGGAACCCCCCTTGTAACATCCATTTTTGCTTGCCTGGAGCATACAGGGCACACAGAGCAGAAGGCCCAGGCTGTGTGACCGTGAATGGCTGTAAACAGAGATATGCCAATTGCTGACCAAGAGGCTGCTGAAGAGTGCCCTTGACTTAACATATATTGATACGAACACACAGCCGTCCGTGGGAGGAGGAATCTCTCGCCCAGTAAAAAATGTCCAGTACTCACAATTTAGTTCTCTCTCTTGCAAGTGTAAATTAACTTGAAACTTGCTTGTAAGAACTGGCGCCACAAAACGGACCAGTACAATTTGGCCTCTTAGATAAGAAAGAGGATACGGGCCCCCAGGGGTATATAGATGGGTCCAGCAGCACATTTACTCTGTGTCAATCTACCATCTATCTGCTGGTTGGGTTAGGTGTTTGATCTCCCGAGGTTCCAGAGGGGACGCCCACCTCGTATTCGTCTTTCCTAGGAATTAAAAGACCGGCCCTGGCCTGACACGCTGGAGTCGAGAGGCACAGAAAGGGGTAAAAATTGTACCTGAATGTGTCCTTTGTTTAAGTATATATACATAGTGTTAGAGCTCTTTAAAGATTCAGCTGTCACTTGGTACCATTATTTCTATTTTCACCTTTTTTTTGTAGCCATTTTTAAGACCTATATATATATATATATATATATATATATATATATATATATATATATTTGCTAGCATTTAAAAAATAGAGCAATAGCCATTGTAACCATATAATTTATAAGCTTCTTTAATAAACCTGTAACTGGTTAAGTTTTAACCTGACTCCTTCAGTTGCTCTAACAGAACCAAGCACAATTTAAAAGAACTTCAGCCGGTCATAAAGGAACAGTCATAGGAAGAGCTTGGGCGTTTGGATCTGTGTCACTTCCAGGTGACTGGTCCGTTGGGGCACCTTTCAGCCTTCCCTAGGCTGCCTGCTGCGAAGGAACTTTGTGTTCTAGCAGCTAAAATCTAAGGTGTAATAAGCTCTTCCTATGTAAAGGGGCGTCTGTTGGCCTGCTGGCCACCCTCTGTGACGGGACCCCGGTCCTAGCAGTAAAAACACGGACGTTAAAACTTCTCAAAACACACACACACACACACACACACACACACACACACACACACACACACACACACACACACTCTGCCCTGACCGTCGGCTGACAGTCGTCGGTCATTCCACTCCCGGTTGGACCGCATTTATCTTTCTCGTCATCATCTATTCCGGGCCCACTCCTCCAGCATTAGGCCTGCCCCATTCTCAGACCACCACTTGGTGGCCGTAAGGGCCTCTCTTTCCTCGGAGAGGCCGGCCTATTGGCATTTCAATAACAGCCTGCTAGGGGATGTGGGCTTCATAGCGTCCTTCCGGGAGTTCTGGCTGGCCTGGCACTGGCGGCGGTGTGCCTTTCTCTGTATGGCGGCAGTGGGATGTGGGGAAGGTGCGCACGTGACTCTTCTGCCGTAACTACACCTGGGGGGGCCAGCCGGCGGAGGGATGCGGTGATAGAGCCCTTGGAATGGGAGGTCTTAGAGCTAGGGAGGTGGCTGGCCACTGGCCCCGGGGATCCATCCCTCTGCGGAGTGTACCGGGAGAAGCAGGAGGAACTCCAGGCCCTCTAGGACCTTGAGGCCCGGGGCACCTTTGTTCGCTCTTGCATCCATCTCCTTTAGGAAGATGGATTGCAGCTCCCGCTTTTTCTACGCCCTGGAGAAAAAGAGGGGGGCTAAAAAGCACGTCACCTGCCTTTTGGCAGAGGATGGCACCCTCCTTCACGGATCCGGTGGAGATGCATGAGACGGCCCCTGCCTTCTATGCCTCCCTGTTCTCCCCAGATCCGACAGACGCCGATGCCCGCACGGTTCTCTGGAATGAGCTCCCGACGGTCAGCACGGGCGACTGAGACCAGTTACAGGTGCTTCTCTCTCTGGTCCAGTTTCTACCCCACGTACTTCAGGAGGTGAAGGACGCTTTGCCGCCCGCTGCTCGGATTTACCTAAACAGGGTCATGCGAGAGGGTGCACCCCGCCCACCCCCAGCCCTCCCGATCTCTCCATCGGCCCCCAGCCCCGCATACCTTCCCGACCGCCTCACCCTTGTCACCCGAGCCAGCTGTACGCGTTGCAGCCGGTCCCCTTCCAAATTGCACCAAAGAGTCATCTGTACACACTCGTGCTTCACACACTCCATTTTCCCACCCTCATGTCCCACCCAGACACCAAGTGGCAGGACCTCCTACCACCAATAGAGGGTGGGGAGTCCCGGTGGGCCAGTCTATATTCGATCTTGGTTCCACGGCCCACCGGGGACATCAGCTGGAGAAACCTGCATGGCACGGTGAGCACAGACGTGTACCTGGTGTGGTTCACCCCTATTCCCGACACTTGCCCCTTCTGTGGCATGAGGGGGACCCTGGCGCTCGTCTACCTTGAGTGTGCCAGGTTACAGCCCCTCTTTCGGCTCTTCCAGAACCTCCTGTTGAGACAATTACCTTGCCCCTGAGGATCCGCCCCTGAGGATCCACCCCAGCCCTCATCATGAAGTACACAATTATTGATACCTTAAATGCCCGGGGCTGTAGGTCGTGTCGTCTCAGGAGCCGGGTGCTCTCCTTCCTTTGGGAGCGGGGGTACTCAGCCTTGACAGGAATGTGGCTGTCTAGAGTAGGATAGCTGCCAGCCTGGCCACCAAAGGCCACATGCAAACCCAGGAGCAGGTTTGCATGAAAATCAAGGTGGTCCAGTGAGACCCCCGACCCTGAGCTTAGAACATAAGAATGGCCATACTGGGTCAGACCAAAGGTCTATCTAACCCAGTAGCCTGTCTGCTGACAGTGGCCAGCACCAGGTACCCCGGAGGGGATGGACCGAAGACAATGATCAAGTGATTTGTCTCGTGCCATCCATCTCCAGCCTTCCACAAACAGAGGCCAGGGACACCGTTCCTACCCCCTGGATGATAGCACTCCATGGCTGTGTCTACATTGGCACCCTTTTCCGGAAAAGGGATGCTAATGAGACAAGTCGGAATTGCAAATGCCGCGGGGGATTTAAATATTCCCTACAGCATTTGCATGAACATGGCTGCCGCTTTTTTCCGGCTCGGGGCTTTGCCAGAGAAAAGCGCCAGTCTAGATGGGATCTTTCGGAAAATAAAGCCTTTTCCGGAAGATCCCTTATTCCTGATTTTAAGAGGAATAAGGGATCTTCAGGAAAAGGCTTTATTTTCCGAAAGATCCCGTCTAGACTGGCGCTTTTCTCTGGCAAAGCCCCGAGCCGGAAAAAAGCGGCAGCCATGTTCATGCAAATGCCATGGGGGATATTTAAATCCCCCGCGGCATTTGCAATTCCGACTTGTCTCATTAGCATCCCTTTTCCGGAAAAGGGTGCCAATGTAGTGTACACAGCCCATGACTTTATCTAACTTCTCTTTAAACTCTGTTATAGTCCTAGCCTTCACAGCCTCCTGGGGCAAGGAGTTCCACAGGTTGACTACATGCTGTATGAAGAAGAACTTCCGCTTATTAGTTTAAAACCTGTTGCCCATTAATTTCATTTGGTGTCCTCTAGTTCTTCTATTATGGTAGAAGAAAACTATGCAGCCGGAAACCAGCAGAATCTGGCAACCCTTGCACCTGAGTAATGGGAAACAAAACATCTCGTGGGCCACACCTAGAACCCTGATGGGCTGCATGAGGTCCTTGGGCCGCAGGTTGTCCACCACTGTTCCGTATAAGCGCTACCTTTTCCAAATCATGAGCCGAATCCTGAAGTCCTACTTTACTACAAACTGTCATAGTCAACTGAAATTTTGTATGAATGAATTCCCTAGGATTGTGCCCCATGTAACTTTACAGTTGCTTTACAGTTGCTCAACATGGAGTTTTAGGAATCATATGGCATTCCTTACACTATATTATGCCTCAAGTCTAGGGCATGAACACACTTCTCTGAAGATTAGGTAGAAGACCTTACACTTACAAAAGTGCATACTCCATCCCAAACAGAGATACAGACACAGAAATAGCTGTATATTGGAACTCAGGCTATTTATTTGACCATCCATCATGCCAGGAGTTTTTCTGTTAAATATGTCATGGCTCACAGGTTGTGCCCACACTCAGCCCGTCTGTACCCAGGCAGGACCCCCTCTCCAGTGTGGCAACCCTCTCCTGGGGAGCCCACTCTCACCGGGGGCAGTCCGCCCCTCCGCCTCCGGGACAACACCTCTCAGGGCCTTATGCACGCCTGCCTCCGCCATGAGCCCCCTCAGGGGGTCCACTCCCTCTGGACCCCTGGGGCCTCCACTCCCAGGGTATGTCTACACTACAGCATTATTTCAAATTAACTTATTTCGAATTAGTTAATTCGAAATAAGCTAATTCAAAATAATGCATCTAGACCCAAAAACTAATTCGAATTAGAGCATCCACACTGATTGGACGCTCAGTCACATTTAACGGCAGCTGAAACCGGTTCTGGCAGGGCATCAGGTCAGTCGTTGCTTTGTGTGGCTGCTGTCTGAGGCTATCTGAGGCTCGTTCTTAAAGGGACCCCCCCTGGACAGCCGGTTCTCAGCTTTTCTGCTTGCTTGCCAACCTCGCTGAGGGACAGCAAAGCGTTTTCCTCTCTGCCTGCCTGTGTCGGTGGTTCTCATTGGGGACGCCGCTGCAGTTGGCCACATGCATTCTGGTGCAGTCTTTGGACTTGCTGCTGCAAGCCTGGCGCCAATGGCTGGAGGCTGCCTGGCACCATCTGGTGCACGTAAGCCCCCTGCCCCTCCCCCTCCCCCTGGCCTCCCTGGGGGCCGTGGAGGAGCCGCAGCAGTGCCTGGACGCCAGCGTGCCCTGCCACATCTGGCGTCTGGACACCAGCAGCGACTGGTGGGACCGCATCGTCCTGCTTGATGGCTCGGGGGTCCTGGGTGCGGGGCACGCTCCCTCCAGGCTCCTGGCCGTCATCCTCCTCCTCCTCCTCCTGGGTGTCATGGGCAGGACCCTCTGCCCCAGGGTCGATGACCCCCTGGGGGGCACGGGCCGTCTGACCCCCTAGGATGCGGTCCAGGGCATCATAATAGGGGCAGGGGTCCGGGTCAGGCCCTGGTTGGGAGCTGCCCCCTGAGGCCCTGGCATAGGCCTGCCGCAGCTCTTTGATTTTCATGTGCACCTGCTCCTGGGTGCGCATGTGGCCTTTGGTGGCCAGGCTGTCAGCCATCTGCCTATAGACGGCCGCATTCCTGCATCTAGTGCGGAGGTCGTGGACATTGGAGGCCTCCCCACAAACCTCAATGAGGTCCACGATCTCCGCACTAGACCAGGAAGGTGCCCGCCTTTTGCGGCCCCTGGCTGGCTCCTGGGAGCCGCCAGCCTGCTCCTGGGGAGCGGTGGAGGGCTGGGTGCCACTGGGTTGCTGGCTCATGCTGGTCCAGGTGCATGGACTGCTGGCTCTGTGCTGGCAGGCTTTCAGCTGGCACAGGCACTGTGGCCAGAATCTACCCCTTTAAGGGCTCCGGGGCTGGGGGGGGGGGGAGCAGAAGAGTTTTCCTGGTTGTGCCCAGAGTGCCCACCAGGGCGCCCTGGAAAGGGCTGGAGGCCCCCTATATCATAGAATAGAATCATAGAATACTAGGACTGGAAGGGATCTCGAGAGGTCATCGAGTCCAGTCCCCTGCCCTCATGTCTATACAGCGCTTAATAAGTCTACACAGCGCTTATTTCGATTTAGCTATTTCGAATTTGGCGTTATTCCTCGTGGAATGAGGTTTACCAAATTCGAAATAAGTGCTCTGCTATTTCGATTTAATTTCGAAATAGCGGTTTGGCTGTGTAGACGCTAGGAAAGTTATTTCGAAATAACTTTGCTGTGTAGACATACCCTTACAGAAGTAGTATTAAAAATGGCATTTGACCTGCCACAGGAGAGATTACAGCGGAGTTGGAGCAGTAGAAATCATGTGCTACTGTAAGGATTTGTCCAAATATAAAAGACCTCTCAATTTGAAAATTGTAATTCAGTCATCCGATTGGCTCAATTTTTGTTACTGTGGACAATTAGCTATTTCCGTTGAGCATATTATTTTTAATATTCATATTATAGTTTCTATTGTGGCTATTTGTTTTTGCAATAGCAACCAAAGATATGGACTGGCTGCAGTTAGATACTCTCTGCACAACTGTGACAGACCGGGCCGTGTCTGGGCACAGCTGAGGGCATCCGCTCAGGGCGAATTGCTCAATTTCAGGGCTCCTTACAGTCCCCAGACTGGTGACCTCTCCAAACAGGCCACAAACCAGTCCCACAGAGCGCTTCAGCTGCCTGCCTGAAGCCTCCCGAGCAAAACCCCTCCGACACCCCAGCAATATCCGTGCCCCAGATGGCCCCGGGCCTCGTACCCCGGTGGGGGGTCTTAGAACCCAATCCCACCTACCCCGAACAAGTTCTGTCCGGTTCCAAGAAACCAGCCACAGATCCCTGGTCAATTTACCCTCTGGACCTTACCACAAATCACACTGGGCCAATCCTTTAGCATCTAACAACTAAAGGTTTATTACTACAATAAAGAAAAGCATGAGAGTAAGGTTGTTAAAGGATAGTACATTACATGCATCGAATCTCCCAGTTCTTGATGCAGGCTCTAGCAGAGATGTTACAGCTGCTGGCTTAGGATGTGCAACAAGAACTTTTAAGATCAGGATGGGTCCACAGTTCTTTCCAGCTCTTCAATCCCTGCACTGCTGCCTCTGGGATGAAGTGCTGAGCTGAGTAACCAAGATGGAGTCCCCCACATGGCCTCTTTATACATCCTTCCTGGTCTCTTCTTGGCTGCAGCAGGTCACCTGGCCAGCGGCCTATCCCTGTGTTCCCTGCTGGCAGCTCTCAGGTGTCAGCCCTCATTCTTTAGGTGTGTCCTTGGCCCATTGAGTGCCATTGTCCCACAGGGCCTCGCTAATTAGCATGTCCATAAGCCGGGCTCTGCCCAGTGCTCGACCACATGCAGGGAAATATTCAGTATCCACACAGATTACAGATTCCTAACTACACAGACAGACATTATACAATCACATGACTAGCGTACATAGAATTAGCAGATAGTGAGCTTCTATTCAACACCCCACATGGCCCCTTTTATACCATTTTTGGGGCCAGCACCCCCACCTATGGGTGCAGCAGTGATCTGGCTGCTTCCCTCAAATTCAGTAACGTGACAACAACTGATTCCAATAAAGTATTGTGCTTCTGTATGTATTTTGAATGTGCATTCATTTGTTTAGAATACTTGAGTAAAACTGGCAGGGAAACACATATGTTGGGACTTTGAGCACGCTTATTTTTAATTTCTCCCCTTTATAATTCCACCACTTCTGTCCACTCCTAGAACAATCCCACATCCAGAGCTATTCAGGGCTTTTACTGGCCACTGTCGGCAGACAGGCTACTGGGCTAGATGGACCTTTGGTCTGACCCAGTATGGCCGTTCTTATGTTCTTATGATCCAGTGTGCTTATTTTAAGTTTTATTTCAGGTATGAGTGGCTGGTTCAAAGGGAGGTGCACATGTTGGCCCCATCCAAGATCTGGCGCCTCTCTGCCTGGGAAACCTGAGAGTTTCTGTCCTTGCTTATGAACCGTGACATCTGTGCATTCCATGGGTGCTGACCCTTGGTGTCAGAGGTCACTCCAAGTTCAAGCAGTTTCCTCTTTCACCACCAATAGAGACCTTGACTAGAGGTAAATTATGTTGCAGTTTAAGGAAATAATTTGAAACACTCCTGTCATTGTAATACATTTTGCCGCTTACATTTTAATCTTCAACCCTTTCACCTTTTTTTGTTTAAAGGGGGGAATTATATTGTGAGAAAGTGGGGAGTTTTGGGGGTTCAAAGGGGGGCTGCATGCAGAGGGGGGCACTCAGTGCCCAGGTATTACTGGTTTCATGTGACAAGGGAGAGGGAGTTTGTTGTTTCAGAGAACAGTCCAGAACTGGAGCCCCAGCAACTGGTGCCCTAGTGACCCCGGCCCTGCTCAGAGGACACAGCTGGTCCTGGCCACATGACAGACAATGGGCTGCACAGGGGAGACCCTGGTGAGGGGAGAACATTGGACGGGGAGGGGAAAAGAGGGGCCCAGGCAATCCGGTTACCTGGGGAGAAGACAATGGACTGGGGAAGGGCTGTTGCTGGGGATATTGGAGGCTCTGCTGGGAGACTGGGGGCTGTTCAGAACTGAGAGCAGAGCAGGCAGGACTCAGCTGGCTGCAGGAGAGACTAGAGTCATCCCCCGAGTCATCCCACAGAGCACATCTGCTGTGTCATCTGAGGCCAGGGAGGGCTCCACATGTGCGTGCCATCATGCTCCCCTTATGTGTATGGGGGGGGGGGGAAAGAAGGAAGAGGGAGCCCAGGGACCATGCGCCTGGGCCTTGCCCACCATGGAGCAGCAGCTGGGTGTCAGGCAGGGGCCCTGGCCTGTTCCCCACATGCCGACCTCGCCTTGCAGAGGGGGGCTGGGTTTCACCCACTGTGTCCCCAGGGAGAACTGACCACTGCTCTTGTTTCACCACAGCCGCAGCACCTGGGACTGCAGGGCACACCACCCCGCCTGCAACAGCCACCCGCACCTGGGCCAGCAGGCTCACCCGCAACCAGGAGGAGTACCAGCGGCGGCACCTGCAGCTACTGGGGCAAGAGCTCCGCAACCAGGAGCACTGGGTCCACGAGGGGCTGCGGCAGCGGAGCTTGCATGCGCTGGAGGATCAGAGCCGTGCCCTCTGAGGTCACCTCCAGACCCTGGTGGACAGGTTCCTGCCTCCTCCTGCTCCAGCCCCTGCGGCCGTCCCAGCTCTTGCTCCTCCTCCCACCCCTGCTCCCCCTCCCACTTCCTCTGCACCCCCCGTCCCTCCTGCCCCACCCTTCACACCCAATCCCCCCCGACGCTCCCGCATCCGCAGTGCTGCAAGACGGGAGAGCCAGCAGGACCCTGAACCCTGAGCTTTCCCTTCCCTTCCTCCCCTTCTTTCCCCTTCCAGCTCCCTCCTCCCAGGTTTCCCCCTCCCCTCTCCCACCCTCATTCCTCCCTCCCCCCACCCCAGTTATGTAAAATAAAAGAGATTTTTGTTGTCAAAACAGGTGTGTTTATTTTACATTAGGAAGGGGGGTTAGGGAGGGGAAAGGGGAAGGAGGGGAGGGTGTAAGAAGGCCCCAGTGGGGCATGCAGGGAGAGTTCAGTCCTCCTTCACATGGAAGCTCTCCCGCAGGGCTTCCTGGATCCGGATGGCCCCCCGCTGGGCCTCCCGGACGGCCTCTGTGTGGGTCTGCGTGTGCTGGCCAGCGAAGTGTTCCGCCTCAGCCATCCAGGCTGGCAGGAAAGCCTCCCCCTTCCGCGCACGTAAAGCAGCACACAACATGTTGCCACCACGGGAGGGATATTGTGCTCGGCGAGGTCGAGGCGGGTGAGGAGGCATCGGAATTGGGCTTTCAGGTGTCCGAAGGCCCCCTCCACCACGATGCGGGCCCTGGTGAGCCTGGCATTGAAGGCCTGCCGGGAGGGGTTGAGATGTCCCGTGTAGGGTTTCATTAGCCAGGGCTGTAGGGGGTAGGCTGCATCCCCCACCAGGCACATGGGCATGTCCACGTCCCCGACCCTGATGTGGCGGTCAGGGAAGAAAGTCCCGGCGTGCAGCCTCTGGCACACGGAGGAGTTCTGGAACACCCTGGCATCATGTGCCTTTCCAGACCAGCCCACATTAATGTCCGTGAACTGGCCCCAGTGGTCACACACGGCCTACAGGAGCACGGAGAAGTAACCCTTGCGGTAAATGTAGAGGGAGGCCTGGTGTTCCGGGGCACGGATGGGGATGTGCGTACCGTCAATGGCCCCCTGCAGTTGGGGAAGCTGAGGGCGCCGAACCCCTGGATGACTGCGTCTGGGTCGGCGAGGCGGACCACCCTGCGGAGCAGCACCCGGTTGATGGCCTTGACCACCTGCAAAGAGACGCACCAAACTGATAATCACTGGGGTGCCCGGGTGGCTGGGAGTGTTTGTTCCCTGGCACTGCCCCACGCCCCACTCCCAGAAGCAACCCCCGCTGCGATCCTGGCCGCCGCGGGCGGTATGTAGTACGGCTGGGACAGACCAAACCCTCCCGTACGGGCCACTTTCGCTGCCTCCCCCCTGTTTTCCCTGGGGCGGCCCATCCCCTTCTTGCAGCCCCCTCTCCCCCCGGCCCAGTGGCCGGTGAGTGCTGTACCTGCATGAGTACTGCTTCGACGGTGGATTTCCCCACGCCGAACTGGTTCCTGACAGATCAGTAGCTGTCCGGTGCGCAGAGCTTCCACAGAGCAATGGCCACCCGCTTCTGGAGGGGAATGGCGGGTCTCATGCGAGTGTCCCGTCGCCGCAGAGCAGGGGCGAGCCACTCGCAGAGCTTGAGGATGGTGTCCTTCTTCATCCTGAAGTTCTGGGTCCATTGTTGGTCTCCCCAGAGCTCCAGGACGATGCGGTCCCAGCAGTCACTGCTGGTGTCCAGACGCCAGATGCGGCGGGGCACGCTGGTGTCCGGGCACTTCTGCTGCTCCTCCCTGGCCCCCATAGGGGTCCAAAAGAGGGCCTGGGGGTTGGGCTGCAGCACATGCTGCCAGGCAGTCTCCAGCAATTGCAGCCAGGCTTGCAGCAATTCATCCAAAATGAACACCAGAGTGCCCAGGGGCAGCTCTGGCTCCATGGTGCTGAGTGCCATGGTGTCCTGAGTCAGGGCAACCAAAGCAATCACAGACAAAAATGCTTTGCTGTCCCTCGGCGAGGTAGGCAAGCAAGCAGGGAAAGCTGAGAACCGGCTGTCCAGGGGGTCCCTTTAAGCTAAGGTGACCAGACGTCCTCCTTTGAGGAGGACAGTCCTCCTTTTCAGGGGCTTGTCCTCCCCAATAATTATGTCTTCCTTTTGTCCTCCTTTTTAAAAAATTGTCCTTCTTGTCCTATGTTTCCAAAAAAAATATGCCGCCGTTTTTTAAAGTATCATTATACTGCAATTGAACCCCTGTTAAAAGGCTTAATATACAGTAAAAGTACACTTAGAGGGTATTTATGAAATGTTATTGTTTATTTTGAGCCATTTTAATTTAATGTCAATGTGCTTTTTTAGTTGACACAATTAACCCTAAAAATGTCGAAGAAAAGAAAATGCCATTTCAAAGAGAATTTAAAAAAGGAATTTCCTTTCATCAGAATTGTGGATGAAACAAGAGATGATTAATTAGTGAAGTGTACTGTCTGTTCAGTGGAATTCAGTGTGGCAGTAGGTGGCCGATCCAGCATAACGAAGCATGTTTCATCAAACAAACATCAAAATTCTTTAACATCGGCATCAATGTCCCAGAAAGTTACAGACTTCTTAGGAAGTACATCATTTGGAGAAGACAAAAAGAATTTAGCAGCTGCTGAAGGTCTGACTGCGTACCACACTGTGATGCACAATCAGAGTTTTCAGAGTATGGACTGTACGTCAAAACTGAATAGAGTACTTTATAATAAAAAATTCCATTGTGCCAGAACTAAAGGAGAGGCTATTATTCTCAACGTTTTTCAAACTTACGCACAAGAGAATTTGAAGAAAGATTTAGATGAAGCTAAATTTGTTACACTTCTTTCGGATGCTTCAAACCACAAAGATACAAAGTTTTATCTGGTGTTAGTTCGTTACTTCAGTTTTGAAAATGGTATTCAAATCAAAGTTTTGAATTTGGAAGCAATTGATGGTGAGACATCTGAAATAATATCCAATCATATCAAACAATTAGTGGATAATCATAATTTGAATGATAAAGTTATTGTGATGTATGCCGATAACACAAATACTAATTTTGGCAGTGTAAATCGCAAAGGCGATAAAAATGTTCATAAGAAAATGATGCATTTATTTGGGAAAATGATTATTGGAATCGGTTGCAATGCCCATATTGCATCTAATACCATCAATACAGCATCAAGCTTAATGTCCATCGATGTTGAAGTTGTGATACCTCAAATTTATTTACATTTTGAACGATTCACTGTAAGAGTTACATCATTAAAGACTTTTTGCGAAGAAGCCTCAGTTGAATATAAAAAACTGTTGGGATATTCGAAAACAACATGGTTAGCTTTAATGCCAGCCATTGAACGAGTGCTGCAATTGTTTTAGCCTTTAAAATCATATTTTCTAAGTTTGGAAAAATGTCCACCGATCTTAAAAAACTTTTTTAAGAGTGAACCTGCTGAAGTAACTCTGTATTTTGTTCACAATCAAGCAACTTTGTTCCAGTCAGTTATAAAAAGTATTGAAAAAGAGCATATAACTTCTACAGAAGTGGGATTGCATAGTAAACAATTAAAGGAGCAACTTCAATCATGTCTTGAGTCCAACTTCCTTCCATTGGTTGTAATTACTAATTTAAACAAATTACAAGAGAGCAATCAGGGAATGAAGAAAGAATTTACGAGGGAGGCGATGAGCTTTTATAAAAATACTCTTGAATATCTAGAAAATTGGACTAAGCATGACGAACCAGTGTACGTGTTTGATTGGATTCTGCTGAATGAAAGAAATTCAATGGAAAAATTTAGCATCACAATAAATGACAATTTATTGTTCAAGGAAGTACGACGAATTAACAATATAATAAAAGACAATGAATGGACTTAACGCGCAATTGATAAAAAAATGGATCGAGATTTTTAATTTCTTAAAAGAGCGACAAATATTGATGTTTTTAATGTTATATGATTGTTTTTGTTAAGTCTGTTTGTCTTATAAGACGACTAATATCGTGATCATTTATTTATATGATTATTTATATACATATACAAGTATGTTTTTTTTGTCAACTCAGTGTCCTCCTCGCACATTTTCAAATTCTGGTCACCTTATTTAAGCACAAGCCTCAAATAGCCTCAGGCAGCAGCCACACAAAGCAACTACTAACCTGATGCCCTGCTGGAACCGGTTTCAGCTGCCCTTAAATGCGATTCAGCAGCCAATCAGTGTGGACGCACTATTTCGAAATAGCAGAGCGCTATTTCGAAATGCATTTTGTGTGTAGACGTGTTATTTTGAAATAACTTATTTTGAATTAACTATTTTGAAATAAGATATTTCGAAATAACGCTGTAGTGTAGACATACCCTGAGAGAATAACTTGTACTGTCAACAGTTCTGTTTACATTTAACTAAATAAATTGGAATATTCTGCTCACTAAGAGCAAATGCATAAGGAAAGTAGGGTTTAAGCTCAAACAAACTGCATAGGAATTGTTAATCCAAAGGGGTATGTCTACACTTGCCCCCTAGTTCGAACTAGGGAGGCAAATGAAGCATACCAACGTTGCTAATGAAGCGCGGAATTTAAATATCCCACGCTTGATTAGCATAGTCACGGCCGGTCGTCATTTTAAAAAGCCGGTAGCCCAAATTACCTCGCCGTGTGTAGACGTGATAGTCCGATCCAAAACCCTTCCCTCAAATTAACTGTTACTCATTGCATGAGGAGCAACAGTTAATTCGAGGGAAGGGTTTTGGATCGGACTACCGTGTCTGCACGCGGCGAGTTAATTCGGGCTACCAGCTTTTTAAAATGGCGACCGGCTGCGAATATGCTAATCAAGCGCAGGATATTTAAATCCCGCTCTTCATTAGCAGCTTCGGTATGCTTCATTTGCCTCCCTAGTTCGGACTAGGGGGCAAGTGTAGACATACCCAAGGTGAGAAAAATCAGACCAGTAGCGATATTCAACTAAGAAGCAGAATTGAGAGTGGGGGTGGGGGAGATAGGGGATTACCAGATTAATTTTAACATTAATATACATTTTATGTTGATATATAATGTATGATTTTAAAGGGAAATTGTGTTTCTAAAGGTTCCTTTCAACTGTTTTGAGTCTACAAACCACAAGTTGGGCTAAGCATGATCAAAGTGCTTCACAATTAGTTTGGTTTGAAATCACTCTAATTGTCAGCATAGGTTGTACTTGGAGAAACATTGTTCTGAAGCAGCAGCAAACTTGCCCTGGTTGTAATCTTAGGGGAAATTGAAGGAAAATGCTGAACTATGGTTGGTTAATAACAGTGTAGCACGAGAACAAGGGAAGCCAGGTTCGTGTTTAAGCACATCACCCATCAAGGAGAACCCTACAAATCCATGAGATTGTGTCACCTCAGTCCCTTCCACATTTTGAAAGAAATGCAGACCTTTTCAGCAATTTTCCCCCAAATTATCTTTGTCTTCTCAGTGTGTCAGTTCCCCCCTCTGTAAACTAGGGATAACAGTGGGTTTTCCTTGGGAGGTGTGTTGTAAGGCTTAATTCATTAATGTCATTAAGGTGCTGGGCAGGGCTGTTCTTAGTATTTATGGGGCCCTACGAAGTACTATTAAACTGGTGCCCCTATCCCCGACGACAGCTGGGGGGGACATGATATTTTTAGAGCTATGATTTTATAGTCTTTGGCAACACACTAATGAAATATTTTAAAGCAAATTTTAAACTAAGGTCCTGTAGACTCTTACGGTACATTCAGAAACTGACAGTATATTCGTGGGGTTGGCAAATGCCTGTTAAATGGCTTCATTACCACTTGAATAGCTCTTTCACAGGTTCAGTGTCTGCTAATAGCTCTGGCAGGGGTTTTGTGCTTTTAAGTTAACTAGATCAGTGGTTTGAGCCTCAGCCTACTAAACCCAGGATTGTGAGTTCAATCCTTATGGAGGCCATTTAGGGATTTGGGGCAAAAATTGTCAGGGATGGTACATGGTCCTGATGTGAAGGTGGGGGACTGGATTCAATGACTTTTCAAGGTCCCTTCCAGTTCTAGGAGATAGGCAATCTCCATTAATTTTAATTTATTTTCTGTGGCGGAAGCAGGGCCACAGAACAGGGATAGGAAGAGGCAGGTGGGTGGACATTAAAACCCAGTGGTGCCACAAATTTTCAGGTGCCCTATGCAGCTACATATTCTGAGTATGGGTAAGGACAACCCTGGTGCTGGGAACCCTGGTTCTTCTGGATAGTGCTCAGGTATGGTCACGAGAGAAGGACCTGGTTAGAATAGAAGACATGGACAGAAGATGCTGCAGCAGTGCAAAGTATGCCTCTGATACATTTAAAAGGTTGTTTGTGGCTTGCTCTTTGACTAACCTTGGCTGGAATTTGTGATAGGGATTAGTATAATATGTGCCTCAGAAGTTCCAGCTTCCAATTATGACTAGGTTACCTGGGTAACTGGTTAACCAGCAGAGGGCTGTGGTGCAGTGTAGTGGGCTCAGCCTGGCCTGGCCGGAGCAGCCCCTGCCTGTGGCATGGTGGGGAGGGCCCAGCCTACCCGGAGCAGCCCCCTGCCCATGGCATAGCACAGGTAGGGGCTACTCCAGCCTGGCCAGGCCCCCCTCACCATGGGTGGCGGGGGGGGGGCACTCCTGCCCAGCACAGTTAATGGGTTAAATATTTCATTTAACTGGTTAACTTTTTAACTGGGATTTTACATCCCTAGTTACGATAGCAACAATATAACAGAACAGATTAGTTCACATGCAGCAGTACTTAATAATAAAGTATCCTTCCTGCATTAAAAAAGATCTTTCCAGGACTACAGGAAATAAAGCTGTTTTTTTGGTGTGTCTTTTCTAGACACACAAAAGACAGACACAACCTGAATCTGGACTCTGCTATAGAGGAAAATGAAGGAAGCCTCTCCAAGTGAAGCCATGTTTCTTTTCTCTGTTGCACTGAAGGCTTAATTGACAATCCAAGTACATAAAGACAATAATAATGCTTTGCACGCGTCTATCACCTTTCTTGAACAGATCTCAAAGCACTACTCCTGGGAATGTAGCTAGGATGGGTAGAGGTGCAAAATTGTCTACAGGAGTCCTTCAAAAGCTAACACCAGGCTACTACCAGTACTGATCACAATAAGATTTCCACAAGACTTGCTGCTAAGGGGTGGGGACAGGGCGAGTGGTGCTTTGGCAATATGAAGAGAATCTGCACTCTTGACTTTTGTTTTTTCCTAGAGGGATACAGGAGATAAGGAAGCAGTTTAGATGAGTCAAAAACCAGTTAAAAGAAACATGAATTAAACTAAAGCGACGAGGAGTCCTGTGGCACCTTATAGACTAACTGAAGTGTAGGAGCATAAGCTTTCGTGGGCAAAGACCCACTTCGTCAGATGCATGTCACATGCATCTGACGAAGTGGGTCTTTGCCCACGAAAGCTTATGCTCCTACACTTCAGTTAGTCTATAAGGTGCCACAGGACTCCTCGTCGCTTTTGCAGATTCAGACTAACACGGCTACCCCTCTGATACATGAATTAAACTGACCACTCTGTCCCCAGAACCACTGTCACTTTCCTTGGACTTGGCACAAAAGTAATTTGAAACATTTCTGAATGGTGAGCCCCATGCTTCAAAAACTAGGACTAGGGTTAAGAGCTGCAAAGGAGGAATATACTGGAAAAGAGGTGAAAAAAGGATGAGGAGGGCATGCTTTGGTTTTGTAAAATCTCATCACTTATGTTTTGCAGAGCAAACCCCAAACCAGAGCAGTTCTAATCCCAGAATCAGTTTATCTGAACCACTAGCATTTAGGGGAGGGGTGTTTGTTATTTGTTGTTTGTTAAAAAGGCTTCTTCTCTGAAGAAGAATAGGAGCTGTAGTGGCTCGTTGGTGGTAACGGGTGGGCAACATGGATATACATGCACAGGGGGAAATATCAGTGGAACATATTTAAGCTCTAAGGAGCAACACATAACCTTTTTTTGGGAGGAAAATCATCTACCAAAGACAGGATGAACTTATTTGAGCATATGGAATGTTGAATGGAAAGAACCCCTGAATCTTTTGCCTGAGATGGGGGATAAATAACAAAGGAGAAGTAGGAATCTGCAAGAATGTTTTTTTTGTCATATGCTGTAGCAGAGAAACATAGTCAGAATCAAAAATCTTTTCTGTGAGTCTCCATTTGCAGTGGAAAGTGGTGCTAGAGAATTAGAGTAAGCTGGAAAATGGAAATGCACTTTCACATAAAGAAAATTGAAATGTTGCAGTTGTATAATTCTCAAACAAAGATTTTGTTGTTTCGAACTACCTGTTAAACCTCATTGCAGGAGGAACAACAGGTAGTTTGAAATAGGGCTTTGTTTTGAACGCCCATTTCACTGCCGCATGTAGACACAGGCAATTATTCCGGGCTTGTAAATTTCAAAAATGGCACCCGGCAGGGAAGATGCAAATCAAGTGCGGGATATTTAAATCCTGGGCTTGATTTGCAATTCCAAATGCTTACATTTGCAGCCCTAGTTTGAAATAGGCTGCAAGTGTAGACATACCCCTAGGGATTTGTGACACAAAAAAGATTTTAAGTACTGTACATTTTACAGAGGAGGCACATGAAGCTCAATGTTCCCATATTAAAAATGTGCAATCCCCTTTGCTAGTGTGCACATTGGAGACATTGCACATGTACAAGATGTACTTTTTCATATGAATTTGGCTTCAAATGACTTGCCCCCAAGGCAGCTGGTACAAGTGCTGGAATATAACCCAGGAGACCAGTGGGTTAATAATAAATAAAGGAGGGGAGAAGAGGATTCAGGAAAAAATATCAACGAGAATAAAGCTTCAGTTATTCTATCCTTTTGTTTGGTTACAGATCTGTTTTCATTTATACCTGATGGAGACAGAAATTTGGGGATGGAGAAGAGGAGGTGTAAATCTGGAGGGAAAGGAGTAATCCCTGCCTTGTTGTTCTGTTTCAAGAGAGGAATATGCCAGTCCAAATAAGCAATTTTAAAGCAGTGGGCCAGGAGAGCACTGCTCAATCTTGTGGGATCAGTTCGTCCATCGGTGAATGCCAGCCCTCCCAAATCCTAGTTATCCTAAACCCTCAAAACCCTATTGCTGGCTTTTTTTTTGGTTTTGGTCCTCAGTTTTGCTTGCTATTGGAATAGGCTAGAAGGGATGCAGGGGGAAAAAAAGCGACACTGTTACAGCTGCGGGTGAGAAATGGAGAGACAAGGTGTAATTAGAGTCTTTTTATCCAAAGATTTTAAATAGTCTTGGATGCACCAGGTCTTATTCTGTTTTCTAAGGGGTGTAAAATAAATTCAGAGTAATTTAACTGAAATCATTAGAGCTATTCCAATTTTTCAGCAATGGAAGTGAGAACAGAACTGGGCCCACAGTATGTACATATACAGGGGAGCCAACAGCCTGTGCGGGCCCTGGGCACGGAGCGGGTGGTTGACTCTATGCTCCCAGAAGGGGTGGGGCCTCAGGCAGAGGGGGTGGGGCCAGGGACAGCCAGCCCTTGGAGCACACCACACGGCACTCCAGCGGTGATTTAAAGGGTCAGGGGTTCTGGCCACTGCTGCAGCCTCAGTACCAACAGTGGTGGCTGGGAGCTCCAAGCCTCTTTGAATCACCGGGCCCTGGGGCAACTTCCTTCTCCCGCCACCCCCCCCCCCCCATCAGCAGGCCTGTATATATACAAATAATAATGTCAGTCTCATAGGGCTGAGAGGCTGCCATGTGATCAGACTTGAGAAACAGCATCTCATTAACTAACATCATTGCTAAGCATGACTTTGCCCTTGTGTTTAAAATCATGTCAGTTGGCTGTGATTAAATATCCCGCCAATGGGTAATACGTATGGGTAATAAGCAGGAAGAACTGGAAGTGCTAATAAATAAGTACAATTATGACACTGTTGGCATCACAGAAACTTGGTGGGATAATACACGATTGGAATGTTTGTATAGAAGGGTACAGCTTGCTCAGGAAGGATAGACAGGGGAAAAAGGGAGGAGGTGTTGCTTTATACGTTAAAAATGAACACACTTGGAGTGAGGTGGAGATGGACATAGGAGACGGAAGTGTTGAGAGTCTCTGGGTTAGGCTAAAAGGGGTTAAAAACAAGGGTGATGTCATACTAGGAGTCTACTACAGGCCACCTACCCAGGTGGAAGAAGTGGATGAGGCTTTTTTTAAACAACTAACAAAATCATCCAAAGCCCAAGATTTGGTGGTGATGAGGGACTTCAACTATCCAGATATATGTTGGGTAAATAACACAGCGGGGCACAGACTATCCAATAAGTTCTTGGACTGCATGGCTGACAACTTTTTATTTCAGAAGGTTGAAAAAGCTACAAAGGGGGAAGCTGTTCTAGATTTGATCCTCACAAATAGGGAGGAACTGGTTGAGAATTTGAAAGTGGAAGGCAGCTTGGGTGAAAGTGATCATGAAATCATAGAGTTCACAATTCTAAGGAAGGGTAGAAGGGAGGACAGCAAAACAGAGACAATGGATTTCAGGAAGGCGGATTTTGGTAAGCTCAGAGAGCTGATAGGTAAGGTCCCCGTGGGAATCAAGACTGCGGGGAAAAACAGCTGAGGAGAGTTGGCAGTTTTTCAAAGGGACGTTGTTAAGGGCCCAAAAGCAAGCTATTCTGCTGCGTCGGAAAGATAGAAAATATGGCAAAAGACCGCCTTGGCTTCACCACGAGATCTTGCCTGATCTAAAAATAAAAAAGGAGTCCTATAAAAATGGAAAGTAGGACAAATTACAAAGGAAGAATATAGGCAAACAACACAGGGATGCAGGGGCAAGATTAGAAAGGCAAAGGCACAAAATGAGCTCAAACTAGCTACGGGAAGAAAGGGAAACAAGAAGACTTTTTATAAATACATTAGAAGCAAGAGGAAGACCAAGGACAGGGTAGGCCCACTGGTCAGTGAGGAGGGAGAAACAGTAACAGGAAACTTGGAAATGGCAGAGATGCTCAATGACTTCTTTGTTTCGGTCTTCACCGAGAAGTCTGAAGGAATGCCTAACATAGTGAATGCTAGTGGGAAGGGGGTAGGTTTAGAAGATAAAATAAAAAAAGAACAAGTTAAAAATCACCTAGAAAAGTTAGATGCCTGCAAGTCATGAGGGCCTGATGAAATGCATCCTAGAATACTCAAGGAGCTGATAGAGGAGGCATCTGAGCCTCTAGTTATCATCTTTAGAAAATCATGGGAGACAGGAGAGATTCCAGAAGACTGGAAAAGGGCAAATATAGTGCCCATCTATAAAAAGGGAAATAAGAACAACCCAGGAAACTACAGACCACTTAGTTTAACTTCTGTGCCAGGGAAGATAATGGAGCAGGTAATTAAGGAAATCATCTGCAGACACTTGGAAGGTGGCAAGGTGATAGGGAACAGCCAGCATGGATTTGTAAAGAACAAATCATATCAAACCAATCCGATAGCTTTCTTTGATAGGATAACGAGTCTTGTGGCTAAGGGAGAAGCGGTGGATGTCATATACCTAGACTTTAGTAAGGCGTTGGATATGGTCTCGCATGATATTCTTATCAATAAACTAGGCAAATACAACTTAGATGGGGCTACTATAAGGTGGGTGCTTAACTGGCTGGATAACCGTACTCAGAGAGTAGTTATTAATGGTTCACAATCCTGCTGGAAAGGTATAAGAAGTGGGGTTCCGCAGGGGTCTGTTTTGGGACTGGCTCTGTTCAATATCTTCATCAACGATTTAGATATTGGCATAGAAAGTACGCTTATTAAGTTTGCAGATGATCCCAAGCTGGGAGGGGTTGCGACTGCTCTGGAGGATAGGGTCATAATTCAAAATGATCTGGACAAATTGGAGAAATGGTCTGAGGTAAACAGGATGAAATTTAATAAAGACAAATGTAAAGTGCTCCACTTAGGAAGGAACAATCAGTTTCACCCATACAGAATGGGAAGCGACTGTCTAGGAAGGAGTACGGCAGAAAGGGATCTAGGGGTTACAGTGGACCACAAGATGAATATGAGTCAGCAGCGTGACGCTGTTGCAAAAAAAGCAAACATGATTCTGGGTTGTATTAACAGGTGTGTTGTGAGCAAGACACGAGAAGTCATTCTTCTGCTCTACTCTGCACTGATTAGGCCTCAATTGGAGTATTGTGTCCAGTTCTGGGCACCGCATTTCAAGAAAGATGTGGAGAAATGGTCTGAGGTAAACAGGATGAAGTTTAATAAAGACAAATGCAAAGTGCTCCACTTAGGAAGGAACAATCAGTTCCATACATACAAGATGGGAAGCGACTGTCTAGGAAGGAGTACGGCAGAAAGGGATCTAGGGGTTATAGTGGACCACAAGCTGAATATGAGTCAGCAGTGTGATGCTGTTGCAAAAAAAGCAAACATGAATCTGGGATGCATTAACAGGTGTGTTGTGAGCAAGACACGAGAAGTCATTCTTCTGCTCTACTCTGCGCTGGTTAGGCCTCAATTGGAGTATTGTGTCCAGTTCTGGGCACCGCATTTCAAGAAAGATGTGGAGAAATTGGAGAGGGTCCAGAGAAGAGCAACAAGAATGATTAAAGGTCTAGAGAACATGACCTATGAAGGAAGGCTGAAAAAATTGGGTTTGTTTAGTTTAGAAAAGAGAAGAATGAGGGGGGACATGATAGCAGTTTTCAGGTATCTAAAAGGGTGTCATGAGAAGGGAGAAAACTTGTTCATCTTAGCCTCTGAGGATAGAACAAGAAGCAATGGGCTTAAACTGCAGCAAGGGAGGTTTAGGTTGGACATTAGGAAAAAGTTCCTAACTGTCAGCGTGGTCAGACACTGGAATAAATTGCCCAGGGAGGTTGTGGAATCCCCATCTCTGGAGATATTTAAGAGTAGGTTAGATAAATGTCTATCAGGGATGGTCTAGACAGTATTTGGTCCTGCCATGGGGGCAGGGGACTGGACTCGATGACCTCTCGAGGTCCCTTCTAGTCCTAGTATTCTATGATTCTATGATTAAGCCTAGAACTACTCTAAGGGTGACCACAGCTTGTACACACTGCGTGCTTATCATTAGGTGAGTTACTATGCAATATGACAGCATACATTTTCCAAGGGGAGGAGATCTCTGGGAAGGCAATGGAGTGCAGCATCCACAGGTTTGATGCCAAAATTCTCTGAAAATGTTGTAACGTATTGTCTCTCTCACATGCCCTTTGGTTGCTCCCAGTGGATTTCAGTAGGCAGGGTTGGAACTGAAGAGTCCTGTGGCACCTTAAAGACTAACAAATTTATTTGAACATAAGATTTTGTGTGTAAAACCCACTTCGTCAGATTTATCTCCTCGTTGTTTGGATGTTGTCAGGCAAAGTCAGTGTAGAAGCTAGACAAGGAGAGGGTGAGGTGAGAGAGGAAAGATTGTCAAATGGTTAGAGCAGTAGCTTGGGACTTATGAGAACAGGTTAATTTCCTGCCCTTCCATAGATTTTCTGTGTGACTTCAGGCAAGTCTCATTCTCTGTGCACCTAAATTCCTCACCTGTACAATGGCGATGAGAGCACGGCCCTACTTTACAATAGGGGGTGGGAGGGGCTCAGAAACTATGCTAATGTGGTTCATATAAATACCTAAGGGTATGTCTACACTGCCACCCTAGTTCGAGCTAGGGTGGCTAATGTAGGCATTCCAACTTGCAAATGAAGCTCGGGATTTAAATATCCCGGGCTTCATTTGCATGTTCCTGGATGCCGCCATTTTTAAATGCCCCGTAGTTCGAATTACCTGCCCGCGGCTACACGTGGCACGGACTAGGTAGTTCGAATTAAAGCTCCTAATTCGAACTACCATTAAACCTCCTTGCAGGAGGAATAACGGTAGTTTGAATCAGGAGCTTTAATTCCAACTACCTAGTCCGTGCCGCATGTAGCCGCAGGCAGGGAGTTTGAACTACAGGGCATTTAAAAATGGCGGCGCCCAGGAAGATGCAAATGAAGCCCGGGATATTTAAATCCCGGGCTTCATTTGCAAGTTCGAATGCCTACATTAGCCACCCTAGTTCGAACTAGGGTGGCAGTGTAGACATACCCTAATAGGCAGATACCATACATTTTGCAGGCCAATATCTTAAGTCACGGTTTACCACTGGGATGGCTCGAGACAGGGTGACATTCACCTTTGTATAGGTGGCAGCTCCAATATGAAAAACAAACAAATCTGTGGCTGTGTACGAATGTATGTGGAGCTTCGCATAATTGGAATTGGGGTCTTGATGGATTTTTTTAATGAAGTTAAAGGCGAGATACCAACTTGGTCAACATGCTACCTAGCTTACAGACAGCCACCTGCAAATACTCAAGCCAATATCTTGTCAATAACCACGGTGTTCACTAACTAGTCTCATCACATTTGAACCAGCCTAGCCTATATCTCTGGTTGACTACAAGTGGAGACAAAAAGGAAAGATATAAAAGAAGAGACACAGGAAAGGGTCTTAATTTAAAGCTTGCCACAGACTGTATATGACATTCTTGTAACTTTAAACTGACAGTTTCCAGGTTTATAATAGCTAAACTACCCAGTTTCCTTTATGTAAACATTTCACTCTAATGGAACATTATACTCAGGACTTTGGTTCTTCAGACATACCCATATATGCACTGCATAAAGATAGACCAATAGATAAATAGATATCTGGATTTAATAAACACACACATTCTAACACTAATAGTCTGGTGAAGTCTCACAGAGAAAGAGACAGTGGGGAAATGCAGAATACTGTCAAGAGTTTACAGATTGTAGGGGCACAACTGGAAGCACTCAGCATCAAAAGAATGAGGCGGGGGGGAGAAGACAGATATGGAACAATCTAATTCTACATGAATAATACTTTCCAGTCTCACTGCGATAGATGGTAAATGGAGCTAGTGTGCGCCTACATGTGTGATGTCTAGTCAAATGACAAAATCTCCACCCACACTCTGATTTAGGCTTCTGAGCTGTCTGGGTGCTTTTGAAAATTTTACTGTTTGTCTTCCCTTAAAAGCACAAATGTTTGCACAAGAAGAGAGAGGCTTTCTTCTGCATTTCTATTTTCTTTTACATTTTTCTTGTCATTTTGTTCACTAAAATACCAATTGCCTTTAAAAACAACCCTGTCCGCCCCCCCGCCCCCCAGCGGCAGGTGACTTGTATACCAAAATTATGTAACAATGGCAGTGTCTTAGCAGAATGATGGCATACAATGCCACTCATTCCCAAGGGAGTGGGATGGAAGACAAAAGCATGGGCCATTTAAGGGTGAACAAACATTCAGGCTGAAATATTGCACGTGACTTCAGAACCCAAGGAAGTGCTAAGCAAGTAGAAGAAAAGATCCTTGAAAATAAGAGAGTTGAGTCCAAACCAAAACCCTGGGTCTGGACATTGGGGAAGTTTATCTTCAGATCCCAATTTTGCTGCATTGATCCACCTTTTAAATACAAAACACTTTTTTACCCACCCAATCTAAGTATGATCTCAACCAGACCCCTCTTCCCTTTAGAGTGGTTGGCATTTATTTTTCTTTCATTTATTTGGCATTATATTTTGTCTTTGATTAGTTGATTACCCTGATTGAACAAACTAAGGACAGAAGTCTGCTTTCCACATCAATAGTGGCTAGCTGGGGTGGTGTACATTTAAATCCATTTTTCAAATGGCTTAATCTCTAAAGTCACGTATCCTCCTACTGTCTTGTTGTTGATCCACTCCATTTTGGGAAGCCGACCACCTCTAGCATCCAACCAGATTGGGCAGGGACAACGCCGAGCTGCTGAGTTCCATTTTCACCAGCTTTTTGTTCTGGGGAGAACTAGTAAACCCATTTCTGTCCTCTGCAGAGGACTGAAGTGCAGGGAGCAAAGCAGCCAGAAGAACAGTACACATGGCACATACCACACACAGGAGCAGCATACTTGCCCACCAGGGATCTTGAAAAGCCTGCATGCATGAGTTGCTCTGCTGTCATTCTGTCAGGCCTATTTACAAATCACATAGCAGGTTGAATTCTGAAATCACTGCCCCCCCACCACCTATTTTTTCTTATTTTTGCAGAAATTGATTTACAAGGAAAGTATTTGAAGAGGAATAATTATCTCTATGAGCATCAGAAACACAATGCCCTCAGAATGGAGCTGGGGGTGGGGTGGGATAAGAAGAAAGGAATCCTTTCTATCTGATGTGTTTAAAATACACGTAATCTCATCAAGGTTCCATACAGAGTTCCAGCCTTATTTATATTTCAAAAGGGGAGAGAAAATCATTTATTGCAAGTATGGTATAGGTATAGCCAGTTTATGCAGTCATGGACCTGAAGATAAAAGGATTTCCTATAGTCTCTGTCAATTCCTCAGTGAATTGAATCCAGTCAAAGGTCAAACTGGCCAGAGGCACTTTTATCGTCATGGTAACCATGACTTAAACAATCCTGAGATTCCAGGTTTGTGGGAACAGTCAAAGATCTGAAGAGACTGGAATTAGTCAATCAAAGGGGTCAAGGAAGAAAATCCTAAGATATATGACTTATCCTTCCAAATCTATTACTCTGTCTTTAAACACACAAGAATTATACCTTGGACAAAGCCTCTTTTCAGGCTAAATGCCTCTGATTTCTGTTTTCTTGTCCTCTGCATCAAATTTCTTAACATATCTCTGTCGTACAGCAATCAAATCTTGGCTGAGTTTAAACAGCAAGAGAGACAGAGGGAAACAGCAATTTAGGGATGATGAAGCCTGTTTAAAATAAACTACTTAAAACCAATCAAAAGACTTCTATTTGAAAATCCATCCAAGCTTGTTGGTAACATCCGAGGGCAGGACAGGCAGTAAATGAACTTGTGAAGGTGTTTACAATGCAACTGGGAGAGCTGTTTCTTCATCCCATTTGCACCTCATGCTGAGTCTTGTTGGGACCCAAAAGCAAAAGCATTTGCTGTAATGTTGAGCATTTTGTTTATTCAGATATTGAGTCTGCTCTCATGAATGATGGTCAGGAATGGTGCCGATGTTTGACGACAACTCTGAGATTCATATAAACACTGGTCCCAGATAATCTGGAACTCAAACGGTATGTCCAAAGCTGTTCTTTTCAAGTAATCTACCTTTTATTTCCTTTCAGATAGATGTCACACTTCATGTATTTGCTTGTCTAGCTAGTAGATTGCATTTCAGTGTGGTGGCAGTGTTGGGCCTAGAGAGGTCCTACTCTCCTGTGCAAATTAATGAGTGCATTGTGGTATATTTTTTAGGGACATGGCTGGCTGGAAGCTCTGCCCACATGCAACTTAATCTGTGAACTAAAACAGGCATTGGCTTTGAAGGTTATCATATATTGTGCCTATGCTTCTGCTCTATTCTGCGCTGGTTAGGCCTCAATTGGAGTATTGTGTCCAGTTCTGGGCACCGCATTTCAAGAAAGATGTGGAGAAATTGGAGAGGGTCCAGAGAAGAGCAACAAGAATGATTAAAGGTCTAGAGAACATGACCTATGAGGGAAGGCTGAAAAAATTGGGTTTGTTTAGTTTAGAAAAGAGAAGAATGAGGGGGGACATGAGAGCCGTTTTCAGATATCTAAAAGGGTGTCATAAGGAGGAGGGAGAAAACTTGTTCATCTTGGCCTCTGAGGATAGAACAAGAAGCAATGGGCTTAAACTGCAGCAAGGGAGGTTTAGGTTGGACATGAGGAAAAAGTTCCTAACTGTCAGGGTAGTCAAACACTGGAATAAATTGCCCAGGGAGGTTGTGGAATCCCCATCTCTGGAGATATTTAAGAGTAGGTTAGATAAATGTCTATCAGGGATGGTCTAGACAGTATTTGGTCCTGCCATGGGGGCAGGGGACTGGACTTGATGACCTCTCGAGGTCCCTTCCAGTCCTAGTATTCTATGATTCTATGAATGTATGTGTTTTATGCAAAGGATACTTTAGTAGGTATGATCGTGCAGAGGAACCTGCCAAGCTCACCCCCCGCCCCCGCTTGCGTATTTAATCAGTTTCTGGAACATCTTCTCTTTGTTCTTGGAGAGTGTCCGAGGGGAGGGTGAGCTCAGCAGATGGAGGGTCAAGGAATAGGTTTATCTATAGAGTCACAGGTATATGGTAAATAGGTTTATCTATAGAGTCACAGGTATGTGGTAAATAGGTTTATCTATAGAGTCACAGGTATGTGGTAAATAGGTTTATCTATAGGATCATGGGTATGTGGTAAACAGGTTTATCTATGGGAATGTTAACCATGATCGGTTATGCTAAGTGTAAACGTGACGAGACTGGACAAAGGTTTGTGTAGAGCAACCACTCTATGCTATAAAATACTGGGGAGGGGACTTGCCTCTCCGAGAGAGCCTGGCTGGTTTTGTACTGGGGTGCTCTCCCTTTGTGCACATTGAATAAAGCTGTAAATTGAATGTTGCTTTGAAGACTCTTGATTCTGCCAAACCCCTGGCTCATATGATTGACATTGGGTACCAGAAAAATCCCAACAGTTTCTAGCAACTCGAACAGGAAGAGAAATATCCTTCGGGATCATGACCTACAGCCAAATTAGAGGGTGAGTATGTTTGTTTATTTTACCACCCTCATTAGATATTTGGTTGTGTGTCATTGACCTGATTGGTGACTCTCATACCTCTTGTAGTAAATGAGTCTGGTGTTGGGGAATTCAAGGAGTCTGTCGCAGTTTCAAAACATTTAGGTTGCAGTTTTAAGACATTGTACTTAGGGTGGGGGTGGGTTAAGCCGTAATTCCTCTGACTAAGTATCGTTGAAGTGGGAAATCAGAGAGGCTGTAAGGACCAACAGTTAACGTAGGGGTAGGTATAGCCATGAGTATATCTATTTAATGTGTTGGCTGGTCTGGATTTCCAAATCAGACTGAGTGTCTGAGGTGGCCCTTAGGCAACAATTTTGGTGCCTTAATTATAATGGTAAGAGTCCAGACCAAATAAATTGAGCAACGGATCGATCCACTGATTGGGCATTGCGGTCTGAGGGTATGTCTACACTACAAAGTTAGTTCGAACTAACATCCGTTAGTTCGAACTAACTTTCATAGGCGCTACACTAGCGCTCCGTTAGTTCGAACTTAATTCAAACTAGCGGAGCGCTTAGTTCGAACTAGGTAATCCTCATTCCACAAGGATTAAGCCTAGTTCGAATTTACTAGTTCGAATTAAGGGCTGTGTAGACCCTTAATTCGAACTAGTGGGAGGCTAGCCCTCCCCAGGTTTCCCTGGTGGCCACTCTGGCCAACACCAGGGAAACTCGTCTGCCCCCCTCCCAGCCCTGGACCCCTTAAAGGGGCACAGTCTGGCTACGGTGCCCGTGCCAGGTGCAAGCCTGCCAGCACCCAGCTAGCAGACCCTGCACCTGGCACGGATCGAGCCACCCACCCGATGCCCCCCAGCCCTCCCCCTCTTCCTGGGACCAGGCTGGCGGCTCCCGGGAGCTTGCCCGGGACCGCAAGAGGCGGGCACCCGCCTGGGCTAGTGCAGACATCGTGGACCTCGTCCACGACCTCCACACTAGGCACAGGAAAGTGGCCAGCTAGGGCAGGAGAGCTGCCAGCCTGGCCACCCAGGAGCAGGTGTGTATGAAAATCAAGGGGGTCCACTGAGACCCCCGACCCTGAGCCCTGAGCTTACAATGGCCGTCCTGGGTCAGACCAAAGGTCCATCTAGCCCAGTAGCCTGTCTGCCAACAGCGGCCAACCCTAGGGAACCTGGAGGGGATGGACCGAAGACAGTGACCAAGCCATTTGTCTCGTGCCATCCCTCTCCAGCCTTCCACAAACCTTGGGCAGGGACACCACTCCTACCCCCTGGCTAATAGCACTCCATGGACCCAACCTCCATGACTTGATCTCACTTCCCTTTAAACTCTGTTCTAGTTGTAGCCTTCACAGCCTCCTGCAGCAAGGAGTTCCACAGGTTGACTCTTTGCTTTGTGAAGAACAACTTTCTGTTACTAGTTTGAAGCCTGCTACCCATTCCTTTCCTTTGGTGTCCTCTAGTCCTTCTTTATGGGAACTAATGAAGAACTTTTCTGTATGCACCCTCTCCACCCAACTCCTGCTTTTAGAGACCTCTATCCTGTCCCCCCTCCGTCTCCTCTTTTCTAAGCTGAAACGTCCCAGTTTCTTTAGCCTCTCTTCATATGGGACCTGTTCCCAACCCCTCATCATTTTAGTTGCCCTCCCCTCTCCCAGCCTCTCTCTTCCCCTCTCCCACCTCCTTTTCCCAGTCTCCCCCAGTTTTGTTCAATAAAGACAGATTCCATTTTTGAACACAATTGTCCTTTATTTTGTACATCAAGAAAAGGGGCTAGGGAAGGGTAAGTGGAAGGAGGTGAGGGAGGAATGGGGTACGAGCCGCCGATGGGGAGGACTGGGCTGGCTCTGCGGGCTTCTGGGGGTGGAAGCTCTCCTGCAGCCCCCCAATTGCCCCCTCTCCCCAGATGGCAGCCTGCGGCAAGTGCAGCCGGGCTGATGGCCGAGTGCTGTGATGTTCCGCGTGTGGGCACTCCGGGCAATCCAAGCCAGGACTGCTTTGCAAGCGGGGAACCCTGAGAACTGTCTGTCTGGGGTGGGGGTTGGGTCCCTTTAAGCACAGCCCTCGGCTAGCCTGAGACAGCATCTCCACGCTCTAAGTCCTCCTCTGATGCCCTGCCGGCACTGCTTCCGGCCATCCTTAACCTCGGTTCAGGGTCCACTTAATGTGGACATGCTAGTTCGAATTAGCAAAACGCTAATTCGAACTAGTTTTTTAGTCTAGATCTGTTAGTTCGAATTAGCTTAGTTCGAATTAACTAATTCAAACTAAGTTAGTTCGAATTAACGTTGTAGTGTAGATGTACCCTCAGATATTTGATTTAAATGAATTGCAATTGGTCTGTAAACAAAACTGCATTTAAAATCTTGGAGATTAGAGGATTTGGGCAAAAAAAGATGGATGATGTGTGATTGATGAAGTTATATAGTGATCTGCGGTATCAAAAGTGTGTAACTATTGCTCTTATAATTGCTGTAGTAGTAAGTTTGCTGGTTTTCCTACTGAGATATTCTGGCCATGTGGCAAATGAAGTGTGAATGTTGAAACAGTAAAGCCTCATGATCGTCCCTTGTGATCTCTAGGATAAGGATCAAAGGGGAAAGAAACCAGTGCTCTAGTTTAGAAGGGGACTGTAATAAATGGTCTGAGGTTGTGAGAATGGCTCGTGTGACTGAAATAAAGAAGGATGATGACTCCCTACTGCAGGTGGGTGTCACTGACTCTGTGTACAAGCCACAACATCTATCAGAGGAGGAGGATGTGTAACCCATGCACTTAATAGGGAGCTATCTCTTTAAGGGACCCCTGTGGGGGAGGTAGGAGTGAGTTGAGTGTTACTGTTGCTGGGCAGATTCAGTACTCCACCCAGAAGCTTCTGGAGTTGGGCCCAGTAGTTTGGGGTCAGACTTCATGAGGAAGCAGGCAGGACAGATGCTTTTCTAAGGCCTGTGTGAGCTGGAAGAAGCTAAGCCAGGAGCAGAGAACTGGCTGCTGTTCCTCACTCTGCAGTAGGTAGTGATGTTGTTAACCCTCCACCAGGGATCAGGGCAATACTACTTAGAGCTAGGAGAACCATGCAGGGGAAATAATTTCTGTGTTAATTGTCTGCTTTAAATGTTGTTTTGAGTTTAGCCAAACTGTTCTAGTTACTTTCTCAGTCAGTGTGATTCTTCAGCTCCTCTGTAAATGTAGCAATGGGGAAAGAGTCATTTCTGTTTTGTTAGTCTTCGTTTTTGTATTTTCTTGTAACAGGGTTTTCTTTAAGCCTGTTCACTTGTGAGCTAACTGACTAGTTAATCAGTGAGCTGGCTGCCTAGCTGTGACCATAGCAGAGGAAGAGTCTGGCTGGACTCCAAGGGTATGTCTAGACTACATGCCTCTGCCGACAGAGGCATGTAAATTAGACATACTGACATAGTCAATGAAGCGGGGATTTAAATATCCCCTGCTTCATTAGAATAAAAATGGCTGCCGCGTTGTGCCAGCTCAGCTGTTTGTCAGCACAAAGTGGCAGTCAAGACGGGGATCGGTTGACAAGGAAAGCCGTTGTCGAGTGATCCCTTATGCCTTGTGAAATAAGGTTTACAGGATCGGTCGACAACGGCTTTCCTTATCGACCGATCCGTGTCTTGACTGCCGCTTTGTGCCAACAAACAGCTGAGCCGGCACAGCACGACGGCCATTTTTATTCTAATGAAGCGGGGGATATTTAAATCATTGACTATGTCGGTATGTCTAATTTACATGCCTCTGTCGGCAGAGGCATGTAGTCTAGACATACTCCAACTGAGGATTCCCTACAAGCAAGTGGAGAGATGGTTCAGACGCAGCATATGGTGCAGATTTGATGATCAGAGGCACAAACAGAGACTTTGGTGAATTAAATCTAAGCTTTTGGGACCCCTCAGTCTTTTCTTACTGTGTTTGTGTGGACTGAACTGTTCAAATTTACTTTTAGTTTTCTCTTTACTTATGTTTACTGTAACTATGAACATTATCTGTGGGTTATAAAATAGCTGTGTTCTGTTGTAAGAATTAGATTATTTGTTCCTTCATAAGATTTTATGAAGTTATTTAATTAAATTCATTTATTTAGTTTCTTTTGGAACTTGACTGTAGGCTGGCTGACACTGGGCCATCCTTGATGAAATTCCTTACAGACTGAACTCTGGGTCTCCCCTGCTGTGGGAGTGGGGGTTTTTTAGACACTGGAGAAGGGCAGTGAAGTTTAGCCCACCCTAGGTTACAGATGTCCTTAGTATAGATGTAAGGTTGTTGAGTTTAAAATCTGCCCTGTCTCAGTATGACAGAGCATTGAAACAAGGGTATCCAACGCGTGATGGTTACCTGACTAAACATCCATATTCTGTTGTGAGACAGGGTCAGGCTGGAGGACTACAACAGATAGAGAAAGGCAGCTCTAAGGCAGCAACAGCCCTGCTTAATCAGGAGCAAAGGCAATAGGGCTGCTTTAAATCAATCAGAGACGGCTGATCTCACCTGAGGCTGCTGTAGAGCCTTCTCAAAGGAAGCCCTCCCTGCAGGGAGGGGGGACAGAGAGTGGGAGAGGAAGTGGAGTGAGGGGAGAGCAGAGCAGATAGGAAGAGAACCAGACAAACTAAGAAAGGTAATGGCAACATTGCCAGAGACAGCAAAGGGGGAGAGGAGTCCCAAGCAGGGGTTTCAGCCCCTCCTTTTCCTGGCAGCCTGAGATCCCAGCTGCCACAGTTGCCTGTTGGTGTATGGGGTTAAAAAACAGTAAAGAGAAGGATAAAATGGCTGGCATGTGTCTAATTATCGATTATCGGAATATTAACATGCACAATGACAGGCTCACCCCCCTAGTTGCTGACCCTAGTACTATTCTTTCTACTGTACCTAGGGATCATGCAGTGTTTTTGGTTCTGGACGTTAGCAATGGCTTCTGGTCTGTTCCGGTGCACCCTGACAGTCCATTCTGATTTGCATGTACTGTTAAAGGGAAGCAATACAGGCAGTCCCCGACTTACGTGGATCCGACTTATGTCAGATCCGCACTTACGAACGGGGCTTTTCTCGCCCCGGAGCTCGCGGGCGGTGGGACCGCCCAGAGCGCAGCGGTCCCGCCACCGCGTCCTCCGGGGCGAGAAAAGCTGCTCCGGGTCTCCCTGGTGTGCTGGGGGGGACTCCCCAGCACAGCAGGGAGACCCGAGCAAAGCCGCACAGGCGGCGGGACCCCGCTGCCCGTGCGGCTTTGCTCCTTTGCCCCGGAGCAAAGCCGCAGAGGCGGCGGGGTCCCCCGCCTCTGCGGCTTTACTCCGGGGCAAGGGAGCAAAGCCGCACTGGCAGCGGGGTCCCGCCGCCTGTGCGGCTTTGCTCGGGTCTCCCTGCTGTGCTGGGGGGGACTCCCCCAGCACAGCAGGGAGACAGGAGCAAAGCCGCACAGGCGGCGGGACCTCTGCGCCTCCGCGGCTTTGCTCGGGTCTCCCTGGTCTGCTGGGGGGTGAGGGGGCACAGCTAGTGCGCCCCCCCCCAGCAGACCAGGCTTTTGTTGCGGGACGCCTGGGGTAGAGCAGCTAGGGTGCTGCCGGGTTGGTCCTGCGGGGACCTACCCCGCAGTGCCCCAGCTGTTCTGTCCCAGGAGTCCAGATTCAGCTGCTGTTGAAACTGATCAGCCGCTGATTCCAGGAAGCCGGGGGCAGAGCAACTCTGCCTAGGGCTTCCTGTAGTCAGCCGCTGATCAGTTTCAGCAGCGGCTGAATCTGGAGCCAGTTCCGACTTACATACAAATTCAACTTAAGAACAAACCTATAGTCCCTATCTTGTACGTAACCCGGGGACTGCCTGTACACCTTTACTGGCCTGAGCCAGGGGTTTCATAACTCACCTACTTTGTGTCATAGAGCGTTAGCTGATGTGCTGGCAAAGCTGCCAGACACGGCTTCCTGTGTTGTACAGTATGTTGATGATCTTCTTATCTCCTCGCCAAATGCACATGAAAGACTTAGAAGTGATCCTGCAGCACTTGACAGACAGTGGGGTAAAATGTTATGCTAAAAAGGCCCAGATCGCAAAAGAGGAAGTATCATATCTGGGGTATCTAATATCTAAAGGGCACAAGCGTCTAACTGTTGATTGCACTAAAGCTATTAATACCTGCACACGACCGACCACGGTCAGGGGAGAGAGGAAAGTGTTGGGGCTATTTAATTTTCGCAAATTATTCAAGGATTGTCCAGCCTATTAATGACCTCCTGAAGGGGGCTGGTGGACCACATGATGCAGTTGAATGGATGCCCGAATGCGAGCAGGCATTCACCACATTGAAACACAGGCTTAGTACTGCCCCAGGGCTGGGACTTCCTAACCCACTAATGCCTTTTACGTTGTACACACACGTTAGTGAGGGACATATGGCAGCAGTGTTAACGCAAAAACGTGGAGATAAACAACGTCCAGTAGCATACTACTCTTCCAAACAAGATGCTGTCACTCAAGCAATGCCACCATGCCTTCAGGCAGTGGAAGGAGCCTCTATGGCCCTAAGTCCGGCATCACGGCTTATTGGCGCACAGAATGTAAATGCTGTTGTACCTCATGCTGTTCTTGCTATTTTGTCAGGGAAGAAATCCTTAGCAGTCCATGTGGTGAGAGGGACCCGATGGGAAACGGGCTTGCTGATGCCTTCGGTACATTTGCAGTGAGCATCATCACGAATCCCTTCCACCCTCATGCCTACCCTGGATGAGGGGCACCCACATCATTGTTGCGTTGAGGAGGAGCCTACGGATTCTCCATTGGTTAAAGAAACTGAGATACCTGGTGCCCCTTGCCTATACGTGGACAGTTCCTCCTTCTACAGGGACGGCAAGCGACACACAGGATGGGCCGTTTGTACCCAATATGGGCGGTTGGTGGTGCATGGCAGTGTACCTGGGGCATCGCCGCAAGTAGCAGAGTTACAGGCATTAGTCGCGGCATGTGAAGCTACGGAAGGGCATGTTGTAAATATATACACTGCATTTGGAGTTGTACATGATTACATTAACGTGTGGGCAAATCGGGGATTCCTGATGAGTGCAGGATCCCCAATACAAAATGGGGGGATAGTGGAGAAACTCCATGCAGCCATACAGAAACCTACCTAAGTAGCGGTGATAAAAGTGAAGGCCCACACAAAAGAGAAAAAATGAGGAAGAACAGCTCTTGCATAAGAGGGGGTTTTTGCGCAAAAAGGAGCCATCTACAGAGCTTCTTTTTGTGCAAAAGCCTCTTGGGCAAAAGCGGCTGCTAATTAATTATACAAATGAAGTGCGGTGATATTCCACGCTGCGCTTCATTTGCATGAGCTTTTCCACAAGAAGGCTACAGTGTAGCCATAGCCTAACAGTGGGGATGTGCGGTTCCCCTGCCCCCCCCCCCCCCCCAATACAAGGGGGCTATTTGATAGACTTGGACCATTGGGCCATGCTGCCTACAACTAAGTGAGTTAATTTTTAAATTCTGGCCATTGGGTCATGCTGCCCTGCGACCAAGGGGGCCATCAGGATACACAGAGAAACCTGAGAAACTGTGGGTGGAGGATAAAAATGGATGTTTATTGGAGGGCGTGGGTGGCCCAGCTTGCTGAGCAGCAGAAGGGACTGGTCTGGCTGCTGCGGAGGTGGGCACCTGGACTCCATAGGAAACAAGAGACCAAGAGCTTGGAGCCGGTGCCTGGATCTAGAATTTTTTGCCTGTGGGTGCAGGGGACATCTGAGGAAGGAGTGTCCCTACTGAGTTGGAGCAGGGAGGTCCCACACAGATAATATGGACAATGGGAGAGCACCCCCTGTGAAGGTAACAGGGGGCCCCTGAACCTGTTGGGCCTGTGGGGAGCCTGGGCACCTGAAGAGGGAGTGCACCAGGGGGACCTGCAGGGCCCCAGCTAGCCCTGAGGGAAGGGCTAAGCCTCAAATTGCATAAAGGAGTGCCTGGGCAAAGGGAAGGCACAAGCGGTGCTTCTGTTGCCATGCTGAGGGCCATATCAAAAGGCACTACCCCCAGGGAGAGTGGGAGGCCAAGAAGGAGGTTCAGCACAAGGCTACTCCAAAGTGGGGAGTGGGGAGAGCAAAAGCCTCAAGTAAGGGAGTGTCTGAGGTAGAGGCCCAAGACAATTTGGGGGACCCGCCTGGGAGCAGGCTGTGCTTCAGTGGGGACCCACACCAGGGCTACATCTAGACTGGCATGATTTTCCGCAAATGCTTTTAATGGAAAAGTTTTCAGTTAAAAGCATTTTCGGAAAAGAGCGTCTAGATTGGCACGGACGCTTTTGCGCAAAAGCGTCCGTGGCCAATCTAGACGCGCTTTTGCGCAAAAAAGCCCCAATTGCCATTTTTGTGATCGGGGCTTTTTTGCGCAAAACAAATCTGAGCTGTCTACACTGGCCCTTTTGCGCAAAAGGACTTTTGCCTGAACGGGAGCAGCATAGTATTTCTGCAAGAAGCACTGATTTCTTACATGAGATCGTCAGGGTTCTTGCGGAAATTCAAGCGGCCAGTGTAGACAGCTGGCAAGTTTTTCCGCAAAAGCAACTGCTTTTGCGGAAAAACTTGCCAGTCTAGACGCAGCCCAGGAGAGAGACCCTCACTAGGGTGGAGAGGACCACTGTGGAGACCCAGATCATTGAAGAGGGGAGCAGGCTCTTCCATAGGATGGAGAACCTGCAGAAGGAGAAAGACACCCTATGTGCCCAGCTGAGGCAAATACAGGGGCATTAGAGTACACCCCGGCCCCCCAGGGGGGGTTATTCATAAGGGGGACGGTGTGTCACAGGGTGTCTGCCCTGCACTGGCCCTTTAAGGGCAAAAACCCAGCTGGGAGTGAGGGCTGAGAGTGAAGCCACAGCTGAGGCAGCTCTGCTAATGAGGGCCCAGCTGGGGGCTGTATAGAGAAGGGCTCCTGGAGAGGTGGGAGACAGATTCACTCTTGCTCTGACTAGAGAGCAGGAGGGAGGGACCTGGCTGCCTGGGAAGCAGGAGGCTTCCTGGAGGTAGAGCAGGGCTGGGGAAGCTCCAGCCAGGCAAGCTCCCAGGCTGCAGGGCCTGAGGCAAGGCCTGAGACTACTAGGGCTGCAGAAAGGCAGCCAGGGCAGGCAAAGGCAGCAGGTCCACACCCCCTTGCCAGTGATGAGTGGCCATTTCAGACTGCAGTGTGCCCCTGAGGCAGGGGCTAGATGAAGAATGGCAGTGGGTCACTGAGGTGAGGAGGGGATAGGGGAACTGGGTGTTCCTTGGGAGGAAAGGCCCCTGGAATGCAGAGACTAATAAACACGTACCCCCAGAAGGGGGCTGAGAGTCACCGGAGTGGGTACTGCCAGAGGGTAGTGTCCTGAAGAGAATGTTGTGGTCCGGAAGTGACGTGGGTCTGGAAGGGTATGTCTACAGCACTATTTTGAATTAACTTAATTGAAAATAGTTAATTCGAATTAAGCTAATTCAAAATAATGCATCTATACACAAAGGCTGCGTCTAGACTGGCAAGTTTTTCCGCAAAAGCAACTGCTTTTGCAGAAAAACTTGCCAGTTGTCTACACTGGCCGCTTGATTTTGTGCAAGAGCACTGACGTTCTATTGTCCGAAATCAGTGCTTCTTGCGCAAATACTCTGACGTTCCCGTTCGGGCAAAAGCCCTTTTCCGGAAATGCTTTTGCGCAAAAGGGCCGGTGTAGACAGGCAGCTAAGACGTTTTGCGCAAAAGCAGGGTAAATGGAAAAAAGCCCTATGGGCACTCTGAGGCTCCGTAGCCAGGCTCAGCTTCCCGGACTTCCTGCTCACGTGAGCCTCCTTAAAGCAGACGCAGGCTGCTGAGGTCACCAGGCAGGACCCTTATTCGGACCTCAGGGCTGAGGTCTGCCACGTGGCCCCTGCGTTCTCAGCAGCCACCCCGCAGCAGGATGGCAGCTCCAGGGGGGCAGCAGCCACCCGCACCCCCAGCACAGGAGGCCCCCAGGAGCCTCAAATGACAGACCCCATCCTGGTCCTCGGGGGAGCTGGACAGCCTGCTCGACCTCTGGCAGGAGGAGGAGGCCCTCCATGAGACCCGCTCCCGGCGCCGGAACGCCGACATCTTCACCCGCATGGCCCAGCGAGCCAGCGAGGGCCAGGGGGCAGGAGCAGACACCTGCCCCCACTACGACCGGCTCCACGCCATCCTGGGCCAGCCAGCCTCACAAGCCCCGGACGTGCCCGTTGACAGCAGCGTGCGCCCCCCCGTCACCAGGACCACCGAGGCGGGGGAAGGAGACGACAGCAGTGCGTTGGAGGATGAGGCCAGCACTGCCACCCAGCAGGCCCCCTCCAGCAGCCCTGACGTCTCCCGCGCATCCTCCGAGGCTGGGGAAGGATCCACTGGTGAGTCTTGCCTTTTGCACTCACAAGGGCGGGGGGTGGGGGTGGAGCCAGGCGCCCGGAGGGGGGAGGGGGAGAGCATGTCACTCAGGCCATGTGAGCTGCACGCTGTGTAGCATTAGGCAGGAAGCAGCACGTGCAACCACGTGCAGCCTGGTGACCGAGCAGGATGTGGCCGCGGAAGGCAGCTCCAGGGCACGCCTGGGACCGTGCTGCTCACACACATGCGGCGGGACCAGGGGGAAGGGTGGATGCCGGCTGGAACCAGCCAGGGCCCCAGGGACTCAGCCCAGAGCCCGCACCTCCGCAAGGGTGCAGCACGCAGAACGGCACACTGCCCCATGCCTGGCTGTGAGGCACAGCCAGCTGCTCCTGGGAAAACCGCAGCATCACAGCCCTGTGAGCGTGGGCCCCACTGAGCCCCTCGCCTGCTCCCGGTGCCTTGGCTGGCTCCCCGAGGGAAGTCCCCACTGCGGCCACACATGTCCCTGGGCTACGTGGGTGAGGGATAGTGGGAGGGAGAAGGGCCCCTGAGTTTTGCTGCAAGGATGGGACATTCCCCCCCCCCCCCCCCAGTCACTCTCCTGGTTCTGTCCAGGAGATATCCCATGCGATGGGGATCTGAGAGCCCAGACCACCTCTGCCAGACGTGCTCCCAGGCACTGTGTGGGGATGCATCTCGCTCCCTGTCAAACACCAGTGATTAGCCCAAAGCTTTTCACAGTCTCCACCGGCAGGGGGTTCCACAGGTGAACACAACACAAGCACCCTCCCGCCCTCCACGGGGCCAGGACACAGACCGGTGCTTACAATACTGGAGGGAGGACCCTACTCCAGGGGCGGTCCTCTTGTAAACATACAACACGGGGGGCGGGGGGGAACCAAGTGGGCCCAAGCCACACTACTGTGGGGTCACCTGGGCTCAGGGGTGGAGGGTATGGGGTGTGGGGACAGTGGCCGGGCTGCCTGCCTGACCCATCCTTTCTTCTGTTCCCTGCAGCAGGACCAAGCACAAGCCGGGGACCCTCCAGTCCAGCAGCGGCGGCACCCCCAGCTGCCCAACCACCGAGGTGGCGGCTCCGCCACCGGGACCAGCTCCTTCAGCGCCACGTGCAGGCCATCGAGGCTGTGATTAGGCAACGCATCGAGGGGGACCTGCAGTGGCACCAGGAGCCCTGGGGTGCTTTCCAGGCCCAGTGCACGAGGATGGCCGACTCCATCGCTACCCTCACTGCTCACGCCATTCATTATGGCATGGCCTTACCCCATGCCCCCACCATCCCTCCCCTAGCACTGCCCATGCCCCCTCCTGCCCACCTCCCCGTAGAGTCTGCCCCAATGCGGCCTGCCCCCCCGTCCAGGTCTGCCCCCGCAGGAGCAGTCACAGGGGCTGCCCCCCCGGAGTAGCTCTTCCCCCTCCCCCTCCCAGTTGAAGGTCTCCTCCCCCTTGTAAATAAAAACATACAAGTTTTTCAGTTGAAAACAAAACTGTGTTGGTTGTGTTACTCGAGGTAACTTTAATAAATGATTTGAGATGCCAATTAGCCAAATATATTTAAGAGGATGGGAAAATGCGAACACCAAATACCATATCTATCACCGGTTGTTCCTTTAATTGGTCATTGGTTCGTGGCGCATAAATAAATACTGACACTCAAGTAAAATTTAAACAACTATATTAACAGAGGTAACAAACAAGCAAGAAAGGTTAAAAGACGCACACAAAAGAACACGTACATAGTATAGACACAGGGACGATTGTAGTGTTGCTGGCAACCTCAATCCTTTGGTCCTTCCGGGCCTCAGGAGAGGAACAGCCAGGAGATCCCTCGAAGACAACTGGAATTGGGAACACTGACTCGAGCCTTCCGCACGAACCACGAATCCTCTTCCTGTTCTTCGGGACAGCTCGGACAGGCGATGGTGGCTAAACCCTAGCCTAAACTAAAAGAAAAACCCTAGCTACTTCAGACACACCTGCCGAACATGCACGATGACGGCCGATATGCTTGGAACCGACGCTGCCTGACGAAGAGTCACGATGACGACAGCTAATTTAACTAAACCTAACTCTGGACCCAATTTAAATTGGTAGGTGCAAGCCTTCTGCTTGACCTGACCTGACAGACAAGACTACCAAGGGAGTCTTAGTAACCAAACAAAGAAGTATAACCAAGGTTGGTTTCTTCTATACAGTATGTTTACAATTGGGGGGAGGTAAGGGGAGGGGTAGGGGTAGGGGATGGAAGGGAGTTGTATGGGGAGACCAAGGCAACCCTACTATGGGGCTTGTGCGAACATGCCCATCAGGGCCTCTTGGATGTGTACGGCATCCTGGTGTGCCTGGTGGATGGCAGCTGTGTGGGGCTGTTCAAACGTCTGTGCCTCGGCTGCCATCCATGCGGCAAGGAAGGCCTCCCCACTCTGCTCCACAATGTTGTGGAGCACGCAGCACGTGGCCAGTACCTCTGTTGCATTCCGCTCACCCATCTCGAGACGGGTGAGCAAACAGAAGCGGGCTTTTAAGCGGCCGAAGGCACACTCCACTTGATTGCGGGCCCGGTTGAAGCAGTCGTTGAACCGGGCCCGATTCTGGTCCGGCCGCCCCATGTAGGGCCGCATTAGCCAGGGCAGCAGGGGGTAGGCCGCGTCCCCGACGACGCATATGGGCATCCGCACATCCCCAACAGTCAACTCCCGCCGGGGGAAGTAGGTGCCCGCCTCCAGCCTGCGAAACAGTCCAGACTTGCGGAGGATGCGGGCGTCGTGTGCCCGGCCAGACCAGCCCACGTAGACGTCCAGGAAGCGGCCCCAGTGGTCCACGAGGGCCTGGAGAACAATTGAGCAGTACCCCTTCCTGTTCATGAAATGGGCTGCTCGATGCTCCGGGGCCCGGATGGGGATGTGGGTGGCATCCAGGGCTCCCCCACAGTTGGGGAACCCGAGGGCAGCGAAGCCGGCCAGTGTAGCATCCACATCGCGCAGGCGAATCACTCTCGGGAGCAGGATGTCATTGATGGCGTGGACAACCTGCAGAAGGGTGCAGAGAAACACAAGAGAACACATCACATAAGGTAGGGGTGAGTGTGCGCTCCCTTGCCCCCCCCCCCGTGATTCCCTCTGTCCTCATGCACATGCCCATGCACACCAGCAGGCCTGTGCAAGGGAGGGACAGCCCAAACCCCTGGGTGACCCAGCCTGGAGTCTTGGCTACCCCTGGGCATGGAGTGCAGCCTGAGGCTAACTGAGCTCCGTGCTTAAAGGGACCCTACCCCCACCCTGGACAGACAGTTCTCAGGGTTCCCTGCTTGCTTGTCTACCTCGATGAGGGACAGCAAAGCAGTCCTGTCTTGGAGTGCCCTGAGTGCCCGCACTCAGGACACCACAGCACTAAGCCACATGGAGCCAGAGCTGTCCCTGGGCACGCCGGTGCATCTTGTGGGGTCATTGCCATCAGCCTGGCTGCACTTGCTGCAGGCTGCCATCCGGGGGTCCATCGGGGGGCTGTCAGGATCCAGGCGGCCCTGAGGGAGAGCGTCCACCCCGACGAGCCCTCAGAGCCTCCCTGGTCCTCCCCACCAGGGGCTCGTGCCCCATTCCTCCCTCACGTCCTTCCACTTACCCCTCCCTAGCCCCCCTTCCTGATGTCAAATAAAAGACATGTATGTTCAAAAATAGAAACTGGGTTTATTGAACAAAACTGGGGGGGGGGGATGGACCTCTGGGGAGACTGGGAAAAGGAGGTGGGAGAGGGGAAAAGAGAGGGTGGGAGGGGGGAGGGAGAAACCTGTGAGGAGGGAGCTAAAAGGGGGAAGAAGGGGGAGGGGAAGCTCAGGACTCAGGGTCGGGGGTCTCACCGGACCAACCTGACTTTCATGCAAACCTGCTCCTGGGTTCGCATGTGGCCTTTGGTGGCCAGGCTGGCAGCTATCCTGCCATAGACGGCTGCGTTCCTCCATCTAGTGTGGAGTTCATGGACCTTGGGGGCATCCCCCCCAAACCTGAATAAGGTCCATGATCTCCACCCTGGACCAGGAAGGTGCCCACCTTCTCCAGCCCCTGTCAGGCTCCTGGGAGCTGGCAGACTGCTCCTGGGGAGCGGTGGAGGGCTGGCTGCCAGTGGCTTGCTGGCTCATGTTTTGGGGCCACTGGATCAGGGGCCCCAGTACCCACTGCTGGCTCTGGGCTGGCAGGCTTGGAGCTGGCACAGGCACCGTGGCCAGGGTCTACCCATTTAATGGCTCCGGGGCTGGGGGAGAGGAGAGTAAGTTTTCCTGGTTGTGCCCAGAGTGGCCACCAGGGCTCCCTGGGAAGGGCTGGAGGCCCCCTATTTCGAATTAAGTGTCTACACAGCACTTAATTCGAAATAGCTATTTTGAATTTAGCATTACTCCTCGTGGAATGAGATTTGCCAAATTCAAATTAAGTGCTCCGCTATTTCAAATTAATTTCAAAATAGCCGCTTGCCTGTATAGCCGCTATTAAAGTTAATTTGAAATAACAGCTGTTATTTTGAATTAACTTTGCAGTGTAGACATACCCTTAGAGAATTTTAATTTTGTAAATTGAGGAATATAAGTGGAGGGTAGACAGCAGGCTTTTAGACCCTCTTTACCAACATTCAGTTCTTTTGTTTAGATATTATTGGTCACCCTACCTCTGAATTTTATAAAAGACTAGATTAAGTTTATTTTGAAATAATTGTTTTACTGACAGCTGCGTCAACAATTTTTGTACAAGGAAACTGTCTACCAAAAAGTTAACATTTACTGAACCAGGCTCATAAAAAGGCTTTGTTTCACAGTATTCATTGTATTTTCTACCCTTATTTAAGTCTTCCAAAACTCTACCAGGAGCTAGCAATGGATCTACCTAGTCTTTAATAGCCACTGTTAAGGGAGCAGCTTGAACCATAATACTTATTCCCATTTTGCAAGAATATTATTATAGTCCAGCTTGCATATTCAAATTCTAGGTTTCATATTTTGAAGTAGTATTAGAACATAAGAATGGCCAGACTAGGTCAGACCAAAGGTCCATCTAGCCCAGTGTCCTGTCTGCCAACAGTGGCCAATGCCAGATGCCCCAGAGGGAGTGAACAGAACAGGGAATCGTCAAGTGATCCCTCCCCTGTCACCCACCTCCAGAGAAACCGGCTAGGGACACCATTCCTACCCATCCTGGCTAATAGCTGTAGGGAATAAGTCTGGACACTCTGGATGCGGTGAAAACAAGTCAGAGGATTTATTACACACTCAGTGCTGGTGGAGTGACAACCAGGGGTTAACCTGGTGAACACTGGTTAAACAAAGCATTACAATACATTATATAGGGGGCTACGGGCCGGAGGGGAAGCAATTCAATAGGTTCTAGCAGCAAGACAAAATGAGCACGTAAGCCAATAGCCTAGAAAAGATTACATAACATCTCCGCCCATTGCCAATTAAACATCTTAATAATATAGGTAGTTATTCCTAAGAAGCTAAGTAAGCCAACATAAACAAAACAGACATTTCAATAGCAACTTTGTCTATTGAAATTATGATGCATCTACTGCGGGAGGATACCGTCCCGCGTTGGCGTGGTCCTTGGGTTCCAGGCTCATTATCTAGGATTAAAGGAAGACAGTGAGCACAAATCACACTAGTTAACCTTAACAAAGTTTGTTTTGGTACCAGCCAGTGTCGTATCAGAGTGAGGCCCTCTTGGAATGTGGTTGCCAAGGCAACCAGGGTCATGTTAACAGCCTGTGCTGTGTGTTCCCAGGCCTGTCTCAAATTTAGGATTGAATAGGGGTACTTAGCAAAATACCATGGACTGCCTCAGTTTACCCTACAATAGCCATTGATGGACCTAACCTCCATGAATCTATCTAGCTCTTTTTTGAACCCTGTTATAGTCCTAGCCTTCACCGCATCCTCTGGCAAGAAGTTCCACAGGTTGACTGTGCGCTGAGTGAAGAAAAGCTTCCTTTTGTTTGTGTTAAACCTGTTGCCCATTAATTTCATTTGGTGACCCCTAGTTCTTATATTGTGGGAACAAGTAAATAACTTTTCTTTATAAAATCATGACTGGTGTGGAAAAAGTGAAGAGACCCCTATCACATCCCCCCTTATCTTAGAAAAGAGGAGATTGAGAATTCAGCTTGGAATTAGGACCTTGTAGTGGGCTACCCACCCCGCCACAGTGCCACCTGCTGTCCGTTCAGGGAATCAGATCTGCCGGCAGGTGGCGGGATCCTTTTCAGGACACTGCCCTCCGGCAATGCCCACAACAGCCTGAGCTCCTCCCCCTTCCAGGGGGGTTTGTAATAGGCCGGTAGGCCCTCAGGAGGCGGCTCCTTCGCCTCCGGTACAGTGGGAGATATGCCTGCCTCACTGCGCTACCGTGCCCTAAAATAGTCCAGGCAGACGAGTTTATTCCCGGCCTTGCTTCAGGTCAGGACAAGAGGTAATCGTTCGTGTGCCTGGCCTTGCTTCAGGTCCGGGCCGCAGAGGAATATGCAAGTCTATGCCACCACATGCAAGTCTATTATCGCACAGTTCTGGGCAGGGCAACCGTTCTAGCCCTGTCCCTTTAAAAGGTCCTGCCCGACGCACAGCCGGTCCCAAACGCACCGTAGGTAAGCCCGAGCCCTCGAGCAGGGTGGGCAACAAACACATTAAGCCAAACCCAGGCCCTAACTCCAGGCGGGGCAGGAAATAGCAGCCAGGCCCTGAGGCAAGGCATGGCCGCAAACAAACACAGGTCTGTAGAAGTGCCTTGTTAAGGAGCGGGGCAGTAGGGCACCTGCAGCAGCGGTGAGGGGGAGACTGCCACCCACTTAGGGGGTGGCAGGGGGGCACAGACCCACCCACCTCACTGCACCCCGGCCCAGGGGCCCTGAATGCTGGCTCAGCAGGGGCTCCAGCCCGCAACTTGCTGGCCGAGGACCGCTCTTGGCCCGGGCTACCCCTGGGCCACTTCTTGTCTCCCCCTTCCCAGGTACCTGTAGCTCCAGCAGGTCCATCAGGGAGTCGAAGTGCTGTCATCCCCACAGTATCCGGCTGGCCCAATCCAGGGGTCAAGGGGTTGGAGCTTTGCAGCGTCCCGCACGCTCATCCGGCCTGGCGTTCCAGTACCCATCGGGGGTCCAGCCGGTCCACCAGGTCGGGCCCATCCTCTGGGTCCACAGGTAGTTCTACTAGCTGGCTTGGCCAGGCCTCAGTAGTCCTGGCAGGGAAGCCTCAGCTAGCCTTCGGAGAGATAGCTGAGAGAGACCAAAACCAGGTCTCAGTCTCCCCAAACAGGAGCTCCGGACAGGCCTCCATTTCCTTCAGAGGCTGGGCCCTGACAGAGCTCCCCAGCGACCTTCTTATAGTCCTAGCCCCGCCCTTTGGCTTCCGGTCAGGTGAGGGGCAGGGCTAGGCTGGGCCCAAAATGGCTCCCAGAGGGGGTCCCCCGCCTTCAGCTCAATAGGCAACCACTCCTCTGTTCCACTCCACTCCTGAGAAGGAGGAGAAGCAGCAGGGTGCAGGGGCTGCCCTCTTCCTTCTCCCCACCCTGGTTCCTGCTCTTGCACTTGTCCCTGCACCGGCCGGAGGCCTCCCTCCCTACCTACCCAGCCGCCTGCCTAGGCCTGCTCCCCAGACATTGCTCCAGCTGCTGCACTCCACCACCACTGCTACCACCACCTGCTGCTGCCGTTGCCGCTGCCTGAGGGGAAAGGGGGGGCCTGCCGGCTGCCCTTCCTCTCCCCTCCTCCGCTCCAGAGAAGGAGGACCCCACCAGCACCCACCACCCAGAGACCTTCCCCTGCTGCCTGCCTGCTGCTGCTGCTGCACCTCGCTGAGGGGGAGAAGAGGAGATCACCACCATCTGGAACAGTGGAGGGGGTTTGTTTAAAGACTGAGCTTTTTTAATCTGCTCCAGGGGTGGTGGTGAACTGAACTGTTGAAAGGGGGGCTGGGGGAGAGGCCCAGAGCCCTCCCCCCAGTCCAGCTGCGCGCCCCCCCCCGCTGCCAACGCCCCCTCCACTGCCCCTCACCACCTGGACTGTCTCTTCTCCCCCTGGCGGGGTTTGCTGCCCTGCCTTCCACCTGGGACTCTGCCACAGCAGTGGGCGAGGTCAAGCCCCACACAGCGCTCGTGGGTGTGCTCCCTTCCCACCCCCCCCCTTGGACTTGGCCCCGGCCCCCCTCCCTCAGTTACATTTGGCTGGGGGGGGGGCCACCGTCACCTCACCTCAGGTCACCCACCCTACCCCAACAGCTTGGTCTCTCCCCACTGCCTGCCCCCCCCCCCCCTGTTAGCTTAGATTGTTTCTTTCCCTCCCTCCCGCCTCAAAGATATTTACCCACCACACCTGTTCCCAAAGTTGTTATTTGCCACACCCCTGCCCTTGCTAGCCCAAGTGTGTGCACCACCCCACCCAGCTGTTGTTTTCCCTCCGTTTTACCCCCCCCAGTTGCCCGCCAGCCCCTGAGCACTACCCAGTCTGCCTTGTCCCAAGCGCTTGTGCCCCATCCCTCCCCCCCGTGACGGACCGGGCCGTGTCTGGGCACAGCTGAGGGCGTCCGCTCAGGGCGAACTGCTCAAATCCGGGGCTCCTTACAGCCCCTGACTGGTGACCTCTCCACACAGGCCACAAACCAGTCCCACAGAGCGCTTCAGCTGCCTGCCTGAAGCCTCCCGAGCAAAACCCCTCTGACACCCCAGCAATATCCGTGCCCCAGATGGCCCCGGGCCTATACACAGGTGGGGGGTCCTAGCACCCAATCCCACCTACCCCGAACAAGTCCTGTCCGGTTCCAAGAAACCAGCCACAGATCCCTGGTCAATTTACCCTCTGGACCTTACCCACAAATCACGCTGAGCCAATCCTTTAGCATCTAACAACTAAAGGTTTATTACTACAAGAAAGAAAAGCCTGAGAGTAAGGTTATTAAAGTACAGTACGTTACATGCACCGAATCTCCCAGTTCTCGATGCAGGCTCTAGCAGAGATGTTGCAGCTGTTGGTTTAAAAGTTCTTATTGCACATCCTATGATCAGGATGGGTTCACAGGTCTTCCGGGCTCTTCAATCCCTGCAGTGCTGCCTCTGGGATGAAGTGCTGAGCTGAGAACAAAATGGCATCGACCGCATGGCCTCTTTATACCTCCTTCCTGGCCTCTTCTGGTCTCAGCCGGTCACCTGGTCCTCAGCCTCTCTCTGCTGGCAGCTCTTGGGTCTCCGCCCTCCTGCTTTAGGTGTGTCCTTGGGCCATCAAGGGCCATTGTTCCACAGGGCTTCACTACTCAGCCTGTCCATAGCAATGCTCAACCACATTCAGAGAAACATTCAGCTTCCACACAGATTACAGATTCCTACCTACACACACAGACATTATACACTCACATAAATAGCGTACATAAGATCAACAAACAATAATTTCCCATTCAATACCCCACATGGCTCCCCCCACACCAGTTTCTGGGGCCAACACCCCCACCTAGGGGTGCAGCAGCGATCTGGCTGCTTCCCTCCAATTCAGTAATGTGACACCCCCCTTTTAGTTAGTCCCCCTGTTCATTGCACTTCCCCAACGGCTCCATAGCCCCCCTCCCCTTAGTATCCCAGTGCAGCCGGAGGAGCCGGCCCCCGCCCAGTACCCGTTACCCTGCCCCCTGTCCGCCCTGCCAGTGCCCTCCTCCTCCAGCCTTGCGGGGAGGAGTGGTTGCTGGCCTCTTGGTTTCCCTGTCCCTATCCTGCCTTTTTCTGGTTCCCTCCCTCCCAGCAACCAGTCGGCGGGAGGGAGTGGTTGCCCCCCCCTTCCTTCCCCCCCTCTTCCCCCCCAATTGCACCCCCCCTTCCCTTGTGTGTCCCTGCCCCCGCAATAGCGCCCTCCTCCTCTGCTACAGTCTCAGCAGGGAGGAGAGGCTCCTAACCCCCCCCCCCCCCCCCCACCACCACCACCACACACACACACACCTTCATTCATAGAATCATAGGACTGGAAGGGACCTCGAGAGGTCATCGAGTCCAGCCCCCCTGCCCTCAAGGCAGGATCAAGCTCCGTCTACACCATCCCTGACAGATGTCTATCTAACCTGTTCTTAAATATCTCCAGAGAGGGAGATTCCACCACCTCCCTTGGCAATTTATTCCAATATTTGACCACCCTGACAGTTAGGAATTTTTTCCTAATGTCCAATCTAAACCTCCCCTGCTGCACTTTAAGCCCATTACTCCATGTCCTGTCCTCAGAAACCAAGAGGAACAAATTTTCTCCTTCCTCCTTGTGACACCCTTTTAGATATTTGAAAACCGCTATCATGTCCCCCCTTAATCTTCTTTTTTCCAAACTAAACAAGCCCAGTTCATGAAGCCTGGCTTCATAGGTCATGTTCTCTAGACCTTTAATCATTCTTGTCGCTCTTCTCTGTACCCTTTCCAATTTCTCCACATCTTTCTTGAAATGTGGCGCCCAGAACTGGACACAGTACTCCAGCTGAGGCCTAACTAGTGCAGAGTAGAGCGGCAGAATGACTTCACGAGTTTTGCTTACAACACACCTGTTGATACAACCTAGAATCATATTTGCTTTTTTTGCAACAGCATCACACTGTTGACTCATATTCAACTTGTGGTCCACTATGACCCCTAGATCCCTTTCCGCCATGCTCCTTCCTAGACAGTCGCTTCCCATCTTCTATGTATGGAACTGATTGTTCCTTCCTAAGTGGAGCACTTTGCATTTCTCTTTATTAAACCTCATCCTGTTTACCTCTGACCATTTCTCTAACTTGTTAAGGTCATTTTGAATTATGTCCCTATCCTCCAAAGAAGTCGCAACCCCACCCAGTTTGGTATCATCTGCAAACTTAATAAGCGTACTCTCTATCCCAATATCTACATCATTGATGAAGATATTGAACAGTACGGGTCCCAAAACAGACCCTTGAGGAACTCCACTTGTTATCCCTTTCCAGCAGGATTTAGAACCGTTAACAACAACTCTGACTACGGTTATCCAGCCAATTATGCACCCACCTTATCGTGGCCCTATCTAAGTTATATTTGCCTAGTTTATCAATAAGAATATCATGCGAGACCGTATCAAATGCCTTACTAAAGTCTAGGTATATGACATCCACCGCTTCTCCCTTATCCACAAGGCTCGTTATCTTATCAAAGAAAGCTATCCGATTAGTTTGGCATGACTTGTTCTTCACAAACCCATGCTGGCTATTCCCTATCACTTTATTACCTTCCAAGTGTTTGCATATGATTTCCTTAATTACCTGCTCCATTATCTTCCCTGGGACAGACGTTAAACTGACCGGTCTGTAGTTTCCTGGGTTGTTCTTATTCCCCTTTTTATAGATGGGCACAATATTTGCCCTTTTCCAGTCTTCTGGAATCTCCCCTGTCTGCCATGATTTTTCAAAAATCATAGCTAAAGGCTCAGATACCTCCTCTATCAGCTCCTTGAGTATCCTGGGATGCATTTCATCAGGACCTGGTGACTTGCTGACATCTAACTTTCCTAAGTGATTTTTAACTTGTTCTTTGTGTATCCTATCTTCTAAACTTACCCTCTCTCTGCTTGTATTCACTATGTTAGGCACACCTCCAGACTTCTCGGTGAAGACCGAAACAAAGAAGTCATTGAGCATCTCCGCCATTTCCAAGTTCCCTGTTACTGCTTCTCCCTCCTCACTAAGCAGTGGGCCTACCCTGTCCTTGGTCTTCCTCTTGCTTTTAATGTATTTATAAAAGGTCTTCTTGTTTCCCTTTATGCCTGTAGCTAGTTTGATCTCATTTTGTGCCTTTGCCTTTCTAATCTTGCCCCTGCATTCCCGTGTTGCTTGCCTATATTCATCCTTTGTTAGTTGTCCTAGTTTCCATGGCTACCTTATTTTTATTGTTCACCTGTGGAGACATTAACATTCTCCTAGCTTAAACAATTACCAAACTATTATCCTTTCACTAAATTTTAAAGTTGCCAATTGATTGGGCCCAATTATTAACTTTTGTTGGTTTAAATTCATGCTTCTGCTTTACTTAAAATATCCTTTTATTAAAACAGCAATATTCTACATGCAATGACATTTGCAATACGTATCACAATGAAGACACACAAGACAAAACACAAACTTGGACAGAACACATTATGTCATGACCATGGTTTTTTTGTTGTTGGGGGGGTTTTTTTCAGTTGCTCTTCAGCTGGCACCAGCGCTTTCTGATGTTCTGAAAGACAAAGAAAACATTTCTACCCCCGTCAGGGTGGCACATTATATCTTAGAATACTTTTCCTTTACAGATGTCCTTGCTAATTTTTGGATCAACCTGCAGTTACCTGATTATATGCTTTTATTTTGCACACCAGCTTCAGAGGGTTTGAGTGGATTACTTCATTGTTCAATTATTAAGTTAAAGGTGGCATGCCGCGATTTCCCTGCGGATCAGGTTTAATGTGTGAAGCTATAAAGCTTTTCCTTAGCACAAGGTGTTGGACAGTTACTGTTCCAGCAAGCAAAAAGCTTTTCTTTTCCTGAAAAGAATCATATTCAGCTTTACAGGTTTACTTATTAGCACTATGTTGATGATGATAATAATAATAATAATAGCATTACATTTTCGAATAGGTGCTTTTGAATATCTTGTTTGTATTTGGACAATTTACTTCAGGGGACAGTGGATTTTATATTTCTGTGTAATAGCCAGGCAGTCTGTATTCACATGCAACTTTGGATCTGAAAACAAGCCAAAAGTGTTATCAACTCAGCCTTGAACAGAGACACAATGAAGTTCCCGAGCTTGGATTCTTAAAACAATTATTTTTCTTAGAGAGCAAATTTAACCTTGAGGGTTGAATGCATACATTTCATTCTTTTATGCATTTAACCAATTAAGTGTCAATAGAATTCCTTATTTCCCCTTTAGTAGCTTTAACAAAGTGTCTGTAGCCAAATGTTTGAATTTGATTGTTTCTTTGCCTGGATTATTGAAAGAGGCTGCAAGAAACAGAGTCATTTTTCAAAGCAGGTTTCCTTCTCGCACATTACAATTGCTTAATTCCTTCCACTCTCCCACAGAGTCACTTCTCACCTTCGCATACCCTTAATCAGTTGCTTTGTTCGTCATATGAAAACTTTCCTCATTCCTATTAATTTAACTTTCCAATGACTGTATTACTGCTTTCCTTATTCCTTCTACTTTGCCCATAGGGCTCCAAACTTCTTATCCTTATTTCACATGCTTTTTCCTTCTATTGTCTTTCTTGATTCCTGCTAAATGGCTTTATTCAAATATTTATTATTGAAGTCAGCTAAGAGTAATTTTTAAACTTCTTAGTACAGGGGGTTTTCGTAACAGCCAAGCTGCAGCAGGGTTGATCTATGCTGCTGGCTCTGGGGTGGATCACTCCCCCATGCTCTATGCCGCAGAATGTGTCTCCTTGTTAGGGCAGATTTGGCTTTCAGTGATTACATCTTCAAATTCAATTTCTACCGGTTGACTTAGGGTGGCTTTTAATTTACCTCCTCCCACGCCCTCGAGCCAAACATAACGGCATGTGAGTGGAAGGTTTTGACTATTTATTAATATTTTGCCTGGCCGACCTCCACTCGTGCGTTGTGAGACATCCTTGGGTTGCCTGTGGCTCCAGCCGGAGAGGCTGCTGTACATCTTTTGTGCCTCCTCTCTATCTTCAATGATGTACAGCAATGGCCCGTATGGGGCTGGGCATAGAGAGGAGTAGAGGGGTGATGTTGGGCCAAATTCCCCCCTTAAGCTTGGGAGAGGCGGTGCAGTTGATATGGGCGCGCCAGCTGAGAAATCCTTTCCTCTCACTCCTGGTGCATTCTTTTGGCACAGAGGCGCTACTGCTTGTGAGTTATGTTTCTCACTGTAGGGAGGATTTTTGCTTTTCTGAGCCTCAATCTCATCCCTCAGGGCTTTAATTTCTTTCTCTTTTAGTGTGAGGGTTTTTAGCGATGTTATTATTACTTTCTTGATGTTTCCACTTTCCTTTTCAGTTCCCCACTTGATCAAATCCTTCTGTGCCAATCTGTCAAATGCTTACAGGTCCTTGGACCATGATGCACGTACATGTAGTACGCAGGGGTGCCTTTCGGCGGGGTGGGGGTATGCTTAGACTGACCCCCACCCAGTTTAGTCACTCAGGGGAGTATCCTGTCCGCTCCCTGTCCGCTCAGTGGCTCATAGGAAACTAACTCTACACACTCCAAAGAAGGGGTCTGCTGGGTCTAGAGAGTCAGACCTTAGCAGCAGCTCATGAAATAAGGGGAGTCGTCACTCCTTCACATATCCGCTCGGTCTTGAGGTTCGCTGACCCCCCGCCCCCTTGCGTTCAGAACTCCCTCGTGGGGTAGTCCTGGTGCAGCTGGAATCAGCTTAAGTCTCAGACCTGGGCAGCGGCATTCACACTCCACTCATTACATTCAAACTCATTCACTTTCCACAACAATTTTATCTCTTTTTCTCTGTCTCTCTTTCTTTCTCTTTATATATATTTTTTTCACAGTATTTTACATTTTTCCACATGTAGATGCATCTCTCTTTATGGACCTCATCCATATTTGGGGCGGCAATCAACACTGTTCCCCCCAGAACCTCAGGAACCTATAGTTCGCTATGTCCGGACTCAATACAACTTTCCCATATAGGGGTGGTACCGTATCCTCAGAACCACATCAACTAACTCTACTTGGAGTGGCACTACAAAAATTCCCCAGAACCGCAATACTTAATGTACTTGGGGGCGGCAAAACACATTCCCTGGAACTGCTTTGCATCTGACCTTGTTGCTGATTCAAGAAGTTCAGATGGCGTGAGCCCAATGAGGCAGGCGGCTCCACGGGCAGTCCTCCCTCTGACCCCCAGTAGAGATTTCAAAAGGTCTCTTACTTCTCGTTTGGCGCCTTGGAGGTCAGCAGGGGGAACAGCCCGCAGCAGTTGCCTCGGTCTTCACCCGGCCGTTGCCATCTGAGTCACGGCACCAAATTGTGGAAGAAAACAAGCCTTCACTCTGCGTTTGTGAGCAACAAGTAGCCAGAAGTAGTTGTATTATGAGCTGCAGCAAGAGGAAAAACTGATTCGGACGGGGGGGAGGGTCCCCCCGCCAAGGCAGATCTTCGAATACAAGCAATTCTGAAGCAGTTTCTATACTGTCTATTAAATATAATAACAATAACAATTAGTCTCCTTCCCATTCCAAACACCAATGGCTAACAGTGATTTAGTTCCACCCAGATGCTCCTTATCTCAAGGTCCCTGCCAGAGTCAGGGTATGTCTACACTACAAAGTTAATTCGAAATAACAGCAGTTATTTTGAATTAACTTTAATAGCGTCTACACAGGCAAACCGCTATTTCGAAATAGTCGAAATAGTGGCGCCCTTATTTCGAATTTGGTAAACCTCATTCCACGAGGAGTAACACCAAATTCAAAATAGCTATTTCGAATTAAGTGCTGTGTAGACACTTAATTCGAAACAGGGGGCCTCCAGCCCTTCCCAGGGAGCCCTGGTGGCCACTCTGGGCACAACCAGGAAAACTTACTCTCCTCTCCCCCAGCCATTAAATGGGTAGACCCTGGCCAAAGTGCCTGTGCCAGCTCCAAGCCTGCCAGCCCAGAGCCAGCAGTGGCCATCGAGGCCCCTGACCCAGTGGCCCCAAAACATGAGCCAGCAAGTCACTGGCAGTCAGCCCTCCACTGCTCCTCAGGAGCAGTCTGCCAGCTCCCAGGCGCCCGACAGGGGCTGGAGAAGGTGGGCACCTTCCTGGTCCAGGGTGGAGATCATAGACCTTATTCAGGTTTGGGGGGGATGCCCCCAACGTCCATGAACTCCACACTAGATGGAGGAATGCGGCCATCTATGGCAAGATAGCTGCCAGCCTGGCCACCAAAGGCCACATGTGAACCCAGGAGCAGGTTTGCATGAAAATCAAGGTGGTCTGGTGAGACCCCCAACCCTGAGCTTCCCCTCCCCCTTCTTCCCCTTGCTTCCCCCTTCCAGCTTCCTCCTCCCAGGTTTCCCCCTCCCCTCTCCCACCCTCTCTCTTCCCCTCTCCCACCTCCTTTTCCCAGTCTCCCCAGAGGTCCATCGCCCCCCCCAGTTTTATTCAATAAACCCAGTTTCTATTTTTGAACATACGTGTCTTTTGTTTGACATTAGGAAGGGGGGCTAGGGAGGGGTAAGTGGAAAGACGTGAGGGAGGAATGGGGCACTAGCCCCAGTGGGGAGGACCAGGGAGGCTCTGAGGGGTGGACACTCTCCTGCAGGGCCTCCTTGATCCTGACAGCCCCTCGATTGGACCCCCCCCCCAGATGGCAGCCTGCAGCAAGTGCAGCCGGGCTGATGGCAACGACCCCACGAGATGCCCAGGGGCAACTCTGGCTCCATGTTGCCAAGTGCTGTGGTGTCCTGAGTGCAGGCACTCAGGGCACTCCAAGCCAGGACTGCTTTGTTGTCCCTCATCGAGTTAGACAAGCAAGCGGGGAACCCTGAGAACTGTCTGTCCAGGGTGGGGGACGGGTCCCTTTAAGCACGGAGCTCAGTTAGCCTCAGGCAGCAGCCCCACACTCTAAGTCCTAACCTGATGCCCTGCCGGCACTGGTTCCGGCCATCCTTAACCTCGGTTCAGGGTCCACTCAGTGTGGACGTGCTATTTCGAAATAGTTTTTGTGTGTAGATGCGTTATTTTGAATTAGCTTAATTCGAATTAACCATTTCTAAGTAAGTTAACTCGAATTAACGCTGTAGTGTAGACATACCCTTGGAGACTAACAAAAATATAGAGTGTCCACTCTGCTCATCTGAGGAAGTGAGGTTTGCCCACAAAAGCTCACGATACTCTCTTACTATACTTTAAAAAGTTTTTTCCTGTGGGACAACAGAGTGACGTCATGCGTCACTCTGTATCCTGCAGCCCTTCCCTCTGCCCTCAGCTCCATGGCCTCCCCTTCTTCGTGGTCCATGGGAGCTGCAAGCCATGCAGCCTCCCCCATGCTGCGACCTGCCTCGGCAAGGGTGGCAGAAGCTGCGAGCTGCGTGACTCCTGGGGCATGTGGCTTCCCCCATCCCCCGTGCTCTGGGGCGAGGCCACGCAGCTGCCCTACTTTATCTCCCACCCCCCACCCCGATCCCCTATTGGCTCTGCGCTGCATGGACAGGCGGTTGCCAGAATTTAAATTGAACCACGCAGTTCCTCCAGCACACAGTTCCTAAGCTGTCTGGGATGGGGGGGGGGAAGGTGCGCAGAGCCTTGGCGGGGGGGGAAGAGTCACACACCCTCTCGGGGCCTCAGGTGTGTGTGGGGAGGGGGGATTCGTGGGAGTCATGCAACCTCTCAAGGGCTTGGGAGGGTATGCAGGACCCGCACAGCCTTGTGTGGGCTCGGGTGGGGGGAGGTGGGGACACATAGGAGCCTCATGGGGGCTTGGGTGGGGAGAGGGTAGCATGCAGGACATGTGCAGCATTGCCGGTGGTGTGGGGGGAGGGGGGTGTGGGGGGACAGGGGTGCATGGGAGCCATGCAGCCTTGCCCCTCGCTGGCAGGGGGCGGAGCCATGTGGCCTCCCCCCTTGCAGCCAAAGGAAGAGGGCTGGGTGCCACGCCCCCTTCCCCCTCCCTGCCAGAGGGAAAGGGCCATGCACCACATCCTCTTCCCCCCCCCCACACACTCCCCCCCATGCCAGAGGGAGAGGGTTGGGCCAGCTGTGGCCTCAGCCCAGCCCAACCCCCCCCCCCAGTGGCTGGAGGGAGGAGAGCCGGGGCAGGCCAGGGCTGCTACACCTCAACCTGGCCCACCCTGGTGGCTGGGGGGGAGAGCAGGGGCTGCTTATCCCTGGAGAGGGGGGTTGGCGAGTGTAACGAGCAGGGGGCACCACCCCGTAGAGTGAGAGAGTGTGTGTGTGTGTGTGTGTGTGTGTGTGTGTGTGCGCGCGTATATATATATTGGTAGTCTCTAAGGTGCCACAGGACTACTCGTCATTCCTTAGTAAGGTCACAAAATGAGAGACCCTTAGAAAGGAAGGTAAACAAACTCAAAAGAAAAAGGAAAGAGACTCTTGAAAAAGAAAATTCACCAGCATCAAGGACTGATGGATGGATGGATGAATCCCAGTAAATATCTATTTTATATATATAAATGGGTTTGGTGTGTAGTGTAGCAAAGAGTCCAAAACTGGGACTCATTCCCCGGGGATGGGAAGCTCTATCAGCCTGGGCAAGGGATAGCTTAGATGCCGGTCAGCTCCAAACCTCAGTGAGACTTGAGGGGGGGGGGACCCCTCCTGCAGTCAAACAATATCCTATCCCTCAGGTTGCTGTCCGGGACCTTTCCACTATCATAGAAATCCTGGAGCAGCGCGGTCTCATTGAAGCTGCAGCTTCCTGTGCCAATGCCCCAGTATGGCTCGTACGTAAACCTGATGGGTCCTGGAGGTTAACCATTGACTACTAGGAACTAAACCATGTCATTCCCCTCCTTGCTGCTTTGGTAGCCTGCCTCCCTGAAATGAGTGCCCGAAGCCAGCCAGAAGACTAAAGGTTCTCTGTGCAGGATGTTTCTAACGGCTTTTGGTCTATTCCTCTGGCCTCAGAAAGCCGATGGAAAACTGCCTTTGCTTGGCAAGGATCACAGTTCAGTGGCTGAAACAAAATACAGGACTATGTAGCACTTTAAAGACTAACAAGATGGTGTTAGGCCCTAGGAAAAATAGGCCTAGTGCAGTTATGCTAAAGCAAATGTAACAAAGGTTTCTGGGTAAGTCCCTGGGCAGAACTGGAGATAGGTTCAAGCAGGGACGCACCTTACACGCTTGCTCAAGTTGCAAAATGAGATAAGCAAGAAGCTGCATTTTTGTACCTGCTGTGAAGAGGAACAGTTTGTTTTGAGAACTGATAAGGAGCCTCCCTGTTTCTGCTCTCCCCATTTGTTCCAAACTCCCTGTTTCTGTTCTCCTTTGGCCATAACGAACTGTCTCCTTATTGCCCAGTACCTGTCTTTTGGGCTGATAAGAAATTGCTGATGCATTATGAATTGCTTAAGGCCATGATGTATAGTTGGCCAGGTGTCCATGGATACTAAAAGTTTCTAACCGATAAAGGAGGGTGGGTTGCTTGGGCGAATAGTCTATGACGCGACGGAACTGTCTATATAAGCCTACCTGTAAATGAAATCAGGGCTGGTTCTCTTTGGAGACGGGCCGCTCTCTATTGTTGTGTGCACCATTCAATAAAGAGCTCGTGATTGGATCTTGCTGGTGTTGCCTGTCTCTTTGCGGTCAGACAACGAACAGAGGCCGTCCGGGTTCGAGTCCCCGACAAATTTGGCACCCCAGATGGGACCCGTCTGACTCTCCGGTGCAGAGGATCGGACTCCGAAGCAACGCAGCGCGCATCCTCCGGTTTTGAGGAGCCTTGCCAGGTGGCCTGATCCCTGCTCCGGCGATAAGGCGTGTCCTGTGAACCAGCTGAGGCCCGCAGAAATCCAGCAACATCACCTACCCGTTGAGTAGGATCCAGGACCTCGGGGTTAAAGTCCCTGAAGTATTCGGGGTTAAAGTCCCTGAAGTGTTCGGGGTTAAAGTCCCTGGAGAGGTAAGCGAGCGCTCGGTATTGAGAAATTGGGTTAAGGATCCTTTGGCTGGTAAAGATGGGACAGGGCGGCAGTAAGTGCCCGGGGGACGCCCCGTTGACCCTGATCCTAAGGGATTGGAAGGACATTTCTGGAACGGCCGGTCAAGCAAAATCTAAAATGAAGGATTTGTGTCAAACACAATGGCCTTCACTCACTGATAATTTGTCCCCGGATAATGATTGGCCAGACTGCGGGATGTTTTCCGTAGAAAGAATGAATGCCCTGAGAGACATACTGGTAAATCTTAGACCCGGACAAATGGAATATTTATTTGTATAGTATAATTACAAACCAAAGGAATTTAAAAGGGCTCTGCAGGCTGTGTGTGTAGAAAAATCTGTTAAACTTCCCCCACCCTATGCCCCGGAGGTGGTAAAAAGAATATTCCGTACCATTTTTTCTATCCATCTGCCAACCTGGGCTGATGTGATTCAATTGTTAAATACCCTCCTCATGGAAAATGAGCATCAAAAGGTTAAAGAAAAGGCTGTAGCACATCACCAGAATCAAGCTTGGAGAGGTATGCCCACCGCTGAGCCTAACTGAGATCCAAATTCGGACGGGATGCAAGGGAAAAGTTTACCTGAAGTGGTTAGCATTGTGACGCGGGTGTACAATGAGAAAGAGAAGAGAGAGAGAGAAAGAAGGAATTAAGCGATTGTTGTTATATATGAAGGGAAACCTGCTTTAAAAATGACTCCTTGTTTCTTGCAGCCTCTTTTAATTATCTAGGCAAAGAAACAATAAAGTTTAAACATTTGGCTACAGACACTTTGTTAAACTTATTAAAGAGAAATAAGGAATTCTACTGAAACTTAATTGGTTAACTGCATAAAAAAATAAAATCTATACATTGTAAATTTGTAAAACCTGCACCCTAAGGGTTAAATGTGTCTTCCAAGAAAACTAATTATTGTTTTAAAGAAATCCAAGCCCAGAAACTTCACTGTTTTTCTGTTCAAATCTGAGTTGATAGCACTTTTGGCTTGCTTTCAGATCCAAGGTTGTGTGTGTCTGCAAACTGCCTGTCTGTTCTGGAAAAGGGGAGCATGTCCCCCATAAGTAAGCCTGTAACATTGTATATAAGTCTTTTCAGGAAAAGAAAACCTTTTTGCTTGCTAAAATATTAACTAGCAAGGGTCTTGTTCTAAGAAAAAGTTTCTGTGGCAGTAAATTATTTGAAGCTTCACACAGAGAAAAAAAAAAAGCCTGGTCTGCAGTACAAGAAAGAAACTGAGGCATGTCATCTTTAACTTAATAATTAAACAATGAAGTAATTTACTCAAACCCTCTGAAGCTAGTGTGCAAAACAAAAGCATACCATTAGGTAACAGCAGGCTGATCAAAAATTAGCAAAGAACATTGGTAAAGAAAGTATTCTAAAATATAATGCACAACCCCAGTGTAGGTAGAAATGTTTTCTTTGTCTTTCAGATTATCAAAAAGTACTAATATTAGCTGAAAAGTAACTGAAGAAAAAAAAACATGGTTCTGTGTCATGACATAATAAGTTGGTGTTCTGTGTTCTATCCAAATTTGTCTTGTGTGTCCTAATTGTGATATATGTATTTCAAACATTGTTGTGTGTACAATATTGTTGTTTTAATGAAAGAATAATTTAAATCCCTTAAATAATTTTAACTTTGTGCTTTACATAGATGGTTTTTGCTTTTCTAATTCTAGTGGAGTTTTAGTATCAGACTATGCAGTTTGTACTGTCTGGAATGTAGAGGAATCTGCTCCTCTACCTGCTGTTTTTCCCTTCTCTCCTATGATTACCAGCTCCTTTGCCATCTCTTTCGGAACTGGCCCTCCTGCAAGACCAAGCCCCAGAATCGGGAAAGCAGGAGTGGAGACTGGCAGGGTGCACCTTGCACCCAGACCACTACTGGCGCAGCTCTGATGGCCACATTGTTGCCCCAGTGGTCTTGCTACTTCACCTTGCCTCCGTGCTCCATGGATTGTTACACGTTGGCAAAGGTAAAACAAAATTAGTTTGCTCCCAAATTCTCCCAAGCAGCCAAAGATTATTGTCTGGCTTGCCCTGTCTGCCAAGCCCACAATGTGGGTAAACCTGTAAAGACAGTCCCGGCAACCAGACCTCTGCCTTTGGGACCATGGCTGAATTTATAAATGGACTTTATTCAGTTGCCTAAATGTCAATCTTTTGAATATGTGTTAGTTATTGTTTGCTTGTTTTCGGGATGGGTAAAAGCTTATTCCCTGCAGGAAAGCTGATGCCATCACAGTGGCAAAGAAACTTCTAAATCATTACATCCCATCATGGGGAATACATTTTGTGATTTCCAGTGATAAAGGTACCCACTTTACTGGACAAATTGTTTAAAAACTGGCAAAGTACTACTCTATCAGACAAGCACCGCACTGCGCATGACACCTGGAGAGCGCAGGAGCAGGAGAGAAATGAAACGGGATTTTAAAGAACAAACTTGCAAAAATATGTAAGAACTCTGGCTTAACATGAGTAGAAGCACTCCCGATTGCCCTAACGAGCATGAGAGTGACTCCTAATCGGAAAACTGGACTCAGTCCACATGAAATTGCATGTGGCCGACCTATGAAATTGTTAAGCAGCCAAAAAAATTGACCTGGCTGATGCAACACTTATTAAAGAAAGCATAGTCAAGTATTGTCAGGAACTTATGAGGTGTGTACAGTCTTATCATTCTCAGGTTAAGGACGCCTTCCAGGAGGTCCTGACTGTGCCGTGCCATAAACTACAACCAGAAGATTAGGTTTGCGTGAAGGTTCACCAGTAGAAGACTGCCCTGGAACCCAGGTGAAAGGGTCCCTACCAAGTCCTTCTGACCACCCATACTGCTGTAAAGTGTGAGGAATTGTCCGCCTGGATTCACGCCTCCCACCGCTAACCGGTTCCAGTGCCTACACAAGTTGGCCCCAACAAAGAGCACTGCAGACCTGGTACCAGAAACCCAGGTCCAGAAGTAGACGGGGATCAGCGCAGGCCTGGTACCGGCAATCCAGGCCCAGAAACAGACGACGTCAGACTTCAAGGGAGCCACGCACGTTCACCCCACCGCGAACCGGGTGAACCAGAAGCAGACGACATTTGTGCCCAGGACAAATAGACTGCTACCCCTTTGGGCGACCTGAAGCTTCGACTTCGACTGAGGAAACCTTAGACTGGTGGTGTCCTTTCCCGGAAGGAAGACCTCGTTTTCTGGCCTGGGTTCTTATGTTTTTACTTTTATTATTTGTTATCTTTCTCTTTTAGTGGTATGGAATGTAAGAGCATCAGAGGCTAATACCTACCTGCGCTTTGCTCATGAAATGAAAGCTCGCATGCCTGCATTATGCAATGTGTCCTGCTGGGTTTGCTCCTTAATGCCAATGGATAGTCAAAAAGGCCTACCCATGATTCCTATTGCCCTTAGCGCAGCGAATATGACTTGGACTCCATCATAGAGAGATCCTTTGGGCACCCAGAATATAACTTGGGAGAATGCTGAAATCCATACAGACAAATATCTGTTGGTCTGGCAACGACCCGGTAAATGGTGTCTTCTTAAGGGATCCTCTACGCTTAACACCTTGTGGGTTGGTGAAAGTGAGTGCGAAATTTATTATAATATCTCACATATTGGGTATCAATTTGAAAAGATAGAAACACGATATAACTTTTCACGCCATGGGAATCAAGTGGAAGGGAAGAAATTGAAATATCTAATCCCCAATGGAGTCTCTATCTCACTTCTCCCTACCTGGATGACTATAGACCCTTCCTTGTGTATCCCATTTCAAGTGAATAATTCCTATAACTGTTCTCCCTTAAATTGCACTCACTGCGATCAGGGACCTGATCACCGATTGCTTTGTGCTTGTTATTTTCCTGATAGTCCTCTAACACCGGTTGCACCCCGTAGTTGGGCACCGTGGAACACACCCTTATTTGGAGTATACTGGGTGTGCGGTAACAAAGCATATTTGACCCTTCCTCCTTCATGGAGTGGATCCTGCTACTTGGCCTGGTTGGAGCCACCTGTTGTTTACCGCCCTCATCTCCCTACTGGAAAGATTAGGAATATGAGGGACGCTGAGACAGATGCTAAAGAATCTCGCCCTCCTACCTGGTGGGCTGTGAATGATTGGACAGGTGTTTGTGCGGCATTTCCCAATGCTTGTGGAGGGGCCTTTTATCGAATAGGAGAGGGAGTACAATTTGTCCAATGTACATAGCAGATGGACACTTTCGGCACATGATAGCATAGATTATATTTCTGGATGCGCAGGAATATGTGTTCTTGATCTTATAACTCACTTGGTTAGGTCCAATAATGGTATCAGCAGAGTGAATATGTGGACAAAGCTGGCAACGGGGTTTGTTGCAAGGGAAGGTAAAAGGGTTGGTATTAGTGTGGTATGTCCTGTGGTTGTTGGTAAGAATCATCTTGAGGTTAGGTGGTTGTCTATAGGAGACTATGGGTCTGTCTCCCAGAGCTTCTTGGAGTTTAGTGTCCTGTTCCGCACGGGACTTAACAAAGACTCCAGCTATCTTACCCATTACAAAGATAGCTTCCCCCATTATCACCTCTAATACTATTAACTCACAGACATCTCCCCTTCCCCACCTCTAATATCATTAACTCACTGGCATTCACCTTCCTCCCCCCCCCCCATCCCCCTCCTGTTCTGAAATGTGATTTGTCCTTTTCATATGTGTTCATTTTTTTAATTGTACCCTTTGGTATATATGGTTGTGACTATTTTCTTCCACTATTTGATCTGAGGAAGTGGGTCTGGCCCACGAAAGCTCATCATCTAATAAACCATCTTGTTAGTCTTTAAAGTGCTACATAGTCCTGTATTTTGTGTCAGCTACACCAGACTAACACGGCTACATTTCTACCAGTTCAGTGGTGTGTTTTACCCCAAGGCTACAATATGCTCCCACCCTATTCCACTGGGAACTCAGGTGAGTTCTGGCTGCACTGGGACCTGTCAGTCAGTGATGCATTCAATATGTGGATGAGATCCTCATCGGGGTGGGAGAGGTAGGAGGTAGCTGCTGCTATGGGGGAAGTTGTTCAATGTCTTGGAAATGCAGGATGGAAATTAAATGGGAGGAAAGCTCAGCTAGTTCAGACTTCTGTAACCTTCCTGGGAGTAACCACTGAGCCAGGAAGAAGATCCATTAATCCTAACTGGGCTGCAGTAATAGCCCAATAAAAGAAGCTAGAGCCCTGGCAGTGGGGCGAGGTAATTAGGCAAACTGGGTTTTGCAGAGAATTCATTCCCCGGTGCAGCTCTTTTACAGCCCTGTCAAGGCTGTTCCCCACTCTGGAACTACAAATGCAGAAGTGGGGGCCTGCAAGGGAGCTTCAAAACCTTGCCTCTACAGGCACTGGTTACAAACACTTCCCCCCAGAATCATAATACACAGAGTTCGGGGAATTTGCTGCCACCATCAAGTGCTTTTTGATCCCTAACCCCCGCCCCCAGGGGTGAACACTTGAAATCACCCCAGGGGCACCCCAAGCTCTTTCCCCCAAAAGAGCTTGAAAAAGAAATGAGAAAAAACAAGCTGCAGTCTCTGGTAGCTGACCCCTCAGTCAGAGACATGCAGATACAGACAGACCTTCCAGGACATAAGAATCACCTTAAAGTCTACGTCTAGACTGGCATGATTTTCCACAAATGCTTTTAACGGAAAAGTTTTGCATTAAAAGCATTTGCGGAAAAGAGCGTCTAGATTGGCACGGACACTTTTCTGCAAAAGCACTTTTTGCAGAAAAGCATCCATGCTAATCTAGATGCGGTTTTGCACAAGAAAACCCCGATCGCCATTTTCGCCATTGGGGCTTTTTTCTGCACAACAGTTTTTAGCTGTCTACACTGGCCCTCTTGCGCAAAAGCATTTGCAGAAGAGGGCTTTTTCCCGAGTGGGAGCAGCATAGTATTTGCGCAAGAACACTGACAATCTTACATTAGATCGTCAGTGTTCTTGTGCAAATTCAAGCGGCCAGTGTAGACAGCTGGCAAGTTTTTCTGCAAAAGCAACTGCTTTTGCGGAAAAACTTACCAGTCTAGATGCAGCCAAAGTGTTTTGTGTTACAAAACAAAAGCTATACTTGAGAAAGCAGACTTGGTTGCTAGATGTTAGAGCAACTGAGGAAAACAAATTAAAACAGAGAAAAATCTCAGCACAATGCTTAGATCAGTAGTCTCCAACCTTTTTACACCCAAGATCACTTTTTAAATCTCAGAACAGGCGAAGATCTACCGCCCCGCCCCTTCCTTGAAGCCCCGCCCTCTCTCTTCTCCTCCTGTCCATCACTTGCTATCCCCAGCCCTTACTTACACACTCTGATAAACAGTTTATTTTTAAATTATGCGATATATAAAATTAAAATCAGGTGTTTATAGTTATGAAAGAAATGGTCTGTTTTTATTCATGCTATTTAAATCTGAAATGAAGCACTTAGAATTATACATTTTGTGGGGACAGTTCTGCGGCTGGGGGCAGGGGAGAGGGAACAGGGTGCTGGGAGGGCAGAGTTTTGCAGCTGGGGACAGGGTGCCAGTGGATACAGAGTTCGGGGAGTGGGGACGGTACTGGGGACAGAGTTCTGTAGCTGGGGACAGGGGAGTGGAGTCTGGGGAGCGGGGACAGGGTGCCAGTGGCAGCAGAGTCACCTGCATCTGCCTCCTCCCAGGATTCTCCCCCCCCCCCCCCGCGGGAAGCCAGCACATGCCTCCTCCGGGCCCCCCGCGGCGCAGGGAAACCTCGAGCATGCCTGCCCTGGGGCTAACCCCCGCAGGAGCCTGCCTCAAGGGCAACCCCCCCCCATTCCGTGGTGGGGCCAAACCCCCGCAGGAGCCTGCACCAGGGGCAACCCCCACCCCTCCCGCAGCGGGGCCGAACCCCCCTTGCCCGGCCCGGCCCCTCCCCTCCCGCAGCACGGCCAACCCCCGCGGGCACCTGCCCCGGGGCCAAACCCCCCTCCCGCGGTGCGGCCAACCCCCACGGGCACCTGCCCCAGGGTCAAACCCCCCTCCCGCGGTGCGGCCAACCCCCTCCTGCAGCATGGCCAACCCCCACGGGCGCCTGCCCCGGAGTCAAACCCCCCTCCCGCGGCCCGGCCTGGCCAACTCCCTTCCCTCCCGCAACGTGGCCAAACCCCGGGGCCGACTCACCCCTCCGGCGCCGGCGGCGTAGGGAAGCCTCCGTACTCCTCCTCTAGGGCCAACGCCCCCTCCCCCAGCACACAACAGAGCTGTGGGAGGGGGAGCAGCCCGCACACTTCCGGAACCCCTGGAAGTGACGCGGGCTTCAGAGAGGATTTCCGTCCACCCCACGGGAAGCCGGCACTACACTAGAGGTAGGTAGTGGGGCTTCTCGGGGGTGGGGGGGAAAACGGGGGGCGGGGTTGCTCGAACGCCTCGCGATCAACTGGTCGAGGCCTCGTGATCGACCAGTCGATCGCGATTGACGGGTTGGTGACCACGGGCTTAGATGGTAAAGGGGGGAGAGGAGGCAGAGATTCACACAGAACAGTTCAAACTAAACCACAAAATAAAGAAAATTACCCTGAATGTGACTGGATTCACTTTTCCCTTTACTTCCAATTTTCTCTTGGTTCAGTCCACTCCCATGCCCTGAATCCCTTGGAGGCATGGTAGTCCTGCCTGGGTTTAAATCATTCTGTGTGTCTCAACTCCTGGTTTGTCTCTCCCGCACAAAGAAAGCAGGCGGGGAATCCAATTCAAATTCCAAGCCTGTAGCTCGATTGGCTCTCCTGACACCTTTGCTAGCTACCTGGGTTAACCCCTTAGTCACTGGGTGCTGGTCAGCACTCCTCCTGATCATGACATCCCCCCCCCTCCCCCCCAAATCACAGACAGTGCTGGACAGGCTGGGCCACACTGGCCATGATTTCTTGAAGGTCTAGGATAAAACATAGTAAATGTAGTGTGTGCATGTACTCATTAACTATCAAATACATGAGAATCAAACAGACCCCTTCCACATCGGTGGAGTACAATGACTGATATACAGGGAGAGTCCTAAGTAGATTTCTTTCAGAGCATCAGTTTTGCAGGGCTTCTTTGCAAAGACCCTCATGTAGTAAGATGAGGGCCTAAAACATAAGCCCACGCAGCACAGGCCTGGTCTGAGGCCTGAGGCCTCGCTAACAATGGACAAAACATGGCTAACATAAAGCAAAGCTGAGCTGGGGCCTGCCTCTTGCTTACAGCCCTGTTCGTGCCAAGTTCTGTAAGCTGAGAGTGCAAAACACTAATTGGTAATAGGCCCAGGTGCAGGACAGTAATTGGTACTGGGCATAAGTGGAAAGCACATGATCTCACTAGCTCATTAAAAAAGACCTTGGTACCCACTCCTCACAGATACAGACCCAGGAAAGGGTCTAAAATGATGGATAGAAATGATCTAATCAAACCACGAGGTACAGGGTGATGGGTGGTAACCTGATACGTCAGCAGTGAGGTGTGACTTGTTGTACCGGTATATAACGTGGTGTCTTGGGGGGATAGCCTTTGAATGACCTGGGGGCAGTGGGACCTCCCACTGATTGAGTCATTCCATTGTGTGAGTACATGTGTGTAGTGGTTCAGTAGAGTCTACTGACAACTATGACTGTACTTCGCTCTACAATAAACCTGGCCTGGCACCTTCGATCCTTATCTGGTTTGTGGTCTTTGGGGGCCCTCTTGGGGTCTCCTGTGGAGACTAAGCGCACAAGTCGACATGGCACACATCACTGAGCACACACACAAGCAGCCTTCTGGTTATCATCATCAATGGAGCCAGAGACCTGTGAGGTCACCTTGGCAGTAAATCCCGACCACCCTCCCTGAAGAACTGCACCTAATATCGTTGCTGACTCATTGCAACTGCCCCTTAACCAACCAAACTCTCAATCCCAAAATCAAATTTAGAACAGCGTGGGGGTCCTGCTCCAAAGCTCAATTGACCAGGTTCTGTGCATCCTGACAAATACACCACTGTAACATCCCAGGCCGGGTCTTGGCACTGCTGACAGGCCAAAACTCATACTCAAGGACAAAACAAAAGACTCTGGTAACAAGCAACCACACTCCAGCTTCTCAGCGGTCAACACCACACCGACCCCTGAGGAAACTGAGAGAGAAAACACTCACATTCACAAACCCGGAGCACACGCTCTAGGGCCGTGGTCACCAACAGGTCGATCGCGAGGCATCCTGTCCTCCCCGCCCCCATTTCCCTCCCACCCCTGAGAAGCCCCACTACCTACCTCCAGTGAAAATGGAGGTAGTGTCGGCTTCCCGGGGATGGACAGAAGTCCCACAGCTTAGCGCCACTTCCAGCGATTCCGGACGTGCGCTAGCTGCTCTGCCGGGTGTACTGCGGGAGGGAGCATCGGCTCCCTGCACCGCACAGGAGGGGTGAGTCAGCCCCGGGGGAGGCGTGCGCCCGCGGGGTTTCCCTGCGCCGGGGGGGTCGGCCCTGGGGCAGGCACGCACTGGTTTCCCTCTGGGGGCGGGGGAATCCTGGGAGGAGGCAGATACAGGGGACTCTCTGCCTCCACAGGCACCCCACTCCCCAGCCCCCACTCCCCAGCCACAGAACTCTGTCCCCACTGCCCTGTCCCCACTCCTCTAACTCTGTCCCCACTCCCCTGTCCCCAGCCACAGAATTCTGTCCCCACTCTCCTGTTCCCAGCTACAAAACTCGGTCCCCACTCCCTGAACTCTGTTCCCACTCTCCTGTCCCCAGCCACAGAACTCTGTCCCTATTCCTGTCCCCACTGGCACCCTGTCCCCAGCTGCAGAAACTTGTCCCCACTGGCACTCTGTCCCCTGCTGCAGAACCCTGTCCCCTGCCCCCCCAGCACCCTGTTCCCTCTCCCCTGCCCCCAGCCGCAGAACTCTGTCCCCACAAAATGTATAATTCTAAATGCTTCATTTCAGATTTAAATAGCATGAATAAAAACAGACCATTTCTTTCATAACTATAAACACCTGATTTTAATTTTATGTATTGCATAATTTAAAAATAAACTGTTTATCAGAGTGTGTAAGTAAGGGCTGGGGATAGCAAGTGACGGACAGGAGGAGAATAGAGACGGTGGGGCTTCAAGGAAGGGGCGGGGCAGTAGATCTTCACCTGTTCGGAGATTTAAAAAGTGATTTTGGGTGTAAAAAGGTTGGAGACCACTGCTCTAGGGGTTGTGAATAAAAAACCAAGAAGGGACAGCACCAGCCATGCAGGGGCATTGCAGACACACACACACACAACTCCAGTTCCTCAGCGGTCAACACCACACCGTCCCCTGAGAAAACTGTGAGTGAAAACGCCCACATTCACAAACCCGGAGCACACGCTCTAGGGGTTGTGAATAAAAAAATAATGACTGCTAGCACCAGCCATGAAGGGGGTGGCGTTTATGAACAATCTAATATGTACTATGGATTAGTCTCCTGCCTTCATAAGCTTACTACAACTGTTTGTAACTTCGAAAAGATTTTGCAAAAATCATGCATGGAGTTGTGGCAGCCTGTAATTTCAGGGGGTTTAGATGAAAGGATGGCTAGAAAAAACATCAAAAGGGCAAAAACTCTTATGAATAACTTAAAAGGCTTTAATTTTCTAAATTGTAGTTCTGAGCAGGCATGACTAGTCGTGGAAAGGGTCCGGGGTAAAAGGGGCATCCTCAGGGCTTCCCATCAGATAAGTTGTAAACAAAAGGGGGGACAGCATTTGGCAGATAAATGGGTGGCTGCCAAAAAGTTCCAGGCCAAGATCACTGCAAATTTTAAAAAAAAGGCTAAAGAGGTTGTCACATTACTGAATTGGAGGGAAGCAGCCAGATCGCTGCTGCACCCCTAGGTGCGGGTGTTGGCCCCAGAAATTGGTATGAAAGGGAGCCATGTGGGGTATTGAATGGGAGCTTGTTGTTTTCTGCTCCTGTTTTCCGGTCCGTCACAGTGGCGTAGTCGGCAGGATCCACAGATCTTGGTCAATTGAGCTTTGGGATCAGGACCCCACGCTGTCTAAATTTGATTTTTGGTTTTGAGAGTTTGGTTGATTAAAGAGCCGCTGCAATGATCCCGGATTTGTGCTTGGGGAGAGGCATTGCCTTTAGGAAAAGGGCCTCTAAACTAGATCTGGTAGTGCTGTTACTAACCAGAGATGTGGATGAAAGGGAGCAGAAGCAAGCCAAGGAAGCTGCTGAAAGAAGGCAGAAGGCAGATGAAGAAATTGCTAAGAGACAGAAGGAGATGGATCGGGAACTGGAGGAGAAAAAGGCAGAATATGCTGAGAGGCAGCGGAGGGAAGAGGTAGAGCATGCAAAGAAGATGGCCCTAGCCAAGGAGGAAAATGCTAGACTTGACCTCCAGCTTAAGAGACTAAAAGAACAAGAGAGACTGTATTCTCCTGAAGGTTCAATGTATAACTCTGTGGGTATGCGGTGTGCTTATGATATGGCAGACGTATTTTGCCCAGCTGATGTGATGACCCAACCCCAAAGCATGTGTGAATGCAAACCTTTTGTGTTACCTGTAGCTAACAGGGAGGTTTGGGAAGGGGGTGCATGTGGGTATGGAAAGTTTCCTGGAGCTGGTCAGTCTCCCTGTAACCAAGGGGAAAGTGTCTCTACATGGGTGCCTGTGGCAGATGGCTGTGTGTCTGTGCAGGGGGGCAGTGAGCCTGGGGGTGAGGGCCCGTCTGATGCCTCAGAGGCGAGGCTGGAATCAGAACCAGGGCAAGAAGAGCCCAGAAGTCAGGGAAATGTTTCTCTGGGGCAGCCTGGAGTGGCTGGCCAGAGGGAAGTTTTAGTTGAGGAGTTGGTGGCTGGTGAGGTCTGTGGAATTGAACCTGCACAAGTTGAAATTGAGTTGTGTGAAGCACAGTGTGTGCAAGCTGGCAATTTGGCTGGTGGAAGTAGCAGTGGGGCAGTAAAGGAAGCTGTCCCAGTGGCTAGCTGTATGCCTGAGATTAGCCAGGGGTGTTGGGACAAGGGAGAAGCTGTCTCTGGTTGTCTGGCTGTGTGTGGGGAAGAGTTTCTTCCTTTGTCTGAGGAAGGTGACCCACAGCCTGTGAAGGCTGAGAGCAGTGTTGTTGTCCCAGAGTTGGGTCTGGATATGGCTAAGGCCCAGGAAGGGGGTGGCCCAAGGTTTGTGTCTGCTGGGGAGAGGGATGAGGTGACTCAGGTAGAGTCAGTCAGTGTTTTACCAGAACCCCAGAGACCAGACAGTGGTGACCCTGATATTGTGCCTGATGCTGCTGTGTTGCTGGAAGAGGGGGGAGCAACTCTGTGGGACCAGGGTGACCCCTTAGCCCAGGCACAAGGAGAGATTGAGGGCATGTTGACTCTGGAGCCTAATGATGGTGTGGAAGTTTACAGCCATCTAGAGAGCTGCAAAGGGGGAGAAGGTGTCTCTGACCCTGTATCTTGTGAGTCTGTCTATGTGCCTGAGAGGGGATTGTTTGTGAATCCACCAGAGGGGCTGGAGATAACTCAGGGAGTAAGGGAATTGCAAGAGGAGTTGGTTGTGGCTCAGCAGGGCAAGGCTGCTGCACATCCAGGGACGGGTGAACTGCTGCTTAAGGAAGCTCATAGGGAGGAGAGTCCTGGCAGTGCTTGTAGCAAGCAGGTTGCAGTAACTGAGGGAAGTGACAATGCCTGGCTTGGAGAAGGCATTCAGGGGAAAGCTCTGCCTGTAAACGGCAGCAGCTTCTTGTGTGAGGCACTTGTTCTGGTGCCTGACAGACAGAATTTGTCTGTTAGCAGTGACTCCACTGACTTGGGTTTAGGGAAACCCAGTGTGGATGGTGTTGGAGAGGTCTCAGAGGGACTGAGGGTTGTTCCAGATGAGGCGGGAACATCCAGAGAACTGGAGCAGGCTGCTAACCCAGTGACTGTGTGTGACCAGCTTGCTGGGAAGTCAGTGTGTGGGGGACAGGATTGTTCCCAGGTGAATGAGGAGAGTGGGAACTTAGTGTCTCAGATTCAGGAGGAGGACTGTGTAGCTAAGTATGCAGAGCAGAACGGCTGTGTGGTCACTCTCCCTAGGAGGCAGGAGATGGCAGTTACGCTCCCATCTCTGGACATGGTGGACACTCATACTCAATCAGGGAGGTGGATATCTGGTTCCATGTGGAAACAGAGGTTAGAGAGGGACAGAGGAGAGACTTGGGAATCTACAGCTCACTGCTGTTACCCCACTGAGTGGGGGAAGGGGGAGAATTCCAGGGCCATTGTGAGCCAGGGAGTCACGCCCAGCCAGCCCATTGTCTTGGTCAGGCCAGAGCTTTCAGGCCTGGAGCCCAGAGGACAAGGGGGAGGGGCAGGACCTGCTTTGGCCAAGAAGATTTGCAGTTTAAACCTGAAGGGCCAAAACTGCAATGGTGTGGGGCCAGAGAAGGGGCCTGATGGAGAATGTTAATATACACCTGAGATAGGATTGTTCTTGTTACTGATGTTAATTCTTGTAACCAATGTATTATTGTTGCAGAGAATTGTAACGGTATACAGTGTGCATGAGCTTATGGAAATACCATGTAATCTGTCTGGAGATGTACCAAACGACAGACGGTATGTAAGGGGACATTGTGATGTTGCTATTTCGTGGTTAACACTTGTAACTGGTCTTGGAACTTCTTACAGGACAAAAAGGGTTCCAGCCAGAAGGTCCTGTGTAAGAAGGGAAACTGAGGCACACCACCATTTTGTTGGGGGAGGCCTGTGATGCCCTCAGTGATGTTACTGGCATCACTTTCTGCGTCAATTTTGCGTTGGGGATGTCACATTACTGAGTTGGAGGGAAGCAGCCAGATCGCTGCTGCACCCCTAGGTGGGGGTGTTGGCCCCAGAAATTGGTATGAAAGGGAGCCATGTGGGGTATTGAATGGGAGATTATTGTTTGTTGATCTTATGTACGCTATTTATGTGAGTGTATAATGTCTGTGTGTGTAGGTAGGAATCTGTAATCTGTGTGGAAGCTGAATATTTCTGTGAATGTGGTTAAGCATGGCTATGGACAGGCTGAGTAGCAAAGCCCTGTGGAACAATGGCTCTCAATAGGCTATGGACACACCCAAAGAATGGGATTTGTCACCTGAGGGCAGCCAGCAGGGAACATAGAGATTGGCCTCTGACCAGGTGACTTGCTGCATACAAGAAGAGGCCAGGAAGGAGGTATAAAGAGGCCATGCGGTCGATGCCATTTTGTTCTCAGCTCAGCACTTCATCCCAGAGGCAGCTCTGCAGGGATTGAAGAGCCCGGAAGACCTGTGAACCAATCCTGATCATAGGATGTGCAATAAGAACTTTTAAACCAGCAGCTGCAACATCTCTGCTAGAGCCTGCATCGAGAACTGGGAGATTCGGTGCATGTAACGTACTGTACTTTAATAACCTTACTCTCAGGCTTTTCTTTCTTGTAATAATAAACCTTTAGGTATAGATTCTAAAGGATTGGCCCAGCGTGATTTGGGGGCAAGGTCCAGAGGGTAAATTGACCAGGGATCTGTGGCTGGTTTCTCGGAACCGGACAGAACTTGTTCGGGGTAGGTGGGATTGGGTGCTAGGACCCCCCACCTGTGTATAGGCCCGGGGCCATCTGGGGCACGGATATTGCTGGGGTGTCGGAGGGGTTTTGCTCGGGAGGCTTCAGGCAGGCAGCTGAAGCGCTCTGTGGGACTGGTTTGTGGCCTGTGTGGAAAGGTCACCAGTCGGGGGCTGTAGGAAGCCCCGGATTCGAGCAATTCGCCCTGAGCGGACGCCCTCAGCTGTGCCCAGACATGGCCCGGTCTGTCACAGAGGTAATGAGGGGAAAAAAAACAAAAAGAGATGCCCCCTACTGGAGGCTCTCAAAATGGCTTATCTGCCCTGCGGGGTGGTAATGAGTCTGTAGACGGGTCCCTGGCTAGTCCTGATGACTCTCACAGAGACCGCTCTGACTCTGAAATAGCATCTGAGGTAGAAGATGCCCCTGATGGTCCCATAGAGGAACCCCCAAGTACCTCTGAAAATCCAGAGTTGTATATGGAGAGAGTGAGAAGTTGGCAACGTGAACTACCTAGATTTGGGGGGTCAGTGTATTGTGAGGAATTTCGTTTTGTCAATCTTGAGCAAATAAATTCAGCTGAACAGGTTGTTGAAGCCATACATAGGGGAATACAGTTAGTTCTAGATGACGTTAATGGTAGGGTAGGCCCTGATGATTATGTTCAGTTACGTTTAGAGAGCCGTAATTTAACTGACCCCTTATTTTCAGTCAGAAGAACTAGGGATGAGCTCTCAGCTGGGGATTTCTTAAATCAGACCTCAAGGCTGTTACAGAGTAATAGAGAGTTACACCTCGATGGGACGTTACGCCTCGTTGTGACCATTTGTAGCCAGACAAGAACCCCCCTGTAACATCCATTTTTGCTTGCCTGGAGTATGCAGGGCACACAGAGCAGTAAAAGCCTTGAGCAGGAGGCTCGGGATATGCAGGCTGCTGTGACTCTGAATGGCTGTAAACAGAGATATGCCAATTGCTGACCAAGAGGCTGCAGAGGCGTGCCCTTGACTAAAACTCATATTGATACGAACACACAGCCGTCCGCGGGAGGAGGAATCTCTCGCCCAGTAAAAAAATGTCCAGTACTCACAATTTAGTTCTCTCTCTTGCAAGTGTAAATTAACTTGAAACTCCCTTGTAAGAACTGGCGCCACAAAACGGACCAGTACAATTTGGCAACTTAGATAAGAAAGAGGATACGGGCCCCCAGGGGTATAAAGATGGGTCCAGCAGCACATTTACTCTAAGTGTCAATCTACCATCTATCTGCTGGTCGGGTTAGGTGTTTGACCTCCCGAGGTTCCACGTGGACGCCCACCTCGTATTCGTCTTTCCTAGGAATTGAGGGACCGGCCTTGGCTTGACCCGCTGAAGTCGAGAGGCACAGAAAGAGGTAAAAATTGTACCTGGATGTGGTCCTTTGTCTTAAGTGTACACATAGATTTAGAGCTCTTTAAAGATTAAGCTGTCACTTGGTACCATTATTTCTATTTTCTATCTTTATTTTCTTTGTAACCATTTTTAAGATCTATATTTGCTAGCAGTTAAGAGAGCAGTAGCCATTGTAACCATATGCTTTTATAAGGTTTTTTTTAATAAACCTGTAACTGTTTAAGTTTTAACCTGACTCCTTCAGTTGTTGTAATAGAACCAAGCACAATTTAAAAGAACTTCAGCTGGTCATAAGGGACAGGTATAGGAAGAGCTTGGGCGTTTGGATCGTGTCACTCCCAGGTGACAGATCCATTGGGGCATCTCTCAGTCTTCCCTAGACTGCCCGCTGTGAAGGGATCCTGTATCCTGGCAGCTAAAATCTGAGGTGTAATAAGCTCTTCCTATAAACAGGGGCGTCTGTCACCCTGTTGGCTGCCCTCTGCGATGGGACCCTGGTCCTAGCAGTAAAGTCACGGACGTTAAACCCTTTTCTCGGTAACATACACACACACACTGTCCTGACCGTCGGCTGACACCATTGTAAAAAACAGGGGTGGGGGTGCTCGTAGAGTTTTAAATTCTATCCTTAGTAGTCAAATCACCCATAAAAAGAGACAGTATTTAGTACACCTGACTTACACCGGTACCAATTTATGTTTTGCAGGCGGGCTTTTGGCTGTCATGTCCGACCATAAACCTACGGACGCAGAATTGTTAGAGGGGGCGAGAAAGCTGCACAAGAAACTGGGGTGGTCAGATCAAAAAAAGGTTATGGTCAGTGACGTAGCGGCATTTGAGCAGCAATTAGGAGTCAGCATACAGGTGGTGCTTTATGCTGCAAAAGGTGGATGGGGCTTTTTTAAAATGGGGTCCAGTGTACCCCAAGACTTTTTTCATGCTTTTTCATGATGAACATTATTATGGGGTTCTGGATGTGAAAAAGTTGTTTGGTGCAAAAACTTATTGTGAGTTTTGCCACACAGTGTACAGTCACGACCACTGCTGCAGGTATCATTGCCGCCTCTGCTTGAGCACAACGTGCTCTGACAGCGTGGGCGTGCCGCTGAGGTGTCCTAGCTGTAGATTGTATTGTCAGTCCAAAGAGTGCTTAGCCAGACACATAGACTGCGCGTCGAAAAAACAAGTCGAATGCCTGTCTAAAACTTTGTGTGATGAGTGTCAGTCTTATGTGGACAAGCGGCACCGCTGTAAAGGGCGGCGCTGTAAGCAGTGTAAGGGCTTGCTTGTTGGCAACATAGACAGCCACCTGTGTTTTATGGACTATATTAAAAAGCCTAAATCATCAGAAAAGTACATTTTTTATGATTTTGAGTGCATGCAGGAGACTGGATTGCACATACCCAATTATATTTTTGCTTTGTCCCTAACCCCGGAAAAATCCTGGGAATTTAAGGGCAACAAGTGTCTTTCTAACTTTATTAAGACCTTTATTGTCAAAAAGTTCCGTGACTACACATTCATAGCACACAATTCCAAAGGTTACGATGCGTACTTTGTTGTGAGAGAGTTACTGAAGGAAAAGATGGGTGTAGAACTGATCACTCAGGGTAGTAAACTGATGTGTGTGGAAGTTAGGGCCTTGGGCATTCGTTTTATAGACTCTTTAAACTTCTTGCCCATGAAGCTTAGCAAGCTCCCGCAGGCAATGGAGTTTGAAGGCTCCAAGGGGTATTTCCCACTTTTTTTTTAACACTTTAGAAAATCAAAATTACGTGGGACCTATGCCCAGCGTGGAGCACTATGATGTAGACAGTATGATGCCTGGGGAGAAAACAGAGTTTCTCAACAGGTATCAGATCCAGAAAGATGAGACTTTTGACTTGCAGAAAGAGCTCGCGTATTACTGTCAACAGGATGTTAAAATTTTGAGACAGGCTTGTATGGTATACCGAGAAGAGATTATAAAAATGACAGAGATGGGGGATGTAGCAGAGAGAGGCCCTGGTAAATTCACCAAGATAAAACTGTATATTGATCCTTTCCAGTACATCATGCTGGCCTCCGTCTGCATGGCGATGTACAAGTTTATGTTTTTGGAGCCTAGCACAATAGCCCTTCTCCCTCCAGACAATTACCACAGGCAAAAAAAGAGATATTCGAGCCCATCTATTCAGTGGCTGATGTATATCTCTCACAAAGAAAATACACCGATACGGCATGCTTTACAGGGTGGGGAACTACAGGTAGGCCCCTACTTTTTAGACGGTTACGCCAATATTGACGGGGTGTGCACAGCCTTTGAGTTTAACGGGTGTTTTTTCCACAGCTGTGTCATCTGTTATTATGAAAAAGCCCAGAACCCTATGACGGGGACAACTTTTGGGTTTCTATATTATAAGACTCAGCTCAAGACTGACTATCTGAAAAGACAGGGTTTTGTAGTGAGGACTCTCTGGGAGCATGAGTGGGTGGTAATGCAAGAAACTGACAGGGATCTTGCAAATTTTTTTAAACCATGCTCAGTTGCCTCAGCCTCTCATGCCTAGGGATGCTCTTTTTGGGGAAGGACAAATGCTATCACCCTTTATTACAAACCTAACCCTAGGGAAGAAATCCACTATTATGATTTTACCAGCCTGTACCCTTTCATAAACAAAACCAAAGAATACCCTATTGGACACCCCGATATAGTTTATGACAACTTTGGACCCCTCACAAATTATTTTTGAATCGCGAAAGTTAAAGTGTACCCCACACGAGGCCTCTTTTTCCCATTGTTACCCCTCAGAGTGGGTGGCAAGGTTATTTTCCCGCTATGCCGAACCTGTGCGGAAACTGAGCAGCGGGAAACATGCACCCACACTGATGAGGAGAGAGCCATCCTGGGGACATGGTGCATGGTGGAATTGAATGTGGCCATAGCAAAGGGGTATACAGTGGCTAAAATCTATGAAATCTGGCATTTTAATGACAAATCTGACAAACTCTTTTCAGAGTACATAAAATTACACCTCCGTCAGAAACAAGAGGCTTCAGGGTATCCCGGCTGGTGCACAGATGAACAAAAACAAAATAAGTACGTTAACGATTTTTACCAAAAAGAAGGTGTGCGTTTACACCAACACGAGATCAGGTCGAACCCTGCTAAACGCCAAATTGCTAAACTGTTTTTAAATTCTCTGTGGGGTAAATTCGGCCAAAGAACAAACCTACCCAACACCAGCATCGTGAGAGACCCTGACGAACTCTTTCAGTACCTGTTTTCCCCCAATTACGAGGTTTCATCCTGCGAGTTTATCGACGATGAAACAGCATGCGTGTCTTGGAAGCACGCAAAAGACCGGTACTCTGTCTCTGGCAATACCAATGTTTTCATAGCCTGTTTCACCACCGCTTATGCCCGCTTAGAATTATACAGTCTCCTAGATGGGTTGCAAGAGCGGTGCCTATACCACGACACTGACTCAGTGATATTTGTGAAAAGGGAAGGTGACTGGAATCCCCCTCTGGGGGATTATTTAGGGGGCCTCACGAGCGAGATCCTGTCAGATCAACACATCACTGAGTTTGTGTCAGCAGGCCCGAAAACCTATGGGTATAAGCTGTCGGGAGGAAAGGCCTGTATGAAAGTCAAAAGGATTACCCTAAACGTAGCAAACTGTGAAAAGATCAACTTTGACAGTTTGAAAGATCTAGTCCTGGACTATTGCACGGGTCTGCAAGAAAACACCTCAAAAAAGATAGAGGTGCAATGACCCTCGATTGTAAGAAACAAAAATCAGTGGCAAATAGACACAAAAACCCTTTAAAAAATACAGAAAGTCGTTTATAACAAGAGGGTCCTAGGAGAAGGGTTTAAAACCCTTCCCTACGGCTTTTGAAAAATGGATACGAAGTGGAAACACCCCTCTTCTGCAATTCTCGCAGGGCCTAGCAACTGTGGGAAAAGTTACTTTATAAAAAACATATTGGATAATGCCAAACACACACTGTCTGTTATGCCTGAGAATATTGTGTGGTGTTACAGTTGTTGGCAACCTCTGTATAAAGAACTGCTCTGTAAATATCCCTTTATCAATTCTGTGGAGGGTCTGCCTAATGCTTTTGACGATGACCGTTTGTTTCCTACTAATAAAGTGAATCTGATTATCGTGGATGATCTGATGAACTCTGCTTGTGAAAGTGATGAAATTGAGAGAGCCTTTACCAAGTACGTGCATCACAGGAACTTGAGCATTATGTATATCGTTCAGAACGTATTTTGTCAGGGGAAAAAGAGCCGTACAATTAACCTAAATGCTAAGTACATGGTTCTGTTCAAAAACCCCAGGGATAAACTACAAATCGCTACGCTTGCTCGGCAAATGTACCCCGGCAAGGCTCAATTCTTTCTAGAAGCTTTTGCGGATGCTACCAAAAGACCTTATGGCTACCTGGTGGTGGATTTAAATGCCTCCACGCCAGAACCTTATAGACTAAGAACCGGTCTTTTCCCTCCAGACTGGCTGGTGGCTTATACTTTGAAAAGAACACCCGCCGGGTATAAAAAGAGATGATTTATCGGAAGACCCTTTTTAACAGCTGGGGGTTGCCGACCGAAAACATGTCTAGCTGCGTGAAGAGAAACCTGGCTCTTTTAAAATTACTTAGCAAATCACCCCTGCAGCAAAGGAAGGCTATACTGTGTTCGGCCTCTGACGGTTCAGTAGCGGCCATCTCAGAAATAGCACTCAATACCTTAAAAGGAAACGTGCCTTTGACGCAGAATCAAGTGAGCGTGCTGAAAAAGAAACGCACGCTTATAAAAACGTTGCCTAATAAAAGGGTCTCGCTTGAAAGAAAGAAACATCTGACGAAGGAGTCTGGGGGGGTTTATCGGCCCTCTGTTAAGTTTTGCTGTCCCTCTGATAACGGGGCTTTGAATAACCGATAATGGAGTATGCAGAAAAAATGTACCTGGTGCCCAGCCATCAGCTGGAGCAATTAAGGGCTCCCCCTCCAGTGGAGGAAAATATCAGAACAACCGTAACTCGCTTACTGGATGCTGAAATGAAGTCTGTTCTTCAAAGGACTGACTTAGCCAAATACGAAAAGGCTAAACGCTACAGCGCTGTGCTTCAGAGGTACCTAACGTACGTGTGGCAAAGCGATGCAGATAAAGGGAAAATAAGTCTGTTTCTACCAGAACAGAGTGAGACCGCCAAACCTCCAGAAACAGACTCTGTGGTTCAGGAGGTGTTGGATAACGTGAATAAGTGTTATAAGAAAAACGCCTCAGTGTTGCTAAATAAGCTGGGCCAGGATAAAACTATCGCTTCCTGGAATGATAAAGGTGCATTTGTGTACAAAGGCTCGGTGGTTAATGGTTCTAACGTGCTTGACTTAGTCAGAGCCGTCACCCAGACGCGTTCTGTCCCTAGCAGACATGTACCTAAAGGATGGGATGTGTTTATCAATGCCATGGCAGAACTAAACGCCCCATCTTCCATCATGGGCAGTGTGGACAACAGAGTTCTTTTGGAACGCCTGAAGGCCTCAGCCGCTGGGATGGATCGAGAAACACCGACTCCTTTTTTGCCATCTAAAAAACAAAAATTGGCTGAACTATCTGAATGGCTCAGTGTGTGAAGTTTGTCATGTTCTAAAAATAATTTTTGAACTTGATCACGTTTTGCTTTAAATAAAATACTTATATATACTATATATTTAATATATATATTAACTGTCTTGGTATTTTTTCTGAATTGTTCATTGTTTTTTTAAGAACAAAAATTAAGAAAAACAAACATCAGTTGCCTTTAAACCCCTCACCTGGGGTGCTTTATTGAGCAACATGGCTATGAAAGTCATTGCAGGATACGCATGTCTGAGTTTGCTGAAACATATTTTGAGCAAGACTAGGCATGCCCAAGTATTTAAATTTATTTTTTACAAAGTTCATCGCCATCTGGTCATTTTGCATTAAGTCATTAGAATACATTTTTTAAATCTGGTCAAAAGATAAACCCTTGCTACGGTAATGCACGAAAAAGATACAGTGATAGCCGCAGGCAACAGAGAGGGGGTGTTGTAATTGTCTAGTGTGAAACACAATGTCGGTGGCATTTTTGTTTAAAAATTTCATAATGCTTCTAGGAAACAATACGCGTTCGGGGGATGCCCATATGAATCAAAAAACTCTCCGCGGTTACGCGCCGCCAGATACAAGGCAAGCCAGTGTTAACCCGGTTGGTTGTGAGGGTGCGTGTTGACCACCAAACCTAGGGGTCTCGGAGATAACCTGCCACCAGGGAGCCAATCACAAGGGAACACATCCAAGAAATTCTCTTTTGTATAAGGGTCTGTAGATAAGACACGTGAGAGCTGCACGGTGTCCATCTTCACATGGAATCAAACAGAACGTTTCTCCTCTGATTTATCTCTATGACGTTGTCAAAAACCCCGTACACAATCATATTGACGGTGACTGTCAAAGCCTTCCCAAAGCGTATTTCTGCTCTGAGGTTCCCTGTTTTAATCAGCGAATAGTGGTCGGCGCATTCCTGGTCAGGAGAGAGATCGAAGGCAAACAAGGTGTAACCCTGTGCAAACTCCTCACGGTCAATTAACAGAGAACGATCTTTCATGTGTTTGCCTGCTGCCTGCACCAGATTCATGTATTCTATCACACAGCGACCGGACTCAAAGTCTGGTTGCAGAGGTTTGGTTGGTATCTGTTCACCATCCACATACAGGGCCACAAAATTAATATCATAATGTTTAAAGGGAAAGGGGTTTTTAGCGTAACTTCCGCTAAAGGCGTCATTATCCAAAACCCTAGGACAAGTATTTTGGGTAACTGTCCCAAGAACAAGTTCTCCTGGTTACTGACCCTGCTGCCTGCAGGGATGCTAAACACTTTCATTCCAACAGGGTATTTAGCGTTAGCGGTAAGCAGGGCCTCCGCATGCCCCAGACGGACGCCCGGGGCCACACGCACTTTCTTCACAAAGAGGGAGGCTGATACAATGCGCAGTTTAAAGCCCTCAGCCGCATCGTCCATTAAACAAAAGGCCTCTTTACTGCGAGTCAATTTAATTTTCACATCCACCCCGTTCAACAAAAGTTTTTCTTGAAAAAACAGGTCACTGTGTAGATGACCCAACAACTCTACTGTCCTGCTCTGGGACGTCAGCCTTGCACGCCTCACAAATCCTAGATTCTCACCATCCAGCTCTGTTTTTTTGTGTTGTCCAGGAGTGTCTTTGTAAAACAGTCGGGCGGAAAATTGTGTAGCGAGGGTGTCGTCGCTGTAATTGAGCACCGATTCGATAAAGGCCCTGTAAGGGTAACAGTTGTTGCTTTGGCCTACTAGGCGGTCTCCCAACGTAATGTCCAATTGACTGAAAATAGAGGCCACTGGGTAATTCACCAGGCCTACCGCATCCCTGGGGAGTGCAGTCCCATCTCCTTTTACTATCTTGCAACAAAGGTAGAGTAGCGTGTTGTTTAAATCCATATACTCTATGCCATTCCCTGCTATAAAAAAGTAGATGGGGGCAGTCTCTGTCACGGCTGACAGAGGCGGCACCTCGATGTAGATGCTTTTCTCAACACTATCTCAAACAAGTCTAGTTCGGATTTGGTGCACTCTTCTGACCCGCAGTGAACGAAAGCCATGTTGACTAAAATATATCTCTTTTACCAGGTACAGAGCGTGTCCTTTCTCCCTGACTTCCTCTTGGACTTTAGCTTATGGCCTGTCCTACGTGTCAAGGCTCTTCTTTTAAAGGGTTTCGAGGGGCCTGTGCGTCGCGGGTATAACGCATTTCTCTTTCTCTTCCTCCTTTTAATATACATCAGTTCGTGTGTGTTCTTTTTTGTTTTTTGTTTGTTTGTTTATTTTCCCCTGTGTTTCAGAGTGAGGCTTTTTTTTTCCCCACTTCCCCTTTGCCCTCCCCTTCATGGAGTTTGTGCTGTGATTGGCTATGATTGGTAGGGGCTGTGATTGGCAGGTGGAAACTGTTGGCTTCTAATTAAAGTTTGAATTCTAGAAGCCTCTGCTGATTGGCTGAGCCTTGGTAGGGGGAGGGGCTTTCAGGCACTCCAGGGCTTTATAAGGCAGTGGGCAAGCGACCAAGGAGCATCCCGACGCGTAGCAAGAGAGGCAAACCTGGTAGGAGACCGGATTGGCTTACAGGGGCAATCCTTGGTGAACTTAAGCACAAAAAGGAAGCTTACAAAAAGTGGAACCTTGGACAAATGACCAGGGAGGAGTTTAAATGTATAGCTCGAGAGTGCTGGAGGGTTATCAGGAAGGCGAAAGCGCAAATGGAATTGCGACTGGCTAAGGATGTGAAGGATAACAAGAAAGGTTTCTACAGGCCTGTTAACAAGAAGAAGGTGATCAGAGAGGGGGTGCGGCCCCTAATGGATGAAGGAGGTAACCTAGTGACAGATGATGTGGGGAAAGCTGAAGTACTCAATGCTTTCTTTGCCTCTGTATTCACGGACAAGGTCGGCTCCTGGACTTCTGCGCTAAGTGACGGAAGATGGGATGAAGATGGACAGCCTGTGGTGGGTAAAGAACAGGTTAGGAACTATTTAGAAAAGCTAAACGTACATAAATCCATGGGTCCGGACTTAGTGCATCCGAGGGTACTGAGGGAGTTGGCAAATGTCATTGAGGAGCCTTTGGCTATTATCTTTGAAAAGTCGTGGAGATCGGGCGAAATCCCGGATGATTGGAAAAAGGCAAATGTATTGCCCATCTTCAAAAAAGGGAAGAAGGACAATCCAGGGAACTATAGGCGGAGTGCCCCAAGGTTCGGTTCTAGGACCGGTTTTGTTCAATATCTTTATTAATGATCTGGATGAGGGGATGGATTGCACCCTCAGCAAGTTTGCGGATGACACTAAGCTGGGGGGAGAGGTAGATACGCTTAAGGGCAGAGATAGGGTCCAGAGTGACTTAGACAAATTGGAGGACTGGGCCACAAGAAATCTGATGAGGTTCAACAAGGACAAGTGTAGAGTCCTGCACTTGGGGCGGAAGAATCCCAAGCATTGTTACAGGCTGGGGACCAACCGGTTAAGTAGTAGTTCTGCAGAAAAGGACCTGGGGGTCGCAGTGGATGAGAAGCTGGATATGAGTCAACAGTGTGCCCTTGTAGCCAAGAAGGCTAATGGCATATTAGGTTGCATTAAGAGGAGCATTGCCAGCAGATCCAGAGATGTCATTATTCCCCTTTATTCGGCTCTGGTGAGGCCACATCTGGAGTATTGTGTCCAGTTCTGGGCCCCCCACTACAAAAAGGATGTGGACGCATTGGAGAGGGTCCAGCGGAGGGCAACCAAAATGATTAGGGGGCTGGAGCATATGACTTATGAGGAGAGGCTGAGGGATTTGGGTCTCTTTAGTCTGCAGAACCGAAGAGTGAGGGGGGGATTTGAGAGCAGCCTTCAACTTCCTGAAGGGAGGTTCCAAAGAGGATGAAGAGAGGCTGTTCTCAGTGGTGACAGATGGCAGAACAAGGAGCAATGGTCTCAAGCTGTGGTGGGAGAGGTCAAGGTTGGATATTAGGTAAAACTATTTCATTAGGAGAGTGGTGAAGCACTGGGATGGGTTACCTAGGGAAGTAGTGGAGTCTCCATCCCTAGAGGTGTTTAAGTCTCGGCTTGAGAAAGCCCTGGCTGGGTTGATTTAGTTGGGATTGGTCCTGTCTAGAGCAGGGGGCTGGACTTGATGGCCTTCTGAGGTCTCTTCGGCTACGTCTACATTGGCCCCTATTCCGTAATAGGGATGCAAATGTAGCACTTTGGAATAGGCAAATCCGCGGGGGATTTAAATATCCCCCGCGGGATTTGCATTTTCATGGCTGCCGCTTTTTTCCGGCTTGTAGATAAGCCGGAGAAAAGCGCCAGTCTGGACGCGATCCTCCGGAAAATAAGCTCTTTTCCGGAGGATCTCTTATTCCTGCTTTCAAGTGTTCTACAATATCCGTGTATAGATACAAGGAGTTGAAACCCCCTGTGATGTCTGCTGAGAAGGGACTCTTCTGGACACTGTGCCCGGGGGCCAAACCCAGAATGTTAGCTAGCTCCCCGAGGGTAGAAAACGTAGCAGTAGCATCGGTGGATTTAAGTCTACATTTTCTACTCACAGGGTCATAATTCATGATAACATCAGGAGGTCCAGAATGACGTGCCACAATGCTGTTCATATGTTCCAATAATTTGGGTATAGTTGAGTAATAACCTCGTCGTAGGATATAACTCCCTGATTTATCTCCAAAGGTGATTTGGAAAGGGGTGTCCTCAGTAATGTTGTTCCAACTGTGCGGATATTGTATTTCCACTAGCCCTACTTCCCAGGCACCCGGGAGATCCAACAGCTTTATTAGCTGTATTGTAAAGGCCGAGCCGGTGTTTTGGGGAAAAACCCCAGAGCTGGCGTTGCTGGGCAGAGTGATGTAGAAGCCCCCGTCCCCCATTTCTCTCCTTGCAGGTGGGATTGTTTTTATTCTCGCTTAAATGTTACAGAGTTGAGAAGCTTCTACCCAACTGTTAAATTTGTTGGGCCACCCCAGCCATTTCACCAATAGCTGCTTTTTTCTTCCTTTCCCTTTCTCTGCTAGAACTTTTTCAATCCTGTAAATCCTGTCTTGTTTGGGGTTCACCTTTTGTAATTCTTCAGGGTAAAACGACCCCGTCACTGTCTCACCCTCGTAATCTTTTAATCGGTAGACGGGTCTCTCACCCCTGGTTAAGGCTTCATCCACTATGAATATCTCATCGGTAAACGTTTGCTTTTAAAAAAAGTTATGAACACCTTTGGTTTTAGAGAGTCTCACGTGGTCCCCTTTTCTAAAAGGAACAATAGCCTGCTTTATTTTAACATCATCTCCATAAACAGTTTTCCAGACCTTCAGAGAATTTGCGGGGTTCACATCAGCAGGTCTGGTCTGTATAGTTCTGTGAAAGCTCCAGTTGTAACTCTTTATAAACTGAGCTAACACGTCAATGTAGCGAAAGGTATTGTGGGCTGTAAAATATCTCCACAGCCTAGATTTTAAAGTTCTGTTAAATCGCTCCACAACCCCCGCTTTGACTTCATTGTTAGTAACAAAATGGTGGACACCATGCCGCTTTAACAATCCACTTAAAGGTTTGTTTAAAAATTCTTTTCTCCGATCAGTTTGTAATTTTTGAGGCACGCGACCTTCGCTGAAAATAGCTTTAAAGGCCTTGGCTACCTCACTGCCCGTCTTGTCCTTTAGGCCTAAGGCCCAGGCATATTTTGATAGAATGTCTATTGCTGTTAAAATATACTTAAAACCGCTGTTGTGTTTGGAGAAGCGGTGCATATCCACCAAATCTGCTTGCCATTGTGCATCCACGTCTGAGACAATGGTCTTGTTTCTTTTAAAACGTATTCGAGCAGGCTTGTGCAAAGAGTAAGCGTACTGGTCTGAAAGCCATGATGTTACCTGTCTTCTGTTCAAAGTTATACAGTGCTTTTTGACTGCTTGAAACAGAGGGTTCACCCCACCAAAGCTGCCAGCTTCCCTGGGGGTGTAATATATTTTCTCTAACAGAGCTATCTGCGTAGACATGCCTGTTATTTGGGTTAGTAAAAGATGCTGTAAGTATGGAAGAAACACATTCACACCAACACATTTAATACAAGTTTTATTAATCACCTGGATTAACACACCCTTTTACAGCCGTCTGCAAATGGGCGCCATGACACCCCCACCACTATCGCTATTACGGAGGCCGAATTGACTCATTCTTCCACTTTTGTTCTCGAGATCCATGTGTCAGACATGAGCAAAAACAGCTGGCACAAGATAGATTTACTCCCACAGGATTACCAATGTGCAATTTCTCAAAGGCCTCTAGAAAGTCACCGTCGAGCTGTCGAGAAATTGTCAAAAACAAAAAATAGAGTAAGCTACAGCTGCTGGTTGTTAAATTCACAAAACACCCATGATGCCCCCAACCTCGATCTTTCATTTACCTGTTTCACTTCTTTTCCGTTCATCTTGTCCGACTCCTGGGAGCCGTGGGCACCTTCCTCCATAGGGTCGGATAACGAGAGGCTGTCTAGCTCGTCGGGCTGCCCCCTGAACGGTTGGGTTTCAGGGTCAGATTCTGGTGTATCCAATAGCAGTGGGGGCAAAGGGCCCCTTTTCGCCTCTCCCTCATCCTCGGAACTGTCGCTGATGTGGCGCTTTCTCCTCATGCAGTGGAAAGCCCTCGGCACCAAAGCAAAGTCCAAACTTCTGGTCGGGGTGGTGAAGGAGTCCATGTTTCTGCTCAGCGTTTGCACGATCTCTGAAACACGCACTCTTGGAACAAGATGGCCTCTTTTCTGTGGCGCTAGAACTTATGGGGAAGTGCTATGCTCTGATTGGCAGAGGGTGGCATGGGGAGCTCTTAGAGGGGTCACACGACCCACTTCTGGGCGGGTCAACCGGTCCTGGAACTGCCCCCCGATTGGTCAAAGAGGTTCGCGGGGAGGTCCTACAGGGGAAAAGCCCTTCCTGGTTGGTAGAGGGAGGTGGGATGAGCCCTTAGAGGGGTCACACAACCCACTTTCGGGCGGGTCATCCGGTCCCAGAACTGCCCCTCGATTGGTCAAAGCGGTTTGTGGGGCGGTCCTACAGGGGAAAAGCCCTTCCTGGTTGGTAGAGGGTGGTGGGGCGAGTCCTTAGAGGGGTCACATGACACCCTTTACTTCCAGTCACCTGTCCTTCTTGACCCCGGATGTACTACCCCCAAGGGCGGGTCTTCCGGTGACAGGGGTGCCCCGCTAAAGGGGTCAGGGTTAACGTTTGATTGATGGTAGACCCCTTATACTACTCCCTATTAATTTTTACATACCCCAACACATTGTCCGGTGAGTTTTTTAAATATCTTTTCTCATTTTCTTGGTGTCTCACTCTGGAATGAACAGCAAGGTAACAGAAATAGATGCCATTAATTTTTTTACTGTATTTTTAAAAAACTCAAAAAAGCGTGCCTCTGCAATACCCCTAAGAGCCTTCACTGAAAGCCATTCAAGCCAACAAAATTGAGCCATTCAACTACACCCATCTTTTTCAAATAGCCAGGAAAACTGATTGTCTCAGTAGCATGCCCTCACAGTCATCACATTTAAGTCATTTTGGACCAAAAGGCTGCAGTGATTGCAAAATGGAAGGGGAATGACTCAACAGCAACTTCCTGTTACATGAATCAAGGGGGCTCTGGCTCAACTGGTGACCGTGAGGTGGAAGTACTGCACAGGAAAAGAAAGCACGTCTCAAAGCATTCAGGGCTATAGTAGGCAGAACCAATACCTTGACTCCCATACAGAAGCCAGTCAGCCCCAGTGCAAGTCACAGGGCCATGGTATAACCTGCTTCCAGACAGACACTGCACACAGTGGGTGGGTAACCATGTTCTGTGCTGACTTAAGGTTCTGAATGGGGTTGAGTTGTACTCCACTGGAAAGCACACTACATAGAGTACACATGGAGCAGTCAAAGCAGCCAAGATCCACATATGAAGGAAACATTTGCACCCTTCTGACCTGATGTAGATGGAAAACAAAGCAGACTCCAGCTACAGCTACTCATGATCATCTGAAAACAGCAGCTAGCTTAAGCAGGCCCTGAACTGTGAACTAGGGGAATGTGACAGGCTCGCCGAGGCCCGCACTAAGACCCGGGACAGACAGGGTGTCCAGCTGCTGGAAAAGCGGCAGCTGGCAAACCCGCGGGGATGCCGCCGGCGGGCACTAGGACCGTGCCTCCAGCAGGCAGTCGTAACCCATGGAAGCGGCGGCTCGCCGCATGGCCGCTGTGCGCCCGGACCAGGGAGTGTGGCGAAGGTGGAGCGACGCCCCGTGACATCCGGCGGCGAGCCATTTAAACCTGGGCCAGGAGAAGGCCAGGGGAGGAGAGCGGCGCCAAACCCACGCTAGGGCAGGCAGGGAGACTCCTCCCCAGCCCGACGGCAGGGGCTTTCGAGGAGCCCGGGAGGCAGTGACTCCGCCGGCCAGGCACCAGCAGCCAGAGCGGAGGTAAGACGCGGGGAACTTCCCCGTGAATATGGGCAGATGGAGGGGGTTAGGAAGCAGCCTGGGGCAGAGTGCTTTTGACGCCTGTGGGCTGATGAGCTGTGGGATGGATCCCCATCAGCTGGGTAGGGGCAGACAGAACCCCCACCCTTAGGGCCCCGGGCTGGGACCCGGTGGAGAGGGAGGGCCCGGATCCCCCTAAACCCCCCTCCTCCCCTCAGCGTTCACTGTGCATGGTTGCAGCGGCTGCCCCTACGTCGGCCACACTGGCCGTTATTGACCGCCTGGGACCCCCCTAGGATCCAGAAGGGAGGGCCAAGGTTCCCTCAAGGTACTTCTGTCCCGCAGATTGGACACGTGAAGGGCTCACAGGGCCTCACCCCGGATCGGGAGGGGGTGAGGGCTCACGCCCATAGGACCGCACCAAGAGGGAAACCCCAGACAGACAGGGGGCTCGCAGGGCCCTGCCCGGGTTAGGGCGGGTGCTCATGCCCAATAACCTGTCACAGGGAACAAGAGTTGGATGCACACACCCACTCAGTATAACCTCTGCTAACTCTTTTGGTCATTCCCCCCAACCTGCTCTCCTCACCTCCATCTTATTTAGACTGAGCTTCAACCAGTTATCCATCACTCATGCCGCAAACATTACCAGGTCATGAGTAAGACTCAGTTGACCAGCACGATTAGTTAGTATGAAGGTTTATGAGTGAATGATACCAATATATTGATGCTACCATCAGTGATGTCTCCTCTCGAACTCACTTGTTTGCCCTCCCCCACCCCCATTACATGCTGAGGGCTGATAAGATGGAACCCAGTAGCATCTTGCACAAGAGCAACCAATAGTTTCCTGATACAATCTTCTGAGACTTAGGCCTTGACTGGGGGGGTTAGTGTAGATAATCTAATCTACGTGACTTCAGCTATGAAAATAGCATATTTTAAGTCAACGTACCTACCGTGGCATCTTCTGTTCAGTAAAGTCAGCTGGGGCTGCTCTCCCGTCGACTCCCTGTGACGGGGTGTGCATTCCCTGCACTGAAGCAGGTGGGGTTAAGACCCTGTGGGCAGAGGAAGTCCCACCCCTTTACCCAGACTGGGCATGCTCCAAATGCTGGGGCAGTAGAAAAGGCAGCAGAGCAACTCAGTCTGGGCTGGCCAGCAAAGGGGAAGGACCTCCAGCCAGAGCTGCAACAGCCAGTGATCCAGACAGGGGGACGCAAAGTTCCTGGAGACTGCCGCTACACGGACCCAGTGGAGCCCCAGGGAGAAGCCACTGCCGGGGAACTGGGAGACCCAGCCGCTGCGTGGGACGACGCCTCAGCGTCACCGGTAGGAAGCAACCCAGGGGGGTGCAGGAGCGGCCCCTCCTGCCCAGGTACACTCAGCATGTTTCAGCTGGATTTCCCACCAAGGGAGTGGTAGACTGATCTGCCACTCACAGGGCCCTGGGTTGGGACCCACTGGAGAAGGGTGGGCCTTGGTCCCCCTACCAGGGTGCTAGCCCCAACCCTATAGACTTCGTAAGCAGCCCTGGTCTCAGGGCAGTGTAGCCTAGTAGCCAGACTCTGGCTGGTCAACCATACTGCCCTGCAAACAGGGCTACTAACCAAGTCACTGTGCCACCCTTAGACAAGGGCTATTTGCTGGCTCTGGCCATTGGGCCATACTACCCTGCAACCAGGACTGCCCAGGGACTTGGTCTTACCCTGAGACAAGGGGATATTTACAGACTCTAGAGATGGTCAATGACCCTGCGGCCGAGCAGCCTGCGTCATCACCCTGGAATATTCTCACACCTGTGACGGGGTGTGCATACACTGCCACACTCCCACTACTCTTCTCATCTTGGTGGAGTATCAGGAGTCAACGGGAGAGCACTTGGAGATCAATTTATCACATCTAAGCAGATGCAGTGACTCAATGCTGCAACATCAATTAGGGATGTTAGTGATTCATTGAATAGTCATGTAACCACACAATATCAGTTACACGACTATTCGATAGTCCCTGGGGGTGGGGCTGGCAGCCAGTGAGCTCTGCCCCACTCCCAGGGAGTGCCCTGCCACCCTGATAGAGGCAGCAGCGTGTGTGTGTGTGGGGGGGGGGGGGCAAGTAGCTCACATGATCCAATACACGTGGGAAGCTAGCTTGAAACCCTGTCCCCCTCACCCTCTGTGCTGCTGCCTCTCTATCAGTGCAGGCTCCCTGCTGCACAGGGCAGGGGGGAGGGGTGGGACTGAGCTCCCACCTGCGTGCCAATGAAAATTGGCTTGCATGCCACTGATGGCACACGTGCTGTAGGTTGCTGGCCCCTGCGCCAGAGCTTAATACAATGCATTCCTTGAATCAGGCTACTTTCTCCCACAGGTAGACTAAACTAAAGGATGCTCTCTCTTACACCACTGGCATATGATCCCTAAGAGATGGTACAGGAACAACACTACACAACATATGCTTTGGGTGCCTTCTTCAGCTTCTGAGCAGTACACTTTGCCCTCATGTTGTTCAAGCTGAAAGGACAATTCTAGTACAATGCCATGTTCTTTCTGTCTTAAAGAAAAATAGAACACAAATTTTAGAGAGGAAAGAAAAATTTAATAATTGGAGTTCTGTCCCACACTATCAACCCTGGATTGGTATCCTACACTCGAAAGCCATGCTAATATCACAATACCAACACAGACAATAAGGCGACTAAACCTTCCCAGATGCTCATAACCAAGGGGTACGTCTAGACTACAGGCTTTTGTTGACAGACACTGTCGACAAAGCTTCTCTTGACAAAGAGCATCTAGACTACAGCCAGTTCTGTCGACAAAGCAAGACCCTCAGCCAGTGGCCAGAGGATGGCAGCCAGTGGCAGCCAGCTCTCCCCTGCCCACTCCCCTAGCACCCAGGGGCCAGCCAGGGGCCAGAGACGGTGCGCACCCTCCTGGACTAGTGCGGAGATCATGTACCTCATTGAGGTTTGGGGGCAGGCCCCCAACATCCACGATTGCCACACTAGGCAGAGGAACACGGCCGTCTACAGCTGCATAGTGGCCACCATGGCCAGGAAAGGCCACAGGCGCACCCAGGAGCAGGTGTGCCTGAAGGTTAGAGAGCTGTGGCAGGCATACACCAGGGGCGGTGCTGCAGCAGGGGCTGCTACCTGCCCCTACTTCCCCACCCTCAATTGACTCCTGGGGGGCGGGGCAGAGGGCCCTGACCCGGGTGCACCGGAGCGGCCACCGCCAGCTGTTCCAGCACCGGAGTCAGCAGGGTCGTCCAGGGAGGCCATACCAGGTAAGTGCCAGCACTGTCCCCTGCCGGGGGGGGGGGGGGCGGAGGCAGGGAGGGAGACCAGGGACCGCACACGTGGGCCATGCCTCCCACGGATCACTCAGCCACCTGTGCACATGTGAGCACGTGCCATGTCACCCTTGGGCAGGTGGCTCCAGCTGCGTGACACCCAGGGGCCATGGCCCAATAGGCACACGCGTGTGTGAAGAGACCTGACACGCTCCCGACCCCGGGGCGGGACCCAGCAGGATGCTCTCCCTTCACATGCCCCCTCTACGCAGAGGCAGGGGACATCTCCCCCTCCCCCCCGCCCCGGCCACACTATACATGGCACAGGGGCATGGGTGCGGTCTTGGGGCAGCTCCCAATCCTGGGGAGAGCCAGACATCTTGATCGTGGCCTCTGTACAAGCACAGCGGCTGTGACGGTGCAGGGCACGGTCGCCCTCACGTCGCAGGGGAGGGCTGGGCATCATCCACTGTGTCCCCAGGGAGAACTGATCACTTCTCTTCTTTCTCTACGGCTGCACCAGCTGCTCGTGCAGGGCGCACCACCCCGCCTGGGACATGCTCCCGCACCCGTGGCCTGCTCCGGACCACCACCACGCGGCAGGAGTACTGGGACCAGCACCTGGGGGCCCTGCGAGCCCTGCACTGCACCGTCCAGGCCTGGATGCGGGCAGACCTCCAGCTCCGCCAGGAGCAGCTGGCTGAGGTCCGAGGGCTGAACTCAAACCTGCAGGCCCTGCTGCAGAGCATGGTGCCCTGTGCCGGTCCTGCGCCTGCTGCCCCCCCAACTACTGTCCCTCCTCCCACCTCTTCCTCCACACCCTCCTCCTCAATGTCCACACCCCCCACCTCTGCTGTCTGTAGTCATTATGCAAAGGTGGCTCCAAACTGGTCTGACCAGCCACCCCCCATGGAGAGGAACAAAGGAAGGTGGATGCTGCCCTGGCTGGGGGCAGGGCTGGAGGAGAGGTGGTTAGTTCCTGTCTGGAAAGCAGGGGAGAAGGAACTGGGGAGGGGGCTGGGACTCCCCCATCTCAAGGGGGGCACTGAGGCCTCTTAGACCCAGTTCCTGTAACCAGATTACATCTGTGCTGCGCTGTATCCTGGAGAAGCAATAAACTACCTCCATTCTACTGGCTGGGGGAGTCTGTGAAGGGGAAATCTCGCTCCCCTGGGGTACAGAGCCCCCAGAAGGGTTCGAGGCCGGAGGTCAAATCAGTGAGGCAGGAGAGAAATCTAGAAGGAAAAACTTTATGATGCATGCATGCAGGCTGTCACACCAGGGCTGTGTCTAGACTACTGAGTTTTGTCGACAAAAGTGGACTTTTGTCAACAAAACTATACCTGCGTGTACACTGCCGCTGAGTTCTGTCGACATAACGTCGACAGAACTCAGCAGTTTTGTCGACGCTGGTAAACCTCATTCTACGAGGAATAACTCCTTTGTCGACGTAGTTCTGTCGACAAAACAGCAGTGTGGACGCAGGGGAAAAGTTATGTCGACATAAAAGGCCTCCAGGGAGAACCCCTGGTGGACACTCCTGCCACAGCTTGCAACTCTATTGTTCCTGCCCGTAGCCATCTTTAAAAGGCACAGGCACCCAGGAGCAGCACTCTGGCAGTAAGCGAGCTCCAGAGCAGACCAGGGCTGTACTGCTCAGTTCAGGTCGAGCTATGTCACAGGGACAAGCCCCCCCCAAACCCCTCTGGCCCTTCCAGGGAATCATCCCCCCGGGAACCCCGGGGCTCGAAGCGCCGGGCACCCTCCTGGTCAGGGCCGGAGATAAAAGCCCTCCTGGGCCTCTGGGCTGAGGAGTCGTCCCTCCAGGCCATGCAGTGCACCAAGAGGCGGAATGCCGACATCTTTGCCAGAATGGCAGAAGCCCTGGCCAAACAAGGCCACCATCCCCGCACACTGGAGCAGGTTAGGGCGAAAGTGAAGGAGCTGAGGCAGGGGTATGTCCGGGCCCATGAGCAGAGCTCCCGCTCTGGGGAAAAGCCATACTCCAGTGACTACTACAAGGACCTGGACAGGATCCTGGGGGCAGGGGATCCTCTGCCTCCTGAGAGACTGCTGGAGTCTGGGCTCGAGACCCCCGTTGTCCAGCAGCCGGAACACCTGCTGGGGGACCAGGAGCTCCAGGGGGAGGCAGACGAGGAGGAGGATGGCACCCAGAGCACCCAGGAGCCAGGCCTCGAGACACAGGAGGCCTCCCAGACCACCTCGGACCCTGGGGAGGGAACATCAGGTGAGTGCTGTGAGGGTCCAACACACACAGGGCAGGGCAGGGCAGGCGGGAGCAAAGGGGACGGTGCAGTGCTGTGACATGTCATGCCGAGCACGGTCCGGGGGGGAGGGAGAGGGCACACCCATGGCTGCCCTCAGGGAGGACCGTGCTACCCCCCTACATCCACACGGCTGCTAGGCACCGCTTGTTCCTGCAGGCAGGGATGCCACATGCAGGCATGGGCTGGAGACGCTGGGACAGCCTCACAGCTGCAGGCCTCTCAGCACTCAGTGGGAACCCCGACCGTGGCCCGACAGTCATCTGTGTTGCTCAGCCATGGGGGATGCATGGGGGCGGGGGGGGTATGACAGTGGCCTGCACACCGCCTGGGCCAGGCCGCACCATGCCTTACTGAGACACACATGAGCAGCCTCTGACCCTAGCACAGGCACTGCCTGCTGAGAAGGAGGAGGGCATGCCCTCCCAGGGAAAGGGTGAGCATGCACGACTGATGACTTTTCCCTCTTGTCCTCCACAGCCGGACCAGCTGACCAGGAGGGGGCGCCTCACCTGCCCCACCACCCAGACGGCCGCAGGGCACCCGTAGGCACTGGCGCACCTATCTAGAGCTGGTGCGCCAGCATGTTGGAGTCCTTCACGAGATGAAGGACTCCATGGAAAGGAGGCTGGAGGCAGATGCCGAGTGGCGCCGGCAGTTGCTGCTAGAATTTAGGCAGCAGCGCAGGGACATCTGCGCTGCCATCCAGGGGGCCATGGCCTTCCTCGGTCCTTTGCCTGCTCCTGCCCCTCCTCCTCAGCCTGCCCCCTCCTCAGCTCCAGCCCCACCTCCTGCTCAGCCCCCTTCTGTGGCATCCCGCACGCGCAGCCGGGCGCGACAAGGCCGCCAGAGCCAAAACAGGAGGAGCTCGGCTTCCAGGCAGCCCCCTCAGCCCTGAGCCTCTCTCCCCCCTTCCACGTTCACATTCCCCCTTCCCACCAGAGACACAAATTGAGGGAAGCACTTTTTTAAGCACTTTATTTTCTAAAGCAAACATTTTTATTTTGTCTCTGAATCGAAGAGTTATTTATTTTCAATTGTTACAAAAAAAGTTACATAAAGTGTACTCTATTTGTCACCATCACCTGTCTCCATTCTCACTGAGTGGGGACTGAGTAGAATGGGTGAATGTGGGGCAGGGAGGAAGGCACCAGGGGTATGGGGCAATCCCACATGTGGAAGTCCCTGGGGACAATCAGGGGCCTCCCTGTGAGAATTGCTCCCTCAGGGCTTCCCGAATGCGCAGGCCCAGCTGGTGGGCTTGCCGGGTGGCAGCTGTCCGGGGCTGCCCAAACTGCCTCCCCTCCATCTCCATCTGTGTCCTCCATGCAGGGAGGAAGGCCTCCCCTTTCCTCTCTATGAGGTTGTGCAGCACACAGCATGCTGCAACCACATCAGGGATGTTGTGTTCTCCCATGTCCAGCCGCGTCAGCAGGCACCTAAACCTGCCCTTCAAACGGCCGAAGGCGCACTCCACCTGGAAGCGAGCCCTATTCAGGTGGGAGTTGAACAGTTCCCTGCTCACGTCCAGGTGGCCGGTGTAGGGCTTCATGAGCCAGGGCATAAGGGGATAGGCCGCATCGGCCACAATGCACGTAGGCATCTGCACATCCCCGACAGCCAGGTTCCTCTCTGGGAAGAATGCCCCAGTCTGAAGCCTGCGGTACAGGTAGGAGTTCCTGAACACACGGGCATCGTGTGCACGGCCTGACCACCCGACACAAACATCCGTGAACTGTCCTCTGTGGTCGACCAGACCCTGCAGCACCATAGAGAAGTAGCCCTTCCTATTGATGTACTGTGCCGCTCGATGGGGCGGGGCACGGATAGGGATGTGGGTCCCATCCAGTGCTCCACCGCAGTTTGGGAACCCCAGCCCCGCAAATCCAGCCAGGATGGTCTGCAGGTCTCCGAGGCGAACGGTCCTGTGGAGCAGCTCCGCATTGATGGCCGTCACCACCTGCAGAACGGGAGAAATAGAAACAAACAGCACAGGACTTTAGAGGGATTGGCTCACCTGATGAGAAGTGCTCCCCCCCTTTGTCCCCCAGACAATCCCTTCCCTGGCCCTGCACCATGGCAGGGGGAGGCTGAGAGGGCTTCTGCCTGTGCCACCCTATCCCCAATTCCCTGTGCCTGGTCCTGACTGCCCCCTGGACTGTCCCCCGAGAGTGACTTACCTTCATCAAGACGGCCCCAACGGTAGACTTCCCCACACCAAACTGATGCCCCACAGAGCGGTAGCTGTCGGGGGTGGCCAGCTTCCAGAGCGCAATGGCAACGCGCTTCTCCAGGGGGGTGGCGGGCCGCAAGTGGGTGTCCTGGCGTTGCAGGGCAGGGGCGAGCCAGGTACAGAGCTCCCGGAAGGTGGCCTTCCGCATCTGGAAGTTTCTGAGCCACTGATCGTCGTCCCACTGCTGCAGCACTAGCCGGTCCCACCAGTCCGAACTGGTGTCCAGCCTCCAAACCCGCCTCTCCAGGAAAAAGTTGGGGGGCAAGGGCAGCAGGGCTGCAGCTGGATCCTGAGCGAGGGGCTCAAAGCTGGCCTCAGGATCCAGCTCTTCTGCAAACGTCAGCATGCTCTCCTGAGCATGAAGCAGAGCTTCCAGCAGCATGGTGTGGGGCCATCGCCTGCCCAGGGGCAGCTCAGGCTCCATGCCCAAAGAAGCCAAAATAACACACAAACAAAAGACCAAAACAAACAAACAAACACAAGAACAAAAATACAAACAAACAAAAAAAACCCCAAAGTCTAAACCCAAGCAAGCAAACACACACAGAAGCAAACAAACACACAAACAAACAGACAAACCAGATAATACACAGCTGTGGTGTCCGACAAAGCAAGGCAACCAGAGCCAGGAAAACTGCAGCAGCTTTGCTTTCCCTGTAACGGCTATCCAGGAGTATCCCTTTAAGCACACGTCTCTGCAGAGAGCTTGCAGCAGTGCCAGGGCTTTATGGCTGCCCTTGTGACCTTTCAGAAGCACTTCCGGGTGCCTCCTTCTGTCGACAGAGAGTCCTGCAGTCTGGACGCTCTTATGTCGACAAACCTGATCACTTTGTCGACAAAGCGATGTAGTCTGGACGCTCTATGTCGACAGAAGTTTTGTCGACAGTATCTGTCGACAAAACTTCTGTCGACAGAAGCCTGTAGTCTAGACGTACCCCAGGAGTGAAAGCAGCCCTGAGATACAGGTTTAGGTATCCTATATACAGAATGCTTAGACAGTTCAGTTGTTGATTGTTATTCTTTAACATATCAAAGTCTCAGCAGAAGTACTCTGAGACTTCTGTTCACACCAGGAGTGCTAGAAGTAAGTTTTACAGAACACAGGCACATGAGAATGTGGAGTGGAGAAGTCTATAAGGCAAACTGTGACAAAGATAAGGGTTTACATGACAAATTGTGACAGACTAGGAGTATCCATGAACTTGAGATAGGCATTGTAAGGGTCTTGATTAGAGCTAATTTGATTTCTCTCTGTTACAGGGAGAGAGGCCTGGAAAACTTATTAAAGAGAGTTTTGATTTCCTGCACAGTCCCCCCCTTTAGACACAATTGGAGTTATTTGATTTTTCTCCCACATCTGTTCATGCCATTTGGGGGTGCAGGAGACGGGGACCCCAATGCGCCGTCACAGTAGACATACCCTTACTTGCTAGAGGGATGTTGAAGGCTGAAGTTTTAATTGTTTGATTTACAATGCCTCTTGCTTTGCCCAATATGAGATACTAATGTTATGCTTTTCTTCAAAAGGCCTTGTAAAAGATTGTTTGTGTGGAAGTGATATGTATGTGTCGAGATAAAAGGTGCAAAGGTTATTGCTCAGGACCAGATGGCCAAAGGAGGGGTGAGCGTGGGAGAAAACAGGCTGATCAGCATCAGAAGAACCATCAGTCACCACCAGTGCATACCCATGGCCAAGGAGTGATCGGGTTGGCAGATTGACGGCTTTAAAGTGAAGCAAGCAGCCCTAAAAGACGATTGATTACAGGATGAGCTTTGGAAATGTTTTGGGAATGATTGACATCAACAAGATGTGGAAGCCAAGGGATTTCTATGTAGCCATTTTGCTTTCTGGTTAGCCTAACTCATGCTAACTCTGAGACCTAACAACGCAGAGTACTGTGAGATACGCTGTTTTCGCCTCTCGTCTCTCGTGCTTGAGATAAGGATAGAATGCTGACTCTAGTGAAGACCTTGAGATAAGGTGGCGTCTGTAGGGAATTGTTATGGAAAGGGGAATAATTGTTGTTGTATATAAACAGACAATATATATATTGGCTTCTAATTGTTTTGGACGATCTGCCTAACAGCAGCTTCTTCCCTTGTAATATTGTTCAAATAAACTGTCTCTGACTACTTGTTGCTCACAAACGCAGAGTGAAGGCCTGTTTTCTTCCACACGCCGGTCACAGACTGACACAGAGGAATCCATAGACTTCAACAGAGAAAAGGATTATAAAAGCAGGGTGCCTTGCTATGGAACTTTGGGTTTGTCTTGCCACCAACTCCAGAGGAGCATCGGATCACACAACCGTCAAAGGCCTTGCTCTCCCTCTGTGATCAATCTAACTGGCCACTAGATTGATACAGACTATGGACTGGTAACTATAACATCGTCTGGTGGGACTGTGCGTGTGTGTGGTGTGTTTGTGTGTGAATGACTGAAAAGCATATGCAACTGTTGTATCCTCAAATGCGGTGTACTGCCTTTTCCCCTATAAAAGATCTCGTGTGCTTTGTTTAAGCATAACAGTAGGAGACTGAACTCATGGGTGGACCTGAGCATGGCAAAGCCGCTCTGTCCTCTTTAGCACCCACTGCTGGCATTCGCTTTGTTCCTGTGCAGGTCTCTTCCCACAACTTTCTTTTACCTGTCCAGAAGGCTAACAGGAAAACCAGTCTTTACACCATGCCTACTGGAGTCCAGGAGGTGGGCAGGCATTAGCCCACCCACATCTAAAGGACCTCACCACAGCCTACGGGGAGGGTCCATAGAACCCAGAAATCCAACTGATTCCTTGGGACAAATAAAGAGAAAACAGGGACGGGTGTGAGGGCCAAAGGGCTAAAAGGAGGGAGCCGGATGGGGATACCAAGCAGAGAACCCCGGACAGCGCCCACTGCCCCCCGAAGGTCTCGAGAGAGCCAGTGGACGCTGCCCAGTGGAACTCTACCCGGATGCGCAAGCGGATGCAGGAACGGAAATAGGCCTCACAGTCGCAGACCCTTCCCTCCGCCAACCTCTGCTCCCTGGTTTTGTAAATTGCCAGTTTGGCAATAGCCAGGAGGAGGTTGACCAGGAGATCCCATGACTTTGTGGGGCCATGGATGGGATGTGCGTAAATTAACAGGTGAGGGGAAAAGTGCAGCCAGAACCTCAACAAGAGGTTCTGGAGGAGCCAAAAGAGGGACTGTAGCCTGGTGCGATTGAGATAAACATGTGCTAGGGTCTCCCTCTCACCACATAAGGGGCAAGTGTCCGGAACGGGGGTGAACCGCGCCAAGTACACACCCGTGCTCACAGCGCCATGGAGGATTCTCCAGCTGATGTCCCCGGAGGGCTATGGAACCAAGGTGGAATAGGGACTGGCCCACTGGGAATCCCCACCCTCCATTGGTGGTAGAAGGTCCCACCACTTGGTATCTGGGCGGGACACAAGGGTGGGGAAGTGCAGTGTGTGAAGCACGAGCGTGTACAGGTGACTCTTTGGAGTGGTTTGGAAGGGAACCGGCTGCAACGCGTGCAGCTGGCTCAGGTGATGAGGGGGTGGCGGTTGGGGGTGGCGGTTGGGAAGGTACGTGGGGCTGGGGGCCGATGGAGAGATCGGGCGGGGTGCACCCTCTCGCAGGACCCTGTCGAGATAAACCCAAGCAGTAGGCAGCAAAGCGTCCCTCCCCTCCTGAAGCACGCGCCGGGGAGTACATAGGGTGGAGAGCCCCATATGCTGGGCGAGAACCGGAGGACCCACCCAATCTCCCCGCTCGTAGTCCAGGAGGTCCCCAATCCTGGTGACTTCTGCCAGGACCAACCTCTGGTGCACCGAAGGGGACTCTGCTGCCAGCACATGAAGATGGGGATTGTGTAGCAGTGGCTCTGCGAGGAGGTCTGCCCCCACGGTGGCTCCCAAGGACCTGGTAGCCAAAAGCACCTTCCAGGCCCGGAGGAGGTCCTGGTAGAAGGCCGGCAGCTCAGAGAGTTCTCGAGGAAGACCCCTCGGATGGATGAAAAACAGCTTCCGATCGTATCGGAGCCCTTGGAGGTGGTGGAGGAAGGTCACGTGCCAAAAGGCTCCACGCTGGACTACCTACACTGTAGAGGAGTCTCTGCAGGGCCTGGAGGCGGAAGGTCCAGACCTGAGGACCTTTAGTTGGGATTGTTCCTGCCTTGGGCAGGGGGCTGGAGTTGATGACCTCCTGAGGTCTCTTCACCGGAGGAGGGGGGTCAGGGCCTGGTCTGCGTGCGTAGCCATAGAGTCATACAATCACAGAGCTGGAAGAGACAGAACCCCTGCAGAGACCCAGTGCAGTCCTGGCCAAAAGAACCCCAGGGCTGTCCTTTGGAGCTTGGCCAGGACCTCTGGGGCCGGGCGCAGGGTGTTGAGCTAGTGCCAGAGCATGGACAGGACCAGCTGATTTAACACAAGCGCCCTCCCCCAAAGGGAGAGAGACTGGGACAATCCTTTCCATATCCGCAGCCGCTCACCCACACTGGCCTCTAAACCCTGCCAGTTCTCCAGCAGAGAGGGATGCGTGGCGGATAGAAAAACGCCCAGATAGCAGCGAACCTGCACTCCACCTGATGGCCTTAAAAGCAGGTGGGAGGGAGCCTGCCTGCCAACCACCAGGACAGAGCTCTTGACCCAGTTGACTCGGGCGGAGGAGGCTGCCGAGTAGACCGCTTGGCAGTCCTCCACCCACACCAGGTTGCCCGGGTCCTGGACAATGAGACACACGTCATCGGCGTATGCCGAGAGAACCAGTCACAGCTCTGGCTCTCGAAACACCAAAACTGTCAACCTCCGACAGAGGAAGGGCTTGATCGCCAGGGCATACATCTGCCCCAACAGCGGACACCCCTGACGTACCCGCCACCCGAAGCTGACCGGCTCAGTCAGGGTCCAGTTGACCTGACCAAACACTACGCGAGGGTGTACAGCACCCAGAGAAAACCCACAAAACGGGGCCTGAAGCCTATCGAACGCCTCCGCCTGGTCCAGGGACAAGAGGGAGAATGACAGACCATCCCTACACCCAAACTTCAAGAGATCCCGGACCAAGTACACATTATCGAAGATGCTACGGCCCGGAACGGTGTAGGTCTGGTCGGGATGGATCACGTCCACGAGCACAGACCGCAGTCGCAGCAAGATGGCTTTTGCTACAACCTTATAGTCCGTGATGAGGAGCATGACAGGATGCCAGTTCCAAAGGTCGCGGAGGTCCCCCTTTATCATGCAGGTGAGCCGTGCTCACCTTGCTACCGAAGGAGGGAGAACCCCGCTCTCCAAGGACTTGGCCCAGACCTTGTCACCGTTTGGGACGAGGACATCCCAGAACACGCAGTAGAATTCCACGGTCAGCCCTTCCATGCCCGGGGTTTTATTGGTGGGCATGAGACGGAGAGCTTCAGAGAACTCAGACAGTGTGAGAGGCAGCTCTAACTGGTCTCGGTCGCCTGCGCTGACCATCGGGAGCTTGGTCCAGAGCACCCTGCAGGCGTCAGCTTCAGTCGGATCTGGGGAGAACAAACTGGCGTAGAAGGCCCTTTAGCCTTTTAGCCCCCCTCTTTCTCCAGGGCATAGAAGAAGCGGGAGCCACGATTCATCTCCCAAAGGAGACGGATGCGGGATCAAACAAAGGCACCCCGGGCCCGGTGGTCCTCGAGGGCCCAGAGTTCCTCCCACTTCTCCCGGTACGCCTCGCGGAGGGGTGGATCACCAGGGTTAGATACCAGGTGCCTCTCTAGCTCTAAAACCTCCTGCTCCAACTGCTCTATCGCCGCATCCCTCCGCTGGCTGGCGCCCCGGGAGCAGTCACAGCAGAAGAGCCGAGTGCGCACTTTCCCCACATCCCACCATCGCCGAGGGAAAGGCGGGCCGCTGCCCCCGCCAGGCCAGCCAGAACTCCCGGAAGGACGCCACAAAGCCCACGTCCTCCGGCAAGCTATTGTTAAAATGCCAATAGGCCGGCCCCAGCCTCTCCGCACTGAGAGAGGCTTTCACGAACACCAAATGGTGATCCGTGAACGGGGCCAGCCACACACTGGAGGAGTGGGGGATGAGTTTCTGCAACACACCCATGTGGACTCTCATGTGCCTTAGACTTCTGATAACTTCCGTTGCAAATAGCTCTCACTCCATCTACAGGAATCTCACCAATTTCTGATGGCTGTGGGCGCCGAGACAACACAGCTGCATCTACATTGCTTCTCCCTGATTGGTACTGTATGCTGAACTCATAGCTGGCCAGGGCGGCCACCCATCTTTGTCCAGTAGCATCCAGCTTAGCACTTGTCAACACGTAAGTCAGTGGATTGTAGTCTGTCCACACTTGAAACTTAGCACCATTCAAATAATCCCGAAATTTCTCAGTGATGGCCCATTTCAAGGCCACGAACTCCAACTTGTGGATGGGGGTAACGAGTATCACTGTAGGACAACCCTCGGCTGGCAAAGGACACAGGTTTACGGTTGCCTTCCACAGGTGTCCAAGACGGGGGTGAACCGCGCCAAGTACATGCCCATTCTCACGACTCCATGAAGGAGCCGCCAACTGATGTCCCCGATGGGCCGTGGTATCAGGGTGGCATACACACTGGCCCATCGGGGTTCCACACCCTCTACAGGTCTTAGATAGTCCTGCCACTTGGTGTCAGGGCGGGACATGAGAGTGAGGAAATGTACTGTATGGAGCACGAGCATGTACAGGTGTTCTCTTGGCACGGTTCGGAAACAGACCGGCTGCAAATCTGGCAGCTGGCTGGGGGTCCAGGGATGGGGAAGCCAGGGGGGCCTGTGGAAGAGGGGCCCAAGAAAAATGGACGGAGGACTTGCAGGAAGGGAGGGACAGGGCATACCCTCTCGCAGAGACCGCTGCAGGAAATTGAGAGCAGGCTGCGGCAAAGCTGCCTTCACCTCCTGGAGTAAGTGCAGGGGGGTTCGAGGGGTGGAGAGCCCCATGCGCTGAGCAAGCACTCGGGGATCCACCCTGTCCCCCCGTCATAGTCCAGTAGGTCTCCGCTCTTGGTGGTTTCTGCCAGAATCAGCCTCCAGTGTACCGAAGGAGACTCTGCCACCTGCACGCACAAAGCTGGATTGTGGAGCAGGGGCTCTGCAAGGAGGTCTGCTCCCTCGGCAGCCACAATGGACCTGGTTGCTGAGAACAGCTTCCAGACTGGAGCAGTTCCTGGTAGAATTACAGCAGCTCTGAGAGGTCTCACGGAGGACCCCTCCGGTGGAGAAGAAAGAGCTGCCGGTCGTATTGGAGCCCTTGGAGGCGGCTGTGACGGACCGGGCCGTGTCTGGGCACAGCTGAGGGCGTCCGTTCAGGGCGAATTGCTCAAATCCGGGGCTCCTTACAGCCCCCAGACTGGTGACCTCTCCAAACAGGCCACACACCAGTCCCACAGAGCACTCCAGCAGCCTGCCTGAAGCCTCACGAGCAAAACCCCTCCGACACCCCAGCAATATCCGTGCCCCAGATGGCCCCGGGCCTCATACACAGGTGGGGGGTCCTAGCACCCAATCCCACCTACCCCGAACAAGTTCTGTCCGGTTCCAAGAAACCAGCCACAGATCCCTGGTCAATTTACCCTCTGGACCTTACCCACAAATCACGCTGGGCCAATCCTTTAGAATCTATATCTAAAGGTTTATTATCACAAGAAAGAAAAGCATGAGAGTAAGGTTATTAAAGTACAGTACGTTACATGCACCGAATCTCCCAGTCCTCGATGCAGGCTCTAGCAGAGATGTTGCAGCTGCTGGTTTAAAAGTTCTTATTGCACATCCTACGATCAGGATGGGTCCACAGCTCTTTTGGGCCCTTCAATCCCTGCAGAGCTGCCTCTGGGATGAAGTGCTGAGCTGAAGACAAAATGGCATCGACCACATGGCCTCTTTATACCTCCTCCCTGGCCTCTTCTTGTATGCAGCAAGTCACCTGGTCAGAGACCAATATCTGTGTTTCCTGCTGGCTGCTCTCAGGTGACAGCCCCCATTCTTTGGGTGTGTCTTTGGCCCATTGAGAGCCATTGTTCCACAGGGCCTCGGTAATTAGCATGTCCACAGGCTCGGCCCTGCCCAATGCTCAACCACATGCAGGGAAATCTTCAGTGTCCATACAAGTACATGCTAATAATTGCACACACAGACATTATACAAACACATGAACAGCGTACATAGGATTAGCAGATAATAAGCTTCTATTCAATACCTCACGTGGCCCCCTCCTATACCATTTTTGGGGCCAACACCCCCACCTATGGGTGCATCAGTGATCTGGCTGCTCCCCTCAAGATCCAGCAACGTGACAGCGGCAGAGGAAGGAACGCGCCAAAAGGCTCCATGCCGGACTACCTGCATTAAAGAGGAATCTCTGCAGAGCCTGGAGGCGGAAGGTCTGCGCAGGCAGACCAGGCTCTGCCCCCGCTCCTCCAAGGGAAGAGACAAAATCCCTGCAGAGACCCAGTGCAGTCCTGGCCAGATGAACTGCAGGACTATCCTCTGGAGCTTGGCCAGGACCTCCGGGTGCGGGCGCAGGGTGTTGAGCCGGTGCCAGAGCATGGACAGGACCAGCTGGTTTAGCAACAGCGCCCTACCCCGGAGGAAGAGACACTGGAGCAGTCCCGTCCATCTCCGCAGCTGCTCACCCACCCTGGCCTCCAAACCCTGCTAGTTCTCCAGCAGAGAAGGATGCGTGGCGGATAAATAGACGCCCAGATAGAGCAGCGGACCCGCGCTCCACCTGATGGCCTGAAGCGCGGGTGGGAGGGAGCCAGACCGCCACCCGTCCCCGACCACCAGGACAGAGCTCCTGACCCAATCGACCTGGGCTGAGTCCACTGAGAGGATCGCTTGGCAAGCCTCCACCCGCACCACGTCGCCCGGGTCCTGGACCACAAGGAGTACGTCATCGGCGTACGCCGACAGGACCAGCCGAAGCTCTGGCTCTCAGAGCACCAACCCCGTCAACCTCCAACGGACGAGAAAGAGGAAGGGTTCGATTTGCCAGAGCGTACAGCTGGCCCGACAGCGGACACCCCTGATGTACTCCCCGCCGGAAGCTCACCAGCTCAGTCAGGGTATGTCTACGCTACAAAGTTAAATCGAACTAACAGATGTTAGTTCGAATTAACTTTGCTAGGCGCTACACTAGCGCTCCGCTAGTTCGAACTTAATTCGAATTAGCGGAGCGCTTAGTTCGAACTAGGTAAACCTCATTGTACGAGGATTAAGCCTAGTTCGAACTTACTAGTTCGAATTAAGGGGTGTGTAGCCCCTTAATTCAAACTAGTGGGAGGCTAGCCCTCCCCAGGTTTCCCTGGTGGCCACTCTGGCCAACACCAGGGAAACGCTATTGCCCCCCTCCCAGCCCCGGACCCCTTAAAGGGGCACGGGCTGGCTACGGTGCCTGTGCCAGGTGCAAGCCTGCCAGCACCCAGCTAGCAGACCCTGCACCTGGCACAGCTCAAGCCAGCCACCCGATGCCCCCCAGCCCTCCCCCTCTTCTCGGGACCAGGCCGCCGGCTCCCGGGAGCTTGCCCAGGACCGCAAGAGGCGGGCACCCGCCTGGTCTAGTGCAGACATCGTGGACTTCGTCCATGACCTCCGCACTAGGCACAGGAAAGTGGCCATCTAGGGCAGGAGAGCTGCCAGCCTGGCCACCCAGGAACAGGTGTGCATGAAAATCAAGGTGGTCCACTGAGACCCCCGACCCTGAGCTTACAATGGCCGTACTGGGTCAGACCAAAGGTCCATCTAGCCCAGTAGCCTGTCTGCCGACAGCAGCCAACCCTAGGGACCCTGGAGGGGATGGACCGAAGACAGTGACCAAGCCATTTGTCTCGTGCCATCCCTATCCAGCCTTCCACAAACTTTGGGCAGGGACACCACTCCTACCCCCTGGCTAATACCACTCCATGGACCCAACCTCCATCACTTTATCTCACTTCCCTTTAAACTCTGTTCTAGTTCTAGCCTTCACAGCCTCCTGCAGCAAGGAGTTCCACAGGTTGACTCTTTGCTTTGTGAAGAACAACTTTCTGTTACTAGTTTGAAGCCTGCTACCCATTCATTTCCTTTGGTGTCCTCTAGTCCTTCTATTATGGGAACTAATGAAGAACTTTTCTTGATGCACCCTCTCCACCCCACTCATGCTTTTATAGACCTCTATCCTATCCCCTCTCAGTCTCCTCTTTTCTAAGCTGAAAAGTCCCAGTCTCTTTAGCCTCTCTTCATATGGGACCTGTTCCAAACCTCTGATCATTTTAGTTGCCCTCCCCTCTCTCACCCTCTCTCTTCCCCTCTCCCACCTCCTTTTCCCAGTCTCCCTGAGTTTTGCTCAATAAAGAGAGATTCTATTTTTGACCACACGTTTTCTTTATTTTGTACATCAGGAAGAGGGGCTAGGGAAGGGTAAGTGGAAGGAGGTGAGGGAGGAATGGGGTACGAGCCCCCAATGGGGAGGACTGGGCTGGCTCTGCGGGCTTCTGGGGGTGGAAGCTCTCCTGCAGCCCCCCAATTGCCCCTTCTCCCCAGATGGCAGCCTGCGGCAAGTGCAGCCGGTCTGATGGCCGAGTGCTGTGATGTGCCCAGTGTGGGCACTCAGGGCACTCCAAGCCAGGACTGCTTTGCAAGCGGGGAACCCCTGAGAACTGTCTGTCCGGTGTGGGGTTCGGGACCCTTTAAGCACAGCCCTCAGCTAGCCTGAGGCAGCAGCTCCACGCTCTAAGTCCTCATCTGATGCCCTGCCGGCACTGCTTCCGGCCATCCTTAACCCTTAACCCTTAATCCTTAATGTGGACATGCTAGTTCGAATTAGCAAAATGCTAATTCGAACTAGTTTTTTAGTCTGGATCCGTTAGTTCGAATTAGCTTAGTTCAAATTAACTAATTCGAACTAAGTTAGTCCGAATTAGCGCTGTAGTGTAGACATACCCTCAAGGGCCAGTTGAGCCTCACCGAACACTCCGCAAGGGCGTACAGCACGCAGAAAAAACCCACAAAACGTGGCCCGAAGCCGAAGGCCCGCAGAGTGCCCAGGAGATACCCATGGTCCATCCTGTCGAATGCTTTCTTCTGGTCCAGGGACAGGAGCACGAACGACAGACCTTTCCTACACCCGAGCTCCAAGAGATCCTAGACCAGGTACAGATTCTAAAAGATGCTACGGCCCAGGATGGCGTAGGTCTGGTCGGGGTATTCTCACGTCCGCCAGCACGGACCGCAGTCACAGAAAGATGGCCTTTGCTACCACTTTATAGTCCGTGCTGAGGAGCGAGATGGGACGCCAATTCCAAAGGTCGCGGAGGTCCCCCTTCTTCGGCAATAAAGCAAGCTCGGCTCACCTGCACGACAGAGGGAGGACCTCGCTCTCCAAGGACTCAGCCCAAACGGTGACGAGGTCTGGGCCGAGGACATCCCAGAACACACGGTAGAACTCCACAGTCAGCCCGTCCATGCCCGGGGTTTTATTGGTGGGCATGAGACGGAGGGCTTCCGAAAACTCTGCCAGAGTAAGAGGCGTCTCCAGCCGGTCTCGGTCGCCCACGCTGACCATCGGGAGCTCAGTCCAGAGCGCCCTGCAGGCGTCGGCTTCGGTCGGATCTGGGGAGAACAAACTGGCGTAGAAGGCCCTGGCCGTTCCAAGCATATCCTCCGGATCCGTGAGGGGGGTGCCGTCCTCCGCCAAAAGGCAGGTGACGTGCTTTTTAGCCCCCCTTTTTTTCCCCAGGACGTAGAAGAAGCGGGAGCAGCAATCCATCTCCCGGAGGAGACAGATGCGGGCGGCTTGAACAAAGGCGCCCCGGGTCCGGTGGCTCTCGAGGGCCCAGAGTTCCTCCCGCTTCTCCCGGTACACCTTGCAGAGGGGTGGATTCACGGAGCCGGATACCAGGCCCCTCTCAAGCTTCAAAACCTCCCGTTCCAACTGCTCTATCACCCCATCCCTCGGCTGGATGGCGCCCTGAGAGTAGTCGCGGCAGAAGAGCTGGGTGCGCACCTTCCCCACGTCCCACCATCTCTGCGCCGAGGGAAAGGCGGGCCGCTGCCCCCGCCAGGCCAGCCAGAACTCCTGGAAGGACTCCACGAAGCCCACATCCCCCAGCAAGCTATAGTTAAAATGCCAATAAACCAGCCCCCGGCTCTCTGAACTAAGAGAGGCTTTCAGGGCAACCAAATGGTGGTCCATGAACGGGACCGGCCAAATGCTAGAGGAGTGGGCTCGTGCCAGATGGAACCGGGATAAATAGATGCGGTCCAACCGTGAGTGACTCGACCGATCACCCCCCACCCGGACATAGGTGAAGGTGGTGGTGTCGTCTGGGTGGTGGTATCGCCAGACGTCCACCAGGGTGTGATGGTCCACGATCTCCCTGAGGATGCCTGCTGCAGCCTGGAAGTTCTCGACTCCTGCACGGTCCTGGTCCTTGAGGGTGGTATTGAAATCCCTGCCCAGGACCAAGCATTCGCGAGGATCCAGGGTGCCGAGAAAGGTGGGCACCTGCTGATAAAAGATTACCCGGTCTGGGCCCGCATTCGGGGCATAGACGTTGACCAAGTTCAACGTCAGCCCCTCCATCCGGGCCCGGACATGCAGCAGGTGGCCCGGGACAACCTCGGCAATCCCCAGCACCTCGGGCTGTAGGGCAGGGGAGAACACGGTGACCGGTGGCTGCACTGGGGTACGGGGAGGAAACGATGGGGCCAACAAAGGGAGTGCAGTGTACAAGGGGGACTAACTAAAAAGCGGGGGGGAAGGGGCACAAGCACTCAGGGTGGGGGCCAAGGCATACAGGGCAGTGGCTGAGGGCTAGTGGGAGACTGGGGCAAGGAGTAAGGTGGGGTGGGACAAAACAACAGCTGAGGGGTGGGGCACACACTATAGCAGGCTAGCCAGGGCGGGGCAGGCAAAAAACAAACTCTGGGGCTGGGCGGGGCCGGTGAGCAAATTCAGCAAGGGAAGGAGAAAACAAACTGGGCTAGTAGGGCGGGGCAGGCAGTAGGGAAGGAGGCAAGGTGCTGTGGTGGGGGGCTAGGAGTCTGACTAATAAGATGGGTGAACTAGAGTACCTCGTATTAAAGGAGGAGATTGACATAATAGGCATCACTGAAACCTGGTGGAATGAGGAAAATCTGTGGGACACAATCATACCGGGATATAAAATATATCGAAAGGATAGAGCAGGCCGGGTGGGTGGCGGAGTGGCACTGTATGTGAAAGATAATGTAGAATCAAATGAAATAAAAATATTAAAGGAATCAACATGTTCAATAGAATCGCTATGGATAGTAATTCCATGCTCCAATAATAAGAAATTAGCAGTAGGGATATATTACCGACCACCTGACCAGGACAGCGATACTGACATGGAAATGCTGAGGGAGATTAGAGAGGCTACCAAAATAAAGAACTCTATAATAATGGGGGATTTTAATTACCGCATATTGACTGGATACATGTCACCTCAGGAAGAGAAGCAGAGAGAACATTTCTCAATGGCTTAAATGACTGCTTCTTGGAGCAGCTGGTGCAGGAACCCACAAGGGGAGAGGCAATTCTCGATTTAGTCCTGAGTGGAGCGCAGGATCAGGTCCAGGAGATAACCGTTACAGGACCGCTTGGGAATAGTGACCATAATATAACAACATTCAACATTCCTGTGGTGGGAAGAACACCTCAGCAGTCCAGCACCCTGGCATTTAAATTCAAAAAGGGGAATTACACAAAAATGAGGAGGTTAGTTAAACAGAAATTAAAAGGCACAGTGACGACAGCCAAATCCATGCAAGCTGCATGGAAACTTTTTAAAGACACCATAACAGAAGCCCAACTTAAATGTATACCCCAAATTAAAAAACATAGCAAGAGACCAAAAAAAGAGTCACGGTGGCTTAACCACCACGTAAAAGAAGCAGTGAGGGACAAAAAGGTATCTTATAAGAAGTGGAAGTCCAATCCTAACGAGATAAATAGAAAGGAACATAAACACTGTCAAATCAAGTGTAAAAATGTAATAAGAAAAGCAAAAAAAGATTTTGAGGAACAGCTGGCCAAAAACTCTAAAAGAAATAACAAAATGTTTTTTAAGTACATTAGAAGCAGGAAGCCTGCTAAAAAACCTGTGGGTCCCCTAGATGATCGAGATATAAAAGGAGCAATCAAGGATGATAAAGCCACTGCAGATACACTAAATGATTTCTTTGCTTCAGTCTTCACGGCTGAGGATGTTAGGGAGATTCCCAAATCTGCACTGTCCTTTGTGGGTGGTGAATCTGAGGAACTGTCCCGGACTGAAGTGTCATTAGAGGAGGTTTTGGAACAAATAGAAAAACTTAATGTTAACAAATCTCCGGGACGAGATGGCATTCATCCAAGGGTTCTAAAAGAAATCAAATGGGAAATTGCTGAACTATAATCTGTGGTTTGTAACCTATCCTTTAAATTGGCTTCCGTACCTAATGACTGGAAGGTAGCCAATGTGACACCAATATTTAAAAAGGGCTCTAGAGGCAATCCTGGCAATTACAGACCGGTAAGTCTAACTTCAGTACCGGGCAAATTAGTTGAAACAATAGTAAAGAATAAAATTGTGAGGCATGTAGAAGAACATAATTTGTTGGACAAAAGTCAACATGGTTTCTGTAAAGGGAAATCCTGTCTTACTAATCTATTAGAGTTCTTTGAAGGCGTTAACAAACATGCAGACAAGAGGGATCCAGTAGATATAGTATACTTGGATTTTCAGAAACCCTTTGACAAGGTCCCTCACCAAAGGCTCTTGTGTAAATTACATGGCCATGGGATAAGAGGGAAGGTCCTTTCTTAGATTGAGAACTGGTTAAAAGACAGAAAACAAAGGGTAGGAATAAATGGTAAATTTTCAGAATGGAGAGGGGTAACTAGTGGTGTCCCTTCTCCAGGACAGCAGTGATGGATGGTGATGGGTCTGCTGCTGTTACCTGCACAGCATGTGCCATGTTTGTCTTCCTCCTGGAAGAAAGAACGGATTTCATCTGCATGAAGTGCAAGCTGGTCGACATTTTGGAAGAAAAAATTAGAGGACTGGAGGACCCTGCGCTTGATCAGAGAGGATGAAGACTTCCTCAATAGAAGGCAGCGTTTAATCCTTCAAGCACGGCAGGCAGAGGAGCCAGAGAGGGCAGTACGTGACCAAGAAGAGAACTGGCAGCATGTAACTTCTAGAAGGGGAAAAAGGCCAACATGGGAATCCCCCAATGCTATAGAGGTAAGTAATCGCTTTCAAGCTCTCTCCACAGGCTCTGCAGAGGTGAATTCTTTGGAAGGGACCTCACAAGGAAGAAACCAGAAGTGAACACCATCTACTGGAAGGCATGGGATGCGTACTCCTAGGGATGGGGGTTCCACGGCCACCACCCCCAAAAGAAAACAACGGGTGGTGGTGGTTGAGGACTCCCTCCTAAGAGGGACTGAGCCGTCCCTCTGCCGTCCGGACCTGGAATCTCAAGAGGTGTGCTGCTAACCGGGAGCTCACATTCAGGATGTGACTGAAAGGCTCACCAAGCAGCTCAAACCTTCGGATCGCTACCCCTTCCTGCTTCTCCACGTAGGAACTAATGATACGGCCAAGAATGACCTTGAGCGGGTTACTGCGGATTATTTAGCGCTGGGAAGAAGGATCCATGAATTCGGAGCGCAAGTGTTGTTCTCGTCCATCCTCCCTGTTGAAGGGAAAGGACTGGGCAGGGATCGTCGAATTGAGGACGTAAATGCGTGGTTGCGCAGATGGTGTCGCAGAGAGGGCTTTGGTTTCTTCGACCATGGGACTCTGTTCCGGGCACAAGGATTGTTAGGAAGAGATGGGACCCACCTAACGAAGAGAGGAAGGAGCATCTTCACGGGCAGGCTTGCAAACCTAGTGAGGAGGGCTTTAATCTAGGTTCGTCGGGGGACGGTGACCAAAACCCTGAGGGGAGAGGGAAAGTCGGAAGAAATGCAGAGAGGAAGGGGCAAGAAAGGAGGACCCCTGATTCGAATGGAGAAGGTAGGACGATCAATTGTTTACCTGAAGTGTTTGTACACTAATGCGAGAAGCCTGGGCAACAAACAGGAAGAACTGGAGGCCCTGGCCCAGTCCAAGAAATATGATTTAATGGGGATAACAGAGACTTGGTGGGATGACTCGCATGACTGGAGCGCTGTCATGGAAGGGTATAGACTGTTCAGGAACAAGAGGCAGGGGAGAAAAGGAGGAGGAGTTGCACTATATGTAAGAGCTCTACAATTGCTCTGAACTCCAGTATAAAGAGGGAGAAAAGCCTCTTGAGAGTCTATGGGTTAAGTTTAAAGGAGCAAACAACAGCAATGATGTTGTGGTTGGTGTCTGCTACAGGCCACCGAATCGGGTGGATGAGGTAGATGAGGTTTTCTTTGGACAACTGAGCGAAGCTGCCAGATCGCAGGCCCTGGTTCTCGTGGGGGACTTTAATCACCCTGACATCTGCTGGGAAACCTATACAGCAGCACACAGGCAATCCAGGAAGTTTTTGGAGAATGTTGGGGATAACTTCTTGACACAGGTGCTGAAGGATCCGACCAGGGGCTGTGCGCAGCTTGACCTTCTGCTCACAAAGAGGGAGGAGCTAATAGGGGAAGTGGAGGTGGGTGACAACCTGGGAAGCAGTGATCATGAGATGGTCGATTTCAGGATCCTGACCAAAGGAAGAAAAGAGAGTAGTAAAATACACACCTTGGACTTCAGAAAAGCAGATTTTGACTCCCTCTGAGATCTGATGGGCAGAATCCCCTGGGATGTTAACATGAAGGGGAAAGGAGTCCAGGACAGCTGGCAGGATTTTAAAGAAGCCTTATTGAAGGCACAGAAAGAAACCATCCCGACACGTAGCAAGAGAGGCAAACATGGTAGGAGACCGGATTGGCTTACAGGGGCAATCCTTGGTGAACTTAAGCACAAAAAGGAAGCTTACAAAGAGTGGAAACTTGGACAAATGACCAGGGAGGAGTTTAAATGTATAGCTCGAGAATGCCGGGGGATTATCAGGAAGGCAAAAGCGCAAATGGAATTGCGACTGGCTAAGGATGTGAAGGATAACAAGAAGGGTTTCTACAGGCATGTTAACAAGAAGAAGGTGATCAGAGAGGGTGTGGGGCCCCTAATGGATGAAGGAGGTAACCTAGTGACAGATGATGTGGGGAAAGCTGAAGTACTCAATGCTTTCTTTGCCTCTGTATTCACGGACAAGGTCGGCTCCTGGACTTCTGCGCTAAGATCCAGAGAAGTGATTATTCCCCTTTATTCGGCTCTGGTGAGTCCACATCTGGAATATTGTGTCCAGTTCTGGGCCCCTCACTACAAAAAGGTTGTGGACGCATTGGAGAGGGTCCAGCGGAGGGCAACCAAAATGATTAGGGGGCTGGAGCATGTGACCTATGAGGAGAGGCTGAGGGAGTTGGATCTGCTGGCAATGCTCCTCTTAATGCAACCTAATATGCCATTAGCCTTCTTGGCTACAAGGGCACAATGTTGACTCATATCCAGCTTCTCATCCACTGTAACCCCCGGGTCCTTTTCAGCAGAACTACTACTTAACCGGTTGGTCCCCAGCTTGTAACTATGCTTGGGATTCTTCCGCCCCAAGTGCAGGACTCTACACTTGTCCTTGTTGAACCTCATCAGATTTCTTGTGGCCCAATCCTCCAATTTGTCTAAGTCACTCTGGACCCTATCTCTGCCCTTAAGCGTATCTACCTCTCCCCCCAGCTTAGTGTCATCTGCAAACTTGCTGAGGGTGCAATCCATCCCCTCATCCAGATCATTAATAAAGATGTTGAACACAACCGGTCCTAGAACCGAACCTTGGGGCACTCCACTAGAAACCGACCGCCATCCTGACATCGAGCCTTTGATCACTACCCGCTGGGCCCGGTCTCCTAGCCATCCTTCTATCCATCTTACCGTCCATTTATCCAATCCACATTCCCTTAACTTGCTGGCAAGAATATTGTGGGAGACTGTATCAAAAGCCTTGCTAAAGTCAAGGTATATCACATCCACTTACTTCCCCATGTCCACCGAGCCAGTTACCTCATCATAGAAGCTAATCAGATTGGTCAGGCACGACTTGCCCTTTGTGAATCCATGCTGACTATTCCTGATCACTTTCCTCTCATCCAAGTGCCTCAAAATGGATTCCTTAAGGATCCCTTCCATGATTTTTCCAGGAACCGAGGTAAGACTGACCGGCCTATAGTTCCCTGGATCATCCTTCTTCCCTTTTTTGAAGATGGGCACTACATTTGCCTTTTTCCAGTCATCCGGGATTTCTCCCGATCTCCACGACTTTTCAAAGATAATAGCCAAAGGCTCCACAATGACATTTGCCAACTCCCTCAGTAGCCTCGGATGCACTAAGTCCGGACCCATGGATTTATGTACGTTTAGCTTTTCTAAATAGTTCCTAACCTGTTCTTTACCCACCACAGGCTGTCCGTCTTCATCCCATCTTACGTCACTTAGCGTGGAAGTCCAGGAGCCGACCTTGTCTGTGAATACAGAAGCAAAGAAAGCATTGAGTACTTCAGCTTTCCCCACATCTGTCACTAGGTTACCTCCTTCATCCATTAGGGGCCGCACCCCCTCTCTGATCACCTTCTTCTTGTTAACAGGCCTGTAGAAACCTTTCTTGTTATCCTTCACATCCTTAGCCAGTCGCAATTCCATTTGTGCTTTCGCCTTCCTGATAACCCCCCGGCATTCTCGAGCTATACATTTAAACTCCTCCCTGGTCATTTGTCCAAGGTTCCACTTTTTGTAAGCTTCCTTTTTGTGTTTAATTCACCAAGGATTGCCCCTGTAAGCCAGTCCGGTCTCCTACCATGTTTGCCTCTCTTGCTACGCGTTGGGATGGTTTCTTTCTGTGCCTTCAATAAGGCTTCTTTAAAATACTGCCAGCTGTCCTGGACTCCTTTCCCCTTCATGTTAGCATCCCAGGGGATTCTGCCCATCAGATCTCTGAGGGAGTCAAAATCTGCTTTTTTGAAGTCCAAGGTGTGTATTTTACTACTCTCTTTTCTTCCTTTGGTCAGGATCCTGAAATCTACCATCTCATGATCACTGCTTCCCAGGTTGTCACCCACCTCCACTTCCCCTATTAGTTCCTCCCTCTTTGTGAGCAGAAGGTCAAGCTGCGCACGGCCCCTGGTCGGATCCTTCAGCACTTGTGTCAAGAAGTTATCCTCAACATTCTCCAAAAACTTCCTGGATTGCCTGTGTGCTGCTGTATAGGTTTCCCAACAGATGTCAGTGTGATTAAAGTCCCCCACGAGAACCAGGGCCTGCGATCTGGCAGCTTCGCTCAGTTGTCCAAAGAAAACCTCATCTACCTCATCCACCCGATTCGGTGGCCTGTAGCAGACACCAACCACAACATCACTGCTGTTGTTTGCTCCTTTAAACTTAACCCATAGACTCTCAACAGGTTTTTCTCCCTCTTTATACTGGAGTTCAGAGCAATCGTAGTTCCCTCTTACATATAGTGCAACCCCTCCTCCTTTTCTCCCCTGCCTCTTGTTCCTGAACAGTCTATACCCTTCCATGACAGCGCTCCAGTCATGCGAGTCATCCCACCAAGTCTCTGTTATCCCAATTAAGTCATATTTCTTGGTCTGGGCCAGGGCCTCCAGTTCTTCCTGTTTGTTGCCCAGGCTTCTCGCATTAGTGTACAAACACTTCAGGTAAACAGTTGATCGTCCTATCTTCTCCATTCAAGACAGGGGTCCTCCTTTCTTGCTCCTTCCTCTCTGCATTTCTTCCCGGTATCCGACTTTCCCTCTCCCCTCAGGGTTTTGGTCACCGTCCCCCGATGAACCTAGTTTAAAGCCCTCCTCACTAGGTTTGGAAGCCTGCCCGCGAAGATGCTCCTTCCTCTCTTGGTTAGGTGGATCCCATCTCTTCCTAACAATCCTTGTGCCCGGAACAGAGTCCCATGGTCGAAGAAACCCAAGCCCTCTCTGCGACACCATCTGCGCAACCACGCATTTACGTCCTCAATTCGACGATCCCTGCCCAGTCCTTTCCCTTCAACAGGGAGGATGGACGAGAACAACACTTGCGCTCCAAATTCTTGGATCCTTCTTCCCAGCGCTACATAATCAGCAGTAACCCGCTCAAGGTCATTCTTGGCTGTATCATTAGTTCCTACGTGGAGAAGCAGGAAGGGGTAGCGATCCGAAGGTTTGATCAGCTTAGTAAGCCTCTCAGTCACATCCTGAATGTGAGTTCCCGGTTAGCAGCACACCTCTCAAGATTCCAGGTCCGGACGGCAGAGGGATGGCTCAGTCCCTCTTAGGAGGGAGTCCCCAACCACCACCACCCGTCGTTTTCTTTTGGGGGTGGTGGCCGTGGAACCCCCATCCCTAGAACTACGCATCCCATGTCTTCCAGTAGATGGTGTTCCCTTCCGGTTTCTTCCTTGTGAGGTCCCTTCCAGAGCTTTCAGCACTGCAGAGCCTGTGGAGAGAGCTTGAAAGCGATTACTTACCTCTATAGCATCGGGGGATTCCCGTGCTGGCCTTTTTCCCCTTCTAGAAGTTACATGCTGCCAATTCTCTTCCTGGTCACGTACTGCCCTCTCTGGCTCCTCCGCCTGCCGTGCTTGAAGGATTAAACGCTGCCTTCTATCGAGGAAGTCTTCATCCTCTCTGATCGAGCGTAAGGTCGACACTTGGCCCTCCAGTCCTCTAATTTTTTCTTCCAAAATGTCGACCAGCTTGCACTTCATGCAGATGAAATCCGTTCTTTCTTCCGGGAGGAAGATAAACATGGCACACGCTGTGCAGGTAACAGCAGCAGACCCATCACCATCCATCACTGCTGTCCTGTTCACAAGCTCCTAGGTCGCTTGCCCACTGCCTTATAAAGCCCTGGAGTGCCTGAAAGCCCCTCCCCCTACCAAGACTCAGCCAATCAGCAGAGACTTCTAGAATTCAAACTTTAATTAGAAGCCAACAGTTTCCACCTGCCAATCACAGCCTCTACCAATCATAGCCAATCACAGCACAAACTCCATCAAGGGGAGGGGGAGGGCAAAGGGGAAGTGGAAAAAAAAAGCCTCACTCTCAAACACAGGGGAAAATAAATAAATAAATAAACAAAAAACAAAAAAGAACACGCACCAACCCTCACTCACAAACAGAAGCTCACCACACAGCAAGAAAGCCCCAAACACAACACCCACTTCCCTCAAGAGTCCTGTATCTGCTTCTCCTCTACCTGGAGAACTCCCTCTCTAAACTCCCTGTTAGCACTCACCTGTTCACCCCCCTCCCCTCCCCTCCCCTCCCCTCCCCTCCAGCACCTCACCCAACCCAGCCCTGCCAGAGGGGAAAGAGGGGTGCTCCATGGGGGGAGGGGAGAAGAAAGGATACTGCCACAGAGCCTTCCAGCCAGCCTGCCTCACCTTACTGGAGTGTCACACAGCTGAGTTCTTTCCCCTTCCCCTACCCCTACCCCCTCCCCTTCCCACAGACCGCAGCAGCCAATCCCGTCCCTCAGACTGTTGCCTGCTCACTGTTTCCCGTTTCTCCCAGCAGAGTGGTGCCCCAGAAATTCTGGTGCCCTACGCAACTGCGTACGCCTAAGGACGGCCCTGATTCCCGCCTTGCACTGGGCAACCAATGGCCCTTCCGGGAGGTCTCCTCCCATGTGGGCGTTACAATACACCTTGGCCTCACCAGGCCAACACCCAGGGTCCACAGTTCGGCCCACTATGCTAGTCCAGTCTACACAACCAAGTTGGTTCAGTTCCTGGTTATCCCAGTCCCATCTCTGGGGATTTCTTTATCCACCCCGTAGGTGGGGGTAGGGGGACCCGGGCCCACCCATGCTCCCAGGTCCTGGCCCAGGGCCCTAAAGGGGGAATAATTGTCTCCCCCTGGTCAACGGGGGTCAAGCCACCGAAACCCGCCAACCTCTCGGGGTTCCCATCCTGCCCTGGGCCACTTCCTACCCGTGCTAGGCTTCCTGCTCAGTCCCTTCCGACAGCAGCCCCCTCCTTACCTCTGCAGTCCTCTGGCAATGGGGCAGTCACTGGGGAAGAGGGGTGTTGGTCCCAGATCCTCCCACCGTCGGAGGCTCCTCCAGGTCTCCGCTCTCTGGTGCATCAGGCGGGGCAGGAGCTGAGCCGTCCCCCTCTCCTGCTCCGTCTGGAGGCCCTTCTCTACTTGGCTGGGCACTGCCTCTTGCGCTGTGGCTGCCACCCCCTCCTCCCGAGTCACCAGCATTTAAAGCTCCCTGCACTTGAAAGGAGCATGCGCAGCAGTGCCGGGGGGGGGGGGGGAGGAGCTGACTCGTGCTGGATCACTCAAGCATCTGTGGCTCAGGTGCAGGGCCGGGGCGCCCTGTCACACACACCATTTGGCAAGTAGATCCCAAAACATTCAGGCAAAACCAATAGCTTTAAATTCCACCTAGAGACCAGCTGGCAACCAGTGTGTTGTTCTCCAATACATACTACTTCTTAATGCATTCCTACTGTTGAGATTGCAAGCTGAAAGACTTTGGGTATGTCTACACTACAAAATTAGTTCGAACTAACTTTCATAGGCACTACACTAGCGCTCCGTTAGTTGGAATTTAATTCAAACTAGCGGAGCGCTTAGTTCGAACTAGGAAAACCTCATTGTACGAGGACTAAGCCTAGTTCGAACTAGCTAGTTCGAATTAAGGGCTGTGTAGCCCCTTAATTCGAACTAGTGGGAGACTAGCCCTCCCCAGGTTTCCCTGGTGCCCACTCTGGCCAACACCAGGGAAACTCATCTGCCCCCTTCCCGGCCCCGGAGCCCTTAAAGGGGCACGGGCTGGCTACGGTGCCCATGCTAGGTGCAAGCCTGCCAGCACACAGCCAGCAGACGCTTCACCTGCCACAACATGAGCCAGCCACCCGATGCCACCCAGCCCTCCCCCTTTTCCCAGGACCAGGCTGGCGGCGCTCCCAGGAACCTGCCCGGTGTTACCCACCAGCTCTGTGATTATTGGGGAACCAGAACATGGTCACCTGTCAGCCTTGTGCTCTTGGGGAGTCAGGGAGTGACGCTCATGGAAAACCATTCCCCTCCCTCAGGCCTCTGCTAGAATCAAAGACAAAGCAAAGAAAAGGCCAGGGAAGACACACCTAAACTGCTTCAGACAAGGGTGATACAATTAAGGAAACACCCCAGCCTCATTTGCATTAAAGATGGAACAGAGGGACATCTCATTAGCATACAGAATGGAGAGCAGCTCTTCCAAGGCAGGAACCGCACTGAACTATGGGATACCGAAAGCAGAGAAGCACTGCCTGATGGGAAATCCCTGCTCCAGATGCTAATGAACCTAAGCCTGCTCACACCCAAATTAGTCATCATCAGACCAATTCTAGTAATGATCCTATTGACATCCAAAATACTGACACTGCCTAGTTGCATTGTGAGCTCGTTCAAGGAACATCCCCCATAACCAGGGGGTGATCAGTCTCTATTGTCTCTCCTATTTCTCTTTGAACTATCCCTATAAAACTCCTGTCCTTGCCCCAAGAAAACTGTTCTGATACCTGGACTTAAACTGCATCAGTTCCATTGAGACTTCTTCATCTCCTGTCTGATCGTGCTGGGGGGGCTCTGTCCTGCTTTTCTCCTGCCCTCTGGACCCCCGGCTACCATCATCATCTGGGAACCCCGATCAGTGCAAGCTCCATGGAGTGGTGAGATCTCTCTCTCTCTCTCTCTCTCTCTCTCATCAACTATCTCTCTAAGCATAGCCTCCTGACCCTGCCCTGTGTAAACTGTTATATGGTTACCTAACGTTTGTAATCAGTTTCAATTTAGATTTAATATTGTAATTGTTAGATTTAATATTGTAACTGTTTGATATCTATTCACTACTCAGAAATAAATCACTTTCATTGGTAAGCTGGTTGCTTCTCTCTCTTTCTTTCTCTTTTGCTCACTCTTCCTTAAGGGGTGTTGTTTTGGCTTCCCCATTCGCTCTGCAACAACGCTTCTTGTACCCAAGCAAAAGATCCCTGGAGTGCCCAAAATCCTGTGGGGTTTGCTCATCGTGTGGTTTACCTGTGAATGACTGTGGTGTGAAAGTGGGGATAGGGGGTGCTGAACCTGGGGGCTTATGAGGATGGCAGCTTAAAGTGCTGTTTAATCCAGCCCACGGAGTCCAAAGGCACATGAGGGTGCAGTGTGGCATTGCTGTGAAACCCAGCCAGGTGAGTCCAGGGACATATGAGGGAGTCAGCTTGTGAGCGCTGAGTACCCAGTCCTCTCAGACGTGCTCTGATTAGTGGGGGTGAGTGTCTGTGTGTGTTGCTAAGGTGGGAAGAACCCCATCCTGAGGAACCTAGTTCCTGCAGGAGAGCTCCAGTGGGAGGGGGAATTGGCAGCAGGGAGAATTCAGCTCCATATGAGAGCCCAAGTAAGCACCAACAGCACACTGATAGAACTGTTAACCTTCCCCCAGTCCCATAAGGGTAACCCTGATAAATGAGCATACCCCAGAGTATTGGGCAAATTTGGTAACACCAGGGCCGCAAGAGGCGGGCACCCGCTTGGTCAGGTGTGGACATCGTGGACGGTGCCCGTGCCAGGTGCAAGCCTGCCAGCACCCAGCCAGCAGACCCTGCACCTAGCACAGATCGAGCCACCCACCCGATGCCCCCCAGCCCTCCCCCTCTTCCTGGGACCAGGCTGGCAGCTCCCGGGAGCTTGCCCAGGACCGCAAGACGCGGGCACCCACCTGGGCTAGCACAGACATCGTGGACCTCGTCCACGATCTCCGCACTAGGCACAGGAAAGTGGCCGTCTAGGGCAGGAGAGCTGCCAGCCTGACCACCCAGGAGCAGGTGTGCAAGAGAATCAAGGGGGTCCACTGAGACCCCCTGTGACGGACCGGGCCGTGTCTGGGCACAGCTGAGGGCGTCCGCTCAGGGCGAATTGCTCGAATCCGGGGCTCCTTACAGTCCCCCTGACTGGCGACCTCTCCAAACAGGCCACAAACCAGTCCCACAGAGCGCTTCAGCTGCCTGCCTGAAGCCTCCCGAGCAAAACCCCTCCGACACCCCAGCAATATCCGTGCCCCAGTGTCACGTTGCTGAATTGGAGGGAAGCAGCCAGATCGCTGCTGCACCCCTAGGTGGGGGTGTTGGCCCCAGAAATTGGTATGGGGGGAGCCATGTGGGGTATTGAATGGGAGATTATTGTTTGTTGATCTTATGTACACTATTTATGTGAGTGTATAATGTCCATGTGTGTAGGTAGGAATCTGTAATCTGTGTGGAAGCTGAATATTTCTGTGAATGTGGTTAAGCATGGCTATGGACAGGCTGAGTAGCAAAGCCCTGTGGAACAATGACTCTCAATAGGCTATGGACACACCCAAAGAATGGGATTTGTCACCTGAGGGCAGCCAGCAGGAAACAGAGATTGGCCTCTGACCAGGTGACTTGCTGCATACAAGAAGAGGCCAGGAAGGAGGTATAAAGAGGCCATGCGGTCGATGCCATTTTGTTCTCAGCTCAGCACTTCATCCCAGAGGCAGCACTGCAGGGATTGAAGAGCCCGGAAGACCTGTGAACCCATCCTGATCGTAGGATGTGCAATAAGAACTTTTAAACCAGCAGCTGTAACATCTCTGCTAGAGCCTGCATCGAGAACTGGGAGATTCGGTGCATGTAACGTACTGTACTTTAATAACCTTACTCTCATGCTTTTCTTTCTTGTAATAATAAACCTTTAGATATAGATTCTAAAGGATTGGCCCAGCGTGATTTGTGGGTAAGGTCCAGAGGGTAAATTGACCAGGGATCTGTGGCTGGTTTCTTGGAACCGGACAGAACTTGTTCGGGGTAGGTGGGATTGGGTGCTAGGACCCCCCACCTGTGTATGAGGCCCGGGGCCATCTGGGGCACGGATATTGCTGGGGCGTCGGAGGGGTTTTGCTCGGGAGGCTTCAGGCAGGTTGCTGTAGCGCTCTGTGAGACTGGTTTTTGGCCTGTGTGGAGAGGTCGCCAGTCGGGGGCTGTAAGGAGCCCCAGATTTGAGCAATTCGCCCTGAGCGGACGCCCTCAGCTGTGCCCAGACACGGCCCGGTCCGTCACAGCGGCGTAGTCGGCAGGATCCACAGATCTTGGTCAATTGAGCTTTGGGATCAGGACCCCACGCTGTCTAAATTTGATTTCTGGTGTTGAGAGTTTGGTTGATTAAAGAGTCGCTGCGATGAACCCGGAATTATATGAGAGTCTGAGCAAAAGTGCTCTGAAGGATTTGTGCTTGGGGAGAGGCATTGCCTTTAGGAAAAGGGCCTCTAAACTAGATCTGGTAGTGCTGTTATTAACCAGAGATGTGGATGAAAAGGATCAGAAGCAAGCCAAGGAGGCTGCTGAAAGAAGGCGGAAGGCAGATGAAGAAATTGCTAAGAGAAAGCAGGAGATGGATCGGGAACTTGAGATGAGAATGGCAGAACATGCAGAGAGAATGGCAGAGTATGCAGAGAAGGGCAGAGCATGCAAAGAAGATGGCCCTAGCCAGCGAGGAAAATGCTAGACTTGACCTCCAGCTTAAGAGACTAAAAGAACAAGAGAGACTGTATCCTCCTGAAGGTTCAATGTATAACTCTGTGGGTATGCGGTGTGCTTATGATATGGCAGACGTATTTTATCCAGCTGATGTGAAAACCCAACCCCAAAGCATGTGTAAATGCAAACCTTTTGTGTTACCTGTAGCTAACAGGGAGGTTTGGGTAGGGGGTGCATGTGGGTATGAAAAGTTTCCTGGAGCTGGTCAGTCTCCCTGTAACCAAGGGGAAAGTGTCTCTACATGTGTGCCTGTGGCAGATGGCTGTGTGTCTGTGCAGGGGGGCAGTGAGCCTGTGGGTGAGGGCCCGTCTGAGGCCTCAGAGGTGAGGCTGGAATCAGAACCAGGGCAGGAAAAGCCCAGAAGTCAGGGAAATGTTTCTCTGGGGCAGCCTGGAGTGGCTGGCCAGAGTGAAGTTTTAGTTGAGGAGTTGGTGGCTGGTGAGGTCTGTGGAATTGAACCTGCACAAGGTGAAATTGAGTTGTGTGAAGCACAGTGCGTGCAAGCTGGCAATTTGGCTGGTGGAAGTAGCAGTGGGGCAGTAAAGGAAGCTGTCTCAGTGGCTAGCTGTATGCCTGAGATTAGCCAGGGGTATTGGGACAAGGGAGAAGCTGTCTCTGGTTGTCTGGCTGTGTGTGGGGAAGAGTTTCTTCCTTTGTCTGAGGAAGGTGCCCCACAGCCTGTGAAGGCTGAGAGCAGTGTTGTTGTCCCAGAGTTGGGTCTGGATATGGCTAAGGCCCAGGAAGGGGGTGGCCCAAGGTTTGTGTCTGCTGGGGAGAGGGATGAGGTGACTCAGGTAGAGTCAGTCAGTGTTTTACCAGAACCCCAGAGATCAGACAGTGGTGACCCTGATATTGTGCCTGATGCTGCTGTGTTGCTGGCAGGGGCGGGAGCGACTATGTGGGAGCAGGGAGACCCCTTAGCCTGGGCACAAGGAGAGAATGAGGGTGTGTTAACTCTGGTGCCTAATGATGGTGTGGACGTTTACAGCCATCTAGAGAGCTGCACAGGGAGTGAAGATGCCTCTGACCCTGTCTCTTGTGAGTCTGTCTATGTGCCTGAGAGGGGATTATCTGTGAATCCACCTGAGGGGCCAGAGATAGCTCGGGGAGTAAGGGAAGTGCAGGAGGAATTGGTTGGGGCTCAGCAGGGCAATGCTGCTGCAGAGCCAGGGAAGGGTGAACTGCTGCTTAAGGAAGCTCATAGGGAGGAGAGTCCTGGCAGTGCTTGTAGCAAGCAGTTTGCAGTAACTGAGAGAGGTGACAGGGCCTGGCTTGGAGAAGGCATTCAGGAGAAAGCTCTGCCTGTAAAAGGCAGCAGCTTCTTGTGTGAGGCACTTGTTTTGGTGCCTGACAGACAGAATTTGTCTGTTAACAGTGACTCCACTGACTTGGGTTTAGGGAAACCCAGTGTGGATGGTGTTGGAGAGGTCTCGGAGGGACTGAGGGTTGTTCCAGATGAGGCAGGAACATCCAGAGAACTGGAGCAGGCTGCTAACCCAGTGACTGTGTGTGACCAGTTTGCTGGGAAGTCAGTGTGTGGGGGACAGGATTGTTCCCAGGTGAATGAGGAGAGTGGGAAGTTAGTGTCTCAGATTCAGGAGAAGGGCTGGGTAGCTAAGTATGCAGAGCAGAACAGCTGTGTGGTCACTCTCCCTAGGAGGCAGGAGATGGCAGTTACGCTCCCATCTCTGGACATGGTGGACACTCATACTCAATCAGGGAGGTGGATATCTGGTTCCATGTGGAAACAGAGGTTAGAGAGGGACAGAGGAGAGACTTGGGAATCTACAGCTTACTGCTGTTACCCCACTGAGTGGGGGAAGGGGGGGAATTCCAGGGCCATTGTGAGCCAGGGAGTCACGCCCAGCCAGCCCTTTGTCTTGGTCAGGCCAGAGGTTTCAGGCCTGGAGCCCAGAGGACAAGGGGGAGGGGCAGGACTTGCTTTGGCCAAGAAGATTTGCAGTTTAAACCTGAAGGGCCAAAACTGCAATGGTGTGGGGCCAGAGAAGGGGCCTGATGGAGAATGTTAATATACACCTGAGATAGGATTGTTCTTGTTACTGATGTTAATTCTTGTAACCAATGTATTATTGTTGCAGAGAATTGTAACGGTATACAATGTGCATGAGCTTATGGAAATACCATGTAATCTGTCTGGAGATGTACCAAACGACAGACGGTATGTAAGGGGACATTGTGATGTTGCTATTTCGTGGTTAACACTTGTAACTGGTCTTGGAACTTCTTACAGGACAAAAAGGGTTCCAGCCAGAAGGTCCTGTGTGAGAAGGGAAACTGAGGCACACCACCATTTTGTTGGGGGAGGCCTGTGATGCCCTCAGTGATGTTACTGGCATCACTTCCTGCATCAATTTTGCGTTGGGGGTGTCACGTTGCTGAATTGGAGGGAAGCAGCCAGATCGCTGCTGCACCCCTAGGTGGGGGTGTTGGCCCCAGAAATTGGTATGGGGGGAGCCATGTGGGGTATTGAATGGGAGCTTGTTGTTTGTTAATCTTATGTACACTATTTATGTGAGTGTATAATGTCCATGTGTGTAGGTAGGAATCTGTAATCTGTGTGGAAGCTGAATATTTCTGTGAATGTGGTTAAGCATTGCTATGGACAGGCTGAGTAGCAAAGCCCTGTGGAACAATGGCTCTCAATGGGCTATGGACACACCCAAAGAATGGGATTTGTCACCTGAGGGCAGCCAGCAGGAAACAGAGATTGGCCTCGGACCAGGTGACTTGCTGCATACAAGAAGAGGCCAGGGAGGAGGTAGAAAGAGGCCATGCGGTCGATGCCATTTTGTTCTCAGCTCAGCACTTCATCCCAGAGGCAGCACTGCAGGGATTGAAGAGCCCGGAAGACCTGTGAACCCATCCTGATCGTAGGATGTGCAATAAGAACTTTTAAACCAGCAGCTGCAACATCTCTGCTAGAGCCTGCATCGAGGACTGGGAGATTCGGTGCATGTAACGTACTGTACTTTAATAACCTTACTCTCATGCTTTTCTTTCCTGTAATAATAAACCTTTAGGTATAGATTCTAAAGGATTGGCCCAGCGTGATTTGTGGGTAAGGTCCAGAGGGTAAATTGACCAGGGATCTGTGGCTGGTTTCTTGGAACCGGACAGAACTTGTTCGGGGTAGGTGGGATTGGGTGCTAGGACCCCCCACCTGTGTATAGGCCCGGGGCCATCTGGGGCACAGATATTGCTGGGGTGTCGGAGGGGTTTTGCTCGGGAGGCTTCAGGCAGGCAGCTGAAGCGCTCTGTGGGACTGGTTTGTGGCCTGTGTGGAGAGGTCACCAGTCGGGGGCTGTAAGTAGCCCCGGATTCGAGCAGTTCGCCCTGAGCGGACGCCCTCAGCTGTGCCCAGACACGGCCCGGTCCGTCACAATAGTGTACTTAGATTTTCAGCAAGCCTTTGACAAAGTCCCTCACTAAAGGCTCTTGTGTAAATTACATGGCCATGGGATAAAAGGGGGAAGGTCCTTTCATGGATTGAGAGCTGGTTAAAAGACAGAAAACAAAGGGTAGGAATAAATGGTAAATTTTCAGAATGGAGAGGGGTAACTAGTGGTGTCCCCCAAGGGTCAGTCCTAGGACCAATCCTATCCAACTTATTCATAAATGATCTAGAGAAAGGGGCAAGCAGTGAGGTGGTAAAGTTTGTGGATGATACTGTGAAACTGTTCAAGATAGTCAAGACAGAAGCAGACTGTGAAGAACTTCAAAAAAATCTCACAAAACTAAATGATTGGGCAACAAAATGGCAAATGAAGTTTAATGTGGATAAGTGTAAAGTAATGCACGTTGGAAAAAATAACCCCAACTATACATATAGTATGATGGGGGCTAATTTGGCTACGACAAATCAGGAAAGAGATCTTGACGTTATCGTGGACAGTTCTCTGAAAACGTCCACGCAGTGTGCAGCGGCGGTCAAAAAGGCAAATAGAATGTTAGGAATTATTAAGAAAGGGATAGAAAATAAGACACAGAATATCTTACTGCCCCTGTATAAAACTATGGTACACCCACATCTTGAGTACTGTGTACAGATGTGGTCTCCTCACATCAAAAAAAGATATTTTGGCCTTGGAAAGGGTTCAGAAAAGGGCAACTAAAATGATGAGGGGTTTGGAACAGGTCCCATATGAAGAGAGGCTAAAGAGACTGGGACTTTTCAGTTTGGAAAAGAGGAGACTGAGGGGGGATATGATAGAGGTCTATAAAAGCATGAGTGGTGTGGAGAGGGTGAATAAAGAAAAGTTCTTCATTAGTTCCCATAATAGAAGGACTAGAGGACACCAAATGAAATGAATGGACAGCAGGTTTAAAACTAATAAGCGAAAGTTCTTCTTCACACAGAGCATAATCAACCTGTGGAACTCCTTGCTGCAGGAGGCTGTGAAGGCTAGAACTAGAACAGAGTTTAAAGAGAAGCTAGATAATTTCATGGAGGTTCGGTCCATAAAAGGCTATTAGCCAGGGGGTAGGAATGGTGTCCCTGGCCTCCGTTTGTCATAGGCTGGACATGGATGGCACGAGACAAATCGCTTGATCATTGTCTTCAGTCCATCCCCTCCGGGGCACCTGGTGCTGGCCACTGTCGGCAGACAGGATACTGGGCTAGATGGACCTTTGGTCTGACCCAGTACGGCCGTTCTTATGTTCTTATGTAAAGAGAACCTACTGCAGAAGTGTATACAACGGAAGTTACAGCTATTCTGGCATATCTGCAGAATGAACGACGAGCGACAAGTTAAGACCCTGGTATTTGGCATAATGGATGGTCCGAATAGGAGAGGCAGACCCCACAGAGCATGGGTAGATGATATAGTAGATTGGTGCGGAGCTAGTCTACAGAAACTAAGCCACTCCGCACTGGACAGGGAAAGATGGAAGGAAATAGTGAGGGAGGCATCGGACACCAATGGGCGTTGAGCCCATGGTTGTTGATGATGATGATTTGAGAGTTGAGACCTGACCAATTCATCTCTACACTAGAGAGCTCTGGATTCATATTATGGATTTGGTAAAGTTTTCTTCTAAATTAAACATGTGTCTCTTAACTTTTGTTTTGCCTTTCAATTTCATTGGAACAAAGCTCCACAAAAATTAAAGTGAAATTCCAGCACTATCTAGAACTTAATTATGAAAGAATGTTTTTTAGCGGTGGAAGTTTTTATATGCAAGGGTAAAAAAGTAATTTTCCTTGCAATCATCCATCAACTACAGTCATAATTCAAGTAGCAGCAACCTACAAAAAAGTGGTGGGGGAATTGAAGTAACCTAATTATGAAGAGGTCTTAGTGAGACTAGTATAGTTCATAGATGTATTTACAGATGAAGACATAAGAGATGGAAAAGTTTTTCAGATACATCTTTTCATAAAACACAGTCTCCTCCATGGCCATTTTGGAGTGCCTCTTGCTCAATGAGTTAGTGAACATGCCTTCCAGGGGATTATGGTCTGATTGTAGAAGGACCTCTTTGTCGAACAGACATTGGTATGATGCTATTACCAACAGCCCTTTTTTGCACTTGAGCATAATTTGTACAGATGTCTGTCAGAACTTAGTACCAATGCCTGAAAAGGTGCATTTTCCCATTGTTCATAAGCAATATTCTGTTCTCATTCTCACCATATCATTAAGAAACAGGTTTTTCAGTGGAACGCTGGGTGTCTCTACACTGCAGTGCTTAATGCAAAATAAGCTATGCAAATTGAGCTATGTTGATTGTGTAGCTTATTTTGAAATTGGTGTAGGGGTTAATTGCGGAAGAACTGTGTACGTGCCAAGGATGGGGTGGTGAGGCCTGCATTCTCCCACCCTCCCTTCCCCTATATATGATGAGCCAGAAGCAAGCCTCTAGGAACACACACCATTTTAAGATAAGCAATGGAGCCAGTGTAGCAAGAACAAGTTACAGATAAGAGCAGGAACATATAAACAATCCTGTTTACCCAGATGTACTGATCATGTAAACAAGGTCAAAGGACAAGCAGAACAGCTAAGCCATATGTTAGCAAGTAATACATAACCCCCAGAAATTTTGAAACTGCAGAACAAGGCAGAGACACTGTATTTAAAGCTGCACCACAGCACAGCAATTTGAACCTCACCGATGGACTCTGGTACCGGTGCTTCGGACGCCTAGACGACCTCCCGCTTGTCCACAGCTGAAACAGGGTTCCCAGCTTTCAGAAGGGACGCAAGACGCCACTTTTCCTATCATGTTGTTCTTTTAGTTAAGGGGCACAGTTGAAGTCTGTCAGGAAATAAACTGCTTGCGTTTGACAGATACCTGTGCAGAGTGTTTTTGTACTTAGAGAACCCAGTGTTGGACCTGAGACTTACTCTTGCCAGCAACAATTGGGAGTGTCTACACAGCACTTATTTCAAAATAGTGCACTCTTCCTCTGACTTCCCTTACTCCTCGTACAAGGAGGGCTACAGGAGTCGGAGTAAGAAGTCCTCCAGCTTGAGAGCAGTTTGACACTATTTCGAAATAACTGCTGGCTGTGTAGACACGGACTAAGTTATTTTGAAATAACGCTAGTGTAACCCCCCTTTTTCCTCCCTGGGTTACTTGGGAGCAGGTCTCACACACCTGTGTGCCTGGGCACCTGATATTTTTAACATAAAAGGAGATCCTGAGTGCTCCAGCAGTGATGTTGTTTAGTTGGGGATTCCCTATCTACCCCCTTGCTGCTGTCCCTTGCTCCTGAAGAATATACAATTGTAGTGGAATTTGCCCCTTGCCCGAAAAAGATAAGAAACTAGCCTAACAGCAATTAGGAGCTCACTAGCCTGTGAGCAAGAATGAAGCTGTATTTCACATTTTCTAACTTGTGACAGGCACAAGCAGGCAGAGTAAAACCGCACATAGGCATAAGATAAGAGTACCCCTCCCCAGTTACTGGAATGCCAATCGTGAATGTTAGAAATAATGTATTGCTGTGCTTTAACCAATGAAATGTAAAAGCCAATCAAGCTGTTATTCATGTATCCGATAAAAGGCTATGCACAGAGCGGCACGGGGTCGCTCCTTGCCATTTTTGCTGTAAAGCTCGAGGGGACGACCATCAGCGCTGATTAATAAAGGTCTGGTAAATCCTCCTTCGGGCATCCGTGTCATTCTGTTACACCGGTTTGAGTCCGGTACGGTTACACAATGGTGGTGCCTCCACCTGGCTGGCCCTGTACACCGCCTTGGGAGCCTCCAGGAATAAACAGACCCAGATTATTGCTAGAATAACTCCAAGACAACAATTATAAATAATATACCTCTAATTGATTAAATTAGAATTAACATACCTTTACTTAACAACTTAAAGAAACAGGGTTTAACAGATGAAATGTGAACAAAATCAATTAAAAAGTACACAGAAAGAAAGGAAACTTATCCATCTGGCATTTGCACTGCCACCATTTATCCCACCCCAGAGTGTGCACTCCTGGATTCTGAGTCCCAGACACTTGCTTGTGTGGGCGCGCTTGGAGGTCTGAAGCTGGAGTGGAGACAGCCTGTGCAGGTCCTCTGTGTGTTAGTCCAAGCTGAGCAGCCAGCTGCAAAATCCCTCTGCCACTGGAGCAGGCCCCACCAAATACCAGCAGCTCTGGTTCACTGGGCAGATCATTCTGGCTCTCATTGCACCCAGAGTCAGTTTGTCTTTTGTGCTCTGTCCCAGGCAGCACTTTTCCAAACAAACCAGTTACTCACAGTCACCTCCTGTGCAGGTTTATGTAAGCTCATCCCAGCCACAGGCACAGCCAGAGTCTCTCCCCTCCAGGGACAATCAACAGCAGCCGCCAAAGCAGCCTGCTCGATCCAAGCCCCAGCAGTAACAGTAACAGGCTCTAGCTGCAACACAACAGCTCCTGGCCTGGAAAAGGCTCCACACCAACAGCCTGGCTCCTCTCTCTCAAAAAAATGGAGCCTAGCCTAACTCTCTATTTGCATAGCCTGGAAGAGGCACCGTTCCCCTTTTCTTCCTCAAGGGCTCATGGGAGTTGTAGTCTCTAGGGCTAGATTGCAGCACAAAGGATCCTCCCAGTAAAAGTTAGAGGCCCCTTTAATAAGGGGACTACACTAGTTATAATGTTGCTGTGTAGACATACCCGTACCCTCTTAGTCTTCTTGTCCCACTCAGGTTGCATGTCCCATGCCCTGAAAATGTTGCAGCCACTTCTTGTCTTTGTGGAGCTGGCAGGTCAACTATTGCCTTTATTTTCCTTTGGTGGTATATGTCAGGGCTACTCAACTTTGGAAGCCCCGGGGGCCACAATGATACTCACAGCACATGCAGAGGGCTGCAACTTAAATGTGGTTGCATGTACATGAAAATATATGTAAATAGCTTCTCTCACACTGACGGGCATGAATACAAAGATTAAGGCAAGACTACACAACACACAGGCCCCATTTAAGTCAGTTCTTCCGATATTAATAAAATGCAACATTTACCCAATTTCCAAGTAGGAATAAGAAATCCTCCGGAAAAGGGTTTATTTTCCGGAGAATCGCGTCTAGACTGGCGCTTTTCTCCGGCTTATCCCCAAGCCAGAAAAAAGCGGCAGCCATGTAAATGCAAATGCCGTGGGGGATATTTAAATCCCCCGCGGATTTGCAATTCCGACTGGCCTAATCTGCATCCCTTTTCTGGAAAAGTGGTGCAGTGTAGACACAGCCTGAGGTTAAAGGGGCACACCAGCTCCTGAGTCCTCCCCCCACCCCCCCGGGTGCAGTAACATGTTCTTTTCTGTGATGGCCTCACTGCTGACCCACAGCATAGGGATTCAACTCTACACATCACAGCAATATGATGTCCTCCTACCTTTATAACATAAGCATAAGCCAGCTTTGAAAGGTTGGAGGTGCCATCCATGGGTAGTGAGTACCTTAAAATTCATTGTAGCCCTGAAAACCCTCTGAGGTTTCATCTATCAACTCTTGTTTTGAATCTAAATATTTTGCCCGCAACACCTCCATCTTGTAGATAATATTAAGGTCCACAGATGCTTCTCTGCCCAGAAACACCACGGAGACATTTGTGAGGAAGGACTGGAAACTAATGTGAGTATGGGATATAATTCCAGCCCAGTTTACTAGCTCTTCAGGTTCTATTCTGAACTATTAATACACTAGGGCTATGTCTACACTGGCGCGATCTTGCGCCAGAGAAATGCAAATGAGGCTAAGCGTGGAATATCGCCGAGCCTCATTTGCATATCTAATAAGCCACCATTTTTGTGGAAGAGGCTCTTGTGCCAGAAGGAGCATCTATACTGTCCCTTCTTGCGCAAGAGAAACCCTCTTGCGCAATGCCATTATTCCTGAAAATAATCAGAGATGGGGCATTGCGCAAGAGGGTTTTTCTTGTGCAAGAAGGGGCAGTGTAGACAGCTCCTTCTGGCGCAAGAGCCTCTTCCACAAAATGGCGGCTCATTAGATATGCAAATGAGGCACGGCGATATTCCACGCTTAGCCTCATTTGCATTTCTCTGGTGCAAGATCGCGCCAGTGTAGACATAGCCTACTAGTAAGAAATCTGTTTGTTGTACTTGCATTGGACCCAGTGTTTACAATATATTCACCACCATCCACAGGACTAGGTCGGTGTCTTTGTATGTGTCTGTACATCACCAGGAACAATGGGTCCCAATCCTGGTTGGGACCTCAAAGGGCTACTGCAACATGTATATTAAAAATAACTGCTTTAAGCACTAGTATCTGATTACAACTGGAATGGCTGTTCACCTCAAGCTATCACTGAATACCAAACAACTTGCAAAACTTATTTGTGCAACAGTCCCCACGAACAATGTATTTACGCCAGTGTTGTCTTTCTCATCTGGTCTTGGCCCTGACGTTGCTGCTGTCCATGATTAAGTAATACTTTTACTTGGCACACGTTGTACCAGATGCTAGACATGGCATTTGAATGGCAGAATCCATGGCTGTGTGCCTCGCTGGAACCCACTATCAGTGTCTTGGTATCTCTCTTGTATGCCATCTTGTTTGGATGAAGGTGTAGTCAGAGCCTGTGCCCAATTTGCTCCAGCAAATAGCCAGACCTGGACCTTCCACTAAAACTGTGGATGTCTGGGTTTCTCATTGGCCCCTATGTATATATTAAACTGAACATAGATGCATGTCCTATTGTACCACTTTCCACTGTGATAACTTCCTAATTTATATTTTTTTGTCTCAGCTCCATTAGTTATTTGTCCATGTCTCCATTTCCTTAAAGTGGGTGTGTCCAGAACTGATGGTCCCCAAACCTATGGAGATTTTGGATGAAAGTAATTTCTAACCCTGGCTAAAACAGCTTCCAGATTGTTTCTCTTTCCTGCTTAGCTGACATGCCACAAGGATTGGGCATTCTTCTATGACTTCTCCAGCACAGCATGGAGTAAGAGAGCTCCCTGCACCTCTCTAGCTTTTTGCATGGCCACTAGCTTGAAAATCCAGCTGGAAACCACTCCCATCCTGATCCTTCCACCCCCTAGTAAGGCAAGAGTCTTGTACTCACAGTCAGTTGGCTGCTCTTCGTTCCACTACTGAGGTTTTGTGCTCTTCACTGAGTGTTTGGTGGGAGTAGTGAAGGTCCAGACCCTTCTGACACTCTGCTGTGATCTCATCTTTATTTGTCCATTCAGGCCCCTATGGTAGAACTGAGAGACCTCTGAGGCAAAAACTTTGAACCCCAGGTGAGCAACTATGAAAGGAAATTTATTATCAGACAAGACTAATGCAGGTTGTGGGGCTGTGATGAAGCTTAACTGCCTGGGTCTGCACAAGAAGTCTGTGAAATACTTGCTATTGCTAGGACTTTACCATCAAATTCTCAGAGACATTACAAATTATAGGATCAGCTTCATTAACGTAATCACCCTGTCCAATGTAAAAGGGACTTAAGTAATGGGTTATACTGAGGACTTTGCTTCTTAGAGGCAAAATCTCCAAGATATAATTTCTCATGTGCCCTTGGAACAATAATTTCCTCCTTTATTAATAAATATATAACACATCAAATAAAAATAATTCATCTCACATTTGCAAATATTACAACTATTTCTATGTGGAAGCAAAAGAATCTTATATCTAATTGCCATAATATGTGATCATATCTGTTGCTTCGTTGTTCGAGATTAATTTGCTAAATTCTGTATTACATTTTGAAAAGGTAATGTGTGAAAATGCAATGCTAACTATTATTCCTACTCGGTATTACATTAATGTGGCTGCCCATGTTCATCAATGTGGAAAAGTTGACGCTTTTCTGTCAGTGCACATTTTGAAAATTAAAACCTGATTTCTCCCCGCCCCCCCCAATTAGGCATGTGCTTAATTTAAGTGCTTAGTCCCATTTTGTTCAAGGGATTTACTCGTGTAACCCAAGGTCCAGTGTGCTTCAACAGCAGCCTTGGGAACTACAAGTTGTGGACTACAAACTGCGGCATGTTGGGAGAACTTCCTGTTTGGATGTGCCCTCTGCCCCCAGCAGGGACTGAGCTGGAAGCAGTAGGCAGGCTGCATGCAGAGAGGAGGGGCTGCTGAACCCTGATCCTGTTCTATGTTTTTTACAGAAGAAAGCCTGTTGCTGGTGGTTTGTCTGAGTGGGTCTGGTCTGAGGTGCTCGCACACACACACTACACAATGCAGAGCACACCAAGGAGCCTCAGGCCTAGCCTCCCACAGTTGTGTAAGAAGTCACAAGGCTTCCCCTATGCTGAATAACCTCACACTGGGCTAGTGAACAGGAGGGGTTACACTTGTATGCTTAAAATTAAACACATGTAAATATTTGCAGGACTAGGGAAGTAAATCCCAAACAAATTCCCCCTGTCAATATGTTTCCAATAAATAAGATAAATCTTAAATTCTTATTGACTTATTAGGGAGTACAGGTTATGTCTCTATTTGTGTCTTGTATGTGATAGAGAACTTATTGGCAGTGTTTAACAAAAAAAATGGTAACAATAAACTAATAACACAGTAATTGCACTGTAGATTTTCCTGGTTTTGCATGCAGCATTAAACATTGATCTGTGTATATATATAAAACGTTTTTCGTGCAGGAGAACAGAGTGACATCATCACGTCACTCTGCATTCTGCAGCCTTGCCCCTTTCCCTCCCTGGTGCTCTGTGGTTGGAGGGAAGAGCATGGGGCCTACACAGCGTTTCCCCCTCACGCGGGGAGGCAGCCAGCTGGCCTCAGCCTGGCCCTCACCGGCTTCCGGGGGGGCCAGGGCTGCCTACCCCCAAAGGGGGGTTTGCGAGCAGGGGGTAACTCCCCATAGCGTTTTAAAAAGTAAATCTCAAAAAAATTGCAGGTTATATTCTCTACTACACAGTCTAGATCTCACCAGGAGGACAGGGAAAAAATGATCTTTAGAAATGCCTTTTTAATTGCTGAAAATCGGAGCCATAAACTAGTGATAGGATGCCGGGGTGGAATTCAGAGGTGTGGGTGGTAAGGGAAGAGGGTGGGAGAAGCCTACGTCCTTTAATGGGAATTACAAAGCTCTCTCTCCCAGTTCTGCTGCTGTAACAATTCGTGCAAAAGCAGGAAATTGCTTACTACTAAACTAGCTGGCGAGAGGGCAGGAGCTGATGTGTTATATTGGCGCAGCTCTGGCTTAGCTGTTGTCTTTCTCGTTCTTTTTGCCCCCCCCCTTTTTTTTTCCATTTTGGCTTCTATTCAAATGTGGGTCAGGGGTGAGCTGCTCTCAGCGTCACAAGCTTGCAAGATGGCGCTGAGAGGAAGGCTGTGAGATGAGGAACAGGCTGGCATAGCCCGAGAGGGGAAGGGGAGCTAAGCCGCTGCTACCGATGCAAGACAACAAAAAAGGTAACGAGATATAAAGGGGCTGGGGCCGGGCTCGCGGCTTCCCCAGCTCGGGGGCTGGACGCGGCAGACTGCAGCCCAGCTGGTGCTGTTCGGGGCTGTAGGCGTAGCTCAGCCCTGCTGCTCCCTGCTCTTTATGTGCCCACTGCAAGGGGCGGGGGTGTCCCCTGCCTTACGGTGCCCATGCCTGGCAGCCACTGCTGTTTCCCCCCATGTGCTGCCCCCGTTGCCTTGGAAGGGGGCGGGGAAGTGAGTTAATTCTGATGTCTCGGGATGGCGAATCCTTGCTATTTGGTCGCAGCGCCTGCAAACTTTTTGTTTCCCCCCTTTTGCTTAGCCGATACCTTGTGATCGGGGGAGGCACTAGGAAGGGGGCTGCAGCTGGTGCCTGGAGCAGCCAAGGCGGACAAACGGCGCCCGGGGTAGCTAGCTGCCCTCATCCTCCCTTTCCTCTGCCCCCTGCTCGGACCTGGTGATTGAGCCATTCTTTGGAAGAGAGCGAGCAGGGCTTTGGGATGGAGGCATGTTTTGCATGGACCTGTATTGCACTGGGGGGAGGTTTCCCGTGAATATCTCCCTCTCCCCGGGGCAGCTCTCAGGAGAGGCAGATCAAGCCAGAGATGACATTCACCAGCCACTGCCGCACTTGGGAGCCCACAGGCGAGCATTCCTACCCAGAAAGCGGACCCCTTCCCCCAAAGCTCTGTAGGATTGAACTTTTGCACCATCTCCTCCTCCCCACTGCCCACAGATCTAGGCAGCGCTTACGGGTCTCTTGGCTTTTGTTACAGACAGCACTGTCCCCAGTGCAATGGACGGAGCGGAGGATCCTATGCAGCCCAGGGGGTTGCTCAGACCCAGTGTGCTCTCCCCTCTCAGCCATGGGCATGCCCTCCCCCAGGCCATTAGCCCGTGAGCTACCTGGGGAACCAATTAAATCCTGGGCAAGCGGCTGCTCAGTCAGACCAGAGCGTAACATTTTGTGTTGCACAGAGCCGGGCTTCTGCCCCCCTGCAGCTGTGTGCCACGTTCCCCTTGGCTCTGCAGGCTAAACAGGGAACACTTTTTTTTCTCAGTGGGGCTAGGAAGGTTACATGGACTCCCTCTACCCAGATCCATGAGAATTGTACAAAGTGGGAGCCAGTCTGTTACCCCAGTTGAATTGTGAATGAGCCCTCTTGCCACTGGGAAGTGACCACGTTAGGCAGCTGCTCTTTGAATGAGCCATCCTTTTCGGTGCCGGGTTGTAAACACCCAGTTCTAGTGACCAGGGCTACAGAGAAGTCACTAATTCACTTCAGTTTGAACTTGCCCTACGCAGAAGCGGGCATTGAGAAGTGACGGGTGGAGGGCTTTCCAGCGTGCCTGTTTATCCCTTTATCAGTGCTGCCAGCTGGGCACTCTTATTTTGATCATTTTGCAGCAAGTGTAGCTGGGGTTGGCAACCTTTTCAAACCAAAGATCCAAAATACATCAAAATTCAGAACAAGTGTTCAACAAAGAGCTGTATAAGAATATTATTTATTATTGACATGATTAATAATAGCATAAACAAAACATTGTACTGACAGACTTTAATGGTACTTCTGCTACTGCTTCTTTTCATATATTTCTTTGTAGTTTACATCATAACTGGTCAAATCCAGCTTCATGTACGCATTCAGGCTGTCTTCTGTCAATCTTGAGCACAAATTACCTTTGTGATTAAAATGAGAGCGAGCCTGCTTATGCATATAGGTGGAGCCAAACACTGAAAGTAAGGCCAAGCTGACATTCTGCACGGTGTTCTATGTGACAGGAAGTTCTTTCCAAGTTTGCAGAATCAGATTATCATCGTGCTCCAATTTCTCCATGTCATCCCATTTGCGCAGTTTTCCCAATTCTGTACATTGTCAAGCAAGGCATTCTAAATCAGAATTCAGCTTGACAAATTTTTCCACCCAGATATCCGACTCCTTGAAATCTGCTATTTCCATTTCCAAATCACTGACTGAGATGCCTGGAATGATCGTCAAATCCAGTTCTTCAGTGGACACTTTATGTGGACGAATCAGACTTAGAGCACTGTGTTTGCAAGAGTCAAAAAAATGAGACTGAATGCCACTAGGATCTCAGAAACAAACCCGGCAAGCTGCTGCAAATCAAGGCTGTTACTTGGATTCTCTCTCTGATACGAATCATGAAACATTTGTAATCTTTCAAAATGTGCCAGTCTGCCCGTGTCGATTATCTTTAATGAAGACAGTCAATTTTGACTCAAATCCAAACACTGCCTGCTGCAGAGTCAGGACTGTATTTCCTTGCTCTCGTAGCTTAAGGTTTAACTCATTCAAATGACTGGTAATGTCGACGAGCTAGCAAAACTTAAATACACCAAGCTTTCAGACTGTGACTGGTTGCTCAACGCCCTTCATGTCCAAAAATGACTTAATCTCATTAATGCAGGTGGCAAAACGAGACAAAACTTTGTCACGAGATAACCAGTGAACATTGTGCATTAGTAGATCGGGGTATTCGGAATCTACTTCCTCAAGCAGTGACTGAAATTGATAGCGATTAAGGGTTCAGGCAAGAATTCAATTGACAACGTGAACGACCAGTCCCATTACATTTCTGAGTTCAGTTCCACAAAATTGTGCACAAAGTGCCTCCTGATGCCCAATGTAATGATAGTTCAAAAGTGGGCGGTGGAGCTGTTCTGACAAGATTAAGGAATCTCCTGTATTTGTCGACCATGCTAGGTGCACTATTCGTACACGCAGACACAAGATTATCCAACTGTATTTCTTCCTCGTTTACAAAGTTCATCACAGTTTTAAGGATGTTTATCCCTTGTTTGATTTTTTTTCATTGATAATATCTCAGTCATCTCTTCGTGTACAGCATTTCCACAAATACATCGTCCCAGAATACACAACTGATTAACGTCACGTGTTGGTTGTCTTGTCCAAAGCAAATGAAAAATAAGTAGCTGTACTCAGATTTTGCATTTGTTCCTTGTCGATTTGATGGGCCATTTTCCCAGCTCTGTCATGGACTGTTTTTGCTGATAATGGCATGTTTTGAATTTTCTGTAAGATTTTTTTTTTGTCCTTGTGAAACTCGTCAAATAGTTCATGACCAATTTTTAGAATCCATCTCTTCATGTAATCCCTGTCAGTGAAAGGCTTCCTCTCTCGAATAATGCTGTGTGAGCCCGCAAAACTTGTGGAGTTTAAGCTCCCACCTTTTCTGACCATGCTAGCAGGCTATTTTGTCCAATGTTCATTTTTTGCTGTAGCTCCTTGCAGGCGCTGTGCGCTTTTTTTTTTTTTGGTGCATCACCCTCGGGGTATTTTATAGCAAATGCTGCATGTTTTGTCATGAAATTTGTTTTTTTGTTTGTTTGAGAACCAGTCTCTCACTACAAATAATACAGTGTGGAGATCCAGACCTATCTGCAAATGCACACCAGTCTGTCCACTCCTTTTAAAAATTCCGATACTTGTCATCTCTTTCTCTTTGCCATTTTTACTGTTAGGGGGTTACAGACTTCACTATCACACATGATGGTGAAAAGATTTCTTGACCAATCAAATAAAAAGAGAATATGCACAACTCCCAATGAGTGGAGAGGATGGGTGGTTGTTAAAATGAACAGTTAAAGGTGAAATGGACAAAAATCATCTTGATGCGAGTAATTACATGTTTTTAAATTCAAAATTTTTTCATTGTAACTTAAGTTGTGTGGATTTTTGGGAATGACAAAAGAGCCATATTTAGTTCTGTACTGAGCCATATTTGGCTCTAGAGCAGGGGTTGGTAACCTATGGCTCACTAAGGAGCCCCCCCGCAACAGGGAGCCAGTGCTGGTGCTACAGCCTTACAGCCCCCACGCAAGATTGGAATGCTAGTGCTGGCTTCCTGGGGGTGGCAAAAGCCCGGAGCCTCCCCACTGGATCCGGTGTGCGGGGAACAAAATGGCTCCGTGTGCTGCCCTTTTCCTTCCCCCGGGTGCAGGAAACCAGGAACCAAAGATGGCTATGTGCGCACTGCTATTTTCTTTCCCCCGGGAAACACTTCCTGCAAGCTTCCCTTGCAAATCCTTCATGGCGAATGGGAGCAGCGGAGGCCGTGTTACACGTGGCACAAAAGCAAGTAAGTGGGCCTCGCCAGCCCTCATGCCCAGATTTCCCCCCCCACTCCCGCCCTCTGGCCAGACACCTTGCCCCCAGCCTGCTCCTGCCCCCTCCCCCCAGCCAGAGACCCTACTCTTAGCCTGCTCCTGCACCCTGCCTCCCACCCAGATCCTGCACCCCTGTCTCATTCACTGGCATCCCTGTCCCACACGCTTAACCCCTCATTTTTGGCCCATTTTTGGGATTTTTTTTTACTTCTCACTTGTGTAGTCCCCGACTGATTTTTCTGTGGGTTAATGGCCCCCGATCCAAAAACAATTCCCCACCCCTGCCATAAATAAAGACAATGTTAACACTTTTTTTGTTGGACATAATATTTTACTTTAATTAAAAATGAAGCCTGGCCAACAAGCCCCCAATTGGGGCCCAGCCCCCATCTGGCTGCAGTGTCAGAACACTTCTGCACACACACCCCACACCAGCCCTGAGCCCATTATACACCTGAACACCCTGCCCTGAGCCCCTCATGCCCCCACATCCCCAGTCCCCTGTAATAACACTCCTGCATCCCTACACACCCCAGCCTTGTGCCCTGAGTCCATCATATGCCCAAGTCCCCTGCCCTGGGCCCCTTGTACACCCCAACCCAGACTCCTGCATGCTTGCATCCCCAGTCGCCTGCCATAAGATTGACAAAAGACCACCTGAATGCCTACATGAAGCTGGATTTGACCAGTTATGATCTAAACTTCAAAGAAATGTAGATCCAGCAGCAGAAGTCCCATTAAATGAAGTCTGTGAGTACAGTGTTTCATTTATGCTGTTATTAATCATGTCAAAATACATGGAGATATACCTATCTCATAGAGCTGGAAGGGACCTTTCAAGGTCCCAAGTCCAGTCCCCTGTCCTCACGGCAGGACCAAGTACCATCCCTGACAGATTTGCCCCAGATCCCTAAATGGCCCCCTCAAGGATTGCGCTCATAACCCTGGGTTTAGCAGGCCAATGCTCAAACTACTGAGCTATTCCTCCTCCCTGTTAATTATGTCAATTATCAATAATATTAAGTTGTATATTTTCAGTCATGCAACTGGACATTCTTATACAGCTCTCTGTTAACCACTTGTTCTGAATTTTGATGTAGTTGGGCTCTTTGGTTTGAAAAGGTTACTGACCCCTGACCTAGAGCCATAGGTTGCAGACCTCTGGTGTAGCTAGTTGTTTGTCCCTGATGCAAGCAAGAGCTTTTTCTCTAGGTGCACCTTTTGAGTCTTTTGTGTAAATTACAATATGCTTTCTGGTTTTATGACTTCTGCAAACTTTTTGCTAGGAAAACTTGGAATTTAGAAACCAAACAGCTGCCTCTTGTTGTTGAGGGAGCTGTAACTTTGCATTCAATATCTGAGAGTGTAAGGGTGTATACCTCCACATAAAATCACTGCATTATATATGAAACCATGTATGTATGTATGTACCAGAGGGCTACTCAAATTCCACTGAGTACTACTTAATTATAGAATATATTAAAGGCAAGAAGCCAAAAACCGATAACATAATTATTACAAAACTACTGGTTTTTTTCCCCTGTTGATTGAAGGAAGCTTAAAATACTGCTGTGTTGTGTTTGTTAGAATAATCTGGTTGAATTTGTATACCGACTAAGGGAGAAAATAATATGCTACTCCTAACTGTTGTTTTTCACTGGAAAAAAAAAATCCTGAACTTGGAATGTGTATATTTAATTTTTATTTAATAAATACACTGTCCACATAGCAGTGTCAGAATTTTTTGTGACTTTAAGCCAGGCATGTCCAAAGTCCGGCCCGCGGGCCAATTGCGGCCCATGTTCCGGTTTAATACGGCCTCCCCCTCTCCTGGCTTCCTCCCCCTCTCCTGGCTCCCCAGCGCTCTTTTGAACTGGCGCGCCTAGTGCGCCGCTTCCGGCCGCGCCGCCGCCGCCACCGCCCATGGCCTCCGCGGTCCTAGAGCCTGCCCTGTAGGGCACGTCCGTAGCCCCTCTCCCCCGCTCGGCTGCAGGTTCGCCCTGTCCCCTGGGCCGCCGTGAGGCCGGCGTGCCCTGCGCTCTCCGCCCGCCTCCGACCCTGCGGGCCCTCCGCCTTGGGGCTGAGAGTGCGGGGACGGCCCTCACGCATGTTCACTTCTTCAAATCTGGCCCTCTTTGAAAAAAGTTTGGACACCCCTGCTTTAAGCTATTGCTGATGCTGCAGCAGTTCTCGAAAGAGAACCATAAATGGTTTCTTAGGATCATATCACAGCAACTCTACATGGAGAGTATGACATATGAAAGGAAAATTGACTTATTTCCACAACTGCAAGTGGCCTCTCTTTTGTGCCTTTTCATTAGCAAGCTAATCCTAAAAGCATTAGGAGCAATTATTTGTGCTGGTGCCTGACATTCTAGGTCTAATTTATTTATATCAGTTTAACTCTTGAGGGTTGACCCAGTAGGTCAAATCTGACTGCCCTTTGTTATATTTTTTAAAGGAAAGAAAAGAAACAACTCCCACCCCCCTCAAACTTGCCACCTGCCACTGATGTATCATTTTAGTTATAGGAGGGGGGAACATTTAAAAATCAAATGCTGCTTACATTTGTTACTTTCCATTCAAACATGGCAGGCGGGGGGGGGGGGCAGGGGGGGGAAATACACCAATAATAAATGCTTGTTCTCTGGAGTCTAGGCTACATTGTTTAATCCAAGTGCAGTGGGGTGTAAAAGGGAGGAAGTGGAGAGTGTAAGTACTGTTTTCTTGATTTATCTTCTTTATTCTGAGTGAAATGTAGAAAAAACAAAATCACTCCTGCCTGTTTAAAAACAACACTTTTGACAAAGATCCAAACAAGATTTATTCATATCTTTAATTAAGAAATAACTCACGTTAGTCTTCACATATGGTGCTGTGGAAAATGGCTTATAGACATGTAGATAGTAATAGCGTAAGATGCTTGAAGCACTTGATATCACGTGGTGTGTTGTAGTGGCAGTACTGAATTGTTTGGCAGAGGCCAGTGTGTGAAAGGATAAAGGGAGTTAGGAGGCATCAGTCCTAGAGGGTGCAGGGCTCAATTTATTTTTATTAGCCTCACACTACTCTTTTTTTTTTTTTTTTTTTGCTAATCTGTTTTGGTGTGGAATGGATTGAAAAATCCCCAAAACAGCCATGGCAATCCAAAAATACTGATGGGATTTGAAAATCCACATTTTGACTTGAGGATCTTGTTGTGAGTTCTTAGATTTCAGCATTTTAAAAGTGGATAGTGATAAACTTAAATTGCATACTACTAATTCTTTTGACCTTGTAGAAAATGGAATAAAATGCTCCTGGTGGATAGGTATAGAGAAATAGGATAATGCTTTTTAGTGGATGCACAGTTTTTCTCAAATCTGAATGCCTATTTGCATTGATTATGGTGTCTTGTGCTGCCATCCAGTGTGGTGGATGTGTTTGTGGCTTGACAGTCTTGATGCTGCTATAAAGAGGGTCTTCAGTTTCCCTACCATAGGACACCAAACTTTTGGTCCACTAGTGCAATTGGACTTTGTTATAATTTACTGATCCATTGTAATCCAAAACTGCTGCTGCATCTCGTGATTTAATGGCAGTCAAAAATCTTTACCACAAAGTGAGTCCCTGGGTTTCAACACAGCAGCAGATATGATCTCAGAGTGGGAGAAAATGGAATTGCATTTGCAATGTAGCCATTACATAGGCTGTACTGTGACAGGCAAAGCTCTGTGAAAAGGGGGACCATTTCAGCATCAGTGGACATGTCTACCTTGCTAGGCTTGCAGAAAAATTAACAGGGCTCAGCTGTGGGATTGCCTTACAACCAACAGTCCCGGTCCAACCACAAGCAGAAGAATATTTTTGAAAAAAATACTTAAAAACCCTTGTCTGTGATTGAAAGTGACTGTCACTATCATTAAGGCTGTTTAAGTGAGTTCACAATACAACTCTTCATGGCAGGGATATGCATTGCAATAGAGATTTCTGTCCTCTGTGTTTTAGCTATTGGATTAACGCAACTATTTTAAACCACTGCAGTGGTGCATGTAATTTTATTTCCTACCTGGAGTAGCTCAAAATCTGCTTCAAGATCTTCTTTAAAGTTGCATTTTCCTGTTAAACTGGCCATTCAAACTTCCATCAGAATGCCAATTTGAAGACCAGAATAGCTTCCCTGAAGAATGTGTGTGTTAGAAGCTAGCTGTCAAAATTAGTAGTCTGAGGGGTAGCTGTGTTAGTCTGTAACTTTAAAAAAAAAAAAAAAAGTGGTCCTATAGCACCTTAGAGACTAACAAAAGATATAGTATGAGCTCTCATGGGCACAACCCACTTGAGTCACTTGTTTTTATTTGCAATTTTGTGGAAGGAAAATTAACCCTCCGTTGTTGGCAAAACAAGGAAGAAACAAAATAACGAACTCAGTCATGAATTTGAAACTGATATAAAAGGGATTGTTACAATAGCTGTAGAAGATAGACTACAACACAGCAATAGTTGTACCTGCTTTAGGTGACAGGTGGGAGAAAACTTCATTGCTTGTCATTGGTGTTTGGATGAAGGCCCAGTGTTGGCTACAGTCTGCAGTCGAGGATTAATCCCCACTGTTTTCTTTCTATAGATCAGATTTCTTATTTTGTTAATAAGCATAGCCTACTATGCACTTGAAGTCAGCTGTCCTGGCGTGGAAGCAACAGGGTTTTCCATTATTGACGTGACAACTGTCGTACTTTCTTAGAGCCCATATTGTTTGAAGAGGAAGAGGTGGAGAGTGATTCTAGTAACTGCAGATCCCAAACAAGGGCTCTCCTTGCAGATCTGAGTTAATGAAAAAAAATATGAAAAGCAGTAGGGAATCTGACTTACCCAGTCCTACATCTCTTACGTTTCAGGTTCCCTGATGTGCATGCTGAACGACTTGAAGGATGCACTCAGCTACATAGCAACTAAAATTGTAAATTGAGAGGTGAAGGCCCTGTCTCTGCAATGGGGCCTCTTCAACCAATGCTGAAAGGGGTTCTGTTGCTAGCATAGATAAGACAATCTGTTCATCTCCATCATGCTTTCTGTAACAGTGTTGATGTTCTACCAGGCCCAACAGCCAGTATGATTCTGTCTCCCAACTCTGGCAATTCAGCTGGGATTGAAAACTTGTTCACAGGAAAAGCAGGAAGTCCATTTCTGAAAACCACTGTCCTCAGTGGATCATTTTCCTAATACTGCTGGACTTAAAAATTGGGATACATCATTATTCATTTCATGCTTCCTTTGCAGAAAGCACTGAGATGTACTGACAGTGCTGTCCAAGAGCTAGGTAGGAATTACCCCTTTAGCTAAAGCAGGTGTTGTTTGGCAGAACTATGTTTTAAAAACTTTCCACTGTTGCCCTAACTCATCCTCCAGCTGAGAGAGGTAGAAAGCATTGCACTCTAGCAGGCTGGCCTTAGGCATTTTCTGTCCTCCAGTTTCTTGGGTAAAGGGAGAAGGGGTAATTTTCAATAGTACATGAAATTACCAAACCAAAGCAGCTCCTCTTATATTCCAGGGCCAGAAGGAACCATTGTGATCATCTCATCTGACCTCCTATAGAACATAGCCCATAGAACTGCCTTAAAATAATTCCTAGAGCAAATCTTTTAGGAAAGCATCCAGCCTTGATTTGAAAATTGTCCATGCATTACAGCCCTTGGTAAATAGTTCCAATGGTTCATTATCCTCATTGTTGAAAAAAGTGCATCATATTTCCAGTCTGAATTAATCTAACTTCAACTACATCATTGGATTGTGTTATATCTTTCTCTGCTAGATTGAACATGTAGCTGGAGTTGCATACCTTAACCCGACCTTCCGGGTCTAGTGTAGACCTGGCCTAAGTATATTACATCAACATTATTAAACATTTGTTCCCCAGGTGTAGCCTTGTAGACTATCATCAAGTCACCCCTTAACTCCCTCTTGGTTTAGATAAGTAGACTCAAGGAGCTCAGTCTGTCACTGAGGCATGTTTTCTAATCTTTTAATCATTCTCATAGCTCTTCCTGGAACCCTCTCCAATATATCAACCTCTTCCTTAAATTTTGAACACCCAGAACCGGACAGAGTATTCCACCAGTGCCAAATACAGAGGTTAAAAACCTCTCTGTGCCTACTTGAGGTTCCCCTATTTATGTATCCATGGATTTCATTGGCTCTTTTGGTCCAGCATTGCACTGGGAACTCCTGTTCAGATGATAATACACCATGGACTACCCTCCCCATCTTGTTCGCCACAATGGTCTCCCTGGGGAGACTTCCCCATCTTGTAAGCGTGGCCCATGTTCTTTGTTTCTAGATACACAATTCTTACATTTAGCCATATTAAAATGCATACTTTGCGTGCGCCCAGTTTACCAAGTGTTCCAGATCACTTTGTCAGTGACCTGTCCTCTTCATTATTTACTACTTTCCTAAGGATGATATCTGCAAACTTGATCTGTGATTGTTTTGTTTTCTTTTCTTTCAGGTCACTCATAAAAATGTTACATAGATGAGGCAAGCACCAATCACTGGGGAAGCCCTCCAGAAACACTACTTTAATGATGATTCTCTGTTTACAGTTAGCCAGTTTTTAGTTCACTTACTCTGTGCCATGTTAATTTTGTATCTTTCTATTTTTTTAAGCAAAGTATTGTGCTATACCAAATGCCTTACAGATGTCTAAGGCCACACCTCCACTTAAGTGCCAGAGAGCAATCTTCTGGTGTTCAATTTCGCTGGTCTAGTTAAGATCTGCTAAATTGAACTCTGAAGGCAGCTCCAGTTGGTGGTGGTACTCCACACAGTTGCGAGGAGTAAGGGAAGCCAGTGGCACCAAGCTCAGTATTTTATGTAGCTGGAGTTGCATACCTTAACCCGACCTTCTGGGTCTAGTGTAGACCTGGCCTAAGTATATTACATCAACACTAGATTAGATAATATATCAGCATTGCTCTGAGGATAGAACAAGAAGCAATGGGCTTAAACTGCAGCAAGGGAGGTTTAGGTTGGACATGAGGAAAAAGTTCCTAACTGTCAGGGTAGTCAAACACTGGAATAAATTGCCTAGGGAGGTTGTGGAATCCCCATCTATGGAGATATTTAAGAGTAGGTTAGATAAATGTCTATCAGGGATGGTCTAGACAGTATTTGGTCCTGCCATGAGGGCAGGGGACTGGACTCGATGACCTCTCGAGGTCCCTTCGGGTATGTCTACACTACCCTGCTAGTTCGTACTAGCGGGGTAATGTAGGCATACCGCACTTGCAAATGAAGCCCGGGATTTGAATTTCCCGGGCTTCATTTGCATAAGCGGGGCGCCGCCATTTTTAAAACCCCGCTCGTTCGAACCCCGTGCAGCGCGGCTACACGGGGCACGAACTAGGTAGTTCGAACTAGGCTTCCTAGTTCGAACTACCGTTACTCCTCGTGGAATGAGGAGTAACGGTAGTTCGAACTAGGAAGCCTAGTTCGAACTACCTAGTTCGTGCCCCGTGTAGCCGCGCTGCACGGGGTTCGAACGAGCGGGGTTTTAAAAATGGCGGCGCCCCGCTTATGCAAATGAAGCCCGGGAAATTCAAATCCCGGGCTTCATTTGCAAGTGCGGTATGCCTACATTTACCCTCCTAGTTCGAACTAGGAGGGTAGTGTAGACATACCCTTCCAGTCCTCGTATTCTATGATTCTATGATCAACACTATTACATTTCTCAACAAAATCTGCAATCTCATCAAAAAATGTAGAATTAATTTGATGGGCTCTGTTTTCCACAAACCCATGTGGCATTAGCTGTATTATCACCTCTTTAATTCTTAATTAATCAAATCCCATATCAGCCTCTCCACTATCTTGCCCAAGATCAATGTCATACTGAACGACCTATAGTTACTCACGTCGTCCAGTTTACCCTTCTTAAATATAGGTACAACATTAGCTTTCCTCCAGTCCTTTGCAATTTCCCAGTATTCTGCAAGTTACTGAAAATCAAACATTACCAGTAAGGATGTTAAATTTCGATTAATTAACTAATCAAATAGTGGATGGGATTTCCATTGACTATTAGATTACTCGATAAGGACTAGCGCAGCCCTAGGCTCCTTGGGGTGCTTCCGCTTTGAAATATACAAGAGCCCCAGTGGGGACTCTTGTACATTTCAAAGTTGGAACACCGCCGCTGTGCCCCTGTCCATTCCCACAGAGCTGGAGGTGGGGGGAGCTGGCTTTTAAGAGGCAGCAAGGTGGGGGGAAGCGACTAGTCGACTGATGTGTCAACTATCTGATAAGCTTTTGCTTATCGGATAGTTGATTAGTCGCTTGCATCCCTAATTACCAGTCCAGCAAGCTCTGCCAGCTCTCTTACAATTCTTAGGTGCAAATTATCTAAATCAGCAAGTTCAAAGATGTCTGACTTTAGTAGCTGCTGTTGATTGTGTGGATCCCAGGATATGAGAGAGATGAGGTGGGGGAGGAATAGCTTTTATTGGACCAAATTTTGTTGGTGAAGAGAGGCTTCTGTCCTATTGGTGGCTGCTATTTAATGTCCTTGTGAGATACTAGTGCAACAGAAAGTGTGTTGCCAGATGTGACATCACTACATAATCTTTTTTCCCTCCAAATACAGAACAGAGATATTTATTGAACATGTCTGCCTTATGATTGATAAAATTATCACTGCCACCAGTGGACAGTGCCATTGTAAGGTTCTTCTTGTTTCAAATGCACTTAAAAAACCTCCTTATTTTCTTTAACTCTGCTGGCCATAGACATCTCTTTGTTTCTCTTTGCTTTTACAATTCTGGGTTTTAAAAATGAGACACGATATGGTGGCCATTGGAATGCCCTGTCACTGAAGTTAATATATTGTGTTTAATGTTCCCTGTAAGCCGTGCGCTTGTGCAGCCACTCACGAGAGATTCAAATGCTGCCCAACTGATTAGCAGAGCGCCCACAGCTAGGTTTTCTGTTTCTATTGGTAGTGTACATTCACACATGCCTTGGTGCACGTAAAATTATTCTGGACATGGATGGAAAAGATTAGAGGGAACATTGACTCTGCTGCTTGACATTTTGCAAGCCCAGCTCACCCTAGGCAAGCAGAAAATTCTTACCTATGAAATAGTGATAGAAATGTAGCCGTGTTAGTCTGGTGTAGCTGGAACAAAAGACAGGACTATGTAGCACTTTAAAGACTAACAAGATGGTTTAATAGGTGATGAGCTTTCGTGGGCCAGACCCACTCCCTCAGATCCAATAGTGGAAAAATAGTCACAACCATATATACCAAAGGATACAATTTAAAAAAATGAACACATATGAAAAGGACAAATCACATTTCAGAACAGATGCGGGGGGGAGGAGGTAAATGTCTGTGAGCTAATGATATTAGAGGTGATAATTGGGGAAGCTATCTTTGTAATGGGTAAGATAATTAGCGTCTTTATTCAAACTTGAGTGTAAAGTGTTGAATTTAAACATGAATGACAGTTCAGAGGATTCTCTTTCAAGTGTGGTCTGAAAAGGACTTTGTAGCAGGATGCAGGTAATCAAGTCGTTGAGACCGTGTCCTTTCTGGCTGAAATGGCAAGAAACTTTTTTCTTTGTGATCCTGTCTAATATCTGTTTTGTGGGCATTGATCCTTTGGCGAAGTTTCTGAGACGTTTGTCCAATGTACATAGCAGACGGACACTTTCGGCACATGATAGCATAGATTATATTTCTGGATGAGCAGGAATATGTGTTCTTGATCTTATAACTCACTTGGTTAGGTCCAATAATGGTATCAGCAGAATGAATATGTGGACAAAGCTGGCAATGGGGTTTGTTGCAAGGGAAGGTACCAGGGTTGGTATTAGTGTGGTATGTCCTGTGGTTGTTGGTAAGAATCATCTTGAGGTTAGGTGGTTGTCTATAGGAGACTATGGGTCTGTCTCCCAGAGCCTCTTGGAGTTTGCTATCCTGTTCCAGTATAGGCTGTAGTTTATTGATAATGTGTTGGACAGGTTTAAGTTGGGGGCTGTAGGTGATGACAAGTGGTGTTCTATTGTTGGTTTTCTGGGGTCTGTCTTGAAGTAGATGGTTTCTGGGTATTCGTCTGGCTCTTTCAATTTGCTTTTTTATTTCTCCGGGTGGGTAGTTGAGGTTTATAAATGCTTGGTAGAGATCCTGAAGTTTTTGGTCTCTGTCAGTGGGATTAGAGCAGATGTGGTTGTATCGAAGGGCTTGGCTATAGATGATGGATCGTATGGTGTGTTCTGGATGGGAGCTGGAAGCATGTAGGTAACTGTATGAGTCAGTGGGTTTTCTGTAGAGGGTGGTGTCTAATTTTCCATTGTTGATTTGTACGGTGGTGTCCAGGAAGTGGATCTCTCGTGTAGAATGGTCCAGGCTGAGGTTAATGGTGGGGTGCAGGTTGTTGAAATCTCTGTGGAATGTCTCCAGTGTTTCTTGGCCATGCGTCCAGATCATAAAGATGTCATCGATGTAGCATAAGTAGAGAAGGGGTAAAAGGGGACGGGAGTTGAGGAAATTTTCTAGGTCAGCCATAAAGATGTTCGCATACAAATTCATTGTGCATGGATCCAGTGTTCTTTGTGCCATGAGAAGATAATGTCATACAGGACTAATAACATCATGCTTGTTATAGTCTTTTCCGTGTCCTGTCAAGATGCCCGTGGCCCCTCTCTGAGTTTGGTCTGACCCTGTGAAACTTTCTCCTTTGTACAATAAAGAGTCCAGAGCTCTGTTTGTGGGGAATTTTTTTGAATTAAACTTCTTGAGTCTCTGAAAAAACCCTGTTGTCCATTTTCAGAGCAGACTGAAAACTAGGCTGTGTTGCATCAAAAAGTATCAAGAGCTTTCGAAGACAAATCTGTAAGGTATGTCTACAAAGAAAAGTTATTTTGAAATAACTTTCTTAGCGTCTACACAGCCAAACCGCTATTTTGAAATTAATTCGAAATATTGGAGCACTTATTTCAAATTTGGTAAACCTCATTCCACGAGGAATAATGCCAAATTTGAAATAGCTAATTTGAAATAAGTGCTGTGTAGATGCTTATTTTGAAATAGGGGGCCTCCAGCCTTCCCAGGGAGCCCTGGTGGCCACTCTAGGCACAACCAGGAAAACTTCCTCTCCCTCCCCCTGCCCTCCCTGGAGCCCTTAAAGGGGTTGACTCTAGCCACAGTGCCTGTGCCAGCTCCAAGCCTGCCAGCCTAGAGCCAGCAGTCACTGCCCTGATGCAGTGGCTCCAGCACGAGCCAGGCAGCCAGTGCCAGCCAGCCCTCCACCGCTCCCCAGGACCAGTCCCCCAGCGCCCAGGAGCCTGCCAGGGGCCGCAAAAGGCGGGCGCCTCCCTGGTCTAGTGTGGAGATCGTGGACCTGATTGAGGTTTGGGGCGAGGCCTCCAGTGTCTGATCTCATGATCTCTGCACTAGATGCAGGAACGCGGCCGTCTATAGGCAGATGGCTGACAGCCTGGCCACCAAAAGCCACATGCGCACCAAGGAGCAGGTGCGCATGAAAATCAAAGAGCTGTGGCAGGCCTATCCCAGGGCCACAGGGGGCAGCTCCCAACCAGGGACAGACCCACACGCCTGCCCCTATTTTGATGCCCTGGACCGCTTTCTGGGGGGCGGGATGGTCTGTGCCCCCCAGGTGGTCGTCAACCCTGGGGCAGAGGGCCCTGACCAGGGCATCGAGGAGGAGGAGAGCTAGGAGCCAGAGGAGGCCATCATCACCACCCCGATGAGCCAGGACCCCTGAGCTGCCCCAGTGGACCTGGCACCGGTGTCATCTCAGGCCAGGGAGGCAAAAACATGTGAGTGCCATCACTGTCCCCTTATACTGGGGGGGGGGGAGGGAAGGGGACGGAAACCAGGGACTGCGCATGTGGGCCTTACTGTCCATGGATCACGCAGCAACCTGTGCATGTGCGAGCATGTGCCATGCCACCCCTGGGCATGTGGCCCCCAGCTGGCTGCCACACAGGGGCCTTACCCTGTTAGCCACACACATGTGTGAGGAGGCATGACATTCTCCTGACTCCAGGGTGGGACACAGCAGGATGCCCTCCCTCCACAAGGCCATTCTACACAGAGGCAGGGGACATCTCCTCTCTCTTCTTCTCCCCCCCCCCCCCCCCCCAAACTATATACGCCACAGGGGCATGGGTGCGGTCTCTGGGCAGCTCCCACTCCTGGAGATACCAGGACATTCCAAACACGGCCTGTGTGCAAGCACAACGGCTCTCATGGTACAGGGAACGGTCATCCTCACCTCGCAGAGGGGGGCTGGGTTTCACCCAGTGTCCCCAGGGAGAACTGACCACTTCTCTTCTTTCTCCACAGCCACAGCAGCTGCGCGTGCAGGGTGCACCACCCCGCCTGGGACATGCTCCCGCACCCAAGGTCTCCACAGGACCACCCATGCAGTGCAGGGGTACCGACAGCAGCACCTGGGGGCACTGTGAGACCTGCACCACAGCCTCCAGAACTGGGTGCAAGAAAACCTGGAGCTCCGGCGGGAGCAGCTTGCCCAGGGCCGTGCCATTTGCCAACACCTGCAGGCCCTGGTGCAGAGTGTGCTGCCTGCTGCCTCCACAGCTACTGCTCCTCCCCCCACTCCTTCTCCTCCCGTTTCTCTCTCCACCTCCTCCATCCCCCCGGGGACACCGAAGCCCCCGCACCCGTGGTGCTGGGAGACAGTTGGCCTGGGGAGACCCCCACCCCTGAGCCCTGAGCTTCCCCTCCCCCTTCTTCCCCTTGCTTCCCCCTTCCAGCTCCTTCCTTCCAGGTTTCCCCCTCCCCTCTCCCACCCTCCCTCTCCTTTCCCCAGTCTCACCAGAGTTTCATCCCCCCCATTTTGTTAAATAAAGAGAGTTTGTATTTATGAAAATGTGTATTGTATTTTACACCAAGAAGGGGGCTAGGCAGGGGTAAGTGGAAGGACGTGAGGGAGGAATGAGGCACAAGCCCCCAGTGCGGCAGACCAGGGAGGCTCTTAGTGCTCCTCAGGGTGGAAGCTCTCCCACAGGGCCTCCTGGATCCTGACAGCTCCCCGATGGACCTCCTGGATGGCAGCCTGCAGCAAATGCAGCCAGGCTCGCTGCAACGCATCCCAGAGAAGCACCAGAGTGCCCGGGGCAGCTCTGGCTCCATGTTGCAGAGTGCTGTGATGTCCTGAGTGAGGGTAACCAGAGCACGCAGAGACAAAATGCTTTGCTGTCCCTCATCGAGGTAGACAAGCAAGCAGGGAAACCTGAGAACCGGCTGTCCGGGGGGGGTTTCCCTTTAAGCACAGACCTCCATTTAGCCTCAGGCAACAGCCCCACACAGTAAGTCCTGACCTGGTGCCCTGCCGGAACTGGTTCCGGCCAGCCTTAAAAGTGATTCAGAGTCCACTTAGTGTGGACGTGCTATTTCGAAATAGCAAAACGTTATTTCGAAATGCATTTTGAGTGTAGATGTGTTATTTTGAAATAAGCTATTTTGAAATAAATGAGCTATTTTGAAATATTGCTGTAGTGTAGACATACCGTAAGTGCTTTGGGGCTGGGACTCTGCCTATCGATGTTTGCATACCACAGAGAATAGATCCATTAACTTTCCTCCCACATGTGTTCTCAAGGCACTGTTCGTACATTTGAATCCTGACCTGTGGGTGCTGTCCTGGGAAAGGTTTGGTAGACTGATGTCTGCTAGGACTCATTTGAAACGCATTTCACTTGTGACCTGGAATCCAGTTATACCCAAGTTTCCCAGAGCTGATGCATCTCAAAACTGCAGAGTTAGCTTAATAAATGCTCAGGGTTTAGCTGATCGCCATATTTGGGGTCCGGAAGGAATTTTCCTCCAGGGTAGATTGGCAGAGGCCCTGGAGGTTTTTCGCCTTCCTCTGTAGCATGGGGTACAGATCACAGCTGGAGGATTCTCTGCATCTTGGGGTCTTCAAAGTTTTTGAAGGGTTCAATATCTGAGAGAGGTGAGTAGTGGGTGGGTGAGATTCTGTGGCCTGCATTGTGCAGGGGGTCAGACTAGATGATCATAATGGTCTCTTCTGACCTTAAAGTCTGAGTCTATAAATGGTCTTATTTTCATTTTAAAACGGGGAAAACCTTGTACTGCACATGAAGGCACCAGTGGCTTGTATGTCAGCTTTTCTGGATGGTCTTGACTGGAACTTGGGAGATCTGGGTTTGGTTTGTAACTGTCACAGATTCCCCCTGTCACCTAGGGCGAGTCACTTAATTTCTCTGTATCAGCTTCCCATCTGTAAAATGGGGATGATGTCCTTTGTCTATTTTAACTCTAAACTCTCTGAAGGAAGGACTGTATTTTGCTATATCTTTGTATATTGGGCCCTTGACATCAGCTGGGGGGCTTTTAGGTGCCACCATAATACAAATAACCTTAAAAAAACCTCTAAACTCTAACACATTCTAAAGGGCTAACTTATGCAAAACACTCTGTGGGTGAAGGCTTTGATACCCAGGGCTCTGCTTGTTAGGCTCTGTGGTATGGTTATTAAATCAGTCTTGCAAAATTCCATTAAAATCTACCATCCTCCTGCGTATCAAATCTACTTGCTTAACCTTACCACAATGATGAAAATATGAATGAGATTTTGTTCTCCTGTGGCAAATAGCTCTTTGGAAAGACTCATTTGCACCACCCACTTCTTTCTGGAAATGTCCCCATATAATTTGAAAGCAGTCATCTGTCCCCCTTTAACCTCTGTTGGGAGTGTGTGTGTGTGTGTGTGTGTGTGTGTGTGTGTGTGTGTGGGGGGGGGGGGGGGGCTTGGTTCCCCCCCCCACCCCCACCCCGGGTTATATGGTCCAGTGCCAGCGTACAGTGTGATTCAACAGCCTTTGAAATTCTTGGAAAAACACTTCCGTTTGCTCTAGGTCAAAATTATATTGGCAGCAAAATGACTCTACTGTTTACAAGTTGGCAGCTTTCTTAAGCAAACTCCAGGAAGAGCAGTTTAATGCATAATACTCTACACATCCATTCAAGTTGCTGAGGTGTTTGAAAATGCTGGCCTGTTGTGATGGGTGGGGCTCATTGAAAAGGAAAGAGCATGATCTAATACAGAGTTTACCAAATTGTGGCCTGTGGACCAATTGATAGTGCTTTGGAGACAGCTGGCTGGTCACTTGGTGCTTGCACTCGTCACTTCCAGTTATTAAATGTCAGTAGCTGTTGTAGTTGCTGCAATACTGTTACTTAGACACTAGTTAGAGGCAAGGTGATACGTGCTTGGAAGAGAGGAAGGCTGCAGGCGACTTCATTGTTAACGTGTAGTACTCAGTATGGAAAAGAGTTTGAGGATCCCTGGTTTAGTGGCTAAAACAAAAGCTTGGGTGTCATGATTCTTTTGCTATTGACTGGCTGTGTAACTTTGGGACAGTCACTTACCCCTATACCTCTTTTTTTCCATCTGTATAATGGTCATGATATTTGAAAGATGGTCTAGAGGCTTTTTCCTTCATGTTTTATGAAAGGAAAGTAATACCTGCTGCAATTAGCAGTTTTCACCAGCAGAAATTAGAGTATTTCAAGCTTAGTACTTCTGGTTCAGTTGCCTGTATCTACGAGGAGAGCTGGTTAAGGAAAAAGTTGGAACTTACAGTACTACTGCAGTGGGAAGCAGTTTGTTGAATGGAAAGCTGTTCCAGGAGTGTGGCCAGCTACCATAGATTGTGGAAAAAGGAATGTATACAGTAGCAGATGGTTCCCACCACTGGCTCGGCGGGGAGTTTCCCCCGAAGTACGTCGAGTCCACCGGGTGCCTCCTGCTCCCTGCCCTGGGCTACTTCCTATCCCGACTGCTGGCCGGCATTATCCCCACCTGGGTCGGCGTGTGCAGCGTCTGTAGCTGGTGTGGCAGCTGCAGCTGGGGCTGTGGTGCTTCAGGCTGGTGCAGCGGCTGTGGCTGCGGCTCTGGCTGGCCCGGGCAGGGTAGTTGCTCCTCTGCTCTGGCAGGAGTTCTTTCCCCTTCTCTCGTCAGCCCCAACTGAGCTGCTCTTGCAGCTTTTATACTGCCTCTAAAGTTGGAGCATACCCAGCAGGGCTGCGGGGGAGGGGACTTCTCAGCCCAGTAGGCCTGGTTAACCCCTCCATGGCCAGTGCAGGGTTGGTACACCCCGTCACACACCCTCCCCCTTAAGAGGAACTCCCGGGGAGGCACCTCTTCCTCCTCGTTAGTGCTTATGCGAAGGAAAAAAGTCAGCGTTAGTGTGAGCTTTCCTGGGCCAGTGCGCCACCTGGAACGAGTAAGGCTGTAATGACAAATACCAGCACATAATTCACGTGTTTGTGTCCTTCATACTATTCAGCCACTTAAGTAGGGCATGATCTGTTACTAGCGTGAAGGGGTGTTCCAGGAGGTAATACTAAAGGGCCTCAATAGCCCACTTCATGGCTAACACCTCCCGCTCTATAGTTGAATACCTGGTCTCCCTGGGAAACAGTTTGTGGCTCAGATAGAAGAGCGGGTGCTCTACCCCCTCTAGCTCTTGGGAGAGTACCGCTCCTAGGCCCACCTCCGACACGTCTGTCTGTAAAATAAATGGTTTTGCAAAATCTGGCTGGGTGAACACCACTTCTCGAGCTAGGTATTCTCACAGAGTCCAGAACGCAGTCTCAGACCCTGCCATCCACTCTACTTTCCGGGGTCGCTGGTTCTTTGTTAAAGTCTGTTTAAAGTGGCAAAATGTGGTATAAATCAGTGGTAATACCCCACCAGTCCCAGGAACTGTCGTACCTGTCTCTATAGTGGAGATGGGGTAGTCCCAGAGGGCATGTACTTTGTCCACCAGTGGTCGCAACTTCCCCTTCCCTATCGTGTACCCCAGATAGGTCACCTCTTTCTGTCCCAGGTGTCATTTGGCTGGAGTGGCCGTGAGGCCAGCCTCCCCCAAGGCTTGCAGGACTTGGTCGATGTGGTGTAGGTGATCTGACCAGCTAGTACTGTAGACGGTGATGTCGTCAATATACGCTGCTGTGTACTCATTGCGGGGGCCCAACACCTTATTCATGAGCCGCTGGAAGGTAGCTGCGGCTCCGTGTAACCCAAACGGCATCATGATAAATTGGTACAGCCCAAAGGGTGTGGGGAACGCGGTCTTCTCCTTCGCTGCAGGGGTTAGTGGGATTTGCCAATACCCTTTCGTGAGGTCTAGGGTCGAGAAATTCGGCTCGCCCCAGTCACTCCAGCAACTCATCTACCCAGGGCATGGAGTACGTGTCAAATCTAGAGTAGCATTTACTTTGCGAACGTCCACATAAAACCTGACAGTTCCGTCTAATTTGGGGACTAGCACAATTGGGCTACGCCATTCGCTTTGGGACTCTTCCACCACCCCCAGCTCCAGCATCTGTTCCAGCTCCTTCTTCTCCGTGTCCCACATTTTCCTGGGAATTGGGCAGTGGTGGTCTCTCACCTTTTGGCCCCCGAGGGTAGCAATATGGTGACTGGTCATCTGCGTCTTCCCTGGCTGGGCAGACAGGACCTGCGGGAATCGGGCCACCGGGACCTGTAGCTGTTTTCGTTGCTCTGGTAGGAGGTCTGCGCCAAGGTCCACTGAGTGGGGGGCCTGTGAACCCCTACTTGTGGTCCAAGTTCGGGTTCCGGGGAGTATGGGGCAATCATCATGGCCTCGCGTTCTCTCCATGCCTTTAAAAGATTTACGTGGTAAACACGGGTCTCCTTTCGCCGCCCCAGCAAGCGTATCTCATAGTCCACTGGGCCCAGCTTCTGCACTACTTTGAAAGGGTCCTGCCATTTCCCCAACAGCTTCGATTCTGCTGATGGTAGCAGCAGTAGCACCCGATCCCCAGGCTTAAAGGTCCTCACCCTTGCCCCCTTGTTATACTGGCGGGCCTGCTCTTCCTGGGCTCTCTGCAAATTTTCTCTAGCCAGTCGTCCTAATGCCTCAAGGCGCTCTCTCAATTGCAGCACATATTGAACCGACCCTTGTGCGTGGGTCTCATGTTCCTCCCAGTTTTCTCTTGCAAGGTCCAGGATTCCTCTGGGGCGACGCCCGTATAACAATTCGAATGGTGAGAAACCCCTTGGAGGCCTGGGGGACTTCCCTTACTGCAAAGAGTAGGGCAGGCAGCCACTTATCCCAAAGCCAGGGATCCTCCTCCACAAATCTCTTCAGCATGGCTTTTAGGGTCTGATTAAAGCGTTCCACCAGCCCATCTGTCTGGGGGTGGTACACAGAAGTCCTCAGGGCCCAGCTGTTCAATAATCAACATTACTCCGCCATGAACCGGGATGTCACATTGGTCCATCAGAATCTGTTTTGGGAGCCCTACCCTTGCAAACACCTTTAAGAGCTCATCCGCTATAACCCACGCTGTCGTGGCTCCCAAGGGGATTGCCTCCGGGTAGCGGGTCGTGTAGAATCAGAACTGGAAGAGACCTCAGAAGGTCATCAAGTCCAGCCCCCTGCTCTAGGCAGGACCAATCCCAACTAAATCGATCCAGCCAGGGCTTTGTCAAGCCGAGACTTAAACACCTCTAGGGATGGAGACTCCACTACTTCCCTAGGTAACCCATCCCAGTGCTTCACCACCCTCCTAGGGAAATAGTTTTTCCTAATATCCAACCTGGACCTCTCCCACCACAACTTGAGACCATTGCTCCTTGTTCTGCCATCTGTCACCACTGAGAACAGCCTCTCTCCATCCTCTTTGGAACCTCCCTTCAGGAAGTTGAAGGCTGCTCTCAAATCCCCCCTCACTCTTCGCTTCTGCAGACTAAACAGGCCCAAGTCCCTCAGCCTCTGCTCATAAGTGATATGCTCCAGCCCCCTAATCATTTTGCTTGCCCTCCGCTGGACCCTCTCCAATGCGTCCACATCCTTTTTGTAGTGGGGGGGCCCAGAACTGGACACAATACTCCAGATGTGGCCTCAACAAAGCCGAATAAAGGGGAATAATGACATCTCTGGATCTGCTGGCAATGCTCCTCTTAATGCAACCTAATATACCATTAGCCTTCTTGGCTACAAGGGCACACTGTTGACTCATATCCAGCTTCTCATCCACTGTAACCCCCAGGTCCTTTTCTGCAGAACTACTCCTTAACCGATTGGTCCCCAGCTTGTAACTATGCTTGGGATTCTTCTGTCCCAAGTGCAGGACTCTACACTTGTCCTTGTTGAACCTCATCAGATTTCTTGTGGCCCAATCCTCCAGTTTGTCTAAGTCATTCTGGACCCTATCTCTGCCCTCAAGCGTATCTACCTCTCCCTCCAGCTTAGTGTCATCTGCAAACTTGCTGAGGGTGCAATCCATCCCCTCATCCAGATCATTAATAAAGATGTTGAACACAACCGGTCCTAGAACCGCACGTTGGGGCACTCCACTAGAAACCGACCGCCATCCTGACATCGAGCCGTTGATCACTACCCGCTGGGCCCGGCCTCCTAGCCATCTTTCTATCCATCTTACCGTCCATTTATCCAATCCACATTCCCTTAACTTGCAAGAATATTGTGGGAGACCGTATCAAAAGCCTTGCTAAAGACAAGGTATATCACATCCACTGACTTCCCCATGTCCACCGAGCCAGTTACCTCATCATAGAAGCTAATCAGATTGGTCAGGCATGACTTGCCCTTTGTGAATCCATGCTGACTATTCCTAATCACTTTCCTCTCATCCAAGTGCCTCAAAATGGATTCCTTAAGGATCCCTTCCATGATTTTTCCAGGAACCGAGGTAAGACTGACCGGCCTATAGTTCCCTGGATCATCCTTCTTCCCTTTTTTGAAGATGGGCACTACATTTGCCTTTTTCCAGTCATCCGGGATTTCTCCCGATCTCCACGACTTTTCAAAGATAATAGCCAAAGTCTCCTCAATGACATTTGCCAACTCCCTCAGTAGCCTCGGATGCACTAAGTCCGGACCCATGGATTTATGTACTTTTAGCTTTTCTAAATAGTTCCTAACCTGTTCTTTACCCACCACGGGCTGTCCATCTTCATCCCATCTTCCGTCACTTAGCGCAGAAGTCCAGGAGCCGACCTTGTCCGTGAATACAGAGGCAAAGAAAGCATTGAGTACTTCAGCTTTCCCCACATCACCTGTCACTAGGTTACCTCCTTCATCCAGTAGGGGCCGCACCCCCTCTCTGATCACCTTCTTCTTGTTAACATGCCTGTAGAAACCTTTCTTGTTATCCTTCACATCCTTAGCCAGTCGCAATTCCATTTGCGCTTTCGCATTCCTGATAATCCCACGGCATTCTCGAGCTATACATTTAAACTCCTCCCTGGTCATTTGTCCAAGTTTCCACTCTTTGTAAGCTTCCTTTTTGTGCTTAAGTTCACCAAGGATTTCCCCTGTAAGCCAGTCCGGTCTCCTACCATGTTTGCCTCTCTTGCTACGCGTTGGGATGGTTTCTTTCTGTGCCTTCAATAAGGCTTCTTTAAAATACTGCCAGCTGTCCTGGACTCCTTTCCCCTTCATGTTAGCATCCCATGGGATTCTGCCCATCAGATCTCTGAGGGAGTCAAAATCTGCTTTTTTGAAGTCCAAGGTGTGTATTTTACTACTCTCTTTCCTTCCTTTGGTCAGGATCCTGAAATCTACCATCTCATGATCACTGCTTCCCAGGTTGTCACCCACCTCCACTTCCCCTATTAGTTCCTCCCTGTTTGTGAGCAGAAGGTCAAGCTGCGCACGGCCCCTGGTCGGATCCTTCAGCACAGTCTACCACTACCAAGATATATTTATTCCCGTTAATACTTCTCTAAGGGTCCCACCAAGTCTAGGCCGATGTGTTCGAATGGAGTGCCCACCACGGGTAGCGGTACAAGTGGGGCCCGCGGGACACCTCCCGGGCTAGTTTTCTGGCACTCCGGGCATGAGGTGCAGTAATCGGCAACCTCCCCGTGGATCCCCGTCCAGAAGAAACGCTGTGCCAGCCCGTGCAGTGTTTTTTTGTGTCCCAGGTGTCCGGCCCAGGGCACTGCGTGTGCTAGGTGGAGTAATGCCTGCCAATACCTTCGGGGCACCAACAGCTGGCGCCTTGTTCTGCGGGTCTGGCACGACTCGGTACAGCAGGTCATGCCGGATCTCGAACCATGGTCCCTGGGCTCTGGGTTGCTGCTGCTCACCCCTTGGTCATGCCTCCCCGGCTTGCTCCCAAGCATGGCTGAGGGACTGGTCATTTCATTGCTCCTCCAGGAAATCCCCCTCGAGGTCCAATCCTGCTTGTTGGGGGTCAACTGGAGGTTGCACCTCTTTGGGACGCGGCTTTGCAGATCTAGGGGCGGCCGAGGTGCCCTCCCCCGGGTCATCCATTGATTCTTGCCCAGCCACCGCCGTTTTAATAGGTTTGAGCTCTTTGTTCACATGAGTGCTGGGGTCCCGACTCCGCAGAAGGTTCATAAAGTAAGGCCAGTCCCGTCCCAGAACTACAGGGTAGGCCAACTTTGGGGCCACCACCACCTTGCAATATTCCACATGGGGCCCAATCTCCAGGGACAATCTCATTGTGGGGTAGGCTCTCCCATCCCCGTGAATACATTGCAACTGCACAGTTTTTCCTCACCAGCACGGTGCCATGGTCAGGCCATAAGAACGGCCATACTGGGTCAGACCAAAGGTCCATCTAGCCCAATACCCTGTCTGCCAACAGTGGTCAATGCCAGGTGCCCCAGAGGGAGTGAATTTAACAGGTACTGATCAAGCGATCTCTCTCCTGCCGTCCATCTCCACCCTCTGACAAACAGAGGCTGGGAACACCATTCCTTACACATACTGGCTAATAGCCATCAGGGCCGGCTTTAGGAAGTGTGGGGCCCAATTCGAACCGTTTTGGCGGGCCTCTCCCCCAGGACTTTTTGTTGCGCAACCCCCCCCCCCCAAAACCACAACGACACATAAATATCACATCAGAAGTAGATCTGATCAACTATATTGATATACATTTTGAACATTTAAAAAAAAAAAGCCATCCTTTATTATGCAAAAATTTACACAATTAAATTAGTTGCCTTAAGTGTAGGTCAAATATTTTCAATTGCAAACTATCCAATTTTTTCAATAAAGTTTAAAGTTTGATTTTTAAAAAGGTACCAGAGAGCGTTGCAGGTTTCGGTTACATTGATTTACTTTTTAAATAGCAAAAATGGAGTCTTTGAAAGAAAGTGTCAGTTCTGTGCTCAAATTCCAGTCCTTAGTGATTGCAGCACCACTGATTTCCCTAGGTAATATGGTACCTCCCCACCATTGCCTCCTTGCACTGCCCTTCAACACACTGCCTGCATGTTGAGTCCAAGGTCAGTCTACACAAGATTTTATCAATGATTTTTGCTCAAGCGATCACTGAGACAAGACAAGGACTCTCAATTGATTCTAGTCAGCTCTGCCTTTAAACCCTGGGGCTGCATCGAGACTGGCATGATTTTGCGGAAATACGTTTAACTGAAAAGTTTTTCCGTTAAAAGTATTTCCGCAAAAGAGCGTCTAGATTGGGCACGGATGCTTTTGCGCAAAAAGTGCTTTTGCGCAAAAGCATCCGTGCCCAGTATAGATGCGCTTTTGTGCAAGAAAGCTCCGATGGCCATTTTAGCCATCGGGCTTTCTTGCGCAAAAAATTAAGGTGCCTGTCTACACTGGCCCTCTTGCGCAAGTATTCTTGCACAAGAGGGCTTATCCCTGAGTGGGAGCGTCAAAGTATTTGCGCAAGAAGCACTGAGTTCTTACATTTAATGTCAGTGCTCTTGTGCAAATTCAAGCGGCCAGTGTAGACAGCTGGCAAGTTTTTGTGCAAAAGCAGCTGCTTTTGTGCAAAATCTTGGTAGTCTGGATGCACCCTGGATGTAAAGTGTCAGATATAATTGAGGACTCCCAAATAGACTCTACACCACCAGAAATAAAACCTGGTTCCATCGTCTGTGACTTTCACTTAGGTGTGACTCACGATCCTCTGCTTAGTGTTCAAGTTATGGTAGACCCTAAGCCAGGTCATATTAAGTTCAGGTCTTTTACCTTTTAATCCTACAATATGGATAACAGCATTTCATTCTCCCAGCTCCAAGTCTTAAGTGAATTTCAACCCAAAAGAGCCAAAATTGATCACCTTGACACAGCAAGTGTGTCTACTGAGCTCTGTGGCAAAGTAGGTTGTCTATATAAATAAGGTCGGCTCGTGAAGCCTTTTCCTACAGTTGATTAACAGACGGCAGTAGATAGCTCATTCAGACCACTGGCTGGTAACAGTTAGTCACCCTGACCAGTCATTAACCAGAGTCATGGACTCACCCTGCTCTCCATTGTCTCTAGGATTCTCTGATGACCTGTGACAAAAAAGGAGGGTGGAAAGGGAAACTGAAGGGAGAGACCTCTCTAAATTCACCAATCCAAGAGCAGTATTGCCAACCCCAAAATCACAAGGAACGCCTACACAAAGTTATGAGAACGGTCTACAAGTCCTAAGATATTTTAAAAATAAAACATGTTGGATTTGTATTGGCCTTTTGTTTCTTGAGTATTTAGGGTTCATGTTTTAAAGCTTTCCTCCTTAGCTGTAAGGCCCAGAAATAGAGAACTTTTTTTAAATGAAAGCTGAGATTCCTACATATTCAATTGACTCCAGGCCTTTAGAAAAACACCAAATGTTTTGAGACTCATGGTAAAACAATGGAGGAATTCTTGTGAGCCCATGCTTTGCCCACCGTATAAATAAAAAACCCCCCCAATATCTTCGCCACTAAACCTCCTAATGAGATACTGCAAATGGCGAACTGAATTCAACAGCTCCTGATATGAACAGGTATCAACCTGGTTTTTCATATTTGAGATGGGTTACCAGGAATCATACACGACAATATGAAATCTTTGCACTCTCAAGTCAGCATATTCACAATGCACCTATAATTTTGATCCATGCATTTATTGGATAGTGAAAGAGAAAGGAGGGGAATTAGTGTAGGTAAATGTTCCCAAAAAAAAAAAAAAAGCTGAAGGAATTAGGACTGGGCTCCTACATCTCATGTTCAGAACTGACTAGGACACTTATGACCAGGTTTTCAAAGGTGCGTAAAGATCAGATAGATATCTTTGAAGATACGAGTTGCCAACTGTCTCTTTAGGAGCTTAATTACCTTTGAAACTCTGAGCTTAGATTTCCAGGTCTAATTTTCAAAAATGATTTGAGTGACTAAAGTGCTTTTGAAAATTTTAACTGGGGGCCTAAAGAGACAAAAGGCAGGAGATACGGGATTCCTTTTAAAAACATGACACCTATTTTTAACTAAATTTTATATTATTTTTCTCCCAGGGGCAACTGACCCCTCCGGCCCCCTCTCCTGCAGATCTATCATCTTATGCATGTGCAAGATCTGTGAGAGCCGTCCCATGAATCTGCAGTTAGTGTCTGTGGCGCCTGCTTCTGGGTGGTGTCTCAATGCTGCCACATTCACCTCCAAAGAGGGGGCTTCCCAAAGCAGGCCCTTGCTGCAGACCCCCAAGGCATCCACAGGTCCAGTCTCCTTTCAATGGGCCTACTGCCCAGGGCTCATTGATCTTGGATCTGGCTTCCATCCCCTCTCCAACCCCCAACAGAACTACTGTGCCCTCCTGGCTTAGGAAAAGAATAAACAGGAGGATGGAAATTAACCCGCCCAGTCTCACGTCCCCTAGGCAGGGAATGAGCCATCTACATTAGGCCCCAGCTGGAGTATCATGTCCACTTCTGGGCGCCACATTTCAGGAAATGTGGAGAAACTGGAGGAAGTCCAGAGAAGGTCTAGAGGACATGAGCTGAAGGAATTAGCCTTGTTTACCTTGGAAAAGAGAAGACCAAAAAGGGACATGAGCAGCTTTCAAGTATCTAAAAGAGTATCATAAGGAGGAGGAAAAAAAATTGTTCTGCTTGGCCTCTGAGGTTAGGATGAGAAGCAATGGGTTTAAATTGTAGATATGTAAGACCAGGTTAGACAGACACCTGTCAGGGATGAGCTAGGGCAACTCAACTTTGGAAGCCCCAGGGGCCACACTGATACTTACAGAACATGCTGAGGCCTCAACTTAAGTGTGGTTGCTTATGCAAGCAAATATATGCAAATAGCTTCTCTCACACTGACAGGCATGAATACAAAGATGAAGGCAAGACTACACAACACGCAGGCCCCATTCAAGTCAGTTCTGCTGATATTATCAAAATGCAACATTTCCCCGATTTCTACCCATGTGACAGCACTTTTCATGAGCAATGACAGTCCAAGAATTTAACTACTAAAACACATCAACAGAAGATCATTACACTGACTACTTTTGGTTTGGCTCCCACTCACCGGCCACGTGTTGATCCCCACACAAACCCAAACTGCAGTGCGGGGCGCAAACAAACTGGCCGTGGGCAGCAGACCAAGTTATTCATAAATATCTTATAAACCTTTCCCCTTTCTCTCTGCTGCCATGTCTCCTCTCCTTGCTCCATCATCTCCCCTGGTGTCTGCTGCCCCCCAACCCCTCACCCTCCTCTGCTGTCCTGACTCCTGCCCTTCTCACTGCCCTCAGCCCTCCTGCAACCAGGCCCCCCCCCCATGCCCACTCCTCCAGTAGCCACACTCTGATCATGTGAGCTACCCCTCCTCATCCCCTCTCCTAACACCTCCCTCTGCACACCTGCCCTGCCTCTCTCCTCTGGTGCTGGTCCCTCCCCTGCAGGTGTCTGTCCTTCTGCTTCACCCCAGAATCCCCTGGTACCTGCAACTTCCCTTAGCCCTGCACCCTCCTGGTGCCTCCCCCTTCCCTCACTTCCCCTGCCCCCTTTTTCCCTGATGCCTATCCCCTCACCACTCTCTGCTCCATTCCCCTCATGTCGCTGTGCCCTCACACATGCCTTGCTCCATCCCCACCTTTCTCATGCCCACCCCTTCTTTCAAGCCTTCTCCCAGCACCTCCCCCTCTAGCCCCCAATGCCCTTCCCCTCTCCTCTCCTCTCCCAGCATCACCCTGTGCCCCCTCCCACTGACACCTCCCAAACAACATTTTGTCTGCACTTTGCCCCCTGGCATTTGTCTTTCCTCCAGCCTCTCTCTTGGTGCCTTCCCTTTTCTTCCCCCTCCGCACAAGCCTGTTCCTCTCCAACACCTCCCACTAATTTTCCCCTTCCCCTACTTTCTGCGGGGCCGGACTACAAACCACGTGCGCCACTGCCGCCTTTTCAGTTTCAAAATCCCGGGCGTGACATCACATCACGCCCGGGTGTCTCCCCACCCACCTGCATGGCAGTGGCAGCAGCCGGCAGCGTGTGCAGGTAAGGGCGGGGAGCCCAGCCAGCTGAGCCGAGGGAGCTGACTTCCAGGTGCAGGGCGCGGTGCTCCCTTAGGGGCTTTAGGCCGGCCCTGATAGCCATTAATGAACTTAACCTCTATGAATTTATCTAGTTCTTTTAAACCCTGTTATAGTCTCTAGCCTTCACAGCCTCCTCTGGCAAGGAGTTCCACAGGTTGACTGTGCACTGTGTGAAGAAGAACTTCCTTTTATTTGTTTTAAACGTGCTGCCCATTAATTTCATTTGGTGGCCCCTAGTTCTTATATTATGGGAACAAGTATAGGACTTTTCCTTATTCACTTTCTCCATACCACTCATGATATCATATCCCACCTTTGTCTCCTCTTTTCCAGGCTGAAAAGTCCCAGTCGCTTTAATCTCTCCTCATATGGGATCTGTTCCAAACCCCGCATCATTTTAGTTGCCCTTCTCTGAACCTTTTCTAATGCCAGTATATCTTTTTTGAGATGAGACCACATCTGTAGGCAGTATTCAAGATGTGGACGTACCATGGATTTATATAACGGCAATAAGATATTCTCCATCTTATTTTCTTTCTCTTTTTTAATGATTCCTAACATCCTATTTGCTTTTTTGACTGCAGCTACACACTGCACTATGACACTAAGCTAGGGGGAGAGGTAGATACGCTTGAGGGCAGAGATAGGGTCCAGAGTGACTTAGACAAATTGGAGGACTGGGCCACAAGAAATCTGATGAGGTTCAACAAGGACAAGTGTAGAGTCCTGCGCTTGGGACGGAAGAATCCCAAGCATAGTTACAGGCTGGGGACCAACCAGCTAATTAGTAGTTCTGCAGAAAAGGACCTGGGGGTTACAGTGGATGAGAAGCTGGATATGAGTCAACATTGTGCCCTTGTAGCCAAGAAGGCTAATGGCATATTAGGTTGCATTAAGAGGAGCATTGCCAGCAGATCCAGAGATGTCATTATTCCCCTTTATTCGGCTCTGGTGAGGCCACATCTGGAGTATTGTGTCCAGTTCTGGGCCCCCCACTACAAAAAGGATGTGGATGCATTGGAGAGGGTCCAGCGGAGGGCAACCAAAATGATTAGGGGGCTGGAGCATATGACTTATGAGGAGAGGCTGAGGGACTTGGGTCTGTTTAGTCTGCAGAAGCAAAGAGTGAGGGGGAATGTGATAGCAGCCTTCAACTTCCTGAAGGGAGGTTCCAAAGAGGATGGAGAGAGGCTGTTCTCAGTAGTGACAGATGGCAGAACAAGGAGCAATGGTCTCAGGTTGTGGTGGGAGAGGTCCAGGTTGGATATTAGGAAAAACTATTTCCCTAGGAGGGTGGTGAAGCACTGGAATGGGTTACCTAGGGAAGTAGTGGAGTCTCCATCCCTAGAGGTGTTTAAGTCTCGGCTTGACAAAGCCCTGGCTGGGTTGATTTAGTTGGGATTGGTCCTGCCTTGGGCAGGAGGCTGGACTTGATGACCTTCTGAGGTCTCTTCCAGCTCTATGGTTCTATGATTCTATGCGTGGACGTTTTCAGAGAACTATCCATGATGACTCCAAGATCTTTCCTGATTAGTTGTAGCTAAATTAGCCCGTTGCGCTGCGGGCTCCCCCTCAGGCTTACAACCCTGTCATCATCGGGATTGACCTGCCACCGTGCGCTTTTCCTTTCCCCCAAACCCAGTGCTCCCCTCTTTCCCGATCCCTTGGTTTCACATTTCCCCGGATTCTTACAAGTCTACCCCCGAACTATGGGGCTTGCTTGGCCTTAGGCGCTGTGCAGAAGGAGGGGGACTCGGGCCTGCCCCCGCTCCGGGTCCCGGCCCAGGACCCTAAAGACAGCGAAGAGGGTTCACTGTCTGGTTGGTGGGGTGTTCTCCGCAACTCACCAACCCTTGGGGTCGGGGATGCTCCTCCACCCGTCCCCATCCTGGGCCACTTCCTCCTTCCCTCAGCGGTCCTTGGCTCGCTCCATGGTCTGTCCGGGGTCTTCCCTTGCTCCCTCTCTCTCCAGGCTCCTCTCCCCTTCCCTCCGGTGGGGCTGGGGCGCCATTTTAAACAGACGCTGAATGCGGCCATACTCGGCCTGCTCTGCCCCCCCCCCCCCCCGCGGGCCATCCCTGGCGCCTGCTGATCATGTCACCCAACGTCTTCCCCTGGCTGGCTTCCCCCCGGACCCTGGTGTCCCCCGAGCAAGCCAGGTAAGATTGCTGGGGCGCAGCATGGGGGTCTGGGCGCTTGGCAGTCTCTGGGCACGTCGCCCCTCCCTTCAGTCTCCTCATGGCCCGCTCGCCGCTGAGCGCGTCCTCCAGCAGCTGTGAGGTGCGGGGTGCCAGGAACTCTGTCCGTTCGGAGCCCAGCGCCCCGTCACAGCCCCCATCATATTATATGTATAGTTGGGGTTATTTTTCCCGATGTGCATTACTTTACACTTATCCACATTAAATTTTATTTGTAATTTTGTTGCCCAATCACTTAGTGTTGTGAGATCTTTTTGAAGTTCTTCACAGTCTGCTTTGGTCTCAACTACCTTGAGCAGTTTAGTATCATCTGCAAACTTTGCCACCTCACTGTTTACCCCTTTCTCCAGATCATTTATGAATAAGTTGAAAAGGATTAGTCCTAGGACTGACCCTTGGGGGACACCACTAGGTACCCTTCTTCATTCTGAAAATTTACCATTTATTCCTGCCCTTTGCTTCCTGTCTTTTAACCAGGTCAGGGTCTGACTGCACCCTGAATCTACCAGTGCTGCCGTCGGGGTCCCGTTGACCTTGACAGGGACCACTATTTCCACCAGGTCCCTTTTCCTGGCTCGTGACCCTGCCACTAACACCTTCCCAGAACCGCATTGCATGAAGGGATGATTTTTTTAAAATGGCCCTCCTGGCTGCACTCATAACAGCGGGTCCAGCTTTGCCCCATCGGAGGAGGTTCCCGTGGGGGCGGGGGTGGGTGTTCGTCGCTCCTGAGGCTGACCTAGTTCTCCCTGGGCCGGCGTGTCTCCTCCGGGCTCTCTCCCTGGGCCTCGCTGGTGCGGTCGGGGTAGGGGGTGCTTGTGGACAGGATGGGGGCATCTCCCTGCTGCCCCCCCCCGGGGGTCTCCACTCCTTCTCCCTGGGGCTACCCGGCCTCGGTCTGGGCTTTGGTGGCTCCTCCATTGCCTCGTAGTCCTCCATTAAGGAGACCGCTTCTGCCAAGGTCTTGGGGCGGTGCCGTTGCACCCACTCCTTTCCCCCACGAGGTAGGACATGCACAAACTGCTCCAAGGCCATGAACTCAGCCACCTGTGCTGCCATCCGCTGGTCTGGTTTGAGCCACCGTCAGCAATGATCTCATATTTGTTGGGCCGCCGCCCAAGGCCTAGTTCCCAGTGCATATTGCGTCTGCCGCAGCCGCTGGCAGTACGTCTCCGGACTCACCCCAGCCTAGTCTAATATGGCGGCCCTCACCCAGGGGTAGTTGAGCACCTCCTGGGGGTTAGGTTCCAGTACACCATCTGAGCCGGACCAGTCAGTTAGGTGCCAGCAGCATGGCCCAATGCTCCCGGGGCCATCCGGCAGCTGTGGCTACCCACTTGAATGTCACCAGGTAAGCCTCGAGATTGTCGTGCGGCCCCATCTTGGTAAGCCGTATGGGCAACCCGGCTGCCCCTCTGCCGATGCCCTCTCCAGCTGAACTGGGGGAAGGGGGCAGTGCCGCCTTCCATAGGGTGGTCATCTGCTATAACAACTGCTCTTATTGGGCTTGCTGTTGTGTAGTTAACTCCCTCAGTAGCTGCTGCTCCTGCTGTCAGGTGGCCTGTAATTACTGCTGATTCACCAACTGCCGGAGCAGCTGGTTTTGCAGCTTTTGCTGGTGGTCCCTCAGCCACTCGAACACCTTGCTGGGGTCCATGCTGTCTACTCAACCCCACTAACTGCATTCACCTCACTCTCTTGCCTCTGTGGGACAAGAAATACCTCCACTTCCCCTTGTTGCAGGGGAGGGATTGCCTACAATGCCCACGTTCTCCACCAGTGTCACGGGGTGCACAGTGCATGCCCCCTATAGGGGCAGGTTGATCAGCTTCCCCACCCCATGAGTTATATCGCCCCCTGTCTGGGGTAATTGTGGCCCAGTGGCTGAGTCTCTAGTGCCCCCTGTCTGGGGTAACTATGGCCGGGGTGAGGTAGGGGGCCCGGGCCCTCCCTCTCCACTGGGCCCCAGCAGGAGCAGATGGTTCCCACCACTGGCTCGGCGGGGAGTTTCCCCCGAAGCACGCCGAGTCTGCCAGGGTGCCTCCTGCTCCCCACCCTGGGCTACTTCCTGCCGGTGTTATCCCGACCTGGGTTGGTGAATGCTGTGGTATCTGTGGCTGGCATGGCACCTCAGGCTAGTGCGGCAGCTGTGGCACCTCAGGCTGGTGTGGTGGCTGTGGTGCTGGGCACAGCACCTGGCGTGGCTCCAACTGGGTAGTTGCTCCTCTGGCAGGAGTTCCTTCCCCTTCCCTGGTCAGCCCCAACTGAGCTGCTCTTGCAGCTTTTATACTGCCTCTGAAGTTGGAGCATACCCAGCAGGGCTGCAGGGGAGGGGACTTCTCAGCCCAGTAGGCCTGGTTAACCCCTCCATGGCCAGTGCAGGGTTGGTACACCCTGTCACAGACCCCTTTAGCAATGAAAGGGGGAATGTACATTGGAGAATTGTTCATTCCCAAACAGTTCTGACCAGAAAGCCCTCTTCTTGCCCTGAAGGGTGGGGGTAAGGGAGTCCTCCAACACACCCTGCTCAACTCCTCACCTCCCCCTGTAGCCTTTAGCAGGGCTGGCGATTCCTCCTGCTCCTCCACACTGAGTCTCCTTAACACTGGGTTGTTTGCCCCCCCCCCCCGTTTTTTAAAGAGGCCCCGGACAGCCCCAATCAGTTTCACCTGGCCCTTAATTGATTTGCAGCCACTCTCTCAGCTGCCCCTAATTAGCCAGGATTGCTGCTGTTTCCTCTGCTAGAGCAGCCTCTCTCCCCTTCCCCCAAGTCCTTTCACCTGCTTTGTCACTATATATATATATTTATTGTGGCGGGTTGGGGCTAAGCCCCTGGGTTCTGTGCTTCTTGGCGGGGTTTTCTTCATGTGCCTCAGAGGCTTGTGGTGTCCTTAACACTGCCACAAAGGCAAGAGTATCCCGCTTTCCCAGCCCTTTTCATCATAGGCAAGTCCAGGGTATGGGAGGTCACCCCTATGTTAGACCACAGGGCCTCTCCTGTTTCTTGCAGGCAACCCACCAGCCAGGAGGGGGTTGGGGTGAGCCCAGTCCCACCCACTTGCTCCAGGTTCCAGCCCAGGGCCCTATGGGGGGGCGGGTAGACCTGAGTGGGTTGTGAGGCCTGGCCCTTGCCCCATGGAACAGTGGCCCCTCTCTGGGCCACTTCCCCAACCCCTCCTGAGTACCTCCTCCTGTTGCCTTGGGTCAGGCTTCGTTGCAGGCTGTCTAGGGTCAGTCTCTTGTGCGGGGCTGCTCTGTTCTCCTTCACCTTTCCTCTGGTCCGTCCCTCAGGGTGCTGCATTTTCTCCTGCACCCTTCTTCCTTTTTGGAAGGGGGTGTCTGTGGAGGGGGCCCTACATTCTGGGCCAGGCCCCTTTTTCCACCTGCCTTTTTGCAGGCAGCTTCCCCCCCCTTCACCTCAGCTAGTTGCTGAGGGTGCTGGGTGCAGGGGGGGGTCTCTGCTGCCCTGCCTTTGGGTGGGGTGGGGGAGCCCCCCTCCCATCTTCTTGGAGGGTCTATTTTGACCCCCTTTTTCTCCACCTCGGCAGGCCTGACCTTCACCTTTCCTGCTGCTGCTGCTGCTGCTCTTCCCAAAGCAGAGACAGTAAGGGGGATGCTTTAAAGCAGCCCCTGGGGCTTCTTTCTCCCCACAGCCCGCCTGGTGCTGAGGAGGGGAGATTAGGGGCCCTTTCCATCAGGGCTCCTGGGTGGGGGCTGGGGCAGCTCCTTTGGGGTGCTGAGGGCGGTTTACCTCCCCCTGGTTCATCGGCCCTCACACTTCTCCTGCTGCTCCCTCCCCAAGCCCCAGTTGCTGTAGGGGCCTTTCCACTCTCGGCCCCACTGCTTCTCTCCTTGCTCTTCTCTGCTCTTCTGGGCCTTGCAGCAGGTACTGTGGGCCTGTTGCCAGGCGCCTGTGGGCACACGGTTGCCCTTTCCCCAGCTGTGTCTCCTCCCGCTTCCCGCCCTTGAACAGGCATCTTTTCACTGCCTGCCTTCCCACTCCACTCCTTGTCCCATCCACCCTTTTGGGTGCCAATGCCCCCCCTTTCCTTTGTTAGGCGCTTGAGCTTCCCCTCCTTTTTAGTTACTCTTCCCACACACACAGCTTCACTTGTCCCCATGTCCTTTCAATGATAACTTACCCCTCATCTCCCCAGTGCAGCCGGAGGAGCCGCTCTTTCCATCCTGTGCTGGGAGCTGTATTCCGTACACCTTTTCCCCTTCCCTTTTCTGAGTTACCACCCTCCACCCCACTTCCAGCCTAGTGGGGGGGAGTGGTAAATCTCCTTCCTCCCCTCTCTTTCCCTCCCTGTTCCCTCCCCTGGTGTTTTTGGTCCTCCCCTAATTGTTTGTGTTGTCTCTTCCTCCCTACCCATGACCACAATGGAGGAGTTGTCCAGCGACACCCCTGCTGACCCTTCCCCACCCCTCCCTAAAAACAAGAACCCCTCTGAGGCAGCCGGGCCCCCCATCACTACGGAAAAGGGGGCGGACATGGACGAGGACCCCGAGGCCTCGACCGCTTCTGCCGCGGCGCCTCCAGTCACCTCTAAAGAACTTCCCCTGAAGGGTAGGAAGGGCCGGGGGACCAAGAAGGGCAAGAGCCCCGCCCGGAAGGTAAAACTTCCTGAGGCGAGGGCTCACTCCCCGGCCGCAACCCATCTGCTGGCCGCGGCCCCCCCTCCTTCCCGCTCCCCTGTTCCTTCCACCAGCTCTGGGGGCAACGGTGTCCTGTGCCCCAGGGCGTACGCCCAGGTAGCCGCCACCCTCCCACCTGCCGCCTCCCAAGCCGCCTCCCGGAATACCATCCCCGGCGGCCGCGGCCCCTTTCCCACCCTGACCAGGAGGCACGGGGTCCGTTGTCTCTTGGTGGCGGCCTCGCCCCACGTGGAGACCTACGTGCGGGCGTTGGCACGCGTGGTGGGGCCCGCGGCCGTGGTGGCGGCCTCTAGGATGTTCGGGAAGGTGGTATTCTTCCTGGCGTCCGAGGCCGCCGCCCAGGAGGCGGTGGAAAGGGGTTTGGCGGTGGGGGGAGTCCACGTTCCCCTCGAGCCTTTGGAGGACCTGGGCGTACGGGTGGTTTTGTCCTCCGTTCCTCCCTTCCTCCCCAATGCCGCCCTACTGCCTTTCCTCTCCACCCTGGGGAGGCCTCTGTCAGTCCTGAGTCCCCTTCCTCTGGGCTGCAAAGATCCTACCCTCCGCCACGTCCTCTCCTTTCGCCGGCAGGTACAAATCCGACTACTGCCGGCAGGACGTGGCGGAGAAGCCCTCGAAGGGTCATTTCTGGTGCCCCATCAAGGGGCCCAGTACCGGGTGTACTACACCATGGGGGAAGCCCGGTGTTTTCTCTGTCGGGCGACAGGACACATCCGAAGGGACTGTCCCCTGGCCCGGTTCAGAGAGGCACCCGTGACCCCGACGCCCGGGAGGGCACCGGCCCTACCATCGCCGGTGGCCCTGACTGTCCGGACCCTGGGGTCGCCCCTCCTCCAGCCGTGACCGTCGTCAATCCCGCTCGGGTTCCGCAGGGCCCAGACGAGCATGCGGGTGCTGTTGCTGCCACTGCCAAAAGCGGCAAGGCCGGGCCCGCGGAGGAGAGGGCGGCGGGATCAGTGACGGCACTCGGGCAGGACCTGCCTCAGGGGGAGGCATCCCTTTCCCCTGCTGCCCAGCCCTCATCTACCCTTGCCCTCCTACCAGCGCCCTTGTCCCCTGGCTCTTCCTCCAATCAGGGCCAGCCCCCTTCTTCTGAGGAATGGGAGCTGTCACATTACTGGAATTTGAGGGAAGCAGCCAGATCATGGCTGCACCCATAGGTGGGGGTGCTGGCCCCAACAAGGGTATAAAAGGGGGCCATGTGGGGTATTGAATGGGAGCTTATTGTTTGCTGATCCTGTGTACGCTATTTATGTGAGTGTATAATGTCTGTGTGTGTAGGTAGGAATCTGTAATCTGTGTGGAAGCTGAATATTTCTGTGAATGTGGTTGAGCATTGCTATGGACAGGCTGATTAGCGAGGCCCTGTGGGACAATGGCACTTGATGGGCCAAGGACACACCTAAAGCATGAGGGCGGAGACCTAAGAACTGCCAGCAGAGCTGCCAGCAGAGAGAGGCTGAGGGCCAGGTGACTGGCTGCATAGAAGAAGAGGCCAGGAAGGAGGTATAAAGAGGCCATGTGGTCGATGCCATTTTGTTCTCAGCTCAGCACTTCATCCCAGAGGCAGCATTGCAGGGATCGAAGAGCCCGGAAGACCTGTGGACCCATCCTGATGCTAGGATGTGCAACAAGAACTTTTAAACCAGCAGCTGCAACATCTCTGCTAGAGCCTGCATCGAGGACTGGGAGATTCGGTGCGTGTAACGTACTATTCTTTAACAACCTTACTCTCATACTTTTCTTGCTCATGATAATAAACCTTTAGATATAGATTCTAAAGGATTGGCCCAGCGTGATTTGTGGGTAAGGTCCAGAGGGTAAATTGACCAGGGATCTGTGGCTGGTTTCTTGGAACCGGACAGGACTTGTTTGGGGTAGGTGGGATTGGGTGCTAGGACCCCCCCACCTGTGTATAGGCCCGGGGCCATCTGGGGCACGGATATTGCTGGGGTGTCGGAGGGGTTTTGCTCGTGAGGCTTCAGGCAGGCAGCTGAAGCGCTCTGTGGGACTGGTTTGTGGCCTGTTTGGAGAGGTCACCAGTCTGGGGGCTGTAAGGAGCCCCGAAGTTGAGCAATTTGCCCTGAGCGGACGCCCTTAGTTGTGCCCAGACACGGCCCGGTCCGTCACAGGAGCTTGCAACACCGAGGCGCCGAAAGCGTGCTTGGCGTTCCACTCCACCCACTCGGGGAGGACAACCTCCCTGCACCTATGGGGATGGACGCTGGAACCGTCCCACCCTCTGAGCCCTCGAACGATTCACAGCACCGCGAAGTGGTTGAGGTGACCGCGGCGGTTGCGGGAGAGGTGAACACCTCCCTCCCGGGGTCCCTCCAAGAGGGGGTGTCCGTGGAGGATGCTCCCATTGTTCCCACCTCCGTTGAGGGGGTGACCGCTGACCTTGCCACCGACAAAGATCACCATCTGGTGGCGGGCAGCGGGCTCGCCTTCCTCTCTCAGGAGGTGGAGGCTTTGGGGCTGACCCCGGCTGCCTCAGAGGGGGATCATCAGGTCCTGGAGGGACAACAACCGACCTCTCCTTCCCCTTCCGACTCGATGCTGTCCCTTCTCCCTGCCTCTGAGTTGCCCCAGGGTGTGACCGTCTGCCCGGCCATCGACAGCGTTTCGGCCGCAGCCGCCGAAACCCTTGAGGCTCTCAGCGGAAGGGAGCTCCCATTAATATCCATCACTCCCGGCGCTGAGGCCTCTGGTGCTGCACTCTCTGTGGCACTGGAGCCCAGCACTGGGGAGAGTATTACTACCCCTACCGTTGCCACTGATTCTCTGCCCTGCGAGGAGGCACCGCATCCCAGTGTCTCCTCTGCTGGGGCTTCTCGCCCTCCTCCTTCTCCTGCTCCCTGTTCCAACCCCCTCCCAACTGAGATTCCCACCCCTCTTCCTCCTCCCCCCCATCCTTGTCTTTTCCCCAATCCCTCACCTCTTCCTCCCCCTACTCCCCTTCCTCGTCTCCCTCCTTTTCCTGTTCCTCTGCCTGAACTCTTTTCCTCCCCTTACTCTGTTACTGCCGCCCCTGGGGTTGCCACGTTTAGCCCAGACGTTGACCTCCGGGAGGCGGTTTTTGTTTCTCCTGCTCCCAGCACATCAGGGGCTGGTCTCCCTCCACCACTGTCCTCTAAGCAGGGACCTCAGACACCCCGCATCCCGGTGTTGATGGGTCACGGGGCTCAGGGAGGGGTCTGGCCCCAAGGCGTTGGAGGGCCCGAGGCCCCGACGCCAGATGCGCTGAAGGGCGAGATGCTTGCCTTCTTGGAAGACATCTGTGGCTCCAAGAACAAAGTCGCTCTCGCCCTTCAGCGCTGGGGAGATTTTCATGTCGTCTTACAAACAGTAAGGGCCCTCTTGGGGGAGGGTAAAGGGACTGAGCGGCGGGAGGCCACGGCTTACCAGCGGGTCCGCAGCTTCCATGATGCTCTGCTCACTTTTGGGTACGGTCACGGTTTGCTGCAGGGCCCAATGGGGGCCTCTGGCACTCCTGCCAATGAGGCTCTACCCAGCCCTCTCGATGCCGCCGATCACCTTTGCCACTCTGAACACCCGGGGCTGCAGGTCGGGTCTCCGTAGGTGTCAGGTACTCTCCTTCCTCCGGGAACGGGGGTACTCTGTCATATTCCTACAGGAGACCCACACAGCTCCGGCCGCCGAGGCTAGCTGGCAGCTGGATTGGGGGACAGGGTTTATTTTAGCCACCTGTCGGCCCGTCAAGCCGGGGTGGCTACCCTGTTCTCCTCGAACCTGCAGCCCGAGGTGCTGGGAACCGCCGAGGTCGTGCAGGGTCGCCTGTTACATCTCCGGGTTCGGATGGAAGGGCTAATATTAAATCTTGTCAAAATCTACGCCCCGTCATCCGTCTCGGAGAGGCTCCGCTTCTATCAGCAGGCGTCTGCCTTCCTCGGCTCTTTGGATCCTCACAAGTGCCTGGTCCTGGGCGGGGAGTTCAACTGCACCCTCGAGCAGCGGGACAGTACGGGGCTCGAGCAGTGCCCGGCCGCCGTGGACGTCCTCAGGGAGATAATAGACCATCACTCCCTGGTGGACGTCTGGCGAGACCTCCACCCGGGCGAGGAAACGGTATTTACCTACGTCCAGGTGGTGGGTCGTTGTTCTTTCCACTCCCAGTTGGACCGCGTTTATCTGTCTCGCCATCATCTCTTCCGGGCCCACTCCTCCAGCATTCGGCCGGCCCCTTTCTCGGACCACCACTTGGTGGCCGTAAGGGCCTCTTTTTCCTCGGAGAGGCCGGGGCCGGCCTACTGGCATTTCAAGAACAGCCTGCTGAAGGACGTGGGCTTCGTAGCGTCCTTCCGGGAGTTCTGGCTGGCCTGGCGCGGGTGGCGGTGCGCCTTTCCCTCGGCGCGGCGGTGGTGGGATGTGGGAAAGGTGCGCACGCGGCTCTTGTGCCGTAATTATGCCTGGGGGGCCAGCCGGCGGAGGGATGCGGCGATAGAGCAGTTGGAACAGGAGGTTTTAGAGCTAGAGAAGCGGCTGGCCACCGGCCCCGAGGATCCGCCCCTCTGCGGAGCGTACCGGGAGAAGCGGGAGGAATTCTTGGCCCTCATAGAATCATAGAATAATAGGACTGGAAGGGACCTCAAGAGGTCATCGAGTCCAGCCCCCTGCCCTCAAGGCAGGACCAAGCGCCGTCTACACCATCCCTGACAGATGTCTATCTAACCTGTTCTTAAATATCTCCAGAGAGGGAGATTCCACCACCTCCCTTGGCAATTTATTCCAATATTTGACCACCCTGACAGTTAGGAATTTTTTCCTAATGTCCAATCTAAACCTCCCCTGCTGCACTTTAAGCCCATTACTCCTTGTCCTGTCCTCAGAAACCAAGAGGAACAAATTTTCTCCTTCCTCCTTGTGACTCCCTTTTAGATATTTGAAAACTGCTATCATGTCCCCCCTTAATCTTCTTTTTTCCAAACTAAACAAGCCCAGTTCATGAAGCCTGGCTTCATAGGTCATGTTCTCTAAACCTTTAATCATTCTTGTCGCTCTTCTCTGTACCCTTTCCAATTTCTCCACATCTTTCTTGAAATGTGGCGCCCAGAACTGGACACAGTACTCCAGCTGAGGCCTAACTAGTGCAGAGTAGAGCGGCAGAATGACTTCACGAGTTTTGCTTACAACATACCTGTTGATACAACCTAGAATCATATTTGCTTTTTTTGCAACAGCATCACACTGTTGACTCATATTCAACTTGTGGTCCACTATGACCCCTAGATCCCTTTCCGCCATGCTCCTTCCTAGACAGTCGCTTCCCATCTTGTATGTATGGAACTGATTGTTCCTTCCTAAGTGGAGCACTTTGCATTTCTCTTTATTAAACCTCATCCTGTTTACCTCTGACCATTTCTCTAACTTGCTAAGGTCATTTTGAATTATGTCCCTATCCTCCAAAGAAGTTGCAACCCCACCCAGTGTTTGGTATCATCTGCAAACTTAATAAGCGTACTCTCTATCCCAATATCTACATCATTGATGAAGATATTGAACAGTACGGGTCCCAAAACAGACCCTTGAGGAACTCCACTTGTTATCCCTTTCCAGCAGGATTTAGAACCGTTAACAACAACTCTCTGACTACCTTCGAGCCCGGGGTGCCTTTGTTCTCGCATCCATTTCCTTTGGGAGATGGATCGAGGCTCCCGCTGCTTCTATGCCCTGGAGAAAAAGAGGGTGGCTAAAAAGCACATCGTCTGCCTTCTGGCAGAGGATGGCACCTCCCTCACTGATCCGGTGGAGATGCGCGAGAGGGCTCGTGCCTTCTACGCCTCTCTTTTCTCTCCGGATCTGACCGACGCCGACGCCCGCAGGGCTCTCTGGAACGAACTCCCGATGGTCAGCACGGGAGACCGGGACCGGCTAGAGCTGCCTCTCTCTCTGGCCGAGTTCTCGGAAGCCTTCCGTCTCATGCCCACCAATAAATCCCCGGACATGGACGGGCTGACTGTGGAGTTCTACCGCGTGTTCTGGGACGTCCTCGGCCCAGACCTTGCCAGCGTCTGGGCCGAGTCCTTGGAGAGCGGGGTCCTCCCTTTATCGTGCAGGCGAGCCGTGATCGCCTTGCTGCCCAAGAAGGGGGACCTCCGCGATCTGAGGAATTGGCATCCCGTCTCGCTCCTCAACGTGGACTATAAAATCGTTGCCAAAGCCATCTCCCTAAGGCTGAAGTCCGTGCTGGCGGACGCGGTCCATCCAGACCAGACCTACACCGTCCCGGGCCGAACCATCTTTGACAACCTTTTTCTGGTCCGGGATCTCTTAGAGCTCGGGTGTAGGGACGGTCTGTCATTCGCTCTCCTGTCCTTGGATCAGGAGAAGGCGTTTGACCGGATGGACCACGGGTACCTCTTGGGCACCCTGCGGGCCTTCGGCTTCGGGCCCCATTTTGTGGGGTTTCTCCAGGTGTTGTATGCCTCCACAGAGTGCTTGGTCAAGCTCAACTGGACCCTGACTGCACCGGTCAGCTTCGGGCGGAGAGTACGTCAAGGCTGTCCGCTGTCAGGCCAGGTCTACACTCTGGCCACGGAGCCCTTCCTCCGTCTCCTTCGCAAGAGGTTGACGGGGTTGGTGCTCCGTGAGCCGGAGATGAGGCTGGTCCTGTCCGCCTATGCCGACGACGTGCTCCTCGTGGTCCAAGACCCGGGAGACCTGGAGCAGGTGGAGGCTTGCCAAGCCGTATACTCGGCGGTCTCCTCCGCCCGGGTCAACTGGGTCAAGAGCTCTGGCCTGGTGGTAGGGGCCGGGTGGCAGGCGGGCTCCCTCCCACCCGTGCTTCAGGCCATCAGGTGGCGCGCGGGTCCGCTGCTCTATCTCAGCGTTTTTCTTTCTGCCACTCATCCCTCTCCGCTAGAGAACTGGCAAGGTTTAGAGGCCAGGGTGGTTGAGCGGTTGCAGAGATGGACAGGACTGCTCTAGTGCCTCTCCCTGCGTGGGAGGGTACTGGTACTCAACCAATTGGTCCTGTCCATGCTCTGGCACCGTCTCAACACCCTGGTCCCACCCCCGGGCCTCCTGGCCCGTATCCAGCAGCTCACGCTGCGGTTCATCTGGCCAGGACTGCATTGGGTCTCTGCAGGGGTTCTCCATCTCCCCCTGGAGGAGGGAAGGCAGGGCCTGACGTGTTTGCGCACGCGGGTACACGTCCTCCGCCTCCGGGCCCTGCAGAGACTATTTGATGCAGGTAGTCCGGCGTGGAGCACTCTCGCGCACGCTTTCCTTCGCCACCTCCGAGGGCTCCGATATGACCGGCAGCTCCTTTATTTGAGAGGTCTTCTGCGAGACCTCTCTGGGCTGCCAGCCTTCTACCAGGATCTCCTCCGGACCTGGAGGCTGCTAGCAGCGACCAGGTCCTTGGGAGCCACCGTGGGGGCAGACCTCCTCGCAGAGCCCCTGCTACACAATCCCCAGCTATGTGTGCAGGCGGCGGAGTCCCCCTTGGTGTGCCAGAGGTTGGTCCTGGCAGAAATCACCAGAGTCGGAGACCTCCTGGACTACGACTGGGGAGACTGGGTGGATCCTCGGGCGCTCGCCCAGCGCATGGGGCTCTCCACCCTACGTACTCCCCGGTGCGTACTTCAGGAGGTGAAGGACGCTTTGCCGCCCACTGCTCGGGTGTACCTAAACAAAGTCCTCCGAGAGGGTGCACCCCGGCCACCCCTTACCCTCGGCCCTCCCGATCTCTCCATCGGCCTCCAGCCCCGTGTACCTTCTCGGCCACCTCCCCCTTGTCACCTGAGCCGGCTGCACTCGATGCAGCCAGTCCCCTTCCGAACTGCTCCGAAGAGTCACCTGTACACGCTCGTGCTTCACACGCTGCACTTCCCCACCCTTGTGTCCCTGCCAGACACCAAGTGGTGGGACCTCCTTCCACCAATGGAGGGTGGGGAGCCCCGGTGGGCCAGCCTCTATTCGACCTTGGTTCCACAGCCCACCAGGGACATCGGCTGGAGAATCCTGCACGGTGCGGTGAGCACGGGCGTGTACTTGGCGCGGTTCACCCCCACCCCCGAAACGTGCCTCTTCTGTGGCATAAGGGAGACCTTGGCGCGCATTTACCTCGAGTGCGCCAGGCTACAACCCCTCTTTCGGCTCCTCTAGAACCTCCTGTTGAGGTTCTGGCTGCACTTTTCCCCTCACCTGTTAATTTACGCACATCCCATCTGTGGCCCCACAAAGTCGCGGGACCTCCTGGTCAGCCTCCTCCTGGCTATGGCCAAATTGGCAATCTATAAAACCAGGGAGAAGAGGTTGGCCGGGGGAGGGGCCTGCGACTGTGGGGCCTATTTCCGTTCCTGTATCTGCTCACGTATCTGGGCAGAGTTCCAATGGGCAGTGTCCACTGGCTCTCTCGAGACCTTCGGGGGGCAGTGGGCGCTGTCCGGGGTTCTCTGCTCGGTATCCCCATCCGGTTCCCTCGTTTTAACCCTTTGACCCTCACACCCGTCCCTGTTTTCTCATTATTTGTCCCTTGTAATTAGTTGGTTTTTCTGGGTTCTGTGGACCCTCCCTGCAGGCTGGGGGGAGGCCCTTTAGATGTGGGCGGGCTAATGCCCGCCCACCTCCTGGACACCAAATAGTTCCCGTGTATTTGCCTTCCACTAGGCTTCGGCAGCTCTCTGCTCTCAGGCTGCCCCAATATATATATATACTGTCTCAGATTAAACTGATACAATAGTGCTGTTTCACATGCACTGTTTTGAAATAAATTTTTAGGATTAGAATAATTTGAGTGACTGAGGTGGGTTGGGAGGAGCATTTCAATGGTAAAATTATTTGCAATCCTCTGAACGCAGTTCTCCCTGCATCAGTCTTATTAATTGATTTGTGTCTTAAACAACTTGGTGCACGACTTAACTTTTTACCATGCTGTTTTTTAAATTCCAGTTGACCATCAGATCTCTATGCTGGCTTCCCCTCTTACTCCACATGGTTTTAAAATCAAGTTTTTCATTTTCTCCAGAGCCCCAAGACTCTACATGTTCCTGTTTTATAACTCCTGCCTTTCTGTCTTCCGTACTTTCTCATATGTACTTTCCCATTTTTAGCACTGTGCTCATCCCTGTCTGTCTTTTTGTTGTCACTCAAATTTCGTTGGGTCTCACTCATACTGCAATTTTATAGCTAGAGCAGCTAGATGTCCAATATGTACTAAACTACCTCTTGAAAATAAAATATGCCATGAAGTGTTACATCTGTAACAATCACACATAATGCTCTGTGTGCTGCACCTGCTTGTGCCTTTAGACCAGTGGTTCTCAAAATGTGGTCTGCAGGCTTGGGGCTCGCCCCGCCCCCCCACAGGGAGCCTGTTTTGGTGCTCCAGCCCCGTGGTCCCCCTCCGAGGTTGGAGCACCAGCTTCCCACTGTGGGTGTGGGGGTGAGCCTTATGAGCCAAATCTGGCTTGTGGGAGAAGGAAGCAGCTCTGTGTGCTGCCGCTCGCCCTAGCCCTGGCTAGGGCAATGGCAGCACAGGAAACTGCTTACCTGGAAGTTTCCTCACTGCTCCCATTGGCCAGAATCACAGCCAATGGGAGAATGAGGAGTGGTGCCTGGGAGCAGTGAGAGGCATGAAGCCAGGTAAGCTCCCTCCATCCCCCTCATGCACCCCCTGCCTCGGAGACCCCTGCACCCTTGCTCCCAGACCCCCCACCTTCAGCTCACTTCTGCACCCTACCTCCCAGCCAGACCCCACACCCTTACCACCTCCTTCACCCATTTTGTAATCATGGGTGGTTGGCTGGTAGTCTGTGGAAAGTTCTGCATTGAGCAGGGTGGGCCGTGGGCCAAAAAGTTTGCACACCACTACTTTAGACTGTTGTCTGTTTAGGACAGGGACCTGTTTGTTTTGAACAGCTCTGTGTACACTGGGCTTGTAATAATACCTCACTACCATTCAGCTGGAGTTTCAGGGGTGTCCAGTTGCTGCTGCTTCTGCTTTTCTTACCTGTTAGAAAAGTAGGAGAGCTTGATGTTGGTGCACATGCTTCTTTTCTTCTGTCATCTGTGTGCTCCTCTTTTGTCAATAGATGTGTCTATGCTGGAGGTGTAATTTCCAGCTCTGCTTGAGCTAGCACAGTGTAGTTGTGGCAGCTGGTGAGAGTTGTACGTCTGGCTCTCTGATGGAAATATACAGGGGTGGTTAGCCCATCCTGCTGCTCATGCTGCTGTGGCTACACCTCTGTGTGTAGCATCCTAGCTTGATCTGAAACAGCACAGAAATTGCAGCCCCAGTATAGATAGACCCTTTGACTCCACTGTACTTTCCTTGTAAGTAAATCCATTTTGGACCATTCTCTTCCTGGCTGAGCTTCTGTGCTGTGTTTAAAATCAAACAAATGCAGGCCAACAGAGAGCTGGTTGAGGGGGAAATGTGGGGAGCGCAAGTATTGCTACTTGATGTGTGAAGAGCAGCTACTGAGGGCTTTGGCGTATCATAGACAGCTGCACTCCATTGCATGTGGGTGTTATCTAGCATTTAGCAGATGTAGTTTCCCATTGATTTTTGGGTGGAACTGATTTATAGAGCTGTTTAATGGAATTGATTCTTCTTCGAGTGGTGTCCCTGTGGGTGCTCCGCTGTAGGTGTCGGGCCCCGTCCTGGCGCCGCAGCTCGGAGAATTTGGTAGCCGTAGTTGGCCGGATCGCGCATGCATGAAGCACGTCTCGCACCGTTCATGCCCTTTTGCCTCATGCTCAATCCGGCTCCCGCCAGTTCCTCTCGACCACTCGCGGGTCGCAGACGGAGCTCCCTTTATCTCCCATTACTCTGTTAAAAATGAAAGAAATTGTAAATATCACTGGTCTACAATTTTTTAAAAGTCGTCTGCTTCAGAGATAAAATGTGCTATTTATTATGTATTTTGAGGTGCTGAATTCAAATATGACAATTAAAACAACTGATTGGCTACTGTTTCCAAGATATTTAAGTTTTTACATTTTACGTCTATGTATATTGTGTAGATAGTAGCGTTTTAATCATAAATTGTAAACCTAGGTCTTTTCATGTCTTTATGGTTGCTTTACATGATAATATTTCACCTGTCCTGTTTATGTAACACTTTAAAAATCAGCAAAAGGGTTATATAAATAAAATTTATTATGAAACAAAAGGCAAAAAACTATTATGTACATAGTTTAGTCCTATTCAGTGTCTACTCGGCGCTTCTTGGCTTGTCTCTTGTATTCATTAAATGGAGCATCTCTTGTCACTGTCCAGCAATAGTCTGCAAGCATTGATGGGCTCCATTTGCCCTGATAGCGTTTCTCCATTGTTGCAATGTCCTGGTGAAATCGCTCGCCGTGCTCGTCGCTCACTGCTCCGCAGTTCGGTGGAAAAAAATCTAGATGAGAGTGCAAAAAATGTATCTTTAGTGACATGTTGCAACCAAGGCTTTTGTATGCCTTGAGGAGGTTTTCCACCAACAACCTGTAGTTGTCTGCCTTGTTGTTTCCGAGAAAATGTATTGCCACTGACTGGAAGGCTTTCCATGCCGTCTTTTCCTTGCCACGCAGTGCATGGTCAAATGCATCATCTCGAAGAAGTTCACGAATCTGAGGGCCAACAAAGACACCTTCCTTTATCTTAGCTTCACTTAACCTTGGAAATTTTCCACGGAGGTACTTGAAAGCTGCTTGTGTTTTGTCCATGGCCTTGACAAAGTTCTTCATCAGATCCAGCTTGATGTGTAAGGGTGGTAACAAAATCTTCCTTGATTCAACAAGTGGTGGATGCTGAACACTTTTCCTCCCAGGCTCCAATGACTGTCGGAGTGGCCAATCTATCTTGATGTAGTGGGAATCTCTTGCACGACTATCCCATTCGCAGAGAAAACAGCAGTACTTTGTGTCTCCAGTCTGCAGACCAAGCAAGAGAGCAACAACCTTCAAATCACCACAAAGCTGCCACTGATGTTGGTCATAGTTTATGCACCTCAAAAGTTGTTTCATGTTGTCATAGGTTTCCTTCATATGGACTGCATGGCCAACTGCAATTGATGGCAAAACATTGCCATTATGCAGCAAAACAGCTTTAAGACTCGTCTTCGATGAATCAATGAACAGTCTCCACTCATCTGAATCGTGAACGATGTTGAGGGCTGCCAACACACCATCGATGCTGTTGCAGGCTACAAGATCACCTTCCATGAAGAAGAATGGGACAAGATCCTTTTGACGGTCACGGAACATGGAAACCCTAACATCACCTGCCAGGAGATTCCACTGCTGTAGTCTGGAGCCCAACAGCTCTGCCTTACTCTTGGGTAGTTCCAAATCCCTGACAAGGTCATTCAGTTCACCTTGTGTTATGAGGTGTGGTTCAGAGGAGGAGGATGGGAGAAAATGTGGGTCCTGTGACATTGATGGTTCAGGACCAGAAGTTTCATCCTCTTCCTCTTCCTCTTCCTCGTCTGACTCAAGTGAGAATGATTCTGGTGCATCAGGAACCGGCAGTCCTTCTCCGTGGGGTACTGGGCCTATAGCTGATGGAATGCTTGGATAATGCACAGTCCACTTCTTCTTCGACACACCTTTCCCAACTGGAGGCACCATGCAGAAGTAACAATTGCTGGTATGATCTGTTGGCTCGCTCCAAATCATTGGCACTGCAAAAGGCAGAGATTTCCTTTTCCTGTTCAACCACTGGCGAAGATTTGTTGCACAAGTGTTGCAGCATATGTGTGGGGCCCACCTCTTGTCCCGATCTCCAATTTTGCAGCCAAAATCAAGGTGATAGGCTTTCTTAACCATAGTGGTTATACTGCGTTTTTGTGATGCAAAAGTCACTTCACCACAAACATAGCAGAAGTTATCTGCACTGTTCACACAAGTACGAGGCATCTCTGCTCACTGTGGCTAAACAGAAATGTGTCCCTTTGCAAAAACAAACACTGGCAAATGAGAGAGCACGACACTGTATGATTTCTAGAGCTGATATAGGGCAATTTGTTCAGCAGAGCGATGTAAGCTTCGTTATGATTGCATCATCCATGACTTCTAGGAATAACATGATGCAATTCATATCATGTATGATGCAATACCAGCTTCAGATTGCATCATTCATTGTTTTGCCTAACAAGCAAGTACTGTCCAAACCCAGTCATAGATTTATTCATAGATCCAGTCAAAGATGTATTTTAGTCATTTCTGGTTTAAATTGAGATCCCTTCCCTTTATAACTCACTTATCCTCCGCCATTCGCAAGTCAAGGGTCGTTTATACTGACCCAATAGCATATCTTGAAAACTAGAGCCAATCAACAATTTTAAGCATCATTTTCGTTCTCAGTGACCCAGAATGAGTAAAGTTTGACTACATTTCTTTCAGAAGCATTTTGGCTGTAGAGCAGTGTATTTAGTAATAGTTTACAGGCAGTCCCCGGGTTAGGTCAATCCGACTTAAGTCGGACCCCTAGTTACGAACGGGGTGGGCGCAGCTAGTGCGGGGTGCCTCCCCCACTGTCGCCGCCTCCGGTGGATGCGGCGCTTCTCGGCGGTCCCGCCGCCCGCGTCCTCCGTGGTGAGAAAAGCCGCTCCGCGTCTCCCTGGTCTGCTGGGGGCGCAGCAACTGCGCCCCCCCCCCCCCAGAAGACCAGGCTTTTCTCGCCGCTGGTCAGTTTCAGCAGCGGCTAAATCAGGGCGCCTGGGGTAGAGCAGCTGGGGTGCTGCTGGGTTGGTCCCTGCAGCGCTGAGGTGCGGTGCTGCGGGGACCTACCTGGCAGCGCCCCAGCTGCTGTGTCCCAGGCGTCCAGATTCAGCCGCTGTTGAAACTGATCAGCGGCTGATTCCAGGAAGCCCGGGGCAGAGCAGCTCTGCCTCGGGCTTCCTGTAGTCAGCCGCTGGTCAGTTTCAACAGCGGCTGAATCTGGATGCCAGTTCCGACTTACATACAAATTCAACTTAAGAACAAACCTACAGTCCCTATCTTGTACGTAACCCGGGGACTGCCTGTAGTTGTAGTTAGTAGTAGTATTTAGTATAGTTAGCGTAGTTCTGTTAAAAAAAAGAAAAAAAAACATAATTTTTCTTCTGGCTTACCACCATTAAAAAAAAAAATGCAGAAGGAGAGGGAGATGAGAAGGCTGAATCAATTGATCACCATGCCGAGATCACCCGGCTTTAAAAAGTGTGACTTGTGCCAAGAGTCAATGCCAGCCTCCGATGGCCACTCCTCATGGCATACGTTGCCTCAGCGAGGGGCACGTACCACAGAATTGTGCTCTTTGCTCAAAGCTCACGGCCAGGGCAAGGCGCGATAGAGAGATGCGCTTATGAATGCTTCTATTTGAGAAGGTGCTCCAACCTGTGCACGCCTCATCCCCAGCTACCTCGGACCCTTCTCCCTCTCAAACGCAGGGCTTCCTCCCCTGGAGCAGCCCCACCTAAGAAGAAAAAGGTTTTGCCGGCCTGTTCCTTGCCTCTGGGTCCCGTCAGCAGAGTGAGCACGGGGGATCAGCCCGGTACGTCTGGCAGTGCCTCCTCGCATTCAAGGCCAGTGGGCACGAAACATAAACTTAAATCGGCTTTGGCACCGATAGAACCAAGACGGCGCCGAGAGCATCGGCTACTGTGACACTGCTGGCACCGACAGTGTCGAGCGGCAAAACGGCACAGCTGGCACCGAGTAGATCACCGGTGCCGCAAGCAGACACGGCACCGGAAGTGCCGAGCGAGTCCACGGCACCGAGGAAGGCTCCGGCAAAGTCGATTAGCTGCAGGAGCCCCACACTGCTGTTGCCTTCCCCGACGTTTTCTCCGGCACCGTCCCCATCTCCACCAGCACCGAGATCCCTGGCACCTCACGTTTGTCACGCTTCACGGGAGCATCATGTGTACTGCCAGTGTTACAGATCTCCGTCACCATTTCTGTTGGCACCGCATACCGAAGCACGGCACTGGGGCAGGCACATTTCCATCTTGCCGCCTCCCTCCTCCAGGGGCTCTGTATGCTATATTCATTTGCTACTACAATCACTACAGAGAGACTATGGAAGGCATTATGCATACATGCATTCCTCTAGGCGATCATCACCTTGCCGCTATTATTACTGCCACAGGGAGCATGCTATCCATCGCCAGACACACTTTCGTGTCACTGGGGCTACTTATCAATGACCAGAAGTCCATCTTGGTTCCAGCACAGAACGTAGAGTTTATAGGGGAGCGGCTCGATTCCACAGTAGCACGAGCATACTTACCAGTTCAGAGATTCCAAGCAATCCAGGACCTTGTTTCCACATTAGTCACAAGTCCCACCATTCCAGTTCTCACCAGTCTGCAGTTAATAGGACATATGGCAGCTATGACTTATGTCGTCTACCATGCCAGACTCCATTTCCAGTGCCTGCAGCACTGGCTGGTGTCAGTGTACACCCCAGCGAAACATCAAGTCAACAAGGTGGTGTCCCCTCCTACCAAGGTTCGCGCATCCCTCAGCTGGTGGGCAGATCCGAACAATCTCTTGGCAGGAGTTCCTTTTTACCGTCCCCAACCTTCTGCATAGATCACAATGGATGCATCCCTTATCGGCTGGGGAGCCCATATGAACGGTATGTCAGTGCAGGGCAGATGGTCAACACTGGAGGCCTCCTCCACATAAACCTCCTAGGGCTCAGGGCTGTCTCCAACGCCTGCAGACATTTTCAGACCTATATTCGAGGAACAACTGTCAGCATCCTCACCAACAACATCGCCACAATATATTATATAAATTGTCAAGGCGGAGCACGCTCTCAACCCCTTTGTGCAGAGGCAGTCCGTCTCTGGAACTGGTGCATTCGAAACAAAATCATGTTAACAGCGTCATACTTACCTGGCATGAGCAATGTAGTCACGGACTCCCTCAGCAGTATTTTGCACCAGATCATGAATGGGAAATCAGATCAGACATTCTCCTTGGCATATTCCGACACTGGGATTTCCCTCAGATAGACCTCTTTGCCACGAATCGGAATGCAAAATGCCGCCAATACTGTTCCAGGGCGGGCATCGGTCGGGGATATCTAGGGGACGCCTGCCTTCTCCACTGGGGCGGCCCCCTTCTCGATGCTTTCCCCCCACAGTCCTCATACCCAGGATTCTGGACAAGATCAAGTTAGACGGTGCAACCTTAATCCTCATAGCCCCCACCTGGGCACAACAGACGCGGTACCAGTTTCTCCACAGAATGTCCCTTCAGCCACCATACACCCTTCCCGATCTCCCGGACTTACTATATCAGGACCACAGCCGCCTCCTGAATCCACAACCTTGTACACTTCATCTCACAGCCTGGCTCCTAACTGGCTCAACCTGTCCGAGGATCTCTGCTCGAGTCCAGTGAAACAAGTCCTGATGCATAGTAGGAGGTTTAGCACTCGAACCATCTACCAGTATAAGTGGAAGTGGTTTTCATCGTGGTGTTCCACAAAGGGGATCATTCCGGAGAATGCTCCCATTCCTCACATTCTTGATTACATTCTTTCTCTGCAACAGTCGGGGCTCACGATCGCCTCTATGAAAGTACATTTAGCGGCTATTTCAGTCTTCCGTCACCATATAGATGGTACATCGGTTTAGGCCCATCCTATTACGAGGAGGTTCCTAGCAGGTCTAAAGAACCTTAATCCACCTTGTAGACCCCCTCCTCCATCTTGGAATCTGGACCTAGTCCTAGACACGCTTACCCAACCTCCCTTTGAACCCTCGGCCACCACCTCTCTCCGTATGTTGACACTCTTAAGCTGATTTTCCTTCTCGCCATAACGTCAGTACGCAGAGTTAGCGAGCTAGCGGCTCTAATGTCAGCACCACCTTATACAGTATTTCATAAAGAGTGGGTGATCCTCAGGCCCCACCCATCCTTCCTCCCAAAAGTATGCTCTGCATTCCATATCAACGAACCTATTGTACTTCGCACTTTCCATCCGAAGCCTCATACCTCTTCACAGGAGGCTCTTCTACATGATGTAGACATCTGTCACACATTAGCTTTTTACATAGAGAGGACGGATTGGCTACTGATCTCTGTAGCCAAACGGTCAAAAGGAGAGGCACTCTCCTCACAGCATGTGGCTAAACTCATAACCTCCTGCATCACCATGTGCTATTCCCTCCACAGAAAGCCTCTTCCCTCATGTCCGAAGGCACACTCTATAAGGGCCATGGCTGCCTCTACGGCCCTTTTTGAAGGGAGTCCCCCTTCAGGGCATTTGTCGTGCTGCTACGTGGTCCTCCAACATAACCTTTGCAAATCATTATGCAATTGTCCAGTGAGCAGCTGCAGATTCCTCGCTGGCTTCAGCGGTACTATCTACCCTGCATAAACCTTAATTACAGAGCCCACCTGAGTGGGTTGTGAGTACTGCTCTACAGTCACCTACAGTGGAGCACCCACGGGGACACCACTCAAAGAAGAAGAAGTTACTCACCTTGGTGCAGTAATGATGGTTCTTCGAGATGTGTGTCCCTGTGGCTGCTCCACTACCCGCTCTCCTCCCCGCTCCGTAATCCAGTTTGTAGATTTCTTCTTTCAGATCTCGAGCAGGTGAGTGGAACTGGCGGGAGTCGGATTGCGTATGAGGTAAAAGGGCGCGAACGGCGCGAGACGTGCTTCTCGCATGCGCGATCCGGCCGACTACGGCTACCGAAAATTTCCGAGCTGCAGCGCCAGGATGGGGCCCAACACCTACAGCGGAGCACCCACAGGGACGCACATCTCGAAGAACCATCGTTACTGCACCAAGGTGAGCAACTTCTTTTTATAACTTTTTTTCTTGAAGACCCATTTTTGTTTGAGAAGTGTCTACAAATATACAAACACATCCCAGCAGTCTGTACTCTGTCCTGTCCTTCACCCCCTTCCCTCAAAATTAAATCTTGAACACCCCCTTTAACTTGACTTGATATGTGAGCTGTAATAAATTCAACATGATGAAATCCCAGTGGTGGGTGTAACCATAAAGTGGTGCTCCATTAAGCCAGTGACTTGTGGTTGTGTCTGGAGTGAGGGGAGGGCTCCCTTAGCTTTGTGGAGACAGACGTTTTTAATTCTTCCTGGCTCATGAATGAGGGAAAGAGAATCCAGAAATCACATAAGATGTGTTGGATTGTGCAGTCTCTCCCTCTGTAAGTGAACAGGGAGGGAGGACAGCATTACTCCACTTACTGTCTTTCGCTCTCTGTCCCCCAAATACCGACTGTATTAAGAATATTTCCACTGCCTTGACACTTCTGTAGTCATAAAATATTTCCAGGTTTCTTTGTTTTACTGTCTGCAGCCTTATTTTGTTAGTAATCTTACATACACTGAATACAATGGATTTGGTGTGGAATTTAGTTGGACGTGTTAGATTTAGGATAGACTCTTGATTGGGTGGCAACATCCAGCCTACCACCCTGCTATCAACTGGGTGTTAATGCACAAGAAGAAATCTGATCTCTAGCCAGGGCCCAAATCAGACAGGGCTTCAGTAAGTAAAAGCACCACCTGGAATTACTCAGTAAATAAGTAGAAGGCACCGTGGAACCCAGATGTTCTATAGGATTTCTGTGAGAAATGAAGCTGAAACTTCAAAGTATTCTTCTAATGTAGCTCCAAGAAGAATGCATTATTGCAATATAACAGAGGTGGTGACACAGACATGGGTAACTGGCAAAGACCCCAGCTGAGTGGCAAGGTCACTTGCTCCTTGCCAACTACAGGCAGAAAATCCACAGATGATAGTTGACAATCTCAGGGCTCAGTAGGACACCTAGATTGCACACTCAGTTGTTAAATTTTACAGGACAGTGGTAAAATTTCTGACCTACATAGTACAGTCCAGGGAGCCTCACCCAGTGATTCCTGTCTCAATCCCACAAGTCCTGGTTAAGCTACAGCATATCTTTCTAGAAAGAGGCACCCAAGCTTGATTTAATGACTTAGAGATGGAAAATCCACCACATTTCAATGGTTCATTACCCTCACTGTTAAAAATTTGCCCCTTTTTTCCAGTCTGTCTCCTTCTTGCCGTCTGTCATGGCGTATGCACACCACCTCCCTTGGGGTGAGGGTACTCAGGGGTGTGGACGCCGCCTAGTTGGCTGCTGGGTCATCTGCAATCCCTTTTAGTCTGTGAGAAACAACCCTCTGTCCAGGGTAGTACAGCCTAATGGCTAAAGTTAATAGGGTAGCCCTTAACTCAGGGCAGCTCAGTCTAACAGCCAGAGTCAATAAAGGGGGATGGCCCTTAGTTCAGGGCAGCATGGCCTAATGGCCAGAGTCAATATGTTGGAGGCAACAGCCCCAGTAGGGGGACCCGGGCTCACTCTACTCCATCGGGTCCTGACCCAGGGCCCTGTGAGTAGCAGAGTGTTCTACCACTTGCTTGGTGGGGAATCCGGCCGAAACATGCCAAGCTCACCCAGGTGGGAGATACCCAGGGAGGGTGCTGGAGTGGCCACTTCCCACCAACACTGGTAGGGTGACATCCCATGTAGTTTCTGGGTGCTCTGGTTTCTCTGCAGCTGCTTCTCCCTAGAGTTCCTCTGACGCTGGTAGCTTGCAGCGGTCTCCAGGATTCCTGACTCCTATCGTCTGAGTGTCTGGTGCAGCTCTGGAGCTTCTCCTCCTCCGGTGGCCAGCCCAGAATGAGCTGAGCAGCTCCCTTTTATGCTGCCCCAGCATTTGGATCATATCTAGTCTGGGTGGAGGGGTGTGTCAGCCAAAATGGTCAGGGCAGTGTGTGCGTGTGTGTTACACCCAAGTCTTCAACTGCTGAGACGCAAAGTCTCGTTGCAGTGGGCAGCCTAGGAGGCTGGAGGGTGCCCCGAAAAATAATTTAATGTCTGTGACTTTACTGCTAGGACCGGGGTCCCGTCGCAGAGGGCAGCCAACAGGCTCTCAGACGCCCCGAGTTTATAGGAAGAGCTTATTACACCTCAGATTTTAGCTGCTAGGATACAGAAATCCCTTCGCAGTGGGCAGCCTGGGGAGGCTGAGAGGTGCCCCAATGGATCTGTCCCCTGGAAGCGACACGATCCAAAACGCCCAAGCTCTTCCTATACCTGTCCCTTTTGACCGGCCGAAGTTCTTTTGTTTGTGTTCGGTTCGGGTACAGCAGCACGGGTTCAAGTCAGAAGCTTGACACGCACTGGCTTATTTATAGGAGAAAGAAAGAGAAAAGAAATAAAGAAACTTGGTTCAGTATATATATAAAATATATTTATAAGTGAATGAGGGCACCCCACTTATTCCCAAAGTTTATAGCTAAATCACCTTACCAAAGGCAGTTTACAATAGAAATGAAGCAGCTTGCCTTAAGAAACTATAATAAAGTAACTAAACTTATAACAGAGACACAATTAAAGTGTACACATAAAGAAAACACATTGCAGGTACAATTCTCACCCCTGCGTTCCAGACTTGGCGTGGCCAGCGTCTTTCTCTCAATCCCTCGGGAAGAAGTAGGGCGAGGTTGGGCGTCCCACGGACCTCGGGAGACAATCAATACCTGCCAGCAGGTGTAGGTGATTGGAGCTCAAATGGGGTGGGCAACTAAACCCTCTTTATACCCCTTGGGTCACATGGGCTTCTTCCTGGTCTCAAGTGGCCAATTAGGAAAAATGGCTTTGAACGCCAAGTTTCCCACGAAGGGTGCAAAGCATAATTCACACCTGGGAAGATGCAGACAATGGGCACCTGTGACGGACCGGGCCGTGTCTGGGCACAGCTGAGGGCGCCCGCTCAGGGCGAATTGCTCAAATCCGGGGCTCCTTACAGCCCCCAGACTGGTGTCCTCTCCAAACAGGCCACAAACCAGTCTCACAGAGCGCTTCAGCTGCCTGCCTGAAGCCTCACGAGCAAAACCCCTCCGACACCCCAGCAATATCCGTGCCCCAGATGGCCCCGGGCCTCATACACAGGTGGGGGGTCCTAGCACCCAATCCCACCTACCCTGAACAAGTTCTGTCCGGTTCCAAGAAACCAGCCACAGATCCCTGGTCAATTTACCCTCTGGACCTTACCCACAAATCACGCTGGGCCAATCCTTTAGAATCTATATTTAAAGGTTTATTATTACAATAAAGAAAAGCATGAGAGTAAGGTTATTAAAGTACAGTATGTTACATGCACCGAATCTCCCAGTTCTCGATGCAGGCTCTAGCAGAGATGTTGCAGCTGCTGGTTTAAAAGTTCTTGTTGCACATCCTAGGGTCAGGATGGGTTCACAGGTCTTCCGGGCTCTTCAATCCCTGCAGTGCTGCCTCTGGGATGAAGTGCTGAGCTGAGAACAAAATGGCATCGACCACATGGCCTCTTTATACCTCCTTCCTGGCCTCTTCTAGTATGTAGCAGGTCACCTGGACAGAGGCCAATCTCTATGTTCCCTGCTGGCTGCTCTCAGGTGACAGCCCCCATTCTTTGGGTGTGTCCTTGGCCCATTGAGAGCCATTGTTCCACAGGCTCGGCCCTGCCCAATGCTTAACCACATGCAGGGAAATCTTCAGTGTCCATACAAGTACATGCTAATAATTGCACACAGACATTATACAAACACATGAACAGCGTACATAGGATTATCAGATAATAAGCTTCTATTCAATACCTCACATGGCCCCCTTCTATACCATTTTTGGGGCCAACACCCCCACCTATGGGTGCATCAGTGATCTGGCTGCTCCCCTCAAGATCCAGCAACGTGACAGCACCTCTGGTATGTGAAGGGCGAAGATTCCTCTCCTGAGACAGTGCAGGCGTGTCAATTACTGATACTAGCCATCACGGCGACGGGAGGCCTCCCAGTCGTCAGCTAGCCCATTTACTGTCTGGTTTCTGTTTATGGTAGAGTCAGGGACAGGCACCACACCTGCGTTCCCAGGGCATCAAAGGCTGACTGCCTTTCTCTTGCTCTCTGGGGGGACGGGGACAAGATGGGGTTTGTGTCTGGCTACATTCCACCCCCTTGACACGCCTCACTATGTCTCAGAACGCAAGATGGCGGTGATGCCAGCACCTTTTGCCCTCCTTGGAGGAAGCTAAAATCGCCCTATCGGCAGGGTCTGATCAGATAATTTTGGATCAAGGGATTGATTAGGATCGCTTCCCAACGCCATATACCGGACCTGTGCAGAGGAGGTAGCAGTGTACACCAAACGCTTAACAATACATAGAAGCATGCAGCAAGCAATTACAACAAGTAAAACGGTTAATATAGTATTTACAATAGAGTGAAGGAATGGAGTTAACGAAAATCCTAGGTGTTGGGCTAGCCAATCTAGCCATAAGGCTTTTCCATCCTCAGTTACAGCATGTAGTACCTTAACAGCGCCCTTTATAGCGAGTACATCTTGTTCAATTTGTCCTGATTTATTTACATAGAAGCAGCAAGATTGGTTGATTACCGCACATACTCCCCCCTGTTGGGCCAAAACTGCATCCAAGGCTATTCTGTTCTGCAGGGCAAAACGGGCTACTGATTGAATTTGCTCGTTAAGCAAGCCTAGAGCATCTGCAGTGTGGTTGAGTGCCTGTTCTATTTGCCCAGATACATTTACTACTGCCTTCTCTAGCTCAGCTACTCCAAGCCAGGGCAGGAGCGCACAGACGAACTGGTGGAAGCCTGTGGGACGTATTATAAGGGGATTAGTGGAAGACCTTCGTGGTGACCGGTGTAAGAAGCTCCCAAGATTAGTAATACCAGGAGCCATAACGTGGGGGTGTACAGTGAGTCCCTCAGGGGCAGCGTGCCCCATTGAGCAGCGCCCCATCCAATTCAGTGGCAGATACTTGTAGGCTTTCTGCCTGCAAATGAAAAAGAGTCCTGGCTCCTCCTTTAGAATAGGGGAGTAGGGTCCCTTATACCACCCTGTTCCAGTGGGTCCTGTCTTTGGGGTATGGTGGGTAGCACAGTAACTATCATTAGCAGCTGTGCAATGCAAGGCAAGCAGCAAGTCCTGTAGGACCTGGTCCGCTGCAAAAAGCTCTGTCCTAGCGCACTGATTTGGGAGTAGGGTATTACTGGTTACCAGTGTGGGGTTGTATATTTGACCGGTGTTAGGAATTATGAATAATGACTGATTGTACCAGGCTTTTCCCTCCGGGTACTGGCTGAAGTTTAGGGGAATAATGGTGACATTGCTAGATAGTGGTGTGCCAACGTGGGAGATATTATATCCCCCGCACCTTAAGGGTTTTTGGTGGGTTGCACTGGGATAGACATCCCAGACCTTTAATTTCTTATTAAAACTTACAATGTGGGTGCACTGCTGATTCCCTAACCACCCGAGGTGAGGTCCTGTACCATTTTTGTTCTCAAAGCAGATGGGGTATACTTCCCTAGAGGTTCCTGTTATATACTCCAGAGGTTGACCCCATAGTGTAGGTTGCCATTGTCCATGCCACCCCCAAGTTCCCTTCCCAGAGTCATTTAAAAGTTTGTAGTCGCTGGAGCTGCTGTCATCAAACCAGGCTGGTCCCCACTTGAAAACGTTGCTCTTGTTCCACCAGTCATTTAAGTTTAAAGGGACAAATTCAACTCCCAGTCCTGTGGGGGAACCTAGCAGGGTGCATATCCAGCAGTTTGTAGCATCGGCTGCAGAGGCAATAGTCTGGATAGCATTCCTGAGAGGGTGCTCTGGTACAGCGGAGATCGCAGTGATTAGGAGAAACAGCAAAGCTCGATCCGGAGTCATGCTGCGTCTTGAGTTGGGTAATGAGGTATTGTTCTCTTGTTAACTCCTTCCCTGCAACAAAACAAAAGGTCAGCCGGTCTTGGATACAATCCAAGCCTCAGAAATGGTTAGTGGCAGTTTGTTGGGGTTTGCAATAATCCAAACGCCCTTGTCTTTATAAGACTGAAGTACACAGGTATGTGTGCCCAGGCTGGGGTGTTTGACCACAACAGTATCCCCAGGGGCATATTTGGAGTCCGTTAGTGGTGTCCCTGGAGCCAGAGAGGCTTTCCTTGTAGGGAAAAATCCTTTGCTAATTGGGCTACCCGTAGGGGTTTGCCGATTGTTTAGCCGTTGAACCACGGCATCCAGTCTGCCTCCCCAGGTTCCCTCCGTAGGCTTAAGGTGGTATTTTAGCAGTCCATTCCATCTCTCAATTATGCCATTGGATTGAGGTTGGTATGGGAGGTGAAAGGTCCATTGGACTCCATTCTGGAGAGCCCACTCCTGGACAGGCTTGTTTTTAAAATGTGAGCCATTGTCAGATTGAATTTCCTGAGGTGTTGGGACAAGTGCAATTAGGCGATTCAGTCCCATAATTGTGGATAGTCCTGTTGCTAAACGAGTAGGGTAAGCGAACCCTATACCTGAGATGACTTCCACTCCTGTGAGAATGTATTTCCACCCTTGCCTGGTGGTGGACAATGGACCCACATAATCGATCTGCCAGGTCCCCCATAGCGTTTTCCCATCCCTTAGTTTGGCAAACCGTTGTCCTTCCGTGATATGCCTCCTGGTCTCAGCACATGTAGTGCAGGCTTGCACTAAATCCCTAGCCTGTTGGTGGGTGATGGGCCACCCCCTGATGTGTGCCTGCCTCACCAGCTCCTCACTCCCCGTGTCCCAGATTTTCATGCAGCCAGATGTATAGGCGTTCCCAGTCCACCTGGGTAACAGAGATCTGTGCTGCTTCATCAGCTAGGTTATTTAATTGTGCAGTCGGGGTGTTATTCTTTTGGTGTGCTGACACACGTCCAATACTTAGGGGTTGCTGGGTGGCATGGTGGTATATCCACTTCCAGTACTCTAATCCCCATACAGATTTCCCTCCTATTTCCCAGTGGTTATTTTTCCAGTTAGTTATCCACTGGGTGGCTCCTGCCCATACAGCATAAGAGTCCGTATAGATAGTACTGGCACCTGCTTCACAAGCCAGCTTGATTGCTGCTAGTTCTGCAAGCTGAGCTGATCCGTCCACATCGGTGGTTAAGGGTGTGGTGGAATTGTCTGCTGGAACAGCTGCAGCCTTTCCCTTCCATCTCCCTTTAATCAATTTAGCACTACCGTCTGTGAACCACACTCCCTCAGGGTGAGATCGGTCAAATGCAGCGGCGTTTTGAATGGGAGAGGGCTGTGGGGGCAGGTGATATTCATTGGGCATTCCTACCCTCCACAGAGACTCCTTAATCATAGTGGGGTTCTGTGCGGAGTCTGCACCACCCACCCTGTAGTGTATGTACAGTGCCCATTTCTGGGTGGTCATTTTCTGTGCTACTCCTGGCGGCAGCTCCTTTCCTTCCAATATGGGCTTAATAATTGGAAGGAGAGTGTGTATGGTTATAGCGCGATTTTGTGTTAGCTCCTCAGTCTCCCTTAGAGCAGTATAGGCTGCCAGGAGCACTTTCTCGTAGGGAGTGTAATTGGCTTGCGATCCCTGCCATGACTTTGAGCCGAATTGTATGGGGCGGCGGGGTGCAGTTTCACTCTCTTGCCATAGGGCATAAGACATTCCCGTAGCTCCTATGGTGAGATACAAGTGAAATGGAGCATCGGGACGGATTGGACCCAGAGCTTGGTATGTGTGTATTTCGTTTATTAGCTGCCGCAGCGCTTCCTCATGTACAGGGGTCCATTCCCAAACAGCACTTTTCTTTAGCAGGTTATACAGTGGTCGGGCAATTACAGCAAAACTGGGCACATGTTTTCGCCAAAACCCTAAAACTCCCAGAGTTTGCCTTAGTTGGGACTTGTCCCCAGGTGAAGGTGCCTGGCTCAGTTCCTGTACAGTGTCATCAGGCACTGACCTCCGCCCTCCCATCCAGACAGCACCCAGGAACTTCACCTCATGAGAGGGACCCTGGCACTTATCTGGGGGTAAAGCTAACCCAAGATTTTCTAAGGCATTCTTTATTAAGTCCACAGCTTGCTGCACTTCTTCAGTAGTGTCCCCTCCTATTAGGATATCATCTATATATTGCAGCATTTGGATACTAGGTGGCCTGGTTAAACCATCTAGGACCTTTGACAGTGCCCCATGGCAAATAGTGGAGGAATGTTTGAACCCTTGGGGCATACGTGTGAAAGTGTATTGGACACCCTTCCATGTAAAAGCAAATCTGTTCTGGTCTGCAGGCTGTAAAGGGACCATGAAAAACATGTCCTTTATATCTAGCACAGCTAGCCATTGCTTGTTCCAAGTCTGTATGGTATTTACAATGCTTGCTATGTTGGGGACTGCTGCTGTTAGGGGTCCTGTGTTACTGTTTAATTTTCTGTAATCAATTGTGAGCCTCCATTTACCATTAGGTTTCTTTACTGGCCATACGGGGGAGTTGTAAGGGGAGTGAGTGCGAATTAAGACTCCCCTTGTTTCCAGATCTTTAATTAGCTCAGTGACAGGCACTACAGCTTCAGCTGGGACATTGTATTGTTTTACATGAGTCACAGCTGATGGTGGGAGAGCAGGAGCTTGGGCTAGTAACCTGACACTATAAAGAGGAACTTTCCCCTCCTCCAGGATTGTTGTGCTGGGTTTGCAGCCAGCTCCGAATGCCCACCTTTCCCCACCAATGATTCCTTCCTTGCCCTTTAGGATGTCCATGCCCAGTATATTGGCATTCCCAAGTATCAACTCATGTTTCCTGGGCTGCTGGTAGGGGTTTAAAGGGATATCCAGCTTTACTTTGACCAGCGGGTAAGACACAATAGTGCCGTTCACTCCTGTAACCAAAACCTGCTTTCGGCCAGAAGGTGGCGGTCCAAAAAAGTTTTCTCTTTTAATCATGGATAATTGGGCTCCAGTGTCTACCAGGAAAGAGACAGCAGTCTTATCATTAACGGTTACTAAACTCCGGGGGTCGTTGTTAGGATTTTCTCTCTCTGCCTGCTCAAGTTTACTTATACAGAGAGAGATTGGACCCCCGCTTGTCAGTTTCCCTGGTCAATTTCAACAAGCGGCAGCAGCTCATGTAATTGCTGCCTTAGCTGCGCATGAGGAGGGTCGGAGCTGGAGCGGGGAGCACTAGGAGTTACTGCTGCTTTCTCCTGCTCAATCCCCTTTGAAGCAGCCAGAAGCTTTAGCTTATCCGTTGCCAGCCCATGTAATAGATCTCGGGTGAACCCTAGATCCAAGCACTGTTTCCACAATTTAGTCCTAAATTCCCTCTCCTGTGGTGTTACTTCGCGTCTAGGCCTAAAGCCTTCCTGTTTGCTTCTATAATCTCCTTTTAAATTCCGCACCTTAACTTTAACCTGCGGTGCCTCAGTTTCCCCAAATTCTCGGAGATCCCGCAGCATAAAATCAAATAAGTCTGAACTGGGCTTGTTTAGTTTGGAAAAAAGAAGATTAAGGGGGGACATGATAGCGGTTTTCAAATATCTAAAAGGGTGTCACAAGGAGGAAGGAGAAAATTTGTTCCTCTTGGTTTCTGAGGACAGGACAAGGAGTAATGGGCTTAAAGTGCAGCAGGGGAGGTTTAGATTGGACATTAGGAAAAAATTCCTAACTGTCAGGGTGGTCAAATATTGGAATAAATTGCCAAGGGAGGTGGTGGAATCTCCCTCTCTGGAGATATTTAAGAACAGGTTAGATAGACATCTGTCAGGGATGGTGTAGGTGGAGCTTGGTCCTGCCTTGAGGGCGGGGAGCTGGACTCGATGACCTCTTGAGGTCCCTTCCAGTCCTATTATTCTATGATTCTATGATTCTGAGTCCTGATATGCTCAGGACCACCGCATGACCTGATTTCTTGTGGCTAGTGCTATAGCCTTATAGGATCCGGGAGCCCCTTTTAGCACTGGTCTTAAATCTCCTGTCACTACCTGTTGTTCCCATGGGCTCTCTTCCTGCCTCCCATTTTGGGGACTCCCTTGACGGAGCATAGCTATTATAGCAACAGTTTGTAGGGCTCCTCTAAGTTCATCCCCATTAATCCATGGGATGCTAGTGGGTTCACCTCTGTCAGCGTGGTGAATTCCCCGAGCCCATCTACAGGCAAAGGTCCAGATAGCCCCAGGAATCAGGAGGGTCCAAAGTCTAAGGAATACTCCTGCACCCAGATTTACCCTGCCACACTCCCGGGAGGACAGTTGGGTATGGCCAGCTCCTGTGTCCCATATCCTAGCTAGCCACTCTATCACCCCTTCCCCAGGTCTCTTGGCAAATTCGTCCTGGATCTCTCAACTCTGCAGGCTCATAACTGTGAGTAGTAATTCGGGTGGGTCGGGGTTCTGTCCTTTTGCTTGTGGAGGGGTTATCTTCATCCACCTCACCCTCATCTTTCTCAGTTAGGTCCTTTTGGTATGTGATGATGGGTCTCATGTGGACAGGGGGATTCCCTAACTCAGGGGAGGTGGGACACTCATCAGCGGAGGAGTCCCAGATGTCTCCATCCCAATCCTCCGGATCTACCCAGAGAGCAGCCTCTACTTTGGCTTGATTAATTTTTCGGGGCTTGCTCTCTAATCTCGCTCTCCTTTCTGCTCCCTCCCTTTTTATTATTGGAGCAAGACGTTGTTCTAATTGGTGCACATCATTGCTCAGCAAGCGCGCCCGGGTGTCTAGGTTCTGGCAGCGCCGCTCGAGCTCATCCCTCTCCTTCTGTACCCTTTCAAGCTCCATTTCCAATTTTAAATGGCTTTTACATGCTGTCTGCAGGGCACCTTTAAATAGCCAAATACATGCTCCTTTCCCCTTTTCATTTTACAAGCAGTTGTCCAGTTACAGAACTGCAACCACAGTTCCTCAGGGTTTCCCCACTCCTCCTCTAACATTTCTTTATCCCATTTAGGGTCAGCCCAACCTTCCTGGGCGAAACTCTTTTCTACCTTGCTAAAATCAGTGACAGGCTTCATGCTGGTGTATTTTGAACCGATATCACAAATCCTGCCGACTACGCCAATTCTGTCAGCCGACGGTCAGGGCAGTGTGTGCGTGTGTGTTACACCCAAGTCTTCAACTGCTGAGACGCAAAGTCTCGTTGCAGTGGGCAGCCTAGGAGGCTGGAGGGTGCCCCGAAAAATAGTTTAATGTCTGTGACTTTACTGCTAGGACCGGGGTCCCGTCGCAGAGGGCAGCCAACAGGCTCTCAGACGCCCCGAGTTTATAGGAAGAGCTTATTACACCTCAGATTTTAGCTGCTAGGATACAGAAATCCCTTCGCAGTGGGCAGCCTGGGGAGGCTGAGAGGTGCCCCAATGGATCTGTCCCCTGGAAGCAACACGATCCAAAACGCCCAAGCTCTTCCTATACCTGTCCCTTTTGACCGGCCGAAGTTCTTTTGTTTGTGTTCGGTTCGGGTACAGCAGCACGGGTTCAAGTCAGAAGCTTGACACGCACTGGCTTATTTATAGGAGAAAGAAAGAGAAAAGAAATAAAGAAACTTGGTTCAGTATATATATAAAATATATTTATAAGTGAATGAAGGCACCCCACTTATTCCCAAAGTTTATAGCTAAATCACCTTACCAAAGGCAGTTTACAATAGAAATGAAGCAGCTTGCCTTAAGAAACTATAATAAAGTAACTAAACTTATAACAGAGACACAATTAAAGTGTACACATAAAGAAAACACATTGCAGGTACAATTCTCACCCCTGCGTTCCAGACTTGGCGTGGCCAGCGTCTTTCTCTCAATCCCTCGGGAAGAAGTAGGGCGAGGTTGGGCGTCCCACGGACCTCGGGAGACAATCAATACCTGCCAGCAGGTGTAGGTGATTGGAGCTCAAATGGGGTGGGCAACTAAACCCTCTTTATACCCCTTGGGTCACATGGGCTTCTTCCTGGTCTCAAGTGGCCAATTAGGAAAAATGGCTTTGAACGCCAAGTTTCCCACGAAGGGTGCAAAGCATAATTCACACCTGGGAAGATGCAGACAATGGGCACCTCTGGTATGTGATGGGCAAAGATTCCTCTCCTGAGACAGTGCAGGCGTGTCAATTACTGATACTAGCCATCACGGCGACGGGAGGCCTCGTGTCGTCAGCTAGCCCATTTACTGTCTGGTTTCTGTTTATGGTAGAGTCAGGGACAGGCACCACACCTGCGTTCCCAGGGCATCAAAGGCTGACTGCCTTTCTCTTGCTCTCTGGGGGGACGGGGACAAGATGGGGTTTGTGTCTGGCTACAGGGTGGAACTTCCTCTGCCCACAGGGTTTTAACCCCACTTGGTTCAATGCGAGGTTTGCACACCCCATCTCACTATCACATGCCTTAAGCTGCCAGGTGGACTTAACAAAACCTGTGGAGAAGGCAAGCATTCTTATCTCTCTCACCCCACTGCCATGCCTTTCCTCTCCATTCTCTGTAGGGAAATAGAGATTCCAGACATTCTTAGGAAGGGAGGGTATGTCTACACTACCCCGCTAGTTCGAACTAGCGGGGTAATGTAGGCATACCGCACTTGCTAATGAAGCCCGGGATTTGAATTTCCCGGGCTTCATTAGCATAAGCAGGGAACCGCCATTTTTAAATCCCCGCTGCTTCGAACCCCGTGCAGCGCGGCTACACGGGGCTCGAACTAGGTAGTTCGGACTAGGCTTCCTATTCCGAACTACCGGTACACCTCATTTCACAAGGAGTAACGGTAGTTCGGAATAGGAACCTAGTCCGAACTACCTAGTTCGAGCCCCGTGTAGCCGCGCTGCACGGGGTTCAAAGCAGCGGGGATTTAAAAATGGCAGCTCCCCGCTTATGCTAATGAAGCCCGGGAAATTCAAATCCCGGGCTTCATTTGCACATTCGGTATGCATACATTACCCCGCTAGTTCGAACTAGCGGGGTAGTGTAGACATACCCGGAGAGAGTTATGTTTACTGCTGCTGGTGGAGGAGGGGGTTGATCCGAGCCTGCTCTCTGGAACTGCTTTATTATGGGTTTAATGACATGTCCTTGGTGGATTTGGTTAGGAATTAAGGACCTGCATGACCCAAGTGCAGGCTCTTCCTTGCCCAAGGGTCCTCAGCACAGAGCCTAATGGTGAAAACACAGAAAGAATTTACTTCGGAAGAGGAGATCTCTTTACTAAAGAAAGTTGCTGTTATTGTCTAGCCTCTACCTGTTGGCAGCTAAGTTACCCAAAAGGGCCACATTAGTTTAATGCAGTGTTCCTGCTAAGATTTTCCATCCATAAGCGGAGTAAGTTTTGTCTTGTGCACCAGTATTGCATTCACGTTGCTTGTTTAGATGTGTGCCACTCTGGCACCCAAGTTATTACAAAATATCATATAATATATCAGCAAAGCTGTGGCTGTGCCTGGGGGTCCTGCGCTTCTGGCACGTAGTGTTCAGCCTCAGAGGCTCGCTGTGTCCCACCACGGTCTCGGTCTCTTTCTCTTTACTAGAGGCAGGGCTCAACTTACTGAGCCACACTGGTCACAGGCTGCTCCGTAATTGGGGCTACAGAGGGGTTTCACCCCCACGTCTCCCTATCCAGGGACAGACTCTGTTGTGGTGTGGGGAGGGTTGGGGGGAAACCCAGGCCCACCCACTACTCCAGGTTCCAGCCCAGGCACCCTAAGGTAGCAGCAACAGATGGATTTTGTTCTATTCCCTGTCTGACAACTACTTCCTTGAGCCACTTCCCCAAACAATCCCTTCCAGGACCTTTCCTCTGGCACCTGAACCTCCAACACACTGTTCCTAACTCACAGCTCCCTCCCTTCCTTCCTGGAAGAGGAGCCCTTTTAAACCAGTCTCAACTGGTTCTTGATTGGCCCCAGGTGGTCTGATTAGCCTGACTCCCTTTGTTCTGGAAGGCTCCTAATTAACTCCAGGTGTTCTAACTGGCCTACTGGTCCAGACTGCTTCCAGAAGGTTCCTGCTGGTCCTAGCCCTGCCCCTGCTAGTTTACCCAGGGCTCGGATACTTGCCTTTGAGCGCTCTTTTATATTCTCCTGCCCTGACCCTGTCACCCAGTCTTTACTCTGCCCCTCCCTGCACCCCTCTTCTGCAGGAGTGGGGTGTAGGTGGGACTGCTGCTGTGGCAGGTAGTCTTGGCTGCCTCCATTCTAGGCCAGGTCTTCTCTTCTCTTCTCTTCTCTTGTTTGCAGGCAGCTTCCTCTCCCCTTACCTCAGCTAGCTGTTGAGGCTGCTGGGTGTGGGAGCATCTACTGACTTGCCCCCGGGTGGGGAGAGGGAGGAGGACCCCCCTTTCCATCTTCTTGGGGGTCCTCGTGTGTAAGGGACCCTCCTTCTATCTGGGTTCCTAGGTGGTGGCTGGTGCAGCTCTTGTGGGGGGGGGGGGGGTGTTTCACCTGCCCCTGGCTCCCCCACCCCTGCATTTCTGCTGCTGCTGCTACCACCACTGGTGCTCCCTCCCTAGCCTCAGTTGCTGCAGGGGCCTTTTCCTATTCTTGGCCCCACTGCTCCCCCCCCACCTGCCTGCCCCCTTTTGCTCTGCTGGGTCCTGTAGCAGGTGCTGTGGGCACACTGGTTCTCCTCCCCCCAGCTGTGTCTAGTTACCCCTGCCTGTTTTTCTTGAGCAAGCACCTCCTCACTGTCTGCCTCCCCCCTCCACTGCTTCTCCTCCTTCTTGTGCGCCCATGCCCCCCCTTTCTTTTGTTTGGTGCCTGAGCCTCCCCTTCTTGTCTTAGTTAACCCCCTACACAGACAGTTTCACCCCCCCCCCCGCCGCCGCCATGTTCTTAAATAATCTACCCCTCATCTCCCCCGTGCAGCCGGAGGAGCCAGACTGACCATCCTGTGCTGGGAGTTGTACCTCTTATTCCTTTATCCCCCTCCCTCATTTCTGCATTGCTGCCCTCCCCCCGCTTCCTCCCTCCCCTGGCACTATTGTCCTCTCCCAATTGTCTGTTCCTGTCCTTCCCTCCCTGCCCATGACTATAATGGAGCGGCTGTTGTGTGACACCCCTGCCCAAACCTCTGCCAGTGCCGACCCCTCTGAGGCTGCCGGGCTCCCCACTCATCCAGTGGATCTGGCGGACATGGATGGGGATTCCGGGACCCCGACCGCTCCTGCCGCCACTGTCACCATTAAGAAGGCCTTCCTGAAGGGCAGAAGGGCCAGGGCACAAAAAAGAGCAAGAGCCCCGCCCGGAAGGCCAAACCTCCTGTGGCAAAGGCTCACCCCTCGGCCGCTGCCCCAGTGCTGGCCGTGGCTTCCCCTCTTTCCCATTCCCCTGTTCCTTCCACCACCTCTGGGAGCGACGGTGTCCCGGTCCACAGGGCGTACGCCCAGGTAGCCGCCACCCCCCCGCTTGTCGCCTCCCAGAATTCCATCCCCAACAGCCACGGCCCCTTTCTCACCCTGACCAGGAGGCACTGGTGTTAGTCTCACCCCACGTGGAGAACTAAGTGCGGGCGTTGGCATGCGTGGTGGGGTCCATGGGCATGGTGGCGGCCTCTAAGATGTTTGGGAAGGTGGTGTTCTTCCTGGCGTCCGAGGCCGCCGCCCAGGAGGCACTGGAGAAAGGTTTGGCAGTGGGGGGGGGCCACGTCACACTCGAGCCTCTGGAGGACCTGGGCGTATGGGTGGTATTTTCCTCTGTTCCTCCCTAATGCCACCCTACTGCTTTTCCTCTCCACCCTGGGGAGGCCCTTTTCAGTCCTAAGTCCCCTTCCTTTGGGCTGCAAGGATCCTGCCCTCCGCCACGTCCTTTCCTTCCATCGGCAGGTACAAGTACAACTACTGCCGGCGGGACGTGGCGGAAAAGTCCTGGAAGGGTCATTTCTGGTGCCCCATCAAGGGGCCCAGTACCGGGTATATTATACGGTGAGGGAAGCCCAGTGTTTTTATTGTTGGGAGACAGGGCACATCATAGAATCAGAGCTGGAAGAGACCTCAGAAGGTCATCAAGTCCAGCCCCCTGCTCTAGGCAGGACCAATCCCAACTAAATCAACCCAGCCAGGGCTTTGTCAAGCCGAGACTTAAACACCTCTAGGGATGGAGACTCCACTACTTCCCTAGGTAACCCATCCCAGTGCTTCACCACCCTCCTAGGGAAATAGTTTTTCCTAATATCCAACCTGGACCTCTCCCACCACAACTTGAGACCATTGCTCCTTGTTCTGCCATCTGTCACCACTGAGAACAGCCTCAGGGACCCACATCCGAAGGGACTGCCGCCTGGCCTGGAGAGGCACTTGGGACCCCCAACGCCCAGGAGGGATCAGTCCTATCATTGCTGGTGGCCCTGACGGTCCAGACCCTGGGGTCACCCCTCCTCCAACCACAACCGTCGTCAGTCCCGCTTGGGCTCCGCAAGGCCTAGACGAGCAAGCAGGTGCCACTTCCACTGCAGTAAGTGGCAAAGCCAGGCGGGCAGAGGAGAGGGCGGGGGGGGGTCCAGCGATGGGATTCGGACAGGGCCTAACTCAGGGTATGTCTACACTACAGCACTAATTCGAATGAACTTAGTTTGAATTAATTAATTCGAACTAAGCTAATTCGAATTAGCGCAGCTAAACTTAAAAACTAGTTCGAATTAGCAAGATGCTAATTCGAACTAGCATGTCCACACAGAATGGACCCTGAAGCGGGGTTAAGGATGGCCGGAAGCAGTGCCGGCAGGGCATCAGAGGAGGACTTAGAGCGTGGAGATGCTGTCTCAGGCTAGCCGAGGGCTGTGCTTAAAGGGACCCAACCCTGACCCCGGACAGACAGTTCTCAGGGTTCCCCGCTTGCAAAGTCCTGGCTTGGAGTGCCCTGAGTGCCCACACACGAAACATCACAGCACTCAGCCATCACCCCGGCTGCACTTGCCGCAGGCTGCCATCCAGAGGGAGGGGGCAATCGGGGGGCTGCAGGAGAACTTCCACCCCGAGAAGCCCGCAGAGCCAGCCCAGTCCTCCCCATCGGGGGCACGTACCCCATTCCTCCCTCACCTCCTTCCACTTACCCTTCCCTAGCCCCTCTTCTTGATGTACAAAATAAAGGACAATTGTGTTCAAAAATAGAATCTCTCTTTATTGAACAAAACTGGGGGAGACTGGGAAAAGGAGGTGGGAGAGGGGAAGAGAGAGGCTGGGAGAGGGGAGGGCAACTAAAATGATCAGGGGTTGGGAACTGGTCCCATATGAAGAGAGGCTAAAGAGACTGGGACTTTTCAGCTTAGAAAAGAGGAGACGGAGGGGGGATATGATAGAGGTCTATAAAAGCATGAGTGGTGTGGAGAGGGTGCATAAAGAAAAGTTCTCCATTAGTTCCCATAATAGAAGGACTAGAGGACACCAAAGGAAAGGAATGAGTAGCAGGCTAGTAACAGAAAGTTGTTCTTCACAAAGCAAAGAGTCAACCTGTGGAACTCCTTGCTGCACGAGGCTGTGAAGGCTAGAACTAGAACAGAGTTTAAAGAGAAGTGAGATCAATTCATGGAGGTTGGGTTCATGGAGTGGTATTAGCCAGGGGGTAGGAGTGGTGTTCCTGCCCAAAGTTTGTGGAAGGCTGGAGATGGATGGCACGAGACAAATGGCTTGGTCACTGTCTTCGGTCCATCCCCTCCAGGGTCCCTAGGGTTGGCCGCTGTTGGCAGACAGGCTACTGGACTAGATGGACCTTTGGTCTGACCCAGTACGGCCATTGTAAGCTCAGGGTCGGGGGTCTCAGTGGACCACCCTGATTTTCATGCAAACCTGCTCCTGGGTGGCCAGGCTGGCAGCTCTCCTGCCCTAGATGGCCACTTTCCTGTGCCTAGTGCGGAGTTCGTGGGCGAGGTCCACGATGTCTGCACTGGACCAGGCGGGTGCCTGCCTCTTGCGGTCCTGGCCAGGCTCCCAAGAGCCGCCAGCCTGGTCCCGGGAAGAGGGGGAGGGCTGGGGGGCATCCGGTGGCTGGCTCATGGCGTGCCAGGTGCAGGGTCTGCTGGCTGGGTGCTGGCAGGCTTGCACCTGGCATGGGCACCGTAGCCAGCCCGTGCCCCTTTAAGGGCTCCGGGGCCGGGAGGGGGGCAGAAGAGTTTCCCTGGTGGTGCCCAGAGTGGCCACCAGGGAAAGCTGGGGAGGGCTAGCCTCACACTAGTTCGAATTAAGGGGCTACACAGCCCTTAATTCAAACTAGTAAGTTCGAACTAGGTTTAGTCCTCGTGCAATGAGGTTTACCTAGTTCGAACTAAGCGCTCCGTTAGTTCGAATTAAGTTCCAACTAGCGGAGCGCTAGTGTAGCGCCTAGCAAAGTTAATTCAAAGTAACGTCCGTTAGTTCGAATTAACTTTGTAGTGTAGACATACCCTCACGGGGGAGGTCTCCTCCTCCCCTGCTGCCCAGTCCCCGTCTTCCCTCGCCCTCCCACTGCTGCCCTTGTCCCCTGCCTCTTCCCCCATTCAGGCCTAGCCCTACTCCTCCGAGGGCTGGGAGCTCGCCATGGTGAGGTGCCGCAAGCATGCCTGGCATTCCACCCCACTCACTGAGGGGAAGGAAAACCCTGCACTTTTTGGGGCTGGATGCTGGAGCCAGCCCTCCCTGTGAGCCCCCGGACGCTTCACAGCACTGCGGGGCACCTGAGGTGATCGCAGTGGGCGCAGAGAGGGTGAATGTATCTTTCCCAGAGTCCCTGCATAGGGAGGCCATGGAGGATACTCACACTGCCCCCACTTCCACTGTGCCCTCCACCTGTATGGAGGCAATTGTTGACCCTGCCACTGACTAAGGCTACCACATAGTGGTGGGACAGAGCAAGGATGGAGGAGGTCTGTAAGGACTTCTATACAGAACTATTCAAATCAAGAATCAATGTCCCTCTCCCAGCTCTCCAGGAGTCAGAAGAACGTGTCCCCCAATAATCGTCAGCGAAATCCAAAGTGCACTATACCAGATGAAGAAGGGGAAAGCTCCAGGCAAAGATGGAATAACGTCAGAAATGATTTCTGCAGGAGGCGAAAAACTTTGGAAGGCCCTCGCTTTAAGATTCAATCGATATCTTGAAGAAGGAAAAATACCATCAAGCTGGAAGGAGTCGAATACCATCTTGCTGCACAAGAAGGGCGATCGAGAAAATCTTAAGAATTACTGCCCTATATGCCTACTCTCTCATATTTACAAGCTCTTTACAAAGGTGGTAACGAACCGACTTTCGCAGAGCTTGGATGAACAACAGCTGAGAGAGCAGGCAGGGTTTCGAAGAAATTTCAGCACGATCGAACATATATTTACCCGTAGTCAGCTCCTAGAAAGAGCAAGGGAATACAAACTTCCGCTGTGCATTGCTTTTGTCGACTATGAAAAGGCCTTTGATAGCGTCGAGTTCAACGCAATATTAAAGGCGCTCCCAGAGCAGGGTATTAACACACAATACATCAATTTGTTGAAGGAAGCGAATACTGGATGTACAACAGATATTACTCTCCTCGAAACTCCCCTCCGTATCCCAATCGAGAAAGGTGTGAAGCAAGGAGATACTATTTCACCGAAACTATTCACTGCATGCCTCGAAATGGTTATGAATAAGATCAATTGGAGGAGTGGTGTCAACGTAAACAGAGAACGATTATCTCATCTCAGATTCACGGACGACATAGTATTAATTGCTGAAAGCACCAACCAATTGCAGAGCATGCTACGTAGACTTGACAAGAAAAGCAATCCGGTCGGTCTGAAAATGAACCACTGCAAAACGAAATACATGCAATCACACGTCTTACGAAAAGCCCAAATAACGATAACAGGAGAAGAAATCGAAGAAATGGAACAGTACGTATATTTGGGCCAAGAAGTTAATATGCGCCAAGACCTGAACAGAGAACTCTCGCGAATGATTCGGGCAGGATGGTGTGAATTCAATTCCATCAAGGACATCCTCAAAGGAAAAATCAATAAGACCACACGTGCAAATATCTTCAATTCAACAGTGCTGCCAGCCATGTTGTATGGCAGCGAAATGTGGGCACTGACGAAGAGAGAATAGCAGCGACTATTGGTAGCTGAAAGGGCAATGGAGCGAGCTATGTTGGGAATTTCCCTTCTGGATTGTATTCCAAATGAAATGATCAGAGAACTCAGCGGCGTGAAAGATATTATCGTGGAAAGCAGACATAACAAAATGTGATGGGCAGGCCACACGGCACGGCTCACGGACAATAGGTGGACCACAATTATTGCTGAGTGGTACCCACAAGAACAGAAAAGACCACCAAGAAGATGGGAAGATGACATTGTTAAACATTTTGGACGAACGTGGAGAAGAAAGGCAAGAGTGCGAGAAGAATGGTGGACGTGTTGTGATCAGTGCAATCTTAACGATAGCTGAAGCCCAATCGATCCAGGTGATTAACTATGGTTTATAACCTATCCTTTAAAACAGCTTCTGTACCCAGTGACTGGAAGGTAGCTAACGTGACGCCATTATTTAAAAAGGGCTCTAGAGGCGATCCCGGCAATTACAGACCGGTAAGTCTAACTTCAGTACCGGGCAAATTAGTTGAAACAATAGCAACGAATAAAACTGTCAGACACGTAGAAGAACATAATTTGTTGGGCAAAAGTCAACATGGTTTCTGTAAAGGGAAATCCTGTCTTACTAATCTGTTAGAGTTCTTTGAAGGGGTCAACAAACATGTGAACAAGGGGGATCCAGTAGATATAGTGTACTTAGATTTCCAGAAAGCCTTTGACAAGGTCCCTCACCAAAGGCTCTTATGTAAAGTAAGTTGTCATGGGATAAGAGGGAAGACCCTCTCATGGATTGAGAACTGGTTAAAAGACAGGCAACAAAGGGTAGGAATAAATGGTACATTTTTAGAATGGAGAGGGGTAACTAGTGGTGTCCCCCAAGGGTCAGTCCTAGGACCAATCCTATTCAACTTATTCATAAATGATCTGGAGAAAGGAGTAAACAGTGAGGTGGCAAAGTTTGCAGATGATACTAAACTGCTCAAGCTAGTTAAGACCAAAGCAGACTGTGAAGAACTTCAAAAGGATCTCACAACACTAAGTGATTGGGCAACAAAATGGCAAATGAAATTTAATGTGGATAAATGTAAAGTAATGCACATTAGAAAAAATAACCCCAACTATTCATACAATAGTTGTAGCTAAATTAGCCCCATCATTATCAGGAAAGAGATCTTGGGAGTCATTGTGGATAGTTCTCTGAAGACGTCCACGCAGTGTGCAGCAGCAGTCAAAAAAGCAAACAGGATGTTAGGAATAATTTAAAAAGGGATAGAAAATAAGACGGAGAATATCTTATTGTCTTTATATAAATCCATGGTACGTCCACATCCTGAATACTGTGTACAGATGTGGTCTCCTCATCTCAAAAAAGATATATTGGCATTAGAAAAAGTTCAGAAAAGGGCAACTAAAATGATTAGGGGTTTGGAATGGGTCCCATATGAAGAGAAATTAAAGAGATTAGAATTTTTCAGTTTAGAAAAGAGGAGACTAAGGGGGGATATGATAGAGGTCTATAAAATCATGAGTGGTATGGAGAAAGTGAATAAGGAAAAGTCATTTACTTGTTCCCATAATATAAGAACTAGGGGCCACCAAATGAAACTAATAGGCAGCATGTTTAAAACAAATAAAAGGAAGTTCTTCTTCACACAGTGCAGTCAACCTGTGGAACTCCTTGCCTGAGGAGGTTGTGAAGGCTAGAGACTATAACAGGGTTAAAAAAAGAGCTAGATAAATTCATGGAGGTTAAATCCATTAATGGCTATTAGCTAGGATGTGAAAGGAATGGTGTCCCTAGCCTCTGTTTGTCAGAGGGTGGAGATGGATGGCAGGAGAGAGATCGCTTGATCATTTCCTGTTCAGTTCACTCCCTCTGGGGCACCTGGTATTGACCACTGGGATACTGGGCTAGATGGACCTTTGGTCTGACCCAGTACGGCCGTTCTTATGTTCTTATGCTTTTTATGTTCTTCTGTCGCAACTACACCTGGGGGGCCAGCTGGTGGAGGGATGCGGCGATAGAACAGTTGGAACAGGAGGTTTTAGAGATGTTGATGTGTTGGGCCACCAGCCCCGGAGATCCATCCTTCTGCGGAAAGTACCGGGAGAAGCTCCCAGCCCTCGACAACCTTTGGGCCCGGGGCCCCTTTGTTCAGTCTCGCATCCATCTCCTCCGGAAGATGGATCGTGGCTCCCGCTTCTTCTACGCCCTGGAGAAAAATAGGGGTCTTAAAAACACATCATGTGCCTTCTGGCGGAGGATGCTTCCCTGCCCAAATGGATCTGGCGGAGATGCGCGAGAGAGCTTGAGCCTTCTACACCTTCCTTTTCTCCTCGGATCCTCAGCACTGACTACAAAATCATCATCAAAGCCATCTTGCTGAGACTGTGGTCCATGCTGGTGGATGTGGTTGGTCCATCCAGACCAGACCTACACTGTCACGGACCGCCCCAGCTTCGATAACCTTTATCTGGTCCAGGATCTCCTAGCGCTCGGGTATAGGGATGGTCTATTGTTCACCCTCCTGTCCTTGGATCAGGAGAAGGCGTTCGACTGGATGGATCACGGGTTCCTCCTGGGCACTCAGCGGGCCTTCAGTTTCGGGCCCCACTTTGTGGGGTTTCTCTAGGTGCTGTATGCTTCCGCAGAGTGCTTGGTCAAGCTCAGCTGGACTCTGACCGCACCAGTCAGCTTCGGGTGGGGGGGTACGCCAAGGCTGTCTGCTGTCGGGTCAGCTGTATACTCTGGCCATCGAGCCCTTCCGCTGTCTCCTCCGTAAGAGGTTGACGTGGTTGGTGCCCCATGAGCCGGAGAGGCGGCTTGTCCTGTCAGCATACGCTGACAACGTGCTCCTCATGGTCCAGGACCCGGGCGACCTGGCACGGGTGGAGGCCTGCCAAGCCGTCTACTTGGCAGCCTCCTCTGTCCAGGTCAACTGAGTCAAGAGCTCTGGCCTGGTGGTCAGGGCCCGGTGGCAGGCGAGCTCCCTCCCACCCATGCTTCAGGCCATCAGGTCCGCTGCTTTATCTGGGCGTTTTCCTTTCTGGAGAACTGGCAAGGTTTAGAGTCCAGGGTGGTTGGGCGGTTGCGGAGATGGACAAGACTGCTCCAGTGCCTCTCCCTGTGTGGGAGGGCACTGGTGCTTAACCAGCTGGTCCTGTCCATGCTCTGGCACCGGCTCAAAACCCTGGTCCCGACCCCAGGTTTCCTGGCTCAGATCCAGCAGCTGATGGTGTGGTTCTTTTGGCCATGACTGCACTGGGTCTCTGCGGGGGTTCTCTGTCTTCCCCTGGAGGAGGGAGGGCAGGGCCTGACGTGTTTCTGCATGTGGGTTCACGTCCTCCGCCTCCGGGCCCTGCAGAGACTCCTCTTTGATGCAGGTAGTCCGGCGTGGAGCACGCTGGCGCACGCTTCCTTCGCCGCCTCCGAGGGTGCCGATATGACCGGCAGCTCTTTTATTTGAGGGGTCTTCTGCGAGACCTCTCCGGGCTGCCGGCCTTCTACCAGGACCTCCTCCGGACTTGGAAGTTGCTTTCAGCGACCAGGCCCTTGGGAGCCACTGTGGGGGCAGACCTCCTCGTGGAGCCCCTGCTACACAATCCCCATCTTCGTGTGCAGGCGGCGAAGTCCCCCTCAGTGCGCCAGAGGTTGGTCCTGGCAGAAGTCACCAGGATTGGAGACCACCTGGACTATGAGCGGGGAGACTGGGTGGGTATTCAGGCACTCACCAAGCGCATGGGGCTCTCCACCCTACGTACTCCCCGGCATGTACTTCAGGAGGGGAGGGACGCTTTGCCGCCCACTGCTCGGGTTTATCTCGACAGGGTCCTGTGAGAGGGTGCACCCCGCCCGCCCCTGGACCTCCTGATCGCTCCATTGGCACCCAGCCCTGCGTACCTTCCTGACCACCCTCCCTTCGTCACCCAAGCCGACTGCACATGTTGCAGCCTTTTGATCCATGCCAAAAAGTCATCTGTACACACTCGTGCTTCACACTCTTCTGTTCCCCACCCTCGTGTCCTACCCAGATACCAAGTGGGGGGACCTCTTACCACCAGTATATGGTGGGGAGCCCTGGTGGGCCAGCCTCTATTTGACCCCTATACAACGGGTAGTGATTCGGGCCCAACTGGTAGTGATTAATGGCTTGATGTCAGGATGGTGGTCGGTTTCTAGTGGAGTTCCGCAAGGATCGGTTCTAGGGCTAGTTTTGTTCAGCATCTTTATTAACACATATTCACCTTGGAAGTCTACTCTCACACTTTGCACAGCTTCTAGCACAGTAGGATCCATCTTATCCCCCAGTTCTCTCTCCCCCTCCTCCCCCTCAAAAATTGGAAAGTCTTTCATTCCAAATGTATAGACTGCTTTAAATGTTTGCCTGAACTATTGGACAAAGGATAAATGTTGTGTTTCTCAAATTTCTCAAAGTAAAAAGTTTGCATAGATTGTAGCACTTGCAATCAATTGAGTGTAGAATGTAAAAAAAAAAATAGTTGTTTGAGGTTAGATAGTCCAAATACATCCCTGAGGGTATGTCTACACTACAAAGTTAATTCGAATTAACTTTCAAAGGGGCTACACATACAAACCGCTAGTTCGAATTTAAATCGAACTAGCGGAGCGCTTAATTCAAACTAGGTAAACCTCATTCTACGAGGAGTAACGCCTAGTTCGAATTAAGTAGTTTGAATTAAGGGCTGTGTAGCCACTTAATTCGAACTAGTGGGAGGCTAGCCCTCCCCAGCTTGTCCTGGTGGCCACTCTGGGCACCACCAGGGAAACTCTTCTGCCCCCCTCGCGGCCCCGGAGCCCTTAAAGGGGCACAGTCTGGCTACAGTGTTTGTGCCAGGTGCAAGCCTGCCAGCACCCAGCCAGCAGACCCTGCACCAGGCACAACATGAGCCAGCCATCCGCTGCCACCCAGCCCTCCGCCTCTTCCTGGGACCAGGCTGGCGGCTCCCAGGAGCCTGCCCGGGGCCGCAAGAGGCGGGCGCCCGCCTGGTCTAGTGCGGAGATCGTGGACCTCATACAGGTTTGGGGGGAGTCCTCCAACGTCCACAATCTCCGCACTAGGCACAGGAAAGTGGCTGTCTAGGGCAGGATAGCTGCCAGCCTGGCCACCAAAGGCCACATGCGAACCCAGGAGCAGGTTTGCATGAAAATCAAGGTGGTCCAGTGAGACCCCCGACCCTGAGCTTAGAACATAAAAACATAAGAACGGCCTTACTGGGTCAGACCAAAGGTTCATCCAGCCCAGTATCCTGTCGGCTGACAGTGGCCAGTGCCAGGTGCCCCAGAGGGAGTGAATTGAACAGGAAATGATCAAGCGATCTCTCTCCTGCCATCCATCTCCACCCTCTGACAAACAGAAGCCAGGGACACCATTCCTACCCCCTGGCTAATACCACTCCATGGACCCAACCTCCATGACTTTATCTAACTTCTCTTTAAACTCTGTTCTAGTTCTAGCCTTCACAGCCTCCTGCAGCAAGGAGTTCCACAGGTTGACTATGCGCTGTGTGAAGAAGAACTTTTTTATTAGTTTGAAGCCTCCTACCCATTCATTTCATTTGGTGTCCTCTAGTCCTTCTATTATGGGAACTAATGAAGAACTTTTCTTTATGCACCCTCTCCACACCACTCATGATTTTATAGACCTCTATCATATCCCCCCTCAGTCTCCTCTTTTCTAAGCTGAGAAGTCCCAGTCTCTTTAGCCTCTCTTCATATGGGACCTGTTCCAAACCCCTCATCATTTTAGTTGCCCTTTTCTGAACCCTTTCCAAGGCCACAATATCTTTTCAGGGGTGAGGAGATCACATCTATACACAGTACTGAAGATATGGCTACCATAGTTTTATACTTCCCCTCCTCCTTCTTCCCCTGGCTTCCCCCTTCCAGCTCCCTCCTCCCAGGTTTCCTCCTCCCCTCTCCTCCCCTCTCTCTTCCCCTCTCCCACCTCCTTTTCCCAGTCTCCCCAGAGGTTAATCTCCCCCCCCCCCCCCAGTTTTGTTCAATAAAGAGAGTTTCTATTTTTGAACACACGTGTCCTTTATTTTGTACATCAGGAAGGGGGGCTAGGGAGGGGTAAGTGGAAGGAGGTGAGGGAGGAATGGGGTACGAGCCCCCGATGGGGAGGACTGGGGTGGCTCTGCGGGCTCCTCGGGGTGGAAGCTCTCCTGCAGGGCCTCCTGGATCCTGACCCCCCCCCCCGGATGGCAGCCTGTGGCAAGTGCAGCCGGGCTAATGGCCGAGTGCTGTGATGTGCCGAGTGCGAGCACTCGGGGCACTCCAAGACAGGACTGCTTTGCTGTCCCTCATCGAGGTAGACAAGCAAGCGGGGAACCCTGAGAACTGTCTGTCCGGGGTGGGGGTAGGGTCCCTTTAAGCACAGCCCTAGGCTAGTGTGGAGCTGCTGCCTCAGGCTAAGTCCTAATCTGATGCCCTGCCGGCACTGCTTCCGGCCGTCCTTAACCTCTGTTCAGGGTCCACTCAGTGTGGACATGCTAGTTCGAATTAGCAAAACGCTAATTCGAATTAGTTTTTAGGTCTAGATGCATTAATTCCAATTATCTTATTTCGAATTAACTAATTTGAACTAAGTTCATTTGAATTAGTGCTGTAGTGTAGACATACCCTGAGAGAATTGTTTCAGAACTAAGAGACCTTTGTTATCCATTTCATGTTATTTACTTGTGCCTTGCAATAGAATAACATTCTTAATTCTCAACTGATGGTAAATTATCTAGAAAGCTGTAGGCCAAGAATAGGAATGGGTAACAGAAAATTTGAGACAAAAGAGGGGGTTATGTTGGTTTGAAGGAGCTCATAGTTTGAATATAGGAGGAATTACTCCCCTTTCGGTATGTTCAGGTGGGTGACAGTGATTCAGAATTTAGTGGAACCAAAATTCAATGTTTACGTAATCTTACACAGGGTTACCAAAATATAAAATTACCAGAATAAACAAACATAGGAATTAAGATTTGTCTCCAAATGTTTATAGTATTGAATGTTGTTTTACTATTCTGCCTTTCATTTTGTACTAGATTTGATTTTCTATAAAATATTGTCTTATCAAACTATAAATGACATCTAAAACTTAATTTAGAATGGTAAATAGTGATTAATTTTTCCCAGAGCACAGTAGAGTTATATTTTTTAACTCTGTTTTTAGCATTTAGGGATTCCACTGTCACATCTTAGGTCAACGGACAGTTGTACCTTTTGCTGTGGTGGTTTCTAGGTGTCTATTCCACTGGGCACTAAATGACTACTTTATTTCCCCCAAATGCAGGCAGTTGTATCAAGGAAACAAGCACTACAGCTCCCAGCACTGAACCCATTCTGTGGAGAGACTATTTGTTTTTTTCAATGCTATCAATTCAGTTTTCACAAGCATACAAATGGTTGATTGCTGTATCAAGTTTATACAAAGAACCAATTTCATAGGACTGTAGTATGGATAAAATAAATGCTGGTTTTTTTACTGCAATTAAAAAAAATACTGTCAAGCAGTGTTCCCTCTAAGATCTTCCATCCGTGAGCAGACTGAGTTTGGTCATGTGCACTTGTTCAGATTTGTGCCATGAAGATTCATATTTAAACATAGAAGCACAGAACACTAGAACTGGAAGGGACCTCAAGAGGTCATCGAGTCCAGTCCCCTGCCCTCACGGCAGGACCCAGTACTGTGTAGACCATCCCTGATAGACATTTATCTAACCTACTCTTAAATATCTCCAGAGATGGAGATTCCTCAACCTCCCTAGGCAATTTATTCCAGTGTTTGACCACCCTGACAGGAAGTTTTTCCTAATGTCCAACCTAAACCTCCCTTGCTGCAGTTTAAGCCCATTACTTCTTGTTCTATCCCCAGGGGCCAAGGAGAATAATTTTTCTCCCTCCTCCTTATGACACCCTTTTAGATACCTGAAAACCACTATCAGCTCCCCTCTCAATCTTCTCTTTTCCAAACTAAACAAACCCAGTTCTTTCAGCCTTCCTTCATAGGTCATGTTCTCTAGACCTTTCATCATTCTTGTTGCTCTTCTCTGGATCTTCTCCAATTTCTCTATATCTTTCTTGAAATGCGGTGCCCGGGGGGGGGGGGAGGAGGGGGAAATGCATATAGTCAACAGGATTAACCGATAAACCCAGGCTTATTGGTTAATTGTGTATTTGTCTACATGTTGACATCCCTAGTTGAACATGCAGAAAAGTTTGTTTTCCTCTTCCAATCTATGAATTAATAACTGGGTGTGAGAGGGTATGATCTACTAGTTCTAAAATCTTGAAAGGCCAGGTGACCAGAAACAATCTGTTCAATTCATTAACCATTCATACTTTATGTGTTTATGCATCAAACACTTTTAAGGTAGTTTACAGTTTTAAAAATTAAAACAGTATATTTTGAATTGAATTTCCATCCAAATAGACCTTGGCACAAGTCACAAGTGAAAAATTAATATAATAATTAAATGTATCTTTATGTATTTTCTAACATAGTAAATGTAAAAGTAAGAATCTGAATGAAGATCAAGTGGAACTATATAATTTCTTAATTGTGTATAGCTGTAGTATAGTCTCCTGGTTAGCAAAGAGAAGCATCAAATGTAATGTAAAAGGCTATACTTAGTTGCAACTAACTGTGTTAATAGTTAACTGGAATCCATCTACTTTAGGAAAATAAAGTACAGTGCAAGACAATTTAAACATGGATAATTTACATGAGGGATTCCTGCTTGTTGCTTTAAATCAATTTATCATGCCTAAAACATGTGCAAGATCTATGTGCTTTTGCTTTGTAGGCAAAAATCTACATTTAATGAAAAGTTAAGGTACCTTGGTGGGAGGTGGGCCCCTTGCAGACCATTGAGTTGAACAAAACTTAAAACTTCTCAAAACCCAGGAAAAGCTCACTTGCGGCTGCCTGTGCAATCTTAACTTTGCCCTTTATTCAGGAATGCCTCAGTATGCTTCCTAACAGACACCCCAGTTGCTACAATGTGCAAGCTCTTAGCTTTCTTACAGCCTAGTCTCTCTCACCAGATTCCATATAACGTTGTTAAAAGACAGATAGGGTATGGGGGGAGGTGTTGCGCACACCACTTTCTCTTTGTGCACAGAGGTACAAAGGTTTGGTCTAGAAACATCATTGGCAGTGTTGTTCACTGGGGCAGTGGTGTCAGCACATTCCTCGGACTACTGACAAACACAAAGTGGCTGCCTAGAAATGGTTTTTCCTGGCATATGCATACTGCAGTCCTTCAAGCCTGGACATCTGTGCAAGCAAAGTGAACATGTTCTGAAATACTGTTCACAGTTTGGATCATCTGTGGCTGGGCCAGTCCCACTCCTGAGTCCCAGACCACTGATCTGCCCACTATCCCATGGTTTAGGGGCTGCGGTACAAGTCCCACTTGCCTTTTCTCAGCATTTGGCCTTCTGTCCCTTGGCAAAACAAAGGGGTGTTGGGGCCAATGCCCCTGGCCAGTCAAGGCTCAGTAAACAGCCCTCCTTAGCCACCCACTGAAGTTTCTGGCCACCTGGGGGAAGGAAGCCTCCAAACACTCCCTGTCAGAGCCCCTCACCTCCCGCTGTAGCCTTTGGTAGTGCTGCTGTTGTTCTGCTCAGCTCCTCTGAGCTTCCTTATCAGTTGTTCTTTCCTCTCATCTCCAAACTCCTTCTCCACTTGCCCTCCCCCTTGGGGAAGGTTTTTAAAGATGTCCCATGGCCACCTGAAGTCAGCTCACCTGGCCCTTAATTGAGTTATAGCTGCCCTGCCTCAGGTGCCCCTAATTAATGAGGGCTTCGGGCCCCATTTTGTGGGTTTTCTCCGGGTGCTGTACGCCCTCGCGGAGTGTTTGGTCAGGCTCAACTGGACCCTGACCGAGCCGGTCAGCTTCGGGTGGGGAGTACGTCAGGGGTGTCCGCTGTCGGGTCAGCTGTACGCTCTGGCGATCGAGCCCTTCCTCTGTCTCCTCCGTAGGAGGTTGACGGGGTTGGTGCTTCGGGAGCTGGAGCTGCGGCTGGTCCTGTCGGCGTACGCCGATGACGTGCTCCTCGTGGTCCAGGACCCGGGCGACCTGGCGCCTTATGACCGGCTGAAGTTCCTTTAAATTGTGCTTGGTTCTGTTACAGCAACTGAAGGAGTCAGGTTAAAGCTTAAACAGTTACTATTTTATTGTTATAGGGTAAACTTAGCTGTTAAATGCTACTACTGTGTTACAGATAACACAGCCACTACAAAGGACAGGACAGAAATTACACTAAGAAGTCACTTACAGGTACCATGAAACCCTTTTGGTTCTCTGAGCTCTTATTAAATGCATGCAAAATAGACACATAGCAGGTATATATTCTCACCCCTGCGTTCCAGACTTGGCGTGGCCAGCGTCTTTCTCTCAATCCCTCGGGAAGAAGTAGGGCGAGGTTGGGCATCCAACTACAGAAATCATCAATTAAACTTGGAAAAACAAAGCCTTATCAGCAAGATGGCGGGCAGGTGCGAGGGAGTACATCTCCTGTCCCAACCAGCCCAATTAACACATTCCAATAGCCCATCCTGTAGGCCTCTTCTCACGGGCTGTGTCTACACTGGCACCCTTTTCCGGAAAAGGGATGCTAATGAGACAAGTCAGAATTGCAAATGCCGCGGGGGATTTAAATATCCCCCATGGCATTTGCATGAACATGGCTGCCACTTTTTTCCAGCTTGGGGCTTTGCCAGAGAAAAGCGCCAGTCTAGACGGGATCTTTCGGAAAATAAAGCCTTTTCCTGAAGATCCCTTATTCCTCTTAAAATCGGGAATAAGGGATCTTCCGGAAAAGGCTTTATTTTCCGAAAGATCCCGTCTAGACTGGTGCTTTTCTCCGGCAAAGCCCCGAGCCGGAAAAAGCAGCAGCCATGTTCATGCAAATGCCGCGGGGGATATTTAAATCCCCCGCGGCATTTGCAATTCCGACTTGTCTCATTAGCATCCCTTTTCCGGAAAAGGGTGCCAGTGTAGACACAGCCACGGGGTGACAGAAAGTTCACTCTGGTCTACGTGCCAAAGAGAAAAGCTGAAATGGTTTCAGTTATACAAGATGGCTTTAGCTAAATATGAAATGGTTTCCACACCTTCCTTTAGGCTGCAAGGACCCTACCCTCCACCACGTTCTCTCCTTCTACCGGCAGGTACAAATCCAACTACTGCTGGTGGGGCATGGCAGTCCAGACCCTGACGGTCCAGACCCTCCTCCCACCGTGACCATCAGCAGTCCTGCTCAGGCTTTGCAGGGCCCAGACGAGCGAGTGGGTGCCGCTGCCACCGCCAAAAGCGGCAAGGGCGGGCCCGCGAAGGAGAGGGCGGCAGGGTCAGCGACGGGACTCGGACAGGGCCTACCTATTCCAACCCCCCCAACCCTCTGAGCCTGACCCCATCACACCCTAGTCCCCAATTCACCCATTACCTCCTCACCCTGGCTCCCACTCCCCCACCCCTCCTATGGGGTGGGGGGGGGCGGTCCCTGTGCCACCTGGTGGAAGCAGGCGGAGAACCAGAGTGGCTCTTCGGGGCACCGGGGGTGGACTCCCCCACGCCATTGCTTCCTTCATGCCCAGCCCCCCCCCCCACCACCTCATCATCCCTGGCCCTCAACACTCCAGATCCCCCCACGTGCATGCGGGGGCAGGACCTCAATCCTGGGTCTCTGTGCGGGATCCCTCTGCCGCCCGGTGGAAGCGGGTGGGGAGCTGGGGTGGTTCTTGGAGGTGGAGTCCCCCACCCCGTTGCTTCCTTCTCCCCCAGCTCCCCTGCATGGCGGTGGGGCCGGGGTCGGCGGAGCAGCAGCGGTGCGCATGCGGGGGTGGGGCCTCAATCCTGTGGGGGGGCAGGGGCTGTCCCGGCTCTGTGCCACCCGGTGGAGGTCGGTGGGGAGCTGGGGTGGCTCTTGGGGACACTGGGGATGGACACGAGTCAGGGCTTTCTTCACCTCCCCCTGTCCACCCGTGCACCGAGACACCGGAGATGGTGCTCTAAGCCTGGCTGCACCAGCTCTGGAGAGGGGGCTGAAATCCTGCTGCTAACTGCGCGTTCCACTGAAAATTGCTGACCCCTGCTCTAGAAACTTTTTCAGAAATGGCTATTTTCCTCCAGGGATTATATGTCCGGAACCGGTGGTTGGCTAACTTTGCTGTGCACTTCCACAAAGCATAGGAAATTTCAAGAAAATCCATGCAAGCATTTACACCTCCCAGTCTAGCTTCCAGGGTAAACAGGACTAGGGGTATGTCTAGACTGCATACCTCTGTCGGCAGAGGGATGCAGATTAGGCAGGTCGACATTGCAAATGAAGCAGGGATTTAAATATCCCGCACCTAATTTGCATAAAAATGGCCACCGTGTTTTGCCGACTCAGCACTTTGTCCACAAAAAGCGGCAGTCTAGAGGGGGATCTGTTGAGAAAGAAAGCCTTTTTCAGCAGATCCTGTAAACCTCCTTGTCTTTAGTTCTGAGAAGGGCAGGGAACCTGTTTTGAGTCAGGGGACACTGACCCACAGAAAGGTCAGTTGGGAGCCACACAAGTGAGATGCAAAAAAAAAAAAAACCTCCAAAAAAACCCCAAGCCTCACTAATGTGGCCCCAACTGTGCTGGTGGGAGCAGAGGACATGGTACTGGGGAAGGGTGCTGAGGCAGGGGGCAGGGTTCCAGTGGGGGCAGGGGATAGGGTGTGGCAGGGGACAGGGAGTACCCTGCACCCGCCTCCTCCCAGGACTCCTCCCCCCGCAGAGGAGGGAAGCCCCGGCGTGTGCCTCCTTTGGGGACTCACCCCACCCTCCACAAGTTCCCGGCATGCCATAGACCTGAGGGAGGGGAGCAGCCAGTGCACTTCCGGAACCCCCGGAAGTGGCGCGCAGCTGCAGGACTTCCGTCCACCCCGCAGGAAGCTGGCACTACCTCCATTGTCACTGGAGGTAGGTAGTGGGGCTTCTTGGGGGTGGGAGGAAGTGTGGGGGGTCCCAAACACCTCGCGATCGACAGCTTGGTGACCACGGCTTTAGAGCCTATGGTATGGATGAAGTGTTCCTGTTCTCAGCATCCCACCCAAAGGAGCAGATACTGGCTTATGTAGGAGGGGGCCTTGGGACCCTTTAAAAAACCCAGGCTTCCTCAGAACCAACTTATATGGGGGGGGGGGGAAGAGGGGGTCCAACCCCTGTAGGTGGGCATGGTTCCTCCTGATCCTGGAGTGTATAGGGGCAGCAGCAAGAAGGGCTCAGACACCCCCCGAGGGGCAAAGCTCCCCATATCTGAGCTGCATGGTTTTCTTGCTCTTATAGACTGCAGAACTGAGACTCGGAAAGTTTGTGTGTTACTTGACTTCATACAGTAAGTCATTGTAAACAGAGATTAGAATGTAAGAATAGCTGACTCCTAGTCCCTGGCTCTAAGTTTATGGTTTACCTAGCTTCAGGGCCTACTTTTTTTTTTCTCCCAAAGTCTACAAAGCAGCAGCACAAACTCTTCTTTTGGGAATAGAGGGCATCGCATCAGTCTACATTAATATGGACTATAAGGGTCAATAAATGAGGTGAATTGAAAAAATTTGATCTTCTATAATATTCTCCATTAGGTATGTCAACAAGTAGTGAACTAGACAATTAACTGATAAGCCTAGGCTTATCAGTTAATCTAGTCAACTACTCAAATTCTCTTCTCCCACCCCCACTGCCTCTGTATCAGTGGCAGCAAGGGGGGTGGGGCGGGGAGCAGGAACCAGTGCTGAGGAAAGCTGGCTTAAAAGCCCCTGTCAGAGGTAGCAGCATGGGGGCGGGAGCAGGGGAAGCTGCCGTGAAACGGCCTCTGCCTGTGGCAGGCCCAGGCTCTGCATCCTGCTGCTGGGAACCACCTCTGTCCAGGGGGAGCTGAGACCCCCCCATGGACAGGGGCTGCTGCCGGACCAGCCTCTGTCTGCGGTGAGCCTCTGTCCATGGTCATCTAGTCTGGTACACTGTGTGCCACAGAACTACTCCAAAATTATTCCTACAGCAGATCCCTTAGAAAAATATCCTGTCTTGATTTTAAAAAGGTCAGTGATGGAGAATCCACCATCATCCTGGGTAAATTAACTGCTGGAACAATTACCCCTCACTGTGAAATATTCACTTATTTCCAGTCTGAATTTGTCTAGCTTCAGCTTCCAGCCCTTGGATTGTATTAGACCTCTACTAGATTGAAGAGCCCATTATAGATACTATAGCCAGGTCTGCACTACAAACTTACATTGGTGTAACTGTGTCACTACAGGGTGTGAAGAATCCACACCCCGGACCTAGTTATACTGACACAACCCCCAGTGTAGACAGTGCCTCCTATTGACATGTGGCCTCATAGAATCCTAGGGCTGGAAGAGACCTCGGGGTCATTGAGTCCAGCCCCTGCCCAAAGCAGAACCAACCCCAACTCAATCGTCCCAGCCAGGGCTCAGTCAAGCCAAGACTTAAAAACCTCTAGGGATGGAGATTCCACCACCTCCCTAGGTAACCCATTCCAGTGCTTCACCACCCTCCTAGTGAAATAGTTTTTCCTAATATCCAACCTGGACCTCTCCCACCACAACTTGAGCCCATTGCTCCTTGTTCTGCCATCTGTCACCACTGAGAACAGCCTCTCTCCAGCCTCTGTGGAACCTCCCTTCAGGAAGCTGAAGGCTGCTCTCAAATCCCCCCTCACTCTTCGCTTCTGCAGACTAAACAGACCCAAGTCCCTCAGCCTCTCCTCGTAGGTCATATGCTCCAGCCCCCTAATCATTTTGGTTGCCCTCCGCTGGACCCTCTCCAATGCGTCCACATCCTTTTTGTAGTGTGTGTGTGTGGGGGGGGGGGGGGGGGGACGGGACGGGACTGGATGCAATACTCCAGATGTGGCCTCACCAGAGCCGAATAAAGGGGAATAATGACATCTCTGGATCTGCTGGCAATGCTCCTCTTAATGCAACCTAATATGCCATTAGCCTTCTTGGCTACAAGGGCACACTGTTGACTCATATCCAGCTTCTCATCCACTGTAACCCCCAGGTCCTTTTCTGCAGAACTGCTACCTAGCCATTCAGTCCCCAGCCTATAACAATGCTTGGGATTCTTCCGTCCCAAGTGCAGGACTCTGCACTTGTCCTTGTTGAACCTCATCAGATTTCTTGTGGCCCAGTCCTCCAATTTGTCTAAGTCACTCTGGACCCTATCTCTGCCCTCCAGCGTATCTACCTCTCCCTCCAGCTTAGTGTCATCCGCAAACTTGCTGAGGGTGCAATCCATCCCCTCAGCCAGGTCATTAATAAAGATGTTGAGCAAAACCAGACCCAGTACCAACCACTTGGGGGCACTCCGCTTGACACTGACCACCAACCAGACATTGAGCCGTTTGATCACTACCCATTGAGCCCAACAATCTAGCCAGCTTTCTATCCATCTTAGGGTATGTCTACACTACAAAGTTAATTCGAACTAACGTCTATTAGTTCGAATTAACTTTGCTAGGCGCTACACTAGCGCTCCGCTAGTTCGAACTTATTTCGAACTAACGGAGCCGTTAGTTCGAACGAGGTAAACCTCATTGCACGACGACTAAGCCTAGTTCGAACTTACTAGTTGGAATTAAGGGCTGTGTAGCCCCTTAATTCGAACTAGTGTGAGGCTAGCCCTCCCCAGGTTTCCCTGGTGGCCACTCTGGCCAACACCGGGGAAACTCTATTGCCCCCCTCCCGGCCCTGGAGCCCTTAAAGGGTCACGGGCTGGCTACGATGCCCGTGCCAGGTGCAAGCCTGCCAGCACGCAGCCAGCAGACCCTGCACCTGGCACGGCTCGAGCCAGCCACCCGATGCCCCCCAGCCCTCCCCCTCTTCCCGGGACCAGGCTGGCGGCTCCCGGGAGCTTGCCCGGGACCGCAAGAGGCGGGCACCCGCCTGGTCTAGTGCGGACATCATGGACCTCGTCTACGACCTCCGCACTAGGCACAGGAAAGTGGCCGTCTAGGGCAGGAGAGCTGCCAGCCTGGCCACCCAGGAGCAGGTGTGCATGAAAATCAAGGGGGTCCACTGAGACCCCCGACCCTGAGCCCTGAGCTTAGAATGGCCGTACTGAGTCAGACCAAAGGTCCATCTAGCCCAGTAGCCTGTCTGCCAACAGCGGCCAACCCTGGGGACCCTGGAGGGGATGGACCGAAGAGAGTGACCAAGCCGTTTGTCTCGTGCCATCCCTCTTCAGCCTTCCACAAACTTTGGGCACGGACACCACTCCTACCCCCTGGCTAATACCACTCCATGGACCCAACCTCCATCACTTTATCTCACTTCTCTTTAAACTCTGTTCTAGTTCTAGCCTTCACAGCCTCCTGCAGCAAGGAGTTCCACAGGTTGACTCTTTGCTTTGTGAAGAACAACTTTCTGTTACTAGTTTGAAGCCTGCTACCCATTCCTTTCCTTTGGTGTCCTCTAGTCCTTCTATTATGGGAACTAATGAAGAACTTTTCTTGATGCACCCTCTCCACCCCACTCATGCTTTTCTAGACCTCTATCCTATCCCCCCTCAGTCTCCTCTTTTCTAAACTGAAAAGTCCCAGTCTCTTTAGCCTCTCTTCATATGGGACCTCTTCCAAACCTCTGATCATGTTAGTTGCCCTCCCCTCTCCCACCCTCTCTCTTCCCCTCTCCCACCTCCTTTTCCCAGTTTCCCCGAGTTTTGTTCAATAAAGAGAGATTCTATTTTTGACCACACGTTTTCTTTATTTTGTACATCAGGAAGGGGGGCTAGGGAAGGGTAAGTGGAAGGAGGTGAGGAAAATGGGGTACGAGCCCCCGATGGGGAGGACTGGGCTGGCTCTGCGGGCTTCTGGGGGAAGCTCTCCTGCAGCCCCCCAATTGCCCCCTCTCCCCAGATGGCAGCCTGCGGCAAGTGCAGCCGGTCTGATGGCCGAGTGCTTTGATGTGCCCAGTGTGGGCACTCAGGGCACTCCAAGCCAGGACTGGTTTGCAAGCGGGGCACCCCTGAGAACTGTCTGTCCGGGGTGGGGGTCGGGTCCCTTTAAGCACAGCCCTCGGCTAGCCTGAGGCAGCATCTCCACGCTCTAAGTCCTCAGCTGATGCCCTGCCGGCACTGCTTCCGGCCATCCTTAACCTCAGTTCAGGGTCCACTTAATGTGGACATGCTAGTTTGAATTAGCAAAACGCTAATTCGAACTAGTTTTTTAGTCTGGATGCGTTAGTTCGAATTAGCTTAGTTCGAATTAACTAATTTGAACTAAGTTAGTTCGAATTAGCGCTGTAATGTAGACATACCCTTACTGTCCATTTATCGAATCCATATTCCCTTAACTTGCTGGCAAGAATATTGTGGGAGATGGTATCAAAAGCCTTGCTAAAGTCAAGGTATATAACATCCGCTGACTTCCCCATGTCCACCGAGCCAGTTACGATAATCATAGAAAGTAATCAGATTGGTCAGGCACGACTTGCCCTTGTTGACTATTCCTGATCACTTTCCCCTCTTCCAAGTGCTTCAAAATGGATTCCTTGAGGATCCCCTCCGTGATTTTTTCTGGGGACTGAGGTAAGGCTGACTGGTCTGTAGTTCCCTGGATCGTCCTCCTTCCCCTTTTTAAAGATGGGCACTGCATTTGCCTTTTTCCAATCATCTGGGACCTCTCCCGATCTCCACGAGTTTTCAAACATAATGGCCAAAGGCTCTGCAATCACGAGCCAACTCCCTCAGTACCCTCGGATGCATTAGATTCATCCCCATGGATTTGTGTATGTTCAACATTTCTGAATATTTCTTAACCTGTTCTTTTTCCACTGAGGACTGCTGTAGCCAGACAGGAACCCCCCTTGTAACATCCATTTTTGCTTGCCTGGAGCATCCAGGGCACACAGAGCAGAAGGCCCAGGCTGTGTGACCGTGAATGGCTGTAAACAGAGATACGCCAATTGCTGACCAAGAGGCTGCCAAGGAGTGCCCTTGACTGAAACCCATATTGATACGAACACACATCCATCCGCGGGGGGAGGAATCTCTCGCCCAGTAAAAAAATGTCTAGTATTCACAATTTAGTTATCTCTCTTGCAAGTGTAAATTAACTTGAAACTTGCTTGTAAGAACTGGCGCCACAAAACGGACCAGTAGAATTTGGCCTCTTAGATAAGAAAGAGGATACGGGCCCCCAGGGGTATATAGATGGGTCCAGCAGCGCATTTTCCCTGAGTGTCAATCTACCATCTATCTGCTGGTCGGGTTAGATGTTTGATCTCCCGAGGTTCCAAGGGGACGCCCACCTCGTATTCGTCTTTCCTAGGAATTGAGAGACTGGCCCTGGCCTGACACGCTGGAGTCGAGAGGCACAGAAAGGGGTAAAAATTGTACCTGGATGTGGTCCTTTGTTTAAGTATATATATACATAGACTTAGAGCTCTTTAAAGATTAAGCTGTCACTTGGTACCATTATTTCTATTTTCTATCTTTACCTTTTTCCTGTGATCATTTTTAAGACATATATATATATATATATATATATATATATATATTTGCTAGCATTTAAAAAATAGAGCAATAGCCATTGTAACCATATGCTTTTATAAGTCTTTTAATAAACCTGTAACTGTTTAAGCTTTAACCTGACTCCTCCAGTTGCTGTAACAGAACCAAGCACAATTTAAAAGAACTCCAGCCGGTCATAAAGGGACAGACAAAGGGAGAGCTTGGGCGTTTGGATCCGTGTCACTCCCAGGTGACAAGATCCGTTGGGGCACCTTTCCAGCCTTTCCCAGGCTGCCCGCTGCGAAGGAACTTTGTGTTCTAGCAGCTAAAATCTAAGGTGTAATAAGCTCTTCCTATATAACGGGGCGTCTGTTGGCCTGCTGGCCACCCTCTGCGATGGGACCCCGGTCCTAGCAGTAAAGACACGGACATTAAACCTTTTCTCGGAAACACACAGACACACACTGCCCTGACCGTCGGCTGACAACTGCCCACCTCCTTCCCATACTGCGTTGTCTAGTGTATTTGTCTGGGAGCTGACCTTGTCCGTGAATACAGAGGCAAAGAAAGCATTGAGTACTTCAGCTTTTCCCACATCATCTGTCACTAGGGCTGTGTCTAGACTACATGCCTCTGTCGGCAGAGGCATGTAGATTAGGGTTGTAGGCAAAGGGAAATGAAGCCGCGATTTAAATGATCGCGGCTTCATTTACATTTACATGGCTGCCGCGCTGAGCCGACAAACAGCTGATCAGCTGTTTGTCGGCTCGCGCGCTAGTCTCGACGCTCCCCTGCCGACATCAAAGCCCTTTGTCGGCAGCCCCGTTATTCCTCGTGGAATGAGATTTACCGGGGCTGCCGACAAAGGGCTTTGATGTCGACAGGGGGAACGTTCAGACTAGCGCGCGAGCCGACAAACAGCTAATCAGCTGTTTGTCGGCTCAGCGCGGCAGTCATGTAAATGTAAATGAAGCCGCCATCATTTAAATCGCGGCTTCATTTGCCTTTGCCAAAAAAACAAATCTACATGGCTCCATCGACGGAGCCATGTAGTCTAGACGTACCCTAGGTTACCTCTCTCATCCAGTAAGGGCCCCACACCCTCTCTGATCACCCTCTTATTGCTAACATGCCTGTAGAAACCTTTCTTGTTATCCTTCACATCCCTTGCTAGCTGCAATTCCAATTGCGCTTTCGCCTTCCTGATAACTCCCCTGCATTCTCGAGCAATGTATTTATACTCCTCCTTGTCATCTGTCCAAGTTTCCACTTCTTGCAAGCTTCCTTTTTGTGTGTAAGCTCACCAAGGATTTCCCCGGTAAGCGAAGCTGGTCTCCTACCATATTTGCTTTTCTTGCTGCACATCGGGATGGTTTCTTCCTGTGCCTTCAATAAGGCTTCTTTAAAACACTGCCAGCTGTCCTGGACTCCTTTCCCCTTCATGTTAGCATCCCAGGGGATCCTGCTCATCAGTTCCCCGAGGGAGCCTCTCGTGGAGGTGGTTTAACTATGGTGACAAGATTAACTCTTCCATCAAGGTAGTGGCATATTTGCTAGAGCACAATGGCAGCATAGCTGCGCCGCTGCAGTGCTATATGTGTAGACAAGCCCTTCAACTTATAATCGAGTCACCCCGTAACATTCTCTTTGTTAAGTTAAATAGATTGATTGAAGCATCTCAATTGCTATAAGGCAGGTTTTCTTACCCTTTCATGATTTTCATGGCTTTTCTTTTACCCCTCTCCAATTTATCGACCTCTTTCTTGAATTGTCAGTACCAGAACCAGCCATGGTATTTCAGCAGTGGTCACACCAGTGCCAAATAGAGAGGTTAAAATAAGGTCTTACTCCTATGCAAGATTCCTGTGTTGAAGAATCCCAGGATTACATTAGCTCCTTTGGCCACAGCATCACACCGAGAGTTCATGTTCAGCTAATTATCCACTGTGACCTCCCCAAATCTCTTTGAATCACTGCTTCCCAGATAGTGATAGAAATGTAGCCGTGTTAGTCTGGTGTAGCTGAAACAAAATACAGGACTATGTAGCACTTTAAAGACTAACAAGATGGTTTATTAGATGATGAGCTTTCGTGGGCCAGACCCACTTCCTCAGATCAAATAGTGGAAGAAAATAGTCACAACCATAGATATCAAAGGATACAATTAAAAAAATGAACACACATGAAAAGGACAAATCACATTGCAGAACAGAAGGGGGATGTGGGGGGGGGGGAAGGTGAATGCCAGTGAGTTAATGATATTAGAGGTGGGGAGGGGGAAATGTCTGTGAGTTAATAGTATTAGAGGTGATAATGGGGGAAGCTATCTTTGTAATGGGTAAGATAGCTGGGGTCTTTGTTAATTCCCCCGCAGAGAGTGTCGAATTTTAGCATGAATGCCAGTTCAGAGGATTCCCTTTCAAGTGCAGATTTGAATGTCTGAATGACCTGCTAACCTGCATCCTACTTCAGAAGACATTCAAATCTGCACTTGAAAGGGAATCCTCTGAACTGGCATTCATGCTAAAATTCGACACTCTCTGCGGGGGAATTAACAAAGACTCCAGCTATCTTACCCATTACAAAGATAGCTTCCCCCATTATCACCTCTAATACTATTAACTCACAGACATCTCCCCTTCCCCACCTCTAATATCATTAACTCACTGGCATTCACCTTCCTCCCCCCCCCCCCACATCCCCCTTCTGTTCTGTAATGTGATTTGTCCTTTTCATGTGTGTTCATTTTTTTAAAATTGTATCCTTTGGTATATATGGTTGTGACTATTTTCTTCCACTATTTGATCTGAGGAAGTGGGTCTGGCCCACGAAAGCTCATCATCTAATAAACCATCTTGTTAGTCTTTAAAGTGCTACATAGTCCTGTATTTTGTTTCTGCTTCCCAGATAGAATTCCCCATATGCCACACTCCTGCAAAATAAAACTTTAGCATTCCCTTTCTTTCCTATAGCTTCCTGGTGCCATAAAGACCAAGGAGGCCATGCCCCAAATAATGCTACCCCAGCTCCAGAGAACAAAGAGACCACAGGCAAGAAGGGTTATTTTTGATTTGGGGGGGGATGGGATGTTTGGGGCCTGTGGCCTTGGATAAGTCACTTAGGTGTCTGTTAGCCACAAATTCCAGGCTTTAGTACTGAACGTGGCCTGATTTTTTTTCTTTCTCCAGAGATGAACACCCACAATTTACATTGAAGTCAACATCTTTGGGTCAAATATGTCCTCAATCACAGCCGTGCAATCTTGGTGACTTCAGAGGGGCTGTTCACCCATCTGTCAAGCGGGTATAATATTTACAGCTACACTCAAGATAGGTGAGTCATTGATCGTAGAGCAATTTGAAATCCTCTGATTTGGAAAGTTCTAGGGAGTGCAAACTACTAGGGCTTGTCTCCACTACACCGGGGATGGATGCTGCAGTGTTCAATCCACCAACTGTTGATTTATCGTGTTTGCTTAGACATGATAAATCGATCTCCAAGTGCTCTGCCATTGACGCTGGTACTCCACCAGGATGAAGAGAGTAGCCAGCATTGATGGGAGGGTAGCCCCTGCCAACTTTACTGCACACAAGATACTGCAGTAAGTACATCAACTTCAGTTACACTATTTGTGTAGCTGAAGCCATGTAGATTAGATTGGCGGCAGAGGTTAGTGTAGGCAAGGCCTTAGTTTAATCTCTTCTTCCACTGGGTAATGGGGCATTAGATGAAGCATCAGAGAATACCAACCATGTGATGGTGTCTAACTGCAAAATAATACTAGAAATGGAAATATTAACTTGTCAACATGCAACCTTGAGCATGAGTAGTAAAATTTATTCTTGTCTAGTGAATATAAAATACACCAGAACATAGATGCAAGGTCTTCTCTACTGCTTATCCCAATGACCTCACAGCACATGAGTTTTGCTCTTAGTCCCTGTGATATCGTTAGACACTTGATTTATGTAGACTTGAATGCTTGCACTAGGCTTTAGAAATGTGGTGATAAAACACGTTAGCTAACATGTCCTGACTAGCTTAGTCTTAAGAAGCTGCATGGTTTGGTCACTAATCAGCATCACTGGGATGGAAATTTATGCTGCCTTTCAGGATTTTTGCTGTTTCTGCATCTTTTCTCATCTTCCCTGTCTGTGCCACTGCTCTGTTCTTCCATACCATAACCCCCATTCCATCTGCTCCAATGTAAGCATTAACAATTTAATTGCTGATCACTGAATTGTTGTCATTGGGCTTCAGCATTAATACCCTAATGAAATTAATGGGGGTGGGTAGTCCACATCCTTCAGGCTACCTGCAGACCTGGAAGGATGCTGCTGTATGGCTTCACACACTCATTTGGATTGTTACCTTTGTAACCATGAAGGCTAGAAGTGCTTTTTCCCCCTGAAATGAAAAACTTCAGATTTTGCAGTATCTGAATGCCAAAAGCCAGATAAGTCCATCAACTGAGCTTGATCTGGCCTGCAGACCTCCGTGTTTGACACCTCTGGTCTAGAGGTTAGGGTAGTGGGCTCAAAATTTGAGAAATCTGGGCTCTGTCCAGTTTCCTCCTTTATTGCTTTGTGACCTTGGGCAAGTCATCTAACCTCGCATCTGTAAAGTGGTCAATAGCACTGCCAAGCGCTGTGAGTTTCTTGAATGAAGTGGCTATATAAATACAATGAACTAGTCAAGTATCAAAACTTGTCACTTTATCTAGAGCCACAGATACATTTTTTCTAACCATTTTTCCCTGAGGTGGGAAGCTGAGCAGGAGGAAAAAACAGCTCTTCTCTCAATAGTGAAAAATACTTGGTCTTTTAGCCTTGTGGTTCAGCAGAAGCATGTGGAGTTTCACCCTATTGACACCATGTGCTGTGCAGCTAGTTCATTGGGTGTTCCCTGGTATCAGATGTTATAGCATCCCTGTGTTGGCTGTATTTTGGCTTCCATTTGCACCTATACTACAACTGGCTGAAGCAAGCAGGTATTATAACACACCTACAAATTGAGGGTGAGGGAGATAGTTTTGGAATGCCTTGAGAGATGACCAGCAAATGGGGGTAAGTGACATGGCTAGAATTGCACTTGGAACCTTGTCTGGTCTTTGGTAGGCAAAAGAACCAGTCTGAAAGATTGAGGACTTGAGAATGAATGAAATGAATGAAATGGCGGCATTGCTCAAGAAAGACACAGGGACTCTCTCCTTGATCTAAGTCAGCTGCTAGGCGCCGGCCGAGGCGGAACGCCGTCCCCCCCCGTACCCGCGCAGTCCCTCTTCTCTCAGTCCTGTGGCACCTTAAAGACATAGGGTATGTCTACACTAGCCCCCTAGTTTGAACTAGGGTAGCTAATGTAGGCATTCGAAGTTGCAAATGAAGCCCGGGATTTAAATATCCCAGGCTTCATTTGCATCTTGCTGGGCGCCGCCATTTTTAAATCCCCGTTAGTGCAGACTCCGTGCCCTACACATGTGTACCTACACGCAACACGGAGTAGGTAGTTTGGATTAGGCTCTCTAATTCGAACTACCGGTACACCACGTTCCACGAGGAGTAACGGTAGTTCGAATTAGAGAGCCGAATTTGAACTACCTACTCCGTGCCACGTGTGCCTACATTAGCCACCCTAGTTCAAACTAGGGTGGCAGTGTAGACATACCCTCACAGATTTATTTGGGCATCAGCTTTCATGGGTAAAATCCACTGCATCGGATGCATTGGAGTCATCTGACAAAGTGGTTTTTACCCACGAAAGTTTATGCCCAAATAAATCTGCTAGTCTTTAAGGTGCCACAGGACTCCTCATTGTTTCTGCAGGTACAGACTGACACAGCTATCCCTCTGAGGATTGCTCAAGACCATAAGAGTTTGAACAATTCAAGTGGGGAAAAGGGGGTTTTAATCAGACTCAAACTCTTTCCATTCACACTTATTTAACTTATTTTGTTTAAAGACTCAACACACTTGGCACCTTCAATTAACTCTCAAAATACTTCCTTAGGGTATGTCTACACTACCCCGCTAGTTCGAACTAGGAGGGTAATGTAGGCATACCGCACTTGCAAATGAAGCCCGGGATTTGAATTTCCCGGGCTTCATTTGCATAAGCCGGGTGCCGCCATTTTTAAATCCCGGCTGGTTCAAACCCCGTGCCTCATGAAATGAGGAGTAACGGTAGTTCGAGCTAGGAAGCCTAGTCCGAACTACCTAGTTCGTGCCGCGTGTAGCCGCGCTGCACGGGGTTCGAACCAGCGGGGTTTTAAAAATGGCGGCGCCCCGCTTATGCAGATGAAGCCCGGGAAATTCAAATCCCGGGCTTCATTTGCAAGTGCGCTATGCCTACATTACCCCGCTAGTTCGAACTAGGAGGGTAGTGTAGACATACCCTCAGAGTGTTCTCTCTCCCCCCCCCCCCCCCCGTGGACTAGTATCCCATTCTTGATATTGAGGGCAGGGGAGGTGATACAACAAGCAGAAAAAACTCACATCTTTGAGAGAGTGACAAATACCAAGATATATTCTACGCCTTTCTTTAGCCATCACAAAAAAGGAAAAAAGTGTGCACAATTTTTTAGAAGTTTTCTTTCAGCAGAAATAATTTTTCAGCTGCTAAATGCTATTTGCTCCTGAAAATCCAAAAGACTGGAAGAGATCTGAAGACGTCATCTAGTCCAGTCCCCTACACTCATGGCAGGGCTAAGTATTATCTAGACATCCCCCAATAAGGGGAGTTTAAACTCCTGTAACAAAGCAAGATGGGTTGAAATCCTACTTTTTTTTTTAATGTAGCTGCTTTCTAAGTGCTGGGCAAGATTGTGCTTTCAGATTTTGTTGTGTATTGGGCTGTAGATATAGATCTTCTTGTTATAGTAACTGAGTTAGGTCACAAGGGGTCAGCCCAGCATGTTTGGGCTGGTTCTAGCTACTTCTGTGTTACAGAATAAATGGGCACTTGCAACTGCTCAAGCTCTCTGTTTCCACAGTGATTTCTTTCTAAACTGTGCAACTCCAAACAATAGAATAGTTTTGTCCCTGTAAATCTTGAATAACTTAACTAGAGTGGTAGGCAGAGTCATCCCTACTGATATTCAAAGCACACAGCTGCGTGGGGCACTATGAAATTTGGGGCACCAAATTGTTCCATATTTCATGGTGCCCTTTGCAGCTGGGTGCTGCGTATGGACTCTGGCAGTCAGCCCCCCCTCCCCCGCTCATGGGCTCTGAGCCAGAGCTCTGACAGCCTCCGGCTGCCCACCTTCTCTCCCTCCTGTGCCCAGCCCCTGCTCACCAGGTGGTGGTGAGCAGCGTGAGCACAGACTGGAGAACTCAGGCAGAGCACGGGGTAGCCGCACAGCTGGTGACTGGGGGGATGTGGTGGTTTCACCTTCAAAAGTACTGCTTTTCTCCAGCTGGCAGCACAGGTGCCCCCTGCTCCTCCAGCCTGCACTCAGGCTACCCACCGCCTCCCATGCATCCCAACTGCTGTGCTGAGGCTGCAGGTGAGCCTCCTTTCCTGCCCTGCTCCAGAGTTGCCAACTTTGCCAAACTGGACATTACTGCAGCAAATGGCATCTGGTCCCAGAGAGTTGTTAACCCTAGCTCCTGCCCCACCCAGCAGGGGGAGGGGATGCAGGCACTGGGCTGCGTTGGTAGGGATGGCCTTGGTGGTAGGTAAGTGCAACCAGAATCTGGGCCACTAATTTTGCTGCTTAATCTTCTGTTGGGGGCCCACTCATTCTATAATACACACCCCTTTCTTTTAGACTGAAATTTTTGGCCTATTGTTCAAGGGTCACTTAAAGTTATACCCCATCTGTCATTCAGCCCTAGCTTCCTTTAGAGGTGGCAGTACCAATTAAATGAGATTTCCACAATTTCAGATATTGTCACCAAAAATCCACTGAATTTCCCTCCCTTCCCCCTACGTCTGTCTAATTTCCAGGACATGAGCCTCAACTGAATTTCTGTGTTTGACTTTGCAAAATGGTCTGGGTACCAGGAAAAATCAGATCACACAATGAGGGCTTCAGAACCTAACCACCAAACTGAAACTACAACTCCTTATCCATGTATTGTCTTGTATAAAATCTAATGACATGCATTTCCCTCCACCCCACCCCATCATGAAAGTGGTATCGCAATTGAAATGAGTCAGGTCAGATCTTTCTGGATATATCTACACTGCAGGCTTCTCACGCAAGAAGCTTTTTGCGGAAGTGATCTTCCACAAAATCTTCTTGTGCAAGAGCACGTCCACACTGCAAAAGCGCATCGGAAAAGCGATGCACTTTTGTGCAAGAGAGTGTTCAGACTGCATGGACGCTCTCTCACATAAAAGGCCACCCGGAACCACTTCAGGCAGGGCTTAAGGTCACCAGTTGCTTCCAAGGGCTGGTGCCAGAGCCTTGCAGAAACATGCGCTTAAAGGGACCTGCCACCTCCTTCCTACCTCTTTGAGGGACAGCAAAGCTCTAGCAGTACCTGCTGTGGTTGCCCTGTGCTTTCTTGGACGCCACTGCTTTTCCATTGGTGCCATGGAGCCGAGGCTGCCCCTGGGCATGTCCTGGCCCCATACGGCCATGCTGCAGTGTGTGCAGCAGTTGATGTATGCTGCCATGCTGCTACTCCAGGAGCCCGAGCCTGACCACAACCTGGAGTCCCTCTCTCTGGGTGCGGCTGCTACACTCTGGCAACCGCAGCCCACTGTAGAGAGGCAGTTCTGGAGGCTGGACACCGGTTCTGACTGGTGGGACCAGCCGGTCATAGAGCGGTGGGATGACCAGCAGTGGCTCCACAACTTCCGCATGCGGAAGGCCACCTTTTTGGAGCTATGTGCCTGGCTCGGCCCTGCCCTCCGGAGACGTGACACCCACCTGCGGCCCGCCATCCCCCTGGAGAAGCGGGTCGCCATCACCCTCTGGAAGCTCACCACCCCCGACAGCTACCGATTGGTGGGCAACCAGTTCGGCGTGGGGAAGTCCACCATCGGGGCCCTCCTCATGCAGGTATGGAGCTCTCAGGCTGCAGTCCCTGCATTGGGTGGGGGGGGGAGGGAGTGGGGCTGGGGACTGTACGGGGTGGAGTGGGGGGGGGGGAAAGCCTCATCCCCGGGGGCTTGTGCTGTCCTGCCCTCATACAGCCCTGCTGCTGGGGGGGGACAGCCTTATAAGGGGTGGCTCTTGGGGTGTTGGGGGAGAGAGGGGGGCAGGCACCTCCCAGGGGCTCACGCACCCCCCCTCTCTCATTCTCTGTGTGATTTCTGTGTTTCTTTGTGTCCTTCTACAGGTGGTGAGGGCCATCAACTCCATCCTGCTGCGGAGGGTCATCCGGCTGGGAGACCTGGACACGAACATGGCCGGATTTGCTGCCCTGGGGTTTCCCAACTGCAGGGAAGCCATAGATGGGGGGGATATCCTGATTCGAGCCCCAGAACATCGAGTGTCCTACTTCATAAATCACAAGGGCTACTTTTCGATGGTGCTGCAGGCCCTGGTTGACCACCGTGGACACTTCATGAACATTTTTGTGGGGTGGTTGGACAGGGCACACAACACGTGCATCTTTAGAAACTCCAGCCTGTACCGCAAGCTGGAGGCGGGCACCTTTTTCCCTTGACGGGACTTTGTGGTTGGGGATGTGCAGATGGCACTGTGGGGGATGTGGCCTAGCCCCTCATGCCGTGGCTCATGAAGCTGTACACCAGATACCTGGACCCTAGCAGGGAATGCCCATCTGACCGTGGCCAGGATCCAGGTCGAGTGCGCCTTCGGCTGCCTCAAGGTGCGCTTCCGGTGCCTGCTGACCCGCCTCGACATGGGGGAGCACAACATCCCCAAGGTGGTCATGGCATAGAATCATAGAGCTGGAAGAGACCTCATACGGTCAAGTCCAGCCCCCTGCCCAAGGCAGGACCAATCCCAACTAAATCAACCCAGCCAGGGCTTTGTCAAGCCGAGACTTAAACACCTCTAGGGATGGAGACTCCACTACTTCCCTAGGTAACCCATCCCAGTGCTTCACCACCCTCCTAGGGAAATAGTTTTACCTAATATCCAACCTGGACCTCTCCCACCACAACTTGAGACCATTGTAGCAGACACCAACATTGTCCTCCACAACATTGTGAAGAGGAAGGGGGAGGCCTTCCTCCCGGGCTGGGGGGCAGACGTGGGCCGCGAGGGACAAGTGTTCGATCAGCCGCGGACAGCTGCCACCTGACAGGCCCACCAGGCCGGGGTGCGCATCCGGGAGGCCCTGAGGGAGAGGTTCTCTCAAGCACCACAGTAACTCTCCCCAGGACCTCCCCACTAGGGGCCTGTGGTTTGCGGCCCTATCCCTTCCTCATCAGAACCCCTCCCTTCACCCTTTCCCTGACCTCCCAGTAAACACACCTGTTTGGTTTTAAAAAAAATGCAGCCTGTATTGATTATTCCAAAAAGGTGGTCAGGGGAAGGGGGGCTTCTAACTGGGAGGGGGACACACAACTGTGAGGGGCATGGGGGGGGGCAGTTCCATGTGCCACCTCGGGTGCGGGGGCCTCGTCGGGGTTGTGGTTGGGTGGGTGGGGGGTGCACAGGGAGGTGGCCAGGATGGGGGGCAGGGGCAGGGTTAGCAGGGGGGGCAGGAAGAGGGGGCATGGGTATCACCTGGGGAGGGAGCAGAGGCATAGCAGGGGCGGCAGGCGGATGGGGAATGGGCATAGCAGGGGGGAGAGGAGGGAGGGAGCCAGGAGTAGCGTCATGAGGCAGGTGTGCCACCATGCTGGCCATGATATCGCATGTGCGGTCACACCGCTCCAGGAACTGTCCCCAGGCACGTTCCCACCACTCGAGGTGGACGCGGACCTTGTGCGCCAGCGTCCGCTCCATCCTCTCCAGGACAGTGATGTGCTGCCACATCAGCTGCTCCTGGATCCTGGTGCGCCTTCATGTTCCCTCGGCTGTGGCAGGTGGCAGTGGTGGACTGGCTGGCCCTTCACTCCCGGCTGGTCCAGCTGGGGAGAACACACAGAGGGAGAGGTGGTCAGTCATCCCTGCAGACACTGTCCCTGAGGCCATGCCCTCCTCTGTGAGCAGCGACCAACAGTCCACAGTCCAGAGGACCGAGCTGCCCGCTTCCCCGCCCCCTCCCCCCCAGCCCATGGACAAGCAGCCAAGGGAAGTGTTTGGCCACAGTGGGATCCCCTCAGGGGCGGCAGAGGAGCCGGGAGCAGCCTGGGCCTCCCTGGGGGCTGAACACACAGGGGCGGCTCGCAGCACTGTCTACGGGCGCAGCTGCTGTCTTGCATGGGCAGGCATGGCCATGTGCTGTGTGTGGCACTCCTCTGTGTGTGTGTGTGGGGTTGGGCCTGTGCCCTTGTAGCTAGCCTGCTTCCAGGCACCCCCCCCCCCCCCCCCCCGTAGCAGGACGTGTGTGGCCAGCAGGATCCCAGGTGTGCTCGGGTTGACTGCTGCGTCCATATGCCACACAGTAACCCTACATGAGGTTGCACGTGCGCGGAGCCCAGCACGATGTCCAGCACAAGCAGCCTGAGCAACACTCACCCCCCTCCCCCTGTGTGCCCGCCTCCCCATCCTCTGTGTGAGTGACAAAGAGACCACTCACCTGAGGATCCCTCCCAGGTGTCCAAGGAAGCCTGGGAGACGTCCTGGCTGACGGGCACCGGCTCCAGGAACAGGGTCACAGTGCTCCTGTCCTCCTCCTCTTCCTCCTCTGCGGCCAGCTGGCCCTCGCCCTCCTGCTCCTCCTCCAGCTGGATGATGATGGGGTTCAGCAGCCCAGAGTCCATGAGGGTGGATGGGGAGGATGTTTCCCCATCCCCCAGGATGGCATGCAGCTCCCTGTAGTAGGGGCAGGCGTGGGGTCCTGCTCCTGAGCGCTCGGTGGCGTGGATGTATCCCTGGCAGAGTTCTTTAACCTTACTCCAGACCTGTTCCAAGGTCTGGGGTGGGTGTCCATGCTCTGCCAGGGCCCGCGCCATCTGGCCATAAATGTCTACGTTCCTCTTCTTGGCCCAAGGATCCTGTAAAGTCTCCTCCTGGCCCCACAGCTCCAGGAGGGACTCGATCTCCGGGCCTGACCAGGAGGGTGCCTGCCTCTTGCTCCCCCTGGGTGGGACCTGGGACCCCTGGGGCTGCTCCCGGTGAGGGCCAGGGGGATCGCGGTGGGCTTCAGGGGTGGACATGGCTTGCAAGGCCTGTGGCAGGGAGAGCTGCGTGGTGAGGGTACTGCTCTCTGCCCGGCTTCCTGCCACAAGGCTTCTCCAGGGGGCCTGCAGCTTTAAGAGGGGCCAGGAGACAGGAACTATACAGTTGTGATGAGTTTTATGGAGTGTCCACCAGAGCACCTGTGCTTTTTCCTGGAGGCCATTTCTTGTGCAAAAACCCCCTCCTGCCCGGCCACACACGCCTTTTTGTGCAAGAGCTCTTGCGCAAAAAGGCTTCTTCCTCGTAGAAAGAGGAATAACTCTTGCGCAAAGAGCCCTGTCTTCTTTTGATTTACCATAAATTTACTTGCGCAAAAAAGCGCTTGTACTGTGGGCGCTCCGCGAGTTTTTGCACAAAAACGACCGTTTTTTTCATGAAAACTCTGTAGTATAGACATAGCCATGGTGTGTCAATACATATTACTACTCTCTGTTTCTATAATAAAATCCTCAGATAATCCAGGTTTGGGAAGGTTCCCCCCCCCACTTTTAAATGATTTCCATAAAGGAATTTAATTTGGACTGCTGTAATTCAGACCCCATAGGTTGGTGGATTCCAAACTTGGCCTCACTTGTGGGTGCCTTAAAAGCATGCAGAGTCCATATAAAAACTTCTCTTTATGAATGTGTTAATGCAATTGGGTGTGACAAGCCTTCACGTAGAAGTAGACATGGGTTGTGCACATTGTAGTAAAGGCTGAGTATCAGTGTCTGTGGGTTCACCCCTCCCTTTTCAGTTGCACATCTTGACTCAGTTCAAGGGTTTTTTTTATTTACACCTGCATTTGTTTGTTTGCGGGGAGGGGAGAGAATTTCTCATTTATTTATTTAGTCAGTAATGCCTGGCATCCCTATTGTGCTTGGCACTTTTCAACCCTTTTTGGATAAAAAATCTCTTACGCTAATAACTTAATAATGGAGGAACACAGAAAGCTCAGATGTCCCTTGACTTGTGACTTCACTTAAGTCTGAGGAATAAGCCAAATGTGAAGAAAATTGGTCTAGAAAGGTTTCAAAGTGGGGCAAATGTCACATGTATAAGGCCTTGTCTATGCCAGTGTTTTTCAACCAGTGGTACGAGTACCCTTGGGGTACTCAAGAGAAGTCTGTGGGATACGTCAACACAAGTGAAATTTGGAAAAAACTGAATTTTTGTTTAAGTTTTACAGCACTTTATTATTTTTCTACTTTTTACACCCAAAAATTTCATGGCCCGCCCAGCCATGATTAAGTTGTTTAAACAAATGTGTCGCAATGGTAGAAAAAAAAATTGTGTGTCTGAAAACTGTAGGTACTGGGGGTACTTTTTTTTTGAAAAAGGGGTACTTTATTTAAAAAAGGTTGAGAAACACTGGTCTATGCTACAAGTACAACCATAGCTTTTTAACGAGTTCTTGTCTCAACTGTGTGTGTGTTGTAATACGCATAGGTCAATTTTATGTCCACATAGCAGCTCTTCTCATCTTTTACTCACAGTGCACAAAACTGCTTTGAATTGGTTATAGGAAGACAGTTGTTTCTTCTGTCAGGGGTGGAATACTGTAAATTGGCAGTTAGCAAACAAGAATTAATCTGGTGATGTATGGACATAAAGTACTTTTGGAGGTGTTTATGCAGGTAACTGATAAACTTGGTTTAAAAGTTGTAGTGTGGACAGGGCCTGTGTATTTTTACTGTTAATTTGTTTACACATAATATCTCCATTACATGAACAATCCCTACAGCCCTGTATAAGACTAAGAACCAACAGGCTTAACTTTATTTTGGTCTGGAATTTGATATGAGTTTCTAAGACGGGAAGTGAATTTGTTGTGTATTTGTGGGGAGGTGCTCTTGTGGAATTTATTTTATGAGAGAGAACCCATGATGGTGTTCTTGGTATATTGGGTATCCTCCACCTGACATGAGCACCATTAATTCATAGTTTTCTCATAGATTTTTAGACTCTTTTTCCCCGCTCCCCTTTTTTGGGCAGGAGGGAGTGGGGCAGAATGGAATGGAGAAACTCTAACCACAGCACTTAACAAGTTAGTCAAGCTGGCCGTCCTCCAGTCTCAAACCTAAATCATTCTCTCAATGATCATCTTCCCTGTGTAGCATTCTCTGCTTCCTGGGAACACTCATATAGTAAGCAACTTTGAGCAGGGAGCTTGGGTCTGGTCTCTATAAAGTGTTAATGATGTTTGTATTTAGATACCACTGTGATAGGCACCTTAAATAGGATTGCCAGATGGTTTCAACAAAAATACCGGACACACTTGACATTACATCACAGTCTACATTACATCTTATTTAGAAAATAGCAGACATTTATATTTTCTCATTTCTATTTTCTCAATTTGTTTCCCGAACAGAAAGCTCAAATACTGGACTGTCCGGTTCAAAATAGGACACCTGGCAACCCTAACCTGCAGGCTACGTCTACACTGCGCATTCTTGCACAAGAAGATATGCAAATGAGCCACCATTTTTGCGCAAGGGGCTTTTGCGCAAACCCCCCCTGCTACGCAAGCGCCGTTCTGCGGCTTATTTTCAAGAAGAACGGCTCCTGAACAAGAGGGGGGTTTTGCGCAAGAAGGAGCAGTGAAGACAGCTCCTTCTTGCACAAAAGTCCCTTGTACAAAAATGGTGGCTCATTAGGTATACAAATGAGGTGTGATGATATTCATCGCCGTGCCTCATTTGCATATCTTCTTGCACAAGAATGCACAGTGTAGATGCAGCCTAAATGTTACATTTTGCCTGGCTCATCATATAGATCTGAGATAGGCAGTGCATTATGTACATTTGCAATACAGGCAGTCCCCGGGTTACGTACAAGACAGGGACTGTAGGTTTGTTCTTAAGTTGAATTTGTATGTAAGTCGGAACTAGTACATATTTTGGGGAAGGACAAGGAGCTGGAGTTAGGTGGAAAAGACCCTGATTCTCATACAACTTCCTTATTCTAAGAAAAACACATACTGTTTTGATAGGAAGGTTTTTTTGGTTGATATTTTAATTAAAAATTGATCATAAGTTTGGGTATGTCTACACTACAGAGTTAGTTCGAACTAACATTGATAGGCACTACACTAGCGCTCCGTTAGTTCGAACTTAATTCCAACTAGCGGAGCGCTTAGTTCGAACTAGGAAAACCTCATTTTACGAGGATTAAGCCTAGTTCGAACTTACTAGTTCGAATTAAGGGCTGTGTAGCCCCTTAATTTGAACTAGTGTGAGGCTAGCCCTCCCCAGCTTTCCCTGGTGGCCACTCTGGCCAACACCAGGGAAACTCTATTGCCCCCCTCCCGGCCCCGGACCCCTTAAAGGGGCACGGGCTGGCTACGGTGCCCGTGCCAGGTGCAAGCCTGCCAGCACCCAGCCAGCAGACCCTGCACCTGGCACGGCTCGAGCCAGCCACCCGATGCCCCCCAGCCCTCCCCCTCTTCCCGGGACCAGGCTGGCGGCTCCCGGGAGCTTGCCCGAGACCGCAAGAGGCGGGCACCCGCCTGGGCTAGTGCGGACATCATGGACCTCGTCCACGATCTCTGCACTAGGCACAGGAAAGTGGCCGTCTAGGGCAGGAGAGCTGCCAGCCTGGCCACCCAGGAGCAGGTGTGCATGAAAATCAAGGGGGTCCACTGAGACCCCCGACCCTGAGCCCTGAGCTTACAATGGCCGTCCTGGGTCAGACCAAAGGTCCATCTAGCCCAGTAGCCTGTCTGCCGACAGTGGCCAACCCTAGGGACCCTGGAGGGGATGGACCGAAGACAGTGACCAAGCCATTTGTCTCGTGCTATCCCTCTCCAGCCTTCCACAAACCTTGGGCGGGGACACCACTCCTACCCCCTGGCTAATAGCACTCCATGGACCCAACCTCCATGACTTGATCTCACGTCCCTTTAAACTCTGTTCTAGTTCTAGCCTTCACAGCCTCCTGCAGCAAGGAGTTCCACAGGTTGACTCTTTGCTTTGTGAAGAACAACTTTCTGTTACTAGTTTGAAGCCTGCTACCCATTCCTTTCCTTTGGTGTCCTCTAGTCCTTCTTTATGGGAACTAATGAAGAACTTTTCTGAATGCACCCTCTCCACCCAACTCCTGCTTTTAGAGACCTCTATCCTGTCTCCTCTTTTCTAAGCTGAAAAGTCCCAGTCTCTTTAGCCTCTCTTCATATGGGACCTGTTCCCAACCCCTGATCATGTTAGTTGCCCTCCCCTCTCCCAGCCTCTCTCTTCCCCTCTCCCACCTCCTTTTCCCAGTCTCCCCCAGTTTTGTTCAATAAAGACAGATTCCATTTTTGAACACAATTGTCCTTTATTTTGTACATCAAGAAAAGGGGCTAGGGAAGGGTAAGTGGAAGGAGGTGAGGGAGGAATGGGGTACGAGCCCCCGATGGGGAGGACTGGGCTGGCTCTGCGGGCTTCTGGGGGTGGAAGCTCTCCTGCAGCCCCCCAATTGCCCCCTCTCCCCAGATGGCAGCCTGCGGCAAGTGCAGCCAGGCTGATGGCCGAGTGCTGTGATGTGCCCAGTGTGGGTACTCCAGGCAATCCAAGCCAGGACTGGTTTGCAAGCGGGGCACCCCTGAGAACTGTCTGTCCGGGGTGGGGGTCGGGTCCCTTTAAGCACAGCCCTCGGCTAGCCTGAGGCAGCATCTCCACGCTCTAAGTCCTCCTCTGATGCCCTGCCGGCACTGCTTCCGGCCATCCTTAAGCCCGGTTCAGGGTCCACTTAATGTGGACATGCTAGTTCGAATTAGCAAAACGCTAATTCAAACTAGTTTTTAGTTCTAGACGCGTTAGTTCGAATTAGCTTAGTTCGAATTAACTAATTCAAACTAAGTTAGTTCGAATTAGCGCTGTAGTGTAGATGTACCCTTTCAGTGTTTCATGCTATATCCAAATCTTCCTTTTGGGGTACCTGAAAGATCCCAGTTATTCATTTAATAGTCAGAATCTTTGTTTTTTATAACTAAAAAAAGTTTATTCAATGCATATTACTGTTCCAAATAGAATTTGCTACAGATGGTTCAGTGAAATGGGTATTAAGTGTAATCAGTAGTCATTGGAGAGCACAGTGAAATATTGATACAATCAAAGCTGTTGTTGTATTCTGCTGAGCAGAAAATGGAAATCCCTTCCTGTGAAGTGTGTGTGTGAGAATTTATCCACAGGATTAATTTTAAAGAAAAATTCTGTGTTGGGAACAGGAGTTTAGCCACAGGTGGGTCCTCATTGTCCACTCACCCACTTTGCAACCAGACCCATCCCTTCGGGGCTTACCCTGCTCCGCTCCAGTCAGGGTGTGGGGTTGGGGCTTATCCCCTCTTCCCTTCTGCCCTGCTCCTCCCCATTCTTGCCACCCACACCACTGGGTAATTTTTCAGCTTCACCTCTGCCAGGCTGGAAGGGACTTGTTAATTTCACGTGACGCTAACAAGATACTTGCAGCTCTAGTGCTGAAGAGGGAAAGAGCTGTTGCTCCCAAGGTGGGGACTGTAACACAATGGGTCTCTCACTGCCTGCTGCTCCTGCTGTTCCCTAGGAAATTAATTTTTCCGCTCTGGGGTGCCCCCTTTTGGCTGGTGTCTTGTTCCCCCCAGCAGACCCGCGTCCTCCACGGCGAGAAAAGCCGCTCCGCATCTCCCTGGTCTGCTGTGGGGAAGCTCCCCCTGCACCGCCAGAGGCAGCGACAGTGGGGGAGGCACCCCGCACTAGCTGCGCCCCCCCCCCCCCGTTTGTAACTAGGGATCCGACGTAAGTCAGATTGATGTAACCCGGGGACTGCCTGTATTCTTCTCTAGTAGCTGGCCCTCAGAAGAGGGGCCTGTCTATTATAAGTTATGGGGAAGCAGCTTTGGCCCAAGTGGTAGAGATCGTTGTGGGGTTGGGTTTTTTTTTTTTTTTTGAGCTGAAAGATCAGTACTCTAGTCCCAGCTATGCAGATATGTAATTTACTTAACTTCCTGTCTGTAGAACCCTGCAAATAGCCACTTTATATCAGTGGGTATCTGCATCCATGAATGAGGATATCTGCAGCTCATTTTTGCAGATATGGATGCAGATACAAATTTTGTATCCATGCAGGACTCTACCTGTCTGCTTCTTCCTTTGGTCAGGATCCTGAAATCTACCATCTCATGATCACTGCTTCCCAGGTTGTCACCCACCTCCACTTCCCCTATTAGTTCCTCGCTGTTTGTGAGCAGAAGGTCAAGCTGCGCACGGCCCCTGGTCGGATCCTTCAGCACTTGTACCAAGAAGTTGTCCCCAACATTCTCCAAAAACTTCCTGGATTGCCTGTGTACTGCCGTATTGGTTTCCCAACAGATGTCAGGGTGATTAAAGTCCCCCACGAGAACCAGGGCCTGCGATCTGGAAGCTTTGCTCAGTTGTCCGAAGAAAGCCTCATCTACCTTATCCACCTGATTCGGTGGCCTGTAGCAGACACCAACCACAACATCACTGCTGTTGTTTGCTCCTTTAAACTTAACCCATAGACTCCCAACAGGTTTTTCTCCCTCTTTATACTGGAGTTCAGAGCAATCGTAGTGCTCTCTTACATATAGTGCAACCCCTCCTCCTTTTCTCCCCTGCCTGTTCTTCCTGAACAGTCTATACCCTTCCATGACAGCGCTCCAGTCATGCGAGTCATCCCACCAAGCCACATGAGTGACCCTCCATCTCAGTGGGCTGCCGGATTGTTTTAACCAAGATGGTCTCGTGGGATAGGGTAGTCTTGCTTACTGTGCTTGCATACCTAGAATGTGCAGGGTGTGCAAACTGAACCATAGCAGCGCTTTGATGGGATGCAGAGGGAGCGCACGGCTCTCACAGTCACTGTTGTATGCAATCAGCACTCACCTCGCTACACATGCCCTTACTCTATGTGTGTCTCATTTTAGTAACACCAGTAGGAGAAAACAGACACGGACAGAAACCAGGGGAATCTGGCAATCCTGTGCATGAGAAAGGTAAACAAAATGTCTCACAGGTCACACACAGAACCCCAATGGGCCGCATGTGGCCCTGTAACTGGGTGTGCACTCACTGCCTCAGCGCCTCCTGCTGGTCACCCAGGAATTAGCTCCTTCAGCCCTGGAGTGCCCCCTTTCAGCCAGCATCTCACCCATAATTACCTACATTCTCCACCCCTGGGTACTGCCCTACCACAGTGCCCTTTCTCCAGGGTCCTCCCCCTCCCAGGGAACCCCCAACACCCTATGTCCACCTTATCTCAGTGACCCACTGCCATTCTTCGTCTAGCCCCTGCCTCAGGGGCACACTGCAGTCTGAAATGGCCACTCATCACTGGCAAGGGGGTGTGGACCTGCTGCCTTTGCCTGCCCTGGCTGCCTTTCTGCAGCCCTAGTAGTCTCAGGCCTTGCCTCAGGCCCTGCAGCCTGGGAGCTTGCCTGGCTGGAGCTTCCCCAGCTCTACCTGCCTTTCCCCAGCCCTGCTCTAACTTCAGCCCTAGTATTCTCAGGCCAGAGCTCCCCCAACACTGGCCTGTCTCAGGAAACCTTCAAGCCTCCTTAGCAGCTAGACCTTTCCTGCTCCCTTGCTCGAGTAAGACTGACTTCCTCCTGCCTGGAGCCTTTATTTATATAGCCCCAGCTGGGCCCTTACTGGCTAATTCCTGCCATAGCTGTGGGTAGGGTTGCCAGATGGTCTCCCAAAAAATACCGAACACATGCAGGCTAAAAATTTGTTGAGCAAAAAAAAAAAAAAAACCACGAACACACATGCTATGTTTAATACTTAACTTTATTATAAACAGTCTTCATCCTACACCATATCTTCTTTTGCATTGGATTGTGCAGCTTTTATCAATTTTTTATTTTTCAAAAATTCTTCTTTGACTTCCAGACAAGAAAAAGGTATATTTAAAAAAACCCCACAAACTTCACTTCTTACTGTTCTTATCTATTCCGTTCATCAGTCCATAGATTACCCATGACACTAAAAATCCTTTCCACACCGGCATTTGACACAGGAATTAAAACAGAATATTGAACCAGTTTTAACAAATTTGGAGCAGCATGTTCTTTGCTGAAAAAATATTTCCACTTATCAAGAGATGTTGTGCCCTCAAGAGAAGTGAACATCATGTCCAAGGCACCAAGTTCCTTATAAAGAGAATTTGGAGGGAGCTCTTTTTTCTAGGGTGACAACATCCAGATTTGAATTACTTCATCAAAAGAAGGAGATTTCTCATGATTAGCCAAACTCAAAGCACTCAGAGCACGATATAGTGAATTTTCAAAAGGAAACCACTTCTTCAGATATTTTAGGGCTCTTGTGTACGCATTCAGTGCTTCAGAGGTAAATGTATTGACTACATGAACTGATAAATACTTTTTCTGCAATGCAAATGTCACTTTCATACCGAAAAACTTATCATCAGTTTTTTTTCTCAAGGAATTTCTGAACTTTTCCATGATGAAATAAAGGTCAGAAGAAATTGTTCATTGGTTTTTCAGTTTGAGCAATGTATCTTGGAATTGTGACATGAAAAAGTGAGTGAAATAAAGATACAGCTCAGAAAGAATTGGTTGTTCATCACTTGCCATTTCATCTTCCTGATCAGAAACAATATTCCATATTGCCACATGGCAGTTGTCAGAGCCAAGTGACAGAAAATAAGCTTTTAGTGGTCGCCAATTCAACAGCAATCGCTCAACTGCATTAAACAAACTAAGCCATTGAGTTGGAATGTGCCTCAAGACTTCGTGGAACTCAGCCTCGCAAAATTCAAAAAGTTCTTTCAACTCTTCTCGTTTTTTAGCCGAGTTTGAAAATTCTGCAAACTAAGTTTTCAATGTCAAAAGATAGAACTCTGAAAGCATATTTGGCACAGTTATGCAAAACGTGATTAATACAGTGAGCTGTAATAATATTTTCATTCTCTTCCTTAGCTAACTTTTGAAAAACTGAATTGTTTACGCCATAATTCACTGAAGCGTTGTCTGCTCCATATGCTGAAACATTTCTCCACGATAGTCCTTTTTCATTCAGCACACGACACAATTGATCTTTTATGGACTGCGAATCTTCAAATGCACTTTTGTAAAAATCTAAGATTTTGAAGCATAGTCCTTCTTGAGATGTGAAATACTGTACAGCCACAGGAAAGAATTTGCAGTTTCCTTTGTTAGATGCATCGGTGGCAACCGAAAATGGCGTGCAATTCTTTAAATCGTTTAAAAGCAGCTCTATTGAGAAAAGATATAAAATGTTGTTAACAATAGCAGAAGCTTTTGTGCGTCCAGCTGTCATTTTCTTAACAATTTCAGAATCGTGAAGTACTTGTTTCATAACTTTGACGCTACAGTCTTGAGCAAGAAAAGAGATGTGTTGCTTCACTCCATGGTAAATGTGAGTCAACTCAGCAACAGTTACTTGGTCACTTTGTGAACTGTCTTTAATGACAAAGAAAGAGCTCATTCTCTAGGAAGCAGCAGCAGCTTGCACAGTTTTCACATGTTTACGAGTGTCAGCATGTTGTGTTAATGCCTTAATGCCATCATATGCTACATTAAATGATGTATTGCACATTTTACATCTGGCTTTACATTTGTCATTATGATCCATGGCAACCCAAGAAAAGTGGTTTTCCCAGTTTGAATTGTACCGGCATATTCTTCTTTTCTTAGGAGGTGTTTCACTTGAGGTTGAAGGTGTTGGTGTCTCTTGTTAATTTTCCTGTTGGTAAGTTTTATCTTCATCTTCTTCATCACTCATTATGGATATCAAGATCCTAAATTAAATTAAAAAATTCTTGATTTAGGCGGCCAGCCTTTTTGGATAAAGCTGCCAAATATTCCTTACCTTAAGAGCGCTGTGAGATATGAGAAAGATGAAAGCTAGACAAAGGACAACACTTTCCACAACGTTTTCCACAAATAATAGTGATTTCAGTTGATGTCTCACTCTTGAAGACAGGAGAGGCTGAGAGGGAACTGCTTCTGTAGGCATCTACCTGTAGATTGGGTCTGTGTGCTGATAGCCTAAGTGCTGTAATGATGCCCACTGAAAAAATAAGGCAGCCTTTTGTGAGAGGCTTGCAGACTCTCTCAAGGAAATCTTCTTTGAGTTCTCTGTGATGACTTCATGGGCCCTCCTGGTGCACATAAACAATTTGTTCTGCAGAACCCCTTCTGCCAACTATTGGCAAGCAGACAGCAATTCTACTATTGGTTATTTCACTACCTGTGATAGCATGAGTATGTGTGTATGTAGATATAAAGAATAAGTGAGCAGCTGCATCCCTGAACTATCAAAGCAAGCTTCATACCTCTCAGAGGTTCCTTCCCCTGCATCAGGCTTGCCTCATCCTCTTTCATAACTCCCTCTCAGGATTCAGGGTTCAGTAGGGTGGGCTGGTTCTCCAGGTTTCCTAGAGGGCCCTTGGAAGTGGGAAGAGAGTCACCACTAAGGCTCCCTATATACTGACACTGCTATATTGTTTAGTCCTGCTAAGCACCTGTCATGAGACCACTGATTACCTTCTGAATGACCTTGAGCAAGTCACTATATCTTGGTTTCCCTATCTGTAAAATGGGAATAGAAAAATATACTTTCTGTCCTTTGTAAAATACTTTGAAATCGGGGTGTGTGTGTGTGTGTGTGAATAATTTATGATTTATTGCAAACTACCACCCACAAACAACTTTTCCCCCTCCCATTCCCTTTCTTTGCCCCTGTGAGTTAAATTGACATGGTACACATGTGTTCCTCAGGCTTGTGAAAAATCCACGTCACTTAGCCCGCACAGTGATACTGACTAGGTATAGACTAAAGATGTTAAAATGTGTTTACTTAGGTGTGTAACTGCTAAAGCAGAGGCAGCGGTGGGGTGGGGGGTAGTATAGACATTGTTAAGTCAATGGCAGAGCTTCTCCCATCAACTGAGATACCTCCTGGTAGCACCCAAGCACCTTTGCTAAAGAGCTGCTGGTGCAACACTAGTGTAACACAAAACCGAGCCCTGACCTGAAGAAGAGCTCTGCATATAGCTTGGCTCTTATCAGTGCTCTCTGCCCATAGAAGGGAGCCTGGGTCACAAAGTGCCTGAGTCCAGCCCAGCTCCACTCCCCACGGCCGGATTACACAACTCAGAGTGGGCGGGGGTCAGGCCATGTGTGGCTACTACCCAGAGCCACCAAGCTGGGAACGAAGGGGGAGGCAGCAGAGCTTGCTCTGCAAAGCAGCCGTCTGCTACCCAAAGCAGAGAGGCAGACCCCAGGGCAACACAATGGTGGAGGGTGAGGCGACCATGGGTAGGAAGGTGATTTCCTCATAGCCAAGTCTTTGGGTGTCCCAGTGGAAAGAAGCAGGAATTCCACCCCACTCAGTTTTGGCTGAGAGCCCATGGAAAGCGCCTAAACAACCACAAAGCACCTGTGGGCTTCTGTCCTGGACTACTTGAACAGTGCTCAGGGACAGGGCTTCTCCTTCTCCTCCTCCTCCCCAAGGTATCACTCCTAGGCCAGAAGCAACCAGCTGAAGGCTCCCAGTCCCCTATCGCACCCCACCTCCCAGCTACTCCACCCGCCCCCGCCAGGCTTCTGACATGACCAGAGGCACCCAGCGGCGATTGCGGCCCCGCCTCCCAGCTGGGACTCCCAGCTGGGAGACGGGGCTGCAAATGCCACTGGGAGCCTGTGATTGCACAGAAGCCTGGCGGGGGTGGGGCCGTCCACATCAGGCTTCCGTCCGGTGAGCAGCCGGAAAAATCAGAGAATACCGGACACTGCATGTGTCCGGTATTGTCTGATTTTTTTTACCGGGCAGAGGGCTCAAATACCGGACTGTTCGGTAGGATACTGGACACTTGGCAACCCTAGCTGTGGGACTTCGCTTTCAGCCCTCTCCCAGGGCTGGGTTTTACCCTTAAAGGGTCAGTGCAGGGCAGATGCCCCGTCACAGGCCTTCAAGCTGCAGGTTGCCCACCACTGTTTTAGAAGATATGCACAAACACAGCAAAACCACTTTAAAGTATCCTCAGAATTTTCACTGTAATTTTGTTTAACTTTTTAATTAAAGGCCCACCTTTAGGAGGCAACTAACTCTCCCTAGTCCCTTGGATCGTTGTTTTAGAAATGTTCAGGGACATGGAAAAATTAATATTTCAAGTCATTTCAGATTTGTCTGTCTTTATAATTCATTTCTATAAAGAAGGAAGCATTTGATTCCCTGCTCTGTGCTGCAAAGATAGATTGATAGAAGTCGCCTTGCCATAGAAACATAGACCTCTTTGTAAAGATTACACAGGGGATGTAGCCAAGGGCTATGGTAGGGACCCACAGCAGAGCCTCAAGAAAACAAAGGAACATGGCCAGGCATATTACAAGGCTAGAGAGACTAACCATCCATCCAGTGCTGAGCCACACAGTTGCTGCTTTTACAATGAGCTGCATGCCATAGTTGGTGGAGACCCCACAGACCACCATGATGGATACCTCTGAGGAGACAGGCCAAGATCCCTACTGTGAAGGGGAAGAGCCCAGAGATGTGGTAAGTGACGCCACCAATGTCACAAGCCAGGACCTGTTCGAGACTTCACCCCCATCTAGCCAGTGACAGCAGGTGAGCATGGAAGGGGATGGGACCGCCGGTAAGCGTGCATTTTTCTTTTAAAAACTTTAAATTGAAAAGATGGCACCTGGCAAATCCTAGGGATGTCAACGTGTAAGCAACTACATGTTTAACCGATAAGCCTGGGCTTATCAGTTAATCCTGTCGACTACACACACTCCCCACCCCTTGCTGCCTCTGTATCAGAGGCAGCAAGGGGGGAGGGGGAGGGGGGCAGGTGGGACCCAATACTCGTGGGGAGCTGGCTCTGAAGACCTGCCTGCCCCCCCCCCCCGTTACTGCCTCCTACAGAGGCAGCAGTGTGGGGAGGGGCAGAGGAGGCTGCTGTGAACACGGACCCCGTAGACAGGGGCTGCTGCCAGTGGCAGCTGAGCATTCTATGCCTTCATAACCCTCAGGGGCAAGACATCAGCAAAAACTGCAACCACCTTGGGAAATAGTGCCACTATTCAGTGCCATTGTGTCCTGCACATATAGCCATGGAAGTTGTTTCATACAATTGAAATTCCTTCCTTGCCCCTGGCAGGCTGCTCTCCAAAGATGAAGTATCAAAAAGCATTTTGTATTAATAGGCAGCAGGTTTAAAACAAACAGAAGGAAGTATTTCTTCACTCAGTGCACAGTCAACCTCTGGAACTTCTTGCCAAAGGATGAAGACTATAACAGGGTTCAAAAAAGAGCTAGATATATTCATGGAGGTTAGGTCCATCAATGGCTGTTAGCCAGGATGGGTAGGAATGGTGTCCCTAGCCTCTGTTTGTCTGGAAACAGATGGCAGGAGAGGGATCACGTGAGGATTCCCTGTTCTGTTCACTCCCTCTGGGGCACCTGGTGCTGGCCACTGTTGGCAGACAGGACACTGGGCTGGATGGACCTTTGGTCTGACCCAGTATGGCTGTTCTTACATTCTTATTGATTGTTGATGAGAACAAGGGAAAGGAATTTTGAAACTCATTTCCCTTTCCATTGGGACTGCCAATGACACCTCTATCTGTTTTTATCCGCAGCAGCTGCTGTTGCAGCCTTGCTCACAGAACTTGCCTAGAATAGGCAAACGAGGAATAGGAAGGACCTATTCAGGAAGACCCTGCAAGCTCATGCTGCACAGGACTGCACACAAGTGGCGTAGAGGGCAAACATGGCAGATGGAACGGAGAAGTAAAGAACAGACAGTTCTTCGAGATGTGTGTCCCTGTGGTGTTTGTGTCGGGCTCGTCCCAGTGCCAAGGATTGGAGACTTTCAAGCAGTCATCAGGTGGGCTGCACATGCATGAGCAGAGAGCTGCATTCCCACTTTCCCCTCTGTTTCTTCTTTACTGCCCTGGGCTGAGGATGGAGTTCAACCCTCTCCTTCTCAGCGTGCTCTGCATATCAAAGAGAAGCAAATGACAACCAATTGAGTACTTTAGATGGTCAAAGAGGAACAATTGAGTACTTTAGATAGACTCCTCTTTTTATTCAAACAAAAACAAACAAACAAAAAAGCTGCTAGCAGCTCTCACTGCCACACAGGGCAGCCAATTCAAACTGAAACAACAACAACAAAACCCTAACAAATAAACCAACTAATAACCCAAGCACACAGCTTGGTTTACACAACTTGGGTGGCATACTCAGTCTTGGGGAGACATGCCAGTCCTGCCTAAGGACAAGAAATGTGGAAGATGCCAGGAGCCTATGCCAGCCTCTGATGCCCACAGTGAATGCATATGCTGTTTGGGGGACACGCATGTACCTCAAAAATGTGTCCACTGCCACAGCCTGACAGCAAGGGCTCCCAAGCACAGAGAGCTCACAGCCCGCACGCTGTCCATTGACAAAGCCTTGCACCCCCATATCTATAAAGGGGGCAATGAGGGCTCAAGCGCAAAATCACCTCAGGGCAATCTCTCCAGCACTTTACTTCAGAAAGCACAGTCAGAAACCGGACCCTCACCAGCCCACTCTCTCCCGCCAAGAATCAGTAAAGGGGATGAACCGGGCACCTCGGGCATGAGGAAATCTCAAGCCTCCTCTATGACAAGCTCAAAAGTGTGCTCCAAGCAGCTACCCAGTCATCAAACAGGGCACCTGCTAAGGGCCCCGATGTCACGGGGTGCCACGGGTGCACTAAGTATCCCCGGCACAGTATGAACCCCCAGTACAAGCTCCAGCACGAGTGCTGGGAGGTGACAGGGCTAATCCCAGCTGCCCTCCAGTACCTCATGCTGACCCCAGATCCCCTGGGGTCGCGACCGCACTCATGCCACCACCTCATGTACCAGGGGACTCAGCAACGGCTCACAGGGCATCATCCCACAGCCATTCCCCAATGCGCAAAACACAGGTACCACCAAGACAGGACAGGAGGGCCAGAACTGGCCCCCCCACTCGGCCTTCAACATGGCACTGCTCTCGCTCCCCATTACCGATAAGGGGCTCGCCATGTTCACCCGCCTTGTCTCAAATCACTGCCTACCAAGAGGATTCAAGGAGTAGGTTCTCCTCTCAACACTCCTCCCCAGAGAGAGCATATGCACCTTACGGGGCATATGGCTTACCTCATTATCAATATCCTCCCTGGCATCTGGAATGGCACTATTATGACAGACACCATAGCTGATGGTCCCCCTATTGCTACGGGGCACCACGTCATATCTCCACTGCCCCATCTACATCTGCACAGAGGTCTGTGACCTCTATACGTTCAGACACATCACGTTCCTCATCCGAGCGCACAAACCTAGAAGAAGGGCAAATTGAAGATGACTCAACGGTCCAGCAATCAGACATACCACCCAATGATAACTCCTCCTCCACTCCTGATGAAGCGGTTATCCCGAATGATCCAGCACCTAGTGATGACCTTAAACAGTTCCAGGAGCTATTTAAGAGAGTAGCTCAGAGTCAGGAGGTAGTCTTATCAGAGGTGCAGGAAAAATACCACAAGCTGCTAAAGAACCTGCAGCCCTCTGCAAAATCCAAAATTGCTCTGCCTCTAGATGAAGCTATTCTTGAGGCAGCCAACAAAGTATGGCAAACCCCAGCCACGCCCCCCCCCCCCCCCCCCCCCGACCAACAAAAGGGCCGATAGAAAGTATTTTGTCCCATCAAAGGGCATGAAATTCTTGTACTTACACCCTGCAGATTTTCATAGCCAACTACACAGCGTTGCTTGCAAATCATGATTTCAACAATTACACGACACTAACAGAGCTTATGCACAATATTGCAGAGGACAAAAGGCCTATCCTTAAGGCAATCAGGGATACACTATATCCTGGACAGCACTACAGTTACTGCGGCTAGGTCTACTGCGACGTCCATGGTAATGAGACATGCATCTTGGCTGCAAGCAGCAGTAGTCCCTAAGGACCTCCAGGCCAAAGTAGAGGACCTGCCATTCGCTAAGACCAAATTATTTGCTACAGGTACTGACGAGGCCTTGCACTCTAGCAAAGATTCACACACTACTTTGCACACATTGGGGATATACACTCCACCCTACCAAAGGAAGCGCTACACACCTTACCAGAGACACAGGGACACGGCCTTTACTAGACAACAGCAGTACCGGCCTTTTGAACAAAATCACTTCCAACCTCGAAACCACCGTAGAAGAGCCCTTAACAATGGCTCTTCCACAACTCTAGGCAGCAAGTTTGAGAATTTCATCGAGAGTCTGCCCGACCTCCCTTCCACTCCAGTATCTGGTGAGTCCAACATATTTTACCACCGCTTGCGCCCCTATTACAATCAGTGGGCAGCAATCACCACAGATCGGTGGGTCCTAGAAATCATCAGCCGTGGATATTCTATCCCCTTCACAGCAATCCCCCCAACCTCCCCACCCTCTCCCTCCCTCTTCAGGGACCCCTCGCACCAGACATTGCTCCGCCAAGAGGTGCAACATCTCCTCAATATAGGCGAACGAGTCCCAAAAAGATTTGGAGGGAGAGGTTTTTATTCAAACTACTTTGTTACCGAGAAGAGGTCAGGGGGTTGGAGGCCTATCTTGGACCTGTGTCAATTAAACAAATACCTCCGCAAGCAGCGATTCAAAATGATCACTCTCGCCACTATAATTCTGGCACTGGACAGAGGGGACTGGTTTGCAGCCCTCGACCTTCAAGATGCATATTTTCACATCACAATACATCCCGCACACAGGCGTTTCCTATGATTTGTGGTAGCTTCACGTCACTTCCAGTACAGAGTCCTCCCATTCAGACTCTCCTCTGCCCCCAGAGTCTTTTTCAAGACTCTCACAGTGGCAGCAGCACATCTCAGACACAACAGCATTACAATATTCCCCTATCTGGATGATTGCCTTATTAAGGGCCCCTCACAACACGCCACGAGAGGCATGATCAGGTTCACAAAGGCCTTTCTTCAGTCGCTAGGCTTCATGATCAACAAGCAGAAATCCACACTATGCCATACGCAATCCCTGGAGTTCCTAGGGGCTTGCATAGATTCCATAACAGCATGAGCCTATCTCCCCAATCACCATTTCCACAACATAAGGCACCTCATCACTATCGTTACCACCAGCCCAACCGGGCCCATCCTAACTTGCCTCAAGCTTATGGGACACATGGCAGCCACCACATATGTAGTTCTGCACGCCAGGCTGTGCTTGCAATGTGTCCAGCACTGGATTTCTTCAGTGTACATGCCAGCCAGCCACCACATCCACAGCCACGTCTCGCCTCCTCCACGGGTCCTTACCTCCCTGCGATGGTGGACCCAGGTGCAGAACCTATGCAAAGGGCAGCCTTTCCACTGTGAGCAGCTGTCCAAACAGATTACTATGGATGCCTTGTTGATGGGCTAGGGTGCACACTTCCAACAACAGGTCGCACAACGGAAGTGGTCCAAAGATGAGTCCAAACTCCACATAAACCTGCTTGAGCTTCGAGCAGTTCACAACGCGTGAAAGCACTTTCTCCCACACATCCAGGGCTCTTTGGTGCATATCCTCACCGACAACATGACCATGATGTTCTACATCAATTGCCAGGGGGGTACAAGATCCCAGTCGTTATGCGCAGAGGCAATCAAGCTGTGGAATTGGTGTATCCACCACAACATACTTACCTGGGGACAAGAATATTATGGCTGACACCCTCAGCCGCAACTTCCTCAAAGAGCATGAGTGGGAGCTGCATGATCACATCACCCACGAGCTCTTCCAATGTTGGGGTGTACTGCAGATAGACCTCTTCGCGACCAGATAGAACTCCAAATGCCCCCAGTACTGTTTGAGAGCGGGCACAGGACACGGCTCCCTGGGAGATGCAATGCTCCTCTCTTGGAGGACCCATTTACTACACGCCTTCCCTCCTATCCCCCTCATTCCCAGAGGCCTCTGGAAGATACAGGCAGACGGGGCCCGAGTGATTCTAATAGCCCCAGCGTGGCCTCAACAGACATGGTTCCCATGTCTTTATCAACTGTCTCTATGACCTCCCTGCCCGCTTCCGAACTGCCCGGACCTTCTGTCCCAGAACAAGGGCTCAATACTTCACCCCCAGCTGCGAACGCTACACTTGACGGCATGGTACCTATCTGGTTCTCGGAAGTGGAGCAGCAGTGTTCCCAGCAAGTGAGAAACGTATTGCTGCACAGCAGGAGACAAACGACACTCAAGACTTACCTGTACAAATGGCGTCGCTTTACGCAGTGGTGCACACACAGCAGAATCCAACCCTCTGGGGCACCACTCCACCTGATACTGGAATACATTATGCACCTGAAACAACAAAATTTATCACTCTCATCACTCCGAGTGCACATAGCGGCCATTACGGCCTTCCATCCCCCCATTGATGGGGTCTCCATATTTTCCCATCCCATCTCTAAGAGATTCTGGAAGGGTCTACAAAACCTTCACCCACAGTGTGCACCCATACCTCCCACGTGGGACTTAGAATTGGTCCTCCACTCACTCACAAAGCCACCCTTTGAACCAATAGCAACTTCATCGCTTACCTTCCTCACCATGAAGACACTATTCCTCCTCGCAGTTATGTTCACAAGGCGGGTTAGTGAACTTTCAGTGCTCACGGCTTCGCTTCCATACACAACCTTTCATAAGCACAAGATTATTCTGCGGCCTCATGCGTCCTTTTTACCCAAAGTTGGGTTGGAATTCCATATCAATGAACCGATAGTCCTTCCTTCCTTCTACCCAAAACCGCACCACTCCAGAGAAGAGGCCACTTTACACACACTGGACGTTAGATGAGCAATTGCCTTCTATCTTGATAGGACTCAGTTCTTTCAGTTATCCCAGAGATTGCTTGTATCCCTGGCTGGAAGTTCCAAGGGACAACCACTGTCTTCTCAGCACATTCAAAGCTGATAACATCATGCATTACTACCTGTTACTCGCTCCAGAACAGGTCATTACAGACAACTCCAAGGGTGCATTCTACCAGGGCGATGGCGACATCAGCTGCTTTCCTAAAGGGGGTCTCACTCCAGGAAATATGCAGAGCAGTGACATGGTTGTCCAAGCACACTTTCATAAAGCACTACATCATTCCACCATGCTCCACAACAGATACCGCAGTAGCCACCACGGTCCTCTCCACAATTTGTAGCAATTAATAGAAGCCCACCATCCATCTACATGGGCACTGCTACATAGTCACCAACAGTGGAGCACCCATGGGAGCATCACTCGAAGAAGAAAGAGAAGTTACTCACTTTGTTCAGTAGCGATTGTTCTTCGAGATGTGTGTCCCCGTGGGTGCTCCACAACCCACCCTCCTCCTCACTTCTTCGGGCAATAATAGCAGCCCATGAGGGCGTCAAAGAAGGAACTGAGGGAAAAGCGGGCTGATGACTGCTTGAAAGTCTGCGATCCATGGTGCTGGGACGAGCCCGACACCAACAGTGGAGCACCCACGGGGACGCACATCTCGAAGAACAATCGTTACTGCACAAAGTGAGTAACTTCTCTGTCACAGGCATAGGAATCCCATCAGGAAAAGGCGAGGGAGATGAACCAGCATGTATTGGATTTTCTCAGGCAGCAAACAACTGCTGCAGACCCTGGCTGACCTACAGATCCAAAGATTCCAGACTCTTACCCTTTGCCATCCTTGGACAACTCTGTGGTAACAGCTCCCAACATACCATGTAGCATAACAGGCTGCATCCTTCACCCTCCTACTCCATGTTGGGTGACAGCAAGGAAAACCACAGAGGCATGTACAGCAACCTTAGCTCTTACAGCTCAGTGTATGTGTAGCCACAACAGACAGAAATGTTTGCGGCCTTTCCAATGTCCAAGTCCCAATCTATTAAGCATGTATTACATTGCCTGCTGATTTTTTGTACATTGTTTTTTCTGCACTGGTTTTGAAGGTCAATACATTTTCTATTTTTGAAGAATCCCATTATCTGTATGAGTTCATGACAAATGTTGCAGAAAGCACAGCAGTACTTGTAAGTGTACAGCAAGCACCGCGTAACTCCTAGCTTCAGGGAAATACACATGGTCATCCTTAGCAATGCTGGTGTCCTATGCAGCCCAGCACCTGCACCTCTTCTCTCCGCTCCCCCCCCCCACCAACAGGCGCTGCTTCATGGGGCGGCGTCCCCCCGCCATGGGAGGGGGATACAGGGACAGAAGCTGTGGGGTGCAGGAGCACTGCAGGGCAGGAAGGATCACCTCCGGCCTCAGGAACAGGTGGGTGGTGCAAGCAGCACAGGCCGGAGGACTCAGGACGACCAGTGGGTGGCTGTGCCGCTGGCAGGAGAGAAGCAGCAGTTTCTCCTTCTGCCGTGGAAGGGGAAAGTGCCGCATCTATCCAGCCAGCGACACAGCTGCCTGATGCTCCTCCCAAGTCCTCTGGCCTGCAGGCTCACATTGCTCCCTGCTGCCTGGGAAGCAGGGTCTGGACACAGCCCATGAGGATCCGGCTGGGGGATGAGTCCAGTGGCAGGCGCTGATACTGAGCCTGCAGGCACGGGGGACCAACTGGGGGATGAGGCTGGCCTCCATAATCAATATGCAGCTGCTAGGGCACCACAAAATTTGGGGCAATTTGGCGCCACAAATTTTGTGGTGCCTCATACAGCTGCTTAGTTTGCGTATCAGTAGGGATGGCCCTGGAAACACCATTGTAAATGTACAGCAAGCACTACAGAGTTCCCAGCAGCACCAATTCTCCAGGCAGAGAACAGTCCAGCACAGAACATGACTGTGGCTGATCATTGAAGGGTTTTTTCAAAAACCTCCCTCAACTTCATAGCTTCATGCTGAGCTCTTGTGTTGGCCCTTATGTCTAGCTGTTCAAAGACAGAGGGGTGTTCCACCTTCACCCTTGATCCTGGTGGCAGCTTTTTCCTCAGATATTGTGTCAGTCACAACAGGCAGCTCTAAGCATTGGTATCTTTTGCACTGCCAGCATACTACCAATCTACCTGTCCATCATTATACCATGGAAAGTAAAGCAGAATGGAAGTTGTCAGGAAATTGTGTTTGCTGTTTCTTGGGTGTGGTTTTATTATTATTACTTACACTTTCAGAACTGAACATTAGGGCTACGTCTAGACTGGCCCCTTCTCCGGAAGAGGCATGCAAAGCAGGCAAGTCAGAATAGGGAAATCCGCGGGGGATTTAAATATCCCCCGCGGGATTTAAATAAACATGGCCGCCGCTTTTTTCCCAGCTTGGGGAAAAGCCGGAAAAGAGCATCTAGACTGGCGCGATCCTCCGGAATAAAGCCCTTTTCCGGAGGATCTCTTATTCCTACTTGAAAGTAGGAATAAGAGATCCTCCGGAATAGGGCTTTATTCCGGAGGATCGCGCCAGTCTAGACGCTCTTTTCTGGCTTTTCCCCAAGCCGGGAAAAAAGCGGTGGCCATGTTTATTTAAATCCCGCGGGGGATATTTAAATCCCCCGCGGATTTCCCTATTCTGACTTGCCTGCTTTGCATGCCTCTTCCGGAGAAGGGGCCAGTCTAGACGTAGCCTAGTAGAAAGATGTTGTGGGAAGTGTAGTGAGGGTGCATCTACACGGCACCGGTTCTCTGGACATTATTCTGGAAAAACAATCCTAGCGTCCACACTGTCATTCTGTTATTTCGACAGAAAGTCGAAATAACGGAGGGCTTTTTCCAACAGCGGTAAACCTAATTCCATGAGGAATAAGCCTTTTTCCTAAAAAGCTTTTTCGGAAAAGGGTGTGTGTGGACGTGGAATAGGGAGTTAGTTTGAAAAAAGAGGCCTCCAGGAAATCCCACAGGTGCCCTACTGGCCACTCCGTCCACACTCAACACAACTCTATAGTTCCTGTTTCCCGGCAGCTCTTAAAGCTGCAGATACAGGGGACAGGGCTTTTGGCAGGAAGCAGGCCTTCAGAGTTTCCAGCCACAGCACAGCTCACATTGCCTGTTGTCTGGGCACCATGTTCCAGCCACAAGCCCCCCAAGAGGCCCCTGCCCCTCCCAGGGAATATACACAGGGCTCCCAGGAGTCTGTCAGGGGCCACAAGAGGGATGCACCATCCTGGTCTGGGGTGGAGATCCTGGCCCTCCTGGAGGTATGGGGCAATGAGGAGAACCTCCAGGATCTCTGCTCCAGACGGTGCAAGGTGGACATATACGTACGGATAGCTGACAGCCTGGCAATGAAGGGCCACACTAGGAATCTTGAGCGGTTCTAGAACAAAGTAAAAGAGCTCCGGCAGGCCTGCACCAGGGCAAGGGCGCGCAGCTCACGCTCTGGGGCAGGACCCCACTCCTGCCCCTATTATGATGAACTGCACTGCATCCTGAGGGGCAATGCAGCCCCTTCCCTATCCCTGGTAGTGGAATCAGGGCTGGAGATGCCTGTCGTCGCCCACCTGGGGGTCCCAGCCCAGGAGAAGAACAAGGAGGAGGAGGAGGACGCGGTGAACACCGTCACCATGCTCACTTTGGAGCCAGTACCCCACGGCCTGGATGTGTCCCAGGCATCCTCAGAGGCCGGGGAGGGATCATCAGGTGAGTGATCTTAGTTTTTCACATACACAGGGCAGGGGTGGCAGATGCTGAGGGGCTGGGGTGCAATCGTCGCTCGGCCTTCTTGGCCTGGCCATTGCGCTGCAGTCCGTGCTCGTGGATGCATGTGCAGCGCCAGTCTGTGCCATGCAGCTCCAGGAGGCAGCCCTGGAGCACCCCTGGGCTCATGATCACAGTCTCTGGGGAGGCCACACACACTTCTGACCGGGGGGGGGGGGTTGCTCTCCCACGACAAGCCACTGCTGGAACGAGGCTGGGGACAAGGGCACACACCCACCCACACAGAGACTGAGGAGTGCTGCACACAGCACAGGGGCATGCCTGCACACTCGAGGCAGCACCTGCTCCCAGAGACAGTGCTGCCAGGTGCAGGTATGTGTGCGGCCTCAATGGAAGCCCGGGCTGCTCGAGGCCCTTCTCCCAGCCATGGGATCCCAGTGTGGCTGGACACTTCCCTTGCCTGCTTGTCCATGGGACAGGGAGCATGGTCCCCTGGGGACCTCTGGGCCTCTGAGGCAGGGCCCGCTGTCCAGGCCACACATGGCCTTGCTGCCGGCACACCACTTTCCTCTCACCCGAGAACTGTTGCTCTCAGATGAGGGCAAGCCTTCAGGGACAGTGTCTCTAGGGATGACTGACTGCCTCTCTTTATTCTCCCCAGCCATGACTGGGGGGGCGATCGACAGCAGCCGAGCCAACCGCCCGACCCAGGGGGAGTCACAGGGTCCAGGAGGACCTCATGAGGGAGCACGTGTCCATTCTCTGGGACATGCAGCAAACGCTGGCCCAGAAGGTCCAGGACGATGCGCAAGGGCAGGCCCAGATGTGGACTGAGCTGCTGCAGCAGGGCTGCAACATGTGTGCGACCGTCCAGGAGATGTTTACCTACCTGGCTCCAGTCCCAGTCACTGCTCCAGTCCTTGCTCCAGTCCCTGCTCCCCCTCCCATGCCTGACCCCACCCAGGCTCCCCTCCTGCCTATCTCCCTAGGACCCCCCCCCCCCCCCCACTCCTGAGGTCGCTGAGGTCCCTGGACACGACACAGAAGAAGCATCCGAGCCACACACCAGTCTCAGCCCCACCTCTGAACGTCTCCTCCCCTTCCAAGTTTCTCAGGCCCCTGCTCCCCTCCCCATTTCCAAGTTCTCATTCCCTCTCCTCTCCAGTTACGTCTATCCCAAATAAAGAAACAAACATTTTCTTTTCAAAACAAAACATGTATTTTTATTGTGTCTGCAGGGAAGAGGGGTGTAGGGGAAAGGGGGGATTGTTATGGGAAAGGCAGAGGGGGGGCAAGGCCCAGGCCCCTAGTGGGGAGGCCCTGGGGAGATTTACTGGGGTCCTTGAGAGAAACTCTCCTTCAGGGCCTCCTGGATGTGGGCCTGATGGATGGCAGCTGTGCATGGCTGCTTGAAGGCCCGTCCCTGCCAGCCAGCCAGCCAGCCTCTGCCCCCCCACCCCAGAAGGAAGGCCTCCCCAATGTTGTGGAGAACACAACAGGCTGACACTACCTGGGGGATGTTGTGCTCCCCCACATTGAGGTGGGTCAGGAGGCACCTGAACCGCGCCTTCAAGTGCCAAAGGCGCATTTGACCTGCATGTGGGCCCTTCCCAGGCGGCCATTGAAGCGGTCCTTGGTCTGCTCAAGGTGGCCAGTGTATGGCTTCAGCCATGGTATGAGGGGGTAGGCCGCATCCCCCAGAATGCAAAGTGGGATTTCAATGTCTCCGACCCTGATGCTGCCCTCAGGGAAGAAAGTGTCAGCCTCCAGCTTCTGGTTCAGGCTGGAGTCGCGGAAGACGCGGGCATCATGCGCCTTCCCCGACCAGCCGACGAAAATGTCTGAACTGGCCGTGGTTGTCGACCAGGGGCTGTAGGACCATGGAAAAGTATCCCTTTTGATTGATGTACTGCACTGCACAGTGGTCAGGGGCACAGATGGGGATGTGGGTTCCATCAGTAGCTGCCCCCCCCCCGCAGTTGGGGAAGCCCAGGGCGGCAAATCTGGCCATGATGGGGTCTAGGTCACCCAGGGAGATTACTCTGCACAGCAGGACGGTGTTTATGGTCCTCACCACCTGCAGAAGGAGACAAACAAAACAGAGAATCAAAGGGGGTGCCTGAGCCCTTGGGAGGTCTGAGCCCCCCCCCAAACACCCCAGCAGCCACCCCCTATGAAGCCCACCCCCCCTCGCAGGGCTGTTTGAGGGCAAGAATGCAGAAAACCCCCCCTGCATACAGGGCTTCCCCACCCCACCCCCAAGCTCCCCTTTCCCTAGGATCCCCCTTTCCAGTACTCCCCTGACCTCCAGGGACTGCAGCCCAGGAGTGCCATACCTCCATGAGGATGGCCCCGACGGTTGCCCTTCCCATGCCAAACTGGTTGCCCACAGACTGGTAACTGTCTGGGCTGGTGAGCTTCCAGACGGTGATGGCGACCCGCTTCTCCAGGGGGGTGGCGGGTTGCATCTGGGTGTCACGTTGATGGAGGGCAGGGGCGAGCCAGGCACACAGATCCACGAATGTCTCCTTCCTCATACAGAAGTTTTGGAGCCAATGCTGGTTGTCCCACTGCTCCATCACCAGCTGGTCCCACCAATTGAAACTAGTGTCCAGCCTCCAGAACCTTCCCTCCACCGAGGGGTGCGGTTGCAAGGGCCTTGCTCCCACACACAGGCAGAGGGTCTCAATGATGAGTTTGGAGTCGAGCTCATGCAGGGCCATGAAGGCAGCCTACACGAAGTGCTGCAGAAACTGCAGCATGGCCATGTGGGGCCATCGTGTGCCCAGAGGCAGCTCTGGCTCCATAGCAAGGAGTTTGCTATGGTGCTCTGAAGCAGTGCAACCAGAGCACACAGTGCAAATGCTTTGCTGTCCCTCAGGAGGTAGGCAGGCAAGCAAGCAGCAGAAGCTGAGAAACTGCCGTCCAAGGGGTCCCTTTAAGTGCGTGTCTCAGCCTTAGGCAGCAGCACCCGAAAGCAACTGCTGACCTAATGCCCTGCCTGAGCTGATTCTGGGTGGCCTTAAATGCGAGAGAGCGTTCAATCTGTGTGGATGCTATGTTTCCAAATAGCACATCGCTTTTTCATTGCACTTTGTGTGTGTGGACACACTATTTCAAAATAAGCTTTTCTGGAAGATCTCTTCTGGAAAAGCTTATTCCGAAAGAAGCTTGCGGTGTAGACGGACCCGGAAGGGCGCTTTTTCCAGAGGATCGGGGCCAGTGTAGATGCTCTTTTCCGGCTTTTCTAAAAGCCGGAAAAAAGCGGCGGACATTTGTATTTAAATGCCGCAGGGGATATTTAAATCCCCCGCGGATTTCCCTATTACGACCTGTCAAATTAGCATGCCCCTTTCGGAAAAGGGGCCAGTGTAGACGAGCCCCTTATGTACTTGGATTTCCCTGTCTCCCCCCTTTTTTAATTTTGGGGAGCGGGAATAGTGGGCAATTAACACCAATCTTCCACACACCTCAGAGAAAATCTACTATAGAAACCACAAGAGCAAAATGTAAGTGGTATCATAGTGTCAGGATGCTGGCATTCATGTACAGCTGTTCTATCTCCTTGTGCTTTATGTACTGAAAAAGAAAATCATCATGAGATTGTTTTTATTTAACCCTTTGCCCTTATATTTGGCCTTGTAATTTAGGAGGGGAAAAAAGTGATCTGAAAGATTGTCCATCCAATAGTAAAATGGTTTGAATGTTGGTGGCAAGCTGCTGAATAAAATTCTTTAAAAATGTGGGTTGTTTATACAGTATATTTAAAAAAACATATTTATGGCTATAGTTTCAGAGTAAAAATGGAAGCCTTCTGCATAATCATTACTATTCAGTAGCTCATGAACTTTTATTAATGGCAGTGGGATTGTTGCTATTTCACTAATAAAACTCCTTTCAATTATATAATGCATTGTCAGGTTTAAAGGGGATGTTGCTAGGAGTTTATACCTCAAGGCTGACATTTCTTGAAACAGCTACAGCTTGGTAGAGAACATCGAGTGGATTGGGACCCCTGATTTGAATGGAGAAGGTAGGGCAATCAACTGGTTATCTAAGGTGTTTGTACACAAATGCAAGAAGCCTGGGAAACAAACAGAAAGAATTAGAAGCCCTGGCCCAGTTAAAGAACTATGATTTGATTGGAATAACGGAGACTTGGTGGGATGACTCGCATGACTGCAGCACTGTCATGGAAGGGTATAGACTGTTCAGGAAGAACAAGTGGGGGAGGAAAGGAGGAGGAGTTGCACTGTAAGTAAGAGAGCAGTGTGATTGCTCAGAGCTCCAGTATATAGAGGGAGAAAAGCCTGTTGAGAGTCTATGGCCATGGTCACCAACCCGTCGATCGTGATCGACTGGTCGATCGTGAGGCCTCAACCAGTCGATCGCGAGGTGTTTGGGCAACCCCGCCCCCCATTTTCCCCCCACCCCCAAGAAGCCCCACTACCTACCTCTAGTGTAGTTCCGGCTTCTCGCGGGGTGGACGGAAGTCCTGTCTGAAGCCCGCGTCACTTCCGGGGGTTCCAGAAGTGCACGGGCTGCTCCCCCTCCCACAGCTCTGTTGCGTGCTGGGGGAGGGGGCATTGGCCCTAGAGTGCGGAGGCTTCCCTGCGCTGCCAGTGCCGGAGGGGTGAGTTGGGCGCAGGGCTTTCCCTGCGCCGTGGGAGCAGGAGTCGGCCTCGGGGTTTGGCCGCGTTGCGGGAGGGAAGGGAGTTGGCTGGGCCGGGCTGCGCCGTGGGAGGGGGGTTTGACCCCGGGGCAGGCGCCTGTGGGGGTTGGCCATGCTGCAGGAGGGGGTTGGCTGTGCTGCGCCGCGCCGCGGGAGGGGGGTGTGGCCCTGGGGCAGGCGCCCGTGGGGGTTAGCCATGCTTCAGGAGGGGGTTGGCTGCGGGGCAGGTGCCCGCGGGGGTTGGCTGCGCTGCGGGAGGGGAGGGGCCGGGCCGGGCCGCGCAAGGGGGGTTTGGCCCCACCGCGGGAGGGGTGGGGGTTGCCCCGGTGCAGGCTCCCGCGGGGGTTTGGCCCCGCTGCGGAATGGGGGGGGGGTTGCCCTCGAGGCAGGCTCCCGTGGGGGTTTGGCCCCGCCGCGGGAGGCGGGGGTTAGCCCCGGCGCAGGCACGCTCGGTATACCGAAATAGCGCTGCAGTGTAGACGTAGCCTATATGTTTAAAAGGTTAGTAAAACTCAGCATATTGAGCCAATAGGTCAGATGCCTCTCGCCCAGTGATGGGCAACCAAGTCTAGTGAGTGGACTGCATGAGTGGCCCTCCATCTCACTAGACCACAAGATTAAAATAGGGAATGTGCACTAATCTTATTCTTGGGATCATGGTTAAGTCCATTGCATTTGATTCTCCTGCTTTATCATCCCTTTGAACACAAAGTGATCTATTATTAGGGCAAATTAAATTGCTGGCAAAAGTAACAAAGAAGTAGAGGGTGCACAGCTCTTACAATGTTGTGTGCAAGCAGTATGCACCTCACATGTGCCTTTGCTTTAAATGCATGTCACTTCTCATTTTGCCAGGGGCTGCAGGTCCCACCCTCACTCCACCCCTTCTCTCAAGCCTCCCACCTGGTCTCTTCCCCTGCCTCCTTCCCCAAGCACACCCTGTCCCTTCTCCTCCCCTTCCCTCCCAGCATTTCCAGAGCACTGTGAATTGGATTATTCACACCTCCTCCCCCCCCCCCCCCAGAGCTTGAATGCCATGAATCAGTCGATTCAGAGCTCCAGAAATGCTGGGAGGGAGGAGGAGGAGTAGATAAGTGAGAGGCAGGCAGCAGGGGCCACACTAGAACCCCGATGGGCTGCAGGTTGTCCACCACTGTTCTAGCCCCATGAGAACTGGTAGGAATGGGGGAAGAGAAACTTAACATGCATCCATTTTGCTGTTTTGGGGGGCTTGACTAGCTTTTTGTGGCTCTGGGTCTATGTAATCTGAGGGATGAGGCCAGGGTGCTGGAACAGTTTGTATTGTGGGGGTCAGAGCTGTCCTGTACAACTTAAATATGTTCCAACATACCATATAAAAACAAATGAGGAAGTACTGAAGCAACCCAGACTTATAGCAAGAGCTTGTCCCTCAATTGCAGGTTGACCCACTCTAGTCCAGCAGTCTCTGGTCTGGCAACATCTGTGACCAGCATGATTTTAGTTATCCTCGTGTCCACTTATCAAGGGTGTGGCCAAATTACCTGTAGTCCCATTGTCAAGGCTGGCACCACCACAAGAGACCTTAAAAATACTACGCCTCTACAAAAACAGGTCTATGTAGCACTTTAAAAACTAACAAGATGGTTTATTAGATGATGAGCTTTCGTGGGCCAGACCCACTTCCTCAGATCAAATAGTGGAAGAAAATAGTCACAACCATATATACCAAAGGATACAATTAAAAAAAGAAACACACATGAAAAGGACAAATCACATTTCAGAACAGAAGGGGGATGGGGGGGGGGGGAGGTAAATGTCTGTGAGCTAATGATATTAGAGGTGATAATTGGGGAAGCTATCTTTGTAATGGGTAAGATAATTAGAGTCTTTATTCAAACTTGAGTGTAAAGTGTGGAATGCTTTATGGTTTTTAAATGTGTAAATGAAAGCCATGAAGAGAGTTTCCAAGACTAGGATGCCTCAATGTCTGGGCAATCATATGCAAATAGACTTTTCTCCTTAAGTCTCAGCAGTGGTTGGAAGTCACATGACCTCCCTAACTGGTAGAAATTGGCCAGGTAACTTCTCATGCAAAAATGGAATCTTTAAAACTACGGGAAGCTTAGCAGGTCTTTGTCTTTGGCTGGCACACCCAAGGGAACAGCCCTCGTTTGGAAGGCTTAGCTGGAAGAGAAAGAGGTTTAGGGTGAGGTTGTAGTAAGTTTGTGTACTGAGGTTTCAGTGTTAGAGTTAGCTAAGCATTTTCTGTTATTTTGAGTTTGTAATCTACTTTGCTCTGCCTGTTCTCACTTATTACCACTTAAATCCTACTGCTTGTAGGGGTCTCCTATAACCTCACCCCGTCATAGCTACCACCAAGTGAAACAAAAGAAAACCCCTTTTTTCTTGAACCCAGGAAGAAGCATTTGGACTTCTTCCAGGGGGGTACCCCCAAGCTCTTTTATCACAAGAGCTTGTGGTTTAAAAAAAAAAAAAAAAAAAAAAAGAGAACAAACTGCAATCTCTGGGCAGGTCTACACTTGCACGCTCTTTCGCTAGAGAGATGCAAATGAAGACATTTGAAATTGCAAATTAAACTGGGATTTAAATATCCCATGCTTCATTTGCATAGTCACATTATGGCGCTATTTCGAAATAACAGACGCTGTTAAGACGTGGTTATTTCGAGAGAAAACCCTTCTCTCAAAATAACCATTATTCCTCATACAATGAGGTTTACTAGTTATTTAGAGAGAAGGGTTTTCTCTCGAAATAACTGCATCTTACCAGCATCTGTTATTTCGAAATAGCGCCATAACGCAAATATGCAAATGAAGCACGGGATATTTAAATCCCGGCTTCATTTGCAATTTCAAATGTCTTCATTTGCATCCCTGTCTCGATGCAAAGTAGGAATAAGAGCCTCCGGAAAAGGGCGCTTTTTCCGGAGGATCGGGGCCAGTCTAGACGCTCTTTTCCGGCTTTTTTAAAAGCCGGAAAAAAACGGCGGACATTTTTATTTAAATGCCGCGGGGGATATTTAAATCCCCCGCGGATTTCCCTACGACGACTCATGAAATTTACATGCCCCTTCCGGAAAAGGGGCCAGTGTAGACGTAGCCATAAAGTTTGTTACAGCCACCAGGCCTGGCCTCTCAGTGTTCTGTGCTGTTATTTAGACCTAATCTACCCCTAAATGTCTTCTAGGAGCCCAGTAAGCAGTGGAAGTGCTGATAATGCCGCTAGGCGTAAGCATGTCTTTTATGATCGGTCTACTTATTTCCTTGTGCCTGTAAGACGGTTCGGCTTCCTGGAGGGGTTCCTCCACCTCTGGGTCAATGGGCGGCCACTCTGCCCCACTACACAAGCACGTAAACAAGGTCCCTGAGTCAGTAAGTCCACAACCCAGCTTTGCTTCAGGTCGGGGCAAGACGCAAATAGTTCAAGGGCCTGGCGTGGATTGGGCCTCGTCCGTTAGTTCGAACTAACTTTGCTAGGCGCTACACTAGCGCTCCGTTAGTTGGAACTTAATTCAAACTAGCGGAGCGCTTAGTTCGAACTAGGTAAACCTCATTCCACGAGGATTAAGCCTAGTTCGAACTAGCTAGTTCGAATTAAGGGGTGTGTAGCCCCTTAATTCGAACTAGTGGGAGGCTAGCCCTCCCCAGCTTTCCCTGGTGCCCACTCTGGCCAACACCAGGGAAACTCGTCTGCCCCCCTCCCGGCCCCGGACCCCTTAAAGGGGCACGGGCTGGCTACGATGCCCGTGCCAGGTGCAAGCCTGCCAGCACCCAGCCAGCAGACCCTGCACCTGGCACAGATCGAGCCACCCACCCGATGTCCCCCAGCCCTCCCCCTCTTCCCGGGACCAGGCTGGCGGCTCCCGGGAGCTTGCCCGGGACCGCAAGAGGCGGGCACCCGCCTGGGCTAATGCAGACATCGTGGACCTCATCCACGATCTCCGCACTAGGCACAGGAAAGTGGCCGTCTAGGGCAGGAGAGCTGCCAGCCTGGCCACCCAGCAGCAGGTGTGCATGAAAATCAAGGGGGTCCACTGAAACCCCCGACCCTGAGCCCTGAGCTTACAATGGCCGTCCTGGGTCAGACCAAAGGTCCATCTAGCCCAGTAGCCTGTCTGCCGACAGTGGCCAACCCTAGGGACCCTGGAGGGGATGGACCGAAGACAGTGACCAAGCCATTTGTCTCGTGCCATCCCTCTCCAGCCTTCCACAAACCTTGGGCAGGGACACCACTCCTACCCCCTGGCTAATAGCACTCCATGGACCCAACCTCCATGACTTGATCTCACTTCCCTTTAAACTCTGTTCCAGTTCTAGCCTTCACAGCCTCCTGCAGCAAGGAGTTCCACAGGTTGACTCTTTGCTTTGTGAAGAACAACTTTCTGTTACTAGTTTGAAGCCTGCTACCCATTCCTTTCCTTTGGTGTCCTCTAGTCCTTCTTTATGGGAACTAATGAAGAACTTTTCTGTATGCACCCTCTCCACCCAACTCCTGCTTTTAGAGACCTCTATCCTATCCCCCCTCAGTCTCCTCTTTTCTAAGCTGAAAAGTCCCAGTCTCTTTAGCCTCTCTTCATATGGGACCTGTTCCCAACCCCTGATAATTTTAGTTGCCCTCCCCTCTCCCAGCCTCTCTCTTCCCCTCTCCCACCTCCTTTTCCCAGTCTCCCCCAGTTTTGTTCAATAAAGAGAGATTCCATTTTTGAACACAATTGTCCTTTATTTTGTACATCAAGAAAAGGGGCTAGGGAAGGGTAAGTGGAAGGAGGTGAGGGAGGAATGGGGTACGAGCCCCCGATGGGGAGGACTGGGCTGGCTCTGCAGGCTTCTGGGGGTGGAAGGTCTCCTGCAGCCCCCCAATTGCCCCCTCTCCCCAGATGGCAGCCTGCGGCAAGTGCAGCCGGGCTGATGGCCGAGTGCTGTGATGTGCCCAGTGTGGGCACTCCAGGCACTCCAAGCCAGGACTGCTTTGCAAGCGGGGCACCCCTGAGAACTGTCTGTCCGGGGTGGGGGTCGGGACCCTTTAAGCACAGCCCTCGGCTAGCCTGAGGCAGCATCTCCACGCTCTAAGTCCTCCTCTGATGCCCTGCCGGCACTGCTTCCGGCCATCCTTAACCCCGCTTCAGGGTCCACTTAATGTGGACATGCTAGTTCGAATTAGCAAAACGCTAATTCGAACTAGTTTTTAGTTCTAGACGCGTTAGTTCGAATTAGCTTAGTTCGAATTAACTAATTCAAACTAAGTTAGTTCGAATTAGCGCTGTAGTGTAGACATACCCTGGGAGGCCCAAGCCAGGTCTCCACCTCTTCAGCAGGGAGCTCTGGGCAGGCCTCTGTCTCCCACAGAGACTGGGACCTGAGTGAGCTCCCTGGCAGAGTTCTTATATCCCTAGCCACACCACCTGGCTTCCTGTCAAGTGAATGGGAGGGGCTAGGCTAGGCCCAAAATGGCTCCCGGAGGGCTTCCTCTGCCTCCAGCTTAGCGTGCGGCCACTCCACCCCACTATAGTGCCAATACAGTAAAATTGGGTAATAACGCTAACACTTTGTTACGAAGAGAACTGATAAGCTTTGGCTAGGCATAGGCTTATACAGGGTGTTATCAGTACAGTCATATGTTATTAAGCAGCATTCCAAGTGCTGTTCCATTTATTCACCTCAGTGAAATAAAAATAGAAAGACCCACTCGCTACAATATTGACCTCCCGTGGTTCAGCAAATTCTCTGGTTCGGCACCAGTCAGGTCCCAAGGGTGCTGGACTAGAAAGGTTCAACCTGTGGATAGTCTCCTGAATTGTGGCACCTCTCCCCTTCAACAATTTAACTGAGTGCAACATAAGTCTGTGGGTTTTTTCCATCTGTCACTAAGGATGTTGAGAGGCGGGTAATTGGGTAATCATGTAGTTGATAAAATTTGTATCAACTACATCAGTGTTTCCCAATTGGTGCTCCGGGGGTTCCTCGGAGCAAAACAAGGGGTTCCGCGAGGAGCCGGCACTCCCCCGCTCCCTCTGAAAGAGAGAGAGAGAGAGAGAGCCAGCTAGCCAGCAGAAGCATGGGCGGCGAGTTGTGTGGGCTCGTGGTGCCCATGCTCCAGCAATATTTGGAGCTGAAGCGGGTCCCGACCCCCTCTCCGTGAGTCCTCCCACCCCGGCCCCAGAGCGTCTCTCCCCTGTCCCGGACCCGTCCCTACCATGCGCAACCTTCACTGAGCTCCCCCTTGCTGGCTGATGCTGCCCTGCACAGCACGCTCAAACCAGTGGGTGGGGAGATGCCCGGATGTGACGTAACATCACGGCCCGGGATTTTAAACTTGCTGGGCGCATGTTGCACCGGATGGCTGAGTTGTAGGTTCCCAGTCCGGGGACAGAGCACAGACTCCGGCCCCGCAAAGTGGAAGGCAGAAGGTACAGTAGAGGGAGAGGAAAAGGGAGAGGGAGGGAAGGTAAGGGGCTTGTGCAGAGGGAAAGGGGAAGGGCTGGGAGAGGAAGGTGCTTGTGCGGAGGTGGAGGGGAAGGGGAAGGCACCAAAGGGACAGAGTAGAGGAGAGACAAATGCCGGGGGCCAAGTGCAGACAATGAGGAAAAAGGCAGGAGGGGAGGTGTCAGTGGGAGGGGGAACAGGGTGATGCTGGGAGGGGACAGAGTAAGGGCATTGGGGGCTAGAGGGGTGAGGGGAGGTGCTGGGAGAAGGCTTGACAGAAGGGGTGGGCATGAGGAAGGCCGGGATGGAGCAAGTCATGTGTGAGGGCACAGAGACATGAGGGGAATGGGGGCAGAGGGTGGTGAGGGGTGGGCATCAGGGAAAAAGGGGGCAGGGGCAGTGAGGGAAGGGGGAGGCACCAGGAGGGTGCAGGGCTAAGGGAAGGTGCAGGTGCCAGGGGATTCTGGGGGTGAAGCATAAGGGCAGACACCTGCAGGGGAGGGACCAGCACCAGAGGAGAGAGGCAGGGCAGGTGTGTAGAGGGAGGTGTTAGAAGAGGAGTAGCTCACATGATCAGAGTGGGGCTACTGGAGGAGTGGGCACAGGGAGGAGAGAAGGGCTGGTGGAGGGGGGCTGGTCGCAGGAGGGCTGAGGGCAGTGAGAAGGGCAGCAGTCAGGACAGCAAAGGAGGGTGAGGAGTCGGGGGGGCAGGAGGCACCAGGGGAGCTGATGGAGCAAGGGGAGGAGACATGGCAGCAGAGGGAAAAGGTAGAGGTTTAAAAATATTTATAAATAACTTGGGTGGCACATCCAAACAAGCCACATGAACTCAATACTGGTGCACAACACAAAATTCATTTTGCTCATGTGAGGAAACTCTTAGGCTATGTCTACACTGGTTGTTTCTTGTGCAAGAACACGTCCACTCTTCCATGTGCGAGCTGTGCTTTTGCACAAGAGCATCTAAGGCAGTGTGGACACTCTCTTGTCCAAGAAAGTGCAGATGGCCATTTTAGCCATCGGGCTTTCTTGCTCAAGAAATTCATGTTGCCTGTCTACACTGGCCTCTTGCGCAAGAATAGTTCCTGAGCGGGAGCATCATAGTTCTTGTGGAAGAAGCCCTGATTTCATACATGAGAACGTCAGTGTACTTGGCAAGAAAACACGGCCAGTGTAGACAGGCAGCAAATTTTTGCGCAAGAGCAGCCACTTTGGCGCAAGATCGTGCCAGTGTAGACACAGCCAAGGGGAGGGAGGAAGGCAGGGGCAGGGAATCAGCACTGGCTCAGCATGTCTACATGGTTTGGGGGAAGGTGCAGGGAAATTGAGCTCAGCTGGGTTGCAGAGTGGGGAGGTCTGGGGAGCTGGGCTGGGCTGGGCGGTGGGGTGGGGAGTGTGTGTGTGTGGAGCTCAGAGCTCAGTTTGACTGCAGGAGGAGGGAGGTGCCAAGAACCGGGGCTAGACTCAAGGGCTACGTCTACACTGGCCCCTTTTCCGGAAGGGGCATGTAAATTTCAGCAGTCGTCGTAGGGAAATCCACGGGGGATTTAAATATCCCCCGCGGCATTTAAATAAAAATGTCCGCCGCTTTTTTCCGGCTTTTAAAAAAGCCGGAAAAGAGCGTCTAGACTGGCCCCGATCCTCCGGAAAAAGCGCCTTTTTCCGGAGGCTCTTATTCTTACTTTGAAGTAAGAATAAGAGCCTCCGGAAAAGGGCACTTTTTCCGGAGGATCGGGGCCAGTCTAGGCGCTCTTTTCCGGCTTTTTTAAAAGCCGGAAAAAAGCGGCGGACATTTTTATTTAAATGCCGCGGGGGATATTTAAATCCCCTGCGGATTTCCCTACGACGACTGGTGAAATTTACATGCCCCTTCCGGAAAAGGGGCCAGTGTAGACGTAGCCAAGGGGAGGGAGGGACAGGGAATCAGCTCTTGGCTCAGCAATTTTGTGGGGCTTGGAGGAGGTGCAGGGAAACGGGGCTCAGCTGTGCTGTGGGGGAAGCATGCAGGGAACCAGTGCAGGGCTCAGCTGGGCTGAGGTGGATGGGGGAAGGCATACAGAACAGACAGGTAGCTCAGCTGGGCTGTGAGGGGCTGCAGGGAACTGGTGCTGCACTCCCTTGGATTGTGGGGGATGGTTTTGGGGGAGGTGCAGGGAACCAGCAGGGGTGGGCAGATCAGTTGGGTTGCAGGGGATAGAGATGCAAAGAAGCCTAGTGGGGAAGGGGGAGGGAGGGAACCAGGAGCCCTCAAATGACCTCCCCTGGTCCAAAAATTCCTCATCTGGGACCAGTCAGGTCCAGAGGGTGCCAGATCAGGGAGGTCCAACTCCTAACCTAGTCCACTCCTTGCAATCTTCCTTGTAACCAGACACCCTACCCCCAATCTGCTCCTGCTCCCTTCCCTTGGCCAGACACCCTACATCCAGCCTGCTTCTGCACCCTACCTACCACCCAGACCTTGCCCCCTTCCGCCCCCCACCTCCTTCCCAGATCCTGCACCCCATCCCTGTCCCACTCCTTGGCAGCCCTGCCATCCACCCTAGCACCGCCCTGGCCCCAGCACCTTGCCTCACACCCCAAGACTCAGCACCACTCACGCTAGCACCCAGCAGCACCCTGTTCCTTGTCCCAGCACCCTGCCGGTCACCCTAGTGCCCAGCAGGACCATGTCCCTGACCCCAGCACCCTGCCACCTGCCTGCCCCAGCACCCCACCACCTGAGCCAGCATCCTTCCACCCAGCAGCACCCTCTCCCCAGCCCCAGCACCCACTAGCACTCTGTCCCCTACCCCCACCAGCACATTTGGGACCACATTAGTGAGGCTTGGGGGGGTTTGGAGGGTTTTTGTTTTGTTTTTTGCATCTCACTTGTGTGGCCCCAACTGACTTTTCTGTGGGTCAGTGACCCTTGACTCAAAATGGTTCCTCACCCCTCTCATAAATAAAGACAATGCTAAAACCTTTTGAGTTCAACTTAATATTTTATTTAAAAATGAAGCCAGGCCAACAAGACCCCAATTGGGGCCAAACCCCCATCTCACTGCAGCATCATAACACTCCTGCACCACCTGACCCCAAATCTGAGCCTATCATACACTGGACCCCCTGTCCTGAGCCTCTCTCATCCCCAAACTCCTGCATCCCCACATCCTCAGTCTTCTGCCACAACACTCCTGCACCATCCACACATCACAAATCTCTGTCCTGAGGCCATCATACTCACAAACTTCTTGCCCTGAGTCCCTCACATACCCAGCCCAAACTCCTGCCCCCTCACATCCACAAGCCCTGTGTCACGGGGGAACCACCCCCCGCCCATCTAGCCCCGTAGGAATGTGGGGTAAGGGAGCCCGCGTTCAGTTCACAGAGGGGCTCCCCACTACCCCTGACCCCTTTTCTCTTGGCCTATAGGGCGTAGTAGGGTTCTCTTATAACGGGGTCGAGCCCCGCTATGACCAGGACCCTGCTACTTAACCCCCGTGGCCTCCTTCCCCCCCCCCCCCCCCCCCGAGGTCCCCGTCTCGGAGCTCCCTCTAGTCCAGCTCTCACCAGTCTGAGGACACTGTCCAGGTCGGGGTGTCACTCCCGTGGTCTTGCGTCACCCGGTTGCCCTTCTGCGGCCTGGGGTGTGGTCAGTCCCGGCTCGGGCTCTCTGCCGCGGTTCTCAGCGCGCCCCCTCTTGTCTGGGGGGGCGGGTAGGGAGGTGCTGTCCGGGTCCTCTGCTCGCCCACTGCCTCCACAGTCCGGCGGCCCCTCCCTGTGGCCTCCGCCCCTCCTCGGCGTCCTCCGCCGCCGTTTCCTGCTTGCGGGCGCGTTCCCCCTTTCAGGTGTGCCGGGGCCACGTTTAAAAGCGGCTCCCAGCTTGCCGCGCATGCGTGGCAATGCAGCCAGCGCTTCCCCGGTTCTTCGCTCGCCACGCGAGCTGCCTGCCCGCCTGGCCGTGGCACGAGTGACGGGGCCAGCCCATCACACCCTGGCTTGCTCAGCACCCCAACCTTCCACCTGAACTCAACACTCCCCAGCCTGGAGCCCCCTCCCCGAGCCAACAGCCCCTTCTCCTGCATCCAAATTCCCTCCCAGAGCTTGTACTTCTCACCCCTTCCCACCCCCAAATCCCTCATTTCCACCCCACACCTCACTCTCACTAGGTTGAGACAGGTATAAGGGCTGGGGATAGCAAGTGATGGAGAGGAGGGGAACAGAGCGGATGAGGCCTCATGGAAGGGAGGTGGGGGGGGGTCTCGGGGAAGGAATGTGATTTTCATGAATTGGTGGGTCCCTCTCTCCTCCTGCCCCCCCTCCCTTTTTTTTTTTTTTTTTTTTTTTTGCTTGACAAACCTAGGGGTTCCTTGAAATTTTGAAAAGCTGAAAAGGGTTCCTCAGCCATGTCATGATTATGAGGGTTAGCCAGCAGCCTGGGGATTAAGGGGTTAACTACACCTAGCCAGTAGGAATGTAGGTGGGACTTTTCAAAATGGGACAAAGGAATTTGGGTTTTTTTCTTTTCTCCCTTTTGTCTCTCGGAGAGTTCTCTGCAGCTACAGAGAGGGACAAGCATGTCTCTCTCTCTCCAAGACATCATTCTTCATTTTCTGTAAGTAGGGTAAAGTTTAGGTAGTTTCGTTAGGTTTTATTGTGTTATGGATTGGGTATGGGATCTGAGATCTGGCACTGCTTAAAAGATGTTTTGGCTTTTCTTTGTAACTAAGTTCTAGGCCCATGGAGTTTCTCCATGAGTATATTTTGTTACCTTCCTCTCCAGTCATTATACTTGCAACCAGAATATTGTTGTACTAATAAAAGTTCTTTCTTTTCTTTTATTAACCTGGCAGTGGTTAATGGTGTGCCCTGATTTTTGTTTTAGGGGGAAGATTTCCCAAATGATCTTTCCCCTGGTTTCTTTAGCAACATTTGGGTGGTGGCAGCGGAAGTTTTATTCCCAAGATCTAGGTTTTTAAGATCTTGGGGGAAGTTTTATACCAAAGCCTGGTAGAGAAGGCTTTGGGGTACACTTGCTGGCCCCCACTTCTGCATTTATCAAGCCAAATAAAAATTGGGAAACACTGAACTACATGATTAGTTGATAAGGGAAGGTGCTCAGAAGGAGCTACCCCCACTGCGGCTCTGCAGTTTAAATGTTGTATGAGCTGAGCGCTCAGGCAGCCTGGCTTCTACTACATTTAAACTGCAGAGTCACAGCAGGGTAGCTCCTTGACCCGGTGCAAGCTGGGACCAAGCCAGGGGACAGGGGCTGCTGTGAACAGAGGCTGCTCTGGCAGCAGCCCCTGTCTGTGACCAGCCCTAGCTGGTACCCCCACCCTGCTGCCGCTGATAGAGGCAGGTGGGTGGGTGGGGGAGGTGTCACTTCAGAGATGGTGCTGGGGGGGAGCCAGCTTTTGAGCCAGCTTCACCCAGCACCAGCTCCTGCTTCCACCCCCCCCCCCCTTGCTGCCTCAAGTGGCTCCATGCTTGTTGTAATTAAAGAGTAATTTAGTTTACTGTGTCATGTAGGAGAGACAATGAAATGGCCTCATTTCCCCCAATTTGTTGACTGAAGAAGTTGACCTAATTGGTATTTCAGGCTTGGTGTGTGTGCGAGGTTGAGTGATTCCAAAGTGCAGTACTGGTTTCATTCAGGGTTGGCATATGTTGGCAGAGTGGTTTGGGAAAAGCTTGCTCAGAACCAGCTACACTAGGCCAGAGCTGTTACTATTTCTCTCATATCTGAGTAGTAAAACTGGATCACAAACTTAAACTTCACACAACATTTAGAACACACACATGCACATTCACACACACTTGGTTCTTATCTGCTATTGGGTAGCCACCCCAACTCCAAGAAACACCAATACACCTTAGTATGCAGTCTTTGATATCTCAGCATCTGACTAGGAAGTGCTGTGAATACTTGATCTTAATCCTTCACTCCCACATGCTGACTTGAATCCAAGGGGAATTTTTGTCAATATTCTAATTTATTTTAGTGCCATTATAACCATTTTGTAAAAACCATTTATTATTGGGCTCAATGTTCACCAGGCCTTTTATGGTGGATCTTTTAGATTCAGTGTCTCAAATGGAGAGGCAGAATGGCATTTAATGGTTGTTCTCAGCAGGGGAAAAGAACCTGTGGTGGTAAAGGGCTTTTTATTTTGTGGGGGTTTTCCTTCTAATTTATTTTTTCTTATATTTTTTAAGATAATCTGCCACTAAGTTCTCCAATAATTTGACTCATTAAAAGAAAAACACTCTTTACCCTTTTTAGGAAAATAGCAATTAATTAAAAAAATAAAGCAGAGTTGAATGACTCTTTTCTTTTTTAATTAGCAATGATCCAAGAAGGCTGCATTGAGGGTGGAGGCTTGAATTCAATGGTACAGAATTCCAAATGGCTGACATCCAGCGAGATCCATCTGATAGCATGGGATTTTGGCCATGTTAAGCAGTGGATTTTTTAAAAAAGTGGGTTAGCATTCTCATGAGACTTTCCTCCATTCTTGTCAAGTCTTGCATTTTTCTATGAAATTTCAGCTGCCAGAACTGGAAAGAAGGATCCTTACCACCTTTTTTTTCCTTTTTAAATTCAAACCAGGGAGGAAAATCATTAGCCATTGATTTCAATTTGGAGATTTAAATATCTTGCTCGTGCAAATTATGGCACTTTAGATTTTATGTTTTCTTTCTTAATTGCAAGCAGTCCTACATATAAAATTCAGATCTGAATCTGGATTTTCTTCTCCCTAAAATTCTAATGCGTTTTGGACTAATCCATGTCATTGTCATTTTTTTAAATCTTGTTTTATATCCTAAAATGGGAATATTAGTCAACAGTTTTCTAAAAATTTGTAATAGGTATGAACAACCACTGTGGGTCGAGATTTCAGCAGCTCCTAAGTCACTTAGGTTATGTCTCCATTGCAAATAGACACCCACATCTGGCCCATGCCAATTGACTCAGGCTGCAGAGCTGTTTAATTGCAGTGTAGTGGAGGGCTACGTCTACACTGGCCCCTTTTCCGAAAGGGGCATGCTAATTTCACAGGTCGTAATAGGGAAATCCTTTGAAGTAGGAATAAGAGATCCTCCGGAAAAGGGCGCTTTTTCCGGAGGATCGGGGCCAGTGTAGACGCTCTTTTCCGGCTTTTCTACAAGCCGGAAAAAAGCGGCGGACATTTTTATTTAAATGCCGCGGGGGATATTTAAATCCCCCGCGGATTTCCCTATTACGACCTGTGAAATTAACATGCCTCTTTCAGAAAAGGGGCCAGTGTAGACGTAGCCGAGATGTTTGGGATGGGGCTTCAGCCTGAGCTCTGGGACCCTCCCACCTTGCAGGGTCCTAGAGCCCCAGGTCTACACAGCAATTAAACATCTCCTCAGCCTAAGCCCCAGGAGTCAGCTGTGAGCTTTTAATTGTAGTATAGACATACTTTTAGGCTGCTGTGTAAATTGCAGCTTGTGTGTTTAGGTACAGGTGTTTCTCTTAAAACTATTCTAGTCTCTTATGGGTCATGGAGAGAATTCAGAATTCCAACGCTCTGTTTATTTCCTTCACTTTATTACTAAGACCGTGTTTTTTTTTTTTTTTTAAAGATAATTTTCCTCAGACTCACCAAACCTGCTGTCCAAATCACTTTGTTGACTCTGCAGTTTCAAGGGCAGAAGGGTCATAAATCCTGCTGGTAGCACTGCAGATGTTTTTGTGGCTGTCAGTGATGCTGGTATACAAAGAACACACTAAACCCAACAGAGGTATGTTGAGTTCCCCCTGTTAGAAACTGCAGGAAGGGGTGGTGGAGAATCAGGGGGGCCGACAGAATTGTCGGGTCCTTGGGCAAGGTAGGGGGGGAGCCTGGTGATGGAAAACATTAGGGGCGTCTCCACTGACGTGTCCAGAAAACAAAAGGTGTCACACCCCAAGCAAATAAAATTTTGCACAGTGTGGCTGTGTCCAGACTCAGGGGTTTTTTCGAAAAAACTTCACCTGCGTCTAGACTGCAGCCGCGTTCTTTCGAAATTAAATCGAAAGAATGCGGCTTTTCTTTCAACGGTGGTAAACCTAATTCCACGAGGAAGAACGCCTTCTTTCGAAAGTGCTCTTTCGAAAGAAGGCGTTCTTGAAAGCAAACAGGCTTTTTAGAAAGAGAACATCCAGACTCACTGGGTGCTTTCTTTCGAAAAAGCGGCTTGCTTTTTCGAAATTCTGCGTGCCGTCTAGACGCTCTCTTTCGAAAGAGGCTTGCAGTCTAGACATAGCCTGTGCTGCTAGATCTAGGGATGTTAGAATTTAACCAGTTAACCAATAAGATGATGCTTATCTGTTAATATTATCGGTTAAACTCTACCCCGCAGCTAGCTCTGTGGGAGCAGGGCTGGCAGGGACTGGTGGTCCTGCTCCTAGGGAGGCTTCACTGCGGGCTCTGCAGTATGAAGTTCATTTAAGCTGTACACTGCAGATCACTCAGTGCGTGTAAATGCTAAGATGACTTTTTACATCCCTAGTTAGATCTGCTTCAAATTGTGCCATGCTGAATTCTATTAGCATTTGAAACTGGTACCAGAACACACACGAGTGAAAACTCAGCTACATAGCAAGGTGGGGAAGAGCTATTGAGGGTGTGGGGGTCCTCCAAACTCTGAGGCAACTGGCTGGGGGGGTGCTCAGCTGCCATGGTGCTCAGCATAGTATAAATGCCTACACACACATAACCAAGTATCAGAGGGGTAGCCATGTTAGTCTGAATCTGCAAAAGCAACAAGGAGTCCTGTGGCACCTTAGGGTATGTCTACACTACAGCGCTAATTCGAACTAAGCTAATTCGAACTAACGGATCCAGACTAAAAAACTAGTTTGAATTAGCGTTTTGCTAATTCGAACTAGCATGTCCACATTAAGTGGACCCTGAACAGGGCTTAAGGATGGCCGGAAGCAGTGCCGGCAGGGCATCAGAGGAGGACTTAGAGCGTGGAGATGCTGTCTCAGGCTAGCCGAGGGCTGCGCTTAAAGGGACCCAACCCCCACCCCGGACAGACAGTTCTCAGGGGTGCCCCGCTTGCAAAGCAGTCCTGGCTTGGATTGCCCGGAGTACCCACACTGGGCACATCACAGCACTCGGCCATCAGCCCGGCTGCACTTGCCGCAGGCTGCCATCTGGGGAGAGGGGGCAATTGGGGGGCTGCAGGAGAGCTTCCACCCCCAGAAGCCCGCAGAGCCAGCCCAGTCCTCCCCATCGGGGGCTCGTACCCCATTCCTCCCTCACCTCCTTCCACTTACCCTTCCCTAGCCCCTTTTCTTGATGTACAAAATAAAGGACAATTGTGGTCAAAAATAGAATCTGTCTTTATTGAACAAAACTGGGGGAGACTGGGAAAAGGAGGTGGGAGAGGGGAAGAGAGAGGCTGGGAGAGGGGAGGGCAACTAAAATGATCAGAGGTTTGGAACAGGTGCCATATGAAGAGAGGCTAAAGAGACTGGGACTTTTCAGTTTAGAAAAGAGGAGACTGAGGGGGATAGGATAGAGGTCTCTAAAAGCAGGGGTTGGGTGGAGAGGGTGCATACAGAAAAGTTCTTCATTAGTTCCCATAAAGAAGGACTAGAGGACACCAAAGGAAAGGAATGGGTAGCAGGCTTCAAACTAGTAACAGAAAGTTGTTCGTCACAAAGCAAAGAGTCAACCTGTGGAACTCCTTGCTGCAGGAGGCTGTGAAGGCTAGAACTAGAACAGCGTTTAAAGGGAAGTGAGATCAAGTCATGGAGGTTGGGTCCATGGAGTGCTATTAGCCAGGGGGTAGGAGTGGTGTCCCTGCCCAAAGTTTGTGGAAGGCTGGAGATGGATGGCACGAGACAAATGGCTTGGTCACTGTCTTCGGTCCATCCCCTCCAGGGTCCCTAGGGTTGGCCGCTGTCGGCAGACAGGCTACTGGGCTAGATGGACCTTTGGTCTGACCCAGTACGGCCATTGTAAGCTCAGGGTCGGGGGTCTCAGTGGACCACCTTGATTTTCATGCACACCTGCTCCTGGGTGGCCAGGCTGGCAGCTCTCCTGCCCTAGCTGGCCACTTTCCTGTGCCTAGTGCGGAGATCGTGGATGAGGTCCACGATGTCCGCACTAGCCCAGGTGGGTGCCCGCCTCTTGTGGTCCCGGGCAAGCTCCCGGGAGCCGCCAGCCTGGTCCCGGGAAGAGGGGGAGGGCTGGGGGGCATCGGGTGGGTGGCTCGATCCGTGCCAGGTGCAGGGTCTGCTGGCTGGGTGCTGGCAGGCTTGCACCTGGCACGGGCACCATAGCCAGCCCGTGCCCCTTTAAGGGCTCCGGGGCCGGGAGGGGGGCAGACGAGTTTCCCTGGTGTTGGCCAGAGTGGCCACCAGGGAAAGCTGGGGAGGGCTAGCCTCACACTAGTTCGAATTAAGGGGCTACACAGCCCTTAATTCCAACTAGTAAGTTCGAACTAGGCTTAATCCTCGTAAAATGAGGTTTACCTAGTTCGAACTAAGCGCTCCGCTAGTTTGAATTAAGTTCGAACTAGCGGTTTGCATGTGTAGCGCCTAGCAAAGTTAATTCGAACTAACGGCTGTTAGTTTGAATTAACTTTGTAGTGTAGACATACCCTGAGGGGCAGGGACGTGCTGTGGGGGGGAAGGGGGCACGACTGGGAAGGTGGGGAAAGGGACCATTCCTCTCTGCAAGCCTGAAGGCGGAGGAGGGTGCTAGAGGGAGGAGCAGGGATGCGAGGGAAGGGGGGGTGGTCGCGATCGGGGGAGGGGGGATGGGGAAAGCAACCACTCCCTCCCGCTAGATTCTTGGGAGGGAGGGAGGGCATTGGAAAGGGAAGGGCATGAAATGGGTAACCAAGGGGGAAGGTGGGAAAGGCAACCACTGCTCCCTGCAAGGCTGGAGGCAGAGGAGGAGGGCGCTGGCAGGACAGGACAGGGGTGAGGCTACAGGTGCAGGGCGGGGGCCGGCTCCTCTGGCTGCACTGGGAAAGGGGGGGGTCTATGACAACAGGAAAGGGGGGTGCAATGAACGGGGGGGGCACTAACTAAATGGGAGGGAAGGGGCACGAGCGCTCGGGGAGGGAGCCAGGGCGCACTGGGCAGTAGGCAGGGGGCTAATGGGAGGCTGGGGGGAGGGAGCGAACAGGAGCAGTGGGAGCTGGGGTTGGTGGAGCACTGAGGAGGGTAGCAGCTTGAAGGGCAGGGCAAACAGCACAACAAACTGACCAGTGGTGAGGGAGGGGCAGACCAGGGAACTGCATGGAGATCAGGCGGGGCAGGCAAACAAACTTTCAGGGGCAGGATGGGGCAGGCAACAAACTAAGTGCCAGGGAGGGCTGTAGCAGGGAGGGAGGGAAAGGCCAACTGGGCTGCTAAGGCAGGGCAGGCTGCAGGGAGGCCAGCTACTGTGGTGGGGAAGCAAGGGGGCAAGGCAAGGGGTGGGGAAGGCCCCCCCAGCCAAATGTAGCTGAGGGAGGGGGGCCATGTCCAAGGGGTGGGGAGCATGCCCACAAGCACTCATGGGGCTCAGTCTCTCGCCCAGGACCAGGCCCTCGCGAGGATCCAAAGTGCCGAGGAAGGTGGCCGCCTGCCGATAAAAGGTGACCTGGTCCGGGCCCGCGTTCGGGGCGTAGACATTGACCAGGTTCAACGTCAGCCCCTCCACGCGGGCCCGGACGTGCAGCAGGCGGCCCGGGACAACCTCGGCGGTCCCCAGCACCTCGGGCCGTAGGGCAGGGGAGAACAGGGTGACCACCCCGGCTGAGTGAGCGCTGAGGTGGCTAAAATACACCCCGTCCCCCCACTCCAGCCGCCAGCCAGCCTCGACGGCTGGAGTCGTGTGGGTCTCCTGCAGGAAAACCACCGAGTACCCCCCCTCCCGAAGGAAGGAGAGCACCCGGCTCCTGCGGAGACCCGCCCTACAGCCCCGGGCGTTCAGTGTCGCGATGGTGGTATACTTCATAATGAGGTCTGGGGTGGATCCTCGCGGGCAGGCGGGTTGTCGGCCTGCCTCAGGCCCTGTAGCAGACCGCACTCTGCCCCGAAGGTCAGGCGCGTGTCTCGGAATCTGCGGGTCCAGCGGTAGGCCGCGCCGTCCTGCCTATTGGTCCCTCTCCCCTCCTGCAAAAGAGCGCTTGTCCCCTGGAGGATAGAATGAAAGTCCCCCCAGCGCTGGAGGGCGAGCTGCACCTTGCCGTTAGCCCCGCCGTTGTCTAGGAGGAACTGGCACAGATCAACCCTCAGCACTGAGGGGGTACTGGGGGTTCTCCTCTGTCCGTGCCCCCAGGTGGAGCTCACGGGCCATGGAGACAGGCAAGCAGGGATCCGACACCTGGCATGGCGCCGATAGCGACAGCATCGCACTGCCCGTCCCCAACCCCGGCAAGGGAGGGGGCGGTAGAGGGAACACGGATTAGGGACCGGGGACACAAAAACCACCCCCAGGGGGCCGCCCACAGCGAATGAGAAGGAGACGGCCCCCGCAGGGGTGGTAATAACAGTGGTTTGGGAGGACGGTGAAGGCGGGACAGGCAGCACAGTAGGGGTGGAAAGGGGGGCGGCTCATGGCCGGACGGTGGGTCAGGGGTGGAGAGAGGGGGAACGGTAACGGTAGGAGAGGGATTAGGGACGGGGGAGGACTCGGTGCTGGAAATGGGTTCATAAAGGGTGGGATCAGGGCCAAGGGCACAAACGGGGTGAAAGGAGAATCGTGACAGGGGAGGGGGCCAGAAATTGGGTCGGGGTCTGAGGGAAGATCCCCCGGGTTTGTGCCAGCGGGCTGCAGCTCCTCCCGAATGGGGACCGGGGGGGCAGGAGTGGAGAGGGGGCCCACGCTGACACCGGCCTCAGGTGGTGGAGCAGCAACTACGACCACGGTGTCGGCCTGGGAGATGTTCTTTTCTGGGCCCCCACCGGGAAGGGGAGATGACTGCCCTGCCCCATTTGAGGGAGAGGGGGCGCCCCCAAGCCCTGGGCTCGACCGCTCAGCACCAGCCGTCGCCCCAGAGGGCTCGGCAGCTTCAGCTCCGGCGCCCGAGTCGGCCGGGCCAAAGGATAACACCAGGGGCACCCCAAAACTGAGGATGGGGTCGGCCACCTGGGGCATATGGGTGGGGAGAGGAGGGGGCGGCGCAACAGAGTCGCCGCCCAGACTGAGTCCCGCTGGCGGAGGGTCGTCCTCCCGCTGGGTAAGCCGGGTCAGACCCAGGGCCTCGATCTCCTCAAAGATGGAGCCGAGTTGCATCCCCTCAGCCCCAGAGCCCTCCCCACCGGCCGCCGAGGCAACAATTACCTCAGTGGTGAGTGCAGGGAGTGCGGTTGATTCCGGGGCTGGGGGAGCTCAACCCGAGGCCTCCTCGTGGATGGGCTCCACAGGGGGGGGACAACATCGTTCCCCCTCGCTGCCACGGCTTCCTCAGCCGGCGCCTCCTGCTGACGCTCGCCGGGGGCGTTCGACAGCGCTGGCCCCCCTCAGGATCTTCCGGAGGGGGCATTCCCACACTTCTCATCAGAGAGGGGAGAGGGAGCCCGCGAACGGCAGGCTCTGCGCTTCCCCCGGACGAGCGTCCAGCCCTCCGAGGTGGAGGTGGAGGGCTGGTCAGCAGGGGCAAGGCCAGGGGGTGCAGTTGGTCTTCAGGGGAGATGTTGAGGCAGGGGAAGGAGAGAGGGGGGTAGGGAAACCTCCACCTGGGGGGGAGCCCTCTTGCTCTCCTGGCAATGACCGCACCACCCTCTCCTCCTCGGGCCCCGCAGAGATGGGTTGGGTAGAGGCGGGGCCCGCCTGCTCGCTCGGGCACGCCAGAGGGGGCGCCTCCGGCTCCCGAGCAGAGCCGTTGGTTGGAGGAGGGGCAGCCACGGAGGCCGGACAACCAGGGGGGCCGGCGGTGCTGGGGCCAGCACCCTCCCGGGCTCCAGATGCCTCCTCCAACCGGGCCAAGGGACAGTCCCTCCGGACATGCCCTGTCGCCCGGCAGAGGAAGCACCGGGTCTCCCCCGAGGAATAATGGACCCGGTAAAGGGCCCCCTGGTAGGGTACTAGGAAGGACCCCTCGAGTGCCACCCTGCCACGCGCCGCCGGCAGCAGCTGCAGCTGTACCTGCCAGCGGAAGGACAGGACGTGGCGGAGGGCGGGGTCCTTGCAGCCCAATGATGGAAATTGGCTTCCCCAGGGTGGAGAGGGAGACAGCAGGGCGGCATTGGGGAGAAAGGGCGGGACGGAGGTGAGGACCACCCGTACGCCCGGGTCCTCCAACGGCTCGAGAGGCACGTGCACGCCCCCCACCGCCAGGCCCCTCTCCACCGCCTCCTGGGCGGCGGATACAACCTTGCCGTACATTTTGGAGGCTGCCACCATGGCCGAGGCCCCCACCACCCTCGCCAACACCCGCACGTAGGTTTTGACGTGGGGCGAGGCGGCGACCAGGAATGGAACTGGAGGCGGCAGTAGGGGCAGATGACACGGTACATGGGGGGGGTGGCAGCGACCACCTGGGCGTATGCTCTGGGAGCTGCAGGTGGACCACCCCCAGATCCGGTGGGAGGAACAACAGTGGAAGGAGGGGCTGCGGCAGATGTCTGGGCCACAGTGGGCGGGGCGGCCTCGGCCACGGGAGTTACGGCCTTTGCCCTTCTTCCCTCCCCGGCCTTTCTTGCCGGCCGAGGTAGAGGGCCCGCACATATCGTGGGGGGGGGGGGGGGGGGGGCGGCATCGGCCGTAGCAGTGGAGGAGCTCGGGCCAGGGGCCGGGAGGTCAGCCGCAGCATTTTTTGGGCCAATGGCAGTGGGGGGACCATGGGACCAACAGGGGCAGAGGCCTCCTTCATCGTGGGGAGAGGGTGGAAGGCGGTACGGATGGCGGGGAGGGGGGGAGGGGTTAACCGCTCCTCCCCACCAAATGACAGGCAGGGGAGGAGGGCCTCAATGAACGGGGGGGGGGGGGCTGAAGAGAAGGGGGGTGCTGGTTTCAGGGATGGACAACCTAGGCGGGGGGAAGGGTTAGCAGCCGCTCCTCCCTGCCAAAGCTGTGGCAGAGGAGGAGGGCGCAAAGCGAGGGGAAGGGGAGGGGGAGGGGGAAGCAACCACTCCCTCCCACTGAGCTGTTGGGTGTTTGTGGGGAACCTGAGGAAAGGGGAACTAGCAGCCACTCCTCCTCATAGGAATACTGCAGGGGAGGGGAGCACTAGAGGGAAGGGTGAGGACGCGCGTCTGGGGAGGGAGGGAGGGGCGCGATTAGGTGGGGGGGGAGAAGCCGCTCCCTCCCACTTGACTATTTGCGAGGAGGGAGGGCGCCAACAGGGATATGTTGGAAGCAGGGAACCAAGGGGTCTGGAGCCAGCAACAACTCCTCCCTGCAAGTCTGGAAGCAGGGGAGGAGGGTGCTGGCATGACTGGCAGGGGGCAAGGTAACATGTGCAGAGAGGGGGCTGGCTCCTCCGGCTGCACTGGTGTACGAAAGAAGACTATGGGGCTGTCAAGAGGGGAGGGTGCAATGTGCAGGGGGGCTAACTAAAAAAAGGGGGGAAGGGGAGGGGCACAAGTGCTCGAGGCGGGGACCGGTACTCTGGGTGGGGCCAGAAGACTACTGAGAGGCTGAGGGGGGCGGGGACACTGGGTGAGCGGGGTGGGACAGGGCGGGGCAGGGCAGGGTCCAGGAAGCAGGACACACAGTGCAGCAAGCTAAAGGCGGGTGGGGCAGGTAAACCAAACTGAGGCTGGGCCGGGCTGGCCAGCAAACTCAAGGAGGGAGAGAGAAACAGAACTGGCTAACAGGGCGGGGGGGGCAAGGCTTCTGCAGTGGGGAGAGCAGGGGTGAAGGGGCCCCCTCCAACCAAACACTGCTGAGGGAGGGAGGCCGAGTCTGGGGGAGGGGAAGCACACTTACGAGCACTTGTGGGGGGCTCAGTCCTTGCCCACTGCTGCAGCGGCACAGTCTCAAATGTTGAAAAAAAAAGAGGGGGGTCCTGGTGGTGCAAGGGTTGGTGGAGGGGGTTGTGGGGGGGGTGGAATGGGGGGGGCAGCTGGACTGGGGGGAGGGCTCTACGCCTCTCCCCCCGCCCCCCTCTTGGTGTCTGTCCACCACCACCCCAAGAGCAGATAAGAGGCTCAGTCCCAACAAACACACCCCCTCCACAGTCCAACCAGTGGTCCTCATCTCCCTCGGTGGGGTGCAGATGGTAGAGCAGCAGCGGGTGAGTGTCAGCCAGGTGGGGAAGGCCACTGCATGATGGTGGGTGCTGGTGTGGTCCTCCTCCTCCGGAGCGGAGGGGAGAGGAAGGGCAGCCGGTAGGCCCTCCCTCCCCCCTCAGGCGGCAGCAGCAGCAGCAGCAGCAGCAGCCAGTGGTGGTGGTGGTGGTGGTGGGAAGTAGCAGTGTCTGGGGAGAGCAGGTCCAGCAGCATGGAGGCCTCAGGTGGTGGCTGGGTGGGGTGGGGAGAGCTCTGGCCGGTGCAGGGCAGCAGGAACGGGGAAAGGCAGGAGAGAAGGGGCAGCAGCTGCACCCTGCTGCTTCCTCTCTGGAGTGGGGCACAGAGTGGGCGCCCACTGACCCAGAGGAGCCCCTCTGTGAGCCCTAACCGGCTACAGATGCATTAACAGGTGTGTTGTGAGCAAGACACGAGAAGTCATTCTTCCGCTCTACTCTGCACTGGTTAGGCCTCAATTGGGGTATGTCTACACTACAAAGTTAGTTCAAACTAACGGACGTTAGTTCGAACTAACTTTCATAGGGGCTACACTAGTGTGTAGCCCCTTAATTCGAACTAGTGTGAAGCTAGCCCTCCCCAGGTTTCCCTGGTGGCCACTCTGGCCAACACCAGGGAAACTCTATGCCCCCCTCCCAGCCCCGGACCCCTTAAAGGGGCACAGGCTGGCTACGATGCCCGTGCCAGGTGCAAGCCTGCCAGCACCCAGCCAGCAGACCCTGCACCTGGCACGCCATGAGCCAGCCACCCGATGCCCCCCAGCCCTCCCCCTCTTCCCGGGACCAGGCTGGCGGCTCCCGGGAGCTTGCCCGGGACCGCAAGAGGCGGGCACCCGCCTGGGCTAGTGCGGACATCGTGGACCTCGTCCACGACCTCCGCACTAGGCACAGGAAAGTGGCCGTCTAGGGCAGGAGAGCTGCCAGCCTGGCCACCCAGGAGCAGGTGTGCATGAAAATCAAGGGGGTCCACTGAGACCCCCGACCCTGAGCCCTGAGCTTACAACGGCCGTCCTGGGTCAGACCAAAGGTCCATCTAGCCCAGTAGCCTGTCTGCCGACAGTGGCCAACCCTAGGGACCCTGGAGGGGATGGACCGAAGAAAGTGACCAAGCCATTTGTCTCGTGCCATCCCTCTCCAGCCTTCCACAAACCTTGGGCAGGGACACCACTCCTACCCCCTGGCTAATAGCACTCCATGGACCCAACCTCCATGACTTGATCTCACTTCTCTTTAAACTCTGTTCTAGTTCTAGCCTTCACAGTCTCCTGCAGCAAGAAGTTCCACAGGTTGACTCTTTGCTTTGTGAAGAACAACTTTCTGTTACTAGTTTGAAGCCTGCTACCCATTCCTTTCCTTTGGTGTCCTCTAGTCCTTCTTTATGGGAACTAATGAAGAACTTTTCTGTATGCACCCTCTCCGCCCAACTCCTGCTTTTAGAGACCTCTATCCTGTCCCCCCTCCGTCTCCTCTTTTCTAAGCTGAGAAGTCCCAGTCTCTTTAGCCTCTCTTCATATGGGACCTGTTCCCAACCCCTGATCTTTTTAGTTGCCCTCCCCTCTCCCAGCCTCTCTCTTCCCCTCTCCCACCTCCTTTTCCCAGTCTCCCCCAGTTTTGTTCAATAAAGACAGATTCCATTTTTGACCACAATTGTCCTTTATTTTGTACATCAAGAAAAGGGGCTAGGGAAGGGTAAGTGGAAGGAGGTGAGGGAGGAATGGGGTACGCGCCCCCGATGGGGAGGACTGGGCTGGCTCTGCGGGCTTTTGGGGTGGAACCTCTCCTGCAGCCCCCCTATTGCCCCCTCTCCCCCAGATGGCAGCCTGCGGCAAGTGCAGCCGGGCTGATGGCTGAGTGCTGTGATGTGCCCAGTGTGGGTACTCCGGGCACTCCAAGCCAGGACTGCTTTGCAAGCGGGGCACCCCTGAGAACTGTCTTTCTGGGGTGGAGGTCGGGACCCTTTAAGCACAGCCCTCGGCTAGCCTGAGACAGCATCTCCACGCTCTAAGTCCTCCTCTGATGCCCTCCCGGCACTGCTTCCGGCCATCCTTAACCCCGCTTCAGGGTCCACTTAATGTGGACGTGCTAGTTCGAATTAGCAAAACGCTAATTCGAACTAGTTTTTAGTTCTAGACGCGTTAGTTCGAATTAGCTTAGTTCGAATTAACTAATTCAAACTAAGTTAGTTCGAATTAACGTTGTAGTGTAGACGTACCCAGAATGATTAAAGTTCTAGAGAACATGACCTATGAGGGAAGGCTGGAGGAATTGGGTTTGTTTAGTTTAGAAAAGAGAAGACTGAGGGGGGACATGATAGCAGTTTTCAGGTATCTAAAAGGGTGTCATAAGGAGGAGGGAGAAAACTTGTTCATCTTGGCCTCTGAGGCTAGAACAAGAAGCAATGGGCTTAAACTGCAGCAAGGGAGGTTTAGGTTGGACATTAGGAAAAAGTTCCTAACTGTCAGGGTGGTTAAACACTGGAATAAATTGCCCAGGGGGGCTGTGGAATCTCCATCTGTGGAGATATTTAAGAGTAGGTTAGATGGACCTGTCAGGGATGATCTATAAGGTGCTTGGTCCTGCTGTGAGGGCAGGGGACTGGACTCAATGACCTTGCAAGGTCCCTTCGAGTTCTCGTGTTCTAAGATTCTATGGATGACTTCTTTGATGTTTAGTGCATTACATCATCACTAGCTGCACAACCATCTGGGTCTAGGCAAAAACTTCATACCTAACCAAATCTATTTCTCTGTATGTTGGGGACACCCAATCTCTGTGCTTTCTCTCTGGTCTTCAGGATGTAGAAATGTTATGACATGTTGGTCTCTGTTCCTATGGCAATGCAAAATGTGCTCAGGTACCTTCACTCCTCAGCCCTCCTGTCACTGCCTTCAAGCTCAGTTTTAGTACAGCTGTTGTGTGTTTGTCCCTAATCCTGTGCAAAGTGGGACAAGTGAGGTGTCTAATGAAAGCTTATGCTATGCTGATTCTGTTTGCTACTCATATACATGTATGATTTCTGTATGTGAAGTTTTGGATATGGGCTCTGTACTTATATTTTAAACATTTTGTCTCTGGGAGATAGCAGCCGGTGTTGCCCACCTATTGTGAGGGGTGGCAACTCAGTGAATAGCTGTGCTGCATGGACAATGGGCCTTAAGTGTTGCCAATTGACACCTGAGGAATTCTGCTGGGAACCTGCAAACCAAGAGGTACCCCATGGCTGTTTGCATAAAAAGGACACGGACAGGTGAGTTGATCATGTGATCAGCTCCATTTTGGTAAGTACCATCACTCAGGAAAACAATGGATTTCCCTCTGCATGGGCAAGATTATAAAAGGATCCTGGAGATGCCTCCATCTTTGTCTTCACTCCTGCTCACCACTCCAGAAATGCCTTTTTTAGGGACAGAGAGCCAGGAAGGATCTGTTGACCCATCCTAACAAAGGCTGTACTCCAGAGACTTTTCAGATAGCAGTTTATTCCATCTCTGCTAAGAGCCTGCATCAAGAACTTGGTGACTGATGTATGTAATGTGCTTTCTCTAACAGTCTTTTCTTTCTTTTATTAATAAACCTTTAGATGTTAGATTCCAAAGGATTGGCCACAAGTGCTCTTGTGGGTAAGATTGCAGGTATAAATTGACCTGGGACTGTGGCTGGTCCTTTGGGACTGGGGCTGTCTCTACACTGGGCCACTTATTCCGGAAAATCAGCTGCTTTTCTGGAATAAGCTGCGAGCTGTCTACACTGGCCCTTGAATTTCTGGAAAAGCAACGATGCTCTACTGTACAAAATCAGCCGCTATTCCGGAAAAACTATTCTGCTCCCGCTCGGGCATAAGTCCTTATTCCGGAACACTGTTCCAGAAAAGGGCCAGTGTAGACAGCCGAGTAGTCTTTTCCAGAAAAAAGCCCCGATCGGGGAAAATGACGATCGGGGCTCTTTTCCAGAAAAGCACATCTACATTGGCCACGGACACTTTTCCGGAAAAAGGGCTTTTCCGGAAAAGCAGCCTGCCAATGTAGATGCTCCTTTTCCGGAAAAACTGAAAACGGAATAGTATTCCATTTTAAGCATTTCTGGAAATTCATGCCAGTGTAGACACAGCCTGGGAGAACCTGCTCAGAGTCAGTAAGATTGGTTTTTACAACCTCTCACCTGTGTAAGGAGTGGTGCTGGTTGTGGCACAGGTGAAGCTGGGGTGTCTAAGGGGTTTTGCTTGTGAGACTTCTTGCTGGCCAGATTGGCAGCTGAAATGCTCTGTGACTGGTTTGGTGCCTTATAGAGGAGGACCCCAGTCTTGGGTTGTAAGTAGTCCTGGTTCTAAGCAGTTTGCCCTGATTGGACCCTCACAGTGGTGCACCCAGACCCCTGTTATATTACACCCTCAGCACTCCAATGCCTTGAACAAATTTTATAACTCTTAATTCTCTACTGGCAAGTGCAACAATGAAAGAGGTAGTAGATAGGGGAGTCACAGCTATGAAGTTTGCTAGGGTAGATACAGCCACAGTCAGGCAAAGGAGAGCCCCAGAGATTGAGTGGGGCACCCTCCCCCTCTGGATTGTGAGGGTAAGTCTACACCAGAGCTACTGCTGCAACTATGCTACTGGAGTTCCTGTACAGTAGATGCTGCCTGCATCAACAGAACTGCTTTTTTCTGTTGGTGCACTAAATCCATCTCCCTGAACAGCCAATGGAAGAATTCCACTGATGTAGCTGCATCTGCACTTGGGGCCAAGTTTAGCTTAATAGTGGTGTTCAACAGTGTTCTCTCTAAACTGGGGGGCAGCAGAGCTTCACAGGTGATTAATCAGTCTCAGCCAGTCAGTCAGCTCCATGCACAGAGCCCTGAGCCTCTGACTGGGTGGGGCTGATTAATCACCTGTGAAACTGTACTGCCATGCAGCTTAGAGAGAACACTGGTGCTCAGGCGTTATGAATTTTTCATAGCCCTGAGCAATGTAGCTGGATTAATCTACATTTTAAGTGTAGACCAGGGCTGAGAATCTAAAACCTGATATTCCTCTCTTCCCTTGCCAACTAAACTCTGCAGCCACTGCTTCCAGGGTGTCCAGCTCTTCTCTTGTGACAGTGGGAATATTTGCCCCTTTCCCATCCCTGACCATCTCTTTATTTACTGTCACTGCAGGGATAGTCATACTTGGGATTCAATGAGGATTTGTGTTCACGCTGGAATAGGATTTTGTAGTTATTCAGGAGGGGTCAGGATTTACTGCCATGGCATCCAAACAGGTCTCTAGCTCTGTCAGGGATGATAACCAGAAGGCTGCTTGCATGTGTGCTTGATGATGTGGGCCCAATGACCACCGCAGACCCCAAGAGGGCCCCCAAAGACCACAAATCAGATAAGGATCGAAGGTGCCAGGCCAGGTTTATTGTAAAGCCAAGTACAGTAGTAGTCATCAGTAGACTCTACTGAACCACCACACATATGTACTCACACAATGGCCTCAGCTCAAACAGTGGGAAACTCCCACTGCCCCCCACCTGGACAAAGACTGTCCCCCAAGACACCACTTTATATACAGGCACAAACAAGTTACACATCACTCCTGACATGTCAGGTTGCCACCCTCCGATGCTACTTAAATACCACCCATCACCCTGTACCTTGTGGTTTGACTAGATCAGGGCTACTCAACATGCGGTATGAGGCCGGCAGCCCGTTTGTTTGCAGCCTGCGGTGCAGTTTGGATTTACGTGGGGCTCAACACGTGGCCCGTGGGTGGGAGCCAAAACAAAAAAGTAGCCAATATAATGGTCTTCTGTTGATGTGTTTTAGTAGTTAGATTCCTCGACTGTCATTGCTCACTAAAAGTGCTGTCGTATGGGTGGAAATCGGGTAAATGTTGCATTTTATTAATATCAGCAGAACTGACTTGAATGGGGCCAGTGTGTTGTGTAGTCTTGCCTTCACCTTTGTATTCATGCCCGTCAGTGTGAGAGAAGCTATTTCCATGTACATGCAACCACACTTAAGTTGTGGCCCTCGGCATGTGCTGTGAGTATCATTGTGGCCCCCGGGGCTTGCAAAGTTGAGTAGCCCTGGACTAGATCACCTCTAGCCATCATGCTGTCATTTTAGGCCCTTTCCTGAACCTGGGTCTGTATCTGTGAGGAGTGGGTACCAAGGTCTTTTTTAATGAGCTGGTGGTACCATGTGATTTCCACTTATGACCAGTACCAATGACTGTTTTACAGTTGGTACCTAGCACCAATTACTGGTGTACACCTGGGCCTATTACCAATTCATGTTTTGCACTCTCAGCCCTGTTTGTGCCAAGTTCTGTGAGCAGGGGCCTGCCTCTTGCTCACAGCTTAGCTTTGCTTTTTAGCCATATTTTGTCCAGTTAGCTAGGCCTCAAACCAGGCCTATGCTGCACGGGCTTTTGTTTTAGGCCTTCTTCTTACTCTGAATATTCAGCTGAAATCTGTTATTACTTGCGTGTGCAGGACCCACTTTCAAATCAGATGAAACAATCATTAACACTGATTGTTAATAGTCTATAAGTAACGGATGGAAGATGCACCCATAAGCAGCCTGTTCATCTCACAGATCCATGTCATTAACGGTGTTCCTGGCCGGATGCTTCGCTACGCTGCAGTGTGTGGTCTTGGATTCTCTGGGGTTTTCTGTGTTTCTCCTCCAGTACCCAGTTGGGAAGGGTGTGAAGTAGGTGAGGGGAGAACGAATGACAGGGCTGATGAATGTAGCTCTCTTGTTTTATAAGTTAGTTCATGGCTGTGAAGTCTGGATGTTGATTTTATGTGATGCAGTGGGGGTCAGGAAGGCACATTGCTGGTGGTAGTTGCCATTGTACCTGAAGATTAGTTTGGTGATCACACTAGTTTTTGCAGCGTGAGGTAGCTAAAGGGGAAACTTGCCTGCCTGGAGGTTTTCGACTTCAAAGTTAAGCCTACACCACAAAGAGAAAATATGTTCATTCTTGGGGCTCTGAGATAAAAAGTATGGTAAATTCTGTCCCCATGAATGGGCAAGGTATCTCCTAGACTCCTTTCCACCTCTCATGAGTCACCTGCCAGCTTTGGCATGGAGCTATTATGTGCCCACTCCCCTAGCCTGCCATCCCAAGGTAAAACATAGCAAGCCAGGGCAGGAAGGGGAAACCTTGATCCTTTGACTTGCTGTAGGCAAGAGTCCTTCCCTGGTGCCACCTCCCAGGACTAGAGGTCTTTCCTCTTCCTATTCAATGTAATCTTTGCAGTCCTTAAGGAGCCGACCACTTCAGAATGAGCTCTTGTCCTAAGAATTAACCAGTGAAAGCTTTTGAAAGAGGTAAGTCTTAAAGGGAAGAACTCTGTTATACCAAGGCTCAAATCTCTCTGGCTGTAAAGCTACGTCTACACTACAGGGTTTTTGCACAATTTTGCGCAAAAACCCACAGAGTGTCCACACCTCAAGCGCGTTTTTGTGCAAGAAAATTTACAGTAGAATGGCAGAACAGAGGGCTTTCTGCAGTATAGGTATACCTCTTTCTACGAGGAATAACTCCTTTTTGTGCAAGAGTTCTTGTGCAAAAACGCAGGGCTTTCTTGCGCAAAAAGAGCCTATCCGAAAAAGCACATGTGCTCTGATGGCCATTCTGTGAATGGCCATCAGAGCTTTCTTGTGCAAGAGCATCCATGCAGCGTGGATGCTCTTGTGCAAAAGCACATCACTTTTGCAATGCGCTTTTGAGGTATGGACATACTTTTGCGCAAGAAGTTTTTCTAGAAGCTCTCTTCTGCAAAAAACTTCTTGCGCAAAAAGCCTGCAGTGTAGACTTAGCCTAAGAATCCAGGAGAATTTTGCATACAAAATGGACCTGGCAGGTAGGTGCTTCAGGTATAAGTACCAACTTCCTCTCTAGCTGGGGGGGTGCGGGAGGTGCTCAACACCCCCCTACCCTAGGCCATGCCTCCATTCCATCCTTCCCCCCAAGCCCTGCACCTGCCCCACCCCTGCCCCTTCCTGCAAGAGCCCGCCCCTGCCCTGCCTCTTCCCCACCTCCTCCCCCAAGTGCACCCCATCCCTGCTTCACCCACTCCATCCTGGAGCTTCCTGAATGCCACAAATCAGCTGTTTGTGGTGCCCTGGAAGCGCTGGAGGGCAGGGAAGGAGTTGGTCTGCAGGACCACCAGCAAGCAATATGTGCAGGAGAAGGGGGAGGGTCAGTTAGGCTTCCAGTGCATGCTCAGTACCCAGTAACTTTTCCTTGTGGCTGCTCCAGACCTGGAACACCCACAGAGTTTGTGCCTCTGGCTTCGGGGGTGTTTCCTGCTTATATGTGCATGCCTTTCTGAAATAGAAGCCATGTCAAATGACTGCTTGGATTTAGGGCTGCCTTTGTCTGATAGGTTTTGTCAAAATGCAGGTTTTAGTGAGCTTGTTCAGCCAGTTGCAAGTTGTAGGAGTGTCAGCATCTGTTGCTTGCTACCTGCTCCTCCTGTGGTTTTTGTTTCATGGTTCTGCTACATCCCTGGGGTCCATCATGCTTGGCAAATACAGGTTGAACCTCCCTAGTCTGGCACCCTCGGGATTGGAGTAGTCCCAAACAAGGGAATTTGCCAGACCAGGGGAGGTCAGGAGTCAAGGCTCTCCTGGGGCTCCCCACCTGGCTGCTGCCCCGGGAGAACCTGGAGGCCTGACCTCCTCTGGCTCGCTTACCTGGCTGTGCTCCTGAGGTTCCCTGGTCCTGACCCCGCACACGGCAGCAGCTGCTCCTGGGGTTCCCTGTCCCTGCACATGGTGGCAACTACTCCCACGAAAGAACTAGAGGTGTGCCAGTGTATAATGTGTTGCTGGGCAAGGTTTTGAGTCCATGAGTAACTATCAAGCTAGGCTAGGGTTTTATGTCCTCTTGGGAAAGCTTTGTAGTTTGCAATTTTTTTTTCTTTTGCTGTGAAATTTATGAAATAGAATCATAGAATACTAGAACTGGATGTCAAGAATCAGAGGGGTAGCCGTGTTAGTCTGAATCTGCAAAAGCGGCGAGGAGTCCTGTGGCACCTTATAGACTAACTGAAGTGTTGGAGCATAAGCTTTCATGTGCAAAGACCCATTTCGTCAGATGCAAGTAGTGGAAATTTCCAGAGGCAGGTATAAATATGCAGGCCAGAATAGGCTGGAGATGACGAGGTGGATCCAATCAGGGAGGATGAGGCCCACTTTGGCCCAACCCCCTAACACAGTGGTTCTCAAACTTTTTGGCCTGTGGCCCACCTGGCTCATTGCAAACCTTTCTGTGGACTACCAGTTGCTAATGGAAACGCACCATTAATTATATAATTACACCCAAGCCATTTTGCTAGTGCTGCAGCTAGGGAGAACAGTTTAATTTAACCAGCAAGGGTATGTCTACACTACCCCGCTAGTTCGAACTAGCGGGGGTAATGTAGTCATCCGCAGTTGCAAATGAAGCCCGAGATTTGAATTTCCCGGGCTTCATTTGCATGATGCCGGCCGGCGCCATTTTTAAATGCCAGCTGGTTCGAACCCCGTGCCACGCGGCTACACGCAGCACGGACTAGCTAGTTCAGATTAGGAAGCCTAATCCGAACTAGCTAGTCCGTGCCGCGTGTAGCCGCGCGGCACGGGGTTCGAACTAGCCGGCATTTAAAAATGGCGCCGGCCGGCATCATGCAAATGAAGCCCGGGAAATTCAAATCTCGGGCTTCATTTGCAACTGCGGATGACTACATTACCCCCGCTAGTTCGGACATACCCTAAGAAAGGAAATATTAATTGAAATTATTAAACAAACTAAGCACTTTAACTTTCTCATGTTAGTTTATCAAACTTCATTTTAAATAAAGTAAAATATTAATTTATGTCCAACACAAAAGGTTCCCATGTTTTCTTTCTTTATGGCAGGGGTGTGGAAACTTTTTTGGCTCAGGGTTACTGAGCCACAGAAAAATCAGTTGGGGACCAACTGTCCTTGAACCCCTGGTTTATCAGGCCCAGACATATTGTGCAACTGTATACCCTGATGATGACAAAATTCACCATGTCACAGCACTAAAAGTGCTTTGCAGCGTCTCCTCCAATTTGAGGCAAAATTTAGTTTTAATTACTTCCCTGATTTCACAAGTGGCATACCTCTTCTACAAATAGTCCTATAAAGAGACCTGTATTTAATGTCTCCTCTAAAGGGTTATCCTTCCCAGTAATCCTTCTTTACTTGATTGTGGTAACTTTGAGGGAGGAGGTTCTGCAGTTATAGGAGTGCACAAGCCTGGAGCATTCTGTGTAACAGTCACTTAAAATGGGGAGGCTACATAATTGGGGGGGGGGGCAAGAATGGGTGGAATTACACATTTTAATATACAGCAACATTCATCTGCAACACTAATGTGCTACCTACAACAATGGAAGGGGTTTTTCTCTGTGAGGTGGTAGCTTAGGTCAAGGGAAGAATTCTTCCATCAACCTAGCTGTCAACAAAGGAGAGTATGGTGAGCTAGCTATCATAGAATCCTAGGGCTGGAAGAGACCTCAGGAGGCATCAAGTCCAGCCCCCTGCCCAAGGCAGGACCAACCCCAACTAAATCAACCCAGCCAGGGCTTTGTCAAGCCGAGACTTAAACACCTCTAGGGATGGAGACTCCACTACTTCCCTAGGGAACCCATCCCAGTGCTTCACCACCCTCCTAGGGAAACAGTTTTTCCTAATATCCAACTGTAGCCCAGTGGGGTGCAACACGGGGGGGGTGTCCCCCTTGGGGTCAGTGAGTGGCCACTCCAACCCACTACACCACACCCTGTCTATAGTTACCCAGGCTTTACACGCTCACCCTTGCTCTGGGCAGGTCAACAGTATTCCCAGGCTCATCCTCTGGCCCAGCCCCATGTCCAGGAGGGGTGACAGGCAACTGGACAGTACCGGGATGCAGTTATGAGTCGCAGCCCTAGTGCAGGGCAGGGCTGCAGCCAAGCAGTTTATATGCCCAAGCCCTGAGTCAAGGTGGGGCAGCCACAATGCAGACTAAGTCTGAGCCCTAGTTCAGGGCGGGGCTGCAGCAACAAAACAGTTTATAGCCCAGCCCTAGTGCAGGGCGGGGCTGCAGTCAAACAAACCAGTTCTCAACGGGTGGGTTCAGGCACCTTGCCTGTGGTAGCAGAGAGGAGGGGCAGACTGCTACCCGATTGGTGGGTGGCAGGGGGGACATGAGCCCTCCCTGCACCACCACATCCCAGCCCAGGGCCCTAACAGCAGCCAAGCAGTCGGCTGCTGGGTCAGCAGGGATCCAGGTCCAAAACACGTTGACCTTCTGTTGCTGGGCCAGTGAGGGTCCGTACTGCAGCCCACTGACCCTCTGCCAAACCAAGGTCGGCTATCCCTGGGCCGGTTCCATGTCTCCCCCCCTCGGGTTGTACCTGGATCCAGAGCAGGTCCTCTGGGCAGCGAGGGTTGGAGTCCTCCCACCAGATGAGCAGACTCTCCAGGTAGTCCTCCAGCAATGGGCCTGGCAGCCCAGGCCAGTCAGTTTCCCCAGGGGCTGGCTCCTCACTTGGTTGGACTGGGGAGGCTTCTTTGCTGGCTGGCTCCTGACTGGCCTTTTGGGCAGGCCTTTGATATCCCTGGCCCTGCCCCCTGGCTTCCTCCCAGGTGAGTTGTTAGGGTCAGGTGCTGCCCACCAAGGCTCAGGGAGGGGCGTGTCCCCCTCAGGGGTCAGTGGGTGGCCACTCCAACCCACTACACCAACCTAGACCTCCCTCACTGCAACTTGAGACCATTTCTCCTCCTCCTGCCACCACTGAGAACAGCCTCTCTCCATCTTCTTTGGAACCTCCCTTCAGGAAGTTCAGCTAGGTTGCACAGGACATGACATTTTCACAGCTTTGTACAATGTAATTAGGTTGATGTACATTTTAGGTGTGAAACATGCCTCTGTTTCAAAGCTATTGAGAACCATGGTGTAGTTTGCCATGAATTCACTGAGACACAGTGAAAGTCCTAAATAATCAATGAGCTCCATTTTTATTGTGGTACGCTGAGGCCTGGTCTACACTTAGAAATAAGATCAGCATAACTTCCTCATCCATGGCTGTGAACACTTTTGTGCCATGAATGCTGTAGTTAAGTTGATCTAATCCCTGGTGCAAACAAAGCTACCTGCTCTGTCTTGGAGGGTTTGATTAACTAGGTAGATGGAAAAGCCTCTTTCATCAGCATAAGAAGCATCTACACTACGGTGCTACTGCATGATAGTCCAAGAGAGGGTTAATGATAGAAGCCATTGTTGTCTGTGAATTAGGTAGCCGCTTGAAATGTACGTTTCAATTTTGATTGCACTTTCTCAATTGCATTTAACAGTGTCCCTGCTGGTTCTTCATTCAGCATCTGTGCAGCCACGTTCTATTGATGGCCTGTTGTGATTTCAATGGAACATCATGGGATGTACCTGGCACGTCAGGCAGCACTGGATGGAGGTGCCTTTAGCCCAATGTACCTGGAATGGTAAGCGGCAACAAAGTGGTTAACCTGCATTCTAACGCTCGTAGTTTCAACACCTAGCAAGGTGCTCCTGTTTTGCTGCAGCTTTATGCTGACCTGGAGTCCCTTTGTTTTCCTGGTATTGTCAAAACATAGGCTGTGTCTACACTACAAAGAAAAGTTGGAAAAAGATACTCAATTTGCATATCTTTTTCTGCTTTTCTTCCGAAAGAGGCTTTTCTGACATTTGGCCCATCTACACGGGGCCAAATGTTGGGGGGAAAACCCTCTTTCAGAACATCCCATCTTTCTCGTAGAAAGAGGTTTACAGGGATGCCAAAAAAACCATGTCCACTTTTCCAAAAAATTTTTCGGAAAAGCAGATGTGTTCCTTTGACATGGCAGAGCTTTTCCGGGATACCTCTGGTACCCTGGAAAAGTTCTGTAGTGTAGACATAGCCATACTAGCCTTATAGAACCCCTGCATCCTTCACCCTCTTGGGGCAGAAAAACACATGTGCAGCTTTCTATGCAGCAGGTATCTGGCATGGTTTGTTATCTTTTGGGCAGGGGGACAAGGTGCTGCAGGAATCCTCAAACATTTTCACTTTTCCTTGTTTCACATTTTGAGGGCAGAAGCCAGGGGTCCCTAGCTGCTGAGCTTGTTTTGCCCTCATGCTCCATGTCCAGGCATCCCAGCACTAGATACCAAACCAAAAGAAACTTGGGTATGTCTACACTACAGCACTAATTCGAACTAACTTAATTCGAATTCGGTAATTCAAACTAAGCTAATTCGAACTAGTGCATCTAGACTTAAAAACTAGTTCGAATTAGCATTTTGCTCATTCGAACTAGCATGTCCACACTGAGTGGACCCTGAACCGAGGTTAAGGATGGCCGGAAGCAGTGCCGGCAGGGCATCAGATGAGGACTTAGAGCGTGGAGATGCTGTCTCAGGCTAGCCGAGGGCTGCGCTTAAAGAGACCCGACCCCCACCCCGGACAGACAGTTCTCAGGGGTGCCCCGCTTGCAAAGCAGTCCTGGCTTGGAGTGCCCTGAGTGCCCACACTGGGCACATCACAGCACTCGGCCATCAGACCAGCTGCATTTGCCACAGGCTGACATCCGGAGGGGGGGGTCAATCAAGGGGCTTCAGGAGAGCTTCCACCCTGAGGAGCCCGCAGAGCCAGCCCAGTCCTCCCCATCGGGGGCTTGTACCCCATTCCTCCCTCACCTCCTTCCACTTACCCCTCCCTAGCCCCCCTTCCTGATGTACAAAATAAAGGACACGTGTGGTCAAAAATAGAAACTCTCTTTATTGAACAAAACTCAGGGAGACTTGGAAAAGGAGGTGGGAGAGGGGAAGAGAGAGGGTGGGAGAGGGGAGGGCAACTAAAATGATCAGGGGTTTGGAACAGGTCCCATATGAAGAGAGGCTAAAGAGACTGGGACTTCTCAGCTTAGAAAAGAGGAGACTGAGGGGGGATATGACAGAGGTCTATAAAAGCATGAGTGGTGTGGAGAGGGTGCATAAAGAAAAGTTCTTCATTAGTTCCCATAATAGAAGGACTAGAGGACACCAAAGGAAAGGAATGGGTAGCAGGCTTCAAACTAATAACAGAAAGTTCTTCTTCACAAAGCAAATAGTCAACCTGTGGAACTCCTTGCTGCAGGAGGCTGTGAAGGCTAGAACTGGAACAGAGTTTAAAGGGACGTGAGATCAAGTCATGGAGGTTGGGTCCATGGAGTGCTATTAGCCAGGGGGTAGAAATGGTGTCCCTGGACTCTGTTTGTGGAAGGCTGGAGATGGATGGCACGAGACAAATGGCTTGGTCATTGTTTCGGTCCATCCCCTCCAGGGTCCCTAGGGTTGGCCGCTGTCGGCAGACAGGCTACTGGGCTAGATGGACCTTTGGTCTGACCCAGGACGGCCATTGTAAGCTCAGGGTCAGGGGTCTCACTGGACCACCCTGATTTTCATGCAAACCTGCTCCTGGGTGGCCAGGCTGGCAGCTCTCCTGCCCTAGACGGCCACTTTCCTGTGCCTAGTGCGGAGGTCGTGGACGAGGTCCACGATGTCTGCACTAGACCGGGTGGGCGTCCGCCTCTTGCGGACCCAGGCAGGCTCCTGGGAGCCGCCAGCCTGGTCCCGGGAAGAGGGGGAGGGCTGGGTGGCAGCGGGTGGCTGGCTCGATCCGTGCCAGGTGCAGGGTCTGCTGGCTGGGTGCTGGCAGGCTTGCACCTGGCACCGTAGCCAGACCGTGCCCCTTTAAGGGCTCCAGGGCCGGGAGGGGGGCAGAAGAGTTTCCCTGGTGTTGGCCAGAGTGGCCACCAGGGAAAGCTGGGGAGGGCTAGCCTCCCACTAGTTCGAATTAAGTGGCTACACAGCCCTTAATTCGAACTAGTTAATTCGAACTAGGCTTAGTCCTCGTAGAATGAGGTTTACCTAGTTCGAATTAAGCGCTCCGCTAGTTTGAATTAAGTTCCAACTAGCAGTTTGCATGTGTAGCGCCTATTAAAGTTAATTCGAACTAACAGCTGTTAGTTCGAATTAACTTTGTAGTGTAGACATACCCTCATTTAGCTCCAATTTAACCCTAAATGTCTTCTAACAGCCCAGAACACTGAGAGCCTCGACTAGTGGTTGTAAACAAACTTTCTGGGACCGTGAGAAACTTGGCCACACCCATAAGTGGACATCCGGCTAACTACAATCATGATGAACCACGGATGTCATACCAGAGAATGCCAGACTAGAGAGGTTCAACCTGTACCAGGAAAAGTGCAGTTTTGCTGATCTAATCTGTGTCCACACACTAGGGGCTCGTCTACACTGGCCCCTTTTCTGAAAGGGGCATGTTAATTTCACAGGTCGTAATAGGGAAATCCGCGGGGGATTTAAATATCCCCCGCGGCATTTAAATAAAAATGTCCGCCACTTTTTTCCGGCTTTTAGAAAAGCCGGAAAAGAGCGTCTACACTGGCCCCGATCCTCCGGAAAAAAGCCCTTTTCCGGAGGATCTTATTCCTACTTTGAAGAGGCATGCCAAGCCGGAAAAAAAGCGGTGGCCATGTTTATTCAAATCCCTCGGGGGATATTTAAATCCCCCGCGGATTTCCCTATTCTGACTTGCCTGCTTTGCATGCCTCTTCCGGAGAAGGGGCCAGTCTAGACGTACCCTAGGAGCTTTTTGCTAGTACAGTATACCGATATAGCTATAAGCAGGGCTCGACAAATAATACAATCTACTCGCCCGTGGCAAGTAGATTGTAACTCGGAAGAGCTGGGTTCGGGCGATCTGTGCAAGCGCAGATCGCCGGACAGTGCGGCTGGCGAGCGGGGCTCGCCGCGGTTCGGCAAGCCCTGGCTATAAGAACATGAGAACAGCCACACTGGGTCAGACCAAAGGTCCATCTAGCCCATTATCTTGTCTGCCGACAGTGGCCAATGCCAGACGCCCCACAGGGAGTGAACGGAACAGGTAATCATCAAGTGATCCCTCCCCTGTCACCCATTTCCAGTCTCTGACAAAGAGAAGTCAGGGACACCATTGCTACCCATCCTGGCTAATAGCCATTGATGGACCTAACCTCCATAACTTTTATCTAGTTCTTTTTTGAACGCTTTTAAAGTCCTGGTCTTCACAACATCCTCTGGCAAGGAGTTCCGCTGGTTGACTGTGCACTGTGTGAAGAAAAACTTCCTTTTGTTTGTTTTAAACCTGCTGCCTATTCATTAAATTTGGTGACCCCTAGTTCCTATGTTATGGGAACAAGTAAATAACTTTTCCTTATTAACTTTCTCCATACCTGTCATGATTTTATAGACCTCTATCATATCCCCCTTAAGGTATGTCTACACTACAGAGTTTTGTCAGAAAAACAGCCGTTTTTCTGAAAAAACCTGCGTTACGTCAACACTGCAATTGCGTTCTTCCGAAAGTAAACTGAAAGAACAGAGGGGTTTTTCCGGTATTGGTAATCCTCTTTCTACAAGGAAGAAGCCTTTTTCGAAATAGCTCTTTCAGAAAAAGGTGTGTGTGGACGGGGAAGAGGGAGTTCTTTCGCAAGAAGAGGAAAAAGCACAGGTGCCCTGGTGGCCACTCCGTCCATAGTAATCACAGCTTACATGCAAGCAAGTGTCCATTCAGTGTGGATGTTATCTTTTGAAAAAGCAGATGGCTTTTTCAATGTGCTTTTGTGTGTGGATGCTCTCTTTCAGAAGTTTTTTCAGAAGATCTCTTCCAAAAAAAGGTTCTTCCAAAAGAAGCCTGCAGTCTAGACATAGCCTCAGTGTCCTCTTTTCTAAGCTGAAAAGTCCAAGTCTTTTTAATCTCTCTTCATATGGCAGCCTTTCCAAACCCCTCATCATTTTTGTTGCCCTTTGCTCAACCTTTTCCAATGCCAAGATATCTTTTTTGAGATGAGGCGACCACATCTGTATGTAGTCTGCAAGATGTGGGCGTACCATGGTTTTATAGCGAGGCAATAAGATATTCTCTGTCTTATTCACTATCCCTTTTTTAATGACTCCTAACATCCTGTTTGCTTTTTTGACTGCCCCTGCACATTGAGTGGATGTTTTCAGAGAACTACCCACAATGACTCCAAGATCTCTCTCTTGAGTAGTTGTAGCCAAATTAGTCCCCATCATATTGTATGAATAGTTGGGATTATGTTTTCCAATGTGCATTACTTTACATTTATCAACATTAAATTTCATTTGCCATTTTGTTGCCCAATCACCTAGCTTGGTGAGATCCTTTTGAAGCTAAAGGTGCTAAATCCTGCTGGAAAGGGATAACAAGTGGAGTTCCTCAAGGGTCTGTTTTGGGACCCGTACTGTTCAATATCTTCATCAATGATGTAGATATTGGGATAGAGAGTACGCTTATTAAGTTTGCAGATGATACCAAACTGGGTGGGGTTGCGACTTCTTTGGAGGATAGGGACATAATTCAAAATGACCTTAGCAAGTTAGAGAAATGGTCAGAGGTAAACAGGATGAGGTTTAATAAAGAGAAATGCAAAGTGCTCCACTTAGGAAGGAACAATCAGTTCCATACATACAAGATGGGAAGCGACTGTCTAGGAAGGAGCATGGCGGAAAGGGATCTAGGGGTCATAGTGGACCACAAGTTGAATATGAGTCAACAGTGTGATGCTGTTGCAAAAAAAGCAAATATGATTCTAGGTTGTATCAACAGGTGTGTTGTAAGCAAAACTCGTGAAGTCATTCTGCCGCTCTACTCTGCACTAGTTAGGCCTCAGCTGGAGTACTGTGTCCAGTTCTGGGCGCCACATTTCAAGAAAGATGTGGAGAAATTGGAAAGGGTACAGAGAAGAGCGACAAGAATGATTAAAGGCCTAGAGAACATGACCTATGAAGCCAGGCTTCATGAACTGGGCTTGTTTAGTTTGGAAAAAAGAAGATTAAGGGGGGGACATGATAGCAGTTTTCAAATATCTAAAAGGGTGTCACAAGGAGGAAGGAGAAAATTTGTTCCTCTTGGTTTCTGAGGACAGGACATGGAGTAATGGGCTTAAAGTGCAGCAGGGGAGGTTTAGATTGGACATTAGGAAAAAATTCCTAACTGTCAGGGTGGTCAAATATTGGAATAAATTGCCAAGGGAGGTGGTGGAATCTCCCTCTCTGGAGATATTTAAGAACAGGTTAGATAGGCATCTGTCAGGGATGGTGTAGGTGGAGCTTGGCCCTGCCTTGAGGGCGGGGGGCTGGACTCGATGACCTCTCGAGGTCCCTTCCAGTCCTATGATTCTATGATAGTTTACATGACTAGATGATAAATGTTGGTATTTGGTGCCTGGGTGTTGCTTGTCTCTTCCATTTAATCAAGAATTCCAGAAACAAGCCATGAAAACCAGACAAATTGGATGTGTGCTGCAACTCTCCAGTATGGCTAATTGCAGCATACAGAGCTTTTAAAGTGCTTGTCACTATCAAATAGTGGAGACCCTGGTCTCCTAGGGCTTTCATGCAGCTTTGCCAGACAGAAATGCCATATGGGGAGGGGAGAAGAAATGAATAATTCCTATTTTGCTCAAGCTTGTGGGTTTTTTTTCCTTGTCCTCCACCCCTCCACGGGCCCTGGGGCAAGGTGTGGGGGGCCAGCTATGTAGCCCCAGAAGGCTGAAGAGGCAGGGGCGGGACAGTCAGCCCTCAGAGCCATGCTGAGTGGCGTTCTGTCGGCAATTCAAAGGGGGCTGCTGAAGTAGCAGAAGTGGCAGCTAGGTGCCCCGGGCCTTGGGGCAGCTGCCCCCTTTGAAACACACATACACACCTCCACGCACCCCATTGGCTGGCCTGCATTCACCTGTCTCTGAGAACAGTGTTAAACTTCTGCACAGTACAGGCTGGATTCACCAGTACGCTCTGGCTGCCTTGTGTTGCTGAAACAGCACAGAACAGCCAGGATGTACCAGTGAATGTAGCCTTGGGTATTTAAATTGAAATAAAAAGTATGTGTACACATGGCACTGGATTGGATGAACATGGATATTGAACATGTCTTGAAAATTTGACCAAACATCTACTCACTGTCAGATCAACCTATGAGCCACATGTAAAAAATGAATCTTGTACTCTTTTTGCATTGGCTTACTTTTGGAAGGCTTTCTATACAGGCAGAAAGACTAGACGCTCAGCTGCTCAGTGAAAGCCAGCATAGCATAGAAATGAATGGTACAGGCCCACCGCCCTTGCCAGGGAACCCTTACCATTCATCACTAGCTAGGGGTAGAGTGGATTTTTTTTTCAAACCTCGAGATTGTGGAAAAAATGTTTTTGAAAGATGTTGTCAAAGTTTGACCCAGCTGGATGAGGTGGGTCGTACTGTGGTAAGGGGAAGCACAAGTAACAAAAAACATGAACTGGTAACTAGGGGTATGTCTAGACTGCATCCCTCTGTCGGCAGAGGGGTGCAGATTAGGCAGGTCGACATTGCAAATGAAGCAGGGATTTAAATATACCGTGCCTAATTTGCATAAAAATGGCCACCGCATTTTGCTAACTCAGCACTTTGTCAGCAAAAAGCAGCAGTCTAGAGAGGGATCTGTCAAGAAAGAAAGCCTTTTTCAGCAGATCCCTTATGCCTCCTGCAGTTGACCTGCCTAATCTGCATCCCTCTGCTGACAGAGGGATGCAGTCTAGACATACCCATAGCTTACTAAGCTTAAAAAGAGAACACCACACCCTTTGCTGCTAGCAGAATATTGCTACGTTCAATGCTCATTTCCTTGGAGAAAGCCATTTAAATGAGACAGGACAGCTGGGCTGGGAGTGGGAGAGAAGCTTGTAATGCTGAGAGACCTAGTGGAAGCAGGTTTTCAAGTCCGTTCTGGATGGCATATGAGCATGGAGGGAACTGTATGAAGCAAGATGCAGACCAATGAGAAGGAGACTATTTTGGAGTATTCTGTAGAGTTGTCAGTGCATTGGAACCTTCAGACTTTGTCAACCCCTGATCCTTCTTTTCCTTTAGAATTCCAAGGGCTGGTCTATACTCCATTCCTGTACTGCTTTAACTATACTGATGTGAAACATATTGTTAAATTGGTACAGCTCTCTGTGGAAAGGTACTTATAGTAATAAGCTTTACTGATAGAGGGTGACTTCATACCAATATAACTCTCTAGGGCTGTGTCTAGACTGGCAAGTTTTTCCGCAAAATCATCTGCTTTTGTGGAAAAACTTGCCAGCTGTCTACACTGGCCGCTTGAATTTCCGGAAAAGCACTGACGATCTCATGTAAGATTGTCAGTGCTTTTCCGGAAATACTGTGCTGCTCCCGTTTGGGCAAAAGTCTTTTTCCGAAAGACTTTTGTGCAAAAGGGCCAGTGTAGACAGCATAGTTCTGTTTTCCACAAAAAAGCCCCGATTGCGAAAATGGCGATCGGGACTTTTTTGCGGAAAAGCGCGTCTAGATTGGCCACGGATGCTTTTCCGCAAAAAGTGCTTTTGCAGAAAAGCATCCTGCCAATCTAGATGCACTTTTCCGAAAATGCTTTTAATGGAAAAACTTTTCCGTTAAAAGCATTTTCGGAAAATCATGCCAGTGTAGACGTAGCCTATGTGTGTATGTCAGGGTTGTATTGAATTAGCAATATCAGTATAACACAGCATTATATTGGTACAAAAACAGTGTGCAACAGGCCTGAGTCAGAGATGGTTAAAAGCATGAACACGCTCTGGCAGATATTATCTATCCAAAAGAACACAGCGAGTGCTTCTATGGCCTCCAAGCTCCCTGCTTAATTCTGTTCTCACCTCTCATGTTGCTTACAGCTGATTTTTGGAGGCCAGTCCTTACTCAATGACTTGAATATGAACTCTCCCTGGGTAAGAGCATCATGTTGAAGATTAGGGAAGTCAATGTGTAGTCGACTATACAATTAACCAGTAAGAATCTTGTTGACTACATTGCATTCCCCCACCCCTTGTTGCCTCTGATACAGAGGCAGCAAGGGGGGAATCAGGAGCCAGTGCCACCTGCGCCTGCCACCTGCGCCCGCCCCCCCCCCCCCGGCGCGTGCTGCTGCTTCTATCAGAGGCAGCAGCAGGGGAGGGGGGACAGGGGAGGCTGCTGCAAAGCAGCCTCTGTCTGTGGGGAGCTTGGAGCAGGGGATGGGTGCAGACAGGGGCTGCTGTTACCTCATGCTGTTGCCTCTGCATCAGAGGCAGCAGTACAGGGTGGCAGGCAGCCAGTCTGCATGGGGCACTGGTTTTTAAATCGTCTCCCTTCATGGACTGGCTCCCCCTGCTGCCCTGTGCCGCTACCTCTGATAGAGAGGCAGCAGCGCAGGATGGCAGGGGGCTCACTGGGAGCGCACTAGTTGCCAGCCCCACCCCTGGGGCCTGTCAAATAGTTGTGTAACTGCTAAGATTTCATGTGGTTACATGACTATTCAATTACCCAATGTCTAACATCCCTATTGAAAATAGTGGTTTTATTCCAGAGCTGAGTCAAAAGTTAATTGGAATTAATTCTTGAGGTTCACCAGAGGAAGAATGAGGCTGGCTGGAAGGGGTTGATGCAGGCTGTAGGGAGCCTGTGCAGAGCCCTGGCCAATGAAGGAGAAGTTTGTTACTAGACCATCAGGGTGTGGCTTGCTGCGGCAGCCCTGCATATAAGGAGCTGCCCAGCAGAGAGAGTCAGTTAGGCCCTGACCAGGAAAGGCACAAGGCCTGGTTCCTGGAGAAGCACTTTCCATAGACCAGTGCTGGGTAGGCTCAGGGGGGCTAGAGAGGGAGGCTGCTGCCTGATACCTGCCAGGCTGCTGGCTTTGCTACAAGGACCAGGAGGGTGCAAAGGGTCACAGGAGAAGTGGCCCAGGGAACAAGAGCCAGTGAAGGGGAGTAGATGAAGGCAGGACAAGGCTGCTGTCAGAGGATCCCTGGGTTGGGACCCAGAGCAGTGGGCAGGCCTGGCCCCCCCCCTTCCCCCTTGCATCACACCTTGCCACCAAGGCATGGCCCATACAGACTGTGTGGCTTGCCCCTGGGACAGACGGGCTAGGCTTGTAAGCCACAGTTGGCCACAGTGGCAGTACAGAGTAAGGACTGCTGATACAACACCCCCAGAAGGGGAACAAGAGATCATTGGAGTGGGGCGCAATGAGGGTCTAGAACAGGAGTGAGGACGGGGGAGACACCAGCCAGGAGGCAGTGCCCTGCTAAGAGAGGACTAATTCTTTGGCCCGCCCCATGACAGAGAAGAAAGGAGGATAATCTACAAACTAATTAACCAAGGTCTAGAGCAGGAGTAGGCAATTATTTTTTATGAAGGTCCACTCCAAGAATTTAGAAAGTGGTTGAGGGCTGCACTCTTCCATGATATTAATGGAGGAGGTGCAGGGTCTGGAATGGCGGTTGGCTGCAGAAGGGAGCTTGGGTAAAGGGGGCAATTGTGACCTGGGGCACTGGACCGGGATGCAGGGGATTGGATTGTGACCTAGGACAGGGAATTGGGGTACAGGAGGGGGTGCAGGGGTTTGGGTTGTGAGCTAGGGCAGAAGGGGACTGTGATCTGGGGCAGGGGATTGGGGTGCTGGATCTGGGAGAGGGTATGGGTGTAGGTGGGGAGCAGAGGATTTGGGTATGTGGAATAAGAGGGCAGAGGGTTGTTGAAGGGAGGGGCTGGGGTGCTAGAGGCAGGGCCTGGTCAGGAGACTTACCAGCCAGCAGCTTGTTCCTGAATCAGCCTCCCTGCCTGCCCCACCCCCGCACAGGCTGCAGCCATGTGCTCTGTGAATAACTAGGAGCCCCTTAAAAAGCGACGAGGAGTCCTGTGGCACCTTATAGACTAACTGAAGTGTGGGAGCATAAGCTTTCGTGGGCAAAGACCCACTTTGTCAGATGCATGTAGTGGAAATTTCCAGAGGCAGGTATAAATATGCAGGCCAGGATCAGGCTGGAGATGACGAGGTGGATCCAATCAAGGAGGATGAGGCCCACTTCTAGCAGCTGATCTGGAGGTGTGAATTCCAAGAGAGCAGAAGCTGCTTTTGTACTTAGCTAGCCATTCACAGTCTTTGTTTAATCCAGAGTTGATTGTGTCAAACTTAAAGATGAACTGTAGCTCAGCAGTTTCTCTTTGAAGTCTGGTCCTGAAGTTTTTTTGCTGCAGGATGGCTACCTTGAGATCTGCAATTGTGTGTCCAGGGAGATTGAAGTGTTCCCCTACAGGTTTTTGTATGTTGCCATTCCTAATATCAGATTTGTGTCCATTGATTCTTTTACGTAGGGACTGTCCAGTTTGGCCGATGTATATAGCAGTGGGGCATTGTTGGCACATGATGACGTATATTACGTTGGTGGATGTGCAGGAGAATGTACCAGTGACAGTATGGCTGATCTGGTTAGGTCCTGTGATGGTGTTGCTGGTGTATATATGTGTGCAGAGTTGGCACCGAGGTTTGTTGCAAGGATTGGTTCCTGAGTTCGAGTTATTATGGTGCGGTGTGTAGTTGCTGGTGAGAATATGCTTCAGGTTGGCGGGTTGTCTGTGGGCAAGGACCAGCCTACCTCCCAAGGCCTGTGAAAGCGAGGGATCATTGTCCAGGATGGGTTGAAGATCACTAATGATGCGTTGGAGAGGTTTTAGCTGGTGACTGTAGGTGATGGCCAGTGGTGTTCTGTTGGTTTCTTTCTTGGGCTTGTCCCGTAGCAGGAGGCTTCTGGGTACACATCTGGCTCTGTCGATCTGTCTCCTCACTTCCTCGTGTGGGTATCGCAGTTTACAGAATGCTTGTTGAAGATCTTGTAGGTGTAGGTCTCTTTCTGAGGGGTTGGAGCATATGCGGTTGTACCTCAGTGCTTGGCTGTAAACAATGGATCGTGTGGTGTGTCCGGGATGGAAGCTGGAGGCATTCAGGTAAGTATAGCGGTCGGTAGGTTTTCGGTATAGGGTGGTATTGATATGACCATCACTTATTTGTATCGTGGTGTCCAGGAAATGGACCTCCCGTGTAGATTGGTCCATGCTGAGGTTGATGGTGGGGTGGAAGCTGTTGAAATCATGGTGAAATTCTTCCAGAGTCTCCTTCCCATGGGTCCAGATGATGAAGATGTCATCGATGTAGCGTAGGTAGAGAAAGGGTGTAAGTGGACAAGAGCTGAGGAAGCGTTGTTCCAGGTCAGCCATAAAAATGTTGGCGTATTGTGGGGCCATGCGGGTGCCCATAGCAGTGCCACTGGTCTGGAGGTATATGTTGTCACCAAATCTGAAATAGTTGTGTGTGAGGATAAATTCACAGAGTTCAGCCACCAGTTGTGCTGTGGCATCATCAGGAATACTGTTCCTGACAGCTTGTACTCCATCTGCATGTGGGATGTTTGTGTAGAGAGCCTCTACATCCATGGTGGCTAGGATGGTGTTTTCTGGAAGATCACCAATGCATTGTAGTTTTCTCAGGAAATCCGTAGTGTCACGATGGTGTTTTCTGGAAGATCTGAACAAATCGACACACCCTTAGAGCCCCGACCAGGGTTGTTCTATCTATTACCCAAGATCCACAAACCTGGAAATCCCGGACGCCCCATCATCTCGGGCATTGGCACTCTCACTGAAGGACTGTCTGGCTATGTGGACTCTCTGCTCAGACCCTACGCCACCAGCACTCCCAGTTACCTTCGTGACACTACGGATTTCCTGTTACTGAAACAGGCAGCTCCCATTGGCCAGTTTCTGGCCAGAAGCCGGCCAATGGGATTGTGCTGGGGTTGGAGCAGCTCCTGAAGTTTCCTCTCCTCCCCTCTGGGCTCAGTTTTTAAAGCAAAACTGCCCCGCAACTGCATTTGAGTGGTGTGTGGGTGGGGTGAGGAAAGCAGGGAGCCTGACTGGGGCTCCCTGCAGTGTCCGCGGGCCAAATCCAGTGGCTTGGCCAGGCCTGGTCTAGAGTGTGTTGACATGTTTTTTTATGTTTGGTGTTTAGTAGAAATCAATTAATGTAAGCAACCATCCATAAGAAAAAAATCAGAAATGTTTTTTTGGGGCAGGGGTGGAGGGTGAGAGCAAACTTACATTTCTATCTGGGGGAAGTTCATTAACCCCAAGCCAGTTACCCAGAATTTGTTTGGCTGGGAAGGAATAGGTACTTTTTAAAATAGATGTCAGGGAAATGCCTCCCCAAAATTTGAATGCTGAAATCAGTCAAGTCCAGGGCTGGATTCTTTGTGTGTGAAATCCAGCTAATGAAGTAGAAAAGGAACTGGAAATCCAGTTAAGTGGAATAATTGACACTAACTCTCTCTTGTTGGCATGGTAATACCCAGGAAATCCACAAATATAATCTTGATGTTCCCCCTGCCATGCATTTCAAAAGATTAAAATAGTGCTTGGAAAGCCAGTAGATTTTTATGATGATCAAAAAGTCAAAGAAGCTGCCAACATTAAAACTCCAGATATATTAGGAGTGGGAGGGGGGGAGAGAGTGTGAGAGTGTATGCAATGTATGGATATAAAAGAGATTTATGTCTTTAATCTAACCATCATTCAGGGGATAGAATAATAAAGGGAACAGAAACATGAGAGGGAATTAATCTGTTTAAACCAAAACCTGTTACTTCATTTAAATTATTAAAAAAGAGTAGTAATTATTGATAATCTTTTTTAGCAGTAGTAACAAGAACATTTAGCACTTTAAAGTACTTAAAAAATTTACCCCAGTTCAAATCCACAGCCTGGTCCCCCTGAAGAGAAGGATGACAAAAATCAGTGCTCCAAATTATTTAGCATTTTTAAACTCACATTTGATACTCTTAAAAGCCACCCCTCCCCAGTTTCCCACCTCAATGTAACTAAATTGCCTTGCGTATGGAATAATTGCTGCATGTAATATCTTTAACCCCAAAGATACAAACCACATATTTAAAGCAAAGAATGCTGCTGCTTATGTTAAAAATGTACATGTTTCCGATCTATAAATAATGGTGAAACAACTTGCTTTCTTCCCCCATCCCCCTGAGGCTTTAGCATGAGAAATGTTTCTCCTTGTATTCCTACCAGGAGCACAGCTTGCAGTTCTGGAATGCACCCAGAATTCCTTAGTCAGTGTCAAACCTAATGTTAAACAGCAGTCTTTTAACCCACTCTATTAAACACAGATTTGTCCAAGTGGAAGCGGTGAGTTCACAGACGTGTTCTCCTGTCTTGCAGGTGGTAAAGCGAAGGTGAGAGGAAGAGAAGTTGGAGATGGAACTGCCAAATCATGCCAAACAACTGCTACTGCAGCTGAACCAGCAACGAGCCAAAGGTTTCCTCTGTGACGTGATTATTGTGGTAGAAAATGCCCTGTTTCGTGCCCACAAGAACATCCTGGCAGCCAGCAGCATGTATTTCAAATCCCTCGTCCTGCATGACAACCTAATTAACTTAGACACGGACATGGTGAACCCCACTGTGTTCCGACAGATCTTAGACTTTATTTATACTGGGAAGCTCTTAACGACTGACCAGCCTGGTGAACAGAACTTTAATGCTCTTCTCACCGCAGCAAGCTACCTCCAACTGCACGACCTAGCAGCTCTCTGCAGGAAGAAGCTGAAGCGGAATGGGAGGTCTTTCTCTGGCAGGGCCGGTGGGCCCAGTATTGGGAGACCTCCCAGGAGTCAGAGGCTTTCTACCACTTCAGTCATCCAAACTCGTTATTCAGGGTCAACTGAGGGGATGAAGGGCTCACACTCAAAGGAGCTGCCAAAGGGAAAGGTCTCTGACGATGAGATCTTCATCGGCAGCTCTAACCAAGAGAACTCTCACTCCTTAAGCCGGGGAGCCAACAAGAACGGTAGTGGTGGTGGCAGTGCAAATGGAAGCAATGGTGACCAGGAGCTTGGCCTTGACTTGTCCAAAAAAAGCCCATCACTCCCCATGGCAGCCTCCCAGGATGACACGCAGCTCAGCGAAAGCCAGCATGGCTCTCCCCAATCTGCCTCAGCCCCTGCAGCCAACAGTGCCTCATCTTTCGACGAGTCTGCCGCTGGAGCCCCCCACAGTGCAGCAGACAGCAGTGAACCCATGAAGATGGACATGAACGAGGAGACTCACTCCCTGGCGGAGAGTGGCCAGCGCAAGAGCCTCCGGCACACTGCACGCAAAAAGGAGTGGATCAAGAAAGACAACGCTTTTGACTGGAATGAGGGGATCAAAGGTGGCGAGGAAAGCGAGGGGCTGCCCAATGGCATCCTGATGGGTCCCTTGTCCAAGTCGGCCGAGCGGAACCTAAGCAACGCCTATGGCCCGGAGCAGGCATTCCAGTGTAGAGAGGAGATTGAAAATGGCAAGGAGATGAGTGATGACAGTGGCCAGAGTGAGTGTGAAAGCGGTGGGCACACCAGTGCCAACTACGTTTACCGGCAGGAGGGGTTTGAGCCTGTGGCCTATGGTGACAACCTGTACGTCTGCATCCCCTGTGGCAAGGGCTTCCCTAGCTCTGAGCAGCTCAATGCCCACGTGGAGACGCACACCGAGGAAGACCTCTACATCAAGGAGGAAGGCACATATGATGATAAGGAGGAAGCCGAGGATTTGTCCAACCCTAACCAGCCCTACGCTGCAGAGTCCCGGCCCTTTAAATGCTCCATATGTGAAAAGAGCTACAAGGATCCGGCCACTCTGCGGCAGCACGAGAAGACTCACTGGCTGACACGGCCCTTCCCTTGCAACATCTGCGGCAAGATGTTCACGCAGCGGGGTACCATGACACGGCACATGCGCAGCCATTTAGGGCTCAAGCCCTTTGCTTGCGAGGAATGCGGGATGCGCTTTACCCGGCAGTACCGACTGACAGAGCATATGCGTGTCCACTCAGGAGAAAAACCCTATGAATGTCAACTGTGTGGTGGGAAATTCACCCAGCAGCGCAATCTGATCAGCCACCTGCGAATGCATACCTCTCCCACATAAGCCAAAGACTCCAGAATGAGCTTCGAGCCCATCCGCAGTGATTTACCTTTCTGTAAACTTGCTGCTTAAGAAGGCAACTCCCCTCCTTTGTTCGGTCATGGGCAGCCTAAACAAATGTAGCTTTAACATTTTTTATAAAAAGACAAATGTAGGTCCACAGCGGAGCTGATGCCATTCACAAATCATTCCCCACCCCTTCCTTCCCACATCTCAGTGGTGTGGCAAGAAATGCCATTTATTTTTGTGGGTGTTGATTTGGCCACTCTTCTTTTGATCCCCACACCCAGGTAACAGGAGTGAGGCCTCCTGACTATTGGATGGTAAGTAGGAATGGAGAGAGAAATTATATTGCCCAAAGGGAGATTGGATCAAGTTGGGCTGTACCAACCCTTTATTCACCTCTTGTTGGTACTCCTGTAGTGCTTTATAGACATTGATCAAGTGTTATTTCCTGCATTAATGAAAAGTGCAAGTGGAATTTGTCATCCACTGGCTACTCTGTGAGCTTTGCCTTTTGTGCTCGTGTTACAATATTAATGTCACAACCAGACTCAATAAGGGCATTTCTTGCCACTCCTTAAAAAAAAAAAAATTTAATGGACCAAGTGGCTACAAAGTGTTGGTTTTTCTGTGCCCATGGCGGAAGCTGTGGACTGACTATAACAGGGTTGGCAGCCCCTTTAGATTCTGTGGGAAGCTGAGATGATGAAGGGGAGGTGTTAGCCTTCCTTATGAGGTGGAGATGGCTAAAGCAGTCTACCTAGGTGTGTACCTAGTAGTGTTTCGGATGGCAACACATTCTTTTTCCTTTTTGGGTTTAGTCTTTAACCTTGGCATATCTAGCCACATGCCTCACCCCTCCTCTTCACCTCTGGAGCCTCACCCATGACTGAACGGGGCTGTGGATGCCCTGGGAATTTCTTTCAGTGAGCAGGGGGGGTCGTCTTTACTTTTCTAGTAGTTTTATATTAATATTCTTTGCTTAGCGATACTTGTTTTATTAAAGGAAAAAAACATTGTAATGTTTATGCCAGGGGTGGGGAACCTAAGGTCCGGGGGCCGGATGCGGCCCCTGGCTTGCTTGGATCTGGCCTCCAGGGCTCAGGGCTCTCCCCCAGCATTGGGCAGCCTGTGCTGATGCTCCAGCCCCCAATGCCCCCTGCAGGGCTGGAGCACACAAAATCTACTAGCCTGAGCCCCCCTAGGCTTTGCTGTGTGATGGGAATGTAGGGGGTGTCTTTCTGCTTCTCAGTCAGGGGGCCATGTCAGTGAAGGCTTGTTTGGGGGGGGGGTTTGCTTCTCACTTGTGTGCAGCCCCTGACTGATTTTGGGTGTGTGTGTCAGCAGCCCCCACCCCTGGTTTATGTGAATGTTTGAACTGGAAGGTCTGAGGTTAATTTTGGGGGTGGGTGGGGTAGGGAAGGGGTTTGATGTAGGCTGGACTTACTACAAGTTCCTTAGGTATGTGTGTGTGTGTGTGTGTGTGTGTGTGTGTGTGTGTGTGTGTGTGTGTGTTTAGCTTTCCTCCCTCACTAAAGAGCGAGTCTGTTTGAACAGACCCATTACCTTTGCTACCTCTTGAATTCATGCAAACAGTAAGATGGTTAGTGAAAGATTAGGTGTGTATTTTTGTTCTTTAATTTACCTTCTACTTTATACATTTACTTACAATAAAACTCAAGGGATTTTTTACCACCCCATCCTTCCATCAAAAGTCAGCTAGAAAACTGTTAAAACAAAGCGCAGCCAAAGACAAAAATGTATTAAGCCAGAAACCCCAGTGGATAGATGCTTAAATGGTTCACTCAGCAAACTCTTTGGCTTTTTGTAGTCACTTTTAGATAAAAGGAAGGAAACGTCTTAGAGCGTCTGGACCCTTTCCAGTTTTGTTTATTGATCCTGGATGCTATGGAAAAAAGGCCCCTTTGTCCTCCATTTTCCCAGCACATCTGGGTCAGTGTGTAATCACCTGGCAGGGCAGAGGATGAGGGGAATAGCAGCCTATAACCTACTAGAAACCAGAGTGCAATAAGATGGGGAGCGCGTCGGGGAGAACAAAATGTTTCATATCCTCCCTTTCAGAAAATTTCTCTCACACTCACACACCCCAAAATGAAAAAAGCAACTATGTTTTTTTTTTGTTTGTTTGTTTATTTTTTGTAACATCTGCCTAAGACATCACAGCCAACAGCTGCTGTTGGTTTAGGAGAGAAGACAGAGAATTTAGCCTTCCAATTCTTGGCCCTTTGACTTTGTTGGCATGCCCTTGTGGAAAGCTATGGCTTATTTCAAGCCTCCCATGACTGGTGGAGCGTGGTGGCAAAAATTCACAGCCAGTAGAATCATCTTCTGAACTGAGTAAGGTTTACACACACCCCAACCATCCTGGCTCAAAACCATTGTCCTTTTTATTCCTAGGGTTCACTGAACCCTGCATGTCGTCTTTAAAAAAAAAACCCTAAGTTTAGACCCCCAAAAAAGAAGCAAGCACGTTCAATTTAAACAAAGAAATATAAGCTTCATTGTCACTAGGGTTTTTCTGTTAAGGTAGATTATTCCATAAGAAGTTTTTGGGAGTCATTTGAATGAACTGAGAACTGGAATCCAGGCTCCATGTACTAGACAAAACCAAACCTTGCTGCGTCTTGGCCTGGTATCACATTCCAAGGAACACACTTGCCCCCCCCACACCTTTGACCTCCCACCCCTTCTCACACCACACTGGTTGTTCTGGTGCCAATGTCTTGTTGCGCCTAGACTCTGACAATGTGAGTCAAGGGGCACCAGTGGGGTGCTGAGATGTGCTGGGTTTTAGTGTCTTTAACATTTCCATTTTTTTTTTAAATCTTCCTCTTATACCTTGCCAAACCTTCCTGAGACTGTCCCTTGAAACATTTGAATAGTGAAGGCCTCATCTAGCCACCTTCTCCTTAGAGAAGGCTTGAGCTGGGCCAAGGAACACCAGTGCCAGGTTAGCTTCTAGGCTATTTTTATCCCTCCTCTTCCACTTTTTCCCCTCTCTCTAAGGGTACGTCTAAACTCCGTTGACGGAGCCATGTAGATTTGTTTTTTTGGCAAAGGGAAATGAAGCTGTGATTTAAATGATCGCGGCTTCATTTACATTTACACGGCTGCCGCGCTGAGCCAACAAACAGCTGATCAGCTGTTTGTCGGCTTGCGCGCTAGTCTGGACGCTCCCCTGCCGACATCAAAGCCCTTTGTCGGCAGCCCCGGTAAACCTCATCCCACGAGGAATAACGGGGCTGCCGACAAAGGGCTTTGATGTCGGCAGGGGAGCATCCAGACTAGCGCGCTGAGCGGACAAACAGCTGATCAGCTGTTTGTTGGCTCAGCGCGGCAGCCATGTAAATTTAAATGAAGCAGCGATCATTTAAATCGCGGCTTCATTTGCCTTTGCCTATGTGTCTAATCTACATACCTCTGACGACAGAGGCATGTAGTCTAGACACAGCCTAAAAGTCCTAAGCTGAAATGAAACTTGCATTGGTTTAGAATGCAGACAGAGAAGAATTCCCATTGCTGCTGGCTGGCTAAGAAACCACCAGTCCAGAGTTTCAAAATGATTTTTCAGCTCTTTTGTACAGGAACACACGGCTGTGGATGGGCTTTGCTCCTTGTGTTGTGGGGTATGTTTGTTTGTTGATTGTGGTGCTACAGTGAATGTCTCCATTCTGTGCTGCAGTTTGCTGAGCTGCATCTGCCACACACTCCCAACCTCTCTGACATGTCAATGGGGACTGGCCAGGCTCTGAGTTGCTAGAGCAAAGCTGGCAGTGGGAAGAAGGGGGTGGGGTGTGCAGAATGCAGCTTCAGGAAATTAGCTTAATCTGTGAGGGTATGTCTACACTACCACCCTAGTTCGAACTAGGAGGGTAATGTAGGCATACCGCACTTGCAAATGAAGCCCGGGATTTGAATTTCCCAGGCTTCATTTGCATAAGCCGGCCGGCGCCATTTTTAAATGCCAGCTTGTTCGAACCCCGTGCCGCGCGGCTACACGGGGCACGGGCTAGATAGTTCGAACTAGCAAGCCATTCCGAACTATCTGTACACCTCGGCACGGGGTTCGAACAAGCCGGCATTTAAAAATGGCGCCGGCCGGCTTATGCAAATGAAGCCTGGGAAATTCAAATCCCGGGCTTCATTTGCAAGTGCAGTATGCCTACATTACCCCACTAGTTCGAACTAGGAGGGTAGTGTAGACATACCCTGATTTACTGAGCCAAAACATGGAGTAACCCCAGAGATGCAGAGCACTAAGAGCTAGGTATTGTTATTTAGCAGATACCCCACTCCCTCTTGTTTGATTAGACTTACAGGTGTATGTGGGTGATTTTGTTTTGGCTTGTTTCTTAAGCCTTGAGAATCATTTTGAAGTTTCAGGACCCAATGCTATATTTTTTTAATAGAACCTCCTTTTTAAATTTTCTTCTCCCCTGAGCACTTAAACAATATGACACAAAGTCTGTGTACAGCAAGAGTGTTGTACAAAAGGAAATTTTCTTTTTCAAGTAGATGTGTAGAGGTGTGTTCCATAGACTGAATAGAAACAACATTTTCCAAATTGTGACAGTAATAATGATGAATAACTAATAATACTCAAAACTTCAGGGACTGTTTGAGGCCTGCTTGGAGGCCTAGACACTCAACTGCATTTGTACAACATAGTATTGTATCAAGCATGTTTCTGTATTTTAATGAGAAAGCAAAACACTAGTTTCATATTTAAGATTTTAAGAGTTGGGGGGGGGGGGGGGGAGTTACATTTTTTAATTTTGTTTTTGTTTTTTTAAGATGCACAAAGAGCCTCAATTAATAAAACAATTTAAAAACAAAATATGGAGGCCAGGCAGCTTAAATATATGCTTTAGTCACTTAGTTCCAGAATGTTTTTCGAGTAACAGGATAAAATAGCAGAAGTTGTATAAAAAAAGCTCATACCCAAATTCACAAAACTATTTTTTAAACCAAAGCACATTTGAATGAGTGTGGAATCTCACTTGGCTCAGAAAAATACTAATATATTTATCTCACTGTTTACATAAATTTTTACAGTTTCAGACCTCAACAGATATAGGGGCCAGTCAAAATTAATCTTTGATTTTTCCACTGATTTGTCTTTGAAGGCTAAAGCAACATTTCTTAAACTACCAGCACACAAAAGAGTCATCTATGAATCACACTGCATTCCAACGCTACTTAGGTTTTGGGAGATGTAATTAGGGAAATGGGGTTATTTTATTTTTTGTCCTCACAGCTCTTAAGATTCAGAGGGGTAGCCGAGTTACTCTGTACGGGTATGTCTACACTACCCCCCTAGTTCGAACTAGGGGGGTAATGTATGCATACCGAACTTGCTAATGAAGCCCGGGATTTGAATTTCCCGGGCTTCATTAGCATAAAGCCGCGCCGCCATTTTTAAAAGCCGGCTAGTGCGAACCCCGTGCCGCGCGGCTACACGCGGCACGGACTAGATAGTTCGGATTAGGCTTCCTAATCCGAACTATCTGTACACCTCGTTCTACGAGGCGTACAGATAGTTCGGATTAGAAGCCTAATCCGAACTATCTAGTCCGTGCCGCGTGTAGCCGCGCGGCACGGGGTTCGCACTAGCCGGCTTTTAAAAATGGCGGCGCTGGCTTTATGCTAATGAAGCCCGGGAAATTCAAATCCCGGGCTTCATTAGCAAGTTCGGTATGCATACATTACCCCCCCTAGTTCAAACTAGGGGGGTAGTGTAGACATACCCTATAGGATAAACTTTAAAAACAACAAATAGTCTGGTAGCACTTCAAAGACTAACAAAACATGTAGATGGTAGCATGAGCTTTCGTGGGCACAGCCCACTTCTTCAGATGACCGGAGTTATGAGTTTAGGATGTGCAGACCCAAAATAAATTGGGGAGAAGGGGGGGAAGGGAAAAAATGGGGGGGGGGGGACGACAAAAGGAGTCAGTGGACATATAAATATCAAAGGGAAAACTGAGCTGGTGTGTAACAGGCAAAAACTGATAGTCTATAAGGACTATTAGTTAGCAATTAGAGAGGAAGAGTACTAACACCAGATTCTACACAGACAAAGAACCATTGGCACCTTCTTTGGTTGGTTGGTTGATAATGTCCCAGCCATCCCATATCCCGGTTCATACCATTTGCATAAGAATTAAACTTGTGAAGGAAGTTAAGTTCCAACCCTTCTCTGTGTATTTGGCTTGTGGAATTGGTCTGAAACAAAACAGCGACTTGAAGATCCATTAATGAGTGTCCAGGAAGATTAAACTGTTCTCCAACAGGTTTTTGTGTGTTGCCCTTTCAGATATCTGATTTGTGTCCATTAATTCTTTCCCACAGACACTGTCCAGTTTGGCCAATATACATGGCAGTGGGGCATTGTGGGGGAGGTCTAGGTTGGATATTAGGTAAAACTATTCCCTAGGAGGGTGGTGAAGCACTGGGATGGGTTACCTAGGGAAGTACTGGAGTCTCCATCCCTAGAAGTGTTTAAGTCTCGGCTTGACAAAGCCCTGGCCGGGTTGATTTAGTTGGGATTGGTCCTGCCTAGAGCAGGGGGCTGGACTTGATGACCTTCTGAGGTCTCTTCCAGCTCTATGAGTCTATGATCACATTAATGGATGTGCAGTTAAATGAGCCTCTGATTTGGTGGCTTCTGTGGTTGGGTCCAGTGATGAAATCATAGAATCATAGGGTATGTCTACACTACAGCACTATTTCGAATTAACTTAATTCAAAACAGTTTTTGTGTATAGATGTGTTATTTCGAATTAGCTTAATTCAAATTAACTATTTCGAAATAGTGTTTTGCTATTTCGAAATAGCGTGTCCACACTGAGTGGACCCTGAACCGAAGTTAAGGCTGGCTGGAACCAGTGCCGGCAGGGCATCAGGTTAGGACTTAGTGTGTGGGGCTGCTGCCTGAGGCTAACTGAGCTCCATGCTTAAAGGGACCCGACCCCCGCCCCGGACAGACAGTTCTCAGGGTTCCCCGCTTGCTTGTCTAACTCGATGAGGGACAGCAAAGCAGTCCTGTCTTGGAGTGCCCTGAGTGCCCGCACTCGGGACACCACAGCACTCGGTCACATGGAGCCAGAGCTGCCCCTGGGCACGCCGGTGCATCTCGTGGGGTCGGTGCCATCAGCCTGGCTGCACTTGCTGCAGGCTGCCATCCGGGGGGTCCATTGGGGGGCTGTCAGGATCCAGGCGGCCCTGAGGGAGAGCCTCCACCACGAGGAGCCCTCAGAGCCTCCCTGGTCCTCCCCACCGAGGGCTCGTGCCCCATTCCTCCCTCACGTCCTTCCACTTACCCCTCCCTAGCCCCCTTCCTGATGTCAAACAAAAGACACGTGTGTTCAAAAACAGAAACTGGGTTTATTGAACAAAACTGGGGGGGGTGCGGGAAATGAGCCTCTGGGGAGACTGGGAAAAGAGAAGAGAGAGGGTGGAAGAGGGGAGGGGGAAACCTGGGAGGAGGGAGCTGGAAGGGGGAAGCAAGGGGAAGAAGGGGGAGGGGAAGCTCAGGGTTGGGGGTCTCACCAGACCAACCTGACTTTCATGCAAACCTGCTCCTGGCTTTTGGTGGCCAGGCTGGCAGCTATCCTTCCATAGACGGTCGTGTTCCTCCATCTAGGGCTGAGATCATGGACATTGGGGGCATCCCCCCCAAACCTGAATAAGGTCCATGATCTCCACCCTGGACCAGGAAGGTGCCCACCTTCTCCAGCCCCTGTCGGGCGCCTGGGAGCTGGCAGACTGCTCCTGAGGAGCAGTGGAGGGCTGGCTGCCAGTGACTTGCTGGCTCATGTTTTGGGGCCACTGGGTCAGGGGCTCCGGTGGCCACTGCTGGCTCTGGGCTGGCAGGCTTGGAGCTGGCACAGGCACTGTGGCCAGGGTCTACCCCTTTAATGGCTCCGGGGCTGGGGGAGAGGAGAGTACGTTTTCCTGGTTGTGCCCAGAGTGGCCACCAGGGCTCCCTGGGAAGGGCTGGAGGCCCCCTGTTTCGAATTAAGTGTCTACACAGCACTTATTTCGAATTAGCTATTTCGAATTAGGTGTTATTCCTCGTAGAATGAGGTTTACCTAATTCGAAATAAGGGCTCTGCTATTTTGAATTTATTTCGAAATAGCGGTTTGTATGTGTAACTGCTGTTATTTCAGATTAACTCTGTAGTGTAGACATAGCCATAAAAATCATAGAATACTGGGACTGGAAGGGACCTCAAGAGATCATTGAGTCCAGTCCCCTGCCCTCACGGCAGGACCAAATACTGTCTAGACCATCCCTGATAGACATTTATCTAACCTGCTCTTAAATATCTCCAGAGATGGAGATTCCACAACCTCCCTGGTGTAGATGTGTGGGCAGAGTTGGCTGATTGCAGAGGTGGGTTCCTGGATGATTATGATGTAGCTGTGTGGCATGGTTACTGGAAAAAAAATTCAGGTTAGGGGGTTGTCTGTAAGTGAGACTAGGTCTTTCCCCCAAGGCCTGTGAGAGTGAGGGATCATTTTCCAAGATAGGTTGTAGATTGTGGATAATGCATTGGAGGGGTTTAAGTTGTGGACTGTAGGTAATGACAAGTGGAATTCTGTTGTTTTCTTTTTTGGGTCTGTCTTGAAGTAATTCATGTCTGGGTATTTTTTTGGCTCTGTTGATCTATTTTTTCACTTCTCCAGGTGGGTATTTCAGTTTTAGGGATGCTCTATATAGATCCTGTAGGTGTTTGTCTCTGTCTGTGGGATTGGAACACATCTGGTTGTATCTTTGGGCTTGGCTGTAAACAATAGATTGAGAAATGTGTCTTGGATGGAAGCTGGAGGTATGAAGGTTTGAATCAAGATACTGGATGGCTGGGACATTATCAACCAACCAACCAATGAAGGTGCCAGTGGTTCTTTGTCTGTGTAGAATCTGGTTTTATTTCTCTTCCTCTCTAATTGCTAACTAATGGTCCTTATCTGCTTCTTTTAACTATCCAGTTTTTAGGTGCTTATAGACTATCAGCTTTGCTTGTTACACACCAGCTCGGTTTTTCCCTTTGATATTTATATACACACCCATTTTTGTTTCTGGACATCCAACACTCCTGTCATCTGAAGAAGTGGGCTGTGCCCATGACAGCTCATGATACCATCTACGTGTTTTGTTAGTCTATAAAGTGCTACCAGACTATTTGTTGTTTTTTTAAGTTTAGCCCATAAGAGATACTACATCAGAAGGTTTATGTTGGGTGTGGAATCTTTGTTGAGAGGGTGGTTTCTGATGCTTCTGATGTTCCATTGCAAAAAGGAAATTCCGCAGCCTATCATTGACAACTAGGGTAGAGTAGGCCTTGGATCTGTGCCAAGGCTGTTCTCTGAGGCCGTGTCCAGACTCAGGGGTTTTTTCGGGAAAAGTAGCCTTTTCCCGAAAAAACTTCCCCTGCGTCCAGACTCAAGCCGCGTTCTTTCGAAATTATTTCGAAAACGCGGCTTTTCTTTCAATGGCGGTAAACCTCGTTTCTCGAGGAAGAACGCCTTCCTTCGAAAGTTCCTCTTTCGAAGGAAGGCGTTCTTCAATGTAAAGAGGCCGTCTTCGAAAGAGAGCATCCAGACTCGCTGGGTGCTCTCTTTCGAAAAAGCGGATTTTTCTTTCGAAAGATCCGCCTGCAGTCTAGACGCGATCTTTCGAAAGATGCTTTCGAAAGAGCATCTTTCGAAAGAAGCCTGCAGTCTAGACATAGCCTGAGGGTTTGGTTGTGTTAGCAGCAGAGTGGGGAGAAATGAGACCCTAGAAAAGAGAAGCTAAAGCCGCTCTACCCAGTACGCTTCCCTAACATTGGCCATAAGAGCTGGGCTAATCTCATATTCTATCTCTTTATTGGGAGCTACAAAAAAAAAAAAAAACCACACACCCAAAAGCCAAGCCCTGCACTGTGGGATAGCTGGCAGAAGCCACAAAGACCACAGGAGACACCAAAGAGCTCTTGCTGTACAGCTTCTGTGAGTCCTTGTCGCTGTGGAAGAGAAAGGAAAGTGTGACTTTCAACTGACCCTCTGCACTGAATAAAAACTATTGGGCTGTGTCTACACTGGGCCACTTATTCCGGAAAAGCAGCCGCTTTTCCGGAATAAGCTGCGAGCTGTCTACACTGGCCCTTGAATTTCCAGAAAAGCAATGACGATCTACTGTAAAATTGTCAGTGTTTTTCCGGAAAAACTATGCTGCTCCCGTTCGGGCAAAAGTCCTTTTCCAGAAAAACTGTTCCAGAAAAGGGCCAGTGTAGACAGCACAGTAGTCTTTTCTGCAAAAAAGCCCCGATCGCGAAAATGACGAGCGGGGCTTTTTTCTGGAAAAGCGCGTCTAGATTGGCCATGGATGCCTTTCCGGAAAAAGTGCTTTTCCAGAAAAGCATCCTGCCAATGTAGACACGCTTTTTCCGGAAATACTTATAACAGAAAACTGTTCCGTTTTAAGCATTTCCGGAAAAGGGTGCCAGTGTAGACGTAGCCTTGCAGAGACCACAGAATTCCCTGCTGGAATGAAGAGGCCAACCTGGGTAGCTTTAATGGTCTGGATTGAGGGCAGCAGTATACTGTACGTAGAGTGCCCTTCCTACCTTCAAGATAATACAGCAGCATGAGCCGAACTGGACTGTTTTATCCTTCTGTGAACTAAGATAGCTCTATTAATTCACTCCAAAACTTGGTATCTTGTGTAGAAGAGCCCAGTCAAGACCCATGTGGAAACATATGCTTGGCTTGATTTGCATGTTAGAATAGTCTAAAGATTGCCAATGACAATGGTTTGTTAAAATACCACTGAAGCCAAAAAAAAAAAATTCAACTGAAAAAGTTCCCCACCCATAATCTTGATTCTCTCATTTTAGTTTATAAAATTTGACACCAATGCCACCTCAAACACCCGAGGGAAGCTGATGGAAAATGAAATATTAATTTTGCCTGGTCTTAATATCTAACAAAGATGGTGCAAACACTATTTGACAGTGTTGTTTTTTGTATAAATATGTATGTGCAGTAATGAATGTATTTATTTCTCAGATTCTGTATGCACAGTTTTGCAATGAAATTCACTACAGTTGCAAACACAGATGTGTCTGCAGGGTCTTCTCTACAGGATTTTCAAAAAAAAAAAAAAAGGAAAAAAAAAGGAAAAATATTACATCTCAGAAACTGTCAGCATAGCCATAAACCAGAACCTGTGAAGACAATACAAAGACTGGACGTTTGTAGCTTTGCGTAGAAGAGGAATTTATGTTTTGCGGTATTTACATGTTTCCAGTTATGCCACTCTTAAAATTCCTGTCTTTATTATTGTTTCCCTCTCTGTTGTGTGTGGAAAGAATTGTTTTCAAGCAGTGCAAGGTCAATGTCTGGGTTAGCAGTATTTTACTGTTGTTTCAGTTCTGAAGTGCAGGAGTGTGGGGCTTGGCAGGGAAACATCCAGGTCATCTGGTAACGCAAAACCCAGCTCATCTGAAGAAGTGGGTTGTGCCCACAAAAGCTCATGATATTTGATTTGTCCTTTTCATGTGTGTTCATTTTTTAATTGTATCCTTTGGTATATATGGTTGTGACTATTTTCTTCCACTATTTGATCTGAGGAAGTGGGTCTGGCCCACGAAAGCTCATCACCTAATAAACCATCTTGTTAGTCTTTAAAGTGCTACATAGTCCTGTATTTTGTGTCAGCTACACCAGACTAACACGGCTACATTTCTATCACTAATCTACATGTTTTGTTAGTATTTAAGGCTACGGCTACACTATGGCTATGTCTACACACGGAGGCTACGTCTACATTGGCCCCTTCTCCGGAAGAGGCATGTTAATTTCCAACTTCAGAATAGGGAAATCCACGGGGGATTTAAATATCCCCCGCGGGATTTAAATAAACATGGCCACCGCTTTTTTTCCGGCTTGGGGAAAAGCCGGAAAAAAGTGTCTAGACTGGCGCGATCCTCCGGAATAAAGCCCTTTTCCGGAGGATCTCTTATTCCTACTTCAAAGTTGGAAATTAACATGCCTCTTCCGGAGAAGGGGCCAATGTAGATGTAGCCGTGGCTTCTTGCACCAGAAATATGCAAATGAGGCTAAGCGTGGAATATCGCCGAGCCTCATTTGCATACCTAATGAGCCGCCATTTTTGCAGAAGAGGCTCTTGCACCACAAGGAGCTGTCTACACTGCCCCTTCTTGCGCAAGAAAAACCCTCTTGCGCAACACCATTCTTCCTGAAAAGTAATCAGCATAACAACATTGCGCAAGAGGGTTTTTGTTGCACAAGAAGGGGCAGTGTAGACAGCTCCTTCAGGTGCAAAAATGGTGGCTCAGTAGGTATGCAAATGAGGCTCTGTGATATTCCATGCTCAGCCTCATTTGCATATTTCTGGCGCAAGAAGCTGCAAGTGTAGATATAGCCTATGAGTTTTGCCAAAAGAGGCAATGCAAATGAAGCATGGATTAGCATTTTCTCACGTTTCATTTGCATAATCTCTTTCAGTCCGTTTTGGTGCAAGGGTTTTTTGTGCAAAAACAAGCAGTGTGGATGTTTCCTTTTTGCGCAAAAACCCCTTTTTGCGCAAGATCCTTATGCCTCTCCCTGGGAGCTTTGGGATGGTGAAATTTAACAGTAAATATTTACTGATGGTTTAGGAGTATTTTGAATAAAACAATGACAGTCTTAATTCTCACAAAACACTTCTCCTTCACAGATCATCTCATAGTCTATTCCTATTCCTATTCTCAAAGCAGAATTTCAAAATCCTGTTCACTTTGGGTATGTCTACACTGCAGTGCTATTTCGGAATACTTCCAGTATCCCGAAATAGCTAGTCCATGTCTTTGAAACAGGCCCATTATTTTGAAATATAATGGGCTCACTATTCCGACATCCCTGTAAACCTCATTCTATGAGGATTAAGGGACATTTCGGAATAGCAGTTTCTTTCGCTGTGTAAACAGCGCCAAATGACAAAATAAGCTATTTCAAAATTAACTCGAAATAAGCTATGCAATTTGAATAGCTCAAATTGTGTAGCTTATTTCAAACTAAGGGTGTAGTGTAGGGTATGTCTACACTACAGCGCTAATTCGAACTAACTAAGCTAATTTGAATTAGCGCATCTAGACTTAAAAACTAGTTCGAATTAGCGTTTTGCTAATTCGAACTAGCATGTCCACACTGAGTGGACCCTGAACCAAGGTTAAGGCTGGCTGGAAGCAGTGCCGGCAGGGCATCAGATTAGGACTTAGAGTGTGGAGCTGCTGTCTCAGGCTAGCCGAGGGCTGTGCTTAAATGGACCCAACCCCCACCCCGGACAGACAGTTTTCAGGGGTTCCCCGCTTGCAAAGCAGTCCTGGCTTGGAGTGCCCTGAGTGCCCACACTGGGCACATCACAGCACTCGGCCATCAGCCCGGCTGCACTTGCCGCAGGCTGCCATCCGGAGGGGGGGTCAATCAAGGGGCTTCAGGAGAGCTTCCACCCCGAGGAGCCCGCAGAGCCACCCCAGTCCTCCCCATCGGGGGCTCGTGCCCCATTCCTCCCTCACCTCCTTCCACTTACCCCTCCCTAGCCCCCCTTCCTGATGTACAAAATAAAGGACACGTGTGTTCAAAAATAGAAACTCTCTTTATTGAACAAAACTCGGGGAGACTGGGAAAAGGAGGTGGGAGAGGGGAAGAGAGAGGCTGGGAGAGGGGAGAGCAACTAAAATGATCAGGGGTTTGGAACAGGTCCCATATGAAGAGAGGCTAAAGAGACTGGGACTTCTCAGCTTAGAAAAGAGGAGACTGAGGGGGGATATGATAGAGGTCTATAAAATCATGAGTGGTGTGGAGAGGGTGCATAAAGAAAAGTTCTTCATTAGTTCCCATAATAGAAGGACTAGAGGACACCAAATGAAATGAATGGGTAGCAGGCTTCAAACTAACAGACAGTTCTTCTTCACAAAGCAAATAGTCAACCTGTGGAACTCCTTGCTGCAGGAGGCTGTGAAGGCTAGAACTAGAACAGAGTTTAAAGAGAAGTGAGATAAAGTGATGGAGGTTGGGTCCATGGAGTGGTATTAGCCAGGGGGTAGGAGTGGTGTCCCTGGCCTCTGTTTGTGGAAGGCTGGAGATGGATGGCACGAGACAAATGGCTTGGTCACTGTCTTCGGTCCATCCCTTCCAGGGTCCCTAGGGTTGGCCGCTGTTGGCAGACAGGCTACTGGGCTAGATGGACCTTTGGTCTGACCCAGGACGGCCATTGTAAGCTCAGGGCTCAGGGTCGGGGGTCTCAGTGGACCCCCTTGATTTTCATGCACACCTGCTCCTGGGTGGCCAGGCTGGCAGCTCTCCTGCCCTAGACGGCCACTTTCCTGTGCCTAGTGCGGAGGTTGTGGATGAGGTCCACGATGACTGCACTAGACCAGGCAGGCGCCCGCCTCTTGCGGACCCAGGCAGGCTCCTGTGAGCCACCAGCCTGGTCCCAGGAAGAGGGGGAGGGCTGGGGGACATCGGGTGGGTGGCTCGAGCCGTGCCAGGTGCAGGGTCTGCTGGCTGGGTGCTGGCAGGCTTGCACCTGGCACGGGCACCGTAGCCAGCCCGTGCCCCTTTAAGGGGTCCGGGGCTGGGAGGGGGGCAGAAGAGTTTCCCTGGTGTTGGCCCGAGTGGCCACCAGGGAAAGCTGGGAAGGGCTAGCCTCCCACTAGTTCGAATTAAGGGGCTACACAGCCCTTAATTCGAACTAGTTAATTCGAACTAGGCTTAGTCCTCATGGAATGAGGTTTACCTAGTTCGAATTAAGCGCTCCGCTAGTTTGAATTAAGTTCGAACTAGCGGTTTGTATGTGTAGCGCCTAGCAAAGTTAATTCGAACTAACGGCTGTTAGTTCGAATTAACTTTGTAGTGTAGACATACCCATAGATAGTTGACCATGAACTTAGAGAGGGAAGTGGTTTTGTTAGATTAATTACATCCCACTTCTGCCACATCCTTAGGCACCAGCTCCCTTCTCCCATTTTTTTCCACCCTTGGGTATTTGCCACACATTTTGTAGCCCAGTATTAATCATGTGGGGATTGGTGGGGGTGATGCTTCTTGCGTGCTCCCTGCAGGATGGCATGGGGAACCACATCCTGCTACAGTGTGCTGATGGCATTGGGGGAACTTTATAGGTTTTGCTTTCACCAAACTGAGAAGTTATATAGGGACAGTAATCCTGGGTGCTTTGACTGGCTATTTGTGAATAATGAGGTTTAAAAAAATCCAACAAACAGCTTGGATTGTCTGAGAACATCTTTCCTGATGGGAGAGAGGAGGGATTTTAAAACGGGAAAAGGGAGGTTGCATTATCTCATTTTTCAGCCTTAACTATGTTAGTCCAAGAGCCCTGGACGTTTCCTGAGGATGCACCCACACTTCTGCAATGTTCTGTTCATGTCCTTTGAAAGCTTGAATTCAGGTCAGAGTCACATACTATTGTGGCTCTAACATACGTATCATATAAAAAGATACAGAAACTATAATATGATCTCAGCATTCAGTAATTTGTAGTCTTAATGTACAGTGATAATAAACTGTTATTTTATGATCTTTTCATTAAAAGCTTGATTGAAAATTATATTTTGTTTGGACTTGACTGTTTCCCTGATACAGTATATATCTGTGCACGCGTACCCCCAAATAAAATAATTCATGTTTAAAAACAGGGATTTTTGCCCTGCTGCAAGAAGTAAAATGCTCAACTGTGGTGTCACCACTGCACCTCCATAGTGTGCGTGCATTTGTGCATGCAACACTCGTTAAAGTACAGGCTTTAATTGCACTAGCAAGGGTTAGATCCAGGCTGGGTGTGGGCAAGCCTGTGCATAGGGTTGCCAGGTGTCCAGTATTGACCCGGACAGTCCAGTATTTTTGCCTCCTGTTTAGTAAAAAAATTCAGACAATACTGGACACCTAAAATGTCTGGTATGTTCTGGGTTTTTTTTCCCCTGCCAGGAGGTGAAAATACTGGACACCTGGCAACCCTATGACACACTCAGCAACCGGGCCCCCCCTCCTGCTTACCTGGTTACCTTGTGGAAAAGAAAAACAAAATGGCTGCCAGCAAAAAAGCCTCTTAAATGAACCATGCTGAAATGCTGTCAGGGTCCTTTTTTTTTTTTTTGCTCAACAACAGAATTTTTTTCCTGGTGTTTTTTTTTTGGGGGGGGGGTACTTTTGGTTAAACCTTCTGGCAAGCAGGCTAGAATTGTCTGAATAAAGGTGTGATGCTCAAACTCCTTTTCACTGGTGTTCTAACAAAAATTTGAAAACTGGCTCTGCAAAGAGGTTTGTGCACAGGCCTACTGCTTCAGCATGATCATTGCAAATTATTTGCACTGTAAATCTAATGGCCCAGAGGTATACTGAGGAGCAAGGAATTAGAAAATTGATGGTAGAATTTGGACCTGGAATTTCTTTAGGAGTGGCCTGGTGCTAGACGCCATGCAATTACCCAGAAGTAAATTAAGACTTAGTCCAGATTCACATGGGTGTAACTAGTGACAAAACTTGGCCTATATTTATTTTAGATTTCCACTGCCAATCACTGAAAGCCAAAGGTATTTTGTTAATGAATCTTTCTATAACATTTCTTACCAAGACCATAGTTAAATGAGAGCGCTCTTGCATGTGAAATCTGAATTGTGCCTCCTGTGTGCCATGGGTACTGTTTCAGGTAAATGGTTTTGTTTCTATCTACTTTTCTATTAACTGGACTGAGCTGGTTATTTTTCACCAACACAGTACACGACCCAAACTCAACATTTAGGCTACATCTAGACTGCAGGCTTCTTTCGGAATAAGCTTTTCCAGAAGAGAGCTTCCAGAAAAGATTATTTTCAAATAGGGCAGCCACACACAAAAAGTGCAATGAAAAAGCGATGTGCTATTTGGAATGATAGCGTCCACACGGATTGAACGCTCTCTCACATTTAAAGCCATCAGGAACCAGCTCAGGCAGGGCATTAGGTCAGCAGTTGCTTCTGGGTGCTGCTGCCTGAGGCTGAGACACGCACTTAAAGGGGACTCCCCCCCACCCCCGGACAGCTGTTTCTCAGCTTCTGCTGCTTACTTGCCTGCCTCTCCAGAACACACAGTGCAAATGCTTTGCTGTCTCTCAGTTGCCCTGCTTCAGGACACCACAGCAAACTCTGTGCCATGGAGCTGGAGCTGCCTCTGATGGCCCCACACAGCCATGCTGCAGTTTCTGCAGCTCTTTGTGTCAAGCTCATGCAGGGCCATGAAGGCAGCCTGCACAGAGCTCATCATTGAGACCCTCTGCCTGTGTGCAGGAACAAGGGCCTTGCTCCTGCACCCCACAGTGGAGGGAAGGTTCTGGAGGCTGGACACCAGTTCCAATTGGTGGGCCGGGCTGGTCATGGAGAGGTGGGATGACCAGCAGTGGCGCCACAGCTCCATGAAGGTGGCCTTCCTCATTCAGAAGTTGTGTACCTGGCTCACCCCTGCCCTCCGACAACGGGACACCCAGATGCGACCCGCCATCCCTCTGACGAAGCAGGTTGCCATCACTGTCTGGAAGCTCACCAGCCCAGACAGCTACCAGTCAGCTGGCAACCAGTTCAGTGTGGGAAAGTCAACTGACGGGGCCCTCCTCATGCAGGTAAGGCACTCTCAGGCTGCAGTCCCTGGAGGACGGAGTCCTGGAAAGGGGGACCCTAGGGAAAGGGGGGGTGAGGGTTGCAGGGGTTGGCCTGGGGGGGAAGCCCCCTCCCCGTGGGGTTCTGCCGAACCACCCCCTGTGGGGGGGGGCCTCATGGGGTGTGGGGGGGGGACTTGCACCCGCCTCCCCCACCCTGTGTGTGTGAAAAACAGAGCACTCACCCGATGATCCCTCCTCGCCTTCAGAGAAAGCTGTGAGCTGGTACCCCAGGGCCTGGATGTCTCGTAGGCAGAGGGTGATGGTGCTGGCCGTCTCCTCCTCCTCCAGCTGATCATCATCGTCCTTCTCCTCCTGGCCTGGGAGCCCCGGGTAGGCGACAATGAGTGTCTCCAGCCCCGAGTCCATGACCAGGGGTGGGGAAGGGGCTGAACCACCCCCCCAAAGATGCGGTGGAGCACAGTGTGGTAGGGGCAGGAGTGGGGTCCTGCCCCAGAGTGAGAGCTGTGCTTCCTTACCCTGGCGGAGCTCCTTGACTTCGCTCCTAACAGCGCAACACCAACGTATATGGCCAGATGGCTGAGGCTCTGCCCATGAGGGGCCACCACCCCTGGAGACTCGAACAAGTGAGGAGCAAAGATCCTACAGGGTCTCCTCACCCCACACCTCCAGGAGGACCAGGATCTGCACCCCGGACCACAACAGTGCACATCTCTTCTGGTCCCTGGATCACTGGTGATGTCCCCTGTGAGGGCCGGGGGGGGAGTTGGGGGGCTTGTGGCTGGGCTATAGGTGTGCAGCACTGTGGCAGTCAGAGCTGTGCAGTGAGTACAGCTCCCAGGGCTGGCTTCCTGCCACAAGCCTTGTCCTGGGTGCCTACCGGTTTAAGAGCTGGCAGGAGAGGAACTATAGAGTTCTGATTAGTTTGGATTGAGTGGCCACCAGGACACCTGTGTTATTTCCTGGAGGCCTCTTTTTTCGAAAGAACTCCCTCTTCCCCGTCCACACACGCCTTTTTCCGAAAAAGCTTTTTCGGAAAAAGGTTTCTTCCTCGTAGAAAGAAGTTTACCACTGTTGGGAAAACCCCTCCATTCTTTTGACAGCTGTTATTCAGGAAAAACGCTGCAGTGTAGACACACCCTTAGGGTACGTCTACACTAGCCCCCTAGATCGATCTAGGGAGGCTAATGAGGGCGACCGGAATTGCAAATCAAGCCTGGGATTTAAATATCCCGCACTTGATTTGCATGTTCCCGGCCGGTCGCCATTTTAGAAATTGACTAGCCCGAAGTAACTGACCACATCTACACGCACCAGTGAAACGGGATTCTGATTTAAATTCGAATTAGGGGCTTTAAATCTGAATCCCATTTCACTGCTGCATGTAGATGTGGTCAGTTACTTCAGGCTAGTCAATTTCTAAAATGGCGACTGGCCGGGAACATGCAAATCAAGCGCGGGATATTTAAATCCCAGGCTTGATATGCAATTCCGGTCACCTTTAGAACTTTCAAAGGGCTAAAAGGAGGGAGCCGGATGGGGATACCAAGCAGAGAACCCCGGACAGCGCCCACTGCCCCCCGAAGATCTCGAGAGAGCCAGTGGACGCCGCCCATTGGAACTCTGCCCGGATGCGTGAACGGATACAGGAGCCGAAATAGGCCTCACAGTCACAGGCCCCTCCCTCAGCCAACCTCTGCTCCCTGGTCTTGTAAATGGCCATCTTGGCGATAGCCAGGAGCAGGTTGACAAGGAGGTCCCGCGACTTTGTGGGGCCATGGATGGGATGTGCGTAAATTAATAGGTGAGGGGAGAAGTGCAGCCAGAATCCCAACAAGAGGTTCTGGAGGAGCCGAAAGAGGGGCTGTAGCCTGGCGCACTCAAGATAAACATATGCTGGGGTCTCCCTCACGCCACAGAAGGGGCATCGGAGACAGGGGTGAACCGAGCCAAGTACACACCCATGCTCACAGCGCCATTGAGGATTCTCCAGCTGATATCCCCGGCGGGCCACAGAACCAAGGTGGAATAGGGACTGGCCCACTGGGGCTCCCCACCCTCTATTGGTGGTAGGAGGTCCCACCACTTGGTGTCTGGGCAGGATACGAGGGCGGGGAAGTGAAACGTGTGAAGCACGAGCGTGTACAGATGACTCTTTGGCACAGTTCCAAAGGGGACTGGATGATGAGTGGGAGGCGTTCGGGAACGTACATGGGGCCAGGGGCCGATGGAGAGATCAGGAGGTCCAGGGGTGAGGGGCGGGCGGGGTGCACCCTCTCACAGGACCCTGTCGAGATAAACCCGAGCAGTGGGCGGCAAAGCATCCCTCCCCTCCTGAAGTACACGCCGGGGAGTACGTAGGGTGGAGAGCCCCATGCGCTGGGCGAGCGCCAGAGGATCCACCCAGTCTCCCTGGTTGTAATCCAGGAGGTCTCTGATCCTGGTGACTTCTTCCAGGACCAAACTCTGGTGCACCGAGGGGGACTCCGCTGCCTGCACATGAAGATGGGGATTGTGTATCAGGGGCTCCACAAAGAGGTCTGTCCCCACGGTGGTTCCCAACGACCTGGTTGCTGAAAGCAGCTTCCAGGTCTGGAGGACGTCCTGGTACAAGGCCGACCGCTCGGAGAGGTCTCACAGAAGACCTTTCAAGTAAAGGAGCTGCTGGTCATATCGGAACCTTCAGAACAGGCGAAGGAAAGCGTGCACCAGCGTGCTGCACGCTGGACTACCTGCAACATATAGGAGCCTCTACAGGGCCTGGAGGCAGAGGACGTGAACCCACATCAGGCCATGTCCTCCCTCCTCCAGGGAAAGACGGAGAACCCCTGCAGAGATGCAATGCAGTCCTGGCCAGAAGAACCGCAGCAGCAGCTGCTGGATCTTAGCCAGGAAACCCGGGGTCGGGACCAGGATGTTAAGCCGGTGCTTGAGCATAGACAGGACCAGGTGGTTAAGCACTGAGGATGTCCCAGAACACACGGTAGAACTCCACGGTCAGCCCGTCCATGCCTGGGGACTTGTTGGGGGGCATGAGACGGAGGGCTTCCGAGAACTCGGCCAGAGTGAGAGGCAGCTCTAGCCGGTCCCGGTCGCTCGCGCTGACCGTCAGGAGTTTGTCCCAGAGAACTCTGCAGGCGTCGGCTGGATCCAGAGAGAAAAGGGAGGTGTACAAGGCTCGAGCCCTCTCGTGTATCTCCATCAGATCCGTGAGGGAGGTGCCATCCTCCGCCAGAAGGCAGAGGATGTGCTTTTTAGCCCCCCTCTTTTTATCCAGGGTGTAGAAGAAGCAGGAGCCCCGATCCACCCCCCAAAGGAGATGGATGCAAGAACTGGCCCAGGTCACCTTTGTTCAAAGGTCGTTGAGGGCCCGGAGCTCCTCCCGCTTATCTCGGTACGTTCCGCAGAGGGATGCATTTCCGGGGCCGATGGCCAGCCACCTCTCCAGCTCTAAAACCTCCTGTTCCAACTGCTCTATTGCCAGATCCCGCCGCCAGCTGGCCCCCCGGGTGTAGTCCCGGCAGAAGAGCCGCGTGCGCACCTTCCCCACATCCCACCACTGCCGTGCCGAGGGAAAAGTGCAACGCTGCCCACGCCAGGCCAGACAGAACTCCAGGAAGGATGCTATGAAGCCCACGTCCTCTAGAAAGCTAGTTTTGAAATGCCAGTAGGCCGGCCCCAGCCTCTCTGAGGAAAGAGAAGCCATCACGGCCACCAAGTGGTGGTCTGAGAATGGGGCTGACAGAATACTGGAGGAGCAGGCCTGAGAAAGATGAGAACAAGAAAGGTAAATGTGGTTCAACCGGGAGTGAAATGACCGTTGACCCTCCACCTGGCCGTACGTAAACGCCGTACCCTTGCCCAGGTGGAGGTCGCACCAGACGTCCACCAGGGACTGTTGGTCTATTATCTCCCTGAGGACGTCTGTGGCGGCCTGGCACTGCTCAGTCCCCGTGCGGTCCTGTTCCTCGAGGTGCAGTTGAAATCCCCACCCAGGACCAGGCACTCACAAGGATCCAAAGAGCCGAGGAAGACAGACGGCTGCTGGAAGAAGCGGAGCCTCTCTGGGCCAGATGTCAGGGCATAGATGTTAACGTGGGCCCCTCCACCCGAACCCGGAGGTGCAGCAGGCGACCCTGCATAACCTCGGCAATCCTCAGCACTTCGGGCTGCAGGTTCGGGGAGAACAGGGTCACCACCCTGGTTTGATTGGCCAACAGGTGTCTGAAATAGACCCTGTCCCCCCACTCCAGCCACCAGCTAGCTTCGGTGGCCGGAGTCGTGTGGGTCTCCTGCAGGAAGATGGCAGAGTACGCCCACTCCTGAAGGAAGGAGAGCTCCTGACACTTGCAGAGACCCAGCCTGCAGCCCCGGGTGTTCAGAATGGCAAGGATGAACAGCAGTATTGAGAGGGCTGGGGAAGATCCTTGCTGGCAGGAGTGCTGGTAGTTCCCATCGGGCCACACAGCAAACCATGACCATACCCAAATGTAAGCAGGGCGTCATGGAAGCCGCAGGCCCGCTGGTAGGCCGCAGCCTCCTGTCGCCCAGTCCCTTGCCCTCCAGACCGTAATGGCCATTTTCGGGGAGGGTAGAGAGCCACCTTATTCTTGGAGCCACATATGTCCTCTTAGAAACTGCGTATCTCGCCCTTCAGCACATCGGGCGTTGGAGCCTCGGGCCCCTGAACGTCCTTGAGCCAGACCCCCCCTACAGGCCCCGCGACTGACCGACATAGGAAAGCAGGGACCCTGAAATCCCTGGTAAATTTCTGATGGGATCAAGCTGAAGACCCCAGGTATGACATCATAAGGAAGGAAGTGACAGAAATAGATGGAGTCCCAGTGGAAGGGAAGACCCAGGGGCCAGACCCCACTTCGTAATAAAGAAAGAGCTCCTATACCAGGTTTCCACAGTACAGGGGGAGGAGGTACAGCAACTACCAGTACCTCAAAAACACCAGAAAACCATATTGAGCCTTGCTCATAGTAATCTTTTCGGGGGATACTTGGGAGTAGAAAAGACCTTAGCACAGGTCCTACGAAGATTCTTCTGTCCTGGAGTGCATGAAGATGTCCTCAGGTATTGTGCATCGTGTCGGGAATGTCAGCTACACAGTCCCTGGCCCCACTTGAGAGCACCGTTAGTACCCCTTCCCGTCATACAGGTCCCGTTTGAACACATAGCCATGGACCTAGTGGGACTAGGGATGTTGCATAGTGGGTAATAGACTAACCACTAAGAATAGTCCACTAACTGCATGAATTCTACTATTCTGTAGTCCCCGGGGCTGGGCCCAGCAGCCAGTGCAATGCGGCCACACTCCCAGGGAGCTCCCTGCCACCCCGCACTGCTGCCTCTGTATCAGAGGCAGCAGCGCAGGGTGCCAGGCGGGAGCCGTTGCATGAGGGGAGCCAGTTTAAAAACCAGCTCCCCGTGCAGACTGGCTGCCTGCTGCCCCATGCTGCTGCCTCTGGTACAGAGGCAGCAGCACAGGGTGACAGCAGCCCCTGTCCATGGGGGGTCCAAGCTCCCCACAGACAGAGTCTGTTCCAGCCTTTATCAGACCCCCCCCCACGGACAGGGGCTGCTGCCAGAGCAGAGGCTGCTTTGTGGCAGCCTCCTCTCCCTGCCCCCTGTGCTGCTGCCTCTGATAGCACCGGTAGTCAACTAGATTAACTGATAAGCTTAAGCTTATCGGTTAATCATCTCGTTGACTAGTCGTTCACATCCCTAAGTGGGACCCCTGGAGAAGATGACACAGGGCCAACAATATATACTTGTCGTCCTGGACTACGCAACCCAATATCCAGAAGCTATTCCCCTATAGAACACGGCTTCTAAAACCATAGCCAAAGCACTGTTGGAGATCTTTACTTGAATGGGACTGCCAAAGGAGGTATGAACAACAAATGGTCTGGTAGCACTTTATAGACTAACAAAACATGTAGATGGTATTGTGATGGGGCCCCGCAGACCTGCACTGGAGCCCCCGCTGTAAGCGCCCTGTTCGGGCTGTGAGAGGCCAGATACCAGCATTGTGCCGGGTGCTCAGGGGCTGCGGAACAGCTGGCAGCCCCAGGCGCAGTGGCTGAGGCATGGCCCAGATGCCACAGGAGGGGCGGAGCTACCCCCGTAACATCAGAGCGACGTCCCGTCCAGCACCGGAAGCAGTGGGGGATTTAAACACCGCTCCGGCACCAGGAGAGGAGAGAGAGAGAGAGAACCCCCTGGAGCAAGGGGGATCCAAAGCCGGTGTGTGCGGCTGGAGAGGGGTGGAGAGCAGGCGTATCCCCTGTGAAGCAACGGGGGCTAGAGCCCCGACAGGACAGGCAAGCGGCCGAGCCACTGGAGGCCAGGTAGGCCCCGGGTGGGGACGTCAGGTCCAGTGGGGGAGAGAGAGAGAGGAAGTAGCCCAGGACAGGGTCGTGTAAGGCTGGTGAGTTTCGGCAGGAGGCCCCTGCCAGCTGGACCAGAACTGAAAAGGGTCTGCGTCCTTAGGGTCCGCGTCCTTAGGGCCCTGGGATGGGGCCCATGAGTGAGAGCGGGCCCGGGCCCCCCTCTCACCCCCGGAAGGAGCAATAACCCCAAGAGTGGGAAAGGGAAGTAGTGATTCCTACCTCAGACTGCCCTGTCTGGGTTCGAGGGAGGGCACTGTGCCACGGAGAATATAGACAGACTGGCTAGGGAAGCCGCTTAAAGACTAAACTATTGGTGAAGTGTGGGAGCGTGTGGGACAGTCTGCTAGACTAGGGACAAGGCAACTGGGTGGACCGAACCGACACGGTCACGCATGGTCACAAGATGGTGGAGAATGGGGGCACTAACCGACCCCTCCCCTGGAATAAAAGGGGGACCCCCTCCCCGGAGGAGGATAGATGCCCATAGGGGCAGGGACAGAGTAGATTCCTCAGGAAGTTTTTTTTTGTTTCTGTTTTTTTGGGGGTGTTCATAGCGCTCATTCCCTGTTCCCGGCTAGAAGCAGGAAGGTCGCAATAGAGCCGAAAACCCCGAGTGGGAAACCGAAAGATGGAACCGGCCCAGATGCTCGTGTGGCTAACTGAGGCGCAAAGTCAGAACCAACAGCAACAGATTCTCCTGATACAGCAGCTCTCAGCGCAGCATCAGGAGCAACAGAGACAACTGGTGAGGGAACTGTCGGAACAATTCCAGAGCCAGCAGGAACAATGGGTGCGGCAATATGGGCCCACTTCGCAGGTTCTCTCAGGGGCTTCGGTGAGTAGCGAGGGCGAGAGAAATGGTGCCCCGCAGTTGACAATCCGTCTGACCAAGATGGCCCTGACGGATGACCCTGAAGCCCACTTGACCACCTTTGAGCAGGTAGCCACGGCCGCGCGATGGCCCGAGGACCATTGGGCCACTATTGTGGCCCCATATTTGATGGGACAAGCGCAGCTGGTCTATCGTAGCCTGAGTGCCAGAGAGGCTTTACACTACTATAAGGTAAAAGAAGCCATATTAGACCAGATGGGTATTACCCCCAAGACATACCGCCAGAAGTTTAGGCAGGAGCGTTACACCACTGGGACAAGACCCCGGGTGATAACGCAGAGGCTGAAGGAAGCTGGGTGGCGGTGGCTCGACCCCGACCAGCGCACTGGGACACAAGTAGCAGAAATGGCGGTGCTCAAGCAATTTTTACACATTCTACCCAACGGAGGACAGCGGTGGGTGCGACGACACCACCCTTCCACCTTGAATAAGGCCGTCGACCTGATGAATGACTACGAGGCAGCTGAAGCGGCGGAAGGGTCGAACAGACCAGGTAGGACCACCCCCACCCCAAGGGCAGAGCGACCAAAGGGGAGCCCTGAAAGGGACCGCAGCCGAGTGGGGGGCTGAGGGGAAGCGAGGAAATTGGCCCCAGCGTGGACAACGCTGTTGAAGGGCGCCCCACAAGAGAAGCCGCCTACCGCGGGCGAAGGCAGACGGATCCTAGCCAGACAGGGACCCCAAAAAGGGGCCTGCTATAGGTGCGGGCAGGAAGGACACTTTCAAAAAGACTGCCCCTATATGGATTGCACCTACGCTCAGGCCCTGGCAGGTGAGCGGGCCCACCCAGAGGAAGAAAGAGACAAGATCCTGCTTAAGGTCCAAACTGGCGACCGCCAAGTAGTAGCCTTAGTGGACTCCAGCTGTAGCCAAACGATCGTAAGGGCTGAGCTGGTAGAGGAAGGAGGGCCGAGGGGACCGCTCGTATGCGTCCAGTATGTGCACGGAGACATGCACCAGTACCCCACCACCTGGGTCCAAATAACCGATGACACCCAGATGAGCTGGTTTTACGTGGTGGTGGCCCCGAAATTGGTATACCCTGTCCTGTTGGGGTGAGACTGGGACGGGTTTCAGAAGGGAATGGGCAAATGGCAATGCCAGGAAACCCCTCTGACCCAGGAAGGGATGCTTGGAAGGCCGAACGAACAGAGCAGATTGCCAAGCGCCCCCCCGGGGACCAGTTACAGTGATCCCAGGGCCAACCCCCCCATGCAGAGAGGACGATGACCACGACATCCACCTCCCTCTTGGCCTAGGGGAGGGAGACTTCCTCCAAGAACTGGGCGCTACACTAGCGCTCCGTTAGTTGGAACTTAATTCGAACTAACGGAGCGCTTAGTTCGAACTAGGTAAACCTCATTTTACGAGGACTAACGCCTAGTTTGAATTAACTAGTTCGAATTAAGGGCTGTGTAGCCCCTTAATTCGAACTAGTGGGAGGCTAAGGCTTCCCAGGTTTCCCTGGTGGCCACTCTGGCCAACACCAGGGAAACTCTATTGCCCCCCTCCCGGCCCCGGAGCCCTTAAAGGGCCACGGGCTGGCTACACAGTTTGTGCCAGTTGCAAGGCTGCCAGCACCCAGCCAGCAGACCCTGCACCTGCCACAAAATGAGCCAGCCACCCGAGGACACCCAGCCCTCCACTGCTCCCCAGGACCAGCCTGGCGACTCCCAGGAGCCTGCCCGGGGGCGCAAAAGGCGGGCGCCCGCCTGGTCAAGTGCGGAGATCGTGGACCTCATCGAGGTTTGGGGGGAAGCCTCCAATGTCCACGATCTCCGCACTAGCCACCGGAACGCGGCCGTCTACGGACGCATGGCTGCCAGCCTGGCCGCCAGGGGCCACCAGCGCAGCCGGGAGCAGGTGCGCTGCAAAATAAAGGACTTGCGGCAGTCCTACTCCCGGGCTTGCCTGCCAGGGGCCGACCCGGAGGCCTGCCCCCACTTCCATGCCCTGGACCGCATCCTGGGGCCTCATGCCGTCCCTGCCCCCCGGGACGTGATTGACCCCCGGGGCAGAGGGACCGCTCCTGGACACGGAGGAGGAGGAAGAGGGCTCTGAGAGCCAGGAGCCTGCCGCCAGCCTGCCCAGGACCCGGGACCCCCGAGGCACGCCACAGACCCGCTCGCCTGCATCGTCAGAGGCCGGGGAGGCGTCCACCTGTGAGTACCCTCGTGCTCCCCTTATGTGTACGGGGGGCTGGGGCGAGAGGGAGCCCCGGGACCGTGCGCCTGGGCCTTGCCCACCACGGAGCAGCAGCTGGGGATCCTGCAGGGGCCCTGGCCTTGCAGAGGGGAGCTGGGTTTCACACACCTGGGCCCCTGGGGTCATTGACCGCTGGTCTTCTTGCACCACAGCTGCAGCACCTGGGCCTGCAGGGTGCACCACCCCACCTGCAGCAGCCGCCCGCGCCCGGGCAAGCAGGAGAGCCAGGAACCAGGAGGACTACCAGAGGCGGCACCTCCGGTTCCTGGATCGACAGCTCCGTGTCCAGGACCACTGGGTGCAGGAGGACCTCAGGCTGCGCCGGAGGAGTCTGGAGGCCCTGGAGGAGCAGGGCCGTGCCCTGCGAGGCCACCTCCAGAGCCTGCTGGACCGCTTTCCATTTCCTCCTCCCCCTGCTCCCCCTCTTGCTCCCCCAGCTCCCCCTCCTGCTCCCGCTCCTGCTTCCTCCACACCCCCCGTCCCTCCTGCCCCCCCCTCCACAACCATTCCCCACCGACGCCCCCGGACCCGCAGTGTGGCGAGACGGGAGAGGCAGCCGGACTCCCACCCCTGAGCTTTCCTTTCCCTTCCTCCCTTCCCTCCCCTCCCCTTCCAGCTCCCTCGTCCCAGGTTTCCCCCTCCCTTCTCCCACCTTCATTCCTCCCTCCCCCCACCCCAGTTCTGTGAAATAAACAGACGTTTTTGTTTGAAAAACAGGTGTCTTTATTTGACAGTAGGTAGGGAGGGGAAAGGGGAAGGGGGGTAGGGTGGAAGAAGGCCCCAGTGGGGCATGCAGGGAGAGGTCAGTCCTCCTCCTCCACCTGGAAGCTCTCCCGCAGGGCTTCCCGGATCCGGATGGCCCCCCGCTGGGCTTCCCGGATGGCGGCGGTGCGGGGCTGACCATAGTGTCCAGCCATGCAGTCAGCCTCAGCCATCCAGGCTGGCAGGAAAGCCTCCCCCTTCCGCTCACACACATTGTGGAGCACACAACATGCCGCCACCACGGGAGGGATGTTGTGCTCGGCCAGGTCCAGACGGGTGAGGAGGCATCGAAAGCGGGCTTTCAGTCGTCCGAAGGCCCCCTCCACCACGATGCGGGCCCTGGTCAGCCTGGCACTGAAGGCCTGGCGGGAGGGATTGTGGGGCCCCGTGTAGGGCTTCATGAGCCAGGGCTGCAGTGGGTAGGCGGCATCCCCCACCAGGCACACGGGCATGTCCACGTCCCCGACCCTGATGTGGCGGTCGGGGAAGAAGGTCCCGTCCTGCAGCCGCTGGCACACGGAGGAGTTGCGGTACACCCGTGCGTCGTGTGCTTTGCCGGACCAGCCCACATTAATGTCCGTGAACTGTCCCCGGTGGTCACACACGGCCTGCAGGATCACGGAGAAGTACCCCTTTCTGTTGACGTACCGGGACGCCTGGTGTTCCGGGGCACGGATGGGGATCTGCGTCCCGTCGATGGCCCCCCCGCAGTTGGGGAAGCCGAGGGCGCCGAATCCCCGGATGACGGCGTCTGGGTCGGCGAGGCGGACCACCCTGCGGAGCAGCACCCGGTTGATGGCCTTAACCACCTGCGGAGAGAGACACAGCAAAGCGCCAATCAGTGGGGCGCCCGGGTGGCTGGGAGCGTGCGTGTCCTGGCAGTGCCCCGCGCCCCACTCCCGGAAGCAACCCCCCTGGCGGCGTGTAGTACGGCCGGGACAGCCCGACCCCTCCGGTGTGGGGCGCTTTTGCCTCCTCCCGCCCCCCCCCCTTTGTCCCTGGGGCGGCCCATCCCCACCTCGCAGCCCCCCTCCCCCCCGGCTCGGTGGCCGACGAGCGCCTTACCTGCATGAGCACCGCTCCGACGGTGGATCTCCCAACGCCGAACTGGTTCCCGACAGATCGGTAGCTGTCCGGCGAGTGTCCCTTCTTTGCAGGGCAGGGGCGAGCCACTCGCAGAGCTCCAGGAAGGTGTCCCTCCTCATCCTAAAGTTCTGGGTCCACTGTTGGTCGTCCCAGCGCTCCAGGACGATGTGGTCCCACCAGTCGCTGCTGGTGTCCAGACGCCAGACGCGGCGGGGCACGCCGGTGCCGGGGCGCCGCCGCGGCTCCTCCACGGCCCCCAGGGCGGCCAGGCGGAGAGGCAGGGGGCTGACGTTCCCCAGGTGGTGCCAGGCAGCCTCGAGCCATTGGTGGCAGGCTTGCAGCAGCAAGTCCAGAACGTGCACCAGAAGGTGCAGGGCGAGCCGTGGCTCCATGTTGCCACCTGCGGCGGCTCCCCCCGAAGGGAAGCACCGACACAGACGGGCACAGAGACCGACGCTTTGCTGTCCCTCGGTGAGGTTGGCAAGCAAGCAGGAAAAGCTGAGAACCGGCTGTCCAGGGGGGTCCCTTTAAGCACGAGCCTCAGATAGCCTCAGACAGCAGCCACACAAAGCAACTACTGACCTGATGCCCTGCCAGAACCGGTTTCAGCCGCCCTTAAATGCCCCCCTGCGTCCAATCAGTGTGGACGCGCTAGTTCGAATTAGCAAAACGCTAATTCGAACTAGTTTTTAGTTCTAGATGCGTTAGTTCGAATTAGCTTAGTTCGAATTAACTAATTCGAACTAAGTTAGTTCGAATTAGCGCTGTAGTGTAGACGTACCCAAAGGGAGGATCCCGTGCTGCAGCGCCAGAAGCCAGAGAAGTGGACAAGCCCGCAGCCGAGGAAGGAAAAACTACCGGTCCCCACTTTGAGGTATGCCGGGATCGCTTATATCGGGTCACCGAGGGGGAGGAGGAGCGTAGCCTGGTGCGCCAACTGTTGGTTCCCCAGAGGTACTGCCTCCGACGCTTGGAATTGGCCCATGCCAACCCATGGTCAGGTCATCTGGGATACGAGAAGACAGTGAAGCGGGTCTTGCAGAGGTTTTATTAGCCCGGGGTATACAGGGAAGTGAAAGACTTTTGTAGTTCGTGCCCCGAGTGCCAGAAGGCGGGGCCGAGGGGAGTACCAAAAGCCCCCCTAGTCCCGCTACCAGTGATAGAGGTTCCCTTCGAGAGGACTGCTCTGGACTTGGTGGGGCCGCTTGAAAGGACGAAGGCCGGGCACCAATACATATTAGTGGTAATAGACTACGCCACGTGGTACCCGGAGGCGGTGCCCTTACGGAACACCACCGCCCCGAACTTAGCATACGAACTGATAAAGATTTTTGCCCGAGTCGGGGTACCCAAGGAGATCCTCACGGATCAGGGCCCAAATGTCATGTCTAGACTGATGGGGGAACTGTGCCGACTCTTGCAAATAAGGAGCCTGAAGACCTCGGTATACCATCCGCAAACAGATGGACTGGTAGAGCGGTAGATGCTGAGAAAGTTTGTAGGACAGGACCCTGGGGAATGGGATAAGTTGTTACCCGCACTATTGTTTGTCGTGCGAGAGGTCCCCCAGGCGTCTACAGGGTTCTCGCCCTTTGAACTACTGTACGGGCGGCAACCTCGGGGAATCTTGGACATTGTAAAGGAAAGTTGGGAGGAGCAGGAGACTAGAGTACAAGGCTCGGTGCAGTATATCCTCAACTTATGACAGAAACTGCACACGCTGGGGGAATTTGCCAGGTCCAATCTAGAGTTAGCCCAGGCTATGCAGGCAGGGTACTATAACTGGGGCGCCCGGCTGAGAACTTTCGAGCCTGGGGAAAGGGTCCTGTTGTTACTCCCGATGCGAGATTCGAAACTACTCGCTAAATGGCAAGGACCTTTCGAGGTGGTGTGGAGAGTGGGCGAGGTAGATTACAAAGTGAAACTAACCGGGGGCCGGGAGGGAACCAAAATATACCATGTCAACCTTCTAAAAGCTTGGAAAGAGTGGGAGGGTTTATTGGTAAACCCAGTACTGCCCAACCCAGAATTAGGGCCAGGAGGAGGAAGGACAGCCCCCACCGTGTCATTTCAGGTGGGACCGAGCCTGTCCCCAGTGCAAAAAACCGACATGGAAACTCTCCTACAACGGTTCCCGGAGGTGATGACCGATCAGACAGGGCAAACCACCTGGACCCACCACCACATCGCGACAGAAGCCGTGAAGAAAGTGCGCGAGCCTGTCCGCCTACTTCCCCGAAGATTTGGGAGCCGGTACGAGAGGAATTACAATGGATGATACGGTGGGGAGTAGTGGAAGAGTCACGCAGTGAGTGGAGAAGCCCAATAGTCCTCATCCCGAAACCCGATGGGTCAATGTGATTCTGTATCGACTTCCACAAGGTCAACAGTATGTCCCGATTTGATGCCTACCCAATGCCCAGAGTGGACGAACTGCTAGATCGTCTCGGGAGGGCCCAGTACCTATCCACCATTGACTTGACCCGAGGATATTGGCAGATCCCTCTCACTCTGACCTCCTGGGAGAAGACGGTGTTCTCAACACCCTTCAGACTGTACCATTTCGTACGGATGCCTTTCGGTCTCCACGGCGCAGCTGCGACCTTCCAGCGGCTAATGGACAAAGTCCTGAGGGAGCGTGCCCAGTACGCCACAGCCTATACTGACAACATCGTCATCTATAGCACAACATGGCCCGAACATCTCCAAAGAGTAGAAGCCGTACTCAGAGCACTCCAAGACATGGGGCTCACCGCCAACCCAAGTAAGTGTCACTTTGGTGAGCGAGAGGTGACATACCTGGGCTACACTGTGGGCTGAGGCCAACTCCGACCCCTGGTGGACAAAATCGGCGCCCTGAGGAACCACCCACCGCTGAGAACCAAAAAACAGGTAAGGCAGTTTTTGGGGTTGGCGGGATATTACCAGTGGTTCGTACCCAATTTCGCGTCAGTAGCCACCCCCTTGATGGACTTGACCTGGAGTGCTCTGCCCCAGAAAGTGCAGTGGACACCAGACTGTGAGAGGGCATTCCAGATGCTAAAACACCAGCTAACCCATGCTCCCATACTGGCAGAACCAGACTTTGATCAACCGTTCATCGTGCAAATGGACACGTCCAAAAGTGGGATGGGGCCGTATTGTCCCAAGAAGAGGGGCACGAAGAACATTCGGTCATCAATATTAGCCGGAAACTATTCCCACGTGAGTGTAAGTACTCCACCACAGAAAAAGAGGCACAGCCCATGAAATGGGCAATTGACATGTTGCGTTATTATCTTCTAGGGAATCAGTTCTGGGTGGTAACCGACCACGCCCCCTTACACTGGCTACAGACAATGAAAGACTCCAACGCCCACATGGGGGAGAGAGAGAGAGGAACTCGCCCAGCTGGCAAGTTTCGGCAGGAGGCCCCCGCCAGCTGGACCAGGACCGAAAAGGGTCCACGTCCTTAGGGCCCTGAGCTGGGGCCCGTGAGTGAGGGCGGGCCTGGGCCCCCCCCTCACCCCCGGGGGAGCAATAACCCCAAGAGAGTGATTCCTACCTCAGACCACCCCACCCGGGTTCGAGGGAGGGCACTGTGCCACGGAGAATATAGACAGACTGGCTAGGGAAGCCGCTTAAAGACTAAACTATTGGTGAAGTGTGGGAGCGTGCGGGACAGTCCGCTAGACTAGGGACAAGGCAACCGGGTGGACTGAACCGACACGGTCACGCACGGTCACAGGCAGGGGCGGATATAGGGCAGGGCGAACGGGGCAGCCGCCCCGGGCCCCGCGCTTAAAAAAGCCCCGCGCATGCGCCGTGGCAAAGGGGGGGCCCCGCGGAGTTATGCTGCCCGGGGCCCCGCAAAACAGTCATCTGCCCCTGGTCACAGGTATCATGAGCTTTTGTGGGCACAGCCCACTTCATAGACTCATAGACTTTAAGGTCAGAAGGGACCATTATGATCATCTAGTCTGACCCCCTGCACAATGCAGGCCACAGAATCTCACCCCCCCCCCCAGAATAATCCTCTCACCTATATCTCCGATATTGAAGCCTTCAAATACTTTGAAGACCCCAAGATGCAGGGAATCCTCCAGCTGTGATCTGTACCCCATGCTACAGAGGAAGGTGAAAAACCTCCAGGGCCTCTGCCAATCTACCCTGGAGGAAAATTCCTTCCCGACCCCAAATATGGCGATCAGCTAAACCCTGAGCATGTGGGCAAGACTCACCAGCCAGACACCCAGAATGTTCTCTATAGTAACTCGATCATCCCTCCATTGACCTATTTCCCACTGATAATGAATGGTCAATGTCACATTACTGAATTGGAGGGAAGCAGCCAGATCGCTGCTGCACCCCTAGGTGGGGGTGTTGGCCCCAGAAATTGGTGTGGGGGGAGCCATGTGGGGTATTGAATGGGAGATTATTGTTTGTTGATCTTATGTACGCTATTTATGTGAGTGTATAATGTCTGTGTGTGTAGGTAGGAATCTGTAATCTGTGTGGAAGATGAATATTTCTGTGAATGTGGTTGAGCATTGCTATGGACAGGCTGAGTAGTGAAGCCCTGTGGAACAATGGCCCTTGATGGCCCAAAGACACACCTAAAGCAGGAGGGCGGAGACCCAAGAGCTGCCAGCAGAGAGAGGCTGAGGACCAGGTGACCGGCTGAGACCAGAAGAGGCCAGGAAGGGGGTATAAAGAGGCCATGCGGTCGATGCCATTTTGTTCTCAGCTCAGCACTTCATCCCAGAGGCAGCACTGCAGGGATCGAAGAGCCCGGAAGACCTGTGAACCCATCCTGATCATAGGATGTGCAACAAGAACTCTTAAACCAGCAGCTGTAACATCTCTGCTAGAGCCTGCATCGAGAACTGGGAGATTCGGTGCATGTAACGTACTGTACTTTAATAACCTTACTCTCAGGCTTTTCTTTCTCATGATAATAAACCTTTAGATATAGATTCTAAAGGACTGGCCCAGCGTGATTTGTGGGTAAGGTCCAGAGGGTAAATTGACCAGGGATCTGTGGCTGGTTTCTTGGAACCGGACAGAACTTGTTCGGGGTAGGTGGGATTGGGTGCTAAGACCCCCCACCTGTGTATAGGCCCGGGGCCATCTGGGGCACGGATATTGCTGGGGTGTCGGAGGGGTTTTGCTCAGGAGGCTTCAGGCAGGCAGCTGAAGCGCTCTGTGGGACTGGTTTGTGGCCTATTTGGAAAGGTCACCAGTCTGGGGGCTGTAAGGAGCCCCGGATTCGAGCAATTCACCCTGAGCGGACGCCCTCAGTTGTGCCCAGACACGGCCCGGTCTGTCACAGTCAATTAGTTACCAAGATCATGTTATCTCATCAAACCATCCCCTTCATAAACCCATCGGCTGTGTCTACACTGGCACCCTTTTCCGGAAATGCTTAAAACGGAACAGTTTTCCGTTTTAAGTATTTCCGGAAAAGGAGCGTCTACATTGGCCCTGGAGTTACCGTTATAACGATGCGCTTTTCCGGAAAAGCGCATCTACATTGGCGGCGCGCTTTTCCGGAAAAGCAGAAGCCCGGAGCCATTTTGAAGAGGGCAAAGGCCACCAGACCTTTCCAGGGGCGGGGCCAGAGCGCCGTTCAGACACGTGCTTAAAGGGGTCTCGCTGGACAGCCGTTGGTCTCCTGCTCCCATGCCTTGGGGCCTCTGCCAGGGACTGGCACCCTTAGCAGGTTTGGTGGTTGCCCTCTGAGTTTTGGGGACACCACCCTTTGGCCCCCAACTGCTTTTCCCTCAGTTTTTTTTTTTCTGCCCTGCTCTGTCTGCTATGGAGCCGTGGGTGGCCATGTGCCTGCTCGGGCCCCTGTTGCAGCTGTACAAGTGCCTGCTGCTCGTGCTGCAGGCCGGTGCCATGGTGTACATGGACCAGGAGGCAGAGATCGCCTTGGACTCCCTCACCAGGGGGGCCCTGGCAACCATGTCGCATCAGCACCCCACCATAGAGAGGCCCGTCTGGAGTTTGGAGAGCAGCACCGACTGGTGGGACCGGGTGGTCCTCGGACTATTTGACGACCAGCAATGGATCAGGAATTTCTGGATGAGAAAGCGGACGTTCCTGCAGCTGTGCACCTGGCTCACCCCCGCGCTGCAGAGAGCCACCACCCAGCTGCGGGCACCCATCCCCGTCGACAAGAGGGTCGCCATCATGCTGTGGAAGCTGGCCACACCGGACAGCTACCGCTCGGTGGCACAGCAGTTCGGGGTGGGAAGATCCACCGTTGGAGTGATCGTCGTGGAGGTAAGTCCCAGGGGGACTGGGGAGTGGGGTGGGGGGAGGGTGCTGCACTCCAGGCCCAGGGACAGCCAAGACTCCAGGCTGGGTCGCCCAGGGGTTTAGGCCGTCCCTCCCTTGCACAGGCCCGGTGGTGGTGGGGGGGGCGTGGTGTGTGTGTGTGTGTGTTTGTGTGTGTGTGTGAGGACAGAGGGAATCAAGGGGGGGGCCCAAGGGAGCGCACACTCACTCTTGCCTTATGTGATGTGTTCCCTTGTGTTTCTCTGCACCCTTCTGCAGGTTGTCCACACCATCAATGACGTCCTGCTCCCGCGAATCATCCGCCTGCGCGACGTAGATGATACCATGGCCGGCTTCGCTGCCCTCTGGTTCCCCAACTGTGGGGGAGCCCTGGACGCCACCCACATCCCCATCCGGGCCCCGGAGCATCGAGCAGCCCATTTCATGAACCGCAAGGGGTACTGCTCCATTGTTCTGCAGGCCCTCGTGGACCACCGGGGCCACTTTCTGGACATTTACGGGGCTGGTCCGGCCGGGCACACGACGCCCGCATCCTCCGCAACTCTGGACTCTTTCGCAGGTTGGAGGCGGGCACCTACTTCCCCCGGCGGGAGTTCACTGTTGGGGATGTGCCAATGCCCATCTGTGTCATCGGGGACGCGGCCTACGCCCTGCTGCCCTGGCTAATGCGGCCCTACATGGGGCGGCCGGACCAGAACCCAGTGGAGCTGGCCTTTGGACGTTTGAAAGCCCGCTTCCGGTGTTTGCTCACCCGTCTCGAGATGGGTGAGCGGAATGCATCGGAGGTACTGGCCGCGTGCTGCGTGCTCCACAACATTGTGGAGCGCAGTGGGGAGGCCTTCCTTGCCGCATGGATGGCAGCTGAGGCACAGATGTTGGAACAGCCCAGGACGCTGTGCGCATCAGAGAGGCCCTGGTGGACATATTTGCCCAAGCCCTGTAGTAGGGTCACCTGGGTCTCCCCAGACTACTCCCTCCCATCCCCTCCCCTTCCCTACCCCCTCCCCTTACCTCCCCCCCATTGTAAAGCGTCGGGTCAAAGCACATCGGCCGTCATCGTGACTGTTCGTCAGGTGCGTCGGGCGTAGTTAGGGTTTTTCTTTTAGTTTAGTCTAGGGTTTAGGCCACCATCGCCTGTCCCGAAGAACAGCCAAGAGGATTCGGGGTTCGTGCGGAAGGCTCAAGTCAGCGTACCCGATTTCAGTTGTCTTCCGTCGAGGGATCTCCTGCCTGTTCTTCTCCTAAGGCCCGGAAGGCCCAAAGGATTGAGGTGGCCAGCAACACCACAATCGTCCTCCCTGCGCCTAGACTATGTTTAATAATCTGTAGTGTGCATCTTGTAACCGTTCTTGCTTGTTTGTTAGCTATGTAACCTGGGCTGTGTCTAGACTACATGGCTCCGTCGATGGAGCCATGTAGATTAGGGTTGTAGGCAAAGGCAAATGAAGCCGCGATTTAAATGATCGCGGCTTCATTTACATTTACATGGCTGCTGCGCTGAGCCGACAAACAGCTGATCAGCTGTTTGTCCGCTCAGCGCGCTAGTCTGGATGTTCCCCTGCCGACATCAAAGCCCTTTGTCGGCAGCCCCGTTATTCCTCGTGGGAATTATTCTCAGTATTTCTTTATGCGCCACAACCCAATGACCACTTACAAAGGGCCCCCCCAGTGATAAAGTAAAGAATTTGTTGTCCACAGTTTGTAACCCTGTTAAATTTAGGTGGCTAATTGGCATCTCAAATCATTTCTTACAGTTACTAGAGTAACACAATAACCAACACAAGAATCAACTGAAAAATAGAAAACTTTTTATTTATGGGGGGGGGGGAGACCTTCAACTGGGACAGGGAGGGGGGCAGTTACTGCGACGGGCAGCCCCTGTGAGCGCTCCTCCGGGGGCGGACCTGCACACGCTGGGCAGACCGTGTCGGGGCAGGCTGCACGGGGAGGTGGGCAGGAGCAGGAGCAGGAGCAGGAGCAGGGGCAGGGGCAGGGGCAGGGGGGGGCATGGGCTGTGCTCCGGGAGGGATGGCGGGGGCATGGGGTCCGGCCATGCCATAGTGGATGGCGTGCACTAAATGTGCCGTGAGCATGTCCATAGAGGTGCACATCCCTCTGCACTCAATTAGGAAGGCAGCCCAGCCCTCCTGCCGCCACTGCAGGTCCCCCTGCACCCGCTCTGCAATGGAGCCCTGGATTCCCTCCACGGCATTCACATGGCAGCGAAGCAGCTGGTCGCATTGTCGGAGCCTGGGCCTCCGGGGTTGGCCAGCTGGGGGTGCCGCTGCTGCCACAGTGGAGGGTCTGGTGCTGGGTCCCGCTGCAGGGAAGAGAAGAAAGGATGGGTCAGGCAGGCAGCCCGGCCACTGTCCCCACACCCCATACCCTCCACCCCTGAGCCCAGGTGACCCCACAGTAGTGTGGCTTGGGCCCACTTGGTTCCCCCCCGCCCCCCGTGTTGTATGTTTACAAGAGGACCGCCCCTGGAGTAGGGTCCTCCCTCCAGTATTGTAACCACCGGTCTGTGTCCTGGCCCCGTGGAGGGCGGGAGGGCGCTTGTGTTGCGTTCACTTGTGGAACCCCCTGCCGGTGGAGACTGTGAAAAGCTTTGGGCTAATCACTGGTGTTTGACAGGGAGCGAGATGCATCCCCACACAGTGCCTGGGAGCACGTCTGGCAGAGGTGGTCTGGGCTCTCAGATCCCCATCGTGTGGGATATCTCCTGGACGGAACCAGGAGAGTGACTGGGGGGGGGGGGGGATGTCCCATCCTTGCAGCAAAACTCAGGGGCCCTTCTCCCTCCCACTATCCCTCACCCACGTAGCCCAGGGACATGTGTGGCCGCAGTGGGGACTTCCCTCAGGGAGCCAGCCAAGGCACCGGGAGCAGGCGAGGGGCTCAGTGGGGCCCACGCTCACAGGGCTGTGATGCTGCGGTTTTCCCAGGAGCAGCTGGCTGTGCCTCACAGCCAGGCATGGGGCAGTGTGCCGTTCTGCGTGCTGCACCCTTGCGGAGGTGCGGGCTCTGGGCTGAGTCCCTGGGGCCCTGGCTGGTTCCAGCCGGCATCCACCCTTCCCCCTGGTCCCGCCGCATGTGTGTGAGCAGCACGGTCCCAGGCGTGCCCTGGAGCTGCCTTCCGCGGCCACATCCTGCTCGGTCACCAGGCTGCACGTGGTTGCACGTGCTGCTTCCTGCCTAATGTTACACAGCGTGCAGCTCACATGGCCTGAGTGACATGCTCGACCCTCCCCCCTCCGGGCGCCTGGCTCCACCCCCCCCCCCGCCCTCCACCCCCCGCCCTTTGGGAGTGCAAACTACAAGGACTCACCAGTGGGTTCCTCCCCGGCCTCGGCCTCGGAAGAGCTGCTGGAGGGGGCCTGCAGGGTGGTGGCAACACTGGCCTCCTCTCCACCAGATGTGCTGCCGCTCTCCTCTCCCTCCCTCCCTCCCCCGCCTTGGTGGGTTGGATGACGGGGGGGGGGGGGGCTGGCACGTGTCCACAGGGACACCCGGGGCTTGCGAGGCTGGCTGGCCCAGAAAGGCGTTCATCCACTCGTAGTAGGGGCAGGCGTCTGGTCCTGCCCCCCTGCCCTCGCTGGCCCGGACGTACCCCAGCCGCAGCTCCTTCACCTTGGAGTGGACCTGCTCACAATTCCAGGCGGGGTGTCCCTGCTGCGCCAGGTTGTCAGCCAGCCGCGTGTAGATATCCACGTTCCGCCACCTGGAGTGCAGGTCGTGGAGACCCTCCTCCTCCTGCCAGAGGTCCAGGAGGGTCTCCAGCTCCCTGGGGGTCCAGGATGGAGCCCGCCGTTTGCGGCCCCTGGGGGCCTCCTGAGCTGGGGGTGCAGGTGGCTCACCACCCGGAGCTGCCATGGCTGCCTTTTGATGCTGGCTGGGCAGGACAGGGGCGCTGTGGCAGACCTCAGGCCAGAGGTCTGAGGCATGCTCCTGCCACGTGCGCCCAGCAGCCTCCGAGCTCTTTAAGAGCTCGGGTTACCAGGAAGTCCAGGGCTCCTACGGGGTCTCGCGCCGTCCAAAGCGCTTTTTTCTGTTTCTTCTGCTTTTCCGGAAAAAGGACTTTTGCCCAAGCGGGAGCAGTGTAGCTTTTCCAGAAAAGCGGCTGATTTTGTACAGTAGAGCATCGTTGCTTTTCCGGAAATTCAAGGGGCCAGTGTAGACAGCTCGCAGCTTATTCCGGAAAAGTGGCTGATTTTCCGGAATAAGTGGCCCAGTGTAGACACAGCCATCTAGTTTAATCTTGAAGCCAGATAGATCTTTTGCCCCCACTACTTCCCTTGGAAGGCCGTTCCAGAACCTCACTCCTCTAATGGTTAGAAACCTTCGTCTAATCTCAAGTCTAAACTTCCTACTAGCCAGCTTATATCCATTTGTTCTTGTGTCCACATTGGTACTAAGCTTAAATAATTCCTCTCCCTCCCTGGTATTTATCCCTCTAATATATTTAAAAAGTGCAATCATGTCCCCCCTCAGCCTTCTTTTGGTTAAGGTAAACAAGCCAAGCTCCTTGAGTCTCCTTTCATAAGACAGGTTTTCCATTCCTCGGATCATCCTAGTGGCCCTTCTTTGTCCCTGTTCCAGTTTGAATTCATCCTTCTTAAACATGGGAGACCAGAACTGCACACAGTATTCCAAATGGGGTCTCACCAATGCCTTGTATAATGGCACTAACACCTCCTTATCCCTACTGGAAATACCTCGCCTAATGCATCCCAAGACCGTATTAGCCTTTTTCACGGCCATGTCACAATGGCGGCTCATAGTCATCCTATAATCAACCAGGACTCCGAGGTCCTTCTCCTCCTCCGCATTTAGGGATTAATAACAAGAATTTTAGTTATAAGCTGGGGACACTTCAGATGACCCGGCTGTGCCCACAAAAGCTCATGCTACCATCTACATGCTTTGTTAGTCTATGAAGTGCTACCAGACCATGTGTTGTTTTTTTCTGTAAGGGTATGTCTACACTACAGCATTATTTCGAAATATTTCGATTAACTATTTCGAAATAAGATAAGTTATTTCGAAATAATGCATCTACACACAAAATGCATTTCAAAATAGTGTGGACGTGGTATTTCGAAATAGCAAAAAGCTGAGTGGACACTGATTCGGATTTAAGGCAAGCTGGAACCAGGTCAGGGTTAGGGCATTAGGTAAGGAGTGTCTTTAAGCCTCAGGCAACAGCCACACAATCTGAGGCTTAAAGCAGGTGCTTAAAGGGACCCCGCCCCCCCGGGCAGACGGTTCTCAGGTGTCCCTGCTTGCTTGCCTGCCTTGCTGTGGGACAGCAAAGCATTTGTGTTTCGGAGTGCCCTGGTTGCCCTCACTTGGAACACCATAGGACTCTGCAACATGGAACCAGAACTGCCCCTGGGCACACTGGTGTTTCTCGTGGACACGTTGCTATCAGCCTGGCTGCACTTGCTGCAGGCTGCCATCCGGGAGGTCCATCGGGGGGCTGTCAGGATCCAGGAGACCCTGAGGGAGAGCGTCCACCCTGAGGAGCACTAAGAGCCTCCTTGGTCCTCCCCACTGGGGGCTTGTGCCTCATTCCTCCCTCAAGTCCTTCCACTTACCCCTCCCTAGCCCCCCACGTGTGGCTATCAGGCCAAGGCTGCTGTGTGGCACACAGCTGGAGCCACCTACCCAGGGGTGGCACGGCACGTGGTTGCACGTGCACAGGTTGCTGTGTGATCTGTGGTAAACAAGGCCCATACGCGCGGTCTCTGGTCTCCGTCTCCCTCCTCATCCCCCCCCGGGAAGGGGACAGTGATGGCACTTACATGGTGTGGCCTCCCCGGACGACCCTGGTGACTCCGCTGCTGGGACAGCTTGGGGGTCCAGCTGGTGTGGCACCCTCCGTGGTGGCTTCTCCTCCGCGCCCTGGTCAGGGCCCTCTGCTCCCAGCTCGCTACCCCCTGGGCTGGCACGGACTGTCCCACCCCCCCAGGATGCGGTCCAGGGCCTCGAAATAGGGGCAGGTGTGTGCCCCTGGTGGGGAGCTGCCCCGTGTGGCCCTGGCATATCCCTGCCTCAATTCTTTCATTTTCATGCACACCTGTTCTTGGGTGCGCATGTGGCCTTTAGTGGCCATGGTGGCAGCTATGCGGCTGTAGACGGCAGCATTCCTGTGCCTAGTGCGGAGATCATGGACGGTGGAGGCCTCCCCCCAAACCTCAATGAGGTCCATGATCTCCGCACTAGTCCAGGATGGCGCCCGTCTTCTCCGGCCCCTGGCTGGCTCCTGGGAGCTGGGGGACTGGGCGGGGGATAGCTGGATGGCACTGGCTACCCGGCTCATACTGGGGCCACTGGGTGAGGGTCAGTGACTGCTGTCTCTGTGCTTGCAGGCCTGTAGCTGGCACATGCACTGTGGCCAGGGTCTACCCCTTTAATGGCTCCGGGGCTGGGGGAGAGGAGAGTACGTTTTCCTGGTTGTGCCCAGAGTGGCCACCAGGGCTCCCTGGGAAGGGCTGGAGGCCCCCTATTTTGAAATAAGCATCTACACAGCACTTATTTTGAATTTGGCGTTACTCCTCGTAGAATGAGGTTTAGCTAATTCGAAATAAGCGCCCCGCTATTTCGATTTTATTTCGAAATAGCGGTTTGCCTGTATAGATGCTATTAAAGTTAATTCAAAATAACGGCTGTTATTTCAAATAAACTTTGATGTGTAGACATACCCTAACAGACTAACTCGGCTATCCCCTAAAGGAGAAATGGACAGACCAAGGGACTCCATTCACCTCAAAACTAACCTCTGTGCCCTACTACACATAGAAACCCTGAGGACCTCAGTCTATCATCCCCAAACAGATGGACTGGTTGAAAGATTCAACTGAACACTCAAGGCAATGATAAGGAAGGTGCTAAGTCGGGATGGGAAGGACTGGGACACCCTTACCTTATGTTTGCCTTCCAAGAGGTACCTCAAGCCCCAACTGGATTTTCCCCTTTTGAGTTATTATATGGGTGCCACCCCCATGACATCCTGGATATTGCCAGAGAGATCTGGGAGGAGAAACCCTACACAGGGAAAAACATAATTGAACACATTCTGCAGATGAGGGAACAGATAGCTCATGTCACTCCAATTGTATGGGAACATCTGAAAAAGGCACAGGAAGCCCAGTGAGTTCATTACAATTGTCAGGTAAAGTTCGGTAGTTTCAGCCAGGGGATCGGGTGATGGTGTTAATACCTACGGCAGAAAGCAAAATTTGGCCCAATGGCAAGGGCCTTAGAAGGTGGTTGAATCCGTGGGGGAAGTAAATTAAAAGATGTGGCAGCCTGGATGCTGGAAAGAAGAGCAAATTTACCACGTGAATCTGAAACTGTGGCAGTCTTGAGAGACGTGTATAGTCACCCAAGAGGCCCTGACCTAGGAAGACACTTCACCCGAGCAGGTCAAAATGGCCTCTGACCTGACACCGTACCAGAAAAAGGAGGTAGCAGAGATGATCAATCGATACTGGGATGTTTTCTCCAGTAAACCAGGCCGAACCACCGAGGTGTATCATCACATTATCACAAACCCTGGAGTCAAGGTAACACTCAGACCCTATTGGGTCCCATCAGCCAAGAGTGAAGAAATTATGGCTCAAGTAAAAAGAATGTTGGAATTAGGAGTCATCAAGGAGCCCCACAGTGAATGGTCTAGTGCAATTGTTTTGGTCCCAAAGCCCGATGGCACCACCAGGTTCTGCAATGACTTTAGGCAGCTGAATGAGGTATCCAAATTTGATGCATACCCCATAGCCCGCATCGATGAGTTGGTTGACCGCCTGGGCAATGCCTGTTTTCTAACCACCCTCAGTTTAACAAAGGCATACCGGCAGATCCCCTTAGCCAAGGAGGCAAAAGAAAAAAAATATGTTTTCTATGCCTGAGGGACTGTTCCAGTATACTGTTCTCCCTTTCGGCTTGCATGGGGCACCTGTCACCTTCCAACGTCTCATGGACAAGCTCCTACGCCCCTGTAATGGTTCTTGTCAGCAGGAGGCCACACTGACTCACTGCAAGCCACTGAAGTTCAGGGCTGAACTTCAGGTTAAACCTCAGTGAGAGAGGCCCCACCCTTGTTCAGGGACGTGGCAGCAAATCAACCATTAGGTAGTACTTTGCATTACAGGGTAGGAGCCCAGGCCCTTGATCAGGGCGGGGCGACAAAGAAACAGTTAAACATTGCTTTACAGTTCGAGCAACAGTTTAAGGCTCAGGCCTGACTGCAGGCCAAGCCACAGTTTTAGAAGGCCAGGCCAGGCCCAGCGTAAGGGCAGACCAGCAATCTATTAACGGAGGGTACGTCTACACTGCATCCCTAGTTCGAACTAGGGATGCAAATAGAGACAACCGAAGTAGTTAATGAAGCGGGGATTTAAATATCCCGCGCTCCATTAACATGATCTCGCCGGCACGCTAGTTCGAATCACATTTTTTGAGGAGTAACATTAGTTCGGACTAAGGGCTTTAGTCCGAACTAACGCGTCCCGGTGTGCACTTCCTGGTTCAAATCAGCTGTGATTCAAACTAGCGCGCCGGCGAGATCATGTTAATGGAGAGCGGGATATTTAAATCCCCGCTTCATTAACTACTTCGGTTGTCTCCATTTGCATCCCTAGTTCGAACTAGGGATGCAGTCTGGACGTACCCAAACAGTCCAAGAACAGTTAAGTATTCCACAGAGTTCAAAGCACAGGCCTGTCTGCAGGCTGAGCCAGGGGTTGGGTCTCCTTGCTGGTGTAGAGCCAACAAGAGCAGGGGCTTCTTTCCCTACAGGGGGAACCTGCCACCCAAGGGAAGGGGGGATGCAGGCCCACCCGCTCCACGGCGTCCCAGCCCAGGGCCCTAGAAGTAGCAGTGCTGCAGCCACTGGGTTGGCAGGGCTCCAAGCCATAACTCGCCATCTGGGTCAGTGGGTCAGTGGGGGTTTGAGCTGCAGCGCGCCAGCCAGCTGACCTCCATTTCTTCAGGTGCCCCAGGGTTGGCTGTTCCTGGGCCACTTCCCTGTTCCCCCTGGAGGCCTACCTGGCTCGGCTGCTGCTCCTCGGTGTCAGTTAGGGATGAAGGCGCCGGCAGTGTGTCCATAGGCTCCAGGTTCTGTGCAGGTAAGGGTCCAGGTGGTCCAGCCCACTCGGCTGGGCCTAACAAGGGTCCTGGGGGTCCAGGTAAATCTGTGGTCCCAGGCAGTGGCTTCTGCAGCCTTGTCCAATGATCCAGGTCCGCCGGCAGCTGTGGCAGTCTAGGCCAGTGCTCAGGGCCCAGCCATAGCTTGGGAGGCCCAACCCAGTCCTCCCTCTGAGGGCAGCATGGAAGGGCCTTCCTCCGCTGGGGCTGGGGAAGAGCCTCTGCCCTGCTTGGCATCCGAGCTCTAACTGAGCTTGGAGCTCCTCCTCTTATACCCCTAGCCCTGACTTCCTGTAGGCGGGGCTGGGTGGTTCTGGCACCGCCCACCAAGCGGTTTTTGTTGGAGTTTCCTCCTCTGGGTCAGCGGGAGCCCACGCTGACTCACTCCCTGGTGGACATCTGGCACAACCACCACCCGGACGATACCATCACCTTCACCTACGTCCAGGTTGAGTAGGATCGGTCACGCCACTCCCGGTTGGACCGCATATACCTATCCCTTTTCCAACTTGCACGGGCCCACTCCTCCAGCATTCGGCTGGCCCCGTTCATGGACGACCATTTGGTGGCCATGAAAGCCTCTCTTAGCCAGTAGAGGCTGGGGCTGGCCTATTGGCACTTGAACCACCAGGCCCGGGGCACCTTTGCTGGATCCCGCATTTGTCTCCTTTGGGAGATGGATCGCGGCTCCCGCTTCTTCTACGCCCTGGAGAAAGAGAGGGGGTCCAAAAAGCATATCACCTGCCTTTTGGCAGAGGATGGCACCCCCCTCACGGATCCGGCGGAGATGCGTGGAAGGGCCAGGGCCTTCTATGCTAGTTTATTCTCCCCCGGATCCGACCGAAGCCGACGCCTGCAGGGTGCTCTGCACCGAGCTCCCGACGGTCAGCGCGGGCGACCGAGACCGGCTGGAGCTGCCTCTCACTCTGGCCGAGTTCTCGGAAGCCCTCCGTCTCATGCCCAACAATAAAACCCCGGGCATGGACAGGCTGACCGTGGAGTTCTACCGCGTGTTCTGGGACGTCCTCAGCCCAGACCTCATCACCATCTGGGCAGAGTCCTTGGAGAGTGGGGTCCTCCCTCTGTCCTGCAGGTGAGCCATGCTCGCTTTGCTACCAAAGAAGGGGGACCTCCGCGACCTTCAGAACTGGCGTCCCGTCTCACTCCTCAGCACGGACTATAAAGTCGTAGCAAAAACCACCTTGCTGTGGCTGTGGTCTGTGTTGGCGGATGTTGTCCACCCCAACCAGACCTACACTGTCCCAGGCCGCAGTATCTTCTACAATCTGTACTTGGTCCGGGATCTCTTGGAGCTCGGGCGTAGGGACGGCTTGTCGTTCGCCCTCCTGTCCCTGGACCAGGAGAAGGCATTTGCCAGGGTGGACCACAGGTATCTCCTGGGCACCCTGTAGGCCTTCGGCTTCGGGCCCCGTTTTGTGGGTTTTCTCTGAGTGCTGTACGCCCTCGCGGAGTGTTTGGTCAGGCTCAACTGGACCCTGACCGAGCCGGTCAGCTTCGGGCGGGGGGTATGTCAGGGGTGTCCGCTGTCGGGCTAACTGTAGGCTCTGGCAATTGAGCCCTTCCACTGTCTCCTCCAGCGGAGGTTGACGGGGTTGGTGCTTCGGGAGCCGGAGCTGCGGCTGGTCCTGTCGGCGTACGCCGATGACGTGCTCCTCGTGGTCCAGGACCCGGGCGACCTGGCGTGGATGGAGGCCTGCCAAGCAGTCTACTTGGCGGCTAAGAGCTCTGGCCTGGTGGTCGGGGACGGGTGACAGGCAGGCTTCCTCCCACCATTCCTTCCTTCAGGCCATCAGGTGGAGCGTGTGTCCGCTGCTCTATCTGGGCATTTTTCTATCTGCCACGCCTCCCTCACCGCCGGAGAACTGGCAAGGTTTGGAGGCCAGGGTGGGTGAGCAGCTGCGGATATGGACAGGACTGCTTCAATGTCTTTCCCTGTTGGGGAGGGCGCTGGTGCTGAACCAACTGGTCCTGTCCATGCTCTGGCACCCGCTCAACACCCCGAGCCCAGTCCTGCATGTCCTGGCCAGGCTCCAGAGAATAGCCCTGGAGTTCTTCTGGCCAGGACTGCACGGGGTCTTGAGTCTTCCCCTGGAGGAGGGGGCCAGGGCCTGATCTGCATGCGGGGCCAGGTCCGCCATTCCGCCTCCAGGCCCTGCAGGTAGATCGGCATGGAGCACTTTGGCACGTTCCTTCCTCCACTGCCTCTGAGGGCTCCATTACGACTGACAGCTCTTTTTTTATCCACCTGAGAGGTCTTCTGCGAGACCTCTCAGAACTGCTGGAGTTCTACCAGGAACTCCTCCAGACCTGGAAGCTGTTCCCTCGGTGGTCACAATGGACCTCCTTGCAGAGCCCCTGCTCCACAATCCAGCCTTGTGCGTGCAGGTGGCAGAGTCTCCCTCAGTGTGCCGGAGGCTGATCCTGGCAGAAACCGCCAAGTTCAGGGACCTTCTGGACTATGATGGGGGATTGGATGGATCCTTGAGCGATCACTCAGCGCATGGGGCTCTCCACCCCCAGAACCCCCCGCATGTGCTCCAGGAGGCGAAGGTGGCCTTGTAGCAGCCCGCTCTTGATTTCCTGCAGCGAGCCCTGTGAGAGGGTACGCCCCGCCCCCCCCACTGCAAATCCTCCGTCCCTCTTCATTGGGCCCCTGTTCTGCGGGCGCCTCGGCCTCCCCATCCCTGGAACCCCAGCCGGCTGCAGAATCTGCAGCCGGTCTGTCTTCAAACCAGGAACATCTGTACATGCTCATGCTCCACATGTTGCATTTCTTCATCCTCGTGTCCCATCCCAACACCAAATGGCGGCAATATTTAAGACCTATTGAGGGTGAGGAACCCCGATGTGCCAGTGTTTATTCTATTTTAATCTCATGGCAAATCGTGGACATGAGTTGGCAGCTCCTTCACGGGGCCGTGAGCGCGGGCGTGTACCTGGTGCGGTTCATCCCCATCCCAGACACCTGCCCCTTTTGAGGCGTGAGGGAAAACCTGGCACATGCATATCTGGAATGCGCCAGGTTGCAGCCCCTATTCTGGCTCATCCAGAACCTCTTATTGAGGTTCTGGCTGCACTTTTCCCCTCACCTCTTCATTTATGCACACCCTATCTGTGGCCCCACAAAGACGCGACACCTCATCGTCAACCTCCTCCTGGTGCTGGCGAAAGCCGCCATATACAATATCAGGAGGAGGATGCTGGACGAGGGGGTTCTCTGCGACTGTGGGGCCTGTTTCCATTCATCCCTAGCTTCACGTATCCGGGCAGAGTTCCTCTGTGTGGTGTCCACTGGCAACCTGGACAGCTTTGAGGAGCAGTGGGCGCTGTCCTGGGTTCTCTGCTCGGTGTCCCCATCCGGTTCCCTCGTTTTAAACCTTTGACCTGCACCCTGACCCAAAAGAAATCTGATGAGGCTCAACAAGGCCAAGTGCAGATTCCTGCACTTGGGACAGAAGAATCCCAAGCATTGTTATAGGCTGGGGACCAACTGGCTAAGTAGCAGTTCAGCAGAAAAGGACCTGGGGGTTACAGTGGATGAGAAGCTGGATATGAGTCAACAGTGTTCCCTTGTAGCCAAGAAGGCCAATGGCATATTAGGGTGCATTAGGAGGAGCATTGCCAGTGTGGGAGAAAAATCAAATAACTCTAAGTTAGTTCGAATTAGCGCTGTAATGTAGACATACCCTTAGGCTACGTTAGGATGTTTTTCCTCGAGGAAAACTCTAAGGCTACGTCTACACTGGCCCCTTTTCCGGAAGGGGCATGTTAATTTCAGCTATCGCAATAGGGAGATCCGCAGGGGATTTAAATATCCCCCGCGGCATTTAAATAAAAATGTCCGCCGCTTTTTTCCGGCTTTTAGAAAAGCCGGAAAAGAGCGTCTACACTGGCCCCGATCCTCCGGAAAAAGCACCCTTTTCCGGAGGATCTTATTCCTACTTTTCCGGAGGATCGGGGCCAGTGTAGACGCTCTTTTCCGGCTTTTCTAAAAGCCGGAAAAAAGCGGCGGACATTTTTATTTAAATGCCGCAGGGGATATTTAAATCCCCCGCGGATCTCCCTATTGCGATAGCTGAAATTAACATGCCCCTTCCGGAAAAGGGGCCAGTGTAGACGTAGCCTTAGAGTTTTCCTCGAGGAAAAACATCCTAACCAGCTGGAATATTGGTGCCTCTGGGAGGATGTGGCAGTAAAAAAAAAAAAAGAATCAGAGCATTATGGCTAGCCAAAAAGATTCTATTGAATAGCTGCAGCAAGAATTGGCTACTCTAAAGAAACAGCTTGATTCCCCAGATGTGCCATCTGCACCCCCACCCCGCTTTGGACCCTTGTCAGCTGAACATTCTTTCCTGTTATCTCCCTGTTCTCCTGTAAACCTTATGGGATGTGACCTTATGGGATGTGTGCAAACCTTCTCTGTAGAGAGGAAGGGATATTTGTTGACCTTCCCCCCCATCAGGCTCCAAATTTGATGGCATTACTACTCTCAGAGGAATCTGATGAGACCTCAGGACATACACCCCTCCTGGACCTCTCAGATGTCCCAGAGACATTGTGGGCAGCCCATGTGAATGAAGTGGGGTTGCTAGCCTCTGCAACACCAGTGCAAATAACTTGGGGTATGTCTACACTACAAAGTTAGCTCGAACTAACAGACATTAGTTCAAACTAACTTTCATAGGCGCTACACTAGCGCTCCGTTAGTTCGAATTTAATTTAACTAACGGAGCGCTTAGTTCGAACTAGGTAAACCTCATTTTACGAGGATTAAGCCTAGTTCGAACTAGCTAGTTCGAATTAAGGGGTGTGTAGCCCCTTAATTCGAACTAGTGGGAGGCTAGCCCTCCCCAGCTTTCCCTGGTGGCCACTCTGGCCAACACCAGGGAAACTCTACTGCCCCCCCTCCCGGCCCCGGACCCCTTAAAGGGGCACGGGCTGGCTACGGTGCCCGTGCCAGGTGCTAGCCTGCCAGCCGGTAATCTCTTCCCTCCTTGAACAAAGGATACTTGTTTATACAACTTCACCATGTAATACACCTATACTACCTGTGAAAAAGCAAATCTATAGATTTGTAGAAGACCTAAGAGCCATTAACAAGTTTGGCTACAGCAAGTCACTTAGTCTATACAAAAACAAATATAAAAAATAAAAATGGAAGTGAATGTCTTACAGCAAATCAAAGACTGTTCTATCTGGTGTGTAAACTGGATACTCAAATGGTTGCAGAGATAAACTAGGAAAAAGTACATATTTCAGATTTATCTAAGTTACCTAGAAAGTCACAATACTAAACTAGCAACATATAATTAGTTTCTATTAATGCTTAGAATTTACTTCTTGCTGATGAGATACAGAAGCTAGAATGAAAGAAATTAAGATGCAGTATCATTTAGTTCCTCATAGTCAGATGTAAGTTGCAAGGCACACTTTATGTTCACTGATGAAGTAAAGTTGATGTTTAGGACACACAGAACTAAGGGTATGTCTACACTACAGCACTAATTCAAACTAACTTAATTCGAATTAGTTAATTCGAACTAAGCTAATTCGAACTAACGCATCTAGAACTAAAAACTAGTTCGAATTAGCGTTTTGCTAATTCGAACTAGCATGTCCACATTGAGTTGACCATTAACCAAGGTTAAGGATGGCCGGAAGCAGTGCCGGCAGGGCATCAGGTTAGGACTTAGAGCGTGGAGCTGCTGCCTCAGGTTAGCCGAGGGCTGTGCTTAAAGGGACCCTACCCCCACCCCGGACAGACAGTTCTCAGGGTTCCCCGCTTGCTTGTCTACCTCGATGAGGGACAGCAAAGCAGTCCTGGCTTGGAGTGCCCTGAGTGCCCAAACTCGGCACATCACAGCACTCGGCCATCAGCTGCACTTGCCGCAGGCAGCCATCCGGGGGGGGGGGGGGGGGGGGGGTCAATCGGGGAGCCGCAGGAGAGCTTCCACCCCGAGGAGCCCGCAGAGCCACCCCAGTCCTCCCCATCGGGGGCTCGTGCCCCATTCCTCCCTCACCTCCTTCCACTTACCCCTCCCTAGCCCCCCTTCCTGATGTACAAAATAAAGGACACGTGTGTTCAAAAATAGAAACTCTCTTTATTTAACAAAACTGGGGGGGGGGATTAACCTCTCGGGAGACTGGGAAAAGGAGGTGGGAGAGGGGAAGAGAGAGGGTGAGAGAGGGGAGGGGGAAACCTGGGAGGAGGGAGCTGGAAGGGGGAAGCCAGGGGAAGAAGGAGATGGGGAAGTATAAAACTATGGTAGCCATATCTTCAGTACTGTGTACAGATGTGATCTCCTCACCTCAAAAAAGATATTTTGGCCTTGGAAAGGGTTCAGAAAAGGGCAACTAAAATGATTAGGGGTTTGGAACAGGTCCCATGTGAAGAGAGGCTACAGAGACTGGGACTTTTCAGCTTAGAAAAGAGGAGACTGAGGGGGGATATGATAGAGGTCTATAAAATCATGAGTGGTGTGGAGAGGGTGCATAAAGAAAAGTTCTTCATTAGTTCCCATAATAGAAGGACTAGAGGACACCAAATGAAATGAATGGGTAGCAGGCTTCAGACTAATAAAAGAAAGTTCTTCACACAGCGTGTAGTCAACCTGTGGAACTCCTTGCTGCAGGAGGCTGTGAAGGCTAGAACTAGAACAGAGTTTAAAGAGAAGTTAGATAAAGTCATGGAGGTTGGGTCCATGGAGTGGTATTAGCCAGGGGGTAGGAATGGTGTCCCTGGCCTCTGTTTGTGGAAGGCTGGAGATGGATGGCACGAGACAAATGGCTTGGTCATTGTCTTCGGTCCATCCCCTCCGGGGTAGCTGGTGTTGGCCGCTGTCGGCAGACAGGCTACTGGGCTAGATGGACCTTTGGTCTGACCCAGTACGGACATTCTTATGTTCTTATGTTCTAAGCTCAGGGCCAGGGGTCTCACTGGACCACCTTGATTTTCATGCCAACCTGCTCCTGGGTTTGCATGTGGCCTTTGGTGGCCAGGCTGGCAGCTATCCTGCCATAGACAGCCACTTTCCTGTGCCTAGTGCGGAGATTGTGGATGTTGGAGGCCTCCCCCCAAACCTCGATGAGGTCAACGATCTCCGCACTAGACCAGGCGGGTGCCCGCCTCTTGCCGCCCCGGGCAGGCTCCTGGGAGCCACCAGCCTGGTCCCGGGAAGAGGGGGAGGGCTGGGTGGCAGCGGGTGGCTGGCTCATCCCATGCTAGGTGCAGGGTCTGCTGGCTGGGTGATGGCAGGCTTGCACTTGGTACGGGCACCGTAGCCAGACCGTGCCCCTTTAAGGGCTCCGGGGCCGGGAGGGGGGCAGACGAGTTTCCCTGGTGGTGCCCAGAGTGGCCACCAGGGCAAGCTGGGGAGGGCTAGCCTCCCACTAGTTCGAATTAAGGGGCTACACAGCCCTTAATTCAAACTACTTAATTTGAACTAGGCGTTAGCCCTCATAGAATGAGGTTTACCTAGTTTGAATTAAGTTCAAACTAGCAGTTTGCATGTGTAGCGCCTATTAAAGTTAATTCGAACTAACGGCTGTTAGTTCGAATTAACTTTGTAGTGTAGACATACCCGAAGATATGAAAGGCCCTTGCAACTTAATGTTCAGCTTGTTCCCCTTCACCATGTTTTATTCTTGAGTCCATCATCACTTTTTAGAGCCAATGATTAAGTCTAGATGACAAAGATTTTATAAGTATAAACTTATTTGAACTTTGCATATTAATTCTTTGCAAATTTTACATGTATTCCATTTGAAGTTTACAGTTATTACATACCAGATCTACAGACTCTGGGCTTCATGGAGTCAAAACAAATTTCAATTCTTGATGAAATTTTGGGGGTGCTGCATTAAAGAATGATAGTTACTTTCTCTGTCTGCCCTATCTACCACTAAAGGAAATATGATCTGGTTAAAGGTTCAAGACAAAAAAGATTTTGTTAGGTCTTACCTGCAGTGATAAAAAGATAAATGCCTAAAATTTGCATGTGGAATATCTGTTTAAAAAAATGAAATGCAAAACAACTTTTACTGCCCAAACTACTCTGGATTTATAAAAGTGCTTCTGATACTTATGATTAAGCCTAGGTGATATATCTTTGGAAATTACTGTTTCTGATATATCAAGTTAGCAATTTGCTCCTGACAAAGACAAATAGTCTAAATCCCCTGAAACTAACAAAAATCAAAATTTCACAAAACAGTGCAGGCAAACCCAAGTCTGTTCCACAAATGAAAATAAAAGCTTGCCTTTTTGTAACTTCCAATATTTGAAATACTCCTTGGCCTATCCTCCCATCCTCTCTAATTTTGAGGGTTTTACAACTACATTATCCCCTTTTTTAAAAAAAAATCGCTTTGCCTTTCATGTGTTTAATGCCCTCCCCAAGCTTATTTTCATGGTACATTTGACCCTTGTTGTCCATGCCAACAGGCAATGTGAAAGAAGGGGTGGAGATGCAAGAAACAAAAGAGATTTATACTGATATCAGAGGGCTGAAGGGGATGAGGGGAAGAACAGGTCAGACAAGGTAAGAGGTGTGATGCAGGGCCCTGAAGGTAAAGACAGGGACAACAAAGTGATGCTCAAAGGAGAAGCTGGGGATGACGTGGTGGAAATGAGAGCATTTTGGATTTGTGGACAAGGTTAGTGTTAGAGACCTGAAAGGAGATTACAAGTGTAGGTGGAAGTTGCTCAGGATGCCGATGAGCGATTTAGTTACAGGGTGAAGTTTTCAAATTCTGTGGAGGAAAAGGCAATAAGGTTTGGCCAAAAGCTGACTGAGGAGAGAAAGGGTGGAGTCAAATATAACACCCAGACTACAGGCATCAGGACTAGAGATGTCCATGTGTAGTTGATTACATGATTAATCCTATCAACTACACGCACTTCTCCCCTTTGTTGCCTCTGTATCAGAGGCAGCAGGGGGGAAGGAAGGAGCAGATACGCATGGGGAGCTGGCTCCTGCAGAGCTGCCTGCCCCCCCTTGCTGCCTCCCACAGATGCAGCAGGTTGAGAGGACAAGCAGGAACTGGCACACACAGGGAACTGGCTTCTAAGCTCTGCCAAGCCACCTCCCTCCCCTTCTAAGCTGGCTCCCCATGAGCACTGGTTCCTGCCTGCTCCCCACCCCCACCCCCTCATGTAAACGTGTAGCCCCTAAACTTTCCAGTGGTTACACATTTACACAAATACCCGATAGTTAACATCCCTAATCAGGACCCCACTGTGACTACAAGAATGGTGGACTGCAAAGGGAGGCACTGGAGTGGGTTTGAGAGGAGCTCCGGTGTAGCCATTCTGAGATTGAGATGGCAGTGAACTATCCAGGATGGCACTTAGCCTTGCACTTTTCATGTGTCCTTTTCTTCACAGGGACAAAGTCCAGAGTGGAGAAGAACATCTGAAAGTCATTGATGTAAAAGTGATAAGTAACCTCATGTAAACACATCAAATAATCAGGGAGAGGCCATAGTTTGCAAGAATGGCAACCCTGAAAGACTCCAACAAAAGAAGAGGGTAAACAGAAAGAGGCACCGAATGCATGATTGGAAAGACAGAACAAAATCCAAGAGTGGATACAACCATGGAAGGAAAGCAGGATAAAATGTGATGAAAGAGAGAGCAGTCAACAAGACCAGAAGGCAGTAGACAGAGGGGGAGCATGGCAGGTAGACCTCAAGACTTAGCCAAGAGAAAGGTACGGTGACAATCCATCCTGTTTTTTATGGGACAGTCCTGTATTTAAGCCATCTTGCAGGTGTCTTGACTTTTTTTAAAAAATGGGTGAACTATCCCCTATTTTCAGCTCCGGCGCGCCCCCTGCTGGTCATTCATGGTCAGTGCAGCCGCTGCAGCCTCCGGTTTGTGGCTGGCGGGTGCTGGCCAGCAGGTGGTGCGCTCAGGCAGGGTTCAGAGGCAGAAAGAGAGGAAGCCAGTAGGTGGAGAGGCAGCCTGTGTGTCAGAGGGATATGGGTGTGGGGGTGAGTCACCCTCCCCATGTGCACCCTAAATCAGGGTTCCCCCGCGGGGGGGGGGGGTCTGCCAGCCCTTCAGGCTGCGGGACTGAAGCCACAATCCCCAGCACCTGCTGTGGGGCTGAAATCTTGATCCCCGGTGGCTCTTCCCACACTGAATTTCCAGTAACACTCAGGCTAAAGCCCTGCTCCCCATCACCCCCTCCCCCACAAACTGAAGCCCCAAACCCCCTCCCCCAAGGGCTGAAGCCACAAGCCCTGGCAACCCCTGCAGGGCTGAAAGCAGGAGCTGAAGAGCTGAAGTCCTGATCCCCACCCCACCAAAAACTGAAGCCAGGAGTTGGATTAGAGGCAAGGATTTGAGCTGGGCCTAGCCAGCAGCCTTATAAGAAGACAGCCAGAGTGAACACAGTAAGCAGCCAACAGGGCAGTTTGCCTGAGAGTTTGCCCTAGGGGAGTCCTATAGTGTTTGGTGGTCTCTCTCAAATTTTGTTTCTCTTCTGCCCTTCAAGGAGGCATTTTAAAACATCTGAGGAATCTCTCTGAAGGAAGGCAGGTATCATAGAATCATAGAATAATAGGACTGGAAGGGACCTCGAGAGGTCATCGAGTCCAGCCCCCCGCCCTCAAGGCAGGACCAAACTCCACCTACACCATCCCTGACAGATGTCTATCTAACCTGTTCTTAAATATCTCCAGAGAGGGAGATTCCACCACCTCCCTTGGCAATTTATTCCAATATTTGACCACCCTGACAGTTAGGAATTTTTTCCTAATGTCCAATCTAAACCTCCCCTGCTGCACTTTAAGCCCATTACTCCTTGTCCTGTCCTCAGAAACCAAGAGGAACAAATTTTCTCCTTCCTCCTTGTGACACCCTTTTAGATATTTGAAAACCGCTATCATGTCCCCCCTTAATCTTCTTTTTTCCAAACTAAACAAGCCCAGTTCATGAAGCCTGGCTTCATAGGTCATGTTCTCTAAACCTTTAATCATTCTTGTCGCTCTTCTCTGTATCCTTTCCAATTTCTCCACATCTTTCTTGAAATGTGGCGCCCAGAACTGGACACAGTACTCCAGCTGAGGCCTAACTAGAGCAGAGTAGAGCGGCAGAATGACTTCACGAGTTTTGCTTACAACACACCTGTTGATACAACCTAGAATCATATTTGCTTTTTTTGCAACAGCATCACACTGTTGACTCATATTCAACTTGTGGTCCACTATGACCCCTAGATCCCTTTCTGCCATGCTCCTTCCTAGACAGTCGCTTCCCATCTTGTATGTATGGAACTGATTGTTCCTTCCTAAGTGGAGCACTTTGCATTTCTCTTTATTAAACCTCATCCTGTTTACCTCTGACCATTTCTCTAACTTGCTAAGGTCATTTTGAATTATGTCCCTATCCTCCAAAGAAGTCGCAACCCCACCCAGTTTGGTATCATCTGCAAACTTAATAAGCGTACTCTCTATCCCAATATCTACATCATTGATGAAGATATTGAACAGTACGGGTCCCAAAACAGACCCTTGAGGAACTCCACTTGTTATCCCTTTCCAGCAGGATTTAGAACCGTTAACAACAACTCTCTGACTACGGTTATCCAGCCAATTATGCACCCACCTTATCGTGGCCCTATCTAAGTTATATTTGCCTAGTTTATCAATAAGAATATCATGCGAGACCGTATCAAATGCCTTACTAAAGTCTAGGTATATGACATCCACCGCTTCTCCCTTATCCACAAGGCTCGTTATCTTATCAAAGAAAGCTATCAGATTAGTTTGGCATGACTTGTTCTTCACAAACCCATGCTGGCTATTCCCTATCACTTTATTACCTTCCAAGTGTTTGCATATGATTTCCTTAATTGGCTGGTGATAGGTCTGCTGTTGTTACCTGCACAGCATGTGCTATGTTTGTCTTCCTCCCGGGAGATAGAAGGGATTTCATCTGCACTAGGTGCAAGCTGGTCACCATTTTGGAAGAAAAAATGAGAGGACTTGAGGCCCAAGTATCAACCCTACATTCCATCAGAGAGGATGAAGACTTCCTCGACAGAAGGCAGCGTTTAATCCTGGAGGCACAGCAGGATGAAGAACCAGGGAGAGCAGTACAGAACAAAGAAGAAAACTGGCAGCATGTACCCTCTAGAAGAAGGCGGCCAACTCAGGTAACCCCAATTCCACTAAAGGTAAGTAACCACTTTCAGACTCTCTGCACAGGCACTGCAGTGGAGAATGCTTTGGCAGGGACCTCTCAGGGAAGAGATCAGAAGGAGACCCCATCTACCAGAAGGCATGGGATGCGTAGTCCTAGGAATGGGGGTTCTACAACCACCACCCCCAAAAGAAGAAGACAGGTGGTGGTGGTTGGAGACCCCCTCCTAAAAGGGACGGAATCAACCATCTGCTGTCCAGACCTGGAATCTCGAGAAGTGTGCTGCTTACCAGGAGCTCACATTCAGGATGTGACCAAGAGTCTTCCAAAAGTGATCAAACCTTTGGATCGCTAACCCTTCCTGCTTCTCCATGTGGGAACTAACGATACGGCCAGGAATGACCTTGAGCGGGTCACAGCAGATTATGTAGCATTGGGAAAAGGATCAAGGAATTTGAAGCACAAGTGGTGTTCTCGTCCATCCTCCCTGTTGAAGGAAAAGGTCCGGGTAGGGACTGTCAAATCATGGAAGTAAATGCGTGGTTGCGCAGATGGTGTCGCAGAGAGGGCTTTGGTTTCTTCGACCATGGGACTCTGTTCCGGGCACAAGGATTGTTAGGAAAAGATGGGATCCACCTAACCAGGGGTATGTCTACACTACAAAGTTAATTCGAACTAACAGCCGTTAGTTCGAATTAACTTTGCTAGGCGCTACACATGCAAACTGCTAGTTCGAACTTAATTCAAACTAGCGGAGCGCTTAATTCGAACTAGGTAAACCTCATTTTACGAGGAGTAACGCCTGGTTCGAATTAAGGGCTGTGTAGCCCCTTGTGAGGGTTTTGGGCTGCGATCACCCCCTCCCGGTCCGAGAGGGGGGGTCTGCGGACCCCTTTGGTCCTCCTTTTGTTCTGCGTTGTCCCTGGACCCCCGATGTGGGGTCCGGGCCCCCGGGGTGCGATCACCCCCTCCCAGCCGGAAGGGGGGGTCAGCGAACCCCGGGCCGTGAGTACCCGCCAAGCGGGATGGGGCCGAAGCCCCCGGCTATAAGTCTTCCCCCCGGTCCGGGGTTCTGGTTTGGTCCCTGTCGTCTAGTGTGGCTGTCGGGTGCTGGACACTCCCCGTGTGGAGGGAGGGGGACCCGGTCCCGCCCTCTCTCCGGGTCCCAGCCCGGGGCCCTAAGCGCCGGGGCCACTAGCGCCCCGGCACGGTGGACGGGGGGGTGAGGATTCTCCCCCTTTGGCTCGTCCACCCACGGCCACCAGAAGCGCCCTGCCCCGGGCTCCTTCCTCCCTCCCGTTGGGTCTGCCGGCCGATCCCCGTCGCCCTGGCGCCTACCTTGCCTTGGCGGTCTGCGGCGTCTGACGTTCCGGCGGAGTCCCGGGGGTGAGTTCTCCGACCCCAGCGCGCTCCTGGCCGTCCCGGTCCCTCCTGGCTCGGCGCGGCGGGGTCCGCCCGCCGTCCGGCGAGGGGCTGAGCGCACGCCAGGGGCAGTGGCTGTCCCAGAGGCCCCAGGACCAGCGCCGGGCCGGTAGCCGGGCTGTATGGCGCTCACGCTCCGTCCTGCGGCGGGGGCTGCTCCTCCGCCGCCACGAGGAGCCTGCGCGCCGCTTCTCCGGCGGCGAGCGCTTTTAAACTGGCCCGCCGCGCCGGCCGCCGCCCGGGGCCCCACCCCTTCCGGGTACGTCCCGGCCGTCGGCCCTGGCGAGTGGCCGTGCGCCCTGGCCCCGCCTTCCCCGAGCGCGCCAGCGGGGGACGAGCCGCCCGTCAGCTGCCGGCGCAGGCGCGGGGGAAGCGCCCCCGCCTGCCGCCCCCGGCGGCTGGAGTTGCGGGGTTGCTGGGGGGTCTGGGGCTGGCCGGCGGATCCCCGCCGGCGGGGACTCCGCTCGCCCCGCCCCCGGGAGAGTGACGGCCGGCGGGGGCTCCGCTCCCCCCGCCCCGGTCAGGGGCCGGCCCGTCACACCCCTTAATTCGAACTAGTGGGAGGCTAGCCCTCCCCAGCTTGCCCTGGTGGCCACTCTGGGCACCACCAGGGAAACTCTTCTGCCCCCCTCCCAGCCCCAGAGCCCTTAAAGGGGCACAGTCTGGCTACGGTGCCCGTGCCAGGTGCAAGCCTGCCAGCACCCAGCCAGCAGACCCTGCACCTGGCACGCCATGAGTCAGTCACCCGATGCCCCCCAGCCCTCCCCCTCTTCCCGGGTCCAGGCTGGCGGCTCCCAGGAGCCTGCCCGGGACCGCAGGAGGCGGGTGCCCGCCTGGTCTAGTGCGGACATCGTGGACTTCATCCTGGTTTTGGGGGGGAGGCCTCCAACGTCCAGGACCTCCGCACTAGGCACAGGAAAGTGGCTGTCTAGGGCAGGATAGCTGCCAGCCTGGCCATCAAAGGCCACATGAGAACCCAGGAGCAGGTTTGCATGAAAATCAAGGTGGTCCAGTGAGACCCCCGACCCTGAGCCCAGAACATAAGAACGGCCTTACTGGGTCAGACCAAAGGTAGCCTGTCTGCCGACAGCGGCCAACACCAGCTACCCCGGAGGGGATGGACTGAAGACTATGACCACGTGATTTGTCTTGTGCCATCCATCTCCAGCCTTCCACAAACAGAGGCCAGGGACACCATTTCTACCCCCTGGCTAATACCACTCCAGGGACCCAACCTCCATGACTTTATCTAACTTCTCTTTAAACTCTGTTCTAGTTCTAGCCTTCACAGCCTCCTGCAGCAAGGAGTTCCACAGGTTGACTATTTGCTTTGTGAAGAACTTTCGCTTATTAGTTTGAAGCCTGCTACCCATTCATTTCATTTGGTGTCCTCTAGTCCTTCTATTATGGGAACTAATGAAGAACTTTTCTTTATGCACCCTCTCCACACCACTCATGATTTTATAGACCTCTATCATATCCCCCCCTCCATCTCCTCTTTTCTAAGCTGAAAACTCCGAGTCTCTTTAGCCTCTCTTCATATGGGACCTGTTCCAAACCCCTGATCATTTTAGTTGCCCTTTTCTGAACCCTTTCCAAGGCCAAAATATCTTTTCTGAGGTGAGGAGACCACATCTGTACACAGTACTGAAGATATGGCGTACCATAGTTTGATACTTCCCCTCCTCCTTCCCCTGGCTTCCCCCTTCCAGCTCCCTCCTCCCAGGTTTCCCCCTCCCATCTCCCACCCTCTCTCTTCCCCTCTCCCACCTCCTTTTCCCAGTCTCCCCAGAGGTTAATCCCCCCTCCCCAGTTTTGTTAAATAAAGAGAGTTTCTATTTTTGAACACACGTGTCCTTTATTTTTTACATCAGGAAGGGGGGCTAGGGAGGGGTAAGTGGAAGGAGGTGAGGAAGGAATGGGGCACGAGCCCCTGATGGGGAGGACTGGGGTGGCTCTGCGGGCCCCTCAGGGTGGAAGCTCCCCTACAGGGCCTCCTGGATCCTGACAGCCCCCCGATTAACCCCCCGGATGGCAGCCTGCGGCAAGTGCAGCCGGGCTGATGGCCGAGTGCTGTGATGTGCCGAGTGTGGGCACTCAGGGCACTCCAAGACAGGACTGCTTTGCTGTCCCTCATCGAGTTAGACAAGCAAGCGGGGAACCCTGAGAACTGTCTGTCCGGGGTGGGGGTCGGGACCCTTTAAGCACAGCCCTCGGCTAGCCTGAGGCAGCAGCTCCACGCTCTAAGTCCTAATCTGATGCCCTGCCGGCACTGCTTCCGGCCAGCCTTAACCCCGGTTCAGGGTCCACTCAATGTGGACATGCTAATTTGAATTAGCAAAACACTAATTCGAACTAGTTTTTAGGTCTAGATGCACTAGTTCGAATTAGCTTAGTTCGAATTAACTAATTCAAATTAAGTTAGTTCGAATTAGTGCTGTAGTGTAGACATACCCTAAGAGAGCTGACGGGCAGGATCCCCTGGGATGTTAACATGAAGGGGAAAGGAGTCCAGGACAGCTGGCAGTATTTTAAAGAAGCCTTATTAAAGGCACAGGAAGAAACCATCCTGATGCACAGTAAGAACAGCAAATGTGGTAGGTGACCAGATTGGCTTACCGGGGACATCCTTGGTGAGCTTACACACAAAAAGGAAGCTTGCAAGAAGTGGAAACTTGGACAGATGACGAGGAGGAGTATAAATACATTGCTCGAGAATGCAGGGGCGTTATCAGGAAGGCGAAAGCGCAATTGGAATTGCAGCTGGCAAGGGATGTGAAGGATAACAAGAAAGGTTTCTACAGGCATGTTAGCAATAAGAGGGTGATCAGAGAGGGTGCGGGGCCCTTACTGGATGAGAGAGGTAACCTAGGGTACGTCTAGACTACATGGCTCCGTCGACAGAGCCATGTAGATTTGTTGTTTTGGCAAAGTCAAATGAAGCCGCGATTTAAATGATCGCGGCTTCATTTACATTTACATGGCTGCTGCGCTGAGCCGACAAACAGCTAATCAGCTGTTTGTCCGCTCAGCGCGCTAGTCTGGACGCTCCCCTGCCGACATCAAAGCCCTTTGTCGGCAGCCCCGGTAAACCTCATCCCACAAGGAATAACGGGGCTGCCGACAAAGGGCTTTGATGTCGGCAGGGGAGCGTCCAGACTAGCGCGCGAGCCGACAAACAGCTGATCAGCTGTTTGTCGGCTCAGCGCGGCAGCCATGTAAATTTAAATGAAGCCGCGATCATTTAAATCGCGGCTTCATTTGCCTTTGCCTATGTGTCTAATCTACATGCCTCTGCCAACAGAGGCATGTAGTCTAGACACAGCCATGATGTGGGAAAAGCTGAAGTACCCAATGCTTTCTTTGCCTCTGTCTTCACAGACAAGGTCAGCTCCCAGACTAATGCACTAGGCAACGCAGTATGGGAAGGAGGTGGACAGCCCTTGGTAGAGAAAGAACAGGTTAGGAACTATCTAGAAAATCTGGACATACACAAATCCATGAGTCCGAATTTAAGGCATCCGAGGGTACTGAGGGAGTTGGCAAATGTCATTGAGGAGCCTTTGGCCATTACCTTTGAAAACTCGTGGAGATCAGGAGAGATCCTGGATGATTGGAAAAAGGCAAATGTATTGCCCATCTTTAAAAAAGGGAAGAAGGACGATCCAGGGAACTACAGACCAGTCAGCCTCACCTCAGTCCCCGGAAAAATCATGGAGGGGATCCTCAAGGAATCCATTTTGAAGCATTTGGAAGAGGGGAAAGTGATCAGGAATAGTCAACATAGATTCACCAAGGGCAAATCATGCCTGACCAACCTGATTAGCTTCTATGATGAAAGTCAGCGGATGTGATATACCTTGACTTTAGCAAAGCTTTTAATATCATCTCCCACAATATTCTTGCCAGCAAGTTAAGGGAGTATGGATTGGATAAATGGACTATAAGGTGGCTAGAAAGCTGGCTAGATTGTCAGGCCCAACGAGTAGTGATCAATGGCTCAATGTCACGTTGGCAGTCGATTTCAAGCGGCGTGCCCCTAGGGCTGGTTTTGTTCAACATCTTTATTAAGCGAAGTGGACAGGGGGCTGCAGACTGGGGAGTTTAAGAGGGAGAGCAAGAGATCCCGCCACTGAACAGGCTACCAGGTAAGAGTACTAGCTTTGGGAGTGAGTTTGCTTGACTGTTTGAATTTTGATTCTGATTTCAGGTGATTTCAGTTTCAGTTACTGTGGCAGTTGGGACTGAGTGCCTGATCCTTTGTTCCCTTGATTGCCTTTGATCAGCCTTCCCCTGTGTGACTCACAAGGGGGTAGGCCTGACCTAGGTGAGCAGGCTTTAAAAGCCAGAGGCTGAGCGACCAGGGGAGCGAAGGAGACAGGGGGCTGCAGACAGGGGAGTTTAAGGGGGAGTTTAAAAGACGGAGGCCTACGATGGTCAGGAAGACCTGCAACACCTGTGCCAGCACTGCTTCTGTCTCCTCTGCCTGAGCCTGTAGCCAGACAGAGCGCCTGAGCATGGATACCTCTACCCAGACCCTGGTGTGGTTTTGCAGGGACTGTGGCTTGCAATTCCCACTTACTGATATCCAGGCTGGGGGGACCATCCAATGCGAAAGGTGCCTGCTGGTGGAATCTCTCAGGCAGCAGGTGGGAGAGCTACAGGAGGAGGTGGCTAGGTTGAGGAGCACCCAAATCCACGAGCAATTCCTGGACCGTGTTCATGAGGAGACAGCTGAGGTACCTGTCCCAGTACACAGGACTGCGGGCACACCACTGGTGCAGGAGGAGACGGCTCAGGGTGGACACTGGCAGCTGGTTACTTCTGGCAGCAGGCAGTGCTCCACCCCTGCTCCCAACCCTCCTGCCGTGGTACTAGGAAACTGTTATGCACTTCTTTATACAGGAGATAAGGAATCACCCTCTACAACGGAGGAGAAGCTTCGTACCTCCAAGGCTGGGAGGTCTGCTGCCACCACTGCGAATAGGAAACGTAGGGTAGTGGTGGTCGGAGACTCTCTTCTGAGGGGGACGTAGGCGCCCATCTGTCGCCCTGGCATGTCATCTCGGGAGGTGCTGTCTGCCAGGGGCCCGTATCTGAGATGTTACAGAGGCATTGTCGAGGATTATCCGGCCCTCTGACTACTACCCCATGCTACTCATCCATGTGGGCACAAATGATACTGCGAGGTGTGACACTGAGTGGATCAAGAGTGACTACAGGGCTCTGGGAGTACGGGTGAAGGAGTTTGGAGCGCAGGTGGTATTCTCTTCAGTTCTCCCTGTCAAAGGTAGGGGCCTGGGCAGAGACAGGTGCATCCTGGAGGTGAATGCCTGGCTGCGACGATGGTGTCGCCAGAAGGGCTTTGGCTTCCTCGACCATGGGATGCTATTCTATGAAGGAATGCTGGGCAGAGATGGGGTTCACCTTTCAAGGAGGGGGAAGACCCTATTTGGACACAGACTGGCTAACCTAGTGAGGAGGGCTTTAAACTAGGTTCGATGGGGACAGGTGAGCAAAGCCCACAGGTAAGTGGAGAACATGGAGACCTGGGAGCTGGGTCAGAAATGGGAGGGAGCGTGGGCTACAATGGCAGAGAGAAAGGAGGGACAAGGCAAAACGGGGAGGCAAGATCAAATCAGTATCTTAGATACCTATATACAAATGCGAGAAGTATGGGTAATAAGCAGGAAGAACTGGAAGTGCTGATAAATAAATACAACTATGACATCATTGGTATCACAGAGACTTGGTGGGATAACACACATGATTGGAATATTGATATAGAAGGGTACAGCTTGCTCAGGAAGGACAAGCAGGAAAAAAAGGGAGGAGGTGTGAGACAGACCGGGCCAGGTCTGGGTGCCACTGAGGGTGTCCGGAGTCAGGGCGAATTGCTCAAATTTGGGGCTCCTTACAGCCCCCAGACTGAAGACCTTCCCAAATAGGCCACAAACCAGTCCCACAGAGCGCTTCAGCTGCCTGCCTGAAGCCTCATGAGCAAAACCCCTCCGACACCCCAGCAATATCCGTGCCCCAGATGGCCCCGGGCCTCATACACAGGTGGGGGGTCCTAGCACCCAATCCCACCTACCCCGAACAAGTTCTGTCCGGTTCCAAGAAACCAGCCACAGATCCCTGGTCAATTTACCCTCTGGACCTTACCCACAAATCACGCTGGGCCAATCCTTTAGAATCTATATCTAAAGGTTTATTACTACCAGAAAGAAAAGCATGAGAGTGAGGTTGCTAAAGTATCATACATTACATGCACCGAATCTCCCAGTTCTCGATGCAGGCTCTAGCAGAGATGTTACAGCTGCTGGTTTAAAAGTCCTTGTTGCGCATCCTAGATCAGGATGGGTCCACAGTTCTTTCTGGCTCATTGATCCCTGCCTTCTCGCCTCTGGGATGAAGAGCTGAGCTGAGCACCAAGAGTCAGCCACATGGCAGATTTATATCCCCTCCTGGCTTCTTCCAAGCTGGGGACAGTCACGGCAACCTGGGCGTACGCTCTGGGGGTCGTGGGTGGATCACCCCCAGAGCCGGTGGGAGGAACAAAAGGGGAAGGAGGGGCTGCGGCAGATGGCTGGGCCGCAGTGGGCGGGGCAGCCTCGGCCATGGGAGGTTTGGCCTTTGGGGCCAGGCCTTTGCCCTTCTTCCCGCCCCGGCCCTTTTTTCTGGTCGAGGTGCAGGGTTCCCCCATGTCAGGGGGAGCATGGGCCGTGGCAGGCGCGGAACCCGTGTTAGGGGTCGGGAGGTCAGCTCCAGCGATTGCTGGGGTCAGTGGCAACGGGGTACCTTTGGGGCCCGTGAGGTCAGGGGAGGGGGCCAGGACCTCCTCCGTCATGGTGGAAGGGGGCAGGTTTTAGAGGAGGTGGAAATTGTGGGGAAGGGGTGGGGGAACTCCTCCCCTGTGTAACAGGGCAGCTGCCCTGTACTGGCCCCTTTAAGAGCCAAACCCCAGCCTGGAGCAGGTCTGGGGAGTGCAGCCCAGCTGGGCGGCGTTGGCCCATTAAGGCCCAGCTGGGAGCTATAAAAGGGAAGGGCTGCTTCAGCCAAGGCAGTGTGAGCCTGGCTGCCGAGGGAGCAGGACGCTCTCTGGAGCTAGAGCAGGGCTAGAGAGTCAGGCTGGGCCAGGACGCTCGGACAGCCAACCGGCCAGCCTGCTAGGCCTACGGCAAGGCCTGCCGGAGAGACACCAAACCCCCGGAAGGGGGGCTCAGAGCGAGTGACTTGGGCACTGCCGGAGGGCAGTGTGGCGAAGAGAGCAGCGCGACCGGAAGATTCCAGAGGGGAAACGCCACGTGAGCGGAGGCCTGTGCGGGCGGAATGGACTGATTCCGGGGTCAGACGACGGACCCCCGCTATGGTGGTGAGTGACCCCCTCACAGATGGTGGAGAATGTGGGCACCTGAAGATACGCGATCCCGGCCCTGACGTAAGGGCTCCGCGTGTGCCTCAGTGGACCCTAACACAAAAAAAAAAAAACCCACGCAAAGAGAGAAGTTTGCAGGGTTCCCTCCTCCCCTCTCGGCGAGCTCGGGTGGGAGGGCCATGGAGGGAGAGGCAATGCCCGACGGACTGACTAAGGGGCGACAGCCGCCATTGAAGCTTCGAGCCCAACGGTTGGCGGCGCAGCTCCTACAACAGCAGAGGCTGGTACAGCAGCTGGACGCGCAGTACCGCCAGGCTCTACAGGAGGTGGCGGAGCAGGACCAGGCCGGTATAGGGGCCGCCCCGACTCCACCGGCTAGCTCCCCATCCCTGACCACGCGGGAACCCGCAGGGAACCTCGCGGTGTTTGCCCTCCTCGACTCGGGATGCAGCCAGACGCTTGTCCGCCCCGATGTACTGCCTGACACCGCGGTGCCCGAGGGGGAGATGCAGCTGCGGTGCGTCCATGGGGACGTGAAGACCTATCCCCAGGTCCGGCTCCCCTTGATGGTGCGTGGAGTCACCCGAATGATGCGAGTGGGGGTGGTGCCGCACCTGCCATACCCTGTGGTGCTAGGACGCGACTGGCCAGGTCTTACCGCTCTCGTTAAAGACTTACCGGCGACGACCGAGCCCCGCGTGGAACTCCTGGGGGAGGAACTTCAGGCAGTCTGGCCGCAGGGGTCGCTCGACAGGGAGGACCCCGCCGAGCGCGACGCCCCTGTCCCGGCCGACCCAGTGTGCTCAGACCCGGAGGACGTGCCGATTGCGCTGGACTCGGCGGATTTTCCCCGCGACCAGCGGGAGGATCCCACCCTGCGGGAGGCCTACGCCCAGCTCGCCTGTGTCGATGGGTCGATGGGACGGTGGTGGATCTTCAGAGGGCGGCACACTGGCCCCGGTTTGAGCTACGAGCTGACCGGCTCTACCGGGTCGGGCGGAACCCGCAGACGCAAGAAGAAGAGGCCCAGTTGTTGGTACCCTGGGCCCATCGACGAGCCGTGCTGAGGTTGGCGCACGACATTCCCGCCGCCGGGCACCTCGGGCACGAGAAGACCCTGGCCCGAGTCCTGGCCCGCTTCTTCTGGCCCGGGGTGTACAAAGAGGTCAAAGACTATTGCCAGTCATGTCCAGCCTGCCAGCTCGCCGCAGCCCCCGGGGTGCCGAAGGCTCCCCTCGTCCCTTTGCCCGTGGTAGGGACCCCCTTCGAAAGGATTGCCTTGGACATAGTGGGGCCCTTTCCGCGGAGCGCGGCTGGGTTTCGATATATCTTAACCATCATGGACTATGCAACCCGGTTCCCCGAGGCCATCCCCCTTCGAAACACCCGTGCCCGCACGATCGCGAACGTCGTGGAACAAGAGGCTCGCACCATGTTGGAGCTGGGAGTGATCGAGCGATCCAGAAGTGAGTGGAGGAGCCCAGTCGTGTTGGTCCCTAAGCCAGATGGAAGCATTAGGTTTTGCATCGACTTTCGAAAGGTGAACGCGATATCGAAGTTTGACGCCTATCCGATGCCCCGGACGGATGAACTGCTGGAGCGCCTGGGAAAAGCCAAGTTCATAACAACCCTCGACCTGACCAAGGGCTATTGGCAGATCCCGCTGGATCGGGAGTCCCAGGAGAAGACAGCTTTCACCACCCCGTCCGGGCTCTTCCACTTCGTGCGCATGCCATTCGGCCTCCATGGGGCACCTGCCACCTTTCAGCGGATGATGGATCGCCTGCTCGCCCCTCATCTGGAATATGGCGCAGCTTACCTGGATGACGTGGTCATCTATGGTCGCGACTGGGAGGACCACATAAACCAAGAGGCGGCCGTGTTACGGACGCTCCGCGACGCGGGTCTCACGGCTAACCCCAAAAAGTGTAAAATCGGCACGCAAGAGACCACCTATCTGGGTTATCGTTTGGGGCGCGGGCTAGTCCGGCCCCTGGTGGGGAAGGTAGAGGCCATACGAAATTACCCCACACCGACCACGAAAAGGAAGGTCCGACAATTTCTGGGACTGGCGGGGTATTACCGCCGATTTGTCCCCCAATTTGCTAGCATAGCGGCGCTGCTCACCTCTCTGCTCACGAAGGACAAACCTCAGAAAGTGAGGTGGGACACAGAGTGTGACTCGGCCTTTCAACAACTTAAAGAAGCCCTGTGTAGCGAGCCCGTTTTGCTTAGCCCAGACTTCAATAAACCTTTTTGTCTACAGACAGACGCCTCCGCCACTGGGCTGGGCGCCGTACTCTCCCAGGAGGTCGGTGGAGAAGAGCATCCGGTGGTCTTTATCAGCCGTAAGCTGTTTCCCCGAGAACGCCAGTACTCCGTAATAGAAAGAGAGGCCCTGGCGATCAAATGGGCGGTTGAAGCCCTAAGGTACTACCTGCTAGGGGGTGAGTTTACCCTATTGACAGACCATGCCCCGCTAAAGTGGCTACAAACTATGCGGGACACCAATAGCCGCCTTATGAGGTGGTATTTAGCCCTTCAACCCTATGTGTTTTCCATACACCACAGGGCGGGCAAGGCCAACGCCAATGCGGACACATTGTCCCGCCTGGAGGAGGAACAAGAATCCAACCCCGAGCGGGGGGACCGGGACTTATGGGGGAGGGCAGGTAGCAGGGCGGACTGGCCGCCCACGGAACCAGAGGAGGAGGAACCCCTCAGGACACCCGGGTGGGCGGAGGCGGACCCCACTCCGTCACCTGACTGGAACCCAGAGGGCGGGGCAGGGAGGTTAAGAAGACGGCGGGAGAAGGCAGTCAGGGCCCAGCCACTGGAGGAGCGGGAGGCAGACCCCGAACTCCTGCCTGGGGAGGCCGAGGCCCGGGCTGGGCTGCCCCCAGCTGAGTTCCTGGAGGCCGGCCAAAACTTCCCAGAATGGGGTACGGAGGCCGGGCGCAGACCAGCGGCAGGAGCACCCCTGGACCCCGAGGACGAGCCCGTCGTGCTGGACCAGTTAGATCCCCGGTGGGTGCTGGAACGCCGTGGCCGAACCGCCGGTGGGACCTCGCGGGACACAACCCTTGACCCCTGGAGCGGGCCTCCCAGACCCTACTAGGATGACTGGGACAGCGCGACAGCCCGACGAGCCCTCCGAGGTACCGGTACCCGGGGAGGGGGGGAGAAGAAGGGGCCCAGGGATCGCTCGGGCGGGAGAGCCGCCACGGCCAGCAAGGCCCGGACTGAGCCAATCGCAGCGACGCGGCTGCACTCAGGGCCCCTGGGCCGGGGCGCAGTGAGACGGGTGGGCCTGCGCCCCCCCCCTCCCCCCCGGCCGGGCCGTCCCGGGTCCACTCCGGGAGGAGGACTTGATATGGACACGCCTGGAACTGTGGCCCCGCCTCATAGCGAGATGGGGGCTGGGGCTTGTGGAACAGGGCAGGCAGCAGGGAACCCCCCCCCCCGGGAGATATTTAAGGGGGAGGGTGTGTAACAGGGCAGCTGCCCTGTACTGGCCCCTTAAGAGCCAAACCCCAGCCTGGAGCAGGTCTGGGGAGTTCAGCCCAGCTGGGCGGCATTGGCCAATTAAGGCCCAGCTGGGAGCTATAAAGGGGAAGGGCTGCTTCAGCAAAGGCAGTGTGAGCCTGGCTACTGGGGGAGCAGGACGCCCTCTGGAGCTAGGGCAGGGCTAGAGAGTTAGGCTGGGCCAGGGCGCTCGGACAGCCACCCGGCCAGCCTGCTAGGCCTACGGCAAGGCCTGCCGGAGAGACACCAAACCCCCGGAAGGGGGGCTCAGAGCGAGTGACTTGGGCACTGCCGGAGGGCAGTGTGGCGAAGAGAGCAGCGCAACCGGAAAATTCCAGAGGGGAAACGCCACGTGAGCGGAGGCCTGTGCGGGCGGAATGGACTGATTCCGGGGTCAGACGACGGACCCCCGCTACGGTGGTGAGTGACCCCCTCACACCACCTATCAACCGGCAGGGGAGGGGTGGGAACCAGTAAGGGAAACTGGGGAAGGCAAGACATCGACTCCTCTCAGGTGTGATCAATTGGGAGGGAGGGGTCGGGGGGAGTGCCAGCCACTCCTCCCCGCGAAGATGGAAGCTGGGGAGGAGGGCTTAAAACCTGTGAGGAGCTGGGGAACCAGGAAGGGGGAGTAGCAGCTGCTGCTCCTTGCCAGCTGTAGGTGGAGGAGGAGGGTGCAAAGTGAGGGGCAGGAGATGGTGAGGGGCTTAAGGAATGGGGGGGGGGCAACCACCCCCTCCTGCTGAGTAAGGGATGGCGCTGGCAGAGGATGGGCACTTGTGGGGAATCTAAAGAAAGGGAAGTAGCAGCCACTCCTCCTCATGAGGATACTGCACGGGAGGGGGTGCTAGAGGAAAGGGTAAGGGGGGTGCAATTAGGTGGGGGGGGCAGCCACTCCCTCCCGCTTGACTATTTGCAGGGAGGGAGGGCGCCAACAGGGATCGGTCATGAGCAGGGGAACCAAGGGGATTTGAGGCCAGCCACCACTCCTCCTCACAAGGCTGGAAGCGGAGGAGGAGGGTGCTGGCAGGGGGCAAGATAACAGGTGCAGTGTGGGAGCCAGCTCCTTTGGCTGCACTGGGGTACAAAAAGGGACTATGGGGCTGTCGGGGTGTGTGTGTGATGTGCAGAGGGACTAACTAAAAAGGAGAGTGGGAGGGGCACAAATGCTCGGGGCGGGGACCGGAACTCTGGCTGGGGCCAGACGACGGCTGGGGGGACACTGGGTGAGCGGGGTGGGACAGGGCGGGGCAGGGCAGGGTCCAGGAAGCAGGACACACAGTGCAGCAAGCTAAAGGCGGGTGGGGCAGGTAAACCAAACTGAGGCTGGGCCGGGCTGGCCAGCAAACTCAAGGAGGGAGAGAGAAACAGAACTGGCTAACAGGGCGGGGGGGGCAAGGCTTCTGCAGTGGGGGGGATGGGAAGAACAGGGGTGAAGGGGCCCCCCAACCAATCACTGCTGAGGGAGGGAGGCCAAGTCCAAGGGGGGAGCACACCCACGAGCACTTGTGGGGGGCTCAGTTCTCGCCCGCTGCTGCAGCGGCACAGTCCCAGCTGGTGAAAAAAGGGGGTAGTAGCTAGCCCCACCGAAGGGTGAGTCCAGATGGTACAAGGTTGGTGGAGGGGGTTGTGGGGGTGGTGCTATGGGGGGCGGCTGGACTGGGGGGAGGGCTCTGCACCTCTCCCCCAGCCCCCTCTTGGTATCTCAGTCCCCCACCACCCCAAGAGCAGACGAAAGGCTCAGTCCCAACAAACAAACCCCCTCCACAGACCAACTAGCAGGCCTCCTCTCCCTCGGCAGGGTGCAGATGGTAGAGCAGCAGCAGCAGCGGGCAGATGGCAGCGAGGTGGGGAAGGCCTCCGAGTGGTGGGTGCCAGTGGGGTTGTCTTCCTCTGGAGCGAAGGAGGGGGAACAGTGGGCAGGCTCTCCCCTCAGGCAGCAGAAGCAGCTGGTGGCGGTGATAGGCAGCAGCAGCAGCATTGTCTGGGGGGAGCAGCCCAGCAGCTTGAGGGCTCCGCAAGCAGGGAGTGGCTGGGCGGAGTGGGGAGGGCTCCGGCTGGTGCAGGAACAGGGACAGGGCAGGGGAGAGGAGGAAGAGAGTGGCACCTGCACCTTCTCCCTCTCCTCCTTCTCTGCAGTGGGTTCTCTTTGAGGCCATGGGGAGGTGGGGGGATCCGCACTCCACCTTATGGTCTGAAGCAGCTTCCGAGGCAAGGAAGAAGACCGCCTTGCCGTACATCTTGGAGGCCACCACCACGGCCGAGGCCCCCACCACCCTCGCCATCGCCCGCACGTAAGTTTCGACGTGGGGCGAGGCGGCGACCAGCAGGCAGCGAACGCCGTGCCTCCTGGTCATGGTGGGAAAGGGGCCCCGGCCACCTGGGACAGAGCTGGAGGCGGCAGTCGGGGTGGACGGCAGCGGCCACCTGGGGGTACGCTCTGGGGGCCGTGATCGGTTCACTCCCAGAGCTGGGGGGGGGGGGGAACAGCAGGGGAAGGAGGGGCTGCGGCAGACGATGGGGCTACAGGGGGTGGGGCGGCCTCGGCCGTGGGAGGTTTGGCCTTCGGGGCTGGGCCTTTGCCCTTTTTCTTCCCCCCGCCCTTTTTCCTGGCCGAGGTGGTGGCTGCTCCCAAATCTGAGGGAGCGGCGGCTGTGGCGGCGGCGGAGCTCGGGCCTGGGGTCGGGAGGTCAGCCGCAGCACTTGTTGGGCCCGGTGGCAATGGGGGGACCGTGGGATGGGCAGGGGTTTCCTCCATCATGTAAGGAAGGAGACACAGATAACAGGAAGGGGGAACAAGGGTTAACTGCTCCTCCCCACCAAACAACAGGCAGGGGAGGAGGGCACCCATGAGGGAGAGGATGGGGGAGAGGGAGGATGTTGGTTTCGGGGAGGGCAACTGAGGAAGGGGGGACGTTTAGCAGCCTCTCCTCCCTGCTGAGCCTGTGGCAGAGGAGGAGGGCGCTATTATGGGGACAGGGACATGCGAGGGAAGGGGGGACACAATTGGGGAGGGAGGGGAGAAAAAAAGGGGGGGAACCACTCCCTCCTGCTGACTGATGGGAGGGAGGGTTCTACCAGGGGTGGGTATGGACGGCAAACTGGGGGGCCAGCAACCACTCCTCCCTGCAAGGCTGGGGACAGAGGAGGAGGGTGCTGGCAGGGTGAGACAGGGAACATGGTAACAGGTGCAGGGCGGGGGCCGGCTCCTCCGGCTGCACTGGGGGATAAAGGGAAACTATAGGACCATTGGGGGAGTGCGGTGAACATAGGGGCAAACTAAAAAGGGGAGAGATGGGGCACAAGCGCTCAGGGCGGGGGGGGGGGGGGACAAGGCAGACTGGGTGGTGCTCAAGGGCTGGCAGACGGTGGCGGGGGGGGGGGGGGGAGGACAAAATGGAAGCAGAACAGCAGCTGGGTGGGGCGGGGCACACACACTTGGGCTGGCTGGGGCAGGGGCGTGGCAGGTACCCACCACACCTGTTCCCAAAGTTGGTTAAGTGACTTTGGGGAGGGAGGGGAAAAACAACCTAGGCTAGCAGGGGAGGGCAGGCAGTGGGGAAGGAAACATGCTGCTGGGGTAGGGTGGGTGACTAAGGGTAAGGGTGGCCCCCCAGCCAAATGTAGCTGAGGGAGGGGGGCCAGGTCCAGGGAGGGGAGGGAGCACACCCACGAGTGCTGTGTGGGGCTTGACCTCGCCCACCACTGCAGCAGAGTCCCAGGTGGAAGGCAGGGCAGCTAACCCCACCAGGGGGAGAAGAGACAGTCCCAGTGGTGAGGGGCAGTGGAGGGGGCGTTGGGGGTGGTGGCAGCGGGTGGGGTGGGGGGGGCAGCTGGACTGGGGGGAGGGCTCTGGGCCTCTCTCCCAGCCCCCCTTTCAACAGTTCAGTTCACCACCACCCCTGGAGCAGATTAAAAAAGCTCAGTCTTTAAACAAACCCCCTCCACAGTTCTTGATGGTGGTGATCTCCTCTTCTCCCCCTCAGCAGGGTGCAGCAGCAGGGGAAGGTCTCCAGGTGGTGGGTGCTGGTGGGGTGGTCCTCCTCCTCTGGAGCGGAGGAGGGGAGGGGGGGCAGCCAGCAGGCACCCCCTCCCCCCTCAGGCAACAGGAACAGCTGGTAGTGGTGGTGGGCAGCAGCATCAGCGTTGTCCGGGGGGAGCAGCGTTGGGGTCTCAGCAGGCGGTGGGTGGTGGCTCAGTGGGGTGGGGAAGGCTCTGGCTGGTGCAGGACCAGGAACGGGGGAGAAGGAAGAGGGCAGCCCCTGCACCCTGCTGCCTCTCCTCCTTCTCTAGAGCCGAGCGTGGTCTATTTGAAAACATGGGATGGTGGGCGGGCAAAGCCCGCCCACCTTCTAAAAGCCCCTCCCCAGCCTTATGGGAGGGACACTGGACCCATGTCCAACTAATTGCTTGGGACAAATAATGAATAAAGGATCAGGGAGTGCGGGTTAGAGGTTCAAAATAAGGGAGCCGGATGGGGACACCGAGCAGAGAACCCCGGACAGCGCCCACTGCTCCTCAAAGCTGTCGATGGAGCCAGTGGACGCCGCCCAGAGGAACTCTGCCCGGATTCGTGACACAAGGGAGGAGCGGAAATAGGCCCCACAGTCGCAGAGAACCCCCTCGTCTAGCATCCTCCTCCTGGTATTGTAGATGGTGCTCTTAGCCAGAGCCAGGAGGAGGTTGACGAGGAGGTCTCGCGACTTTGTGGGGCCACGGATAGGGTGTGCGTAAATGAATAGGTGGGGGGGAAAAGTGCAGCCAGAACCTCAATAAGAGGTTCTGGAGGAGCCGGAATAGGGGCTGCAACCTGGCGCATTCGAGGTAGGCGTGCGCCAGGTTCTCCCTCACGCCGCAGAAGGGGCAGGTGTCTGGAATGGGGGTGAACCGCGCCAAGTACACGACCGTGCTCACGGCTCCGTGAAGGAGCCGCCAATTGATGTCCCCGATGGGCCGCGGAATCAGATCGGAATAGACGCTGGCCCACCGGGGTTCCCCACCCTCTACGGGTCTTAGATAGTCCCGCCATTTGGTATCAGGGCGGGACACGAGGGTGGGGAAATGCAGGGTGTGGAGCACGAGCGTGTACAGATGTTGCCTTGGCGCGGCTTGGAAACAGACCGGCTGCAGATTTTGCAGCCGGCTGGGGGTCCAGGGGTGGGGAGGCCGGGGGGGCCCGTGGAACAGGGGCCCAATAATAAGGGACGGAGGCTTTGCAGGAGGGGAGGGGCGGGGTGTACCCTCTCGCAAGGACCGCTGCAGGAAGTCGAGAGCGGGCCGCGGCAAAGCCACCTTCACCTCCTGGAGTAGGCGCAGGGGAGTTCGGGGGGTGGAGAGCCCCATGCGCCGAGCGAGCGCTCGGGGATCCACCCAGTCCCCCCTGTCGTAGTCCAGGAGGTCTCCGACCATGGTAGTTTCTGCCAGGATCAGCCTCCGGCGCACAGAGGGAGACTCCGCCACCTGCACGCACAAGGCTGGATTGTGGAGCAGGGGCTCCGCGAGGAGGTCTGCCCCCTCGGAGGCCACAACGGACCTGGTCGCCGAGAACAGCTTCCAGGTCTGGAGGAGGTCCTGGTAGAATTCCGGCAGTTCTGAGAGGTCTCGCGGAAGACCCCTCGGGTGGATAAAAAAGAGCTGCCGGTCGTATCGGAGCCCTCGGAGGCGGCGGAGGAAGGCGTGCCCCAAAATGCTCCATGCCGGACTACCTGCACTAAAGAGGAGTCTCTGCAGGGCCTGGAGGCGGAAGGTCCGGACCTGGCTGCGCACGCAGACCAGGCCCTGGCCCCCCTCCTCCAGGGGGAGGGACAAGACCCCTGCAGAGACCCAGTGCAGTCCCGGCCAAAGGAACCCCAAAGCTGCCCTCTGGAGCTTGGCCGGGACCTCCGGGTGCGGGCGCAGGGTGTTGAGCCGGTGCCAGAGCATGGACAGGACCAGCTGATTGAGCACCAGCGCCCTCCCACGAAGGGAGAGGCACCGGAGCAGTCCTGTCCATCTCCGCAGCCGCTCACCCACCCTGGCCTCCAAACCTTGCCAGTTTTCCGGCGGAGAAGGATGCGTGGCGGATAAATAGACGCCCAGATAGAGCAGCGGACCCGCGCTCCACCTGATGGCCTGAAGCGCGGGTGGGAGGGAGCCGGCCCGCCACCCGTCCCCGACCACCAGGCCAGAGCTCTTGACCCAGTTGACCCGGGCGGAGGAGGCTGCCGAGTAGACGGCTTGGCAAGCCTCCACCCGCGCCAGGTCGCCCGGGTCCCGGACCACGAGGAGCACGTCATCGGCGTACGCCGACAGGACCAGCCGCAGCTCCGGCTCCCGAAGCACCAACCCCGTCAACCTCCTACGGAGGAGACAGAGGAAGGGCTCGATCGCCAGAGCGTACAGCTGGCCCGACAGCGGACACCCCTGACGCACCCCCCGCCCGAAGCTGACCGGCTCGGTCAGGGTCCAGTTGAGCCTGACCAGACACTCCGCGAGGGCGTACAGCACCCGGAGAAAACCCACAAACCGGGGCCCGAAGCCGAAGGCCTGCAGGGTGCCCAGGAGATACCCGTGGTCCATCCTGTCGAACGCCTTCTCCTGGTCCAGGGACAGGAGGGCGAACGACAAGCCATCCCTACGCCCGAGCTCCAAGAGATCCCGGACCAAATACAAGTTATCGAATATACTACGGCCCGGGACGGTGTAGGTCTGGTCGGGATGGATCACGTCCGCCAGCACGGACCGCAGTCGCAGCGAGATGGCTTTCGCTACGATCTTGTAGTCCGTGCTGAGGAGCGAGACGGGACGCCAATTCCGTAGGTCGCGGAGGTCCCCCTTCTTCGGCAGCAAGGCGAGCACCGCTCGCCTGCACGACAGAGGGAGGACCCCGCTCTCCAAGGACTCGGCCCAGACGGTGACGAGGTCCGGGCCGAGGACGTCCCAGAACACGCGGTAGAACTCCACGGTCAGCCCGTCCATGCCCGGGGTTTTATTGTTGGGCATGAGACGGAGGGCTTCCGAGAACTCGGCCAGAGTGAGAGGCAGCTCCAGCCGGTCTCGGTCGCCCGCGCTGACCGTCGGGAGCTCGGTCCAGAGCGCCCTGCAGGCGTCGGCTTCGGTCGGATCCGGGGAGAACAAACTGGCGTAGAAGGCCCTGGCCCTTCCGCGCATCTCCGCCGGGTCCGTGAGGGGGGTGCCGTCCTCCGCCAAGAGGCAGGTGACGTGCTTTTTAGCCCCCCTCCTTTTCTCCAGGGCATAGAAGAAACGGGAGCCGCGATCCATCTCCCGAAGGAGGTGGATGCGAGATCGAACAAAAGCGCCCCGGGCTCTGTGATCTTCCAGGGCCCGGAGCTCCTCCCGCTTCCCCCGGTACGCCTCGCGGAGGAGTGGATCCTCGGGGGCGGACGCCAGGCGCCCCTCCAGCTTCAACACCTCCCGTTCCAACTGCTCTATCGCCGCATCCCTCCGCCGGCTGGCGCCCCGGGAGTAGTCACGGCAGAAGAGCCGGGCGCGCACCTTCCCCACGTCCCACCAGCGCCGCGCCGAGGGAAAGGCGGGCCGCTGCCCCCGCCAGGCCTGCCAGAACTCCCGGAAGGACGCCACGAAGCCCGCATCCTCCAGCAGGCTATTGTTGAAGTGCCAGTAGGCCGGCCCCAGCCTCTCCGCCGTCAGAGAGGCTTTCACGGCCACCAAATGGTGGTCCGTGAACGGGGCCGGCCGGACGCTGGAGGAGTGGGCTCGTGCCAGATGGAATCGCGAAAGGTAGATGCGATCCAACCGGGAGTGGCTCGACCGCTCGTTCCCCACCCGGACGTAAGTGAAGGTGGTACTGTCGTCCGGGTGGTGGTCCCGCCAGACGTCCACCAGGGAGTGATGTTCCACAATCTCCCTGAGGACGTCCGCCGCGGCCTGGCAGTTCGCGAGTCCTACACGGTCCCGGTCATCGAGGATGGTGTTAAAGTCCCCGCCCAGGACCAGGCACTCGCGAGGATCCAAAGTGCCGAGGAAGGTGGCCGCCTGCCGATAAAAGGTGACCTGGTCCGGGCCCACGTTCGGGGCGTAGACGTTGACCAGGTTCAACGTCCGCCCCTCCACGCGGGCCCGGACGTGCAGCAGGCGGCCCGGGACAACCTCGGCGGTCCCCAGCACCTCGGGCCGTAGGGCAGGGGAGAACAGGGTGACCACCCCGGCAGAGCGAGCGCCGAGGTGGCTAAAATACACCCCGTCCCCCCACTCCAGCCGCCAGCCAGCCTCGACGGCTGGAGTCGTGTGGGTCTCCTGCAGGAAAACCACCGAGTACCCCCCCTCCCGGAGGAAGGAGAGCACCCGGCTCCTGCGGAGACCCGCCCTACAGCCCCGGGCATTCAATGTTGCAAAGATGGTAGAATTCATAGTGAGGGCTGGGGTAGATCCTCGCGGACAGGCGAGTCGGCGGCCTCACGCAGGCCCCGCAGCAGACCGCTCCCCGACCCGAAGGTCAGGAGAGCGTCCTGAAACCTGCGGGTCTGACGGTGGGCCGCGTCGTCCTGCCTACTGGTCCCTCTCCCCTCCTGCAACAAGGCTCTAGTGGCCTGGAGGATGGAGTGGAAGTCCCCCCCCAGCGCTGGAGGGCGAGCTGCACCTTTCCTTTCGCCCCGCGGTTATCCGCGAGGAATTTGCGCAGCTCGCCCTTCAGCACCGAGGGGGAACCAGGATTCTCCTCTGTCCGGGCCCCCGGATGAAGCTCACGGGCCACGGAGACGGACACACAGGGATCCGATCCCCGACGCGGCGCCGTTGCCGCTGGCGCCGCGCTGCCCGCCCCCGACCCCGGCAGGGAAGGAGGCGGCGGAGGGAACAAGGCAGCCCCCAACGGGTTGGGGACCGGGGATACAAAAACGACCCCCGAAGGGCCGCCCGCAGCTAGCGGGAACGAGACGGCCCTCGCGGGGGTGGCACTGGCGGATGTTTGGGGGGGCAGTAGGGACGGATCGGGCAACATGACGGGGACCAGGATGGGAAAAGAAGGGGGGGACGGCAGGGGAGGGATTACCTCCACGGCAGAGCCAGGGGGAGGGGTAGGTTCAGGGCCGGACAGTGGGTCGGGGACAGGGAATGGGGCAGAGGTGGGGGTAGGAAAGGGATCGGGAACAGGGGAGGACTCGGGGCTGGAGATGGGTTCATAAAGGGCGGAAGCGGGAGTAGGGGGAGGATCGGGACGTGGGAGGGAATCGGGATCCTGGACGGGGTCTGGGAAAGGGTCCCCTGTGGCAATCCCACCGGGCTGCGGCGCCTCCCGAATGGGAAGTTGGGGGTCGGGAACAGGAAGGGGGCCCGCGCCGACGCCGGGCTCAGGTGGAGAGGCAAGTGTTAATGCCTCGGCGTCGGCCTGGATGGCATTTTCTGCTGGGCCCCCAACAGGAAAGGGGGATGACTGCCCCGCCTCGGTAGCTGGAGAGGGGGCACCCCCAACCCCGGGACCCGGCCGCTCGGCGCCAGCCGTCGCCCCAGAGGGCTCGGCGGCATCCGTTCCGGCGCTCGAGTCGGCCGGGCCAGTGGGCAGTATCAGGGGCGCCCCGAGCGTGAGGACGGGGTCAGCCACCTGGGACACGGGATCGGGGAGAGGAGGGGGCGGCGCCATAGAGTCACCGCCCAGACCGAGGCCCGCTGGCGGAGGGTCGTCCTCCCCCTGGGTGAGCGGGGTCAGACCCAGGGCCTCGATCTCCTCGAAGATGGAGCTAAGGTCCATCCCCTCGGCCCCGGAGCCTTCCCCTCCGGCCGCCGAGGCACCAATTACCTCGGCGGGGACGGAGGGGGTCTCAGTTGAACCCAGGGCCGGGGGGGCTCCATCAGAGGCCTCCTCGTGGATAGGCTCCTCAGGGGGGACTTCATCGTCCCCCCTCGCTGCCACGGCTTCCTCGGCCGGCGCCTCCTGCTGACGCTCGCCGGGGGGGATCATGACAGCGCTGGCCCCCCTCGGGATCTTTCGGGGGGCCTTCCTGCCCTCCGCATCGGAGGGGGGAGAGGAAGCCCGCGAACGGCGGGCTTTGCGCTTCCCCCGGACGAGCGTCCAGTCCTCCGAGGTGGAGGGCTGGTCAGCAGGGGCAAGGCCGGGGGGCATGTTTGATTTTCGGGGAGGGCGTTGTGGCAAAGGAGGGAAGGAGGGGGATACCTCCACCTGGGGAGGGCCCTCTCCCTTGCCCGGCGGCAGCCGCGCCACCCTCTCCTCCTCGGGCCCCGCAGAGACAGATCGTGTAGAGGCGGGGCCCGCCTGCCCGCTCGGGCACGTCGGAGGGGGCGCCTCTGGCTCCCGAGCAGGGCCGTCGGTTGGAGGAGGGGCGGCCGCGGAGGCCAGACTACCAGGGGGGCTGGCGGTGGTGGGGCCAATGTCCTCACGGGCCCCGGAGGTCCCGGATGCCTCCCCCGACCGGGCCATGGGACAGTCCCTCCGGACGTGCCCCATCGCCCGGCAGAGGAAGCACCGGGTCTCCCCCGAGGAGTAGTGGACTCGGTAGAGAGCCCCCTGGTAGGGCACCATGAAGGACCCCTCGAGCGCCTCCCTGCCACGCGCCGCCGGCGGCAGCTGCAGCTGTACCTGCCGGCGGAAGGATAGGACGTGGCGGAGGGCGGGGTCCTTACAGCCCAGCGGGAGAGGGCTGATGGTCGAGATGGGCTTCCCCAGGGTGGAGAGGGAAGGTAACAGGGTGGCATTAGGGAGGAAGGGCGGGACGGAGGTGAGCACCACCCGTACGCCCAGGTCCTCCAGAGGTTCGAGGGGCACGTGCACGCCCCCCACCGCCAGGCCCCTCTCCACCGCCTCCTGGGCGGCGGCCTCCGAGGCAAGGAAGAAGACCGCCTTGCCGTACATCTTGGAGGCCGCCACCACGGCCGAGGCCCCCACCACCCTCGCCAACGCCCGCACTTATGTTTCCATGTGGGGCGAGGCGGCGACCAGGAGGCAGCGGACGCCGTGCCTCCTGGTCATGGTGGGAAAGGGGCCCCGGCCACCAGGGATGGAGCTGGAGGCGGCAGTCGGGGCTGATGACGGGGCAGGTGAGGGGGTAGCAGCGGCCACCTGGGCGTACGCTCTGGGGGCCTTGGTTGTGTCACCCCCAGAGCTAGTGGAGGGGACAGCAGGGGAAGGAGGGGCTGCGGAGGGCGGGGCGGCTTTGGCCGTGGTGGATTTGGCCTTCGGGGCCGGGCTTTTGCCCTTTTTCTTCCCCCCGCCCTTTTTTCCGGCCGAGGTGATGGTTGCTCCCGTGTCTGAGGGAGCGGCGGCCGTGGCGGCGGCGGAGCTCGGGCCTGGGGTCGGGAGGTCAGCCGCAGCAGTTGTCGGGCCTGGTGGTAGCGAGGGGGCCGTGGTAGTGACTGCCTCCATCATGGAAGGGGGGGGTAGGAAGGAGGCACAGATAACAGGAAGGGGAGCAAGGGTTCACCGCTCCTCCCCACCAGACAGCAGGCGAGGGAGGAGGGCGTCTGAAATGGAGGGGGTGGGGGAGAGGGAGGGTGCTGGTTTTGGGGAGGGCGACTGAAGATATGGGGGGGGAGTTAGCAGCCTCACCTCCCTGCTGAGACTGTAGCAGAGGAGGAGGGCGCTAATACGGGGCGGGGGCACGCAAGGGAAGGGAAGGGTGGGGGGGGCGTATAATTGGGAGGGAAGGGGAGAAGGGGAAAAAGGGGGGGCAACTACTCCCTCCCGCCGACTGGTTGCTGGGAGGGAGAGAACCAAAAGGGGCGGATAGAGCAGGGGAACCGAGGGGCCAGCAACCGCTCCTCCCCGCAAGGCTGGAGCGGAGGAGGAGGGTGCCGGCAGGGCAGACAGGGGGCAAGGTAACGGGTACAGGGCGGGGGCCGGCTCCTCCGGCTGCACTGGGATACGGGGGGGGGGGGGGTTGTGGGGCCGTTGGGGAGGTGCAGTGAACAAGGGGGCTAACTAAAAGGGGGGCACAAGCGCTCAGGGCAGGGAGGGGGCGAGGCAAGTCGGGTGGTGCTCAAGGGCTGGGGGGGTGGGGAGGGATAAAATAGAGGCAAACAACAGCTGGGCGGGGCGGGACACACACTCTTGGGCTGGCTGGGGCAGGGGCGTGGCAGATGACTTTGGGAGCAGGTGTGGTGGGTAAGTGACTTTGGGAAGGGAGGGAAGGAACCAAACTTAAGCTAACAGGGAGGGGCAGGCAGTGGGGGAAAAACCAAGCTGCTGGGGTAGGGTGGGTGACCGGGGGTAAGGGTGGCCCCCCAGCCAGATGTAGCTGAGGGAGGGGGGCCAAGTCCAGAAGAGGGGGGAGGGAGCACACCCACGAGTGCTGTGTGGGGCTCAACCTCGCCCACCGCTGCAGCAGAGTTCTAGGTGGCAGGCAGGGCAGCAAACCCCGCCAGGGGGAGAAGAGACAGTCCAGATGGTAAGGGGTGGTGGAGGGGGCCTTGGGGGTGGTGGCAGCGGGTGGGGTGGGGGGGCAACTGGACTGGGGGAGGGCTCTGAGCCTCTCCCCCAGCCCCCCTTTTAACAGTTCAACTCACCACCACCCCGGAGCAGGTTGAAAAAGCTCAGTTTGTGAACAAACCCCCTCCACAGTTCTCAGTGGTTTCCTCTTCTCCCCCTCAGCGGGGTGCAGCAGCAGCAGCAGGCAGGCGGCGGTGGAAGGCCTCCGGGTGGTAGGTGCTGGTGGGGTGGTCCTCCTCCTCTGGAGTGATGGTGGAGGGGAGAGGGAGGGCAGCTGGCAGGCCCCCCCTCTCCCCCCAGGCAGCAACAGCAGCAGGTGGTGGTAGCAGTGGTGGTGGTGGTGGTAGCGGTGGTGGTGGGGTGCAGCGACGTCCGGGGAGCACGCCTCAGCAGACGGACAGGCAGGCAGGGAGGCAGCTGGGTGGGGAGGGCTCCGGCTGGTGCAGGAGCAGGAACCAGGAACCAGCGGGGTGGGGGGAGAAGGAAGAGGGCAGCCCCTGCACCCTGCTGCCTCTCCTCCTTCTCTAGAGCCGAGCGTGGTGGAGAGGCACTCACTACCTGAAAAGAAAAAACCCCCCTTGGGAGCCATTTTGGGCAGAGCCCAGTCACCTGACCGGAAGGCAAGAGGGGGTGGAGCTAGGACTATAAAAAGCCAGGCTGAGAACTCAGTTTTGGTGGGAGACAGAGGTTTCTCTGCCGGGGGGTGTCTATCAGGGTTGATGCAGAGGGACCAGAAATCTATTCAGTGCCCTGGGAGAGGGAGACTGGCACTGGCCTACTGAGAAGGACCTGAGTGAACCTGTGGGCAGGCCAGAGCCCAACGCCTGCCTGTACCCTGGGTCTGTGTGTGCCTGCCAAGCCAGCAGACCCCGCTGGTGGTACCTGCAAATCAGGAGGACCGGACCAACTTGTGGGACCTGCCTGAATCCTGGTGCTAGCCTTCATCCTGGGATGCAGATGACCAACCCAGACACCCTGGCCTGCTGCGACCCACCTGTCAGCTCAAGCCGGAGAACTTGGAAGCTGCTGTGGCCTGGATCAGGCTGCCGGGACTCCTGCCGGAGGAGACCCTCCATGACTCCCCCAGGCAACCGGCTAGAGAATGAGGTATGAGCTGAAGGGGAGAAAGGAAGTGGCCCAGGGAATAGCAAGGGCTGGTAAAAGCCCTAGGCCAGTGAGTTGCGGGCTGGAGTGCCTCACTGAGCCAGCAGCAGCAGTCCTGCTGCATCTAGGGCCCTGGGCCAGGGCACAGGGGAGTGGGTGGGCCTGCACCCTGCCACCCACCAATGGGGTGGCAATCTCCCCCTCACCCCCAGTGCAGGGGAAATACCTGCCCAGCTCCTGAGGAAGGAGATCCCCAAACCTGGGGGTTTGTTGCCACACCCTGAAGCAGGGTTTGGCCTCGAATTTTGAGTTGCAACTGTGGTCGTTGCCCAGCCTGCACCAGGCCTGGAACTGTATGTGTGTTGTCCTGTCCTGCCCTGCCCGAGAGCCAGGGCTTAGTTACTGTTTGTTGCCCTGCCCTGCTCCATGTATTATTTGGGTGCTGGCCCACCCTGAGCTAGGGCCTGGCTGCCATTGTAAACTGAGACTGTGTCAGTTGCCCCGCCCTGTCCCAGGGCCTGGGCTTCCCTACTGTTTGCTCGCTACCGGCCCTGACTGAGGGCCCAGGCTTGCTAACTTGACTGAATTCCCTCCTAGTGATCTGGGCCTGAAGTAAGGCCGGGCACTCAAACTGGCTGCCCCTCGCCCTGACCTGGAGTAAGGCTGGGAGTTGGACTCTTTTTAAAAAAAAAAAAAAAAAAAAAAAATCTGTCCTGGGCAAGACCCAACAGGAGGACTAGAGACTTGGGGGACTATTGAAAGGGGCTGTGCAGTGGGATGGGCATACCGCCCACTGACCCAGAGGCAGAGGAATCCCTACTGGCCTACATCCACCCCCGGAAGGGGGGGGCTCAGACTGAGGTGGGCACTGCCGGAGGGCCATATCCCAAAGAGGACACCGTGACCAGGAGAAAGAGGGGGGACACCACCAGGAGAGAGCTAATTCCGAGGGCTGGTGACTCTAAGGGGGCAAGCTCAGTGCCAACAGTGTGATGCTGTTTGAAAAAAAGCAAACATGATTCTGGGATGCATTAACAGGTGTGTTGTGAGCAAGACGCGAGAAGTCATTCTTCCGCTCTACTCTGCACTAGTTAGGCCTCAGCTGGAGTACTGGGTCCAGTTCTGGGCACCGCATTTCAAGAAAGATGTGGAGAAATTGGAAAGGGTACAGAGAAGAGCGACAAGAATGATGAAAGGTTTAGAGAACATGACCTATGGAGGAAGGCTGAAAGAACTGGGTTTGTTTAGTTTGGAAAAGAGAAGACTGAGGGGGGACATGATAGCGGTTGCCAGGTATCCAAAAAGGTGTCATAAGGAGGAGGGAGAAAACTTGTTCGTCTTGGCCTCTGAGGCTAGAACAAGAAGCAATGGGCTTAAACTGCAGCAAGGGAGGTTTAGGTTGGACATTAGGAAAAAGTTCCTAACTGTCAGGGAAGTCAAACACTGGAATAAATTGCCCAGGGAGGTTGTGGAATCCCCATCTGTGGAATAGTGATAGAAATGTAGCCGTGTTAGTCTGGTGTAGCTGAAACAAAATGCAGGACAATGCAGCACTTTAAAGACTAACAAGATGGTTTATTAGATGATGAGCTTTCGTGGGCCAGACCCACTTCCTCAGATCAAATAGTGGAAGAAAATAGTCACAACCTGTGACGGTCCGGGCCGTATCTGGGCACAGCTGAGTGCGTCCACTCAGGGCGAATTGCTCAAATCCGGGGTTCCTTACAGCCCCCGACTGGCGACCTCTCCACACAGGCCACGAACCAGTCCCACAGGGCGCTTCAGCTGCCTGCCTGAAGCCTCACAAGCAAAACCCCTCCGACACCCCAGCAATATCCATGCCCCAGATGGCCCCGGGCCTATACACAGGTGGGGGGTCCTAGCACCCAATCCCACCTACCCCGAACAAGTTCTGTCCGGTTCCAAGAAACCAGCCACAGATCCCTGGTCAATTTACCCTCTGGACCTTACCCACAAATCACGCTGGGCCAATCCTTTAGAATCTAAAACTAAAGGTTTATTAACACAAGAAAGAAAAGCCTGAGAGTAAGGTTATTAAAGTACAGTACGTTACATGCACCGAATCTCCCAGTCCTCGATGCAGGCTCTAGCAGAGATGTTGCAGCTGCTGGTTTAAAAGTTCTTATTGCACATCCTACGATCAGGATGGGTTCACAGGTCTTCCGGGCTCTTCAATCCCTGCAATGCTGCCTCTGGGATGAAGTGCTGAGCTGAGAACCAAATGGCATCGACCACATGGCTCCCCCCACACCAATTTCTGGGGCCAACACCCCCACCTAGGGGTGCAGCAGCGATCTGGCTGCTTCCCTCCAATTCAGCAACGTGACACAACCATATACACCAAAGGGTACAATTAAAAAAAAATGAACAAATATGAAAAGGACAAATCACATTGCAGAACAGAAGGGGGATGGCGGGGGGGGGGGGGAAGGAAGGAAGGTAAGTGTCTGTGAATTGATATTAGAGGTGGGGAGAGTGGGATGTTTGAGTGTTAATGGTATTAGGTAATGGTATTAACTCACAAACATCCCACTCTCCCTACCTCTAATATCAATTCACAGACACTTACCTTCCTTCCTTCCCCGCATCCCCCTCCTGTTCTGAAATGTGATTTGTCCTTTTCATATGTGTTCATTTTTTTAATTGTATCCTTTGGTATATATGGTTGTGACTATTTTCTTCCACTATTTGATCTGAGGAAGTGGGTCTGGCCCACGAAAGCTCATCATCTAATAAACCATCTTGTTAGTCTTTAAAGTGCTACATTGTCCTGCATTTTGCTCCATCTGTGATATTTAAGAGTAGGTTAGATAAATGTCTATCAGGATGGTCTATACAGTATTGGGTCCTGCCATGAGGGCAGGGGACTGGACTCCATGACCTCTCAAGGTCCCTTCCACTCTTAGAATCATAGAATACTAAGGCATCCCTCCAAGTGTCCCCCAAAATTGTCCCACTAACTCAAACTTTCCTTCCCTAGTTATCCATTAGTATAACAATAACATGTCACTCAAAACTTGTTAGGAAAACACTTTCTAAAGGTTAGGCAAGAGGTTTTCTTCTGATCATCAACTTAGCCAGATGTTTTGTTTTTCCCCCACAGTCTGCATGCCCAGGGGCCCTGATGTCTAAGGGTACGTCTAGACTACAGGCTTCTGTCGACAGAAGCTTTGTTGACAGATACTGTCGACAAAACTTCTGTCGACAGAGCGTCTACACTACATTCGGTTCTGTCGACAAAGCAGCTTGCTTTGTCGACATGGTAGTGTAGACGCAAAGGACAGTTTACAGGCAACAACATCTTCTGTCGACAGAGTTTCTGTCGACAGAAGGCATTGTGCCTCGTAAAATGAGGCTTACCAGCGTCAACAAAACTGCTGAGTTCTGTCGACATTATGTCGACAGAACTCAGCGGTAGTGTAGACGCAGGTATAGTTTTGTCAACAAAACCCTGTAGTCTAGACACACCCTAAATGCCCTAAGACATATCTAAGCTTCCTGTTTTTCTAATTGTATAGCTCAGCGATTTCAATAGAGATCTGGGCCTCAGGAACGATGCAGGGTCAAGCTGCCCTCTCTGGGGCACTCAAGCCCCTTTTCTTCCCCCTCCCTGACTTAGTCATGCTGAAGTTGCTGTCTAGACCTATTTTTGGGCCTGTTAGCTTGGTTGCTGAAGGTTAAGCAATAGTGGTTCAGGCACTTTACTGGATTTGCCTAAATCTCCCTGTGCAGTTCTTTCTTACCGGACTACTACAACAAAGGGGAGATGGGCAGGATTTGGAATGGACATGAGCAACACATCTCGAAGAACAGTAGTTACGAAGTAACCATTTTTTCGTCGAGTGATTGCTCATGTCCATTCCATTGCTCATGTCCATTCCATGTAGGTGACTCCAAAGCAGAAACCCTAGGAGGCCGGGTCAGAGTTCCAACCTTCAACTGAGCGTAGGACAGTCCTGCCCAAGGCTGCATTCTCCCTAGCTTGATGAGCCAGTGTGTAATGGTTGGCAAAGGTGTGAATAGAAGACCACATAGCTGCCCTGCAAATGTTCAGGCTAGGGACCTGAGCTATGAAGGCCGTAGAGACCTGAGCCCTAGTGGAGCTGGCTGCAAGGGGGGGCGGTGGCACCCTGGCCAACTTGTAGCACTCAATACAGGAAGCGATCCATGAAGAGATCCTCTGTGCGGAAACTAGCTGCCCTTTCAACCATTCTGCTATCGCTACAAACAGCTGAGGGGACTTGCAGAAGGGCCTTGTCTTGTCTAAATAAAATGCCAAAGTTCTCCTGACATCTAGTGTGTGTAGCGCTTGTTCTTTACCTGAAGCATGGGGCTTAGGGTAAAAAAAACTAGGAGGAAAATATCTCGGGAGACATGGAAACAAGATACCGCCTCTTGTAGGACCCTGGGTGGGGGCATAACCTGACCTTACCCTTTAAGAACACTGCATAAGGAGGGTCCGACATGAGGGCCCTCAACTCAGATACCAGTCTAGCCAACATGATAGCTACCAGGAAAGACACCTTCCAGGAAAGGTGCAGTTTGGTCAGGACCAGATTGAGGGCCCACTGAAGTACAGGTTGACGCACATGCGGGTAGAGCCTATCCAAGCCCTTCAGGAACCAATGGACTATTAGGTCTGCAAATAAAGTCTTGCCCCATGAGCCCAGGTGGAAGGCTGAGATGGCCACTAAGAGCACCTTAATCGAGGAGGATAGTCCCTGAACCCTATGGTCTAGGAGGTAAGTCTAGGACCAGTGGAACCTGAGCATCCATAGGTGAGACCCACCCCTCTGCAGGTGGCCCAAATGGAGAAGCGCTTCTACTTAGCTAGATAGGTGGCCCTAGTAGAGGGTTTCCTACTTCCCAACAGGACCTCCTGCCCCCACTCCGAGCATTGCAGTTCCGCTGCTATCAGCCATGGCGCTTCCAGGCCATTAGGTGAAAGTCCTGTGTTATCACATCCGGGTCCAGAGGGAGGGCCATCGGCCTCTTGCAGGAACGACTCAGAAGGGATGTGAACCAGTGCTGCCTGGGCCACGCTGGCGTAATGAGCATCAGAGAGGCTCTGAACTCCTGCACCTGTAGGAGCACCTTGTGTAACAACGGGAAGAGTGGGAATGTGTAAAGCAGCCCCGGGGGGTGATGAGTGCATCTCCTAGAAACCCTTGACCCAGACCCATGAGTGAGCAGAACCTGGGGCACTTCCTGTTCTGGTGGATCACAAACAGGTCCAGGACAAGAAACCCTCACCTGTGGAAAATTTGGAGGGCCACATCTCCTGAGGGGAAATGTGTGTCCAGAGAAAGACCTGCTCAGCTGGTCTGCCAGAGCGTTCTGGGACCCTGGAAAGTAGGCAGCAAGTGGGTGGATGGCCCCCCCAATGCACAATTCCCAGAGCTGGCGGGCTTCCTGATACAGGGGAGGGGAACAGGCCTACGTATGAGACCACCGAGGTATTGTCGGATAGAATCATAACCATCCCTCTCTCCCCCCCCCCCCCCCCCCCCCCCGAGCCTGGGGAGAAAAAGGCCTGACAGGCAAGGCAGACAGATGTTGATGTGAAGGGAGGTCTTCCCATGACCACATACCTTGGGTCCTCATTTTGCTGACGTAAGCTCCCCAACTGGTGTTGGATGCATCTGTCACCAACTGAAGGGTCGGGAGGGGTCTGGATAATGGTACTCTGGCACAGACTACCTCCTCCTGTGTCCACCAGTTCAGAGAGTGGAGCACTGTGGGGGGGGAGGGGAGAAACACTATTACCACTCTGTCCCAAGAGTGGAGGGGCGTGTTGTGAGCCTGTGCCAGCCCACAACTACAGGGGGTGCATGCAGAGTCTGGCGTGCTGGATGACCTAAGTACAGGTAGCCATGAGACTCAGACGCATACAGTTCCTGGCTGTGGTCATTGGGAACGCTCACAGGGACATGACAGCGTTTCTGATAGCCAGAAAAACGTGACCTGGGCAGGGAGGCTGTGGCTGACATGGAGTCCAGCCGAGCGCCCATGAACTCTATGACGTGGGTGGGGACCAGGGTGGACTTGGCCACGTTGAGGAGGAGACCCAACTCCTGAAATAGGTCTCATACCAGGGCAACGTGGGCCAGCACTTGGTCCAAGGAGAAACCCTGTACCAGCCAGTCATCCAGATATGGAAACACTTGAAACCTTCCTTTCGCCTTAGGAACCAGGGAATACCAGGAGTAGAAACCCCTGCCACCAAACTCCTGGGGTACCACTTCGGCCACCCCAAAACTCAAGACCTACAGCACCTCCTCCCAGAAGAAATGCTCATGAGAGGGGTCCCTGAAAAGGGATGGGGTGGGGGGGGCGAAAGGAAGAGGATAGAATATCCCCTCTCCACAGTCTCTAGAACCCATTGGTCTGAGGTAATAGACCCTCAGGCCTGGCGGAAGCGAAATAAACGATGCCGGAACTGGAAGGGGGAGGTGGGTAAGGCTATCCTCGGGTGTACCTTCAAAAACCCTGATGGGGCCCCTGCGGCTTATTGGAGGGGCCCTGACCCTGATCAGAGGGAAGGCGGGAATGGCACCTGTTATTCCTGCCATTCCTCCCCCTACGTCGAGGGAAATCCGATCTTGAGCCCTGTTAGGCAGGCCTAGGAGGATTTCTACCCAGGAGGGACTTGAACTCTGAATGGGAGTCCCGGGGGAGCAGCTCAGCAAATTTAGACGCCCAGGTGTTGTACGCATAGCGACTCAGCAGAAGCTGCTGGCTCGCTATGCAGAGCTGCAGGCCTCCAGAGGCATAAGTCTTCCTGCACAGGAGAGGCATCTTTTTAGCCTCCCTGTTTTTCGGTGTGGCACCTGGTTGGCCTTGCTTTTCTCTCTGGTTGACTGCTTGAACAACCATTGACCCCGGGAGCGGGTGGCAGAAGAGGTGTTCATTCTCCTCCTGTGGCAAAAAGTACCTCTGCTCGGCCTTTATCAGTTGGCGGGATGGAGGCCGGGGTCTGCCAGAGGGTCTTCACGACTTTTGCTACGGTTTTGTTGATGGGCAAGGCCACTCTGGTTAGGTCCGAATCCTCCAACACTGTCAGCCTGGATCCCTAGGGCTCAGGGCCAGGTGATGGAGGAAGTCCTGATGAGACCATAGCTGGCCCCGCCCAGAGCGTCATCGGGCAAGAAGGATGACCGCCCCCCCCCCCCCCTTCATGCAGTCGGGTGCCTGCAATGGAGCCTGAGAAGCTACCAACAAGGTCACCGTAGTGGGCTGGGCAGCAGATGGGCCCATCTCTACTGATGGCCCCGGCGAGGCTTGCCCCAGAGGGAGAGACTGCCCCGACATCAGGGAGCAGGTTAGTGGGGTCGCCGATGGGGGAGCCGTGGGTCCGGAGTAGGCCGACCCTGGCCCACAGGGACTCACCCTCTGGCCTTGGTGATAGGCCCAGGGACTTCAGAATGGCTGCTGCACAGGTGCCTGTAGCTGAGGGGGCCAAGACTGTTGCACTCCCGGTACCAGAGTGGGCTGTGGCCAAGGCTGGTGGTGTTGCTAGACAGGGTGCACTGATGTACTGTGGTGCCAGGACCAATGGCAGGAGTAAGATCGGTGCCACAACCTCTATCTGGAGCCCCGCAAAGACCAAACCAATTCTGGCTCCGAATTGGTTGAGTACTCAGACATCGACCAGAATGGTGTTCTAGTGGTGGCAGTCGGCGACCCCCGCCCATGGGGCGTGCCCCGTGGCATCTATTCAGGCTTCTCCTGGTGCTGAGGAGGCGGCAGAGGGACGTCCGAGGATGGTGCTGGAACACTTTGCACTGCATCAGGAGGACATGGCACCTGGGTTGGTGCCGACTCCAGTGCGTGAGTAGAGGCGGGGCTGGAGTGCTGGGTGTTGCTGTCAAGGCACAGTGCCATCTGGTGTCTCGCTCTTTAGCCAGGCCCGGTGCCATGTTCAGGGATGATGATAATTCAGTCAAGTCCCTCACCATCTCAAAAATGTCCGGTGTGAAGGGCTCCGGGAGATCCACCACTAGGCTGGGATCTCTGCGTGAGCTGGAGCACTGTCAACCTGACCACGATGGTCTGGGTGCCGAGCTCGCCCATGCCATGTGACCCGCCTGGGGGCGCACGGAGGACACATGTCTCAAAGACGACCTGCCCTGGCTAGGTCGCCGCCTCTTCTGTGGCACCAGGGCCCAAGACCTGTGCCGAGGCCTGCATGGCACTGGAGAGGTGCGCAAGTGGCTAGGTGCCTCCCACACTGAAACCGGTGTGCTTTGGGTCGCCAGTGCTGGATGCAGTGCCGCCTCCATTAGGATGAACTTGAGGCGGGACTCCCTTTCTAGGTTAGTGCATGGCTTGAAGCCTTTACAGATCTTACAGGCCTCAGACAGATGAGCTTCGCCGAAGCACAGAGAACAGGTGAGTGCTAACGGAGTTTAGAAGGGAGTTCTCCAGGTAAAGGAGAAGCAGATACAGGACTCTTGAGGGAAGTGGGTGGCTGCAGTGTGTATTGTGTTTGGGGCTTTCTTGCTGTGTGCTGAGCTTGTGTTTGTGAGTGAGGCTTCTTTTTTTGTTGGTTTGTTTTTTCCTTTCCCCTTCCCCCTCCCCCTCCAGCTACCCTTCACAGAGTGTGTGCTGTGACTGGCAGGTGGAAACTGTTGGCTTCTAATTAAAGTTTGAATTGTAGACGCCTCTGCTGATTGGCTGAGCCTTGATAGGGACTTTCAGGCAGGCCAGGGCATTATAAAGCAGTGAGCAAGGAGCTTGTGAACAGGTGAGTGCTAATAGGGAGTTTAGAGAGGGAGTTGGGAAGGGGGAGAGGTTGTCTTGCCTTTCTTTTTAATCCTTTTTCCGGGACAGCAAGTATGGATGGTGATAGGTCTGCTGTTGTAAAAAATTAGAGGACTGGAGGGCCAAGTGTCGACCCTACGCTTGATCAGAGAGGATGAAGACTTCCTCGATAGAAGGCAGCGTTTAATCCTGCAAGCACGGCAGGCGGAAGGAGCCAGAGAGGGCAGTACGAGACCAGGAAGAGAATTGGCAGCACATAACTGCTAGAAGGGGAAAAAGGCCAGCACAGGAATCCCCCAGTGCTATAGAGGTAAGTAATTGCTTTCAGGCTCTCTCCACAGGCTCTGCAGTTGTGAATGCATTGGAAGGGACCTCATAAGGAAGCCGGAAGGGAACACCATCTACTGGAAGGCATGGGATGCGTAGTCCTAGGGATGGGTATTCCACAACCACCACCCCCAAAAGACGACGACGGGTGGTGGTGGTTGGGGACTCCCTCCTAAGAGGGACTGAGTCATCCCTCTGCCGTCCGGACCTGGAATCTCGAGAGGTGTGCTGCTTACCGGGAAATCGAATTCAGGATGTGACAGAGGTTTACAAAACTGATCAAACCTTCAGATCGCTACCCCTTCCTGCTTCTCCACGTGGGAACTAACGATACGGCCAAGAATGACCTTGAGCAGGTTACTGCAGATTATGTAGCGCTGGGAAGAAGGATCAAAGAATTTGGAGCGCAAGTGGTGTTCTCATCCATCCTCCCTGTTGAAGGGAAAGGACTGGGCAGGGATCGTCGAATTGAGGACGTAAATGCGTGGTTGCGCAGATGGTGTCGCAGAGAGGGCTTTGGTTTCTTCGACCATGGGACTCTGTTCCGGGCACAAGGATTGTTAGGAAGAGATGGGATCCACCTAACGAAGAGAGAAAGGAGCATCTTCATGGGCAGGCTTGCAAACCTAGTGAGGAGGGCTTTAAACTAGGTTCGTCGGGGGACTGTGACCAAAACCCTGAGGGGAGTAGGAAAGTCGGATACCGGGAAGAAATGCAAAGAGGAACGAGGAAGAAAGGAGGACCCCTGATTCGAATGGAGAAGATAGGGCAATCAACTGGTTATCTGAGGTGTTTGTACACTAATGCGAGAAGCCTGGGCAACAAACAGGAAGAACTGGAGGCCCTGGCCCAGTCCAAGAACTAGGATTTAATTAAGATAACAGAGACTTGGTAGGATGACTGGCATGACTGGAGCGCTGTCATGGCAGGGTATAAACTGTTCAGGAAGAACAGGCAGGGGAGAAAAGGAGGAGGGGTTGCACTATATGTAAGAGCACTACGATTGCTCAGAACTCCAGTATAAAGAGGGAGAAAAACCTGTTGAGAGTCTATGGGTTAAGTTTAGAGGTGCCAACAACAGCAGTGATGTTGTGGTTGGTGTCTACTACAGGCCACCGAATCAGGTGGATGAGGTAGATGGGGCTTTCTTCGGACAACTGAGAGAAGCTTCCAGATCGCAGGCCCTGGTTCTTGTGGGAGACTTTAATCACCCTGACATCTGTTGGGAGACCAATACAGCAGTACACAGGCAATCCAGGAAGTTTTTGGAGAATGTTGGGGATAACTTCTTGGTACAAGTGCTGAAGGATCCGACGGGGGCCCTGCACAGCTTGACCTTCTGCTCACAAACAGGGAGGAACTAATAGGGGAAGTGGATGTGGGTGACAACCTGGGAAGCAGTGATCATGAGATGGTAGATCTCAGGATCCTGACCAAAGGAAGAAAAGAGTAGTAAAATACACACCTTGGACTTTAGAAAAGCAGATTTTGACTGCCTTAGAGAGCTGATGGGCAGAATCCCCTGGGATGTTAACATGAAGGAGAAAGGAGTCCAGGAGAGCTGACAGTATTTTCAAGAAGCCTTATTGAAGGCACAGAAAGAAACCATCCCAACGTGCAGCAAGAGAGGCAAACATGGTAGGAGACCGGATTGATTTACAGGGGAAATCCTTGGTGAACTTAAGCATAAAAAGGAAGCTTACAAGAAGTGGAAACTTGAACAAATGACCAGGGAGGTATAAATGTCTATCAGGAAGGCGAAAGCACAATTGGAATTGCAACTAGCAAAGGATGTGAAGGATAACAAGAAAGGTTTCTACAGGCATGTTAACAAGAAGAAGGTGATCAGAGAGGGTATGAGGCCCTGTGACGGACCGGGCCGTGTCTGGGCACAACTGAGGGCGTCCGCTCAGGGCGAATTGCTCGAATCCGGGGCTTCCTACAGCCCCCGACTGGTGACCTTTCCAAACAGGCCACAAACCAGTCCCACAGAGCGCTTCAGCTGCCTGCCTGAAGCCTCCCGAGCAAAACCCCTCCGACACCCCAGCAATATCCGTGCCCCAGATGGCCCCGGGCCTATACACAGGTGGGGGGTCCTAGCACCCAATCCCACCTACTCCGAACAAGTTCTGTCCGGTTCCAAGAAACCAGCCACAGATCCCTGGTCAATTTACCCTCTGGACCTTACCACAAATCACGCTGGGCCAATCCTTTAGAATCTATATCTAAAGGTTTATTATTACAAGAAAGAAAAGCCTGGGAGTAAGGTTATTAAAGTACAGTACGTTACATGCACCGAATCTCCCAGTTCTCGATGCAGGCTCTAGCAGAGATGTTGCAGCTGTTGGTTAAAAGTCCTTATTGCACATCCTACGATCAGGATGGGTTCACAGGTCTTCCGGGCTCTTCAATCCCTGCAGTGCTGCCTCTGGGATGAAGTGCTGAGCTGAGAACAAAATGGCATCGACCACATGGCCTCTTTATACTCCTTCCTGGCCTCTTCTAGTAAGTAGCAGGTCACCTGGTCCTCAGCCTCTCTGTGTTCCCTGCTGGCTGCTCTCAGGACAGCCCCCATTCTTTGGGTGTGTCTTTGGCCCATTGAGAACCATTGTTCCACAGGTAATTAGCATGTCCACAGGCTCCACAGGCTCGGCCCTGCCCAATGCTTAACCACATGCAGGGAAATCTTCAGTTTCCACACAGATTACAGATCTACACACACAGACATTATATACTCACATAAACAGTGTACACAGGATCAGAAAACAACAAGCTCCCATTCAATACCCCACATGGCTCCCTTTCATACAGATTTCTGGGGCCAACACCCCCACCTAGGGGTGCAGCAGCGATCTGGCTGCTTCCCTCCAATTCGGTAATGTGACAGGCCCCTACTGGATGAAGGAGGTAACCTAGTGACAGATGATGTAGGGAAAGCTGAAGTACTCAATGCTTTCTTTGCCTCTGTATTCACGGACAAGGTCAGCTCCCGGACTAACGTGCTAAGTGACGCAAGATGGGATGAAGATGGACAGCCCTTGGTGGGGAAAGAACAGGTTAGGGACTATTTAGAAAAGCTAAACCTACACAAATGCATGGGTCCGGACTTAATGCATCCGAGGGTACTGAGGGAGCTGGCAAATGTCATTGAGGAGCCTTTGGCCGTTACCTTTGAAAAGTCGTGGAGATCGGGAGAAATCCCGGATGATTGGAAAAGGCAAAAAAGGGAAGAAGGACAATCCAGGGATCTATAGGCCGGTCAGTCTTACCTCAGATCCTGGAAAAATCATGGAAGTGATTCCTTAAGGAATCCATTTTGAGGCACTTGGAAGAGAGGAAAGTGATCAGGAATAGTCAGCATGGATTCACATAGGGCAAGTCATGCCTGACCAATCTGATTAGCTTCTATGATGAGGTAACTGGCTCAGTGGATGTTATATAGCTTGACTTTAGCAAGGCTTTTGATACGGTCTCCCACAATATTCTTGCCAGCAAGTTAAGGGAATGTGGATTGGATAAATGGACGGTAAGATGGATAGAAGGCCAGGCCCAGCGGGTAGTGATCAAGGGCTCGGTGTCCGGATGGCAGTTGGTTTAAAGCGGAGTGCCCCAAGGTTCAGTTCTAGGACCAGTGTTGTTCAATATCTTTATTAATGACCTGGATGAGGGGATGGATTGCACCCTCAGCAAGTTTGCGGATGACACTAAGCTGGGGGGAGAGGTAGATACGCTGGAGGGCAGAGATAGGGTCCCGAGTGACTTAGACAAATTGGAGGACTGGGCCACAAGAAATCTGATGAGGTTCAACAAGGACAAGTGCAGAGTCCTGCGCTTGGGATGGAAGAATCCCAAGCATTGTTATAGGCTGGGGACCAACCAGCTAAGTAGTAGTTCTGCAGAAAAGGACCTGGGGGTTACAGTGGATGAGAAGCTGGATATGAGTCAACATTGTGCCCTTGTAGCCAAGAAGGCTAATGGCATATTAGGGTGCATTAGGAGGAGCATTTCCAGCAGATCCAGAGATGTGATTATTCCCCTTTATTCGGCTCTGGTGAGGCCACATCTGGAGTACTGTGTCCAGTTCTGGGCCCCCCACTACAAAAAGGATGTGGACGCATTGGAGAGGGTCCAGCGGAGGGCAACCAAAATGATTAGGGGGCTGGAGCATATGACTTATGAGGCGAGGCTGAGGGACTTGGGTCTGTTTAGTCTGCAGAAGTGAAGAGTGAGGGGGGATTTGAGAGCAGCCTGCAACTTCCTGAAGGGAGGTTCCACAGAGGCTGGAGAGAGGCTGTTCTCAGTAGTGACAGATGGCAGAACAAGGAGCAATGGTCTCAAGTTGTGGTGGGAGAGGTCCAGGTTGGATATTAGGAAAAACTATTTCCCTAGGAGAGTGGTGAAGCACTGGAATGGGTTACCTAGGGAAGTAGTGGAGTCTCCATCTCTAGGAGGTGTTTAAGTCTCGGGTTGATTTAGTTGGGATTGGTCCTGCCTAGAGCAGGGGGCTGGATTTGATGGCCTTCTAAGGTGTCTTCCAGCTCTGATTCTACGGGGTCCCCACAGGGGATAGGCTTCTGGCACTTCTCGCAGGGCTTGAAGCCTTGGGGCCCAGGCATGCCCCACCGGATGCACTGGGGATGCAAAACAAGTCCTGTGCCTAAAACGGCACTAAGTACTGCACTTAATTACTAACGATGATCAACTGTTAGATAAAGAACAATGAACTGTGAAAACTTTAACCACCAACTAAACTACTAAGATGAAATGCTAAGAGGCGTGTGCAGAGCAAGAGCAAAAGTGGGTAGACGGTCAGCAGAACCCTGTACAGAAATCTGGGAGCCTGAAGAACTCCCTTCCCTAGTCTGGTGGAGTGTGGGAGGAGGAGGAGGAATCAGCCATCTTTCAGAAGGTGTCAAGTACTGGGGAGGCAGGTGGTCCTGGAGAAAAGTAGAAGTTGGGATACAATTGGTTGTGGTACCAGGAGTCTTGAACTCAGAGAAGACAAACTCCTCAGAAATAAGCAGGGCTACCTTGGAGAATGTGAACTCTTGCACTATTGGGTGAACCAACACAGTGACCTGGTGAGTCCCAGACATGGATGTGTGAGGTACCAAAGGCTGGATTCACTGTTCCAAATTGTACTGATGGCCTAACAATGTACAAGGCCGTGGAAGACGAAGAGCGTACTTCCTTCTTAGAATCTGTAATATCTTGCTCATATATCCTTGGTATGGGACACAAGGATGCATATGTTGCATGTGCAACATAGATATTGCCACTGAAAACTTCCAATTGAAGGTGCACATGCACACCTCAAGTAGAGTACCTATAGGGACACTACCTGAGGTAGTAGTAGTTACAAAAAAAGTTCTAGATCTCTACAGTAAAAATCAGTGCTAACAAACTACTCTGGCACTTAGAGAGAAAAGATTCACTCGAGAGCATTAGTTCAATATTCAAGTATCAGGGGGCTAGCTGTGTTAGTCTGAATCTGCAAGAACGAGAAGTCCTGTGGCACCTTATAGACTAACAGATTTATTGGAGCATAAGCTTTCGTGGGCAAAGACCCACTTTGTTCAATATTGATTTCTATGCATGTTCAACATGATTCAAGCCTGTATTACTGTTTAATGCTGCTACAAGAAGCACATGATTATACAGAGCAAGATCACTTTTTTTAATCCAATGCTGTGTTCATTTATTTTTGTACATACAAAAAGAGCCACCCCCTTTGATTCCCCCCCACCCTCAAACATCTCTCCTTTACAAACAGTTAAAAATTAAAGCCAGATGACAACAGGCTAATTTTGGTACAATCATTTAGCAATGCAGCTGTCATAATTAGAGTTTAAAATTTTCTACAAGGTAACTTGTAGGGAAATCCTGATTATTGGCCAATATGGAATTTTATTTACAAGTTAGCAAATTCTAGTACAAAAATAGTTCTTGCATTAGAACAGCCTCTTATATTTACAGGTTTGGGTCTTTTGGCTGCATAATGCCTTACTATTTTATGAAATTTCTTCTTATATGGCTTGTTCATCTAATTCACTATAGTGTTGAGCCTTGATTAATCCTCAGGCAAAAACCCCTGAACAGGGTTGATATGCTGCTCAGTGTATTCTGGAGTACTGTGCTTTTCACGGAACATCCAAAAAAATCCCCCAAACCGTTCTCAGCTAATCTCCTTGGTATCACAAGTTTCAGACCCAAAAAGACCCCCTAGAAGTACAGATCTACAACCTTCTATAGGAACACAGGCCACAGCTTTAATGTTCAAATTCCACTTGGAAAACAGCTCCGCCACTCGTTTCCATATGAGTCTTTGTGAGCTTCTTGAGAAACTAAATTTTATCACTCATGAAACATGTGGGGCCATTCTGGTACTGCCCCTTTCAGGAGTATCCCATTCTGGCTGGGCTCTCTTCTCTTCTGTCTCTGGCTAATGCTGTTCAGCAGTTTCCCTTAGACCAGGTCCTTCAGGGAAAAGACGATTTGTTTCTCAAGATGTCTAGCTGCTCTTGATATTCCGTGAAAAGTCTCTGGAAACGGAGATTCTGTCCGATGACAGGAAGCAGTTCTTTCAGTAGCTCTCTCTTTCGTAAACCCTGCACAAAAATGTCAAAAATCCTCCAATTTATTTTGTATTATTTATGTAGGCACTTGATACAGTGTGGTCTCTCTCTATATTAGAGCTGTTTATTTGGTGTCGCCTCCCTGTTATTACTATTGAAATCTAAATAATAAAAACATTGGGAGCACATATTAAATGTTCCTGTTGCTGCTTCCACATGGTGATAGACTGTGGAAGTGTTCTTTGAAGAGCACATATTCCTTTGACATAAAGCCCTTTTAAAGGTACATACCTGCTGAATGGAGAGCACTGAAGGTGCAACCTATTCCATCTAATAGGTATGTTAGATAACAATTCCATTATCTGCACTTTGATGCTAAGTATTTGTAGACAGTGCCAGATACAATAAAGGCAGTTACTATTTAGTTAATGGAAAGGATGGATTAGGTATCAATTGAAGGGGTTCCACAGTGGTCTTTGGGGGTTGCTTGCTTGCTAGCTATGCAATTTGAAGAATACTTCAAGTGGCTATCAACCTTTCCAACAGTTTAAAAGTTACAGATCTTCCTTAAAAAACAGTGTCTGGACAAGGCTTGGCTCATTCAATTTACTTACTTCTTTGTGAATCAGCACCATGTTGGCAGTTTTAGAAACAGCATTTAAAGTTAAGCAAAAAATCTCTTTTAAAAAGAATATAGAACCCTACTAGGACAATTACAAGAAAGCCTTAGTAGTGAACTTTTAAAACAACAACACTGACACTTAAGGATAGATCAAATTTTGGGTTCTCCACTTTAACAGGGTTCTTTTAAATGTTACCAAAAGAAACTGAGACGTAATGTAAAGTACATTCAGCTAAAGTATCTAGTTCATACACAAAAGGAGTATCTCCCCTACTTTATTTAAAAAACAAAAACCAGCATTCACCGCGACTGTTGATTCCCACTGACTTCCAGCTGAGTAATGGACTGGACCCAATAAATCGTTGCATAATTCTCGCAGGCGATATTCAAACCCTGAGCATGATCAGAAATAAAATAGCATTCATAAACACCCACTACACAATATAAAAAGCATGCAAGTTAAGATTGTTACAAGTATCTAGACAAAAACATAAGGGCAAACAAATATGATTTCTGTAAATTATTCCTCCCTAACCAGAAGAAGTTTTTGAAACATTAAAATAGTGTACAAAGACTGACTAGTGGATTTATTCTAAGCTTCAAAAAAGTTATCTGTACTTCTCTATACTTGGAAAAAGCATGTAATTGATCAAGGACTCAACATCCCTGCCTGTTGCATTCAGGTCAAGAGTGTTTGCAGTAATCATGCTTCCAGATCTTAACTAAGAGATCCTTCAGCAAAACTAAGAGACCAGATTCAACATTATTTATATTTATAAGATTTAAAAAACCAAGACTAACACTTTAAAACCACACACAAACTTTTCAAGCCAACTTTACATCAGAAAGCAGCAAAAAGAGCAGAAGCCCAATTAAAAAAAAAAATCATTTGCAAGCACACTTGCGGTAATTTGGCATGAGGCGTAAAGTCTTGAGAGTTAAAAAATTGGTTAGGAATCTATGCAAGAATAAATAAGATCAATACAAGGGCCTATATCTTTCAGCATTTATTATTTTGAAAGAATGAGTGAACAGTGCAGTGGCATAAAGCACTGATACCAAAACAATGTTTAGAGTAGATTTAATGTAGTGCATATCTTTCAATTTGCCAGTTAGTTTTAATGTCTTAGAACAGCCATGGCCAACCAGAGGCTCGCGAGCCGCATGCGGCTCTTCCCACCCCGGGTGTGGCTTGTGAAGCCCCCCCGCAGCTGGAAAGCCGCCCCCGTGGTGCCAAAAACGGCCCTCTCCTCCCAGCTCCCTGTGCTGACTTGGGCAGGGGAGCCGTCCAGCGCGGCCATGAAAGCTGCAGAAATAAAGATGGCGGCAGGAGCCTGCTGTAGCCAAAAAGACGCAAAACGCGTTTAAATGCTGTTTCTTAAAGAGGCAGAGCTTTTGTGTGTGTGTGTGTGTGTGTGTGTGTGTGTGTGTGTGTGTGTGTGTGTGTGTGTGTTCGTTCAACCAAACGCGACTGGGGCCTCCTTTTAAAGGGGCAAAAGGGGCAGTCCTTTTTATTTGGGGGGGGCGGGGGGCACTCGACAACTTTGTCCCAGCTCTTCGCACTGGATCCACTGCTATCTTGGCTCTTTGCCCAGAATGGGTTGGCCACCCCTGTCTTAGAAAAGTAAGTGTCATTATGGACAGATCAAGAATCAAATATTAAATTTGAGTAAGGAGGGGCTGACAAAACCACACAAGAACTCCGGAATTTGATTCTGCCAGTAATTCAGCATGTGGCTATAGGCGAACCACTTCATCTGACAGTTTTTCCATATGTAAAATGGTTATGTAGGTGAGGAGAAAGTCCCATTTAGGAGAGATTAAAATAACGAGTACCATTTAATTTGTAAAGCAGACACATGAAGATATGCTAGAGAGTTATAAAATCTGAAAAGGACAGAGAAGGCCAATTGGTTATCCTTATTTAATAATACAAATTGGACCTCCCTCATCTGGCACACTCAGAACCTGACTGGTCCTAGGTGAGGGATTTTGCCGGACCGAGGAAGTCATATCTGGCTCCCCTGCTACGGGCTCCCTGAGCCGTGGCCCCGCCACCAAGCTCCTGACCCCACCAGGCAGCCCCCACTGCAGAGCGCCAAGCTCCTGGCCCTGCTGGGTTGTGCCTGGATGCCTTGTTGTGGCGTGCTGGGCAGCACAGCAGCAGGGAGCCAAGCCACCAGCCCTCCACCGGGACTCTTTGGTCCTGGAACATCTGTGGTCCTGCCAGACAATGGATGATGCTGGACCAAGGAGTCCCGAATTACAGGAGGTTCAAACTGTATAGCAAAAGATGATATTCAAAAATAAAACTAAAAACTTGGAAATGAACAACATTGTCGAGGATTATCCGGCCCTCTTACTACTACCCCATGCTACTCATCCATGTGGGCACTAATGATACTGCGAGGTGTGACACTGAGTGGATCAAGAGTGACTACAGGGCTCTGGGAGTACGGGTGAAGGAGTTTGGGGTACGTCTACACTACAACGTTAATTCGAACTAACTTCGTTCGAATTAGTTAATTCGAACTAAGCTAATTCAAACTAACAGATCCAGACTAAAAAACTAGTTCGAATTGGCGTTTTGCTAATTCGAACTAGCATGTCCACATTAAGTGGACCCTGAACCAGGCTTAAGGATGGCCAGAAGCAGTGCCGGCAGGGCATCAGAGGAGAACATAGAGCGTGGAGATGCTGTGTCAGGTTAGCCGAGGGCTGTGCTTAAAGGGTCCCGACCCCCACCCCGGCCAGACAGTTCTCAGGGGTGCCCCGCTTGCAAAGCAGTCCTGGCTTGGAGTGCCCGGAGTACCCACACTGGGCACATCACAGCACTCGGCCATCAGACTGGCTGCACTTGCCGCAGGCTGCCATCTGGGGAGAGGGGGCAATTGGGGGGCTGCAGGAGAGCTTCCACCCCAAAAGCCCGCAGAGCCAGCCCAGTCCTCCCCATCAGGGGCGCGTACCCCATTCCTCCCTCACCTCCTTCCACTTACCCTTCCCTAGCCCCTCTTCTTGATGTACAAAATAAAGATAACGTGTCTTCCAATATGGAATCTGTCTTTATTGAACAAAACTGGGGGAGACTGGGAAAAGGAGGTGGGAGAGGGGAAGAGAGAGGCTGGGAGAGGGGAGGGCAACTAAAATGATCAGGGGTTGGGAACAGGTCCCATATGAAGAGAGGCTAAAGAGACTGGGACTTCTCAGCTTAGAAAAGAGGAGACGGAGGGGGGACAGGATAGAGGGCTCTAAAAGCATGAGTGGGGTGGAGAGGGTGCACACAGAAAAGTTCTTCATTAGTTCCCATAAAGAAGGACTAGAGGACACCAAAGGAAAGGAATGGGTAGCAGGCTTCAAACTAGTAAGAGAAAGTTCTTCTTCACAAAGCAAATAGTCAACCTGTGGAACTCCTTGCTGCAGGAGGCTGTGAAGGCTAGAACTAGAACAGAGTTTAAAGGGAAGTGAGATCAAGTCATGGAGGTTGGGTCCATGGAGTGCTATTAGCCAGGGGGTAGGAGTGGTGTCCCTGCCCAAAGTTTGTGGAAGGCTGGAGATGGATGGCACGAGACAAATGGCTTGGTCACTGTCTTCGGTCCATCCCCTTCAGGGTCCCTAGGGTTGGCCGCTGTCGGCAGACAGGCTACTGGGCTAGATGGACCTTTGGTCTCACCCAGTATGGCCATTGTAAGCTCAGGGTCGGGGGTCTCAGTGGACCACCTTGATTTTCATGCACACCTGCTCCTGGGTGGCCAGGCTGGCAGCTCTCCTGCCCTAGCTGGCCACTTTCCTGTGCCTAGTGCAGAGGTCGTGGACAAGGTCCACAATGTCTGCACTAGCCCAGGCGGGTGCCCGCCTCTTGCGGTCCTGGGCAAGCTCCCGAGAGCCACCAGCCTGGTCCCGGGAAGAGGGGGAGGGCTGGGGGCATCGGGTGGCTGGCTCGATCCGTGCCAGGTGCAGGGTCTGCTGGCTGGGTGCTGGCAGGCTTGCACCTGGCACGGGCACCGTAGCCAGCCCGTGCCCCTTTAAAGGGTCCGGGGCCGGGAGGGGGGCAGATGAGTTTCCCTGGTGTTGGCCAGAGTGGCCACCAGGGAAACCTGGGAAGGGCTAGCCTCCCACTAGTTCGAATTAAGGGGCTACACAGCCCTTAATTTGAACTAGTAAGTTCGAACTAGGCTTAATCCTCGTAAAATGAGGTTTTCCTGGTTCGAACTAAGCACTCCGCTAGTTCGAATTTAATTCGAACTAACGGAGCGCTAGTGTAGCGCCTATGAATGTTAGTTCGAACTAATGTCCGTTAGTTTGAACTAACTTTGTAGTGTAGACATACCCTTGGAGCGCAGGTGGTATTCTCTTCAGTTCTCCCTGTCGAAGGTAGGGGCCCGGGCAGAGACAGGTGCATCCTGGAGGTGAATGCCTGGCTGCAAAGATGGTGTCACCAGGAGGGCTTTGGTTTCCTCGACCACGGGATGCTATTCTATGAAGGAATGCTGGGCAGAGATTGGGTTCACCTTTTGAGGAGGGGGAAGACCCTATTTGGACACAGACTGGCTAACCTAGTGAGGAGGGCTTTAAACTAGGTTCGACAGGGACAGGTGAGCAAAGCCCACGGGTAAGCGGAGAACATGGAGACCTGGGTCGGAAATGGGAGGGAGCGTGGGCTATAATGGCAGAGAGAAAGGAGGATCAGGGCAAAACTGGGAGACAAGGTCAAATCAGTATCTTAGATGCCTATATACAAATGCGAGAAGTATGGGTAATAAGCAGGAAGAACTGGAAGTGCTAATAAATAAGTACAATTCTGACACTGTTGGCATCACAGAAACTTGGTGGGATAATACACGATTGGAATGTTTGTATGGAAGGGTACAGCTTGCTCAGGAAGGATAGACAGGGGAAAAAGGGAGGAGGTGTTGCCTTATACGTTAAAAATGAACACACTTGGAGTGAGGTGGAGATGGACACAGGAGACGGAAGTGTTGAGAGTCTCTGGGCTAGGCTAAAAGGGGTTAAAAAAACAAGGGTGAGCTGATAGGTAAGGTCCCATGGGAATCAGGACTGAGGGAAAAACAACTGAGGAGAGTTGGCAGTTTTTCAAAGGGACATTATATTAAGGGCCCAAAAGCAAGCTATTCCACTGCGTCGGAAAGATAGAAAATACGACAAAAGACCGCCTTGGCTTAACCACGAGATCTTGCATGATCTAAAAATAAAAAAGGAGTCCTATAAAAAAATGGAAAGTAGGACAAATTACAAAGGATGAATATAGACAAACAACACAGGAATGCAGGGGCAAGATTAGAAAGGCAAAGGCACAAAATGAGCTCAAACTAGCTACAGGAAGAAAGGGAAACAAGACGACTTTTTATAAATACATTAGAAGCAAGAGGAAGACCAAGGAGAGGGTAGGCCCACTGGTCAGTGAGGAGGGAGAAACAGTAACAGGAAACTTGGAAATGGCAGAGATGCTCAATGACTTCTTTGTTTCGGTCTTCACCGAGAAGTCTCAAGGAATGCCTAACATAGTGAATGCTAGTGGGAAGGGGGTAGGTCTAGAAGATAAAATAAAAAAAGAACAAGTTAAAAATCACCTAGAAAAGTTAGATGCCTGCAAGTCACCAGGGCCTGATGAAATGCATCCTAGAATACTCAAGGAGCTGATAGAGGAGGTATCTGAGCCTCTAGCTATTATCTTTGGAAATATCTCTGGAGATATTTAAGAGTAGGTTAGATAAATGTCTATCAGGGATGGTCTAGACAGTACTTGGTCCTGCTATGAGGGCAGGGGACTGGACTCCATGACCTGTTGAGGTCCCTTCCAGTCCTAGTATTCTATGGAAATTTATACCCCATCCCCTTTTTTTTGCTCAAACAAAAATAATCTAGGTAATGCTGCTGCATACTATTAATCTATTCAATGTAACAGAATTTTTTATTAAAGTTTAGACATTTACATGAATAAAAGTAGAAGTTCTGCAGCTATATTAGCCATGATAAAAGTCAAAAGGTGAGGAATTCCTCTGCTTCAAGACAAAATGTGATCACCTATTAATTTATTTCTAGTTCTTCCTCGTGGTGCAGTGTTAAATATTGCATGCTTTATGGAAGTGTTGCACCTTCCTTTGCAGCATCCAGCAGCCGCTGCTATTAGAGACAGTATATAGATCTTGGCAGATTATTTGACTATTAAGCAATGTGTATTTCTATACTTTAAATCCAGAGATTAGACTTCTCTTCACAATACACTGTTTATATTCAGCATACAAGTGAAAGAGCCTCCAGTTTAATAACCAAGGCTCGATAAATCTATTTATCTACTCGCCCATGGCGAGTAGATTTCAGCCAGTTGCCCCATTCACCGGCGGTGCGCGCATGCGCAGTGCGGGGCTGGCAAGTGGATTTCGCTGTGGTTTGTCGAGCCCTGTTAATAACCACAGAGGTGTCAAACAAAAGGACACTGAGAATAGTACATAATAATGAGAATTCAGGAGTTCTGAAAAGAAATAGCATTGCATACCATAGCTCACCTTCATTAACTAGGTACCGTGCATAGATAAGGAGCCAATGGTGGTATTCGTAACTGGACTGTAACGTAAGTGCTGCTGCTATCTGATTCTCCAGGTAAGCCAGTGTTGTTTCTTGTTGTACTAAGTGAGGCATGGAGAATAGTCTTGCAGCTTGCCTTCCTGAACTATAAACCAAATATGGTACAAGGTCAGAGATTAATTAGAATAAAATTCCCACAATGCAAAAAGCCCTTATTCTAGTCTTTCACATATCAAGGGTATTTAGTACTTTTCCAGTTTGGACCTCTACTGTCAAAGGTAGCAGTGCCTATAAAAGTCATCTGCACTCCTGTTAGACAAAGCTCTTAGAACAGGGGTGGGCAATAATTTTAGATGGGGGGGCGGGGGGGAGGAGGAGGAGATGCAGAAATTTTTGAAGTGGCCCTGGGCCACCCCGGAAAGGGCGGAGACTCGGGCAGAAGGGGTGGGGCCAGGACACTTCCGTTCTTCCCCCACCCACAGACCCTGACTGGCCTGGGGATGGGGGTGCGTGAAGTTTTTGCCCCTCCACAAGAGAACCACTAGCTGTTATGAACAGCTGGCGGTTACCTCAAGGTGCCCATGCCCCTGGTGGCGGGAGGAAGACTTTGTGCGCTCCCCCCTGCCCCCAGGTCAATCAGGGTCTGGGGACAGGGGAGCATGCAAAGTCTTCTCCCTTGCCAGGGGCGCGCAACAAACCCTGTTTGTTGACTCTAAGCACTGCTCTCCCCTTGCAGGGTGGAGGCAGGGCTGGAGGATACTCTGTGCGCTTCCCCCCACCCCCAGGCCAACCAGGGCCTGGGGGCGGGTGGAAGCACAAAGCCCCTCTCTCCCTGCCCTGCAAGGGGAGTGCAGTGTTTAAAGTCAACCCCGGTGGTTGACTAAGCGCTGCGCGCCCCTGGCAGGGGAGAAGACTTTGTATGCTCCCCCGTCCCCAGACCTGGATTGACCGGGGGGGCGGGGGAGTGGCAGGGTGTCCATGGGCCAGAACCAGCCCGCGGAGGCCCTTTTGCCCACCCCTGTCTTAGAACCTCTACATTGGCACAAGACCCAGACGACCCACCAGGGCACTAGGCTCAGTGGTCCCCCATTCCCTTCAGCCTTTCCACCTAAGGAGCAATAATCAATAGGAGCCTCCAGAAACCATTCACTCAACTTGAAAACACTGGCTCTGGATTTTACTATATTGCATTGATCACTTCTTCCTTGTCACCTATCCCTCTTCTACCACTGAAACCTCTCAGGTGCCTAGCCCCACTGTCCCTTGCCCACTGGGGTTCTTCACCACAACCTCAATTACCGCTCGCTCTCCTCTCCACCCCTATAACCTCTTCCTTTTGCCCGCTTCAGTCCGGAGTGTGTACCACTCCCCTCCACCACAGCAAAGCTCAGTTTGCACAGTTTCATTTATATTACAAAATCAAACACGTAACCAAATGAACAAAATTTAACTACCACAATAAGTTCCTAGCATCATCCTGATCCCACTTTGCTCTTGTGCAGCTTCCCCTCACCTGTTTTTTCTCTTGAATGTTATAAGCTCTTCAGGGTAGGAGTTGTCTTCTGTATGTTTATATAACCCTTCAGAACACTCCTTAATCCTTACCCAAAAACATGTGAAAGCCAAGAAAGTAAATGAAAGCTAGTTTTATAAATAGTCTTTGTAAAAAGCTGGACAATCTTTTTTTTTTTTAAGTTAACTATAATGTTCTAATACATTTACTTTTTGAAGTAATGAAAACATCTTTACAAACCCTTAACTAATTTTTCATCTGCATTTTTTGACAGAATAGATTCAAACTATTATTTCCATTCTTTCTTTTTTAAATCCAATTTTTCTTCTTTCCGTAAAAAAAAAAAAAAAAAAAAAAGTCAAGTATAGCCTCTCTCATTTGGGCATAAAAATTAGTAAAATAAAATCCAAGTAGGCTATGAAGGAGTATATAAATTAGAAGCCAGGGATGCAAGTGGCAGGTGAAGATGAGCTACTGAACTATCTAGGGAAACCTCCACTGGCTCTTGCTATTCCCTGGTGATATCATCAGTAGTTAAAAATATGCAGCAAGTAACTAATTACCCATCCAATCGTCCCTAAAACATTTGAAGAGTCCAATGAATAAGTCAACTAAGGACAATTGAGTAAGCCAAAATTGAAGCTTGTAGACCAAGTCACTTTTGGGGTGATAGTCCAATAAGTCAGTCATAAAATCAAAATGTAAGAAATCCAATTTAAATAAACAAAGTGATACTCTATAAACATAAATGAGAAACACTGCACCAACAGGTAAAGAAGAATCATAAAAAGTAGAATTATTAAGCATAGTGTGCAGCCACCTTCCTACTACCCAAATAGTCCCTGAGCTAACCAGATACAAGGTTACAAAGGTAAAAAGTTTAAACAAACTCCGTATGAATTTGATTGACAGAGGAGAACTCCAACCCACTGATATTTCTGAAAATAACTAAGTAACTCAAGCATTTAGTCACATTGAAACTAGATAGCACAACAGAAGTTAACCCCAGACAATTCAGTTGACTGTATGTGAAGCAGAAACAGACCACTGGGCTGAACAGTGAACACAAATATAATGTCTAAATACATACTTTGATGTCCATCCCTGTATTATGGCTAAAGGTCCTGAACACAGCATGGCTTCTTGTGATGGTAAACTATTCCTGTAGTCTGCACATTGTGCTAAGGAGTCCTGTTTGTCAGAAACAAGGTTCCTGGGGTTGGGGGGAGGAAAAAACAGAACATAATATAAAACACTGAATAGTGCATCAGGTGGCAGATGACTGTTCTATTCTGATTTACACTCTATTTGCATTTTCACAATAACAAAAATGTTATTAAAGCTTATGTTAAAATTATATAAATACACAGGTTAAAAAAGAGTGCCTGTGCATTTTGGTATAGTGCTTAAATTATCCAAAAGTACAAAGATTAGTTCACAAGTCATACAATACATATAGTACATAATCAGCAATAACCCACATTTAGATTAATAAATGTAATGATACACACTGGTGCAATGTAGAAGGCTAAAGCCTGCTCACCTTATTTACACAAAAGTCCCATTGAAGTAAGTGGGATTAATCACATAGCCTAAAAAGGATTTGACTTAAGCTCTGGAAAGCAGATGACAAAATCCACCAGCACATTTTACAGGTTGCCATACCGAAAAGAAAAATTTACAACCCTGGTAGGAACAAGGCTGTATGGCAGGCATGTCAAACTCAAAGTCTACTGAGGGCCACACAAGCGAAAACTGATGGCTTTCAGGGCCACCAAAGAAACTGTACTTCTATCGGAAATTCATAATAATTTATTATAGATTGTTTTAGGTATATTTTATAATTTTTCAGGTCTTGTTTTACTATAATACAATAATTTGATCTGTAAAATTGTTATTTACCCATATAAAATAATTTTAATTTAAATATAAATTTAAGGTATTTAAGATACCTAACTTGTTTTGTTGAAATAAAAACAAGTATAGACCGTGGTTAATCAACTAGAACAGGCTTCTGTGAAAATTTCAGATACTTTGTAAGTTTGAGATTTTGCATAAACATATAATATTCATGCAACTGCAAAAAATTGACATTTCTTGATATAAAATTAATATACATTTTGTGATTTTATTTGGGAATAAATAAATAAAATATTCCCCTCCTCTTCCCCCAGAGCCAGGCACTCCCATACCCCTGTTCTAATCCAATCCCCCTCCTCTAACCTAATGCCTCCCCCCTCCCCCAGAGCCAGGCACCCCCCAGGCCCCCTTAACCTAATGCCTGGGTCCCGGAGCCGCTGCCACACATTTCTTCCTCAGGTGCTGGGGCAGTGTGAGCACAGCGGCCAGCTGTGAGCAGCTGCTTGATGCATGTGCAGAGCAGCCCGGGCCGTGAGCACGTGATGGAGTGCCCAGCACAGAGTGACCCGGCCGGCCGTGAGCAGTTGCTGCGGTGCCGTGTGCAGAGCAGCCGGTCGTCCGGCTGTGATCTGCACTTGGCCACGTGCTCTGAGCGGCCAGTAGGCCGCACTTTATTCTTTTATAAAAATGTAGTGGTGGGCCGCAAAAAATTTCAATTGGGCTGCATGCGGCTCACCAGGGGCTTGTTTGACATGCCTGCTGTATGGAAAAGACAGTTACCCATTTTCGTAATTGGTGTTCTTCAAGATGTGTTGTTCACATCCATTACAATCAGGTATACACGTGTGTCACAGCTCAATTCCCCAACTTGACACTCTACGTGCAGAGATGGGGGGGCCAGCTAGCAGAATAAACACTGTAAATCTAGTCTCTCTGATTCCCAGAGACAAACGTATTCAATCTCAGTCTCCCTGAGATCCAAAAAAGACAAGACTGGTTTCACGCTGCCACCACCCAAGTGATTATAAGAAAATATAAAATAAAAAAAACAAAAACAAACAAAAAACCCCCACCTTTTCCAGAGAGAAATCACCTGGGAATCTCCCTCTCTAAGGTAAGGCTCTTCCTCCTGCCCCCAAGCTCTGTTTTGCTTTGGGTTGAGAAAACAGAGGGAATCCACAAACAATGGACTCTACCCTTGTAACTAGACACTTAATCCTAAGGACACAACAATCAACCAATACCGGTTAATTAAAATAAAAAAAACACTTATCAAAACAAAACTACAGTTGCAAGCATGGTAAATTGGCTAGGTGGTAAATAGCCACAGTTTGATATATACTCTGGGAAAGCCCTGGGCTGTAATACTTAGTTACAAAAGAGAAAAACAATTAGCCAGCTCAGACATGATTTCCAAACCCCCAAACAAGGAAAACAATAAACCCTGCCGGACTATCTAAACTCTTCCCTACTTACACATTTCAAGAAGCCCGTTCTTGGAGAGAGAGAAACATCTCCCATCTCCCTCAGTACCTGGGAGAAACTGTTCTCATCTCAAACAAAGGAGACAGAGCGAAACCCCCCCCCCTTTCCCAGTTTGAAATTCCTACCTGCATTTTTATTGGCTGACTGCCTGACTCCGCCCTCCCCGTAGGTGTATCTTCAGTTGCTTAACACTTTCCTCACTCTTCAGGTAAGTCAGACTTTCCTTAGCAGCTCCAATTTATGACAGTGTGCATGAACGTCAGAAACTTTTTCCCCTAGCAGCTTCCCTAGGGTCGGCTGTGGAGACCCCTAGAACGGCGCTGCTATATCGGTACTTACATACATCACTGCCGACCCTACCCCTTCCCTCGGTTCCTTCTTGCCGGCTACTCCGACAGTGTAGAAGGAGGGTGGGTATTGGAATGGACGTCAACAGCACAGCTCGAAGAACACCAGTTATGAGAACATGTAACTGCCTTTTCTTCTTCAAGTGCTTCTTCACACTGATTCCAATCAAGTGACTCCTAAGCTGCTACATCATGGAGGTGGGGTCGGAGTTAGGAATCACTGACTGGAGCACTGCCCTACCGACAGCTGAATCCTCCCTAGAGAACCTATCAATGGCGTAGTGTGCGGTGAAGACGTATTGAGGAGCACATGGCCACCCTGCATCTCTCTAGGAGGGGGACCTGCGCCACGAATGCAGTGGTAGAGGCGGGTGCCCTAGTTGAGTGTCCCATCTGCACCAAACTATCCAAGAGGATATACACTGTGCAGAGACAGGCTCCCTTTTCATCCACTCCACTATTGCTACGAACAACTGGGTTAATTTCCTAAATGGTCCCGTGCAGTACATGTCTTGCGCCCAACGTGCGTAACACTCTTTGTCTAGCATTTGAGTGTTATTTCAGGTAAAACACTGGGAGGAAGAGGTCTTGACTAAGGTGGAATTGGGAGAGCGCCTTTGGTAAGGCCAGGTGCGGCCTAAGTTGAAACTTGTCCTTATAGAACACCGTGTACAGGGATTCCGAGGAAAGAGCTTGTAATTCAGACACCCTCCTCGCCGACACGATAGCCGCTAAGAAAGCCAACTTAGTGGACAGGTGAAGCAATGAACACTCAGCCATTGTTTCAAAGGGGGGGGTCCCATAAGTTTATTGAGCACCAAATTAATGTCCCATGTGGATACAAATGGAAAATATGGATACAACCTATGCAGCCCCTTCCTAAAATGGGTGAACGAACAGGGAACGTTGGGAGCACCTGGGGTGGAAAGCAGACACAGCCGCTAAGTGGACCTTAACAGAGGCAGGTGCCAGGCCTTCTGTTCGTAAGTGTAACAGGTAGTCCAGTACCAGCAAAATGGGTGCCCGCCTGGGGGAAAAACATCCCGGTCTGTGCCCCAGGAGAAAAACCTCCTCCACTTGGCTAAGTATGCTACCCTGGTGGAGTGCTTCCTGCTTCCCAAGAGAACCTCCTGTACCTGAGTTGAGCATTGAAGTTCTAACAGACTGAGCCATCTAGCTTCCACACCATAAGGTGGAGTGAGTGTAGGTGCGGGTGTCTCAAACACCCAGGCCTCAGTGTTGCGTAAGGTGGTCTAGGTACAAGGGAAGGGCTATCGGGGCCTCCACTGACAGGGTGAGACAGGTGGAGAACCAATGCTGACATGGCCACGCTGGCGCCAGTAGGATTAGGCATGCTTTGTTCCTGCGTGCCTTGAGCAGGAACCAGTGTAGCGGGGGACGTGTATAATAGCTGCCCCCTTCCCCCAATGAAATGCAAACGCGTTCGCCATGGAGCCAGGACTGCAATTCTGGAATGAGCAGAAATCTTTACACTTCTTGTTCTCCTGTGTGGCAAATAGGTCTAGACAGGGAGACCCCACCCCCCCACCTGCGGAAAACTGAGCGTAATAGGTCTGTTCTGACGGACCACTCGTGGACCATGAAAGTCCTGCTGAGGGCATCTGCAAGCGTGTTCTGATGTGAAGAGCCAAGTCTGCAGGGGACCACGCACCCTCAGTCCTTAGGTTCCCCAAGTGGGCTCCCAACCCAAGGTCCAAGGCATCTGTTACAAGTGTCAGTGGGGCAAATGCCACTCCTTCGCCCATACTGAGTGGGTACAACCACCATCTCAGGGTGGATATCACGCCTTGAGGGATGGACACTACCATGCCCAAGCTGCCCCTCATTGACCTGTAGACCGAGGTGAGCCACCCACCCCTCAAGGGGTCTGAGGTGCAGCCGGGCATATCTGATCACGTGGCAGCACGACACCATATGACCCAAAAGACTGAGGCACAGCCTCACTGTTGTGGTGGGGCACTGGGTGAGGGAGAATACCATATCCCTCATCACCTGAGATCGGACTTCTGGAAGGGTGGCTCGTCCCCAAATCAAGTCTAGAGTCACCCCAATGAACTCTACTCTTTGCACCGGACCTAGCACCGATTTCTCCTTGTTGAGGAGGATGCCCAGAGTCCTGAACAGCTCTAGGGTTAGTTTTACGTGCGTAAGGAGCTATTCCTGGGAGTTCCCTTTCAGTAGCCAGTTGTCCAGGTAGGGAAAACACCTGAACGCCCCTCTTCTGCAGGAAAGCCACCACCACCAACATGCACTTGGTAAACACTTGGGGGCAGTGGACAGGCCAAAGGGGAGTACTGCAAACAGATAATGTTCATTCAACACCGTGACTCTGAGGTAGCGCCTGTGGGTCTGGAGGATTGATATGTGAAAATCTGCATCCTTCATGGCGAGGGCAGCATACCAGTTGCCTGGATCCAGGCATGGGACGATGGTGGCTAAGGAGACCATACGGAACTTCATTTTCTGCATGTAGCAGTTGAGGTTTCTCAGGTCTAGAATGGGTCTCAGACCCCCTTTCGCCATTGGGATTAGGAAATAATGGGAATAGAACCCCCTTACCCTTGGGGGAACCTTTTGGATCGCCCCCAACGTGAGGAGCAACTGGACCGCCTGTCATAGGAGATGCTTGTGAAAGGGGTCCCTGAAGAGGGACGGGGGGGGGGGGGGGAGAGAAGAAGAGGAGAATTGTAGGGAGCATACCACTCAACCATGCAGAGGACCCAACGGTTCCAAGTAATGCTGGCCCACGCACGGTAGAAGTGGGAGAGCCTGGCTGAGAATAAAGGAAGGATCCATGGGAACTAGTGCCCAGTCATCGGGTAAACCTTCAGAAGCCCTTCTTGGGCCCTGGAGGAGTTATTCCCCTGGTTAGGTTGCTGATTTGGGGGGTCTCCTCCTATTGTTTCTGTTGCTCCTACGTGGCTGCTCCTGACTCTGTCTAGGCGCGAACCTCTGCGGAGGGGGCTGGGGCCTAAAAGGGCACCTCTGGGTAGCAGGGGTACGCATGCCCAAGGATTTCATAGTTGCCCGTGAATCCTTGAGCGAATGGAGCTTAGAGCCCATCTGCTGCAAAAACAAGCTCCTGCCCTCAAGCAGGAGGTCCTACAAAGTTTGTTGGGAACTCTGCAGGTAGGCCTGAAGCTTGTAACCACACTGACCTACACATGGCCACCCCTGTCAAAAGCATTCTTGCTGCTGAGTCCACAGAGTCCAGGGCTACCTGCAGGGAGGTTCTGGTTATGGTACATCCCTCATCCGTTAAGGCTCCAAACTCCTGCCGTGCATCTGGGGGAAGGAGCTCTTTGTGTTTAGAGCGCGCCTCCCAAGATTTAAATGCGTACCAACTGAAGATCGCCTGTTGGTTTGTGACCCTCAACTGCAGGCCCCCTGCCAAACAGACCTTTCTGCCAAAGAGGTTGAGCTTTTTTGCTTCCTTGGCTTCAGGTGCCAGCGCTTGCTGGCCTTGCCGCTCCCTCTCATTGATGGCTGACACCACAAGAGAGATGGGGTGGGGGTGTGAGAAAAGGAACTCGTACCCTTTGGAAGGGACGAAGTACCTCTCCACCCCTTTTGCCGTGGGCGGTAAGGAGGCGGGGGTCTGCCACAGGGTGTTGTAATTAGATTGAGTGGTCTTTATGATTGGCAAGGCCACCCCCGATGGACCCTCCTGTGATAAGATGTACACCATTGGGCCCTCCAGTTCTTGTATCCCCTTCATAGGGAGGTTCATGTTCTGGGCCACCTGGCGCAAAAGCTCTTGGTATGCCCTGTGGTCCTCCGGAGGAGGGCCTGCCATGGAGGTTGCTGCCACTGCTTCATCCGGGGAGGACGATGAAGCAGCCTGGGGTAGCAGTGGGTCCACTGAAGGCTCTGGGTGATGTTGGCCCCACGCCTCTCCCCCGTCTGTGCCAGTATCCCTTGACCTGAGGCCTGGTCCGTGGCCTCTCTTCTCAGGCTATCCCCACCGGGGGGGTCGTGACACTGTGGCAGAGGGTGCCCTCGACTGCCTGTCGGTCGCTGGGAGACTGAGATAGATAGCTGGTAGAAACTGCTGATCTGGAGGATCTGGGCATGCCCTGGGACTGGTAACATGGCCAGGGTGTCCAAGAAGGCCAGTATGTGTGTGTGTGTGTGTGTGGGGGGGGGGGGGGGGGGGGCAGCCACTGCGTCTGCCACAGTGCCAGAGGGTCACGGCCCCTTCAGTCACTGCAGGTTCCGTGGGAATGCGCCAACACCACGTCGGACTCAGACTCCAACAGCGAGGACCATGGCACGCCGGTACCATGTGGCTGGAAGCCTTTGGTGACCTGGAACAGTGCTGGGAGGGAGCTGTGCCGTCTGCCTCTGGACCTCAACGTGGTCCAGGACCAGGAGCGGGACCTCAACGCTGAGGGGCAGGGCATACTCGGTGCCAGCCATGACAAGTCTCCGCGCCTGTCGTGTGCCCGGTGCCGGGGATTCTGGCAAATTCTTCGGTGCTGGATGTGATGCGCTGGGCCGGAGGTGGTGAACCTTCCAATGATGAGGAGACTGACCTGCCTTGCTGCCACTCCAGGGATTGAGGGTGCTGCAGCATTGCTAGCTTACTCTTCGACTGGTGTGGCCTCAACAGTGATGGAGGCTTGTCCCACTCCATAGACGCCTCAGTCGCTGATATTTCTATGAGGTCTCGCGTGGCCTCATAGGTATCTGGCGTCGATGGGGAGTTCAGCACGTGCACCCGACTCCAATGTCCTGGTGACAGGCCTCATGCTGGATTTGACGGTGCTGCTTCTGGGGCCAGAGTCGATGGCAAGTTCTGGGCCTCGCGTACGGGGGGACTGCCTGCACCGTGCCAGGTCTTGCCCAAGTCATGTCTTATGGGGCAATCTGCCTCTGCCCTCTTTACAATCACGCGGTGTTGGCAAGGTTGATCAGTGCCTCGGGGACACAGGCGTTGGTGCTGGTGGGCTTCGGTGCTGAGAGTCTTTAGCGACACCTGTCTTTGGTGCAGTCTCGTGTACAGAGGCTGAAACACTGCGCACCGAGCTTGCACCTGGTGCCATCTTCTCCATCTGAGGAGGTCTCAGTGCTGCTTCCATGAGGAGTTGTTGGAGCCGGTATTCCTGATCTTTCCTTGCACAGGGCTTAAAACCCCTGCAGATTTTACACTTCTTGGTGCGATGTTCTTCTCCTAAGCACCGAAGACATGCATCACGTGGATCGCTGTTGGGCAGAAGTGGTTTGCACACAGTGCACGACTTAAACCCCGGGGCATTAGGCATACCCTGGAGCCCTGATGGCTAACTCTTTGTGGACAGCTGCCCACTCCTACTAGGAATTCTTTCAAGAAAACACAGCTAAGAGAAACGATATGATCAACTGTCGAGTGCTAGGGACTAGGAGCTTACCTAGGGAAGACAGCTAGAAAGTTCCAACACCGCCATGGATGGTGTAGGGATTCCGACTCCCCCTACAGCGTCGCCTGTCGTCGATTTTGGGGAATTGGCTCCGACGGCGGCGGCGCTATTCTATTCGGGTCGCTGTCCTCCGACAGTGCCCACACAGCTTGGGCTTTACCCCTTCCGGGGTAAGTTCGGGGCGTCCGAGTGCAGATGGAATAGTCTGGTGCCCTCTTGTTCTGTGCCCTTATTGTCGCCCCGTGACGTACCTTTCTCGCCGATCCCCGGCTACACATGTCCGAAACACCCCCTAGTCACTCTCTCAGGCGTTTCCTTCTTAGCTACTCCGGGAGAGGGAGAGGGGTAGAGAGGGGGGCCCGGGCCCACCCTCACTCCCGGGCCCCAGCCCAGGGCCCTAAAGGACATGGACCGGTTTTGGTCTGGGTCCAGCTGACATGGACGTCCGGCCGAAACCTGCCAATCTGCGGGGTTCTTATATGACCCCGCCCTGGGCTGCTACTTCTCCGTTCTGGCTCCCCTCCCCTGCTGCTGGCTTACCCAGCCCTCTGCGGGCCAGCCGCTCGTCGCTCCGGATGGCCTTCTGGACCCCGTTGCTCCACGGGTGTCTGCAATGTCCTGCCTTCCATGGCCGCGTGTTCGTGCCCTCGCCCATCCTCTGGGGTCGAAGGCTCCGATCTCTGGCGTTTGTCTTCCCGCCGCATCCCCCTCCCCTACACAGCTCAGGGGCGGCATTTAAAACTCCCACCACGCCCGGCGCCGGAGGGGGACGTTGTGACGGACCGGGCCGTGTCTGGGCACAACTGAGGGCGTCCGCTCAGGGCGAATTGCTCAAATCCGGGGCTACTTACAGCCCCCAGACTGGTGACCTCTCCAAATAGGCCACAAACCAGTCCCACAGAGTGCTTCAGCTGCCTGCCTGAAGCCTCCCGAGCAAAACCCCTCCGACACCCCAGCAATATCCGTGCCCCAGACCTCATACACAGGTGGGGGGGTCCTAGCACCCAATCCCACCTACCCCGAACAAGTTCTGTCCGGTTCCAGGAAACCAGCCACAGATCTCTGGCCAATTTATCCTTTGGACCTTACCCACAAATCACGCTGGGCCAATCCTTTAGCATCTAACAACTAAAGGTTTATTATTACAAGAAAGAAAAGCATGAGAGTAAGGTTATTAAAGTACAGTACGTTACATGCACCGAATCTCCCAGTTCTCAATGCAGGCTCTAGCAGAGATGTTGCAGCTGCTGGTTTAAAAGTTCTTATTGCACATCCTAAGATCAGGATGGGTCCACAGGTCTTTCGGGCCCTTCAATCCCTGCAATGCTGCCTCTGGGATGAAGTGCTGAGCTGAAGACAAAATGGCATCGACCACATGGCCTCTTTATACTCCTTCCTGGCCTCTTCTGGTCTCAGCCGGTCACCTGGTCAGAGGCCAATCTCTGTGTTTCCTGCTGGCTGCTCTCAGGTGACAGCCCCCATTCTTTGGGTGTGTCCTTGGCCCATCAAGTGCCATTGTCCTACAGGGCCTGGCTAATCAGCCTGTCCATAGCAATGCTTAATCACATGCAGAGAAATATTCTGCTTCCACACAGATTACAGATTCCTACCTACACACAGACATTATACACTCACATAAATAGCGTACATAAGATCAGAAAACAACAAGCTCCCATTCAATACCCCACATGGCTCCCTTTTATACCAATTTCTGGGGCCAACACCCCCACCTAGGGGTGCAGCAGCAATCTGGCTGCTTCCCTCCAATTCGGTAATGTGACAGACGTCATGCTGACGTCACCGGCTAGCTCCGCCCCTCCTGCAGCGTCCGTGCCGGGGCCGCCACGCCTGAGGCTGCCAGCTGGTCCGCGGCGCGCGTACACCCGGCACAATGCCGGTGCACGGCTCCCCGCCGCCCGAATAGGGCACTTGCTGCGGGGGCTTTAGTGCGTGGTTGCGGGGCCCCCTCACAGATGGTAAGAAGGAACCGAGGGAGGGGCATGGTCAGCAGAGCTATAAATGCACTGATATAGTGGCGCCACTCTAGGGATCTCCACAGTTGACCCTATGGGAAAAAGTTTCTGACGCTCACGCACACAACACACATACACCTTGTAGTAGGTCAGGAGTTACTGTCGTGGTCTCCTGCTCTGTTGATAACCAGAAGGCTGAGTGCGTATGTACTCAGTGATGTCTGCCGTGTTGACTTGCGCAATTAGTCAACACAGCAGACTCTGAGAGAGCCCCCCAAAGACCACAAATCAGATAAGGAGTGAAGGTGCCAGGCCAGGTTTATTAGGCAAAGTACAGTAATAGCGGTCAGTAGACTCTACCAAACCGCTACGCATATGTACCCATAACAATGGACTCAGCTCAATCAGTGGGAGGTCCCACTGTCCCCTCGGCTAGACAAAGACTGCCCCCTCCAGGACACCACTTTATACACAGATACAAACAAGTTACATATCACTCTTGACGTGTCGGTTACCACCCTCTGATGCAACTTAGATACCACCCACCACCATGCACCTCATGGTTCGATTAGAACATCTCTACCCATTATGCTGTCAGTTTAGACCCTTTCCTGAACCTGGGTCGGTAGCTGTGCGGAGTGTGGGTACCAAGGTCTTTCTTAACAAGCTGGTGGTACCATCCTTTTGGAATGTGCTTTCAACTTATGACCAGTACCAATGACTGTTTTACAGTTGGTACCTAGCACCAATTACTGGTGTACACCTGGGCCTATTACCAATTCGTGTTTTGCACTCTCAGCCCTGTTCGTGCCAAGTTCTGTGAGCAGGGGCCTGCCTCTTGCTCACAGCTTAGCTTTGCTTTATGTTAGCCATGTGTAGCGGCTTCCCCCTCGCCACAGCGCCACCTGCCGTCGAGTTGGGGAATTAGCACTGCTGGCAGGTGGCCAGATCCCTTTCAGGACACTGCCCTCCGGCAATGTCCACAACAGCCTGAGCTTTTCCCCCTTCCGGGGGGGTTTGTGATAGGCCGGTGGGCCTTCAGGGGGCGGCTCCTCTGCCTCCAGCACATTGGGAGACGTGCCTGCCTCCTTGCGTTACCGCGCCTTAAAACAGTCCAGGCGGGCGAGTCTCTTCCCGGCCTTCCTTCAGGTCGGGCCCAGAGGTAATCGTTCACGTGCCTGGCCTTGCTTCAGGTCCAGGCCGCAGAGAAATAAGCCCACCACTTGTCAGTCTATTTTCATACAGTTCTGGGCAGGGAAACCGTTCTAGTCCTGTCCCTTTAAGAGTTTCCGCCCGATGCATGGACGGTCCCAAACGCACCGTAGGTAAGTCCGGGCTCTTGAGCAGGGCAGGCAATCAATACTGTCTATTAGGTTTGGCCCTCGAGCAGGGCGGTCAACAAATACAGCAAGCAAAACCCAGGCTCTAACTCCGGGCGGGGTGGCCAATGGCAGCCAGGCCCTGACGCAAGGCATGGCTGCAACCAAACACCAGTTTGTAGAAGTTCCTCATTCAGGAGCAGGCCCGGGAGGTCACCAGCAGCAGCGGTGAGGGGGAGACTACCACCCGGTTAGGGGGTGGCGGGGGGGGCACGCAGGCCCACCCACCTCACTGCGCCCCGGCCCAGGGGCCCTGAATGCAGCAGTGCAACTGCGACTGGCTCAGCAGGGCCCCGGTCTGTAACCGGTCTGGCCGTGGGCTGCTCTCGCTGTGGGCTGCTCTCAGCCCGGGCTACCCCAGGGCCACTTCTTGTCTCCCCCTTCCCAGGTACCTGTAGCTCCAGCAGGTCCATCAGGGAGTCGAGGCGCCGTCATCCCCGCAGCGTCCGGCGGGCCCAATCCAGGGGTCAAGGGGTTGGAGCTTTGCAGTGTCCCGCACGCTCATCCGGCCTGGCGTTCCAGTACCCATCGGGGGTCCAGCCGGTCCACCAGGTCGGGCCCATCCTCTGGGTCCATGGGTGGTTCTGCTGGCGCACTTGGCCAGGCCTCAGTAGCCCGGGCAGGGAAGCCTTGACCAACCTCCAGGAAGGCAGCTGAAGGCAACCTAGCCCGGGTCTTAGCCTCCCCAAGCAGAAGCTCCGGACAAGCCTCCGGCTCCTTCAGAGGCTGGGCCCTGACTGAGCTCCCCGGCAGCCTTCTTATAGTCCTAGCCCCGCCCTTTGGCTTCCAGTCAGGTGAGGGGGCGGGGCTAGGCTGGGCCCAAAATGGCTCCCAGAAGGGTTCCTCCGGCTCAGTGGGGGCCATTCCACCCCCCTACACTTGTGAGAAGGAGGAGAGGCAGCGGGGTGCAGGGGCTGCCCTCTTCCTTCTCCCCCCACCCCGCTGGTTCCTGCTCCTGCACCAGCCGGAGCCCTCCCCACCCAGCTGCCTCCCTGCCTGCCCGCCCGTCTGCTGAGGCGTGCTCCCCGGACGTCGCTGCACCCCACCACCACCGCTACCACCACCACCACCACTGCTACCACCACCTGCTGCTGTTGCTGCCTGGGGGGAGAGGGGGGGCCTGCCAGCTGCCCTCCCTCTCCCCTCCACCATCACTCCAGAGGAGGAGGACCACCCCACCAGCACCTACCACCCGGAGGCCTTCCACCGCCGCCTGCCTGCTGCTGCTGCACCCCGCTGAGGGGGAGAAGAGGAGATCATCACCATCAAGAACTGTGGAGGGGGTTCGTTTACAGACTGAGTTTTTTCAATCTGCTCCGGGGTGGTGGTGAATTGAACTGCTAAAAGGGGGGCTGGAGGAGAGGCTCAGAGCCCTCCCCCCAGTCCAGTTGCCCCCCCACCCCACCCGCTGCCACCACCCCCAAGGCCCCCTCCACCACCCCTTACCATCTGGACTGTCTCTTCTCCCCCTGGCGGGGTTTGCTGCCCTGCCTGCCACCTGGAACTCTGCTGCAGCGGTGGGCGAGGTTGAGCCCCACACAGCGCTCGTGGGTGTGCTCCCTCCCCCCTCTTCTGGACTTGGCCCCCCTCCCTCAGCTACATCTGGCTGGGGGGCCACCCTTACCCCCGGTCACCCACCCTACCCCAGCAGCTTGGTTTTTCCCCCCACTGCCTGCCCCTCCCTGTTAGCTTAGTTTGGTTCCTTCCCTCCCTTCCCAAATCCACTTACCCACCACACCTGCTCCCAAAGTCATCTGCCACGCCCCTGCCCCAGCCAGCCCAAGAGTGTGTGTCCCGCCCCGCCCAGCTGTTGTTTGCCTCCATTTTATCCCTCCCCCCCCCCCCAGCCACCCCCCAGCCCTTGAGCACCACCCGACTTGCCTCGCCCCCTCCCTGCCCTGAGCGCTTGTGCCCCCCCTTTTTAGTTAGCCCCCTTGTTCACTGCACCTCCCCAACGGCCCCACAACCCCCTCCCCCGTATCCCAGTGCAGCCGGAGGAGCCGGCCCCCGCCCTGTACCCGTTACCTTGCCCCCTGTCTGCCCTGCCGGCACCCTCCTCCTCCGCTCCAGCCTTGCGGGGAGGAGTGGTTGCTGGCCCCTCGGTTCCCCTGCTCTATCCGCCCCTTTTGGTTCTCTCCCTCCCAGCAACCAGTCGGCGGGAGGGAGTAGTTGCCCCCCCTTTTTCCCCTTCTCCCCTTCCCTCCCAATTATACGCCCCCCCCACCCTTCCCTTCCCTTGCGTGCCCCCGCCCCGTATTAGCGCCCTCCTCCTCTGCTACAGTCTCAGCAGGGAGGTGAGGCTGCTAACTCCCCCCCCCATATCTTCAGTTGCCCTCCCCAAAACCAGCACCCTCCCTCTCTCCCACCCCCTCCATTTCAATCACCCTCCTCCCTCGCCTGCTGTCTGGTGGGGAGGAGCGGTGAACCCTTGCTCCCCTTCCTGTTATCTGTGCCTCCTTCCTACCCCCCCCTTCCATGATGGAGGCAGTCACTACCACGGCCCCCTCGCTACCACCAGGCCCGACAACCGCTGCGGCTGACCTCCCGACCCCAGGCCCGAGCTCCGCCGCCGCCACGGCCGCCGCTCCCTCAGACACGGGAGCAACCATCACCTCGGCCGGAAAAAAGGGCGGGGGGAAGAAAAAGGGCAAAAGCCCGGCCCCGAAGGCCAAATCCACCACGGCCAAAGCCGCCCCGCCCTCCGCAGCCCCTCCTTCCCCTGCTATCCCCTCCACCAGCTCTGGGGGTGACACAATCAAGACCCCCAGAGCGTACGCCCAGGTGGCCGCTGCCGCCCCCCCACGTGCCCCGTCATCAGCCCCGACTGCCGCCTCCAGCTCCATCCCTGGCGGCCGCGGCCCCTTTCCCACCATGACCAGGAGGCACGGCGTCCGCTGCCTCCTGGTCGCCGCCTCGCCCCACATGGAAACCTACGTGCGGGCGATGGCGAGGGTGGTGGGGGCCTCGGCCGTGGTGGCGGCCTCCAAGATGTACGGCAAGGCAGTGTTCTTCCTTGCCTCGGAGGCCGCCGCCCAGGAGGCGGTGGAGAGGGGCCTGGCGGTGGGAGGCGTGCATGTGCCCCTCGAACCTCTGGAGGACCTGGGCGTACGGGTGGTGCTCACCTCCGTCCCGCCCTTCCTCCCTAATGCCGCCCTGTTACCTTCCCTCTCCACCCTGGGGAAGCCCATCTCGACCATCAGCCCTCTCCCGCTGGGCTGTAAGGACCCCGCCCTCCGCCACGTCCTATCCTTCCGCCGGCAGGTACAGCTGCAGCTGCCGCCGGCGGCGCGTGGCGGGGAGGCGCTCGAGGGGTCCTTCATGGTGCCCTACCAGGGGGCCCATTATCGGATTCATTACTCCTCGGGGGAGACCCGGTGCTTCCTCTGCCGGGCGATGGGGCACATCCGGAGGGACTGTCCCTTGGCCCGGTCGGAGGAGGCGTCCGGGCCCCCCGGGGCCCGTAAAGGCGCCGGCCCCACCACCGCCGGCCCCCCTGGTAGTCCGGGATCCGCGGCCGCCCCTCCTCCAACCGACGGCCCTGCTCGGGAGCCAGAGGCGTCCCCCCTGGCGTGCCCGAGCGGGCAGGCGGGCCCCACCTCTATTCGGTCAGTCACCGCGGGGCCCGAGGAGGAGAGGGTGGCGCGGTCGCCGCAGGGCGAGGGAGAGGGCCCTCCCCGGGTGGAGGTATCCCCTTCCTTCCCACCCTTGCCACAACGCCGTCCCCGAACCCCAAAAGTGCCCCCCGGCCTTGCCCTCGCTGACCGGTCCTCCACTTCCACCTCGGAGGGCTGGATGCTCGTCGGGGGCAAGCGCAAAGCCCGCCGGTTGCGGACTCAATCTCCCCCCTCCGATGAGGAGGGCGGGAAGGCCCCCCTCCGAAAGATCCCGAGGGGGGCCGGCGCTGCCCAGAGCGCCCCCGACGAGCATCAGCGGGAGGCGCCGGCCGAGGAAGCCGCGGCAGCGAGGGGGGACGATGAAGTCCCCCCTGAGGAGCCTATCCACGAGGAGGCCTCTGATGGAACCCCCCCGGCCCCGGTTCCAACTGAGCCCCCCTCCGTCCCCGCTGAGGTAATTGTTGCCTCGGCGGCCGGAGGGGAAGGCTCCGGGGCCGAGGGGATGGAGCTTAGCTCCATCTTCGAGGAGATCGAGGCCCTGGGTCTGACCCCACTCACCCAGGGGGAGGACGACCCTCCGCCAGCGGGCCTCGGTCTGGGCGGCGACTCTATGGCGCCGCCCCCTCCTCTCCCCGATCCCGTGTCCCAGGTGGCTGACCCCGTCCTCACGCTCGGGGCGCCCCTGATATTACCCACTGGCCCGGCCGACTCGAGCGCCGGAACGGATGCCACCGAGCCCTCTGGGGCGACGGCTGGCGCCGAGCGGCCGGGTCCCGGGGTTGGGGGTGCCCCCTCTCCAGCTACCGAGGCGGGGCAGTCATCCCCCTTTCCCGTTGGGGGCCCAGCAGAAAATGCCATCCAGGCCGACGCCGAGGCATTAACACCTGCCTCTCCACTTGAGCCCGGCGTCGGCGCGGGCCCCCTTCCTGTTCCCGACCCCCAACTTCCCATTCGGGAGGCGCCGCAGCCCGGTGGGATTGCCACAGGGGACCCTTTCCAAGACCCCGTCCAGGATCCCGATTCCCTCCCACGTCCCGATCCTCCCCCTACTCCCGCTTCCGCCCTTTACGAACCCATCTCCAGCCCCGAGTCCTCCCCTGCTCCCGATCCCTTCCCTACCCCTACCTCTGCCCCATTCCCTGCCCCCGACCCACTGTCCGGCCCTGAACCTACCCCTCCCCCCGGCTCTGCTGTGGAGGTAACCCCTCCCTTGCCGTCCCCCCCTTCTTTTCCCATCCTGGTCCCCGTTATGTTGCCCGATCCGTCCCTACTGCCCCCCCAAACGTCCGCCAGTGCCACCCCCGCGAGGGCCGTCTCGTTCCCGCTAGCTGCGGGCGGCCCTTCGGGGGTCGTTTTGTATCCCCGGTCCCCAACCCGTTGGGGGCTGCCTTGTTCCCTCCGCCGCCTCCTTCCCTGCCGGGGTCGGGGGCGGGCAGCGCGGCGCCAGCAGCAACGGCGCCGCGTCGGGGATCGGATCCCTGTTTGCCCGTCTCCGTGGCCCGTGAGCTTCATCCGGGGGCCCGGACGGAGGAGAATCCTGGTTCCCCCTCGGTGCTGAGGGGCGAGCTGCGCCAATTCCTCGCGGATAACCGCGGGGCGAAAGGAAAGGTGCAGCTCGCCCTCCAGCGCTGGGGGGACTTCCACTCCATCCTCCAGGCCACTAGAGCCTTGTTGCAGGAGGGGAGAGGGACCAGTAGGCAGGACGACGCGGCCTACCGTCAGACCCGCAGGTTTCGGGACGCTCTCCTGACCTTCGGGTCGGGGAGCGGTCTGCTGCGGGGCCTGCGTGAGGCCGCCGACTCGCCTGTCCGCGAGGATCTACCCCAGCCCTCACTATGAACTGTACCATCCTCGCAACATTGAATGCCCGGGGCTGTAGGGCGGGTCTCCGCAGGAGCCGGGTGCTCTCCTTCCTTCGGGAGGGGGGGTACTCGGTGGTTTTCCTGCAGGAGACCCACACGACTCCAGCCGTCGAGGCTGGCTGGCGGCTGGAGTGGGGGGACGGGGTGTATTTTAGCCACCTCGGCGCCCACTCTGCCGGGGTGGCCACCCTGTTCTCCCCTGCCCTACGGCCCGAGGTGCTGGGGACCGCCGAGGTTGTCCCGGGCCGCCTGCTGCACGTCCGGGCCCGCGTGGAGGGGCGGACGTTGAACCTGGTCAACGTCTATGCCCCGAACGCGGGCCCGGACCAGGTCACCTTTTATCGGCAGGCGGCCACCTTCCTCGGCACTCTGGATCCTCGCGAGGGCCTGGTCCTGGGCGGGGACTTCAACACCACCCTCGATGACCGGGACCGTGTAGGACTCGCGAACTGCCAGGCCGCGGCGGACGTCCTCAGGGAGATAGTGGAACATCACTCCCTGGTGGACGTCTGGCGAGACCACCACCCGGACGACAGTACCACCTTCACTTACGTCCGGGTGGGGAAAACACGGTCGAGCCACTCCCGGTTGGATCGCATTTACCTGTCGCGATTCCATCTGGCACGAGCCCACTCCTCCAGCATCCGGCCGGCCCCGTTCACGGACCACCATTTGGTGTCCGTGAAGGCCTCTCTGACTTCGGAGAGGCTGGGGCCGGCCTATTGGCATTTTAACAATAGCTTGCTGGAGGACGTGGGCTTCGTGGCGTCCTTCCGGGAGTTCTGGCAGGCCTGGCGGGGGCAGCGGCCCGCCTTTCCCTCGGCGCGGCGATGGTGGGATGTGGGGAAGGTGCGCGCCCGGCTCTTCTGCCGTGACTACTCCCGGGGCGCCAGCCGGCGGAGGGATGCGGCGATAGAGCAGCTGGAGCGGGAGGTCTTGAAGCTTGAGAGGCGCCTGGCGTCCGCCCCTGAGGATCCACTCCTCCGCGAGGCGTGCCGGGAGAAGCGGGAGGAGCTCCGAGCCCTGGAAGATCACAGGGCCCGGGGCGCTTTCGTTCGATCCCGCATCCACCTCCTTCGGGAGATGGATCGCGGCTCCCGCTTCTTCTATGCCCTGGAGAAAAGGAGGGGGGCAAAAAAGCACGTCACCTGCCTCTTGGCGGAGGACGGCACCCCCCTCACGGATCCGGTGGAGATGCGCGGAAGGGCCAGGGCCTTCTACGCCAGTTTGTTCTCCCCGGATCCGACCGAAGCCGACGCCTGCAGGGCGCTCTGGACCGAGCTCCCGACGGTCAGCGCGGGCGACCGAGACCGGCTGGAGCTGCCTCTCACTCTGGCCGAGTTCTCGGAAGCCCTCCGTCTCATGCCCAACAACAAAACCCCGGGCATGGACGGGCTGACCGTGGAGTTCTACCGCGTGTTCTGGGACGTCCTCGGCCCGGACCTCGTCACCGTCTGGGCCGAGTCCCTGGAGAGCGGGGTCCTCCCTCTGTCGTGCAGGCGAGCGGTGCTCGCCTTACTGCCGAAGAAGGGGGACCTCCGCGACCTACGGAATTGGCGTCCCGTCTCGCTCCTCAGCACGGACTACAAGATCGTAGCAAAAACCATCTCGCTGCGACTGCGGTCCGTGCTGGCGGACGTGATCCATCCCGACCAGACCTACACCGTCCCGGGCCGTAGTATATTTGATAACTTGTATTTGGTCCGGGATCTCTTAGAGCTCGGGTGTAGGGACGGCTTGTCGTTCGCCCTCCTGTCCCTGGACCAGGAGAAGGCGTTCGACAGGATGGACCACGGGTATCTCCTGGGCACCCTGCAGGCCTTCGGCTTCGGGCCCCGGTTTGTGGGTTTTCTCCGGGTGCTGTACGCCCTCGCGGAGTGTTTGGTCAGGCTCAACTGGACCCTGACCGAGCCGGTCAGCTTCGGGCGGGGGGTACGTCAGGGGTGTCCGCTGTCGGGCCAGCTGTACGCTCTGGCGATCGAGCCCTTCCTCTGTCTCCTCCGTAGGAGGTTGACGGGGTTGGTGCTTCGGGAGCCGGAGCTGCGGCTGGTCCTGTCGGCGTACGCCGATGACGTGCTCCTCGTGGTCCAGGACCCGGGCGACCTGGCGCGGGTGGAGGCTTGCCAAGCCGTCTACTCGGCAGCCTCCTCCGCCCGGGTCAACTGGGTCAAGAGCTCTGGCCTGGTGGTCGGGGACGGGTGGCGGGCCGGCTCCCTCCCACCCGCGCTTCAGGCCATCAGGTGGAGCGCGGGTCCGCTGCTCTATCTGGGCGTTTATTTATCCGCCACGCATCCCTCTCCGCCGGAAAACTGGCAAGGTTTGGAGGCCAGGGTGGGTGAGCGGCTGCGGAGATGGACGGGACTGCTCCGGTGTCTCTCCCTTCGCGGGAGAGCGCTGGTACTCAATCAGCTGGTCCTGTCCATGCTCTGGCACCGGCTCAACACCCTGCGCCCGGCCCCGGAGGTCCTGGCCAAGCTCCAGAGGGCAGCTTTGGGGTTCTTTTGGCCAGGACTGCACTGGGTCTCTGCAGGGGTCCTGTCCCTCCCCCTGGAGGAGGGGGGTCAGGGCCTGGTCTGCATACGCAGCCAGGTCCGGACCTTCCGCCTCCAGGCCCTGCAGAGACTCCTCTTCAGTGCAGGTAGTCCGGCATGGGGCACCTTGGCGCGCGCTTTCCTCCGCCGCCTCCGAGGGCTCCGATACGACCGGCAGCTCTTTTTTATCCATCCGAGGGGTCTTCCGCGAGACCTCTCAGAGCTGCCGGAATTCTACCAGGACCTCCTCCAGACCTGGAAGCTGTTCTCGGCGACCAGGTCCGTTGTGGCCTCCGAGGGGGCAGACCTCCTCGCGGAGCCCCTGCTCCACAATCCAGCCTTGTGCGTGCAGGTGGCGGAGTCTCCCTCGGTGCGCCGGAGGCTGATCCTGGCAGAAACCACCACGGTCGGAGACCTCCTGGACTACGACAGGGGGGACTGGGTGGATCCCCGAGCGCTCGCTCGGCGCATGGGGCTCTCCACCCCCCGAACCCCTCTGCGCCTACTCCAGGAGGTGAAGGCGGCTTTGCCGCGGCCCGCTCTCGACTTCCTGCAGCGGTCCTTGCGAGAGGGTACACCCCGCCCCTCCCCTCCTGCAAAGCCTCCGTCCCTGATTATTGGGCCCCTGTTCCACGGGCCCCCCCGGCCTCCCCACCCCTGGACCCCCAGCCGGCTGCAAAATCTGCAGCCGGTCTGTTTCCAAGCCGCGCCAAGGCAACATCTGTACACGCTCGTGCTCCACACCCTGCATTTCCCCACCCTCGTGTCCCGCCCTGATACCAAATGGCGGGACTATCTAAGACCCGTAGAGGGAGGGGAACCCCGGTGGGCCAGCGTCTATTCCGATCTAATTCCGCGGCCCATCGGGGACATCAGTTGGCGGCTCCTTCACGGAGCCGTGAGCACGGGCGTGTACTTGGCGCGGTTTACCCCCATCCCAGACACCTGCCCCTTCTGCGGCGTGAGGGAGAACCTGGCGCACGCCTACCTCGAATGCGCCAGGTTGCAGCCCCTATTCCGGCTCCTCCAGAACCTCTTATTGAGGTTCTGGCTGCACTTTTCCCCCCACCTATTCATTTATGCACACCCTATCCGTGGCCCCACAAAGTCGCGAGACCTCCTCGTCAACCTCCTCCTGGCTCTAGCTAAGAGCACCATCTACAATACCAGGAGGAGGATGCTAGACGAGGGGGTTCTCTGCGACTGTGGGGCCTATTTCCGCTCCTCCCTTGTGTCACGAATCCGGGCAGAGTTCCTCTGGGCGGCGTCCACTGGCTCCATCGACAGCTTTGAGGAGCAGTGGGCGCTGTCCGGGGTTCTCTGCTCGGTGTCCCCATCCGGCTCCCTTATTTTGAACCTTTAACCCGCACTCCTTGATCCTTTATTCATTATTTGCCCCAAGCACTTAGTTGGACATGGGTCCAGTGTCCCTCCCATAAGGCTGGGGAGGGGCTTTTAGAAGGTGGGCGGGCTTCGCCCGCCCACCATCCCATGTTTTCAAATAGACCCCCCTACACTTGTGAGAAGGAGGAGAGGCAGCGGGGTGCAGGGGCTGCCCTCTTCCTTCTCCCCCCACCCCGCTGGTTCCTGCTCCTGCACCAGCCGGAGCCCTCCCCACCCAGCTGCCTACCCGCCCGCCCGTCTGCTGAGGCCTGCTCCCTGGACGTCACTGCACCCCACCACCACCACCGCTACCACCACCACCACCACCTGCTGCTGTTGCTGCCTGGGGGGAGAGGGGGGGCCTGCCAGCTGCCCTCCCTCTCCCCTCCACCACTGCTCCAGAGAAGGAGGACCACCCCACCAGCACCCACCACCAGCGGCCTTCCACTGCCACCTGCCTGCTGCTGCTGCTGCACCCCGCTGAGGGGGAGAAGAGGAGATCATCACCATCAAGAACTGTGGAGGGGGTTTGTTTACAGACTGAGCTTTTTCAATCTGCTCCGGGGTGGTGGTGAGTTGAACTGTTAAAAGGGGGCTGGGGGAGAGGCTCAGAGCCCTCCCCCCAGTCCAGTTGCCCCCCCACCCCACCTGCTGCCACCACCCCCAAGGCCCCCTCCACCACCCCTTACCATCTGGACTGCCTCTTCTCCCCCTAGTGGGGTTTGCTGCCCTGCCTTCCACCTGGGACTCTGCTGCAGCGGTGGGCGAGGTTGAGCCCCACACAGTGCTCGTGGGTGTGCTCCCTCCCCCCTCTTCTGGACTTGGCCCCCCTCCCTCAGCTACATCTGGCTGGGGGGCCACCCTTACCCCCGGTCACCCACCCTACCCCAGCAGCTTGGTCTTTCCCCCCACTGCCTGCCCCTCCCTGTTAGCTTAGTTTGGTTCCTTCCCTCCCTTCCCAAAGTCACTTACCCACCACACCTGCTCCCAAAGTCATCTGCCACGCCCCTGCCCCAGCCAGCCCAAGAGTGTGTGCCCCGCCCCACCCAGCTGTTGTTTGCCTCCATTTTATCCCTCCCCACCCCCCCAGCCCTTGAGCACCACCTGATTTGCCTCGCCCCCTCCCTGCCCTGAGCGCTTGTGCCCCCCCTTTTAGTTAGCCCCCTTGTTCACTGCACCTCCCCAACGGCCCCACAACCCCCCCCCCCCCCGTATCCCAGTGCAGCCGGAGGAGCCGGCCCCCGCCCTGAACCCGTTACCTTGCCCCCTGCCTGCCCTGCCGGCACCCTCCTCCTCCGCTCCAGCCTTGCGGGGAGGAGTGGTTGCTGGCCCCTCGGTTCCCCTGCTCTATCCGCCCCTTTTGGTTCTCTCCCTCCCAGCAACCAGTCGGCGGGAGGGAGTAGTCGCCCCCCCCCTTTTTTTCCCCTTCTCCCCTTCCCTCCCAATTATACGCCCCCCCACCCTTCCCTTCCCTTGCGTGCCCCCGCCCCCGTATTAGCGCCCTCCTCCTCTGCTACAGCCTCAGCAGGGAGGTGAGGCTGCTAACTCCCCCCCCCATATCTTCAGTTGCCCTCCCCAAAACCAACACCCTCCCTCTCCCCCACCCCCTCCATTTCAGACACCCTCCTCCCTCGCCTGCTGTCTGGTAGGGAGGAGCGGTAAACCCCTCCTCCCCTTCCTGCTATCTGTGCCTCCTTCCTACCCCCCCCCTTCCATGATGGAGGCAGTCCCTACCGCGGCCCCCTCACTACCACCAGGCCCGACAACTGCTGCGGCTGACCTCCCGACCCCAGGCCCGAGCTCCGCCGCCGCCACGGCCACCGCTCCCTCAGACACGGGAGCAACCGTCACCTCGGCCGGAAAAAAGGGCGGGGGGAAGAAAAAGGGCAAAAGCCCGGCCCCGAAGGCCAAATCCATCACGGCCAAAGCCGCCCCGCCCTCCACAGCCCCTCCTTCCCCTGCTGTCCCCTCCACCAGCTCTGGGGGTGACACAATCAAGACCCCCAGAGCGTACGCCCAGGTGGCCGCTGCTGCCCCCTCACCTGCCCCGTCATCGGCCCCGACTGCCGCCTCCAGCTCCATCCCTGGCGGCCGCGGCCCCTTTCCCACCATGACCAGGAGGCACGGCGTCCGCTGCCTCCTGGTTGCCGCCTCGCCCCACATGGAAACCTACGTGCGGGCGATGGCGAGGGTGGTGGGGGCCTCGGCCGTGGTGGCGGCCTCCAAGATGTACGGCAAGGCGGTCTTCTTCCTTGCCTCGGAGGCCGCCGCCCAGGAGGCGGTGGAGAGGGGCCTGGCGGTGGGGGGCGTGCACGTGCCCCTCGAACCTTTGGAGGACCTGGGCGTACGGGTGGTGCTCACCTCCGTCCCGCCCTTCCTCCCTAATGCCGCCCTGTTACCTTCCCTCTCCACCCTGGGGAAGCCCATCTCGACCATCAGCCCTCTCCCGCTGGGCTGTAAGGACCCCGCCCTCCGCCACGTTCTATCTTTCCGCCGGCAGGTACAACTGCAGCTGCCGCCGGCGGCGCGTGGCGGGGAGGCGCTCGAGGGGTCCTTCTTGGTGCCCTACCAGGGGGCCCATTATCGGATTCATTACTCCTCGGGGGAGACCCGGTGCTTCCTCTGCCGGGCGATGGGGCACGTCCGGAGGGACTGTCCCTTGGCCCGGTCGGAGGAGGCGTCCGGGCCCCCCGGGGCCCGTAAGGGCGCCGGCCCCACCACCGCCGGCCCCCCTGGTAGTCCGGGATCCGCGGCCGCCCCTCCTCCAACCGACGGCCCTGCTCGGGAGCCAGAGGCGTCCCCCCTGGCGCGCCCGAGCGGGCAGGCGGGCCCCACCTCTAATCGGTCAGTCACCGCGGGGCCCGAGGAGGAGAGGGTGGCGCGGTTGCCGCAGGGCGAGGGAGAGGGCCCTCCCCGGGTGGAGGTATCCCCTTCCTTCCCACCCTTGCCACAACGCCGTCCCCGAACCCCAAAAGTGCCCCCCGGCCTTGCCCACGCTGACCGGCCCTCCACTTCCACCTTGGAGGGCTGGACGCTCGTCGGGGGCAAGCGCAAAGCCCGCCGGTTGCGGGCTCAATCTCCCCCCTCCGATGAGGAGGGCGGGAAGGCCCCCCTCCGAAAGATCCCGAGGGGGGCCGGCGCTGCCCAGAGCGCCCCCGACGAGCATCAGCGGGAGGCGCCGGCCGAGGAAGCCGCGGCGGCGAGGGGGGACGACGCCGCCCCCCCTGCGGAGCTTCTCCACGAGGAGGCCTCGGGTGGAGCCCCCCCGACCCCGATTCCAACTGAGCCCCCCTCCGTTCCCGCTGAGGTAATTGGTGCCTCGGCGGCCGGAGGGGAAGGCTCCGGGGCCGAGGGGATGGAGCTTAGCTCCATCTTCGAGGAGATCGAGGCCCTGGGTCTGACCCCGCTCACCCAGGGGGAGGACGACCCTCCGCCAGCGGGCCTCGGTCTGGGCGGCGACTCTATGGCGCCGCCCCCTCCTCTCCCCGATCCCGTGTCCCAGGTGGCTGACCCCGTCCTCACACTTGGGGCGCCCCTGATACTGCCCACTGGCCCGGCCGACTCGAGCGCCGGAACGGATGCCGCCGAGCCCTCCGGAGCGACGGCTGGCGCCGAGCGGCCGGGTCCCGGGGTTGGGGGTGCCCCCTCTCCAGCTACCGAGGCGGGGCAGTCATCCCCCTTTCCCGTTGGGGGCCCAGCAGAAAATGCCATCCAGGCCGACGCCGTGGCATTAATACCTGCCTCTCCACCTGAGCCCGGCGTCGGCGCGGGCCCCCTTCCTGTTCCCGACCCCCCACTTTCCATTCGGGAGGCGCCGCAGCCCGGTGGGATTGCCACACGGGACCCTTTCCCAGACTCCGTCCAGGATCCCGATTCCCTCCCACGTCCCGATCCTCTCCCTACTCCCGCTTCCGCCCTTTACGAACCCATCTCCAGCCCCGAGTCCTCCCCTGTTCCCGATCCCTTTCCTACCCCGACCTCTGCCCCATTCCCTGCCCCCGACCCACTGTCCGGCCCTGAACCTACCCCTCCCCCCGGCTCTGCCGTGGAGGTAACCCCTCCCTTGCCGTCCCCCCCTTCTTTTCCCATCCTGGTCCCCGTCATGTTGCCCGATCCGTCCCTACTACCCCCCCAAACGTCCGCCAGTGCCACCCCCGCGAGGGCCGTCTCGTTCCCGCTAGCTGCGGGCGGCCCTTCGGGGGTCGTTTTTGTATCCCCGGTCCCCAACCCGTTAGGGGCTGCCTTGTTCCCTCCGCCGCCTCCTTCCCTGCCGGGGTCGGGGGCGGGCAGCGCGGCGCCAGCAGCAACTGCGCCGCGTCGGGGATCGGATCCCTGTTTGCCCGTCTCCGTGGCCCGTGAGCTTCATCCGGGGGCCCGGACGGAGGAGAATCCTGGTTCCCCCTCGGTGCTGAGGGGCGAGCTGCGCCAATTCCTCGCGGATAACCGCGGGGCGAAGGGAAAGGTGCAGCTCGCCCTCCAGCGCTGGGGGGACTTCCACTCCATCCTCCAGGCCACTAGAGCCTTGTTGCAGGAGGGGAGAGGGACCAGTAGGCAGGACGACGCGGCCTACCGTCAGACCCGCAGGTTTCGGGACGCTCTCCTGACCTTCGGGTCGGGGAGCGGTCTGCTGCGGGGCCTGCGTGAGGCCGCCGACTCGCCTGTCCGCGAGGATCTACCCCAGCCCTCACTATGAACTGTACCATCTTCGCAACATTGAATGCCCGGGGCTGTAGGGCGGGTCTCCGCAGGAGCCGGGTGCTCTCCTTCCTTCGGGAGGGGGGGTACTCGGTGGTTTTCCTGCAGGAGACCCACACGACTCCAGCCGTCGAGGCTGGCTGGCGGCTGGAGTGGGGGGACGGGGTGTATTTTAGCCACCTCGGCGCCCACTCGGCCGGGGTGGCCACCCTGTTCTCCCCTGCCCTACGGCCCGAGGTGCTGGGGACCGCCGAGGTTGTCCCGGGCCGCCTGCTGCACGTCCGGGCCCGCGTGGAGGGGCGGACGTTGAACCTGGTCAACGTCTATGCCCCGAACGCGGGCCCGGACCAGGTCACCTTTTATCGGCAGGCGGCCACCTTCCTCGGCACTCTGGATCCTCGCGAGGGCCTGGTCCTGGGCGGGGACTTCAACACCACCCTCGATGACCGGGACCGTGTAGGACTCGCGAACTGCCAGGCCGCGGCGGACGTCCTCAGGGAGATCGTGGAACATCACTCCCTGGTGGACGTCTGGCGAGACCACCACCCGGACGACAGTACCACCTTCACTTACGTCCGGGTGGGGAAAACACGGTCGAGCCACTCCCGGTTGGATCGCATTTACCTGTCGCGATTCCATCTGGCACGAGCCCACTCCTCCAGCATCCGGCCGGCCCCGTTCACGGACCACCATTTGGTGTCCGTGAAGGCCTCTCTGACTTCGGAGAGGCTGGGGCCGGCCTATTGGCATTTTAACAATAGCTTGCTGGAGGACGTGGGCTTCGTGGCGTCCTTCCGGGAGTTCTGGCAGGCCTGGCGGGGGCAGCGGCCCGCCTTTCCCTCGGCGCGGCGATGGTGGGATGTGGGGAAGGTGCGCGCCCGGCTCTTCTGCCGTGACTACTCCCGGGGCGCCAGCCGGCGGAGGGATGCGGCGATAGAGCAGCTGGAGCGGGAGGTCTTGAAGCTTGAGAGGCGCCTGGCGTCCGCCCCCGAGGATCCACTCCTCCGCGAGGCGTGCCGGGAGAAGCGGGAGGAGCTCCCAGCCCTGGAAGATCACAGGGCCCGGGGCGCTTTTGTCCGATCCCGCATCCACCTCCTTCGGGAAATGGATCGCGGCTCCCGCTTCTTCTATGCCCTGGAGAAAAGGAGGGGGGCAAAAAAGCACGTCACCTGCCTCTTGGCGGAGGACGGCACCCCCCTCACGGATCCGGCGGAGATGCGTGGAAGGGCCAGGGCCTTCTACGCCAGTTTGTTCTCCCCGGATCCGACCGAAGCCGACGCCTGCAGGGCGCTCTGGACCGAGCTCCCGACGGTCAGCGCGGGCGACCGAGACCGGCTGGAGCTGCCTCTCACTCTGGCCGAGTTCTCGGAAGCCCTCCGTCTCATGCCCAACAACAAAACCCCGGGCATGGACGGGCTGACCGTGGAGTTCTACCGCGTGTTCTGGGACGTCCTCGGCCCGGACCTCGTCACCGTCTGGGCCGAGTCCCTGGAGAGCGGGGTCCTCCCTCTGTCGTGCAGGCGAGCGGTGCTCGCCTTACTGCCGAAGAAGGGGGACCTCCGCGACCTACGGAATTGGCGTCCCGTCTCGCTCCTCAGCACGGACTACAAGATCGTAGCGAAAACCATCTCGCTGCGACTGCGGTCCGTGCTGGCGGACGTGATCCATCCCGACCAGACCTACACCGTCCCGGGCCGTAGTATATTTGATAACTTGTATTTGGTCCGGGATCTCTTAGAGCTCGGGTGTAGGGACGGCTTGTCGTTCGCCCTCCTGTCCCTGGACCAGGAGAAGGCGTTCGACAGGATGGACCACGGGTATCTCCTGGGCACCCTGCAGGCCTTCGGCTTCGGGCCCCGGTTTGTGGGTTTTCTCCGGGTGCTGTACGCCCTCGCGGAGTGTTTGGTCAGGCTCAACTGGACCCTGACCGAGCCGGTCAGCTTCGGGCGGGGGGTACGTCAGGGGTGTCCGCTGTCGGGCCAGCTGTACGCTCTGGCGATCGAGCCCTTCCTCTGTCTCCTCCGTAGGAGGTTGACGGGGTTGGTGCTTCGGGAGCCGGAGCTGCGGCTGGTCCTGTCGGCGTACGCCGATGACGTGCTCCTCGTGGTCCAGGACCCGGGCGACCTGGCGCGGGTGGAGGCTTGCCAAGCCGTCTACTCGGCAGCCTCCTCCGCCCGGGTCAACTGGGTCAAGAGCTCTGGCCTGGTGGTCGGGGACGGGTGGCGGGCCGGCTCCCTCCCACCCGCGCTTCAGGCCATCAGGTGGAGCGCGGGTCCGCTGCTCTATCTGGGCGTTTATTTATCCGCCACGCATCCCTCTCCGCCGGAAAACTGGCAAGGTTTGGAGGCCAGGGTGGGTGAGCGGCTGCGGAGATGGACGGGACTGCTCCGGTGTCTCTCCCTTCGCGGGAGAGCGCTGGTACTCAATCAGCTGGTCCTGTCCATGCTCTGGCACCGGCTCAACACCCTGCGCCCGGCCCCGGAGGTCCTGGCCAAGCTCCAGAGGGCAGCTTTGGGGTTCTTTTGGCCAGGACTGCACTGGGTCTCTGCAGGGGTCCTGTCCCTCCCCCTGGAGGAGGGGGGTCAGGGCCTGGTCTGCATACGCAGCCAGGTCCGGACCTTCCGCCTCCAGGCCCTGCAGAGACTCCTCTTCAGTGCAGGTAGTCCGGCATGGGGCACCTTGGCGCGCGCTTTCCTCCGCCGCCTCCGAGGGCTCCGATACGACCGGCAGCTCTTTTTTATCCATCCGAGGGGTCTTCCGCGAGACCTCTCAGAGCTGCCGGAATTCTACCAGGACCTCCTCCAGACCTGGAAGCTGTTCTCGGCGACCAGGTCCGTTGTGGCCTCCGAGGGGGCAGACCTCCTCGCGGAGCCCCTGCTCCACAATCCAGCCTTGTGCGTGCAGGTGGCGGAGTCTCCCTCGGTGCGCCGGAGGCTGATCCTGGCAGAAACCACCACGGTCGGAGACCTCCTGGACTACGACAGGGGGGACTGGGTGGATCCCCGAGCGCTCGCTCGGCGCATGGGGCTCTCCACCCCCCGAACCCCTCTGCGCCTACTCCAGGAGGTGAAGGCGGCTTTGCCGCGGCCCGCTCTCGACTTCCTGCAGCGGTCCTTGCGAGAGGGTACGCCCCGCCCCTCCCCTCCTGCAAAGCCTCCGTCCCTGATTATTGGGCCCCTGTTCCACGGGCCCCCCCGGCCTCCCCACCCCTGGACCCCCAGCCGGCTGCAAAATCTGCAGCCGGTCTGTTTCCAAGCCGCGCCAAGGCAACATCTGTACACGCTCGTGCTCCACACCCTGCATTTCCCCACCCTCGTGTCCCGCCCTGATACCAAATGGCGGGACTATCTAAGACCCGTAGAGGGAGGGGAACCCCGGTGGGCCAGCGTCTATTCCGATCTAATTCAGCGGCCCATCGGGGACATCAGTTGGCGGCTCCTTCACGGAGCCGTGAGCACGGGCGTGTACTTGGCGCGGTTTACCCCCATCCCAGACACCTGCCCCTTCTGCGGCGTGAGGGAGAACCTGGCGCACGCCTACCTCGAATGCGCCAGGTTGCAGCCCCTATTCCGGCTCCTCCAGAACCTCTTATTGAGGTTCTGGCTGCACTTTTCCCCCCACCTATTCATTTACGCACACCCTATCCGTGGCCCCACAAAGTCGCGAGACCTCCTCGTCAACCTCCTCCTGGCCCTAGCTAAGAGCACCATCTACAATACCAGGAGGAGGATGCTAGACGAGGGGGTTCTCTGCGACTGTGGGGCCTATTTCCGCTCCTCCCTTGTGTCACGAATCCGAGCAGAGTTCCTCTGGGCGGCGTCCACTGGCTCCATCGACAGCTTTGAGGAGCAGTGGGCGCTGTCCGGGGTTCTCTGCTCGGTGTCCCCATCCGGCTCCCTTATTTTGAACCTCTAACCCGCACTCCTTGATCCTTTATTCATTATTTGCCCCAAGGAATTAGTTGGACATGGGTCCAGTGTCCCTCCCATAAGGCTGGGGAGGGGCTTTTAGAAGGTGGGCGGGCTTCGCCCGCCCACCATCCCATGTTTTCAAATAGACCCCCCTACACTTGTGAGAAGGAGGAGAGGCAGCGGGGTGCAGGGGCTGCCCTCTTCCTTCTCCCCCCACCCCGCTGGTTCCTGCTCCTGCACCAGCCGGAGCCCTCCCCACCCAGCTGCCTCCCTGCCTGCCCGCCCGTCTGCTGAGGCGTGCTCCCCGGACGTCGCTGCACCCCACCACCACCGCTACCACCACCACCACCACTGCTACCACCACCTGCTGCTGTTGCTGCCTGGGGGGAGAGGGGGGGCCTGCCAGCTGCCCTCCCTCTCCCCTCCACCATCACTCCAGAGGAGGAGGACCACCCCACCAGCACCTACCACCCGGAGGCCTTCCACCGCCGCCTGCCTGCTGCTGCTGCACCCCGCTGAGGGGGAGAAGAGGAGATCATCACCATCAAGAACTGTGGAGGGGGTTCGTTTACAGACTGAGTTTTTTCAATCTGCTCCGGGGTGGTGGTGAATTGAACTGCTAAAAGGGGGGCTGGAGGAGAGGCTCAGAGCCCTCCCCCCAGTCCAGTTGCCCCCCCACCCCACCCGCTGCCACCACCCCCAAGGCCCCCTCCACCACCCCTTACCATCTGGACTGTCTCTTCTCCCCCTGGCGGGGTTTGCTGCCCTGCCTGCCACCTGGAACTCTGCTGCAGCGGTGGGCGAGGTTGAGCCCCACACAGCGCTCGTGGGTGTGCTCCCTCCCCCCTCTTCTGGACTTGGCCCCCCTCCCTCAGCTACATCTGGCTGGGGGGCCACCCTTACCCCCGGTCACCCACCCTACCCCAGCAGCTTGGTTTTTCCCCCCACTGCCTGCCCCTCCCTGTTAGCTTAGTTTGGTTCCTTCCCTCCCTTCCCAAATCCACTTACCCACCACACCTGCTCCCAAAGTCATCTGCCACGCCCCTGCCCCAGCCAGCCCAAGAGTGTGTGTCCCGCCCCGCCCAGCTGTTGTTTGCCTCCATTTTATCCCTCCCCCCCCCCAGCCACCCCCCAGCCCTTGAGCACCACCCGACTTGCCTCGCCCCCTCCCTGCCCTGAGCGCTTGTGCCCCCCTTTTAGTTAGCCCCCTTGTTCACTGCACCTCCCCAACGGCCCCACAACCCCCTCCCCCGTATCCCAGTGCAGCCGGAGGAGCCGGCCCCCGCCCTGTACCCGTTACCTTGCCCCCTGTCTGCCCTGCCGGCACCCTCCTCCTCCGCTCCAGCCTTGCGGGGAGGAGTGGTTGCTGGCCCCTCGGTTCCCCTGCTCTATCCGCCCCTTTTGGTTCTCTCCCTCCCAGCAACCAGTCGGCGGGAGGGAGTAGTTGCCCCCCCCCCTTTTTTCCCTTCCCTCCCAATTATACGCCCCCCCCACCCTTCCCTTCCCTTGCGTGCCCCCGCCCCCGTATTAGCGCCCTCCTCCTCTGCTACAGCCTCAGCAGGGAGGTGAGGCTGCTAACTCCCCCCCCCATATCTTCAGTTGCCCTCCCCAAAACCAGCACCCTCCCTCTCTCCCACCCCCTCCATTTCAATCACCCTCCTCCCTCGCCTGCTGTCTGGTGGGGAGGAGCGGTGAACCCTTGCTCCCCTTCCTGTTATCTGTGCCTCCTTCCTACCCCCCCCTTCCATGATGGAGGCAGTCACTACCACGGCCCCCTCGCTACCACCAGGCCCGACAACCGCTGCGGCTGACCTCCCGACCCCAGGCCCGAGCTCCGCCGCCGCCACGGCCGCCGCTCCCTCAGACACGGGAGCAACCATCACCTCGGCCGGAAAAAAGGGCGGGGGGAAGAAAAAGGGCAAAAGCCCGGCCCCGAAGGCCAAATCCACCACGGCCAAAGCCGCCCCGCCCTCCGCAGCCCCTCCTTCCCCTGCTGTCCCCTCCACCAGCTCTGGGGGTGACACAATCAAGACCCCCAGAGCGTACGCCCAGGTGGCCGCTGCTACCCCCTCACCTGCCTCGTCATCGGCCCCGACTGCCGCCTCCAGCTCCATCCCTGGCGGCCGCGGCCCCTTTCCCACCATGACCAGGAGGCACGGCGTCCGCTGCCTCCTGGTCGCCGCCTCGCCCCACATGGAAACCTACGTGCGGGCGATGGCGAGGGTGGTGGGGGCCTCGGCCGTGGTGGCGGCCTCCAAGATGTACGGCAAGGCAGTGTTCTTCCTTGCCTCGGAGGCCGCCGCCCAGGAGGCGGTGGAGAGGGGCCTGGCGGTGGGAGGCGTGCATGTGCCCCTCGAACCTCTGGAGGACCTGGGCGTACGGGTGGTGCTCACCTCCGTCCCGCCCTTCCTCCCTAATGCCGCCCTGTTACCTTCCCTCTCCACCCTGGGGAAGCCCATCTCGACCATCAGCCCTCTCCCGCTGGGCTGTAAGGACCCCGCCCTCCGCCACGTCCTATCCTTCCGCCGGCAGGTACAGCTGCAGCTGCCGCCGGCGGCGCGTGGCGGGGAGGCGCTCGAGGGGTCCTTCATGGTGCCCTACCAGGGGGCCCATTATCGGATTCATTACTCCTCGGGGGAGACCCGGTGCTTCCTCTGCCGGGCGATGGGGCACATCCGGAGGGACTGTCCCTTGGCCCGGTCGGAGGAGGCGTCCGGGGCCCGTAAAGGCGCCGGCCCCACCACCGCCGGCCCCCCTGGTAGTCCGGGATCCGCGGCCGCCCCTCCTCCAACCGACGGCCCTGCTTGGGAGCCAGAGGCGTCCCCCCTGGCGTGCCCGAGCGGGCAGGCGGGCCCCACCTCTATTCGGTCAGTCACCGCGGGGCCCGAGGAGGAGAGGGTGGCGCGGTCGCCGCAGGGCGAGGGAGAGGGCCCTCCCCGGGTGGAGGTATCCCCTTCCTTCCCACCCTTGCCACAACGCCGTCCCCGAACCCCAAAAGTGCCCCCCGGCCTTGCCCTCGCTGACCGGTCCTCCACTTCCACCTCGGAGGGCTGGATGCTCGTCGGGGGCAAGCGCAAAGCCCGCCGGTTGCGGACTCAATCTCCCCCCTCCGATGAGGAGGGCGGGAAGGCCCCCCTCCGAAAGATCCCGAGGGGGGCCGGCGCTGCCCAGAGCGCCCCCGACGAGCATCAGCGGGAGGCGCCGGCCGAGGAAGCCGCGGCAGCGAGGGGGGACGATGAAGTCCCCCCTGAGGAGCCTATCCACGAGGAGGCCTCTGATGGAACCCCCCCGGCCCCGGTTCCAACTGAGCCCCCCTCCGTCCCCGCTGAGGTAATTGTTGCCTCGGCGGCCGGAGGGGAAGGCTCCGGGGCCGAGGGGATGGAGCTTAGCTCCATCTTCGAGGAGATCGAGGCCCTGGGTCTGACCCCACTCACCCAGGGGGAGGACGACCCTCCGCCAGCGGGCCTCGGTCTGGGCGGCGACTCTATGGCGCCGCCCCCTCCTCTCCCCGATCCCGTGTCCCAGGTGGCTGACCCCGTCCTCACGCTCGGGGCGCCCCTGATATTACCCACTGGCCCGGCCGACTCGAGCGCCGGAACGGATGCCACCGAGCCCTCTGGGGCGACGGCTGGCGCCGAGCGGCCGGGTCCCGGGGTTGGGGGTGCCCCCTCTCCAGCTACCGAGGCGGGGCAGTCATCCCCCTTTCCCGTTGGGGGCCCAGCAGAAAATGCCATCCAGGCCGACGCCGAGGCATTAACACCTGCCTCTCCACTTGAGCCCGGCGTCGGCGCGGGCCCCCTTCCTGTTCCCGACCCCCAACTTCCCATTCGGGAGGCGCCGCAGCCCGGTGGGATTGCCACAGGGGACCCTTTCCAAGACCCCGTCCAGGATCCCGATTCCCTCCCACGTCCCGATCCTCCCCCTACTCCCGCTTCCGCCCTTTACGAACCCATCTCCAGCCCCGAGTCCTCCCCTGCTCCCGATCCCTTCCCTACCCCTACCTCTGCCCCATTCCCTGTCCCCGACCCACTGTCCGGCCCTGAACCTACCCCTCCCCCTGGCTCTGCCGTGGAGGTAACCCCTCCCTTGCCGTCCCCCCCTTCTTTTCCCATCCTGGTCCCCGTCATGTTGCCCGATCCGTCCCTACTGCCCCCCCAAACATCCGCCAGTGCCACCCCCGCGAGGGCCGTCTCGTTCCCGCTAGCTGCGGGCGGCCCTTCGGGGGTCGTTTTTGTATCCCCGGTCCCCAACCCGTTGGGGGCTGCCTTGTTCCCTCCGCCGCCTCCTTCCCTGCCGGGGTCGGGGGCGGGCAGCGCGGCGCCAGCGGCAACGGCGCCGCGTCGGGGATCGGATCCCTGTTTGTCCGTCTCCGTGGCCCGTGAGCTTCATCCGGGGGCCCGGACGGAGGAGAATCCTGGTTCCCCCTCGGTGCTGAAGGGCGAGCTGCGCCAATTCCTCGCGGATAACCGCGGGGCGAAAGGAAAGGTGCAGCTCGCCCTCCAGCGCTGGGGGGACTTCCACTCCATCCTCCAGGCCACTAGAGCCTTGTTGCAGGAGGGGAGAGGGACCAGTAGGCAGGACGACGCGGCCCACCGTCAGACCCGCAGGTTTCGGGACGCTCTCCTGACCTTCGGGTCGGGAAGCGGTCTGCTGCGGGGCCTGCGTGAGGCCGCCGACTCGCCTGTCCGCGAGGATCTACCCCAGCCCTCACTATGAATTCTACCATCTTCGCAACATTGAACGCCCGGGGCTGTAGGGCGGGTCTCCGCAGGAGCCGGGTGCTCTCCTTCCTTCGGGAGGGGGGGTACTCGGTGGTTTTCCTGCAGGAGACCCACACAACTCCAGCCGTCGAGGCTGGCTGGCGGCTGGAGTGGGGGGACGGGGTGTATTTTAGCCACCTCGGTGCCCACTCGGCCGGGGTGGCCACCCTGTTCTCCCCTGCCCTACGGCCCGAGGTGCTGGGGACCGCCGAGGTTGTCCCGGGCCGCCTGCTGCACGTCCGGGCCCGCGTGGAGGGGCGGACGTTGAACCTGGTCAACGTCTATGCCCCGAACGCGGGCCCGGACCAGGTCACCTTTTATCGGCAGGCGGCCACCTTCCTCGGCACTCTGGATCCTCGCGAGGGCCTGGTCCTGGGCGGGGACTTCAACACCACCCTCGATGACCGGGACCGTGTAGGACTCGCGAACTGCCAGGCCGCGGCGGACGTCCTCAGGGAGATCGTGGAACATCACTCCCTGGTGGACGTCTGGCGAGACCACCACCCGGACGACAGTACCACCTTCACTTACGTCCGGGTGGGGAAAACACGGTCGAGCCACTCCCGGTTGGATCGCATTTACCTATCACGATTCCATCTGGCACGAGCCCACTCCTCCAGCATCCGGCCGGCCCCGTTCACGGACCACCATTTGGTGTCCGTGAAGGCCTCTCTGACTTCGGAGAGGCTGGGGCCGGCCTATTGGCATTTTAACAATAGCTTGCTGGAGGACGTGGGCTTCGTGGCGTCCTTCCGGGAGTTCTGGCAGGCCTGGCGGGGGCAGCGGCCCGCCTTTCCCTCGGCGCGGCGATGGTGGGATGTGGGGAAGGTGCGCGCCCGGCTCTTCTGCCGTGACTACTCCCGGGGCGCCAGCCGGCGGAGGGATGCGGCGATAGAGCAGCTGGAGCGGGAGGTCTTGAAGCTTGAGAGGCGCCTGGCGTCCGCCCCCGAGGATCCACTCCTCCGCGAGGCGTGCCGGGAGAAGCGGGAGGAGCTCCCAGCCCTGGAAGATCACAGGGCCCGGGGCGCTTTTGTCCGATCCCGCATCCACCTCCTTCGGGAAATGGATCGCGGCTCCCGCTTCTTCTATGCCCTGGAGAAAAGGAGGGGGGCAAAAAAGCACGTCACCTGCCTCTTGGCGGAGGACGGCACCCCCCTCACGGATCCGGCGGAGATGCGTGGAAGGGCCAGGGCCTTCTACGCCAGTTTGTTCTCCCCGGATCCGACCGAAGCCGACGCCTGCAGGGCGCTCTGGACCGAGCTCCCGACGGTCAGCGCGGGCGACCGAGACCGGCTGGAGCTGCCTCTCACTCTGGCCGAGTTCTCGGAAGCCCTCCGTCTCATGCCCAACAACAAAACCCCGGGCATGGACGGGCTGACCGTGGAGTTCTACCGCGTGTTCTGGGACGTCCTCGGCCCGGACCTCGTCACCGTCTGGGCCGAGTCCCTGGAGAGCGGGGTCCTCCCTCTGTCGTGCAGGCGAGCGGTGCTCGCCTTACTGCCGAAGAAGGGGGACCTCCGCGACCTACGGAATTGGCGTCCCGTCTCGCTCCTCAGCACGGACTACAAGATCGTAGCGAAAACCATCTCGCTGCGACTGCGGTCCGTGCTGGCGGACGTGATCCATCCCGACCAGACCTACACCGTCCCGGGCCGTAGTATATTTGATAAACGGGAGTTACTCACCTCGTGCAGTAACGAGTGTTCTTCGAGATGTGTCCCCCCGTGGGTGCTCCACTGTAGGTGAAGGGTTGCCCTGAGCCGCAGATCGGAGCTTTGTATAGCAGTTTCCCCTGTTGAGCCACGCATGCCCAGGAGGCGTCTCGAGCCCTTCCCGCCTCCTGAGGAGCGTGACTCAACCCCCTCCCTTTCAGTTCCTCGTCTCCGCCCGAGAATTTTGACTCCGAGCAGAGGGGAGGTAGGGAGGGTCGTGGAGCACCCACGGGGACACACATCTCGAAGAACACTCGTTACTGCACGAGGTGAGTAACTCCCTTTTCTTCTTCGAGTAGTGTCCCCGTGGGTGCTCCACTGTAGGTGACTACAAAGCAGTATTCAATGTAAGGCTGGAGGGAGCCGGAGTCATTGTTTAGCAGTGGTAGAGAGTACTGCTGTGGCAACTGCTGAATCGGTCTTGAGTTGTGGAAGGATAGCGTAGTGTTTAGCAAAAGTATGGTCTGAAGACCATGTTGCTGCTTGGTAAACGTCTCTTAAGGGGACATTGCCCAGAAAGGCTGTAGAAGCGGCCGTGGCTCGAGTAGAATGCGCTCGTGGTGGGCATTGTAGCGGTCTATTGCCCAGAGAGTGACATTTGATTATACATGTCGATATCCACTTTGAGATTCGTTGCGATGATATTGGTGTTCCCTTGGATCGTTCAGCAATGGAAATAAAAAGTCTTTCGGATTTACGAAATGGTTTTGTTCTTTCTAGGAAGAAGGCCAGAGCCCTCCGGATGTCCAGAGTGTGCAGGCTGGCGTCTGTCTGCGAAGAATGCGGTTTTGGGAAAAAGGTAGGTAATACGATGGGTTCGTTGAGATGGAATTCTGTACATATCTTTGGCAAAAACGTGGGGTGGGGTCTCAGTATTACCCTATCCTTAGTGAAAACTGTGTAAGGAGGTTCTGACATTAGTGCTCCGAGTTCGCTCACCCTCCTGACGGAGGTAATGGCTAATAGGAAGCAGACTTTCATAAAAAGGAAGGGAAGTGGTACTGTTGCCAGTGGCTCAAAGGGAGGTCTGGTGAGGCAATTCAAAACAAGATTTAGGTCCCATAAAGGGGGTGGGGCCTTATGTGGTGGGTACACATTCTGGAGCCCCTTGAGGAATCTCTTCGTAATAGGATGGTTAAAAATAGAGAAGCCGTCTACTGAGGTATGAAATGCTGCTATTGCAGCGAGGTGTACTCTTAGAGAGGAGATTGACAGTCCTGATGCCTTAAGCTCCAGAGTGTAGTCCAGGATGGTATTTAGTGGTGAGGCATGGGGTTCCACCTTGGCTCGCTGACACCAATGACAGAAACGTGTCCATTTCTGTTGATAAGTTTTTCGAGTAGACTGTCTCCTGCTATGGAGGAGGATGTCTTTTACTCGCTGGGAGCAGCGCTCTTCTACCTCCGAGAACCAGAGAGAAGCCATGCGTGACGGTGCAGAGTACTGAGTTGTGGATGCAGTATCTTGCCGTTGTCCTGAGATAGTAGGTCCATCCGGTATGGTAGTGGGTGGGGTGGGTGGACCGCTAGCCTGTGAAGGTATGGGTACCAGGCTTGGCGCGACCATGATGGTGCAATCAGGATGACTAGGGCTTTGTCTCTCTGGATCTTGCGCAGAACTCTTGGGATGAGCGGTATGGGAGGAAAGGCGTAGTGTAGGGGGGCTGTCCATTTGGTTAGGAAGGCATCCCCCAGAGAGTGTTTGCCAAGTCCCGCACGTGAGCAGAATTGGGGACATTTGGTGTTCTGGGTAGAAGCGAAGAGGTCTATCAATGGCCATCCCCATTGATGGAAAATTGAGTTCGCCACCTCCGTATGTAACTCCCATTCGTGGTCCTTGGTGAAGTTTCGGCTGAGGGAGTCCGCTTTGGTATTGTTCACTCCGGGCAGGTATGATGCTATAAGGGTGACTTGGTTGCGGATACACGCATTCCACAGGCGAATAGCCTCCGTGCATAACGAGCGGGAGCGGGCTCCACCCTGTCTGTTTATGTAGAACATCATACAGATATTGTCTGTTAGGATGCGGACTGTGTGATTGGCGATGTCGGAGGCAAAGTGTGCACAGGCATTTCTTACTGCTCTCAATTCGAGGAGATTGATATGTAAGAGTGTCTCGTTTAGGGACCACCTGCCTTGAACTTCGTGGCCATCCATATGTGCGCCCCAGCCGAGCAGGGAAGCGTCTGTGGTGATTTGAATAGTGGGTTCGATTTGTTGGAACGGAATCCCCGCCAGAAGATTGTTTGGCACTGTCCACCATCGTAAGGATGCGAGCACGTCTGGTGGGATAGTAACCGTTTTGTTTCGAGGGTGTCGTGATGGGATATAAACGGCTGCAATCCAAAGCTGGAAGCATCGGAAGTGCAGACGAGCGTGGTGGACTACGTAGGTGGTGGAAGCCATGTGTCCCATTAGTTGGAGGCATGTAAGTATTGTGGTGGTAGGAACTGCGAGCATCCCGTTTATAATTTTTTGCATGGTTGCAAACCGTTGTTGAGGTAGGTATGCCCGGGCTGTAAGTGAGTCCAGGCGTGCGCCAATGAACTCTATATCTTGAACCGGGAACAGAATCGATTTGTCTTGGTTGATTAGAAGACCTAGACGACTGAGGAGGGCCGTGGTCGTAAGTATCATAGCGGCGGTTTCGGTGTATGAGGATCCTTTTAGAAGGCAATCGTCTAGGTAGGGAAATATGATGATGTTCTGGCGTCTGAGATACGCGGTTACAACCGCCAGTACCTTGGAAAATACCCTCGGGGCTGATGAGAGGCCGAAGGGAAGAACCTTGTACTGGAAATGGTCCAGTCCCAACGTGAAGCGTAGGTAGCGTCTGTGGGCAGGGTGGATGGTTACATGGAAATAGGCATCTTGGAGGTCGAGGGCTGCGAACCAGTCCCCTCGATCTAGCGCAGGAATGATTGCGGAAAGAGTGACCATCTTGAAACGCTGTCTCTTGAGAAATTTGTTCAGTTTGCGGAGATCCAATATAGGTCTCCAGCCCCCCGTTCTTTTTTCGGTCAGGAAATAATTCGAGTAAAACCCCCTCCTGTGGAACTCTCGAGGTACCCTTTCTATAGCCCCAATGGCAAGGAGCTGATTGACTTCTTGTTTTAGAAGGTCCTCGTGAGAGTGGTCCCTGAAAAGGGACGGGGTAGGGGGAAGGGTAGGGGGAATAGAAATAAAAGGGATGGTATAGCCCACTCGAATTATCTCTAGGACCCAGCGGTCCGATGCTATGGATTCCCACTGTGGGAGGAAGGCAAGCAAACGGTGGTTGAATAGATGGCCATGTTGAGGTGCGAGATCGAGTGGGAGGTCTTGCAGACCCTCGACCAAATGTTCAAATTTGCTGCTTAGATGGTTGGTTGGCTGGCGGGCGGGCTTGGTTGGGTCGCCTTCTGGGACCTCGCTGTCTTGGTCTGTTGTCCTCATAAGGCCTCTGTGGTCGATTGTATTGTCCATATCGGTATCGATTATATGAATTATATGGAGTGTATCGTCTGCGTTTATATGGTGGCATGCCCATGCCTAGCGTGCGAAGTGTGGACTTAGAATTTTTGCTGTTATGGAGCATTTCATCCGTACTAGCTGCAAATAGCTTTTGTTTGTCAAATGGCAAGTCCTCCACTTTGGGCTGGAGTTCGCGTGGGACTCCAGATGACTGGAGCCAAGAGGCTCTACGCATCACCACCGCTGTAGCTGTAACTCGGGCTGCAGTGTCAGCTACATCCATTGCCATTTGGAGAGCGGCGCGGGCGATCATATGGCCCTCATGAACTATTGATTTTAAGATGGGTCTTTTGGAGTCGGGGAGATGCGGCATTAGTTCTCCCAGTTTTGAGTAGTTGTCAAAGTTGTGATTTGCTAGAAGAGCAGAGTAATTTGATATTCTGAGTTGTAGGGTTGAAGAGGAGTATACTTTCTTGCCAAAGGAGTCCAACTTTTTGTGGTCCTTGTCTGCATTGCCCGTCTTATACTGTGGAAACTTCGCTCGTTGTTGTACTGAGTCCACGACCAGTGAATTAAGTTGTGGGTGAGTGAAGAGAAAATCGTTGTCTTTTGAGGGGACAAAGTACTTTCTGTCAATTTTCCTGTTAGTTGGTTGGATAGATGCAGGGGTCTTCCAGAGATCTTCTGAAGTCTCCATGATTGCCTCGTCTATAGGTAGGGCAATCTTGCCCTGTAGTGTCGGATGTAGATTCTTTAACAATTGATATTGTTTCTTCTGCACCTCTTGCAGGGAGACATTCTGGCTTGTCGCTACTCTCTTGAATAGTTCTTGGAACTGTTTCAGATCGTCAATCGTTCCAGTGTCTGATGGTACTACGGCATCCTCTGGTTGTGCATCAAGGGCATCGGAGTGTGTGATGTTTACTGACTGAGTATCTGAGTCGTTGTTTGAGATTCGTTCCACCTCATCCTCCGAAAAACTTGCTGGAGTTAGGGGTTGTGGCCGAGGCAAACTTCTCCGGGATGCAATGGAACGAGGTGGGGAGCGGTGTCCATATGGCTCCCAGTGTTCCCACGGTCCCCATTGTGGTGGATAAGGTGGAGGTGGGTAAGGCCAGTATGGGTGCCATGGGCCATGTTGTGGCGGAGCCCTATAATGGTGAGAGCGAGCCTTCCCAGGTGATGGATGTCGTGAGGAATAGACCGTGTGGTGGTCATCATCAGGAAGGGGAGCGTCGTGGAGAGACGACGGTGACATCGATCTGGGAGGGGATCGCCTTGACGGAGACCCCTCAGGAGAGTAAGAAGTAGAGGGCAGGCACAGATAATGATGTCCACTGTATGGATCAGTCTCTTGTTGGGGCTGATCCCTAGGAGTCTTATCTGGGTGCTTGTCAGGCTGTGGGAGGACCAGTGGAACATCTGTTGTTGCCAGAGGGTTCGTAGGCTGCCCATCGTTTTGCTGCGGTGCCGTGGCTTTAAGAGGCACTGCAGCTTTAAGCCGCGATGTAGGTTTTGGCGCTGCGGAGGCTTGGAGCAGCGCCGGGGCTGGAAGCGGTGCCGGACTATGAAGCGGCACCGTGGTTTGAATCGGCGCCGGCTTCTCATGCCGTGCCGGCTGCTGAGGACGGTCCCGGGGCGCCGCAGAGGCTTGAAGCGGTGCCGGGACTGAAAGCGGTGCCGCGCTTGCAAGCAGCACCGCGGTTTGAAGCGGCGGCGGCTTTTCATGCCGTGCTGGCTGTTTGGAGCGCTCCTGGGGCCGCTGAGCTGTTGAGTGCCCCGATACCGGCGCGGAGTGGGAGGATCGCCCCGAAGCCTTAGTGGCAGGGGACTTCCCATGCTGGTGTGCCTCTCCTCTATGTTTGGGAGAGGAAGAGGCTGGGAGAGAGCGGGATGCCCTGGGTCTCGGGGTATTTTTGGAAGGCGGCGGAGGCGCTTGCTGTGGTGCAGATTGTTCTCCCGCAGGCTGAAGCGCTTTTTCAAATAAAATCATCCTGAGGCAGAGCTCACGGTCTTTTCTGGCTCTCGCCGTCAGGGAATTGCAGTGGGTACAGTTGTGGGGAGAGTGAGTCTCCCCCAAACATCGTATGCAGTCTGAGTGGCCGTCTGAAGCCGGCATTGGGTCCCGGCATTGAGCGCACTTTTTAAACCCTGAGGAGCCGGACATTGCAGGCTCTCTCGCTGTTGAAATTACTAGATTGTTATAGATTATGTGGTTTACTTCTTGTCCTTCTTCTTCTTTTTTTTTTTTTTTTTAAAGTCTTTATGTGTTTGTTTGACAGGCGGGAGAAAGCCAGTTCAGCAGAGTCTCGGTCTGAGGTAAGTTCAAGCCCCCCCTGAGGGGGGGATTTAACTAATCTATTTTTCCTATTTCTAGGTTTTTTTTGTTTTGTTTTTTTTTTAATAAAGAAACAGGGAAAGAGTAACTAGGATAACAGGGGAAGCTAAACTATGCCTAAATTAGTAAAAGGAAAGCAGTCAGATAATCTGACAGGGAGCTCCTAACTGCTCCGTCCGCTGACGAGGGCGGTTGAAGAGGAACTGAAAGGGAGGGGGTTGAGTCACGCTCCTCAGGAGGCGGGAAGGGCTCGAGATGCCTCCTGGGCATGTGTGGCTCAACAGGGGAAACTGCTATACAAAGCTCCGATCTGCGGCTCAGGGCAACCCTTCACCTACAGTGGAGCACCCACAGGGACACTACTCGAAGAAGAACTTGTATTTGGTCCGGGATCTCTTAGAGCTCGGGTGTAGGGACGGCTTGTCGTTCGCCCTCCTGTCCCTGGACCAGGAGAAGGCGTTCGACAGGATGGACCACGGGTATCTCCTGGGCACCCTGCAGGCCTTCGGCTTCGGGCCCCGGTTTGTGGGTTTTCTCCGGGTGCTGTACGCCCTCGCGGAGTGTTTGGTCAGGCTCAACTGGACCCTGACCGAGCCGGTCAGCTTCGGGAGGGGGGTACGTCAGGGGTGTCCGCTGTCGGGCCAGCTGTACGCTCTGGCGATCGAGCCCTTCCTCTGTCTCCTCTGTAGGAGGTTGACGGGGTTGGTGCTTCGGGAGCTGGAGCTGCGGCTGGTCCTGTCGGCGTATGCCGATGACGTGCTCCTCGTGGTCCAGGACCCCGGCGACCTGGCGCGGGTGGAGGCTTGCGAAGCTGTCTACTCGGCAGCCTCCTCCGCCCGGGTCAACTGGGTCAAGAGCTCTGGCCTGGTGGTCAGGGACGGGTGGCGGGCCGGCTCCCTCCCACCCGCGCTTCAGGCCATCAGGTGGAGCGCGGGTCCGCTGCTCTATCTGGGCGTCTATTTATCCGCCACGCATCCCTCTCCGCCGGAAAACTGGCAAGGTTTGGAGGCCAGGGTGGGTGAGCGGTTGCGGAGATGGGCAGGACTGCTCCGGTGTCTCTCCCTTCGCGGGAGGGCACTGGTGCTAAATCAGCTGGTCCTGTCCATGCTCTGGCACCGGCTCAACACCCTGCGCCCGGCCCCGGAGGTCCTGGCCAAGCTCCAGAGGGCAGCTTTGGGGTTCTTTTGGCCAGGACTGCACTGGGTCTTTGCAGGGGTCCTGTCCCTCCTCCTGGAGGAGAGGGGCCAGGGCCTGGTCTGCATACGCAGCCAGGTCCGGACCTTCCGCCTCCAGGCCCTGCAGAGAATCCTCTTTAGTGCAGGTAGTCCGGCATGGGGCACCTTGGCGCGCGCTTTCCTCCGCCGCCTCCGAGGGCTCCGATACGACCGGCAGCTCTTTTTTATCCACCCGAAGGGTCTTCCGCGAGACCTCTCAGAGCTGCCGGAATTCTACCAGGACCTCCTCCAGACCTGGAAGCTGTTTTTGACGACCAGGTCCGTTGTGGCCGCCGACGGAGTAGACCTCCTCGCGGAGCCCCTGCTCCACAATCCAGCCTTGTGCGTGCAGGTGGCGGAGTCTCCCTCGTTGCGCCGGAGGCTGATCCTGGCAGAAACCACCATGGTCGGAGACCTCCTGGACGACGACAGGGGGGACTGGGTGGATCCCCGAGCGCTCGCTCAGTGCTTGGGGCTCTCCACCCCCCGAACCCCCCTGCGCCTACTCCAGGAGGTGAAGGCGCCCTTGCCGCGGCCTGCTCTCGACCTCCTACAGAGAGCCCTGCGAGAGGGGATGCCCCGCCCCTCCCTTCCTGCAAAGCCTCCGTCCATTTTTATTGGGCCCCTGTTCGGCGGGCCCCCCTGGCCTCCCCACCCCTGGACTCCCAGCCGGCTGCAAAATCTGCAGCCGGTCTGTTTCCGGACCGCGCCTAGGGAACAGCTGTACACGCTCGTGCTCCACACTCTGCATTTCCCAACCCTCGTGTCCCGCCCCGATTCTAAGTGTCCGGACTATCTAAGACCTATAGAGGGTGGGGGACTCCCGATGGGCCAGTGTGTACTCCACCTTAATTCCACGGCCCATCGAGGACATCAGTTGGCGGCTCCTTCACAGGGCCGTGAGCACGGGCGTGTACCTGGCGTGGTTCACCCCTATCCCGGAAGCCTGCCCCTTTTGCGGTGTGAGGGAGAACCTGGCGCACGTCTACCTTGAATGCGCCAGGTTGCAGCCCCTATTCCGGCTCCTCCAGAACCTCTTATTGAGGTTCTGGCTGCACTTCTCCCCTCACCTTTTCATTTACGCACACCCAATCCGTGGCCCCACAAAGTCGCGAGACCTCCTCGTCAACCTCCTCCTGGCCTTAGCGAAAACCGCTATTTACAACACCAGGAGTAGGATGTTGGATGGGGGGGGGGGGGGGGGTTCTCTGCGACTGTGGGGCCTATTTCAGTTCCTCCCTAGCTTCACGTATCCGGGCAGAGTTCCTCTGGGCGGCATCCACTGGCTCCATCGACAGCTTTGAGGAGCAGTGGGCGCTGTCCGGGGTTCTCTGCTCGGTGTCCCCATTTGGTTCCCTTATTTTAAACCTGTGACCTGCACTCCTTGATCCTTTTGTCATTATTTGTCCCCTGGAATTTGTTGAACATGGATCCAGTTGTCCCTCCCGTAAGGCTGGGGGAGGGGCTTTTAGAACGCGGGCAGGCTTTGCCCGCCCACCTTCCCATGGTTTCAAATAGACCCCACTACACCATGTTTTGTCCATTGTTAGCTAGGCCTCAGGCCTCAAACCAGGCCTGTGCTGCATGGGCTTATGTTTCAGGCCCTCATCTTACTTCACACCTGATTGGAATCAACACGAACAAGCACTTGAAGGAGAACCTAGGTAATTATTTTCTCATCAGGAAATTAACTTTACCCCAAGCCCTTCCACACACCAGACCTAGTCTCAGAAGGCATCTGGCACTTCCCTTATGCCACAAATACTATGCCTCCTTCATACTGACAGGCGAGAGTAGACAGCTACAGTTCCCACTTCCTACACCTAATTAAGGCTATCATCTACACGATGTTGACAGGCCGGGGAACTGGTTGCTCACATGAATGCTACTTCTATGCTTACCAGACACCTAAGATACACAATGGCACTAATACAGTAATCTTGATTATTTCATGATGATTAATTTGAGCTGGTGATATTCTTTTACATCAGTCTGAGGGAGTGGCACAAATGAAGAAGTGATAAGAAATTTAGAGTTATGGCTAAGATTCCAGGCTCCATTTTTCACTGTTTTAATTGTTGCAGAGGAAAAAAAAAAAAGACAGCAGGAATTAAGCACAAGGTCAGCCTTAAGTTTGACTAATATCAAGGCCATGACAGACGTGGACTAGAGCCAGGCAGTAAAAATGAAATTTTATCCAGAATTCCACCCCCCCCTCCAATTTGTTTTAAATAAGAACCCATAATCTAAACATACAAACTACCCTCTAAATATTAGAGTGCATCCAAGTTTCCTAGTAATAGATATGTAGCCATGTTAGTCTGGTCTAGCCGAAAGAAAAAACAGGACTATGTAGCACCTTAAAGACTAACAAGATGGTTTATTAGGTGATGAGCTTCCTCAGATCTGAGGAAGTGGGTCTGGCCCACAAAAGCTCATCACCTAATAAACCATCGTTAGTCTTTAAGGTGCTACATAGTCCTGTTTTTTGTTCCAAGTTTCCTGACAGCTGCTCTACATTATTTTTTCCAAATATTATTACCTTTTACCATCACAAATCATGAATGTCTGAATGACCAATCCACTTTAAATGCACATCAACTTGCAGGCAGTTACAAGCAACTCATGATGACAAATCAGAGTATATATATGTAACAGGAGGTGAAAAAACGGAAAGGTAATAAATTTCCATTTAAGCTTTTAACTTACAAGGTTTATTTTAAGACCATTAAAGGGACTGGTCCAGTCATCCACGTACTAGTACATGGGGAGCAAATTAGCAGACAAGCCTAGAGTGTGTTCCTGCTCAGGTTAGTTTTCACAGTACACAATTAAGGGGCAGTAAATCAGAACTGGCATGCTAACACAGCCAACTTTATAAAACGGGTGGGGAACCTAAGGCCCGGGGGCTGGTTCAGGCCCCCGAGGCTCAGGGCCGCCTCGTCGCCCCCCACCCCAGCATTGGGAAACCCATGCTAGCGCAGAGCACACAAAAATCTACTAGCCCGGGCCCCTCTAGGCTCTGGTGTGCAAGGGGAATGTGGGGAGTGTCTTTCTTCTTCCCAGTCAGGGGTCACATCAGTGAGGGGTTGGGGGGGGGGGCACTTCTCACTTGTGTGCAGCCCCCGATGATTTTTCTGCGGGTCAGTGGCCCCCAATTCAAAAAAGGTTCCCCACCCCTGTCATAAAAAGTAGGAAAGATGTACAACTTACCATGTAGAAAGAGAAGGATTAAAACAATAGGTCTTTCCATCAGACAGGCTCATTACTGGCATACCATGCTGAGTCAGCAAAATTTGAGACACAGTTGTATCATTTCCTACAGATCAAATCAGATCTCATGACTTCCGCTGAAGTAACCATTAAACAACAATTACAACTCTACACATTTAAAACACAGTAGACACCTAAAAAAAGATATACTGGCATTGAAAAAGGTTCAGAGAAGGGCAACTAAAATGATTAGGGGTTTGGAACAGGTCCCATATGAAACGAGATTAAAAAGACTAGGGCTTTTCAGTTTAGAAAAGAGGAGACTAAGGGGGGGATAGGATAGAGGTCTATAAAATCATGACTGGTATGGAAAAAGTGAATAAGAAAAAAATTATTTACTTATTCCCACAATATAAGAACTAGGGGTCACCAGAAGAAATTAATAGGCAGCAGGTTTAAAAGGAAGTTTTTCTTCACTCAGCGCACAGTCAGTCAACCTGTGGAACTCCTTGCCAGAGGAAGTTGTGAAGGCTAGGACTTTAACAGGGTTCAAAAAAGAGCTAGATAGATTCATGGAGGTTAAGTCCATCAAAGGCTATTAGCCAGGATGGGTAGGAATGGTGTCCCTAGTCTCTGTTTCTCTGGAGGTGGGTGACAGGGGAGGGATCACGTGAGGATTACCTGTTGTGTTCACTCCCTCTGGGGCACCTGGCACTGGCCACTGTCAGCAGACAGGACACTGGGCTGGATGGACCTTTGGTCTGACCCAGTCTGGCCGTTCTTATACCCATTAATTAATCCTCACAACAGCCCTTCTGAAGCAGATGTAACAAGTGTTACTCCCATTTTACTGACAGGGAAGAGGAGGTAGAGAGGTGAAATCAAGTCAGCAGTGGAGCTTGACTTAGAAGTCGGACTCTCGGCACTGAGCTCAACATATGGGTCATTTCTTTGCAACTATTATTACATAATCTTGAGAAACTGCAACATAAAGGGTTGGCGCAAAAGGATGTTGTAGTATCTCAAATAAGGATGTGAAAGGTAGGGATATTAACTATCATGTTTTTGTGTAAATGTGTAACCGCTAGAATTTTTTAGTGGTAACACATTTACACACTTGGGGGGTGGGGGGGGGGTTGGCGGGAGTCAGTGCTCTCCGAGAGCCGGCTTTTAAGCCAGCTACCCCCACTTGCTGCCTCTAATAGAGGCAGTAAGGGGTGTGTGAGTGTGAGCGCATGTAGTCATTAGGATTAACCTGTAAGCCCAGGCATATCGGTTAATCATTTAAACAACTATACGCTAACATCCCTAGTGAAAGGTCAACTGGTTAACCAGCAAGCCTTACCCTAAATGGCTGATGCATACCGGTTCCTGTTAACTGGTAACCAGAGGGGGCTGGAGCAGCTCCCTGCCTGCCACGGGCATGGAGCTGCTTCAGCCCCACAGGGGGCCCGCCACAGATAGGGGCTGCTCTCGTCCAGAGCAGCTCCTGGGCATCCTGCAGGCAGGGGCTGCTCTGGTGTCTGGAGCAGCCTCTGTCCATGGGGGGCCCAGCCCCTCCACGGACAGGGGCTGCTCCAGCAGGGGCGGGAGCTGGTGGCAGCCCCAGCACGGGTCTGGGGGTGGGAGCTGCCCCAGCCTGGATCTCGCTTAGTGAGTTAATCTGTTAAACGTTAGGTCAACCTAATGTTTAGCCGATTAACCAGGATTTTACATCCCTAAATCTCAGGGCAGAATAGTCACCTATTTATTTTTCTGTCATCTTTAAAAAATAAACTTTTCTGTTTACATATATTTGCATGCCAATCATCTAACAAACTATACTTGGGAAGGTGTGGTATCAAAGGTAAACATGCTGTAATGCGGAGATATTCATTGTATCGTGTTTACCAACATGTTCTGATACTACTGTTTATTGGAGCATGTTTTACATGCAGGACCAATTGACCAGGGCTTGTAGCTGCCTTTCTGAGAAAACTTCTGCCGTTTGCTGATTTTATCCCACCCCTCTCAAATTGCTTTTGATTAGTACTACTAAGACTAAAATCTAGATAGGAGGCCAGTGTGTTTCCTGCAACACTGGTGTGTGTTTTTTTTTTTTTTTTTTTTGCCAGATATTGGCAAGGACAGAAAATAGATTTGTTAAATTCAGATAATTTCTGATCAATAGAGTTTTAAAATATGCAAGATATGCACTAGGAACCTCAGTAGTGTTACAGTATTTATACACCAGATTACAAAGTGTTTCATGATACATCTACAATGCTGCATTTCAACATTTAAGAATAAATTACAGTATCCTAAATAGTCTATCATCTCCTTATATTTTTATCTTGATTATTTCTGTGGTAATGAAATATTATCCAGTGATTTCCCTTTAACACCCAACTACACACAGAAGAAAACCTATTTATTTTTGCTTTACAGGGTAGGTAGAATTTTAGTACACCTCATTAATGGCTCTACATATTACAGGATGGCTGAAAAGCTAAGCTTGGCAGGTAAATTTCCCCTTTCATTACCTGCTAATATTGTTTGCAGAGACTCATCTTTGACAACCGCTGACTGTTTATGAACATTCCTGAAAGGGGGGGGGGGTGTGGAGGAGAGAAATCTATCAGTTAAAAAAAAGAAATTAATACTCCAAACATATAACAAACCAGTTTCCAGAATGTTTCTGATTAAAGTTTATTTTCGTCATTATTTTGGTAACACAATTTTAGCAGCCATAAAAAATTAATAGCAAAGCAGAGCTGTATGCACCCGTTTCCAAAAAGGATAAGAAGCATCTGTGGCCCTTTATGTTAGAGAATCTCATCATACTTTGCAAACGTTAAGCCTCACAACATTTCTCTGAGATAATTTGTAAAATAGGGAAAATAGGTATGAACTAAGTAAACTAATGTAGAAAGAGGGGTTAACTGAATTGTCCAAGGTCACACAGTGAGTCAGCAGCAGAGCTGGGAACTGAACCCATGCCTTCTGACTACTAGGCCCATACTCTAGCCGTTAGACAACACACCTTCCAATTAGGGATGCTAGATAGATAGCATGTAATTGAATAGTCATGTAACCGTATGAAATTTTAGTGGTTACACGACTATTCAACAGCCTGCAAAGGTGGGGTCGGCAGCCAGTGCACTCCGACCCCACTCCCAAGGAGCCCCCTGCCACTCTGCGCTGCTGTCTTTGTCAGAAGCAGCAGCATAGAGTGGCAGGTGGGAGCCGGTCCACAAGGGGAGCCAGTTTAGAAACCAGCTTCTGCCTGCTGCGCTGCTGCCTCTGATACAGAAGCAGCAGCGCAGGGTGCTAGCAGCCCCTGTCTACATGGGGTCCGAGCTCCCCACGGACAAAGGCTGCTCCGTGAGATACCGGAGCTTTCAAGCCAGCTCCCCTCAGCACCGGCTCCTTCCTGCCTGCCCCTGCCCTGCCCGCCCCCTCCCCCCCGCCTTTGTAGGAGGCAGCAAGGGGGGGGCGCACGTGCGTCAGGTGGGTTCATGGAGCTGGCAGGCTCCCCACATGTATCAGCTCCCACCTGCCCCCCCCTCATTCTCCACGCTGCTGTGTCTCTATCAGAGAGCAGTGGGGGGTGGGGGAGAAGAGAGAGAAGGTGGATCTGGTGCTCATGGGGAGCCTGCTTAAAGCCAGCTCCTCACAGGGACAGGCACCAGCTCCCGCTCCCTGCCCCCCAGCAGGAGGGGGGGGGAGAGAGAATTGTGTGTAGTTGATAGGATTAACTGATAAACCCAGGTTTATCGGTTAATCGTGTACTCTACACGTTGACATCCCTACTTCCAACGTCAATGTTGATTTACTAAAAGTGAAGATTTGAATTATTTCTATGTTTCCTTCTTTCCCTTAATTACACAGAATAAGATCACGCTGTCCTAGAAGATGGCTCAAATAAATGACCATTAGTAGGATAAACCATCCACGTTCTAGGGTGAAATTCACCTCCGTGCAGAGTTCCACTTAAACCTGCAAAAGACAGCAGGCACAACACCTCCACACAGGGGTGAATTTCACATCCCCAAAAGAGACTCAATCAAAAGTAAACCTGATTTGAAGCAGAGCAAACCAACCTAAAAAGCTATCAGCTCCAATTAAAATCATTACCTGGAAGCAGTAAGGTAACCAGTCAAACACAGCTCATGCTCATTGGCAGTCATGGCAACATAATTTAGTACTCACCATACAGACAGTGTAGCAATAGTGGTGAGAGCCATGACGTAGGAACCTGTGCAACGTAAAGCTGAAATAGGCGAATGCAATATAATAGGCGGGAGAAGGCGACGACCGCAAGCTGAAAATACAGATAAGGTCCTCTTCTCACAGGCTACACTCACCACATCACTGAAAATGATAAAAGGGAAACATTTAAACTCAGTGAAATGAAAAAAGCAAGATCACTTGGGTTATCATACAAAAGGAAGTTACCTTGTGCAGTTACAACAGTTCTTCGAGATGTCTTCCCTCCCCCCCCCCATGGGTGCTCCACTGCTGGTGTCAGGCTCGTCCCGGTGCCACAGATCAGAGATCTTTCAAGCAGTATCTGGTCAGGCCGTGCATGCGGTCCGTGCCTTTGGAGTTCGCATGCACAGCCCCACCTCCCCTCAGCTTTCTTCATAACCGCCCAATTACGTGGAATAGATCCAAAGAAGAGGGGAAGGAAGGGTGAGTCGTGGAGCACCCACAGGGACACACATCTTGAAGAACTGTGGTTACTGCATAAGATGAGTAACTTCCCTTTCTTCTTCAAGTGATGTCCCCGTGGGTGCTCTACTGTTGGTGACTCTGTAGCAGTACACAAAGTGCAGTAGGTGGGCTTCGGATTAAGTGTTATGCAGAGATGCAAGGACCACCTGGGCTACAGCAGAGATCGTCTCCATTCGTGGGGCGATTGCATAGTATCTCGTAAAGGTGTGGTTGTACGACCATGTAGCTGCTGAACAGATCTCTGTAAGAGGGACTCCCGTCAGAAAGGCAGATGACGTACTACAGCCAGTGTGGAACGTACTGTCGGGGTTGTAGGAAAAGGTCCGTTTCACAGCAAGTAACATTGGGTAATACGCGATGTAATTATTTTGGAAATGTGCTATGAGGATAATGGTGTGTCCTGAGATTGTTCCGCAAGGGAGAGAAATAATGCTTGTGATTTGTGGAAGGGCCGTGTACGGTCTATATAGAATGCCAACGCCCTACGGCTGTCCAGTGTGTGTAATACTAACTCCTCGCGAGAAGCATGAGGCTTCAGGTGAAATTTGGGAAGAACAATAGGTTCGTTAATGTGACAATAGGTTCGTCAGTAGAAAGGAGGAATGGGGTCGGAGGACCACTCTGTCTTTATAAAACAGTGTAAGGTGGTGCTGCCATGAGAGCAGCAATTTTGCTCACTCGTCTCACTGACATGATCGCTATTAGAAACACTGTCTTTGTTGTTAGTAGGGAGAGCAAACGTGTCTAGAGGCTCAAATGGGGGTCTAGTCAGTGTGCTGAGCACAAGGTCCAGATCCCACGTGGGGGCTAAAGGCCTGCATGGGGATTAAGATTATGTAGTCCTCTAAGAAATCTCTTAGAGATCGGGTGCACAAATATCAAATATTCATCGATCAGAGGGTGGAAAGCCGCCAGTGAAGCAAGACGCACTCTGAGGGAGGAGAGTGATAGTCCTTGGTCTTTCAGATGCATGATGTAATCCAGGATCATATGGAGTGGAGTGGCAGTAGGCTGAGTATCGCTGTTGCTGCACCATGCTACAAAGCAGTTCCACTTTTGAAGGTAAGTCTTGCGTGTAGCCTGTCTTTTACTGTTAATCAGGACATTTCTCACCTGTTGTGAACAGCTCTTTTCCCTCTCCAAGAGCCAGAGAGAAACCATGCGGTCAGGTGTAGTGTTTCTGCCTGGGGGTGAAGAAGATTGCCTGCATCCTGGAATAGGAGATCTTGCCGACTTGGAAGCAGGTAAGGAGGTCAACGAGACATCCGATAAAGATAGGGAAACCAAGTCTGTCTGGCCCAGGCAGGGGCTATAGGATGACCCGGGTGCCATCCACCTCAATCTTCCTGAGTACTCTGGGTATAAGAGGAATCAGGGAATGCATGAGAGCCAAGCCTCCTATGTTATAAGGAAGGCATCTCCAAGGGATCCTGGTCCTATCCCCATCCTGGAACAATACTGGGGACACTTGAAATTCTGGTATGTTGCAAAAAGATCTACCATTGGAAATCCCTATCGATAAAACAGGGCATGCAGGACATCTGTATGAAGTTCCCATTCATGGTCTGTAATAAAATGACGGCTTAGAGCATCCACAGTTGCGTTGTTGACCCCTGCGATACACAATGCAATGAGGCTGATGTTGTTGCAGATGCACCAATTCCACAGGCACACAGCCTTCGCACAGAGGGATGGAGAGCGGGCACCCCCTTGGCAGTTGATGTAAAACATGGTGGTGGTATTGCCCATTAGAATGCGCACCGTAGAGCCGCGGATGTATTGAGTGAAGTACTTGCAAGCGTTGCTCATAGCACGCAGCTCCAGGAGGTTGATGTACCAGCGGGATCCATGAGCTGACCATCTGCCCTGAGCAAATTGGCCTTGCATGTACGTGCCCCACCCAAGGAGGGAAGTGTCTGTAGTGATCTGTGTAGAGGGCTGCATCTGGCAAAAGGGAACACCCAGAAGGTGTTTTTTTGGACTGGTCCACCACTTCAGGGAGGTGCAAACATTGGTGGGGACGGTCACCCACTTGTGCAGATGGTGCTTGGATGGGATATAAACTGAGGACAGCCAATGCTGAAGGCAGCAAAAGTGCAGGCGTGCATGTTGGACAACATAAGTCATGGCTGCCATGTGGCCCATAAGGCAGAGACAGGTTAATACAGTCACGGTAGGATTGGATGTTATGATTGTTATAAGGCTTGTTACGGCTTCAAAACGTCGAGTGGGGAGGTATGCTCTTTGCCGTGGTGAAAACCAGACAAGCTCCTATGAACTCTAGAGATTGCAGGGGACATAGGGTGGATTTTTTCTCATTTACGATGAGGCCAAGGGATTCGAATAGCCTCTTGGTAAACTGAATCATACGCTGAGTTGCATGTCGGGCCGGGCCTTAAATAAGACAGTCGTTGAGGTAGGGGGGGAAAAAAATCAATCATAGAATACTAGGACTGGAAGGGACCTCGAGAGGTCATCGAGTCCAGTCCCCTGCCCTCATGGCAGGACCAAGTATCATCATTTTGGCAGGACCAAAATGATGATACCCCCGTGACGTAGATGCGCTGCTACCACGGCCAGGGTCTTTGAAAACACTCTGGGGACAGAAGAGAGTCCAAAGGGCAGGACTCGATACTGAAAATGTTCTGAGGTGACCGTAAAGTGGAGAAAACGTCTGTGGGTTGGGTGTATGGTTACATGGAAGTAAGCATCTTGGAGGTCGAGGGCTGCAAACCAGCCTCCCTCCTCTAGTGCCGGGATGATAGATGTAAGCGTAATCATCTTGAACCGTTGTTTGAGTAGGTATTTGTTTAGGCGGTGTAGGTCTAGGATGGGCCTCCAACCCTCAATCCTCTTTTCTGAAGGAAATAATTTGAGTAAAATCCCCTGCCCCAATATTGCTCGGGCACTGTCTCTATGGCACCTATGTATAGGAGGTGGTTCACCTCTTGACGTAGAAGTGATTTGTGAGAGGGGTCTCTGAAGAGAGACGGGGAGGGTGGGGGAAGTTGGGGACACTGAAATAAAGGGAATGGAATAGCTGCATTTTACCATCTCTAGGACCCAATGGTCTGTAGTTATTTGCTGCCCACTGGTCATAAAAAGGGCGTAGGCGATGATGGAAAGTCGCACGATCGTGAGGCACTGAAGGAATGGAGGGGTCGTGCTGGCTCTTGACCAAGCCCTCAAACTTGCTGCCTGGAGGACTGTTGGCTGGGTGCTCGATTGTTAGGGGCGCAGCTACGCTGGTTCCTTGCCCTGGATCAAGTCTGCTTGAAAGGTCTATTCTGCTGTCTGGTGTAGGAGAGGTCTCGGTCTCTGATCGGATGTATATAGTTTCCTATGGTACGGTGATGTGTACATTCCTAAAGTACGCAGTGTAGTGCGTGAGTCTTTACTTGAATGAAGGACTTCATCTGTCCTTGCTGCAAATAGCTTCTGCTTCTCAAATGGCAGGTCCTCAACTTTCACTTGCAGGTCTTTGGGAACACCTGCCGCCCATAACCACGAGGTACATCTCAACCACTGACGTAGCTGTTGCCCATGCTGCTGTATCAGCCGCATCCAATGCCATCTGCAGGGCGTTACGAGAGGTCATGTACCCCTCCTGGACTATGGACTTCAGGATCGGCCTCTTGTCAGCGAGATGTTGCATTAGCTTGGTCAGCTTGGCATAATTATCAAAATCATGATTGGCGAGTAGAGCAGTGTAATTCACTATCCGTAGTTGTAGTGTGGATGACAAGTACATTTTTCTGTATAATAGGTCCAAACGTTTGTGCCTTATACTGTGGATTTTTGGACCTTTGGTTTGCGATATGGATGACCAAAGAGTTAGGTTGTGGGTGAAGGAATAAGAAGTCCACGTCCTTCGATGGAACAAAATATTTTCTGTCCGCACGTTTATTATTAGGGGGAGCCAAGGCTGGTGTTTGCCATACTTTATCCGCCACCTCCATAATGGCTTCATCAATTGGGAGTGCGATCTTTGTTTTCGCAGATGGCTGTACGTTTTTCAAGAGCCTATGTTGTTTTCCCTTGCGCTGCTGATAGGTTGACCTCTTGACTAATGACAACTGTGACGGACCCAGCGGGGTCCGCACTGGGAGCGGGGGAGGCCCCCCCTCCCGAGCGGGAAGCGGCGGCCGCAGACGGCCGAGAGCCGCTCGGCACGGCGCCGCCAACCCCGCCGCAGCCGAAAGCGGGGGCGGGCGCGCGCCGGGGGAAGCGGGGGAAGCCCTGGGCAGCCACGAAACGCCCGCTTAGGGCGCCACGGTTTGCGTCCCGGGGCGGAGCCACGGGCGCGCTCTGGCGGGAGCCGGCTCGGAGAGCCACGGAGGGGGCGGGGCTTGCGCCCCTGACGTCACCCGCCCGCGCCCATAACAGGGGCCGGGAGACGCTCCGGGAGGGGGGAGTGAGAGGGCAGCCACCCTGGCTTCCCGGCACCCCAAGCACCCGGCCTTCCGGGCAACGAGAGGAGACGACGCCGGCAGCTGGCGACTAGCCCTGGGATGGGCACGGCGGCTGCGATGGGGTAAGTGGGGAGGCGGCGGGGGAGTGGAAGGAGCCCGAGGCGGGACCGTTTTGGCGCCCGTGGGCAGGCGAGTTTCGGGCGGCTGCCCCGCCTGCCGTGGGGGGATCGCTCTAAAGCGCCCACCTCACTTAGGGCCTCGGGCTGGGACCCGGTGGTGAGGGCGGGCCCGGGTCCCCCACTCCCCACACCCCGACCTCAGCGCAGGTCCTCAAGGCGGCAATAGCCGAACACACTACCCAACCTCCCCCTGCCGAGAGGGACCGAGAGGAAGGGACCAGGACTAGAGGGACGGCTCCAGAGCCCCGGCCGGGTCCCGGCCGGGGGCCGCCTGGTAAGGTACCGGACCGGGTCCGCCGAGCCCCCTCGGCCCCATACAGGGCGAGGGGTGATCGCACCCGGGACCAGACTCACTCATGGACCCCGGAGGACGGGATAACTGAACTCTCAAAGGCGGTGGGTTCGCGGAGCCCCACCCCACTCCGCCGGCCCCGGCCCGGGGCGCGGGCGGGAGCCACGGGGTGTGGAGCTCGCACCCTTAAAACCCGCCACAACAACCCTCTTGAAAAGATCCTGAAATTGTTTTAAATTGTGGGTGGGAGATGTATCGTCCAAGATGACCACCTCATCCGGTGAGGAAGATGAATTATCCATTGGAGAGGTTCCCGGTCGGTCGGGGTCAGCATTGCCAATGATCTGTCCTTTCTCAGTTTCCAAATCCTCCGTAGGAGGGGGAGGACTATAAACACGGGAGGCTGGTGCTGACCTACAGGCAAGTGTTGATGGCAGCAACGAACGATGTCTGGATGGTGCCCAGTGCATACACGGAGACCACAGAGATGAGTAATGTGTGAGGTAAGAGCATTTTGGATACCACAGAGAATAGTGAGAATAACGTGGTCGGTGGCGCTCATGGGGCATAGCTGGTCTAGCTGGGGAGGAGAATACACTCCTGCAATCATCCTCATAATCACTGTAATGTGAAAGGACCAGTGATCTCAGTGAACGAGGGATAGTCTGTCGCCATTCAGGGGTATCGCCTGTGAAAACCCTCTTGTGGTGACCTTGAACACTGTCTATCCCCCAGCACCGGGACATCATAACTGACTATAAGGAGGATGGTGGCAAGAAGAAGAATGCGCCAACAGTGTTGATGCAGGCCATGCTGCTGTAGAGGGCATCAGTGCTTGTGGAGAAGGCACCCGTTCCGGACTGGGAGAATGAGTCAAGGTGCTGGCGGATTTTGACTTCACTCTCGTCGGTGCTGGTGTTTTGGCTGGTACCTGTGGTGTATCCAGTGCTCATGTTGTGTCCAGTTCTTGGGCATCTGATGTCATCAGTGCCAGCGTGGTCAGTGCCAAGGGTTGCGGGGTTTTCTCTTTCGGCTCTGCAACCGGGGTCACCCGGTGCCAGAGGCGCCTGGCTTATCTCCCATGCTAATTCTGGGAGGTAGAGAGCAGGCTAGAGAAGCTCTGTTTTTTGCAGGTGGCAAAGATGAAGGTGAGCCTGTCTGTTTCCTTTGTTTAGCAGGGGTCTCTTGCTGAGTACTCCCCTCCTTGGCTGTCTGTGGCTCTAGTACTTTATCAAAAAGTAGCATCTGGAGTCTTAAGCTTCCTGTCCTTCCGGAACCTGACCATATGGCTGCAACAGTGAACGCACTTCTGAGGGACGTGTCTCTCTCTCCCACGCAGCGGATGCATAACCCGTGGCCATTCAATACTGGCATAGGGTCACGACATTTGTCGCACTTTTTGAATCCAGGAGAGCCAGGCATTTCAATAGGCTCTTATTCTTTTATTCACTATTACCATTAAGCCTTTATTTTTTTTATTTTTTTTGAGAGCGCGCGCCGATACGAGGCTTGGTTGTAGCTGCGTTGTCTCTTGACATTGTAAACTATTTACATGAGGAATAATTTTTTTTTTATTAAACAAATTCAAGAGAGAAATGATAACTATAATTTTAACAAACTAAAACTAATTTCTTATCTACAGGAATTCCAAGAGGAGGAGAGGATCAGATTCCATCTGCGAATGAGGGCAGTATGAGGAAAACTGAGGGGAGTTGGGTCGCACGTGTGAACTCCAAAAGGTGCGAACCGCATGCGCCCCGTACCGCACATGCGTGGCCCAACCAGATACTGCTTGAAAGATCTTCGATATGTGGTGCCGGGACAAGTCCGACACCGACAGTTGGAGCACCCATGGAGACATCACTTGGGGTATGTCTACACTAGCCCCCTAGTTCAAACTAGGGAGGTTAATGTAGGCATTCGAAGTTGCAAATCAAGACCGGGATTTAAATATCCTGGGCTTCATTTGCATCTTCCCGGCCGGTCGCCATTTTTGAAATTTACAAGTCCGGACTAACTGCCCGCGTCTACGCGCAGCAGGGACCCGGTATTTCGAAGTAAATAGTGCATGTTTAAAACATGGTGTTGGATAGCACTTCGATCAGTGAGGCAACACTTATGCTGTATAAAGAGCACGTCCTACCTCCTTCATTAAAGGGCATGTGAGATTTCAGCCTACATTTTACACACTTCTTATTTCTATCCTACTCTAAGGTATGCTTCAATCTAAACACTGGACAATGTACATTAATGATCAGGAATTTGCAGTTTCTGGTTATGGATGAAAGGACATGATGTGAAGGAGAGCTCTGATAACTGTACATAAAACTTTGCAACCAACCTCTTCTTAACAAGCTTGAAACTGAGGCCAGGCTAACTTAACCTTGTGGTGCTCTTGGGTTGGAGTTTGAATCAACTTAGGCCAATGAGAGTTTTTGCAAAACATTTACACCTCAAAAACATAACAGCTTCCATGTAAAACCAAGTACAATTTATCGATTTCAGCTGTAATTTATTAATTTGTTCCAATGCAAACCTCAGTATAATTCTTAAGGGTGTGAAACCAGAAAAAGGTTCAGATGAACTGTGAATCAGACTTGTGGGTACTTCTCTCATAGTTGACCTCAACAAGATATCACAGGTTAATTTAAACTTCTGATGCAAAAATAAAAGCCTACTGTTGAGAAGGAGGAGAAATTACAGGTATCCCTGAGGAAACATGTATATCACAAAAATATTGTAATTAAAAAGTGTTCTTCTCAATCTCCAGTCATTGTGGCATTTGCCATTTAAACAACTGTTAGTTCTAAATCACACAGTCCACTCTAATGGGGGAATTTAATGGAGGAATGCAATGTCTGACAAAAAGTATTTTAATTGGCTAATAGGAACATGGAATGCTTTAAAGACTTTGATTACATTAGCACCCTAAAGGCCAATTCACTAGTGAAGCTGCCATCAGAACATACAGTGCATATTATATTTATTCATATAACATGTTTAATATGAAAGCATTGTGTACAGGTTGCAAAAGAAGTAATGATAAAAACAGCCAACCACAATGATCAGAAAAGCCAATGGCCCAAGTTACTAATGCTACAAGAAGAGGAAAGAGGAACAGAAGTGTCTCAGAGTGGGCCAACAGGAAGGTCTTAGGTTGATGCGCCGCACTATAAAGAATCACACGACTCCATAAACATAAGGGATCCTGTAATGCACTATAATAATGAATGTAAACATTTTGCAAACTATGCCATACACACAGGATTAAAAAAAAGAAAGACAAATAGGTAGCAATATCCTCTGAAGCTACTGAAGTATTAAATACCTACATACTTTTAATGTAGCAAGTTTTCACATGAAACCTTGAATAAACTTTCCACTAACCACTTGTTTAATAGTATAACAATACAACCCTAAATGCTCTCCCATCTCAAAGGACTATTACTCTTTTACTGAAGGTTCCTACTTCCACAAGCAAATTCTCTTACCAGCTTCCAGCTGCAGTAAGAATTCGACTGGCGAGAACAGTCTCCCATTCTTTGCCTTCCCGATTACACTTTAACCTGCTCAGCTTGGAACATCCCGCAGCGGCCATCTCATTCTCCACCTCAATATACATGGAGGGATCTGAGCTTATCTGAAAAAAGAACATGTTTTTACACAGAATGTAGGTCCAAAGTAGGGCCCAGTGGAAACTTGGAGTCTGATTGAAACAATACAAGTTTGTTTAAAATATCCTCAAAATACTCCATGTTACTTCAAAAGGAAGGAGATTCCAAGAGCTAATCTCCATCAATAATTTGTTTATTTTGAGCCCATCAATTAAAAAAAAAAGGTTTATTAATTTCTGGATACCAAATCTAGTACAAATGGGGCTAATACTGCTATAGTTTGAGAATTCTAGCAATCAAAGCCATACTTCTCTGGTAAAAGCACACAAACAAGGGAGCATGTAGTACAATGAGTCAATGTTATGTTAGACCCTCTAGGTTAGTGGTCACCAACCAGTACATCAGGATCTATTAGTAGATCTTGGAGCCTCTGACAGGTTATCCTGATTAGTTTGGCTGGGAGGCTGTCCAGCGCCAGCACTTCAGCTGTCCCTCCCCGCACTGCAGTGCTGCTCCTTCCCAAAGCCTCAGAGCTGCCCCTGGGAGCCTCCTGCTTGTTGAGCAGGGTGGGGGAGACAGAGGCAGGGGGGCACAGATATCACTCTGTCCTCCTCCCCTGTAGCCCATCTTCACAGATTGAGGAGTGCGGGGCCTTGGCAAAGGGGTGGGGCACAGACAGGGTTTAGGAAAAGGGGCAGGGCAGGGGTATCTGGGTTTGAGATAGATCCTGGATTGACTTAAATTCAAAAAGTGATCTTGTGCTAAAAAAGGTTGGAGACCACCGCTCTAGGTGCTGACCAGTATTCCCTTTCACATTTTCTATCCTTGGGCGGGTTGAAATTTCTCATGTGCAACACCAATATTGAGGTACTGTGTGGATATGCACCACCAACACAAACAAAAAACATACTTAAAAAAAATAGTCCATAGGTGTGGAAGAAAACATTAAAACAAGGGACAGTTAACAAGGAGCAATGCTTATGATATTTAATATGAAATCAAACAAAGAAAACTAACACTACACCCTTGGAGTACATGTTGTATCATCCTTTCTAACAACTCAAGCTAGTAAACACACCACAATGCATATTATCCACACATAGCTCAGCTTTAAGATGCTAAACAAATCTATGGAGTTAACTAGAAATAGTATTTGCAAGGAGAGCATGACTAATACAATATCGTGACACTGGAAAGGAGAGGGAAAGGCATTCACTCAGGCTTATACAGTTTCTCTGGGGAATGTTTAGGATCCACGCCATAGAAGAACAAGTGAAACAGAGACCCGTATAAACAGATAAAAGTTCTCCTGGTTTGAAACCTTCACCTTGTGTGTGTCACCAACTCAAAGAGTGGAGGCCCCAGAACACATTAACACATGGCGTCAGGGTTTATAGACAGATGCATGTTTCAAAGAGCTTGCAAATAAGGTTTCAGCCTACAAAACAACTAGCATCACACCTAGTACTTGCTACTTCTGACTCATAAGAGCCAGAACCCTACCACATAGCAAAGATCTGGCGTTCATGCAATACAATATACAGTAAACTTCCGATAATCCGGCACCTTTAGGACCCAGGGGGTGCCGGATTATCAGATATGCCCGACTATCAGAAGGGGGGGGCTATGAGGGGTGTGGGGTGGGGGGATGCTACCCCAGACCCCCTCATATCCCTCCCTTCTGATAGTCCGGCTCTGCCCCAGGAGTCCCCGATTCAGCCGCTGCTGGTCAGTTTCAGCAGCGGCTGAATTGGGAGCGCCTGCAGCAGAGCAGCTGGAGTGCTGCCGGGTTGGTTCGGTAGCGCCGACCCTTGGCGCCGCGAGACCAACCCGTCAGCACCCCAGCTGCTCTTGGGGACGCCTGGGGCAGAGCAGCTGTGGTGCTAACAGGTTGGTCCTGCAGCGCCGCTCCTCGGCGCTACTGGACCAACCCAGCAGCACCCCAGCTGCTCTGCCCCAGGTGTCCCCAAGTCAGCCGCTGCTGATACTGATCAGCGGCTGACTCCAGAAAGCCAGAGGCAGAGCTGCTCTGCCCCGGGCTTTCTGGAGTCAGCCCTGGTCAGTTTCAGCAGCGGCTGAATCAGGATGCCTGGGGCAGAGCAGCTGGGGCGCTGCTGGGTTGGTCTGGTAGCGCCAAACCTCGGCGCTGCAGGGACCAACCCAGCAGCACCCCAGCTGCTCTGTCCCAGGTGTACCCAAGTCAGCTGCTGCTGAAATTGACCAGCGGCTGATTCCAGGAAGCTGGGGCAGAGCAGCTCTGTCTCGGGCTTCCTGGAGTCAGCCGCTGGTCAATTTCAGCAGCGGCTGAATCCGGGACAGCTGGGGTGCTGCTGGGTTGGTCCCGCAGCCCTGAGGGGCAGCGCTACTGGACCTACCCGGCAGCACCCCAGCTGTTCTGCCCCCTGCTTCCTGGATTCAGCCCTGGTCAGTTTTAGCAGCGGCTGAATCGGGGAAGCTGGGGGCAGAGCAGCTCCAATGGTGCGGCTGCCCGGAGCACTTCCGGGTTCCTGATGGTGCCGGACCATCAGGAGTGCCGGACCGTCAGATGCCGGACCATTGGAGTTTTACTGTACCATGTATTAATTACAGGTTGTTCCTCCCTTAATCGGGACTCCCTGGTCCAGCAACATCCATGGTCCAGCATGGAACACAGATGTTCCTGGACCATAGAGCCCAGGCACAGGGAGGTCTGATGGTGGGGCAGGAGTGCTGTAGGGGGTACCAGCAACTTGTCTGGTAGCCATGTGGGGGAAGAAGACGGGTGGCATAGCGGGGAATTCTAGCCCCAGCGGTGGCCGTGGAGCCTCAGCCCCAGCAGCAGCCAGCGACCTCTGGCCTCAGCCCCATTCTGGCTCCAGTGGCTGAGGAGCTACAGCAAGCAGGGCCTGAAGCATCTAGAGAGCCCCGGGGGGGGGGGAGCAGCAGCAGGGACAAGCTGGCCCCTAACCCAGTGGCAGCACAGGCCAGGAGGGGAGGGACCTTCCCCGGTTCCAGCAAATCCCCTCGTTCAGGGCCAGTCAGGTCCTAAGGGTGCCAGACCAGCGAGGTCCAACCTGTAATAACACAGGATTTAAAATAAAACAAAACAAAACATTAAGATCAGCGATATTTGCAACACTCCAGAAAATTCTGTTAAGAAAATAAAATTATTTTACCGTAAGCCATTAACATCTATGTAAACTGTTTCGACCTTTGGGCTCTGGAGCATCATGCGTTTCCATAAATGAAAAGCACAACATGTCTTCCTCAGCTCCCGAGAGACAACCAACAACAAAACTGTTGGAAATGTAATTACGCAAATGTCCTGGCACCCCATCCTTATTCAGCCTGCTTTCAGCCTCCAATGCAGACAGAGAGTACGGCAGCAAGTGAGTCGGGGACAGTTGGTTTGGGGGTGTCCCTATCTCCACCTCACTGCAGAGATGCCAGTGCGTGCATGCGCGCACGCACACACACACGCACACACACACCGACCCCACCCACCCCTGTGCAATCTGCTCCCCCCAGGCCAGCCGGGAGCTGGGATAAAATCCTGCTTCACAAATTTGCAGGCACAAGCTGTCTAGCTTAGGGATGTAATAGTCTTGTCGATTAACCGGCAAGCAAAAGCTTATACGTTAATGCTATAGACGACATGCATTCTTCCCGCCCAGCCCCCCCGCAGTAAATATTTTAGCAGGCTGGCCAGCAGCATGGCTCAGTCCCAGCCTGCACTGAGTCTGGGACCTACTACCGCTGTGGCTCTGCATTTAAAGCATATGAGGAGCCAGGCGGGCAGGCAGCGTGGCTCAGTTCCAGCTCGTACTGGGTCCAGGAGCTCAGACCTCACCCCCAGACAGGGGCTGCTGCTAGCCCTGTACCAGAGGCAGCAGTGCATGGTGGCAGGCAGCTGGTCTGTGAGGGGACCTGGTTTTTAAACTGGCTCCCCTCTTGGACCAGCTCCTGCCTGGCACTCTGCGCTGTTGCCACTGATAGAGAGGCATTAGTGTGGGGTGGCAGGGGGCTCCCCGGAAGTGGGGATGGAACACACAGGCTGCCAGCCCTACCCCCAGGAACTACAGAATAGGGGTATGTCTACACTACAGAGTTAGTTCGAACTAACTTAGTTCGAATTAGTTAATTCAAACTAAGCTAATTCGAACTAACGCGTCTAGAACAAAAAACTACTTCGAATTAGCGTTTTGCTAATTGGAACTAGCATGTCCACATTAAGTGGACCCTGAAGCGGGGTTAAGGATGGCTGGAAGCAGTGCCGGCAGGGCATCAGGTTAGGACTTAGAGTGTGGAGATGCTGTCTCAGGCTAGCCGAGGGCTGTGCTTAAAGGGTCCCGACCCCCACCCCGGACAGACAGTTCTCAGGGGTGCCCCGCTTGAAAACCAGTCCTGGCTTGGATTGCCCGGAGTACCCACACTGGGCACATCACACCACTCGGCCATCAGCCCGGCTGCACTTGCCGCAGGCTGCCATCTGGGGAGAGGGGGCAATTGGGGGGCTGCAGGAGAGCTTCCACCCCCAGAAGCCCACAGAGCCAGCCCAGTCCTCCCCATCGGGGGCTCGTACCCCATTCCTCCCTCATCTCCTTTCACTTACCCTTCCCTAGCCCCCCTTCCTGATGTACAAAATAAAGATAACGTTTCTTCCAACATTGACTGTCTTTATTGAACAAAACTGGGGGAGACTGGGAAAAGGAGGTGGGAGAGGGGAAGAGAGAGGCTGGGAGAGGGGAGGGCAACTAACATGATCAGGGGTTGGGAACAGGTCCCAGATGAAGAGAGGCTACAGAGACTGGGACTGTTCAGCTTAGAAAAGAGGAGATGGAGCAGGGACAGGATAGAGGTCTCTAAAAGCAGGGGTTGGGTGGAGAGGGTGCATTCAGAAAAGTTCTTCATGAGTTCCCATAAAGAAGGACTAGAGGACACCAAAGGAAAGGAATGGGTAGCAGGCTTCAAACTAGTAAGAGAAAGTTCTTCTTCACTTTCCTGTGCCTAGTGCGGAGATCGTGGATGAGGTCCACGATGTCTGCACTAGCCCAGGAAGGTGCCCGCCTCTTGCGGTCCCGGGCAAGCTCCCGGGAGCCGCCAGCCTGGTCCCGGGAAGAGGGGGTGGGCTGGGGGACATCGGGTGGGTGGCTCTGTGCCGTGCCAGATGCAGGGTCTGCTGGCTGGGTGCTGGCAGGCTTGCACCTGGCACGGGCATCGTAGCCAGCCCGTGACCCTTTAAAGGGTCCGGGGCCAGGAGGGGGGCATAGAGTTTCCCTGGTGTTGGCCAGAGTGGCCACCAGGGAAAGCTGGGGAGGGCTAGCCTCCCACTAGTTCGAATTAAGGGGCTACACAGCCCTTAATTCGAACTAGCTAGTTCGAACTAGGCTTAATCCTCGTAAAATGAGGTTTTCCTAGTTCAAACTAAGCGCTCCGTTAGTTCGATTTAAATTCGAACTAACGGAGCGCTAGTGTAGCGCCTATTAAAGTTAATTCGAACTAACGTCCATTAGTTCGAACTAACATTGTAGTGTAGACATACCCTAGGCGACTAACCGATAAGAATTCATGAGGTTAATCTACTATTCAATTAATAGATATTTAACATCCCTAGTCTAGCTGGGAGTCATGACAGAGCACAAACTTATAGTTTTTCCTGTTACAGACTCACTCTGCTATCCCTCTGAAGCTTATCTACTCTCTGTCTTTTTTTTCTTCCTCCCCTTCAATTTTTCTTCCTTCTCCCCACCCCCTTCCCTTATTTATTCTTGGATCTGGACTTGCAACACTCCGGTCATCTGAAGAAGTGGGCTGTGCCCACAAAAGCTCATACCACCATCTACATGTTTTGTTAGTCTTTGAAGTGTTACCAGACTATTTGTTAGTTTTTAAAAAGAAAAAGTTACTTCTTAAGTATTAATGAGGCTAATCAAGTCAAGGTGGATGTGGCTCATTCACTGCTGCTGATCGGGAGATGTTGACTATCAAGAGAGGGGAAGTTGCATTTGTAGTGCATTACCAACTTAAATCTTTATTCAAACCTAATTGGATTGTACTGAATTTGCAAATGTAGTTCAGCTGTTTCCCTTTGTAATCAAGTTCTGAAGTTCTTTTTGTAGAACAATGGCTACTTTTAAATCCATTACTGAATGTCCAGGGAAGTTCAAGTGTTCCCCTACAGCAGTGGTTCTCAAACTTTTTGGTCCGTGACCCACCCGGCTCAATGCAAACATTACCGTGGACCACCAGCTGCTAACGGAAATGCACCATTATATAATTATGCTTGAGCCATGGCGGGGGGAGGACAGAGGGACAGGGAGGACTCAAGTTCAGGGCTTCCCATAGGCCAGATTTACTCTTCTGGGGTTCCGGGGTTAGTGGATTTTGTGCACCACCGCCAAAGGTTCTGGGGTGGGGTCAAAACGTGGGCCTCGTTTCACGAGGCATAAAGGATCTGCCGACAAAGGGTTCTGGGGTCGGTAGATCCCTGTCTAGACAGAGAGGGCACAGCGCAGTGGCCATTTTGATTTAAATGAAGTGACGATTATTTAAATCTCCGCTTCATTTCCCTTTGTCGAGTAAACTAATCTACATGGCTCCGTCAACAGAGCCATGTAGTCTAGATGTACCCTGTGTGTGTAAAGTTATGAATACGGACTTTGTATTTATATTTTAAATGTTCTCTGCTGGGAGGGGCAGTTGCTCGATACTACATGGACAATGGTGCTAAAGGGTTGCCAATTGACACCCGAGGAGCACACAATGGCCCCTTGCCTGAGAAGGACACCGAGAGACTCCATGGCTCCTTGCCTAAGAAGGACAGAAACTGGTTTGCGGGTCATGTGATCAGCCTATTTTGGGAGGCACCAGCACGCAGAAGAATGGGTTTTCCCTCTGCATGGGCAAGATTATAAAAGTATCCTGAGGGTGCCTCCATCTTGTCTTCACTCCGGCCCTCCGCTCCAGAAGCGCCACTGGTTAGGACAGAGGGTCCAGAAGGATTTGTTGACCCATCCTGACATAAGCTGGACGTTTGTTAAAGAAAGCACATTACATACATCAATCATCAAGGCTACGTCTACACTACCAGTTTTTGTGGCAAAAAATATGCTAATGAGGGACTCATTTGCATGAGTCGTGATCTCATTTGCATATTTTCTGCCAATCAGTTCCACCCCCCCCGGGCTAGGGTTTCTGTGCAAAAACAAGCAGTGTGGACATTTTCTTTTTGTGCAAAACCCCCTTTTCCCGCAAGATCGGTAAACCTCTTTTTTTGGGACATAATGTTCTTGCGGGAAAAGGGGTTTTTGCACAAAAAGAAAACGTCCATACTGCTTGTTTTTGCACAAAAACCCTAGCGAAAAAAAGCTGATCGGCAGAAAATACGCAAATGACATAGCGACTCATGCAAATGAGTCCCTCATTAGCATATTTTTTGCCAAGAAAACTCGTAGTGTAGACATAGCCCCCATTCTCGATGTTACATCTCTGGTAAGAGCCTGCAATCTCATTCTCAACCTTTTCTTTCTTTCATTAATAAACCTTTAGATGTTAGATTCCAAAGGATTGGCCCAGTGTGCTCTTGTGGGTAAGATCGCAGGTATAAATTGACCTGGGACTGTGGCTGGTCCTTTGGGACTGGGAGAACCTGCTCAGAGTCAGTAAGATTGGTTTTTACAACCTCTCACCTGTGTAAGGAGTGGTGCTGGTTGTGGCACAGGTGAAGCTGGGGTGTCTAAGGGGTTTTGCTTGTGAGACTTCTTGCTGGCCAGATTGGCAGCTGAAATGCTCTGTGACTGGTTTGGTGCCTTATAGAGGAGGACCCCAGTCTTGGGTTGTAAGTAGTCCTGGTTCTAAGCAGTTTGCCCTGATTGGACCCTCTCAGCAGTGCCACCAGACCCACTTGGTATATTACACCAGTAGCATTCTGTTATTTTCCTTGTTGGGCCTGTCCTCAAGTAGCTGAGTTCTAGGTACTTGTCTGGCTCTGTCAATCTGTTTCCTCACTTCCCCAAGTGGGTCTTTTAAGTTTTAAACCCAGCCTTGCAATCTGCCACGGTGCCAACTCCGCCCACCTATCTATACAAACGAATTCATTACTGGAGCCAACCACATAAACCACCAAATCAGAGGCTCATTTAACTGCACATCCAGTAATTTAATCTATGCCAGCAATGCCGCACTGCTATATATTGGATAAACTGGACAGTCCCTACGGAAAAGACTTAATGGACACATCAGATATCCCCTGTTGGGGAACAATTTAATCTTCCTGGGCATTCATTAACAAAACAGCTACTTGAAGATCTGTTATAGACCAATTCCACAAGCCAAATACACAGGGAAGGACTGGAACTACAATTCATTCACAAGTTCAATCCTCACACCTATGGAGTGAATAAAGATACTGGATGGCTAGGTCATTATCGACCTACCAAACAATGAAGGTGGCAATGGTTCTTTGTCTATGTAGAATCTCTGATCCCATCTACATGTTCTGTTAGTCTTTAAGTGCTACCTATTTGTTGTTTGCTAATTAATGGTTCTTATCTGCCTCTTGACTATCCAGTCTTTAGGTACTTAGAGACTATTTGTTTTTCCTATTACATTGCAGCTCGGCTTTCCCATTGATTTTTTTTTACCCACTGCCTCTTCTTGTCTCCCCCCCCCCCCCCCGCCTCCCATTTTTCCTTCTTCCACACCCCCCTCCCTTCTTCCCTATTTATTCTGGTCCTGGACATTCACCACTCCCGTCATCTGAAGAAGTGGGCTGTGCCCACGAAAGCTCATGCTACCATCTACATGTTTTGTTAGTCTTTAAAGTGCTACCAGACTATTTGTTGTTTAAGTTTATCTTGTACAGACTAACTTGGCTACCCCCTGAAGCTTTAAGTTTTAAGACTACCCGAGAAAGATCTTGTAGGTGTTTGTCTCCAGCTGAGGGATTGCAGCAGACACGGTTGTATCTTAGAGCTTGGCTATAGACAATGGATTGTGTGATGTGTCCTGGATGGAAGCTAGAGGCACGTAGGTAAGAATAGCAGTCAGGAGAGGTTGCTGGTATAGGGTGGTGTTTATGTGACCATCATTTATTTGTACTGTAGTATCCAGGAAGTGGATCTCATGTGGACTGGTCCAGGCTGAGGTTGATAGTGTGGTGGAAATTGTTGATATCCCTCTGGAATTCTTTAAGGGTCTCCTTCCCGTGGATCCATATGATGAAGATGTCATCAATTTAGTGGAAGTAGAGGAGGGATACTGGGGGATGGGAGCTGAGAAAAATGTGTTCTAGGTCAGCCATAAAAAAAGTTGGCTTACTGTGGGGCCACGCAAGTACCCATAGCAGTGCTGCTGACTTGAAGGTATAAATTGTCCCCAAATCAAGAACGGTTGTGGGTGAGGACAAAGTCACACAGCTCAGCCACTAGGTGTGCCGTGGCATCATCAGGGATACTGTTCCTGACAACTTGTAGGCCAAGTTAGGTGAGAAAAGAAGAAATGAATTGCTGAAATGCATTGCCTCTGCAGCTAGGTAAGGAGTCAGAAGCCAGAGGGTGCATGTGATTTATTGAGGTCCCAAAGCCAAGTCAGGTAGGGAAGGGGAAGAGACAGTTGGGAGACCTACAGTGGTAGGAAGGAGCCAAGTGGAAAAATCTTAGAAGAAAGCGGAGTGGGTAAGGCTCCTTCTTGGACAGGGCAAAGAGATTCTGCTCCAATCCTTCAGTTTAATACAACTATTCTGAGTGTCTTAAGGATATTTTTAAGGAAGTAAACTAATATTGGGGGGAAATGCCTGTAGTAATATGAGGGACTAAAACAAAAGCCCGTGCAGCATAGGCCTGGTTTGAGGCCTAGCTAACTGGACAAAATATGGCTAAAAAGCAAAGCTAAGCTGTGAGCAAGAGGCAGGCCCCTGCTCACAGAACTTGGCACAAACAGGGCTGAGAGTGCAAAACATGAATTGGTAATAGGCCCAGGTGTACACCAGTAATTGGTGCTAGGTACCAACTGTAAAACAGTCATTGGTACTGGTCATAAGTGGAAATCACATGGTACCACCAGCTCATTAAAAAAGACCTTGGTACCCACTCCTCACAGATACAGACCCAGGTTCAGGAAAGGGCCTAAAATGACAGCATGATGGCTAGAGGTGATCTAGTCCAGGGCTACTCAACTTTGCAAGGCCCGGGGGCCACAATGATACTCACAGCACATGCCGAGGGCCACAACTTAAGTGTGGTTGCATGTACATGGAAATAGCTTCTCTCACACTGACGGGCATGAATACAAAGGTGAAGGCAAGACTACACAACACACTGGCCCCATTCAAGTCAGTTCTGCTGATATTAATAAAATGCAACATTTACCCGATTTCCACCCATACGACAGCACTTTTAGTGAGCAATGACAGTCGAGGAATCTAACTACTAAAACACATCAACAGAAGACCATTATATTGGCTACTTTTTTGTTTTGGCTCCCACCCACGGGCCACGTGTTGAGCCCCACGTAAATCCAAACTGCACCGCAGGCTGCAAACAAACGGGCTGCCGGCCTCATACCGCATGTTGAGTAGCCCTGATCTAGTCAAACCACAAGGTACAGGGTGATGGGTGGTATTTAAGTAGCATCGGAGGGTGGCAACCTGACATGTCAGGAGTGATGTGTAACTTGTTTGTGCCTGTATATAAAGTGGTGTCTTGGGGGACAGTCTTTGTCCAGGTGGGGGGCAGTGGGAGTTTCCCACTGGTTGAGCTGAGGCCATTGTGTGAGTACATATGTGTGGTGGTTCAGTAGAGTCTACTGATGACTACTACTGTACTTGGCTTTACAATAAACCTGGCCTGGCACCTTCGATCCTTATCTGATTTGTGGTCTTTGGGGGCCCTCTTGGGGTCTGCGGTGGTCATTGGGCCCACATCATCAAGCACACATGCAAGCAGCCTTCTGGTTATCATCCCTGACAGAGCTAGAGACCTGTTTGGATGCCATGGCAGTAAATCCTGACTGACTACAATGCCTTTTAAGTAAACAATGTTGGTGTCATCCACTTACTTGCAATGTAAACGATTTCTGTGGGATTGGGGTTGGCAGTTTAAGTGCTAATGCTGGTGCAGAGATGCAAGTGGCATCCTTCTCAGAGGCCAGGGCAGCTGGGGACTGGGGGGGCGGGAGAAAAAAAAGAAAAAAGGTCAACATAGCAATTAAAAACAAACAACAAAACCCCTTACGAACACATGCAACAGCATATGATTATCATTCATTCACAACGTGTCTCAGTACAGTTGTATCCCAGTCCAGATTGTGTTGCCAAGAGGGAAATCTCAACAAATGTTCAAACACGTATCAGAAAAACCTCGTGCAAAAGCTCCTTTTTTAAAATACATATTGGCTGCGCAAAAGCAGAAGCCCAGAACCATTTTGAAGAGGGCAAAAGGGAACCAGCCCTTTCCGGGGGCGGGGCTGGAGCCCCGTTCAGACACGTGCTTAAAGGGGTCTCGCCGGACAGCCGTTTGTCTCCTGCTCTGTGTGTTAGGACCTCTTGCAGGGACTGACAGCTCCTAGCAGGTTTGGTGGTTGCCCTCTGCCTTTTGGACACCACCCTTTGGCCCCCAACTGCTTTTTCCTGGTTTTGGTTTCTTGTGCCTTGCTTTGTCTGCCATGGAGCCAGGGGTGGCCATGTGCCTGCTCTGGCCCCTGTCGGCCATTTTGGAGTGCCTGCAGCTGGTGCTCCAGGCTGGTGCCCTCGTGTTCCAGGACCAGGAGGCGCAGATCGCCTTGGACTCCCTCACCAGGGAGGCCATGGCATCCCTGTGGCATCCCCACCCCACCGTGGAGAGGCCACTCCGGAGACTGGACACCAGTACAGACTGGTGGGACCGGCTGGTCCTCGGACAATGGGACGACCAGCAACGGCTCCGGAATTTCCACACGCGAAAGCGGACATTCCTGGAGCTGTGTGCATGGCTCCAGAGAGCCACCACCCGGCTGCGGGCACCCATCACCGTGAACAAGAGGGTCGCCATCGCGCTATGGAAGCTAGCCACCCCGGACAGCTACCGATTGGTGGCACAGCAATTCGGGGTGGGAAGATCCACCATCGGTGTGATCGTCATGGAGGTAAGTCCCAGGGGGAGTGGGGTGGGGGGAGGGTGCTGCACTCCATGCCCAGGAGCAGCCAGGCTGAGTCACCCAGGGGTTTGGTCCGTCCTTCCCTTGCACAGGCCTGCTGGGGGGGGAGGCGTGGGGGCCCTGGTGTGTGTGTGTGTGTGCGTGCGCGAGGACAGAGGGAATCACGTCGGGGGGGGCGCAATAGAGCGCACACTCACTCTTGCCTTATGTGATGTGTTCCCTTGTGTTTCTCTGTACCCTTCTGCAGGTCATCCACGCCATCAATGACTTCCTGCTCCAGAGAGTGATTCGCCTGCGCGATGTGGATGCTACGCTGGCCGGCTTCGCAGCCCTTGGGTTCCCCAACTGCGGGGGAGCCCTGGATGCCACCCACATCCCCGTCCGGGCCCCGGAGCATCGAGCAGCCCATTTCACGAACAGGAAGGGGTACTGCTCTATTGTTCTCCAGGCCCTTGTGGACCACCAGGGCCGCTTCCTGGACGTCTACGTGGGCTGGTCCGGCAGGGCACACGACGCCCGTATCCTCTGCAACTCCAGACTGTTTCGCAGGCTGGAGGCGGGCACTTACTTCCCCCGGCGGGAGTTGACTGTCGGGGATATGCTTGTGCCCATCTGCGTCATCGGGGACGCGGCCTACCCCCTGATGCCCTGGCTAATGCGGCCCTACACAGGGTGGCCGAACCAGAACCGGACCTGATTCAACGACCGCCTCAACCAAGCCCGAAATCAGGTGGAGCTCGCCTTTGGCCGCTTAAAAGCCTGCTTCTGTTTGCTCACCCGTCTCGAGATGGGTGAGCGGAATGCAACAGAGGTACTGGCCGCGTGCTGCGTGCTCCACAACATTGTGGAGCAGAGTGGGGAGGCCTTCCTTGCCGCATGGATGGCAGCCGAGGCACAGACGTTTGAACAGCCCCACACAGCTGCCATCCGCCAGGCACACCAGGATGCCGTACACATCCAAGAGGCCCTGATGGGCATGTTCGCACAAGCCCCATAGTAGGGTCGCCTCGGTTTCCCCATACAACTCCCTCCCATCCGCTACCCTTCCCCCTCCCCTCACCTCCCCCCAATTGTAAAGCGTCAGTTCCAAGCACAACGGCCGTCATCGTGCATGTTCGGCAGGTGTGTCTGAAGTAGCTAGGGTTTTTCTTTTAGTTTAGGCTAGGGTTTAGCCACCATCGCCTGTCCGAGCTGTCCCGAAGAACAGGAAGAGGATTCGTGGTTCGTGCGGAAGGCTCGAGTCAGTGTTCCCGATTCCAGTCGTCTTCGAGGGATCTCCTGGCTGTTCCTCTCCTGAGGCCCGGAAGGACCAAAGGATTGAGGTTGCCAGCAACACTACAATCGTCCCTGTGTCTATACTATGTACGTGTTCTTTTGTGTGCGTCTTTTAACCTTTCTTACTTGTTTGTTATCTATGTTAATATAGTTGTGGTTTAAATTTTACTTAAAAGTGTCAGTATTTATTTATGCGCCACAAACCAATGACCAATTAAAGGAACAACCGGTGATAGATATGGTATTTGGTGTCCGCATTCTGCAATCCTCTTAAATTTAGTTGGCTAATTGGCATCTCAAATCATTTATTAAAGTTACCTCGAGTAACACAATAACCAACAGTTTTGTTTTCAACTGAAAAACTTGTATGTTTTTATTTACAAGGGGGAGAGGGGGAGGAGACCTTCAACTGGGAGAGGGAGGGGGAGGGGGAGGAGACCTTTAACCGGGAGGGGGAGGAGCTACTCCTGGGAGGGGTGGCCCCTGCGACCGCTCCTGCGGGGGCGGACCTGCACATGGGGGGCAGGCCGCATTGGGGCAGGCTGCACAGGGAGGTGGGCAGAAGGAGCTATTGCAGGAGCAGCAGGAGGGGCTATTGCAGGAGGGGGCATTGCGGGGGCATGGGCAGTGCTACAGGAGGGATGGCGGGGGCATGGGGCAAGGACATGCCATAATGAATGGCATGGGCTATGTGGGCGGTGAGGGTGGCGATGGAGTCGGCCATCCTCGTGCACTGGGCCTGGAAGGCGGCCCAGGCCTCCTGGTGCCACTGCAGGTCCCCCTCGATGCGTTGCCTAATCACAGCCTCGATGGCCTGCACGTGGCGCTGAAGGAGCTGGTCCCGGTGGCGGAGCCGCCACCTCGGTGGTTGGGCAGCTGGGGGTGCCGCCGCTGCCGGACTGGAGGGTCCCCGGCTTGTGCTTGGTCCTGCTGCAGGGAACAGAAGAAAGGATGGGTCAGTCAGGCAGGCCGGCCACTGTCCCCACACCCCATACCCTCCACCCCTGAGCCCAGGTGACCCCACAGTAGTGTGGCTTGGGCCCACTTGGTTCCCCCCCGCCCCCCGTGTTGTATGTTTGCAAGGAGGACCACCCCTGGAGTAGGGTCCTCCCTCCAGTATTGTAACCACCGGTCTGTGTCCTGGCCCATGGAGGGCGGGATGGCGCATGTGTTGCGTTCACCTGTGGAACCCCCTGCTGGTGGAGGCTGTGAGGCTTTGGGCTAATCACTGGTGTTTGACAGGGAGCGAGATGCATCCCCACACAGTGCCTGGGAGCACGTCTGGCAGAGGTGGTCTGGGCTCTCAGATCCCCATCGCGTGGGATATCTCCTGGACGGAACCAGGGGTGACTGGGGAGTGTCCCATCCTTGCAGCAAAACTCAGGCGGCCCTAGGGGCGGCCCAAGCGCTTCCCCCCTTCTCCCTCCCGCTAGCCCTCACCCACGTAGCCCAGGGACATGTGTGGCCGCAGTGGGGACTTCCCTCAGGGAGCCAGCCAAGGCACCGGGAGCAGGCGAGGGGCTCAGTGGGGCCCACGCTCACAGGGCTGTGATGCTGCGGTTTTCCCAGGAGCAGCTGGCTGTGCCTCACAGCCAGGCATGGGGCAGTGTGCCGTTCTGCGTGCTGCACCCTTGCGGAGGTGCGGGCTCTGGGCTGAGTCCCTGGGGCCCTGGCTGGTTCCAGCCGGCATCCACCCTTCCCCCTGGTCCCGCCGCATGTGTGTGAGCAGCACGGTCCCAGGCGTGCCCTGGAGCTGCCTGCCGCGGCCACATCCCGCTCGGTCACCAGGCTGCACGTGGTTGCACGTGCTGCTTCCTGCCTAATGCTACACAGCGTGCAGCTCACATGGCCTGAGTGACATGCTCGACCCTCCCCCCTCTGGGCGCCTGGCTCTCCCCCCACCCCCCGCCCTTGTGAGTGCAAAAGGCAAGACTCACCAGTGGATCCTTCCCCGGCCTCGGAGGATGCGCGGGAGACGTCAGGGCTGCTGGAGGGGGCCTGCTGGGTGGCAGTGCTGGCCTCATCCTCCGACGCACTGCTGTCGTCTCCTTCCCCCGCCTTGGTGGTCCTGGTGACGGGGGGGCGCACGCTGCTGTCAACGGGCACGTCCGGGGCTTGTGAGGCTGGCTGGCCCAGGATGGCGTGGAGCCGGTCGTAGTGGGGGCAGGTGTCTGCTCCTGCCCCCTGGCCCTCGCTGGCTCGCTGGGCCATGCGGGTGAAGATGTCGGCGTTCCGGTGCCGGGAGCGGGTCTCATGGAGGGCCTCCTCCTCCTGCCAGAGGTCGAGCAGGCTGTCCAGCTCCCCCGAGGACCAGGATGGGGCCCGTCGTTTGTGGCCCCTGGGGGCCTCCTGCGCTGGGGGTGCGGGTGGCTGAGCGCCTGGAGCTGCCATGCTGGACAGGGGCGCTGTGGCAGACCTCAGGCCAGAGGTCTGAGGCACGCTCCTGCCACGTGCGCTCAGCAGCCTGTGTCTGCTTTAAGAGCTTGGGTTACCAGGAAGTCCGGGGCAGCTACAGGGTCCCCCAGCATCCAAACCGCTTTTTTCCATTTACCCTGCTTTTGCACAAAAGTCTTAGCTACCTGTCTACACTGGCCCTTTTGCGCAACAGTTTTTCGCAAAAAGGACTTTTTCCCCCGAACGGGAACGTCAAAGCATTTCCACAAGAAGCACTGATTTCTTACAGTAGGAAGTCAGTGCTTTTGCGCAAAATCAAGCGGCCAGTGTAGACAGCTGGCAAGTTTTTCCGCAAAAGCAATTGCTTTTGCGGAAAAACTGGCCAGTCTAGACGCAGCCATTGAGTAAATATCCTCTTTATCCTAGCTGCTCAGAATTGTGAGGAACAATATGTGGTCATTACACTCGGCATTATATCATCTTTACCACTTTCCATATACACTTAATGGAAGCGCCAGCATATTTCAGGCCAAGACCAGCCTTTGAATGTTGGTAATGAAAAAGGATGGGAAGTATTCCCATAATGTACTAGCTAGGTATGTAGCTCTACTGAATGGAAGGTCATACCTGCTGAAGTGCTTATAATTATGTTACCTTCTTGAATCTCACTGCTGAGAGCTGAAGGAGTTTCTCATTTAGTTCAAGCAGCAGACATCTGTGGTGTTTGAAACCAAGGTCCCGCATTTAACTCCAATACTACATACATACTGTTTAGTTAGTGACTGTGATATTTGTATGTGCACAGCACACAGATGTGTTACATTATGGGCACCTTTATTTTAAAAATCTTAAGAACAGGTAAAAAGGTAAAAATCAAGCAAGAGGACTAACTTCAAAATTTTGAGGAACCTTAGCACTCCTGGTTTCACTTGACCACCTTCTGTCTAATCTAATGCAAGGAGAACATTTTGCTTTAAGTAAATGAATAGTAGAAATAAAAAATGTTAATATTATACACATTAAATTACTGACATACTGGTTACCTGAACAGTTAAAGTCACAGGGACTAGCCTGGAGTCCTTTCGAGGTCTGCCTTTCTTCTTCTTTTCTACTGTTTCTCCCTCGAGTTCTAATTTACGCTTAGGCAGTGCCAGTGGTTTAGTAGCTGGAATCTTCTCCTCACTGTCACTGCTGCTCTCCAGAATATCCTTGGGCTCATTCTCTTTAATTAAATTCTGATCCTTCAATCTGCATAAAAAATAAAAGGCTAGTTTCATAATTTACATAAGATGTATTCAAAGTTGCCACGCATGTCCCTTCTGACTTTGGGAAGTGGACAGAAAAGACAATGTACCTCACAGAGGGTATGTCTAGACTACAGGCTTTTGTTGACACAAGTTTTGTCAACAGATACTGTCGACAAAGCGTCTGTCAACAAAGAGCCTCTAGACTACAGCCAGCTCTGTCGACAAAGCAAGCCGCTTTGTTGACATGAGAGTGTAGACACAAAGGACAGTGTAGATGCAATAACGCCTTCTGTCAACAGAACTCTGTCGACAAAAGGCGTTATTCCTCGTAGAATGAGGTTTACCGCCATCAACAAAACTGCTGAGTTCTGCCGACGTTATGTCGACAGAATTCAGCGGCAGTGTAGACGCAGGTATAGTTTTGTCAACAAAAGTCCACTTTTGTCGACAAAACCCTGTAGTCTAGACACACCCAAGGATACATGTACCCTTGAGAGTCCACAGAGGTCTTCCAGGGAATATCTCAACTCATACAGATATTTGCTTAGTTTGAAGCTGACTACATAAAAAGCACTAAAAGTCAGGACAAATGAAAATTTTATACAATGACTTCTTTAACCTGCTCTGTATACTATACACAGAAATGTAAGTGCAGTATTTAAATTCCAATTGATTTATTTCATAATTACATGGCCAAAATGAGAAAGTGAACAATTGTTAAGTACCACTATGCAATAGCTCTTTTGCATTTTTATGTCTGAATTTGTAAGCAAGTAGTTTAAATGAATTGAAACTTGGGGCAACAAGACAAATCAGACTCCTGAAAGGGGGTACATTAGCCTGGAAAGGTTGATAGCCTCTATGTCGGGCCTGGGCAAAATATGGCCTGTGGGCCGAATCCAGCCTGCCAAGCCACCGGATCAGGCTCGTGGATGCATTGGGGATCCTCAGGAAGGCTCCCTGCCTGCCCCCATAAGCTGCTGAGAAAAGTCACTGCTGCAGGTCTCTGTCTGAACAGCTGAGAGCTGGAGGAAGGGAGAGAGGCTTCACACACAGCCCCTACCTCCAGCACAATCCCATTAGCTGGAAACCGGCCAATGGGAGCTGCCTATTGTCAACAGGCAGCTTGCAAAGCACCCTGCCCTCAGCCTCGTAGCTGTTCAAAGACCACATGGCACCTGCAGCCAGTGCAGGGGTGGGGCAGGCAGGGAGTCTGCCTGAGAAGGCTGCTGACCAAAGTCAACAGGTAAGTCACAGAATCATAGAACTGGAAGAGACCTCAGAAGGTCATCAAGTCCAGCCCCCTGCTCTAGGCAGGACCAATCCCAACTAAATCAACCCAGCCAGGGCTTTGTCAAGCCGAGACTTAAACACCTCTAGGGATGGAGACTCCACTACTTCCCTAGGTAACCCATCCCAGTGCTTCACCACCCTCCTAGTAAAATAGTTTTTCCTAATATCCAACCTGGACCTCTCCCACCACAACTTGAGCCCATTGCTCCTTGTTCTGCCATCTGTCACCACTGAGAACAGCCTCTCTCCATCCTCTTTGGAACCTCCCTTCAGGAAGTTGAAGGCTGCTCTCAAATCCCCCCCTCACTCTTCGCTTCTGCAGACTAAACAGACCCAACTCCCTCAGCCTCTCCTCACAAGTCATATGCTCCAGCCCCCTAATCATTTTGGTTGCCCTCCGCTGGATCCTCTCCAATGCATCCACATCCTTTTTGTAGTGGGGGGCCCAGAACTGGACACAATAATCCAGATGTGGCCTCACCAGAGCCGAATAAAGGGGAATAATGACATCTCTGGATCTGCTGGCAATGCTCCTCTTAATGCACCCTAATATGCCATTAGCCTTCTTGGCTACAAGGGCACAATGTTGACTCATATCCAGCTTCTCATCCACTGTAACCCCCGGGTCCTTTTCTGCAGAACTACTACTTAGCTGGTCGGTCCCCAGCCTGTACCAATGCTTGGGATTCTTCCGTCCCAAGTGCAGGACTCTGCACTTGTCCTTGTTGAACCTCATCAGATTTCTTGTGGCCCAGTCCTCCAATTTGTCTAAGTCACTCTGGACCCTATCTCTGCCCTCCAGCGTATCTACCTCTCCCCCCAGCTTAGTGTCATCCGCAAACTTGCTGAGGGTGCAATCCATCCCCTCAGCCAGGTCATTAATAAAGATATTGAACAAAACCGGTCCTAGAACCGCACCTTGGGGCACTCCACTAGAAACCGACCACCATCCTGACATCGAGCCGTTGATCACTACCCGCTGGGCCCGGCCTTCTAGCCAGGTTTCTATCCATCTTACCGTTCATTTATCCAATCCACATTCCCTTAACTTGCTGGCAAGAATATTGTGGGAGACCGTATCAAAAGCTTTGCTAAAGTCAAGGTATATCACATCCACTGACTTCCCCATGTCCACAGAGCCAGTTACCTCATCATAGAAGCTAATCAAATTGGTCAGGCACGACTCTTATCCACAGCCTGCCTTTGGCACCCCAACCCCACATAACCCAAACCCTCTGTCCCCCCTCCTGCACCCATATCCCCACCCACATCCTATAACCCAGGCCCCTGCCCCAAGTCACAACCCCCCCCCCTCTTGTCCAAGGTCACAACCTGAACCCCTGCACCCTAGTCCCTTGCCCCAGGTCACAACTTCACCCTAACTCCCTCCCAGATCCCACACCTCTTCTGCAGGATCCCTTCTGCATGCAACCTCCATCCCAGACCCTGCACTTCCTCCATTAATATCATGGAAGAGTACAGCCCTTGACCACTTTCCAAATTCTTGGAGTGGCCCCCTCAAAAAATTATTGCTCACCCTTGCCCTATGTTAAACACAGGACCTAGTATGGAATTTTGAGGCACCCACTTCAAACCTTTATGAATTACAACTGACCATTTAATCCTAATCTTTGTTTTCTGTCTCAATCAGTTTTTGATCCCTGACAATCTCACCCCATGACTAGTTAGCTTCTTGCATCAAGGACCTTATCAAAGGCCTATCAGCACTCTAAATAAAATTATATCCACTGATTTTCCTTTAACCACTACTTTGACACATACAAATAATGTTAAGATTAGTGAGATATGATACTCCTTGGAAAAAAAATGTTCTGGTTAGGCCCTATTATATAATGATCTTCCAGGTGTTCTAGTATTTTTGCAACCAATTTGCCAGATACAAATGTAAGTATCAGGTCTGTAATAACTCAGATCACATCGTGAATCTTTAAAATAAAAGGTACAGAATTTGCTACCTTCCAGTCCTCTAGAATACTGCCCCTCCAAGCAAAAGGACAGTTTTAGAGGAGGAAATATGGGATAGGGGGAAAAAAATATTTATTGTAAATGGGTTGACTACATAAGCTCACTGGCAAGATACTAACCTTCTACGTGATTTGCTAAGGGGTCTGTACGTGCATGTGTTATAACATGCACAGACTCACGTCACTAAATGATTAGAATCTAAAAAGGAACCATGTGGCTCCACAGACAAATACCCGAAAACAAAATCTGTTGCCTATACAGGGTTCTCAGCACAAAACTGAAATATATCTGAAGCTATTGGGATCTACTTTTCAGGTCATGTAATTTATGCTGAGGTGAAACTCCCTGACCAGGTCTACACTAGACCTGGAAGGTCGGGTTAAGATATACAACTCCAGCTATGTTAAATACGTAGCTGGAGCTGGCTCACCTTAAGCCAAGCTTGGCACCATCTTCACAGAAGGAGGCCGACCAGAGCAAACGCTCCCATCTGCTTCCCTTACACCTCGCGACCGCCAGGAGTATCGGCACCAACCGGGGCCACCCTCAGCATTTGATTTAGCAGGTCTTAACTAGACCCACCAATATCCAACACCGTAAGATCGATCTCTGATGATCTCTGGCATGGCAAGTGAGGACGTGGGCACTGTTACATAAACAGCAAGTTAGATTTTATTACCTTCCATGAACAGCACACATGCAATTGATTTTATCTTCAAACAAAAGTTTAAACTAAGAAAGATCTGAAAAGTTTTCTTGGACCTATATGTTTGAGGCCTCTCTTATTAGTAGCTCTTTTTCATTGCCGCCTTCTATAGGGATCTGAGTTCCTCTCCAGAATGCCAGCACTAATAAATCCTTAGTTCACAGAATTGTGTTGTTTTAACACTGCTTGTGTGCCCTGCCCTGCACCATCACTCACCTGTCCATGGCAATCTGATTTGTATTTATTACAGCAGAAGTCGCTGAGGTGGCTTTGGATCGTTCTGTGAATCTGGAATCAAATGCTTTCATTGGTTCAATCTTAGATGGGGTTGTTAGCACAGAGAAAGATGATACAGTAGGAGCAGCTGAAGCAGAGGTAGCATTTACACTATTGAAGGAGGAAAGAAAAAAATAAAGGTTGAAAATTATTTGGAATAAATCAGCATTTATCAAAACCTTCTACATAGACTAGAAGTTTCTTTAAATTGGCCACTCTTGGACATGTGACAATACACCATATCCTTTCATGTGTCAATATCCTCTAGGCCTTGGCTACTCTCAATAATTATTTATAATAGAACTGAGTTGAAATCTTAATGCTTTATAAAAAGTCTTTTAATCTACCTATATGCAACTAACTCATTCTTTGTAATTCTTACCCCTTCATTAAAAATACATATTATCTGTGGGCATTTAGTGTCCAAGTAAAATAAATTGGTGATTATGTATCTGCAAAAATGAGCCACAGATATCCACATCCACAGATGAGGGTACCCACAAATTCCCATCAAGTCCACAAATGTGTAGGGTTCGAGATAAAAAAAATTGTATCTGCACCCGTGTCCATATCTGAGCCTTAAATGAATGCCAGATGCAGATACCCGTGAATATAAAGCAGATATTATGTACAGGCAGTCCCTGGGTTACGTACAAGATAGGGACTGTAGGTTTGTTCTTAAGTTGAATCTGTATGTAAGTCGGAACTGGCATCCAGATTCAGCCGCTGCTGAAACTGACCGCCAGTTCTGACTTACATACAGAATCAACTTAAGAACCCCAAGCGTCCCCAAGTCAGCTGCTGCTGAAACTGATCAGTGGCTGATTCCAGGAAGCCCGGGGCAGAGCAACTCTGCCTGGGGCTTCCTGTAGTCAGCGCTGGTCAGTTTCAGCAGAAGCTGACTTGGGACGCCTGGGGCAGAGCAGCTGGGGTGCTGCTGGGTTGCTCCAGTAGCGCCGCTCCTCGGTGCTACTGGACCAACCCAGCAGCACCCCATCTGCTCTGCCCCAGGCGTCCTGATTCAGCGGCTGCTGAAACTGACCAGCAGCGGCTGAATCAGGACCTGGGGCAGAGCAGCTGGGGTGCTGCCGGGCTGGTCCAGTAGTGCCCAGAGCGGCGCTGCAGGACCAATCGGCAGCGCCCCACCTGCTCTGCCCCAGAGTCCAAAACAAAAGCCTGGTCTGCTGGGGGGGGGGGGGAGCACACTAGCTGCGCCCCCCCCCCCCCCCAGCAGACCAGGGACACGGGGAGCAGAGCCGCAGCGGCAGCGGGGTGCCGCGCCTCTGAGGCTTTGCTCTGGCAAAGTCTCAGAGGCGCGGGACCCCGCCGCGGCTGCAGCTTCAGTCCCGGTGCCTGTGGTCTGCTGGGGACGGTCCCCAGAGCAAAGCCTCAGAGGCGCGGGGAACCGCCGCTGCTGCCGCTTCAGTCTGGGTCCCTGTGGTCTGCTGGGGACGGTCCCTAGCAGACCACAGGCACCCAGACTGAAGCGGCAGCAGCGGCGGTTCCCCGCGCTTCTGAGGCTTTGCTCTGGCAAAGCCTCAGAAGCGCGGGAACCCGCCCGGTGCCCCTGGTCTGCTGGAGACGGTCTCCAGCAGACCAGGGGCACCGGAGCAGCTTACGAACGGGGCTTTCTCGCCCGGAGAAAGCCCCGTTCGTAAGTGCGGATCCGACATAAGTCGGATCCGCGTAAGTCGGGGACTGCCTGTATATGCAGTAGAGCAGCATGAAATCATCCGTAGGTCTCCATAGCAAAAAATGTCTTTTGCTGTAGCATGCTGAACATTTCACACACAAGCCTACGTATGGCCTATGCTACTGTTCAAACCACATAATCTGGTTCTTGAAAACACTCTGGGTATGTCTACACTACAAAGTTAGTTCGAACTAACTTTCATAGGCGCTACACTAGTGCTCCACTAGTTCGAATTTAATTCAAACTAGCGGAGCGCTTAGTTCGAACTAGGTAAACCTCATTTTACGAGGATTAAGCCTAGTTCGAACTAGCTAGTTCGAATTAAGGGGTGTGTAGACCCTTAATTCAAACTAGTGGGAGGCTAGCCCTTCCCAGGTTTCCCTGGTGGCCACTCTGGCCAACACCAGGGAAACTCTATGCCCCCCTCCCGGCCCCGGACCCCTTAAAGGGGCACGGGCTGGCTACGGCGCCCGTGCCAGGTGCAAGCCTGCCAGCACCCAGCCAGCAGACCCTGCACCTGGCACGGATCGAGCCAGCCACCCGATGCCCCCCAGCCCTCCCCCTCTTCCCGGGACCAGGCTGGCGGCTCCCGGGAGCTTGCCCGGGACCGCAAGAGGCGGGCACCCGCCTGGGCTAGTGCGGACATCGTGGACCTCGTCCACGATCTCCGCACTAGGCACAGGAAGGTGGCCGTCTAGGGCAGGAGAGCTGCCAGCCTGGCCACCCAGGAGCAGGAGTGCATGAAAATCAAGGGGGTCCACTGAGACCCCCCGACCCTGAGCCCTGAGCTTAGAATGGCCGTACTGGGTCAGACCAAAGGTCCATCTAGCCCAGTAGCCTGTCTGCCGACAGCAACCAACCCTAGGGACCCTGGAGGGGATGGACCGAAGACAATGACCAAGCCATTTGTCTCGTGCCATCCCTCTCCAGCCTTCCACAAACTTTGGGCAGGGACACCACTCCTACCCCCTGGCTAATACCACTCCATGGACCCAACCTCCATCACTTTATCTCACTTCTCTTTAAACTCTGTTCTAGTTCTAGCCTTCACAGCCTCCTGCAGCAAGGAGTTCCACAGGTTGACTCTTTGCTTTGTGAAGAACAACTTTCTGTTACTAGTTTGAAGCCTGCTACCCATTCCTTTCCTTTGGTGTCCTCTAGTCCTTCTTTATGGGAACTAATGAAGAACTTTTCTGTATGCACCCTCTCCACCCAACTCCTGCTTTTAGAGCCCTCTATCCTGTCCCCCCTCCGTCTCCTCTTTTCTAAGCTGAACAGTCCCAGTCTCTTTAGCCTCTCTTCATATGGGACCTGTTCCCAACCCCTGATCATTTTAGTTGCCCTCCCCTCTCCCAGCCTCTCTCTTCCCCTCTCCCACCTCCTTTTCCCAGTCTCCCCCAGTTTTGTTCAATAAAGAGAGATTCCATTTTTGAACACAATTGTCCTTTATTTTGTACATCAAGAAAAGGGGCTAGGGAAGGGTAAGTGGAAGGAGGTGAGGGAGGAATGGGGTACGAGCCCCCAATGGGGAGGACTGGGCTGGCTCTGTGGGCTTCTGGGGGTGGAAGCTCTCCTGCAGCCCCCCAATTGCCCCCTCTCCCCAGATGGCAGCCTGCGGCAAGTGCAGCCGGGCTGATGGCCGAGTGCTGTGATGTGCCCAGTCTGGGTACTCCGGGCAATCCAAGCCAGGACTGCTTTGCAAGCGGGGCACCCCTGAGAACTGTCTGTCCGGGGTGGGGGTCGGGACCCTTTAAGCACAGCCCTCGGCTAGCCTGAGGCAGCAGCTCCATGCTCTAAGTCCTCATCTGATGCCCTGCCGGCACTGCTTCCGGCCATCCTTAACCTCGGTTCAGGGTCCACTTAATGTGGACATGCTAGTTCGAATTAGCAAAACGCTAATTCAAACTAGTTTTATAGTCTGGATCCGTTAGTTCGAATTAGCTTAGTTCGAATTAACTAATTCGAACTAAGTTAGTTCAAATTAGCGCTGTAGTGTAGACATACCCTCTGAGCCATACAACAGGATCTTACATCACAAAAGTCATCTAAGATTTGCTCACTTTTAAAATATTCAATTTAGACTGAATACAGAGGTTTTTAAGGAGCTGTAATCTTGTACTAATGGCAGCTCAGTGTTTATAAGGAGGATTTTGTGGTTACTCCAGTGGATAACTGTCACAAAGGAGTGGGGAGTCTCTGGGCCCTGCACCCCCATCCGCAGCCAGATGGGGGACACAGCCAGCAGGTAGAACAGAAGGTTTATTGGTTCACAGGGATACAGCGTAGAACAGACTTGTTAGCACAGGAACCAGGAGCAGTCAGTACAATCCATCTGCATCCTAAGCTAGCTGAGACCCATTCACACACCCAGGAACCAGTCCTTGCCTGCATGCAGCCCCGCCTCTTCCTTTGTCCCCTTCCCAGGCAAAAACGTGTTATCCGGTTGCACACCCCCCCACCTAGGTTCAGGTTACAAGAGAGCCTGAGCTACTGTTTACGTGCTGGGGTGGGGCAGCCTCCCACTCAGTGAGTCACACCCAAAACTGAGGCACACACATTGTTACAACAGAACAGTACAGGACAGTAGAAATCACATACAACATGACAAGTGAACAGAGTGAATACAATCTCCACTTCATCATAACAACAAACCAAAATACATCTTATTTCACTGGGCAAGAGCATTTCCAGTGCATGCCTAGGGATTTGTTCAGCTGCAGTGGTTTAAAGTTATTAGTTGTATCTCAACTCCGAGCTCAGTCCAACAACGGAGGAGTTTCCTCACAGAAAACAGATGCGCCCTTGCGTGTGGACATCTTAGAACATGCCACATAGTGGTGCATATTGGATGTTAACAAGGATAAACTGATTTTTACAAAAAACATGGGTTTGGTACAGTTTAGTTCCCACTACTATTAAAAGAGTAATGAATATTAATACCTTCCTGAAGTATGCAGGACAATACTACATTCTCAATATTTTCTGGCAGAAAACCCACTTTAACTGCTTATTTAGGGAATTATGAAGGACAAGCCCTCGAGATCAAAAGAAATAAAACTTCTTGCAAATACTGACCCATCTTTACTGGTTGTGTTATCTGTAGGTTTTATACTGGCTGCAAGTGGTTCTAGAGAAGGCTTTGAAGTGCTGAGGGAGTTAGTTGCATTGGAATCTAATGACATCAGTTGCTGATTAATCTGAGAAGACATAATTGAGCCAGCCAAAGACCCAGATATTGGAATACTATTGAAGAACACCGTTGAAAAATCCCTACACACACACACACACACACACACACACACACACAAAAAAAAGAATAAAAGTACATATATTAAAAAAAAACGTTAAAAAATATTTTAAATTTAACTTTAATATCACTTGTGTGCATACAAGTACACACTTAAAACCCCCTCAATTTTTTCCACATATTTTTCTCTCATCTCTACTGCAATGCAGGCTAATGTGGTGCTTAGCAGTCTACCTCTTAATGAGGCAGTAGGAAGGCACATAATGTTGGGGTAATATTTGTTTGTGTACAGCTGAAGAACAAAGGGAGCTCTCCCATTTTTGGTGAAAACCTATTTTAAGTTAGAGTTTTTATACCAGGTGTCTCAAACTCCCAGGCCACGGCCATCCCCAGCTGAAGCGGCTGCACAATCTTGCCTGGGAGAGGAGGAGGGCTGTCTGTTCTCATTCCCATCCCTAAGCCCCATCCTTTCCTGCCACTGGCCCACCCATTGCACCCCGTCCCCCAAGGGAGCAGCCTGAGGGATTTCTGAGGGGGCCTAGCACAGCACAGCAGCTGTCCCCCCCACTCACGTCAGGAGTAAACAAGACAAGCTGACCTTTTGATAGGTATAAAAACCCAAAACACAAATCATGAATATTCCCAACTGGTGCTCAGATCTTACTATTAAGGGCACACTGGGATAAATGCAGATTCTCACAACTATGCAGGATATTTCCAGCAAAAGCCAGCTACCCAAGTTCAAATCATGACTAGCATGTTTGCTCAGGATGTAGACACATACTTTAGAAATTGCTTTAGACAACAGAAGTATAACAACAAGCTCCTTGGGAAAAATGTTTCTCTTTTTCACTGATGGCTCTAATCTTGGGATCTTTTTTCCTCATCACCTTCCCTCTTCCAAAAATAATAGCTATAGCTGCTCATTCTGAGAGCATGAATCCAGATAATCTAAAACACACAGTATATTCCTAGAAAAGGGAAAAAAACATAGCAAAAAAACCTTTTTTTGGACAAGACAGGAAATCAAGGATGGAACCACTCAATCATTCAAGATCCCATATAAGAACATAAGAATGGCCGTACTGGGTCAGACCAAAGGTCCATCTAGCCCAGTATCCTGTCTGCCAACAGTGGCCAGCACCAGGTGCCCCAGAGGGGGTGGACCAAAGACAATGATCAAGCGATTTGTCTCCTGCCATCCCTCTCCAGCCTCTGACAAACAGAGGCCAAGGACACCATTTTATCCCCTGGCTAATAGCCTTTTATGGACCTCACCTCCATGAAATTATCTAGCTTCTCTTTAAACTCTATTATAGTCCTATTACAGTCTCATCTAAATGTCTGATTTCAAATTAAATACATTTTCACTTCTCTTTCTTTAAACTATTCTGCATTATCATTTTCACAGAACAGCTGCCACTTTCTACCCTAGAAGTGGCTGTATTTTAATGGTAGGTAAAGTGATTATAATAAAGCACTCTGAAATCCATTCATCTTAGATGTTCTTAAATTCAAGGTGGTATAGTATGTGATGAATTCAAGATGGACTTAAATGTTGTCAGTGTGAACTGGAACAAGTAGGTGAAAAAGGCAAGGGAGATAAGTAAAACACTTCAAAGTATACCCAGTGTCCAGCTGAGCTATGCATAGAGGTGTGATCCGTCTCCGGCCATCTGCAGTCCGCGTTTCAACTTGCTTCTTTAAAAGATTCTGTTGAGGGCAAGAGAAAACGTTAATATGAATGCTTTTTCCAGTTGACACAGGAGTCAGAATTATTGATGAACCTGTTTCATTTCATTGCATTTAATCAATCTTTTACTAGCAGATTTACCCAGCATTGCTTAGGTCTGTAACTGAAGTGATTTTTTAAAAAATAAATGGAAAATATACATGCATTATTTCAATGACTGTATTTTTCAAAAGTGGAGGAAAAAATTAAGGCTGGAGTGAGAGTTCGGGGGTGAGGAGGTGTTGGGGGCGCTCAGGGCAGGGAGATGTGGGGGACTTACTGGGGCCACCTGTTGCAGCGAGGATGGGACTGCTCTAGCAGTGACTCCGCCCAGGGGGTGGCACCCCCCCACCCCCATAGCCTGCAAGGTGTCTGTGGGGGAGCAGGGTCCGGAGGCTGCTGCCACACCCTCCGGCAGCCTGTAGGCTGTCTGGGGAGGGGCCAGGCTCTGGGGGCTGTCCCCACCTCCAGCGGCTCTCTCCTCCCACGTTATAGGAAACAGTCCCATTACTGGCACTTCACATTTTTCAAGCACAACCCAAACCTGATCTTGGTTTAAGTTATGTTAAGAGGAATCTACATACCAAATTTGGTGGTCCTAGCTCTTACAGTTTAGGAGGATTCCTTGAACAAATGAACAGACACACTCCAATATTTATGGCATATAATATGTGCAAGAGAAAAAAAGAAGACTGCAGGGAAGTTGTGTGTCTCTCCCCCCGCCCCCGCCACCCCAGATCACAATTGTGTTTCTGAATCAGACTCTCCAAATATTTGAATGAGACGCTGTGTAATCTCCCTTCCTGTCAGCACAAATTGGATTTTTCAGGCATAACCTCTTTGGAGCAAGAATGGTCTTTTAACAAGAACGTGTATAGTCCCTAACACAATGAAGCCCAATCGGTAATTGGTGCTCTCATGCTCCACCATAACACAAACAACAAATCCTAGCTAAATACAAGATAGAACATTTTTCACAAAACCATTTCTTTATATCAGACCTCTCAGTCCTCAACCTCAAAGGAAACCTGCACAACACCTTCAGAAGACAAGCTTGGGAGTCGACATTCATAACTTTGTTAGACACTAAAAAAATCATGGACTTAATAAAGGTACTGGATTTATGGCTCATTACAAACCACCAACCCTTCTTTGTCCTAAGACTGGGTCATAACTGCCCACTTTGCTGTGAACAGCACCATATTAACTCCAAATGCTTAATAATCTGCTCCACCTTATATTTAGCTGGGACAGAGTACCTTTCCCAGACCTGAAAAGCTTTGTGTAAGATCAAAAGCTTGTCTCTCACTAGCAGAAGTTGGTCCAATAAAAGATGCTACCTTGCTCACCTTGTCTCCCTAATTAGGTATTTATCAAGTTTGTACTGGATGCTATAAAAATCACCATTCAAAAGGCCTACCTTTCTAATGTCCTCCAAACTCTCACCATTAACCATGCTTGCCACTTTGGGAGCTGTCATTACATCTGCTGCATCCTGTATTGCTGCATTCTTCTGCTCCATCAGCTGCTGTTGCGGTCTCTGTTGATACTTCAGCATCTCTGGATTCTCAATAATGGTAGTGGACAACTGAGCCTCACTCATTATCGCTAAGCTTTTACCATAGGTGGACTGATGAATGTTGCTCTATGGGTGTTAAAAATATGAGAACAAAACCAGATTACAAATGCTAGCAACACATCAGTGATTGTGCTATAAAGAATCACATATCTATTAATATCAATATACAAGTACCTTCAGTACAATTTACACAAAGTCCCCCCCACCCGTCACTATTTTTTTAGATATCAACCTCATTAGCTAACTTAACTAGGGTGGCAAAGCTTCCACTGCTAGCAGCACTAAGCGGGAAAATCTAGCTGTTAGCAAAAACACGTTAAAAAGACTTGCACACAAGCTCATAAGAGTAATTTGAAACCATAATTTTGAAATTAGGAAGTCAGTCCTTACTACTTAGGCCAAATGTTTCAAATGTATAATGTAATGTAAGCAAATGGATATTTGCCAAGACAATTTCTGCTCTGGAAAGGATACTTAATACCGCAGGTTGTTTCTGAACTTGATGGATCTTACAAAATAACTCCCTGGTTTTGGAAAGCAGACAAGTTCACATTTTTCTATAATATGAAAATCAGTCAACTAAAAAATTCTATGAACAGTTTTGAGCATACTACTTTAATGAAAAAAGAATGGATGATCACTTGTATCCTGAGAGTACCTTCTCCTCCTCACTAAGGGGATCTCCAAGTTCATCCTGGGAAAAGTCCAAAAAAGCCACTGATCCATCCATGGAACACACCAAGATCCCAAGTCCGTTTAAGGTCCTGAAAGACAAGTAAAGAGCTTGGTTTATAAACCATGAGTTTTAAAAAGTTGGCTGCATTTATTTAATCTACACACGTTTCACTGTAAAACAAATGGTTAGCATAGGCTTTATTACACCCAGCAACTACTGAAGTAATCAAAAAAGTGGGACAACATGGAATATTCAAGAGACTATGTTTGATAACCAGTGACTACATATATGAATGTGCAGAGCCCTGCACGGATACAAAAATTTGTATCTGCACCCACATCTGTACTCATAAAAATGAGCTGTGGATACCCGCAGCTATAAAGTGGCTACCTGCAAATTTGCAGGGTTCTAGATAAAAAACATGTATCTGCATCTGCAACCATGAGCTGCAGATATCCACATCCATATCCACAGATGCAGATACCCACAGACATAAAACAGATATATGCAGATTTGTAGGGTTCTATGCATGTGCTTTTGAACACAGCGCTCACCCACATTAACTATTAGGACTGTGAAAAACCAAGACTAAAGGAGAAAACTGGAAGAATTTTAAATGTTGAGTACTAAAGGTGAATCACAAAGCAAAAATGCAAATTAATTTGCTACAGAAAATATGTGCTAAAAAATATGCCCACTAATTGGGCTAGGGGCATCGTTCAGCACATAAACAGCTAAAAAGGTTCCCCTTTTAGGCCCTGTCACATTACTGGATTTTAAAGGGAGAAGCCAGATCACTGCTGCACCCATGGGGAGGCGGGGGGTTTTGCCCCAAAGTCTGTACAAAGGGGGCCATGTGAGGTGTAAAATGAAAGCTTGTGTTCTACTGATTCGGTATATGCTACTGATGTACTTGTAGGATATCTGTATCTGGAGTTATAAATATGTACTCTGTGTTGATGCTGGAAGATTCTCTGTCTGAGACAACGGGCAAAGAATGTTCAGCCAGCGACTATGCTAATTAGCAAGGCTCCAGGGACAATGGCTCTCTAGGTGCCAATACACACCTGAGGAATGTGTTTGGGACATGCAAACCAGACAGTATCCGATGACCACTGAAATGGAACACAGGGATAGGTCACTGGACCATGTGACCTGCTCTGGCCAGGAAGATTCCAGGAGAGGTATATAAAGACCATGTGGCAATCTCCATCTTGCCTTCAATTTTGCTACTGATTCCAGATGCAGCCTTGCGAGGAACAGCGAGCCAGGAAGAATCGTTGGCCCATCCTGACATAGGATGTACACCGGAGACTTTTAAGATAGCAGTCTATAACATCTGTGCTAAGAGCCTGTATCGAGAACTGGGTGATTCGATGCATGTAATGTATTCTCCTTAACAACATGACTCTCATGCTTCTCTTTCTTTTATTAATAAACCTTTAGATTTCAGATTCTAAAGCATCAGCCCAGTGTGCTCTTGTGCGTAAGATCCAAAGTGTAAATTGACCAGAGGTTTGTGGCTGGTTCTTTGGGACTGGAAAGACCCGTTCGGGGTAGGTGAGATTGGGTTCTAACACCCTTCACCTGTGTGCAGGCCCGGGCCTGATTGTGGCACAGGGAGAGCTGGAGTGTCAGGGGTTTTGCCTGGTGTGACCGGTTTGTGGCCTGTTTGGGAAGGTCTCCGGTCTGGGGCTGTAAGGAGCCCTTGTTTTGAGCGGCTTGCTTTGTCGACAGAACTGGCTGTAGTCTAGACGCTCTTAAACTTCTGTCGACAAAAGCCTGTAGTCTAGATGTACCCTGACAGTCCATTTATCCAATCCATACTCCCTTAACTTGCTGGCAAGAATATTGTGGGAGACCCTATCAAAAGCTTTGCTAAAGTCAAGGCACAGGCAGTCCCCGGGTTACATGGATCCGACTTACATCGGATCCCTACTTACAAACGGGGTGAGGCAACCCCACACTAGCTGCTTCCCCCCAGCAGACCAGGGAGACACGGAGCGGCTTTTCTCAGCAGTCACCTCAGCTTGAGAATAAAGGACTGAGGGAAGTGAGGCGTGGGAGAATAAAACTGAGCTCTGGAGAAATGTTTGGCTAGAGTTTCCCCTACAATATGTACCGGTTCCGACTTGCATACAAATTCAACTTAAGAACAAACAAACAGTCCCTATCTTGTACGTAACCCGGGGACTGCCTGTATATCACATCCACTGACTTTCCCATATCCACAGAGCCAGTTACCTCATCACAGAAGCTAATCAAATTGGTCAGGCATGACTTGCCCTTTGTGAATCCATGCTGACTATTCCTTATGACTTTCCTCTCTTTGAAGTGCTTCAAAATGGATTCCTTGAGGATCCCCTCCCATGATTTTTTTGGGGACTGAGGTAAGGCTGACTGGTCTATAGTTCCCTGGATCGTCCTTCTTCCCTTTTTTAAAGATGGGCACTAAAAATCATCTGGACAAACTGGAGAAATGGTCTGAGCTAAAAATATGATGAAGTTTAATAAGGACAAATGCAAAGTACTCCACTTAGAAAGGAACAATCAATCAGTCTCACACATACAGAATGGGAAGTGACTATCTAGGAAGGAGTACTGCAGAAAGGGATCTAGGGATCATAGGGGACCACAAGCTAAATATGAGTCAACAGTGTGACATTATTGCAAAAAAAGCAAATATGATTCTGGGCGGCATTAACAGGTGTGTTGTGAGCAAGACACGAGAAGTCATTCTTCAGCTCTACTCTGCACTGATTGGGCCTCAATTGGAGTAGTGTGTCCAGTTCTGGGCACCCCATTTCAAGAAAGATGTGGAGAAATTGGAGAAGGTCCAGAGAAGAGAAACAAGAATGATTAAAGGTTGAGAGAACATGAGCTATGAGGGAAGACTTAAAGAATTGGGCTTGTTTAGTTTGGAAAAGAGAAGACTGAGAGGGGACATGATGGCGGTTCTCAAGTATATAAAAGGGTGTCACAAAGAAGAGGGAGAAAAATTGTTCTCCTTGGCCTCTGAGGATAGGACAAGAAGCAATGGACTTAAACTGCAGCAAGGGAGGTTTAGGTTCGACATTAGGAAAAACTTCCGACCTGTCAGGTTGGTTAAACACTGGAAGAAGTTGCCTGGGGCGGTTCTGGAATCTCCATCTCTGGAGATATTTAAGAGCAGGTTGGACAGACACTTGTCAGGGATCATGTAGACGGTGCTTGGTCCTGCCATGAGGGCACGGGACTGGACTCGATGACCTTGAGGTCCCTTCCAATTCTATGATTCTATGACACCTCTCAGGGATGATCTAGACCAGGGGTCTCCAACCTTTTTAACCACAAGATCACTTTTTCAATTTAAGTGCAATGTAAGATCTACCTCCAACCCAAATACCCTTTGCCCCGCTTCTTTCCTGCCCCTTCTTTGAGGCCCTGCCTCTGCTTCATCCTGGTCACTCATCCCCCTTCCTCCCCCATTCTTGCTCACTTACAGTAGACTGGGGTAGGGGGTTGGGGTGCCGGCTCTGGTCTTGAGCCAAGGAGTTTGGAGTGTCGGAGGGGCTCTGGGCTTAGCCCAGGGTGGGGGATTGGGGTCCAGGAGGAGTTTCAGGGTGCAAGCTCTGGGATGGTGTTTGGGTGCAGGGGGACTCATGTCTTGGGTAGGAGGTTCAGGGTTATGGTTGAAAGAATTTAGCTTGTTTAGTTTAGAAAAGAGAAGACAGAGGGGGACAGGATAGCATTTTTCAAGTATCTAAAAGGGTGTCACAAAGAGGAGGGAGACAAATTGTTCTCCTTGGTCTCTGAGGATAGGACAAGAAACAATGGGCTTAAACTGCAGCAAGGGAGTGTGGCAGGGTCAGGCCAGGGAGCTTCTGCAGAGAGGGGAAAAGGCAGCCCAAAAGGGTAAAAAAAACCCCTGTAAGTAGAAGCAGAGAGCTACAGGCCAATTAGATGCAGCTGGGAGGGAGCTGGCTCAGGCTGATTGGGGCCAGCAGACTCCTCTGCTGGCTGACCGAGGGCCTTTAAAAGCCTCAGCAGTTGGAAGCTGGAGGGAGAGGACGGAAGGGAGGCGGTGGAGAAAGAGAACAAACCCACAACAGCATTAAATGGAGGCAGCTAGGGAGGGAGTCTGAGGAGGTGTGGCTGGGCTCCCTACCACAGAGACCTGCTGTGAACCCCAAACTCTGGGGTTAGAAGCGAGAGCCCAGTCCAGTGGTGGCCAGGGTAAGAGGGGCCCTTGCCACACGTGGTGTCAGAGGTGGGATGATCAGCTGTGAAGCCTCAGTGACCCTAAATCTGGCCAAAGTGATCCCTCGTAAAGGAGAAGCACATATGAAGGACCTAGTGAAGGCTCTGGTACAGGCCACGGCCACCCAACAGGAGGCTACTCGGGTGCAAGCGGCTGCCCAACAGGAGTCAGTGTGGCTCCAACAAGAAACCAACCAATTGTTGATGAGCCAGGTAGCCCAGGACAGGGCCGCCCTGCAGGAGGTGGTGAAACAGCTGAAAGCCCTGGCAGTCCAGGTACGTGGTCGAGATGGGACCCACTGTTAAGCAAAGTTATTCACCTTGGTGCAGTAACTGTCGTTCTTCGAGATGGTGTCCCCCCACTGTGCTCCACTGTGGGTGCTAGGCTTGTCCCGGCACCGCAGAACGGAGACTTGTTGTAAGCAGACTTCGGCCGGGCCACACATGCGCTGCTGTGCCTGCGGCATTCGCGCTCTTTTCCTGCGCGCGGTCCGGCCAACTGCCAGTTCCTCGAGACCGCCTCAGAGTCTGTAAGACACAAAGAAAGGCGGACTCCAAAGCAGGGAGGAGGGCGGGTAGTGGAGCACCCGCGGGGACACCATCTCGAAGAACGACAGTTACTGCACCAAGGTGAGTAACTTCACTTTCTTCTTCGAGGATGTCCCCGCAGGTGCTCCACTGTGGGTGACTGCGTAGCAGTAGCCGCCAGAACAGAAGGAGGGAAGCACGGAGTCCCTAGTTATCCGCTGTGGAGAGCACCGCAGTCGCCACCGCACCGTCCGAGCGAGTGCCCAGTGATAAAGAATAGCATCTAGCAAAAGTGTCGTGGGAGGACCAAGTGGCCATCCTGCAAATGTCTATAAGGGAAACCCCTTTAAGGAAAGCCGTTGACGCAGCCATGGCTCTGGTGGAATGGGCACGCGGGTGGGACGGGAGGGGTATACGCTTTGTTGCATAGGCTTCCGTTATGCAGCTAGTATTAGGTTGGCGATCCTTTGGGAGGATATCGGTTGCCCTTTCGACCTAGGTGCCAGAGAGACGAACAAACGGTCAGTACGTCTGAAGGGTTTGGTTCGGTCGATCTAGAAAGCTAGGGCCCTCCGAGCATCTAGGGAATGGAGGGCTACTTCTTGTGGTGAGGCATGGGGTTTTGGGTAGAACACTGGAAGAATTATAGGCTCATTGACATGAAAATGGGATGCAATATTTGTAATGAACTTCGGGTGTAGTCTTAATATTACCCCATCCTTTCGGAATAACGTGTACGGTGGTGTGGCCATCAAGGCGGAGAGCTCTCCTACTCTACGTCCTGATGTTATTGCAAGTAGAAAAAGCATCTTTATGGTTAAAAGATGAAAGGATACGGTGGCCAATGGTTCAAATGGTGGTCCCATTAGGGCCTCGAGAACCACATCCAGGTTCCATGATGGTGGGATTGGGTCTCGTGGTGGACCTAAATTAGTGAGGCCCTTGAGGAATCTCTTTGTGGTGGGATGAGTGAAGATGGAAGCTCCCTCCACCGGTGATGTAAAGAAGGTAACGCAAAGTCGGTCTCTTTTGGGTGCATAAGGTAGTCCAATACCAGAGGAAGAGGAGCTACTTCAGGGCGATGATGTTTAGCAGCACACCAGGAGGCGAACCTGCGCCACTTGTGAAGGTAAGTCTTCCTTGTCATTTGACGTCTACTGTGTATAAAAACGTGTCTAACCGGTGCCGAACAGATTCAGAAGGGTTCAGCCAGTTAGGTACCATGCTGTGAGATTCAGAGTGTGAATCTGGGGATCTCTCAGCCATCCCCGGTTCTCAGTGAGGAGGTTGGGGAGGAGCGGGAGGTGGATGGGTGAGCGCGAGGATAGGTGATGAAGAAAGGGGAGCCAATGTTGGCGCGGTCAATCCAGCGCTATGAGGATGAGTCGCGCCCCATCCGTCCTCAGTTTCTGAAGGAGTCTCAGGATCATCGGAATGGGGGGAAAAGGCATAGAGGAGGGGTCCGTGCCAACTGATGAGAAAGGTGTCTCCCAGGGAGGCTGGACCAAGACCCGCTCTGGAGTAGTACCTGTGACAATTCGCGTTGGTGAAGGTCGCAAACAGATCTATGCAAGGGGTACCCCAGCGTTGGAAAATCGAGTGCAGGACCGAGTCGTGCAGCTCCCACTTGTGCTTCACGTCGAAGTGCCTGCTGAGGAAGTCTGCGGTCACGTTCATGGTGCCAGGTAAGTAAGATGCCATAGGTGTTATTCCGTGGCGAATACACCAATTCCAGAAGCGGATGGCTTCCATGCACAGGGAACGGGAGCAAGCTCCGCCCTGACGGTTGACGTAGTACATGGCCGTGACGTTGTCCGTAAGTATTCTCACCGTGGTATTCTGGATATGTGCACGGAAACATTTGCAGGCATTGAAAATCGCGCGTAGCTCCAAAAGGTTTATGTGCAGACGCTTCTCCAATGGTGACCACTGGCCCTGTGCTGAAAGGGGACCCACGTGGGCTCCCCATCCTAGCAGGGAAGCATCTGTTGTAATGTGGTGGTACGGCTGCTGCTGGCAAAAAGGTACGCCGGATAATATATTTTGCCGGTTGGTCCGCCATAGGAGCGACCGTGTAACGGAAAGGAGGTGGCGTTACTGGCCTGTGGAGGTCGTGTCTGGTGTGGTTGTAAACCAGCGTCAGCCAGTATTGAAGGGAATGGAAGTGCAGTCTGGCGTATTGGACCATGTATGTTGTGGCGGCCATATGGCCCATCAGTCTTAGACAGGTTATGAGTGGAACGTTCGGACTGCCAGTGATGGTTTGAATGAGGTCCTGAATGGACTGAAAACGGTGTAAGGGCAGGAAGGCCCTGCCCGCAACGGAGTCCAAGCGAGCCCCTATAAACTCCAAATACTGAGTTGGGTGCAAAATGGACTTTTGGTCGTTGAGGAGGAGCCCGAGGGTGTGGAAGGTTCGCCTGGTGAGATGGATCACGTGAAGAACTTCGGAGGCAGAAGGAGCCTTGAGGAGGCAATCATCTAAGTATGGAAAGATGATTATTCCTTGTCTTCGGAGGAAGGCCGCGACAACCGCCAGGATCTTTGAGAATACCCTGGGGGTGGAGGACAACCCGAAGGGTAGGACTTTGTACTGGTAGTGGTCCTTGCCGACGACAAAGCGTAGGAATCTCCTGTGAGAGGGGTGGATAGCAACGTGGAAATAGGCGTGCTGGAGGTCGAAGGCGGCAAACCAGTCATGATGTTCCAGTGCGGGAATGATGGCAGACAACGTGATCATTTTGCATCTTTGTTTTCACAGGAATTTGTTCAAACAGCGGAGGTCTAGTATGGGTCACCAACCTCCGGATCTCTTCTGGGTGAGGAAATAATGGGAATAGAAGCCCCTGTTTCTAAATTCGTTCGGGACCGTCTCTATAGCCCCCAGAAGGAGTAGGCGGTCGACTTCTGTTCACAGGAGGACCTCGTGAGAGGGGTCCCTGAAAAGGGACGGGGGGGGGGGGGGGGGAAGAATGGAAGTGAAGGGGATGGTGTAGCCCGTTTGAATAATTTCCAGCATCCATCTGTCTGTGGTGATTGATGCCCATTGGTGGAAAAAGGGCCTCAACCGGTGGTGGAAGACGTGGGTAGACTGATATGTGATGTTGCCTGTGACTGTCTGCGCGCCCCCAACCAAGGCATCAAACTTGCTGCTTGTTATTGGGGCCCATTTGGCCACAGCCATTCCCGTTGCGACGTCACTGGGGTCTCTGGTGAGAGCGTTGATTATCAAAGCTCCTCTGTTGTTGATGTCGTTGCTGCCATTGATGTCTGACGTACGAATAGTTGTACCGGCGCTGGTATGGCGTATATCGGCGTCTCCTGAAGGGAGGCATGTACATTCCCAAGGTCCTCAACGTTGTGCATGAGTCCTTTGAGGAGTGTAGGACGGTGTCGGTATTTTCGGCAAAAAGCTTGTCCTTGTCAAAGGGCAAGTCCTCAACCTTGCTCTGTAAATCCTTAGGGACACTGGCTGCTTGCAAGTAAGAAGCTCTCTGCATAACGATCGCGGTGGCAGTAGAGCGAGCAGTGGTGTCAGCGACGTCCATGGCCATTTGGAGGGATGTTCTTGTTGACGTGTAGCCCTCCCAGCTGCCTGATTTCAGTACAGACTTTTTTGACTCAGGTAAGTGGTCTATGAGCGGAGTCAAGTGTGAGAAGGTGTCGAAGGAGTGATTGAAGAAGTGCGCCATATAGTTAGCGATTCTGAGTAGTAAGGTTGCAGATGTGTAGACTTTCCTGCCCAAAAGATCCAGTCTCTTCGTTTCTTTATCGGAGGCTCGGTGTTTGAATTGCGGGGTCTTAGCCCTCTGTTGAGCCGCATCGACAACGAGGGAGTTAGGTTGAGAATGGGCGAAAAGGAACTCCATCCCCTTCCGGGGGACAAAATATTTTCTATCGGCCCTCTTGTTAGTCGGGAGCGCCGATGCTGGGGCATGCCATATTTCGTCAGCAATCTCTAAAATACCCTCGTCCAAGAGAATGGCGAGGCACGATCTGTGCTGCGGCTGAAGATTTCTAAAAAGTTTATGCTGCTTGTCCTTGAGTTCCTGCAGCGGTCTCTCCTGAGTGATGACTACTCGCTTGAACAGCTCTTGGAACTGACGAAGATCATCAAGCGGAGAGACCTCGCCAGGCATGACCACTTCGTCCGGTGGCGAGGAGTCTGCTGGGGAGACCTCGATCGGCTGTTCGGAGAAAGGCACATGGTCGGGTTCCGACAGAGGGTGACAAGGCAAGGTCACATGTTCCGGAGGAATGGAGGGGGCAAGAGCCGGGGAAGGTCTGGAAGAGGCGTAGTCATACGCAGAGTGTGAGCGGTAAGAGTACCTGCTGCGGGAGTCACGGGTATAATAGTCAGCACAAGGGTATAGACTGTCCAGCGGTGAGCGTCTCTCTGGATAGTAAGAGTGTGAGCGATGCCCATGATGATGTGGAGAATACGGTGAGCGAGAACAGCTGTATGAAGCTCTGGAGGAGGCAGGAGAAATAGATGACAGGCGGTGATAATGTCTTTGATAATGAGGGTGAGCTGCCAGGAACGGTGATGGCAGTCTGACAGGAGAGCGTGGAGACCTGCGGTGGCTACCATAATAAGATGGAGAGCGTGGTGCTGGAGGGGAGGGTGCTGGTGCCAGGGAGAAGGCAAGGGAACAAGACCGGCTCCGGCGCGGAGGAGTCAAGGGGGCTGCGCGAGGTGTAGATCTGGCCGGAGCCACATCCCCCGGTGCAGATGACTCAGGCACTGTAACCACTGGTGCTGAGATGTTGTGCTGCACTCGCACCAGCGCCACTTGGTCCGGCACCGTGTGTTGATTAGGAAACTGCGCCGCTGCCGGCGCCGTTGTGGTCGGCTCCGAGGAAGCTCTCATTGGCGGCGCGGTGGTCGGTGCCGGCGGCTGGGGTGCAGGCGGTGCCGGTGCTACTCTCAGTGCCGCGGTACGTGCAGGCTGTTCCGGCTGCCTGGGCTTCAGTGAAGCTGCCAGTTTGGGACACAGCTTAGTAGTGCCGGAGGTCCCAGGTCTGTCTCCCTGGCTCACCCTGCCCTGGATGGCAGCAGGCAGGGATCCTGTGGGGGAGAGCCTGTGTCTTTTTGATGCGGCCACGGTGGGAGATGAAGCCCGCTGTTTGGGGGGGCTGTTCCTCTGTGGCAGGCAACTGATGCTGCAGCTGGAGGGCTTTGTCGAAGAGGAGCATTCTCAGGCGCCTCTCCCTATCTTTTCGAGCCCTGGCCGTGAGCTTAGTGCAGTAGGAGCACTTTTGGGGAACATGGGACTCCCCAAGACATTTTATGCAGTCCGCACATCCATCAGAGGCTGGCATTGCCTCCCGGCAAGTGCCGCATTTCTTAAACCCTGGGGATGACGGCATGCCGGCGTTTCTACCAGGGTGTCAATAGGGAGCAAGAGTCTTTCTGTTTCCCTTTCTCTTAGTTTATTTCTTCTCTCTCTTTCCTTTTTCTTTTCTTTTTATTATTATTTTTTTTTCAGTTCAACGAACAACTATGTACAAAGGAGATGGGAGAACCACTGACGGGAACGTAGGGAGGTAACAACAAGTAAGCAGTTCTCAAAACGTAGCTTCCCCCCCCCCCTTTTTTTTTTAAAAGAGGGGGAATGAACGAACGAAGGAGGAAGGGAAACCAAGTAGGGCAATTTACAAGGTGATTTGAGGACGTATAGTCTCACAAAAGAGATTAAGGTGAAGAACATGGTTTCTATCCGTCTGCAACCTGAGGCAGTCTAGAGAAACTGGCAGTTGGCCAGACCACGTACAGGAAAAGAGCACGAACGCCGCAGGCACAGCAGCACATGCACGGCCCGGCCGAAGACTGCTTACAACAAGTCTCCGTTCTGCGGCGCCGGGGCAAGCCCAGCACCCACAGTGGCGCACCCGCGGGGATATCCTCGAAGAACGGGCCAATTACTACTTACAGAAAATGACAGGAGGAGATGATGCGGAGGCCTATTTGTTGGCCTTTGAAAGGACAGCTTTGCGGGAGGCCTGGCCTCAAACCCAGTATTTTAGCCCCTTTTCTGAGCAAGGAGGTCCAGAAGGCATACTTCGACATGGCAGAGGAAGCCGCATCCAACTACCCCCAGTTGAAAGCTGAGATCTTGGCACTTGCGGGGGTCACAGTCACGGTGAGAGCCCAGAGATTCCATGAGTGGAAATATCGAGAGGACCGTGCACCCAGAACTCAATTGTTTGACCTGGTCCATCTGGCCCCGAAGTGGTTGCGGCCCAATATCCACAGCCCCGAGAAGATTATCGAGGTGATCATCCTCGACAGGTATACGAGGGGGTTACCTCCAGACCTTCGGGAGTGGGTTGGCCAGAATGACCCCGCAACATTTGATGAGCTGGTGGCTCTCGTGGAGAGAGACAGCTGGCTGCTAAGGAACTTTCCCGAAGTCCCAGGGTTGACGTGCGTCGGAACAAGAGGTCCACCTTCACCCCAAGGACCCATACCCTGGAAGCTTCAGACCGAGCACGGGCAGAGAGAAAGGGGGCGGAAGAGCGACCGGAGACTGCAAAGGAACTCAGGGGCTGGGTTGGAGAGGGCCAAGGGGCGAGTCCCAACAACCCAAAGAGAAAGGGGGGGTGCCCTGCCCAGGTTATAGGTGTTATGCCTGTAGGGAGATGGGGCACTGAGCTGCTATATGCCCTAACTTTTAGAAGAGCCTATGCAATGCGACCTAGGGAACCTACAAAACCCTTGTGCCCTGGTCAACCATCAGTATACCCGGTCCATGAAAATGAATGGGGTGGAAGCCACTGCACTAGTAGATTCCGGGAGCGTGGTTATGTTGGTCTCAGGGAAGCTAGTAGGGCAGGACCAGCTGATTCGAGCCAAACGCACTGGAATATTGTGCGTACACAGAGACATTAATTATTACCACACCATCCCTGTGAAACTGGAAGTACGAGGGTGGGTCACAGCCGTGACTGTGGGGGTGGTCCCAAAGCTTCCCTACCCAGTGGTCATAGGGCGAGACTTCCCCGGATTTAATGACCTGCTGCCACGGGACTGGGTGGAAGAGGATTGCTCCCTCCCAGCCTTCCATGAATTTTCCCAGGACCTGTTCTCGGTGCCTGAGGAACCCCAGAAGACCCGGCAGGAGAGGAGGGCAGCTAAGAAGTTGGGGACAAAGATTTTGGCCCAAAATCAGAAGCAGGCGCTGGCTGGGGGGCAGGAAGCCCACCCAACTACTAGGACAGAAACCCCAGAACGTGATGAGCTTGAGGCAGGACCCAGCTCATCAGGAGAGGAAACTGGAGTAGGCTCCCTGGAACTTGGACAGGTTGGATCCTCAAGCGAGACTTTTGGGCAGGATCAAGCCAATGACCCAATATATCAAAATGTCCATAAGGATGTGGTTGAAGTTAATGGGGTCCCAGTGGAGGGAAGGAACAAAGGCATGGGCCCCTACTATGTAATTAAAGGGGATCGACTATACAGAGTAGTTCGTATACGGGACCAAGAGGTGGAACAACTCTTGGTACCTCAAAAGCACCGGAGGGCAATACTGGAATTAGCGCACAGTCATTTATTTGGAGGGCATCTGGGGGTGGATAAGACCCTGGACCGCATTCTTCAGAGGCTCTTTTGGCCAGAGATCTATGCGGAGGTCCGCAGATATTGTGCTTCCTGCCCTGAGTGTCAATTACATGGGCCTCGACCACACCTGAGGGCCCCACTAGTACCCCTACCCATCAATGAAGTCCCCTTTGAGCGAATTGCTATGGACCTAATAGGCCCACTAGAGAAGTCTGCACGGGGCCATCAAAGTATCCTAGTTGTGGTGGACTATGCCACCTGGTACCCAGAGGCGGTGCCCCTACACAATACCCTGTCCAAGACAATTGCTAGGGAACTAATTAAAAATTTTTCTAGGGTAGGGATACCCAAAGACATTCTAACAGAACAAGGGACACCCTTTCTGTCCAAGCTGATGAAAGACTTGTGTACCATACTCCACATACGTGCCCTGAAGACATTGGTTTATCATCCCCAAACAGACGGTCTTGTTGAGCGGTTTAACAGGACTCTGATAAGTATGCTCAAGAAAGTGGTAAGCCGGGATGGCAGAGATTGGAATACGCTGCTGACATACCTCATGTTCGCAGTAAGGGAAGTGCCCCAAGCTTCTACTGGATTCTCCCCATTTGAGCTTTTATATGGGCGTAACCCACTGGGCATACTGGACCTTGCCAAGAAGCCTGGGAGGAACAACCCAACCCTGGGAAAATGTTAATCATGTACTCCAGATGAGGGACAGGACAACCAGAGTCACCCCCATAGTGCGGGAACATTTAGAAAAAGCACAGGAGGCTCAACAGGCCTATTACAACCGGCGAGCAACAACCCAGAAGTTCCAGGCGGGAGACCGGATGATGGTACTAGTGCCAACAGCAGAAAGCAAGCTCCTAGCCTGGTGGCAGGGGCCATGCGAAGTAATAGAAGCAGTTAGAGAAGTAAACTATAAGGTTCACTAACCTGACCGGCGAAAGCCCGAGCAAATATATCACATCAACCTGCTGAAACCTTGGTGAGACAGAGAAGTGTCTTTGGTTGCTCTGGGGTCACCACCCCAAGGGAAAAGCCCACAAAGGCAGGTGGGAATATCTTCTGAGCTGACCCCAGATCAAAAGACAGAAGTAGCTGACATGATTGAGCGAAACCATGATGTGTTTTCAACAGAACCTGGTAGAACTACAGAGATTTACCATGACATCATCACAGATTCCGGGGTGAAGGTAAACATTAAGCCATACCAGAGGCAAAGTGAAGGGAGATCCAAGCTGAAGCTCAGAAACTGCTGAAACTTGGAGTCATTGAAGAGTCGCATAGCCAGTGGTCTAGTCCTATTGTTATGGTGCCCAAGCCAGATGGAAGCCTTCGGTTTTGCAATGACTTCTGAAAGTTAAATGAGATATCCAAGTTCGACGCCTATCCCATGCCACGGGTGGATGAACTCATTGACCAACTGGGCAAGGACCGATCTCTGTCCACCCTTGACTTGACCAAGGGCTACTGGCAGATCTCTCTAGCACCAGGAGCCAAGGAAAAGATGGCCTTTTCAACTCCGGAAGGTCTCTTTCAGTATACGGTCCTCCCTTTTGGCTTGTATGGGGCTCCTGCAACATTCCAAAGGCTTATGGACAAGCTATTGCGGCCACATGCCAAGTACGCAGCTGCCTATTTGGACGATGTTGTGGTCCACAGTCCTGACTGGGGGACACACCTCGAGAAAGTAGAGGCGGTGTTGGAGACCCTAAGGAGAGCGGGACTTACGGCAAACCCCGCGAAGTGTACAATTGGGCTAGCCGAGGCCAAGTATCTCGGGTATATTGTGGGAAAGGGTGTAGTGAGGCCCCGATTCAAAGTGGCCCCGACCAACCCGAAAGAAACAGGTCAGGGCGTTCCTGGGATTGGTTGGATATTACCGTAGATTCATCCCCAACTTCGCTTCCAGGGCCTGCCCTTTGACCGACCTGACTAGAGCTCGTGGTCCTGACATTGTAAAATGGACCACTGCGGCAGAAGCTTTTAAGGATCTCAAGACGACCCTCTGCAGTGATCCAGTTCTCATAGCCCCTGATTTTAAGAAGGAGTTTATCCTGCAGACCGATGCCTCAGAAGTAGGGCTAGGGGCCGTATTGTCACAAATGGTTGGGGAAGAGAAGCACCCAATCCTGGACCTTAGTAGGAAGCTTCTGCCAAGGGAACAAAACTATGCAGTGGTTGAGAGGGAATGTATTGCGGTAAAGTGGGCCATGGAAAGCCTACGTTACTACCTCCTTAGGCAGAAATTTACCCTGGTCACTGATCATGCACCCCTGCAATGGATGCATCGAAACAAGGACAAGAATGTGAGGGTGACTGGGTGGTTGCTGTCCCTGCAGCAATTCCACTTCTGCGTGCGACACAAATCAGGAATGCAGCATGGGAACGCAGACGGGTTATCAAGGGTGCACTGTTGCCCGACCCAAGTAGCCCAACCCCATGGTGTTGGGGTGGGGGTGGGGGGGCGCGTGGCAGGGTCAGGCCAGGGAGCTTCTGCAGAGAGGGGAAAAGGCAGCCCAAAAGGGTAAAAAAAAACCCTGTAAGTAGAAGCAGAGAGCTACAGGCCAATTAGATGCAGCTGGGAGGGAGCTGGCTCAGGCTGATTGGGGCCAGCAGACTCCTCTGCTGGCTGACTAAGGGCCTTTAAAAGCCTCAGCAGTTGGAAGCTGGAGGGAGAGGACAGAAGGGAGGCGGTGGAGAAAGAGAACAAACCCATAACAGCATTAAATGGAGGCAGCTAGGGAGGGAGTCTGAGGTAGCATGGCTGGGCTCCCTACCACAGATACCTGCTGTGAACCCCAACCTCTGGGGTTAGGAGTGAGAGACCAGCCCAGTGGTGGCTGGGGTAAGAGGGGCCCTTGCCACAGGAGGTTTAGAGGTTGGACATTAGGAAAAACTTCCTAACAGTCAGGGTGATTAAACATTGGAATAAATTGCCTAGGGGGGTTGTGGAATTTCCATCACTGGAGATATTTAAGAGTAGGTTGGATAAACATCTATCAGGGATGATCTAGACAGTATTTGGGTCCTGCCATGAGGCCAGGGGACTGGACTCTATGACCTCTCAAGGTCCCTTCCAGTTCTAGTATTCTATGATTCTACGATATACAAGCTGAATGATGGCCAATCATCCCTGCTCCAATGCGATTCCATCCCTCTGTGGAGTGTCAGCAATAATAGCCAGATGGAGCCTGGAATCAACACAATCTCTGGTTTAGGCCAGAGATTTTTTTTGTTTCTCTCTTTAGGATCTTGCAGACTATTTGATTAGTCAATTACTCACAATTTAACATCCCTAATACAAAGTGCACAGTGCTCAATTAATATTTTGATTGCAAGTATTTGCACTGTAAAAATAATGAAAGAGGTAAGAAGTTCCTCATCTCGTGCAGTAACGACGGTTCTTCGAGATGTGTCCCCCCCCGTGGGTGCTCCACTATTGGTGTTGGGGTCATCCTGTGCCGCAGATCAGAGACTTTTTTTTAGCAGTGTCTAGTCGGACAACTCCCCTCGTTTCTTAGTAGAGTTTATGAGCTGAAGAAGAGGCGAGGAGGGTGCACGAGGTGAATAACTTCCTTTTCTTTTTCGAGTGATGTCCCCATGGGCGGCTCCACTGTTGGTGACTATACAGCAGTATCCGCTCAGTTGGTAGATGGGCTTCGGTTATGTGCTATGAGCGGTTGAGAGAACCGCATTGGCTACCGCGGTGCCCGTGTGAGAATTGCATAGTGTCTCATGAATGCATGGTTAGAAGACCAGGAAGCTGCACAGCCTATTTCTTGGAGAGGGACTCCTTTCATGGCAGTTGATGTCGCCATGGCCCGAGCGGAGTGTGCCTTGGGAGGCGTAGGGAGAGGTTTGCCCAGGAGAGAGTAAAATTGGATGATACAGGATGTTATCTGTTTAGATATACATTGGGAGGAGAGTGGCATTCCCCTGAAACGTTCAGCCAATGAAACAAACATTTGCGATTCGCAGAAGGATTGTGTTCTGTTTATATAGGAGGCGATGGCCCTTCTAATGTCCAGCATGTGTAGTATGGTCTCCTCCCAGGAGGCACGCAGTTTTGGACAGAAGGTAGGAAGGACTATAGGCTCATTGATGTGGAAATCTGAGCAGACTTTAGGTAGGAAGGAGTGGGGGTCGGAGGACGACCTTGTGTTTGTGAAAAATTGTGTAAGGTGGTGATGCCGTGAGGGCAGCAATTTCACTAACCCTCCTTGCGGATGCGATTGCTGTTAGAAATACCAATTTCAATGTGAGAAGGGCAAGTGATGATTTGGCCATCGTTCAAAAGGTGGTCTTGTGAGTGCATGAAGGACCAGTTCCATGTCCCACATGGGTGGCATAGGCCTGTGTGGCAGGTGAAGGTCCTGTAGCCCTTTCCATAATCTCTTAGAGATGGGTGCATGAATACAGAGAAGCCATCTATTGGGGTGGGTTGGGGGGGTGAAAGGCTGTGATCGCAGCCAGGTGTACTCAGTGATGAAAGTGACACGTCTTGTTGTTTCAGGAACATAATGTAGTCCAGGATCGAGTAGAGCAGAGCAGTAGATGGTTGGACGCCATTATCTAGACACCATGCAATAAAGCATTTCCATTTATAAAGGTAAGTATTGCATATAACTTGATGTCTGCTATCAAGTAGCACACTCTTTGCTTGTTGTGAGCACATCTGCCTCGCCCCTGAGAACCAGATAGGTGCCAGGCCGTCAGGTGTAATGTTTGCAGTTGGGGATGGAGAAGAGTGCCTCCGTTCTGGGTTAAGTGGTCTGGAAGGTTTGGAAGTGGGTAAGGAGGTTGAAGACCCAGCTGATAGAGATGGGGAAACCAAGTCTGTCTGAGCCACACTGGGGCTATGAGGATTACTTCAGCCTCATCTAATTGTATCTTCTGGAGGTCTCTGGGGAGGAGAGGAATAGGAGGGAATGCGTATAGTAGGTGAGTATTCTATGGAATAAGCAAAGCGTCCCCTACTGATCTGGGGCCTATGCCTGCTCTCAAGAAATATTGGGGGCACTTGGTATTCCGGCTCATTGCGAATAGATCTATGTAGGGCTGGCCCCATCACTGGAATAGGTCGTGTGCGATTTGCATGTGTAACTCCCATTCGCGTTCCATCACAAAATGGCAACTGAGGGTATCTGCCATAGTATTCTTGTTCCCAGGTAGGTAAGAAGCCATAATGGTAATATTGTGGCAGATATACCAATTCCAAAGACGGATTGCCTCTGCACAGAGGGATTGAGAGCAGGCGCGTCCTTGGCAATTGATACAGAACATGGTTGTTACGCTGTTGGTGAGGATACGCACCATAGAGCCTTGGATATATTGAAGGAAGTGTTTGCATGCGCTGCTGACTGCTCGGAGCTGGAGAAGATCGATATGAAGCCCATACTCATTGCTGGACCACTTGGCCTGTGCAAAATGTTGTTGAAAATGAGCACCCCAACTGAGGAGCGAGGTGTCCATAGTAATCTGTTTGGATGGCTGTGACACGGAAGGCTGTGACACGGAATGGGACACCAGCAAGGTTTCTGAGTTTGGTCCACCATCGTAGTGAGGCAAGGACCTTCAGAGGAACCGAAACGTGCCTGTACACCTGGTGCTTGGTTGCAGCATACACCAAGGAAATCCAGTGTTGGAAGCAACGAAAGTGTAGGTGGGCATGACAAACAACATATGTCGATGTCGTGGCTGCCATGTGTCCCATAAATGGGAGACAAAGTTAGTGTGGGAACAGTTGGACTTATGGTTATGATTGAGGCCAAGCTTCTTATGGTCTTTAAACGCTGGCTCGGGAGGTATGCATGTACAGTCGTAGAATCCAAGCAGGCCCCTATGAATTCCAAGGACTGGGTGGGGGGCAGAGGGTGGATTTTTGTTTGTTGGTGACAAAACCAAGGGACTGGAGAAGGCTCTTGGTAAAGATGAGCATGTCTCTTGTAGTTTTCAACAAAAATGCACCACTGCGACTGCCAAGGTCTTTGAAAAGACTCTGGGGGCCGAAGAGAGTCCGAAAGGAAGAACTCTGTACTGGAAATCATCTGAAGCCACCGTGGAACATAGAAAGCGTCTGTATGCTGGGTGAATGGTTATATGAAAGTACACATCTAGGAGGTCAAGGGCTGCAAACCAGTCTCCTTCATCCAGTGCTGGATTAATTGTAGCGAGTGTAATCATCTTGTAAGGCTGTTTGCAGAAGTATGTGATTAGTTGTCCAAGGTCGACGATGGGTCTCCAACCCTGGTTTTTTTCCCCCCATGAGGAAGTAATTTGAGGAAAAGCTGCCACCCAATATTCCATGGGAACCCTTTCTATAGCTCCTGTGTTTAGAAGGTGTTGGACCTTGTGATGGAGCAGTGTTTCATGAGAGAGGTCCCTGAAAAGGGAGGGGGCAGATGGGCATTAGGGGAATAGAATAACCGCATTTGATGGTTTCTAAGACCCAATGGTCTGTGATGATTGCTGCCCATTGGTTGTAAAAAGGGTGCAAACGATGATGGAAGATGTTGAACTCGGGTGGAACTGGTGAAGAGGAGAGGTTGGGCAGGCCCTCAACCAAAGCCTCAAACTTGCTGTTTAGAGACCTGTGAGGTGGAAGAGCAAGTGTTAGGGGCTCTCCGGCATTGGTTTCTTGCTCTGGAACGACCATGGGCGAATGGTCGTTGCTGTTGTCTACGAAGCGATGAGTCCCTCTGTCTGTGGTAGGGCATGTAGTACCTCGTACGATAGGGGTGTGTGTGCATCCCTAAGGTGTGTAGCGTGGTATGGGAGTCTTTGCTGGAATGAAGGATGTCACCTGTCCTTGTAGCAAAGAGTTTATCTTTGTCAAATGGTAGATCCTCGATTTTCGTTTGGAGGTCTTTGGGGACTCCAGCTACTTGCAGCCATGACTAGCACCTCATTACTATAGATGTCACTCTCACTGCTGTGTCAACAGCATCGAGTGCCATATGCAATGCTGTGCGGAATATAGTGTATGCCTCTGGTACAATAGATTTTAATATGGGTCTCCCGTCGTCGGGAAGATGCTGCATCAGCTCTGTTAATTTTGCATGATTATTTAAGTCGTGATTGGCTAGGAGAGCTGTATAATTTGCTATGCGAAGATGGAGAGTCGAGGAGAAGTACATTTTCCTCCCAAATAAATCCAGGTGTTCCCCCCCCTGCCCCCGAGTGTTGGATTTACATTTAGGGTTTTTAGATCTTTGGTTTGCAGCGTCAACTACTAATGAATTGAGCTGGGTGTGTACAAATAAAAAGTTCATGCTTTTTGATGGGACAAAATATTTTCTATCAGCCCTTTTGTTAGTCGGGGGCGGGCTGGCTGCGGCTGGTGTCTGCCAAACTTCATCTGCTGCTTCCAAGGTCACCTCGTCTAGAGGAAACGCAATACTGGATTTTACAAAGGTTGGAGGTTCTTTAAGAGTTTGTGCTGTTTTTCTTGCACCTCTGATAACACAATCTCCTGGCTAGCAGCAACCCTTTTGAGTAAGGCAGTTCCCCCTCTCCAGCAGCGCTCTGCTCCTCCGCCGGCTGGCGGATTGGATGGGGCCGCGCCGCCCATAGTGCGGGCTTCGGCAGGCCCGTTACAACGGCCCACTGGGCCAGTCCGCCCCTGCACTCTTTTAACTTGACCCTTCTCCTACACTCGGCCTCAAAGGAACACATGCCTTCTTAAATAGCACAGCAACACCTTTGACATAACTAAATTATTAAAGAATAGAGCAGCTAGGTTCAATTTTCTGAATGATGAACTCCCAGGAGGGTTAGACACATTAGCAAGTGTAGACACTTATAGAACTTTTTATTTAACAAAGGGAACCATCTTTGGAGATGGGAGCAATTGTGGATTTTTGGGGAGGGGAGAAGACGGACTGAGATAGCATACTGAAATCTGCTTGCTTGCATCAGTGTAAATGAGTAACTGTATACAAGTTACAGATGTGTAAAATCCATCAAGCCCACTACATTTTATAAAAAAGTAGCAGCTTGCTCAAAATAGGAAATTATAACAAGCTGAACTTATTCTACAGATGTCTTTTACACCATAAAACTTTATTAATGATTATTATTTCCTTTAATTACAAAGACACTATCCTTCTCCAGCATGGAGATACACACAAACATAGCAGGGAAATAATTTAAATTTCAATTTTTATATAATATAATTTTTGTCTCTTCTAGAAACAATAAGGGCCTATTTAGCACAAAGAATAATAGAAATGAGTCAAAACTAAGAGTCATCAAAGATATTGATGCAACTTCAAAAACTTCAAGTTGCACAGATGTGGTGCTCAAATTATGCTCAAAACGTGATCAGTGTTGCAATATACTAGAATAAAAACTTCCACTGAACAATTTTTATTTAGCTTTTCTACAAAAGAGAAAGCCATCTTACCATGAGATGTCCATGATAGACTTGTCAAACAGCTCATGTATGACAACTAAAGGCCGTTTCAGACATGTGAGCTTAAAATGGAAAAATACAGGAGATAAATTTAGAATTATGCACAACCACATAATCCCATCCTCTTACAGACTCTAATAGTGTTTACCAAGTCACACCTCCTGAACAGGAATGCTATGTGTATGCTTAATGCGGTAAGATCTGGTGTTAGGCATTTGTCCACAGGAGTTAGGCATTTGTCTACAGAGCACAACCAGTTTCCTAAAGTTTGTATGACACGCAAGCCCCACTTTTTGAAACAGACGAAATTTTCTGACCAACATAGCCCTCTCTCTATAGCAGGGGCAAGCAAGACAGCCTCCGTGGGCCGGATCAAGCTTGCCAAGCCAGTGGATCTGGCCCACGGCCGCCCTAACGTTCCCCTGCCCCCAGACCAATCGAGACCTGGGGACAGGGCACCGTGCGAAGTCTCCTCCCCGCACCGGGGTGCGCGGCATGAGAGGGAACCGCTGGCTGTTTTAAAACCAGCCAACAGTTCTCTCTAGCCACTGCGCATCCCTGGCAGGGCGGGGGCAGGGGGCGAGGGACTTTGCATGCTCCCCCCATCCCCAGGCCCTGATTGGCCTGGGGGCAGGGGGAGCCCATGAAGTCTCCTCCCACTGTGGCACCTAGAGGGAACCGCCAGCTGTTTTAAAATAGCTGGCGATTTTCTATAGGCACCGGGGGCAGGGGGGCAAAGGCCAATCAGCATCTGTAGGCAGGGGAGCACAAGAAGTCTCCTGGCCCTGGCCCTTCCACTTGAGGCCCCATCCCTTCTGGGGCAGCCTGGGGCCACTTCAGAAATTTATGAAATGGCCCCCTTTTAAAAATTATTGCCCACCTCTGCTCTATTGCAACACCGCACCCGTTATTTAGTGTTTTTGCCTGAAACATTTAGTGTTATACCCTTAAATGATTGATTGATTGATAAATAAATATCACACTTAGGCTGCTCAGAAAGGCAACAGTGGATTGCAGATAGCAACTGGCGTATTCTGGAATATGTCCCTCATTGTGAAGCCATTCAACTTAAACAAAGTGTATCTCTGTTCTATTACAGCTTCCAAACCAGTCACTCTTGCATGAAGATACAATTTTACTTTAGACTTTACGATAAAAACCAAATCAGATGTTTGAAGATGGATTTAAAAAAAAATATTCTTTCTACCCTGTTTTTATTTCTTGACTGAAAGGAGGAGCTGGAAACAGAGGCCAGAACAAAGCAGACAGAGGACCAGTCAATGCAGCAACAGCCAGGTTGCGCTATGTTCCTTGCATGCAGCAGAGCAAGCTCAGGGGAAGCCAGATTCCCTAGTTGGCTATACTGACTATAGGGGTATGTCTAGACTACATCCCTCTGTCAGCAGAGGGATGCAGATTAGACAGGTCGACATTGCAAATGAGGCAGGGATTTAAATATCCTGCACCGAATTTGCATAAAAATGGCCACTGCATTTTGCCGGCAAAAAGCAGCAGTCTAGAGAGGGGTCTGTCGAGAAAGAAAGCCTTTTTCAACAGATCCCTTATGCCTCCTGCAAGGAGGTTTACAGGATCTGCTGAAAAAGGCTTTCTTTCTCAACAGATCCCCCTCTAGACTGCCGCTTTTTGTGGACAAAGTGCTGAGTCGGCAAAACACGGTGGCCATTTTTATGCAAATTAGGTGCGGGATATTTAAATCCCTGCTTCATTTGCAATGTCGACCTGCCTAATCTGCATCCCTCTGCCGACAGAGGTATGCAGTCTAGACATACCCTAGGATAGGAGAAAGGACATGTTTCTCTTACAAGAGGTCAGAACCTGAGACACAGTGACTGGCTTTAAGTTAGGTTTGTTAGGACAAGTCAATTCCTTTTCCCAGCCACGATACCAAAATACCCCCCTTACCAGCTCCTCTTCTTTGACAACAGTAGCATATTCTATCTCTGACTCTTAGTCCCTCATGTACAATCAGGCTTTGGAACTGGATTCCCTGGACCTTTGCTTCCTTCAGTTAGTTTCACAGAGAGAGAACGATATTCTAGAGAGCATCCACAACCTAGCTTCTGAAACACTGTACTGCCTATGCCCGTGGTCACCAACCTGTCGATCGCGATCAACAGGGCTATCGAGAGGGCTCGACTAGTCCATCGTGAGGCATTCGGGCCCCCCCCATTTCCCCCCACCCCCCCAAGAAGCCCCACTACCTACCGCCAGCGACCATGGAAGTAGTGACAGCTTCCTGCGGGGTGGAAGGAAGTCCGGCAGCTACGCATCACTTCTGGGGTTTCAGGAAGTGTGCTGGCTGTTCCCCTCCCCCAAACAGCCAGCGCGGTACCACAACCCAGGTCTGTGGTGTGGCGGGGACTTGCTGCGTGGGGGAGGGGGGTAGGAGTCCCCAGAGAAGGCACGCGCCAGAGCTTCCCTCCTCTGCCGGGGGGGGGGGGGAAGAGGGAGGAGTCGCGGGGGGGAGTAGCGCGCCGAGGACTCCCTGTCCCCACCAACACCCTGTTCCCTGTCCGCACTAGCACCCTGGCCCCAGCACCCAGTCGCCTGCCCCCACTGGCACCCTTCCCCAGCACCAAGTCCCCTGCTCTCACCAGAACAGTTGGGGCCACATTAGTGAGGTACAAGGATTGGAAAAAGGCAAATGTAGTGCCCATCTTCAAAAAACGGAAGGACGAGCCAGGGAACTATAGGCTGGTCAGTCTTACCTCGGTTGCTGGAAAAATCAGGGAAGAGATCCTTAAGGAATCCATTTTGAGGCACTTGGAAGAGAGCAAAGTGATCAGGAATAGTCAGCATGGATTCACAAAGGGAAAGTCATGCCTGACCAATCTGATTAGCTTCTATGATGAGGTAACTGGCTCTGTGGACATGGGGAAGTCAGCGGATGTGATATACCTTGACTTTAGCAAGGCTTTTGATACGGTCTCCCACAATATTCTTGCCAGCAAGTTAAGGGAATGTGGATTGGATAAATGGACGGTAAGATGGATAGAAACCTGGCTAGAAGGCCGGGCCCAGCGGGTAGTGATCAACGGCTCGATGTCAGGATGGCGGTCGGTTTCTAGTGGAGTGCCCCAAGGTGCGGTTCTAGGACCGGTTTTGTTCAATATCTTTATTAATGATCTGGATGAGGGGATGGATTGCACCCTCAGCAAGTTTGCGGATGACACTAAGCTAGGGGGAGAGGTAGATACGCTTGAGGGCAGAGATAGGGTCCAGAGTGACTTAGACAAATTGGAGGACTGGGCCACAAGAAATCTGATGAGGTTCAACAAGGACAAGTGTAGAGTCCTGCACTTGGGACAGAAGAATCCCAAGCATAGTTACAAGCTGGGGACCAACCAGCTAAGTAGTAGTTCTGCAGAAAAGGACCTGGGGGTTACAGTGGATGAGAAGCTGGATATGAGTCAACATTGTGCCCTTGTAGCCAAGAAGGCTAATGGCATATTAGGTTGCATTAAGAGGAGATCTCTGGCCAGCAGATCCAGAGATGTCATTATTCCCCTTTATTCGGCTCTGGTGAGGCCACACCTGGAGTATTGTGTCCAGTTCTGGGCCCCCCCACTACAAAAAGGATGTGGACGCATTGGAGAGGGTCCAGCGGAGGGCAACCAAAATGATTAAGGGGGCTGGAGCATATGACCTACGAGGAGAGGCTGAGGGAGTTGGGTCTCTTTAGTCTGCAGAAGCGAAGAGTGAGGGGGGGATTTGAGAGCAGCCTTCAACTTCCTGAAGGGAGGTTCCAAAGAGGATGGAGAGAGGCTGTTCTCAGTAGTGACAGATGGCAGAACAAGGAGCAATGGGCTCAAGTTGTGGTGGGAGAGGTCCAGGTTGGATATTAGGAAAAACTATTTCATTAGGAGAGTGGTGAAGCACTGGGATGGGTTACCTAGGGAAGTAGTGGAGTCTCCATCCCTAGAGGTGTTTAAGTCTCGGCTTGACAAAGCCCTGGCTGGGTTGATTTAGTTGGGATTGGTCCTGCCTTGGGCAGGGGGCTGGACTTGATGACCTTCTGAGGTCTCTTCCAGCTCTATGGTTCTATGATTCTTTGGGAGGTTTGGAGGAGGGTGTTTGTTTTTGTTTTTTTTGCATCTCACTTGTGTGGCCCCAACTGACTTTTCTGTGGGTCAGTGACCCATAGGTCACTGACTCAAAACAGCTTCTCCGCCCTTCTCATAAATAAAGACAATGCTGAAACTTTTTCTGTTTGACATAATATTTTATTTAAAAATGAAGCCTGGCCAACAAACCCCAATTGGGGCCAAGCCTCCATCTGGCCACAGCATCGTAACACTCCTGCACCCCCCCCCCAGACCCTAGATTTGAGCCTATCATACACTGGAACCCCCTGCCCTGAGCCTCTCTCATCCCCAAACTCCTGCATCCCCACATCCTCAGTCTTCTGCCACAACACTCCTGCACCATCCACACATCACAAATCTGTGTCCTGAGGCCATCATACTCCCAACCTCCCTGCCCTGAGCCCCTCACACACCACAACCCAAACTCCTGCACCCTCACAGCCACAAGCCTGTGGCTTGCTCAGCACAACAACCCTCCGCCTGACCCCAACACTCCCCAGCCTGGAGCCCCCTTCCCGAGCCAGCATCCCCTTCTCCACCGCCTCCTGCATCCGAATTCCCTCCCAGAGCTTGCACCTCTCACCCCTTCCCACACCCAAATTCCTCATTCCCACCCCAGAGCCTACACATCCTGTCTCAACCCAGTGAGGGTACGGCTAGACTGCAGGAGTTTTTCCGAGATTCCAGAGGTATCCCAGAAAAACTCTTCCGCGTCCAGGGACGTGTTTGTTCTTCCGCTTTTTTTAGCGGGAGAGCAAACATGCTCTTTCGGTAACCCCTGTATTCTTCGTTACACAAGGAATAAAGGGGGCTTCTCAAAGAAGGGGTTTTTCTGACATTTGGTCCAGTCTAGACAGGCCAATTGTTGGAAAAACCTCTTCCTACAGAAGAATCGAAAAAAACCCGGCAGCGTGTCCGTACCCTGAGCATGTATAAGGGCTGGGGATAGCAAGTGATGGAGAGGAGGAGAAGAGAGAGAGCGGGGCATCAAGTAAGGGGTGGGGTCTTGGGGGAAGGATGGGTCGGTAGATCTTGGCTTGTTCAGACATTTAAAAAAAGTGATCTTGGGCGTAAAAAGGTTGGAAACCACTGGCTGACCTTGTTCTAGCCCAAACATTGGCAGAGACCTCAGTCCATCAAACTTGATGTAGAATAAATCACTTCAAACTTTACAATTGCCAAAAATCCATGGGAGATTTACCTGAATATACTAGAAACTATGGTTAAGGACATAATCACATTTTCATATGGAATTTTAAATGTTCCATTGTTAGTTTCTAAAGTAATTCAAAACAATAAAAATAAACAAACAAACAAATAAAAACTTCTTCCAGTCCCGAGTTTCTCTACAATCCTCTGACAGGCAGAGTGGCCAATAAAAACCTGTATCTAAATGGAAGATCCTAATTCTGTACACCTGATCTCTGTGCAAAGTGTCCAAGCAGCCCAACTGATCACATCAGCCAAAGAATACAACAAAAGGAAAAACTTGCCCAGACGGAGAGAGAGCGATCCTTACTGCCAACAGCACAGCAGCAGTAGGGACAGCTTGGCTTGGTGGAGCTCCCATTCCTTTGTTTCTTTTTGAAGATTTTTGGATTGAATTTCTGAAAGGCAAAAAAAATGATTATATAATTACAATCAATGAATTTTTTTAGAAGGTTGGGGAGGGGGTTACATTAATTCAATCCTCACCAAGGACCTTGCAAACAAAGTCCCCACCACAGGTTCAGTACAGGCAGTCCCCGGGTTACGTACAAGATAGGGACTGTAGGTTTGTTCTTAAGTTGAATTTGTATGTAAGTCGGAACTGGTACATATTGTAGGGGAAACTCTAGCCAAACATTTCTCCAGAGCTCAGTTTTATTCTCCCACACCTCACTTCCCTCAGTCCTTTATTCTCAAGCTGAGGTGTCTGCTGAGAAAAGCCGCTCCGCGTCTCCCTGGTCTGCTGGGGGGCAGCAGCTAGTGCGGGGTTGCCTCACTCCGTTTGTAAGTAGGGATCCGATGTAAGTCGGATCCATGTAACCCGGGGACTGCCTGTACACACAAAAGCAAGGTAGGTTTCCTTATGCTGCGTACTCAATGCATCTCAGCCTTAACATCACAGGACACCATTTATGGATCACAGTACTTTTAATCTCCAGTGTCAATTCAATCTTTGGTGTCTCTGACAAGTGCAAACTGTATTGGTTTTATTGTTTTGGTTTTTTTGTGATGTGAACATCTGTCTGCTTGGAACCAGACTGATTTCAAACAAATCGCTGAAGCTGCTTTTGGCCACTCCTGCAGTAGGCTGGATTGAACCAGGTATCTTATTATCCATCCATTCCATACCCTGCCCCTCTCCTCTCATTTTTCTACTGACAAAAAAGAATTGTACAGGTGAAAGTCTACACTTACCTTGAACAGACTTTTTAAACCTCCATATCTCAATTATTAACCTTTATCATATTTACATTTATCTATATCAGCTGCTTCCCTCTGTTGCACATACAATATCAAAAAAGCATATTAGCTTTTAGAAATACTTTAAGGAGACCCTTGAAATTTACTCACCACCACTGTCACTGCCTTGCGGTGCCCTACAAAATCCATGTTGGTTTTCCATCCATCTCGCTCAATGATCTGAGCAGTAGGTCCAGAATTATTCATGGCATGAGCAGAAACCAGATAGTGTCCATCAGGTGACCAGCTGAGACGCAGAATGTGTGTTGTCCCTCCACACTGGGGGGGGGGGGAGAAACACACGGACAACAGATTAGGCCTTTAAAAAGAGGCCTTGATTGATTGGCTAGAGTGCATTCATGACAACTTTTGAGGCCGCTGTCGGCAGACAGGATACTGGGCTAGATGGACCTTTGGTCTGACCCAGTACGGCCGTTCTTATGATTCAGAAAAAGGAAAGTAAGATTTTACAAACTCAGTGATGCATTTCTTTCATGAGTATAACACGAATTCAGCAGTAATATTTCAGTACATTAAATTCTCACAGTGTTTCATTGTTCTCGGATTGAACCAACTACAGTAAAACCTGTGTTATCCAGCACGCTCGGGGATTAGGGCGTTCCGGTTATCTGAGGGTCCCATTAACCTAGGAAAAGCCAATGAACAATAATAGTAAAACCCAGATTTTTAATATTGGTAGTTTTGTAGTGTGAGGCAGTTGGTCTCGCATTTCTATTTTGAGTTAAAGATGATTAGTACTTCTTAAATAAAAAACCGTTAAGCCAATCATGGTAAACCAAGCCAGGCCTGCACGCCTGAAGATGTGACAGTATTGTGGCTGGGGGCAATGCCAGTTAACTAAGTTTTCTGGTTAACAGGGTGCCGGATAACCAAATCACTGCATATAGATTTCTCAGGCTGTAACCTAGCGTATGTCTACACTACCACCCTAGTTCGAACTAGAGTGGTAATGTAGGCAACCGGAGTTGCAAATGAAGCCCGGGATTTGAATTTCCTGGGCTTCATTTGCATCTTGCCGGGCGCCGCCATTTTTAAATGTCCGCTAGTGCGGACTCCATGCCGCGCGGCTACACGCGGCACGGACTAGGTAGTTCGGACTAGGCTTCCTATTCCGAACTACCGTTACTCCTCGTGAACTACCCCTAGTTACTAGACATATCCCTAGTTACTAGAGAGTGAATAGGAGTATCTGGTTATTGTCAAAACAGATGCAGAACTGGGGAATGACATACTGAAAAGAGGCTCAAGCATAATTTTTGACATGGAAAGAACACCTACCTACAAATACTTTTTTTTATTACTTGCAAGAATGCAGAATTCTACAGAATACCGTACACCAAATATTCACTATCCTAGTTAGTGACATGGCTGCATCATCACTTGCAAATTATCAGACCCAACTTTGCAAACGCACCACTTCACAGACTCTCATTTATGGCTAAACATAAATGAATGACTATGAAAAATATTGCTAGCCACATCATTACAAACTTACTACAAAACACTCATTAGCACCCAGAGAATTTTGACTGACTAGGAAGGAAGACTAAAGTAACCAGTCGAACAATACAGATTTTGGTGTAGGAGGGGGAAAAAAAAGGGAGGGGAAGGACAAAAATCCCACACATACTCACCTTCATGTTTTTACAGCAGATATGCTAGTCTAGTCAGAAGTCACTACACTACATTTGGATCCTGCACAGAGGCCAATAGATAAAAACTTACTATGTCTGTGATTAATCTTCAAAGATATTTGAAAAAGCTAAAACTGCAGTATTTTGAATGTGAACCCTATTTAAAATAACAAAAAAGGCATCAGTGCAATTAAAAAAAACCTGAGAAATAGCACCCCCACCTATTGCTTACTTTATCTCAATTGTCTGGAGACACTTCCCAACCTCTAACCCAGGGTGGGGAACCTTTTTGGGGTCAGGGGCCACTGACCCACAGAAAAATCAGTCAGGTGACACACACAAGAGAAGCAAACAAACCTCACTGATGTGGCCCCTGACTGAGAAGGAGAATGACAATCTCCACATTGCCCTGGGGGCCCAGCGTAGTAGATTGTGTGTGCTCCAGCCCTGCATGGGGACAGGAGAGGGACTAGAGCGCCAGTGAGGGCTCCCCAATGCTTGGGGGTGGGGGCCTGAGAGTCAGGGGCTAGATCCAGGCAAGCCAGGGGCTGCATTGGGCCCCCAGGCATGAGGTTCCCCACCCCTGCTCTAACCCCTAAAAGAAACTTATGCCCATGGGCCAGATCCAGCCCTCAGCTTATATGAGCCCATGTTTGCACTCCAGCCCCGTGGCAAGTCTCCAAACCTCGGCAGCTCCCCTCCCGCCCCCCCCCCCCCCACGGGGTGGAAGCAGAAGCACTGGTTTGCCTGGACTTGTTGGGAGCCAGGTCAGTGAGTTTTTTGGTGGTGGTCTGTTTTGGTTTTCCTTCTCACTTGTGTGTGGCCCCTGACTGATTTTTCTGTGGGTCAGCAGCCCCCGACTCAAAAAAAGTTCCCCCCACCCACCCTAAAAACTACACACCAAGCATCAACACAATGCCCTGGGCAGTCATACTATAACAAGCTTAGGCTCTGTCTACACTTCTAAAAATAAAACAAACCTGTGAAGTGAAAGCGTGGCCACGGCACAAGTGTTGGGAGAAAGCTCTCCCAGTGCTCAATGTAAGCCACCTAACACCATTGGGAGCCTGAGCCAGAAAGTTGCAGCATAGTCAAGTGGCAGTGTAGACTTAGCCTTAGTGCTGGTAAGATGCAAATATTAGTCTGCAAAAGCTAGGACTTCAACAAATACAAGGACTCAGTTTTGTTTATTGGTTTATGTACTCCTATATGGGCAGCATTCAAAGTTTCCAGGGGGAAGGATACCTCCTGGTAAACAGGGGAGCAGGCTTGATGTGTTTGAGTGGCAGCTCTATCCAGACCTGGCAGCTGGAGGGAAGCTATGGCATAATGTGCCTGTTTACAAGGGTAAGTGAAGGGAGAAGCAATTATATGGATAACAACAGGCTATTCACAAAGGTAAGTTCATATGGTCTGTACTCCGTTATTTTGTTCCCAAATAGCTGAAGCCCACTGTAATGGACAGGATTGCTGGCCATCACATGGTGACTAAGGGGTTAAACTCACGTAGCTAGCAAAGATGTTGGCAGGGGGCCAGAAGAACCAATGGGGATACAGTGCTGAAATTTGACTTGGATACAGATACCTTGTCGGCTCCTTTGTGGGGATTTCTAAGAAAAGGGCTGGAGAGAGCAGATCCAGTAATCAGAATTACCATGCCTATAAGAAATATTGGACATGGGAGTGAACTGGGCCTTGAAGTACGGATCAGCATAAATCGTGAGTAGAGGGAAAGGGGGTATTTAGTAGCGATCAGGGTATTTTTCTTTGTTTTGGTTGTTTGGTTAAACTTCTCTGTGTGAATCTATGCCTTCCCTCCCCCATTCACTATCTAAGAGCGTACCCAGAGATGTTCTCTGTGATTTAATTTGTTTTACTCAGTTGCTCTTAACACCTAGCAACCATGTATGCTTTATCAAGTATAGCTTTTTTTTTAATTAACAAAACAAAAAGTGATTTTAAGGTGATGATTTGAGTCTTGTGTTCTGCAAAGAAAGGGGGGGGGGGCGCAGCGGCGCACGGCGGGTCGGTGTCTGTGTGTACCTCAGCCTAAGAGGTCAGCTACATAGAATTATAGAATACTAGGACTGGAAGGGACCTCGAGAGGTCATCGAGTCCAGTCCCCTGCCGTCATGGCAGGACCAAGTACAGTCTAGACCATCCCTGATAGACATTTATCTAACCTACTCTTAAATATCTCCACAGATGGGGATTCCACAACCTCCCTGGGCAATTTATTCCAGTGTTTGACTTCCCTGACAGTTAGGAACTTTTTCCTAATGTCCAACCTAAACCTCCCTTGCTGCAGTTTAAGCCCATTGCTTCTTGTTCTAGCCTCAGAGGCCAAGATGAACAAGTTTTCTCCCTTCTCATGACACCCTTTTAGATACCTGAAAACAGCTATCATGTCCCCCCTCATTCTTCTCTTTTCTAAACTAAACAAACCCAGTTCTTTCAGCCTTCCTCCATAGGTCATGTTCTCTAGACCTTTAATCATTCTTGTCGCTCTTCTCTGGACCCTCTCCAATTTCTCCACATCCTTCTTGAAATGCGGTGCCCAGAACTGGACCCAGTACTCCAACTGAGGCCTAACCAGCGCAGAGTAGAGCGGAAGAATGACTTCTCGCGTCTTGCTCACAACACACCTGTTAATGCATCCCAGAATCATGTTTGCTTTTTTTGCAACAGCATCACACTGTTGACTCATATTCAGCTTGTGGTCCACAATAACCCCTAGGTCCCTTTCTGCCGTACTCCTTCCTAGACAGTCGCTTCCCATTCTGTATGTGTGAAACTGATTGTTCCTTCCTAAGTGGAGCACTTTGCATTTGTCTTTATTAAACTTCATCCTGTTTACCTCAGACCATTTCTCCAGTTTGTCCAGATCATTTTGAATTACGACCCTATCCTCCAGAGCAGTCACAACCCCTCCCAGCTTGGTATCATCTGCAAACTTAATAAGCGTACTCTCTATGCCAATATCTAAATCATTGATGAAGATATTGAACAGAGCCAGTCCCAAAACACCTGAGACTGCAGTTGTTTTCAAGCTCTCTTGTGTTGGGGGAGAAGCGCCAGGGTTTTTTTTTTTTTTTGTCCTCCATTTTGTTTTCCTCTTCAAGATGGCAGCCAGCCTGCTAGTCACCATGGGTTACATAACCCTAATCTGCCCAGTAACCAGGGGGTTCATAAGGGGAGTTCACCCTCCCCTCAGGGCTCTCTCTGTGCACGTCATCAGCACAACCCACCGGTGCTAGGGCGACAGCTAGCAAGCTGTTTGGCTTTGTAGGCTGTCTGGGGCAGAAGCCAGCCTGGTTGCTGACAACCCTTTGTGGTGTAGCAATCTAGTTTCACAGCCGTAATGACTGCTAGCTCAGGGTTTATTTGTTTTAGTTAGGAGGCTGCAGCAGGGCCGGTCACACACGCATACGCACCATCTCGTCCTCCGGTCCACACACCGCACGCAGGACGGCGTGTCAAGTAGAGAAGAAAGGAAAAAGAAGACTAGAAGCAAGACGACTGTCCACTTACCTGGGTCTCTGCAACCCCGTCCCATGTCTGCTTGTTCCTTTCCCTCAACCTGGAGATGTTCACCTACCTCTCTTCTCTGGACATCAAGACAGTGGTAGGACTGCTTAAATCATTCCTGTTTGGGGTTCTGGCCCCACGCCAGGCTTCATGTGTGACAACTGGATCTTAGGTTTGCTTTCTAAATTTAGTATTTTGTTAAATAAAACAGTTATTGCTTTAGCTGTTTTTGTTTGACTTGATTAGTGCGCAGTGATACAGATATGGTGCAGGTGTAGAACCTGTGTCCCAATAAGCAGGATTCAGTCCTGGTCTAACACTTGTGGTAAAGGAGCTTGTGGGTACCCTCTGGAAGAAGTCCAAGTGCTTTCTTCCTGGGTTCGAGAAGAAAGGGGTTTTTCTTCTATGTCACTTGGTTGTGGCAGCTACCCCCCAAAAAGTCAGAGAATCTGTGACGGGGGAATTTTTGTAAGCAGAGCCTATAGAGGAAAGGTATTTAAGGTCTCTTGCAGGCCCCCATCTTCTGCACTTGAGAGTGCCAGAGTGGGGAACAGCCCTGACACCCCCTTTCTGGACAGAAAGTCACAGGAGAAGCAGAAAGCTAATTGTACACATAGGTGGTACGAGCACTTTGTTGGCCTTAAATCAGGAATATTTTTGCCCACACTCACATAATAAAGAGTGACTCGGGGGCCCCCTTGAGCTGCTCAAGGCTCTAAGCAACTGCTTAATCTGCTTATGCCTAGCACCAGCTCTGCTTGCACAGTTGGGAACTCTTCAAGTGGAAAAAGACCTAGGGATGTAAATGACTAGAGTAGTAGACTACCCGATAAGCTTAGGCTTATTGGGTAGTCAAGTCACTACTCGCTCCCCCCCACTTGCTGCCTCTGATACAGAGGCAGCAGGGTGGGGGAGCAGTAGCCGGTGCTGGGGGGGGGGGGGGGTGGGTGGCAGCAACTTAAAAGCAGGTTCCCCCCAGCACCGGCTCCATGGTGCAGGGGAGGCAGAGCCACAGCGGTTCCGAAGCTGGCGCAAACCGGGACTGTTCAGTCCCGGCTCGCGCCACCCCCAGGAGCTAACCCCACTGCGACTCTGCAGTTTAAATGTAGTAGGAGTCGGGCTGCCTCCGCGCCCAACTCCTACTACATTTAAACTGCAGAGCCACAGCAGAGATAGTGAGTGCCCCACTTACTGACTAATCAAGTAATGGATGGAAATTTCATCGACTACTCGATTAGCTAATTAACCGCTACTTAACATCCCTAATAAGACCAGGCACGAACCACACTGCAAGCATTTCAATCCTGTTTAATTAGTTAATGTTTGTGCAGGGCTTTGAAGAAGATCAGAAGTATTATGATTTCTTTCATTTGTCCCACTATGCATTCTTTAACACAGTGGTCTCCAACCTTTTTAAGCACAAGATCACTTTCTGAATTTAAGTTAATCCAGGATCTACTACAAACCCCTGCCCCACCCCTTCTCCCAGGCCCTGCTCCACCCTCCTCACTCTGTGACGATGGGGTACAGGGGAGGGGTACAGAGTAGCATCAATGCCCCCCCGCCCCCCACACACACACCTCTCCCACTCTGCACAACAAGCAGGAGGATCCCAGAGGCAACTGAAGCGCCAGCACTAGACAGCCCCCCAGCCAAACCTGTCAGGATCCCCTGTCAGAGGCCCCAAGATCTACCAGTAGATCCCAATCTACTGGTTGGTGACCACTGCATTAACACAACAGATACCTCATCAAATGGTTTTGTGATGGTGGTTTCTAACTGCCAGTCCATGGTCCGCCACACCTTCAAGCTTCGGTCATCAGCCTGAGAGGCTATATATTTCCCAACAGGATCCCAGGTCAATCCCTTCACCAGACCAGCGTGTCCCTTCAGAGTAGCAAGAATTTCTGTGGACAGCAAAAAATTAACACAACATCTGGATGCTACCTTTCTCTTAAAAAGGTTACTTAACTATAGACAAAAAGTCTAGTGGAGATTCCTAGGGGACTAGACTAGAGAACTTCTTGAGGTCCCTTATAGTCCTATGATTCCCCAATAACTCTTCTACCCATTTCAAAGTGAGGCTTCCAAAGATGGCAGCTGCTAGAGACATGAAAGGTTAACTGGTTTAGGCTAGAGCAGCCCCTGCCTGCAGCAGGGGACACTGCTCCAGCCCAGCCACAGAGTGAGTGAGTGAGTGAGAGAGAGAGGGGGGGGGGGGAGCAGGTACAAAAGCAGATCACAGGAAAAAAGGAATTCCTATAACTTCTTCAGGATTTTTAATATATATCTTTCAAAACAAGTCGAAAGAGATAATACAAGTGACTGTGATGTTTATGCAAAATTAGCAGTACAATCTGAACTTTACAGCTCTTTGTTGCAGTGTTGTGATCCACTTCAACAACTATGACAACGGCTGAGCAGATTCCAAGGTATTAGTCACTTAGTAAAGGCAGGACGCAAGCTCCAAAATGCACCCTACCTGTTCATAGTCCATGAAAGACACGGATACTAAAGGAAGTCACTTTTTGTCACTGAGAATTATATTTGCATATGCATAGCTGAAAGTTCCCACCTGGGAATTTGACAGCATTCCAGATGACAACAGTATTATCCACACTGCAGGAAGCCAACCAGGCATCATGAGGAGACCATGCCACATCCATGACATCTATTTGAGAGAGAGAGAGAGAGAGATCAATTGCAAAGACAAATTGCACTGGAGCTACAAATTGGTGGCCAAATAGATTTAACTAATTAGCGCAGCCCGTTCCAGAGATGAACTTACTGTACATGTACACTATCTAATTTAAGACTCAAAACTATGGCCCATATAAAGCAAATGAACCAAGGGAGTAAGAAGAAAGCTTTCCTTTGACTGAGCCACACTCAGAAGCTGTTCTAAGTCACAGACTAATATTCCCTTTGTCACCGAGGTGCCCTGCGCCCCCATCCGCAGCCAGATGTGACTCTCAGCCGGGAGGTAGAACAGAAGGTTTATTGGTTCCCAAAGATACAGCGTAGAACAGACTTGTTAGCACAGGAACCAGGAGCAGTCAGTACAATCCATCTTGGGGATGGGGGGCCCAGTGCCAGGGCTCTGGGCCCCCTCCCTGTCCCCCAAGCCAGCTAGCTTCCCTGCATCCTAACCCAGCGGAGGCTAACACACACACACCCAGCAACCAGTCCCAGCCCCATCTCCTCCTTTGTTCAGCTTCTAAGCGCAAAAGGTGTCACCTGATTGACTCTCCCACCTAGGCTCAGGTTGCAAGACACCCTGAGCCACTGCATATGTTCTGGGCTGGGCAGCCTTCCCTCAGTGAGTCTCACTCAAAACTCCCATCCCCAGCCGGACAACAGCGGAGTGCCCAAGGAAACTGAGGCACACACACAGTTACTACAGAACAGCACAGGACATTAGGAATCACATACAACATAAAGCCAGCAGAGTGAACACAATTCCCACTTCATCACACCTTTATATCACATTGAACCATTTATATTATTCCCATATTTAATATCAGATAACCAGCTTGTAAATAAAAACCATAAGCTATTTCACCTGCAAAATCATACTTTCATATTTCCATTCCCCTCAAGGTATTCTTTAGTCAAGTCTTATTTTTAACTAGGACAGATCATTTAAATAAACACAATCAAGTTAGATGTATCGATGTTACTAGAGATGATTTTTTTTATTTTGCTTTTGACAAAAAGCATTAAATATAGAACACGATTATAAATTTCAGCCATTAGATTCCCCATTCTGGTGATTTTCTTTTTATTGAAATTCTGTTTTTCCAGTTTCTTCTAATCTGTGTCATCTTTAATATGGAACTCAAAAAGGCCGGGGGGGGGGGGGGGGGGCAAGATTTAGAAGCAGCTTTATTGCCATCTGAAAATCTGTGCCAGGTTGCAATCCATGCTGTGTGTCATGGATTCTGAGAATCTTCCACATATTGTTAATATGTCCCAGCTGGACTGCCAGCATTTTCACAAGAACACTAAAGGCTGCTAGGTCCTTGCCCCCTGCCCATTTCATTTCAAACCTCCCAGTTCTTTAGTTAAGTAAAAGACAAAGATGTATTCTTATTGTTTCAAAATTCATCACACTACACTGAAGGAGAAGGAGGATGGTTTTGTAGTTAAGGCAAAGGACTAGCTGTCGAGAGCACTATTTGATAGCTTGTGCTCACCCTGCTCTAATATCTTAAGGAAACTAATTAAAGACTCTCATTACTTGCAGGTCTGTCTGCTTCCACTTTCAAGCTTTTATGCAGGCAAGGAGGATAGTCTAGTGGTTAGGGTACTAGACCAGACTTTGGGAGATCTGGATTCTGGTCCCTGCTCCACCACAGACTTCCTGGGTGATTCTGGGCAAGTAACATACTTTCTGCCTCAGTTCCCCATCTATTAAAAAAACAGAAATTAGAGCACCTCACAAGGGTGAGGTGAGGCTCAATGCATTAAAGATTGGGAGGCACTCACAGTTATATGGCTTAATGGAGAGCCATCTAAGGGTATGTCTAAACAGCAAAGTTATTTCAAAATAACAGCCCTTATTTCAAAATAACTTTCCTAGCATCTACACAGCCAAACCGCTATTTTGAAATTAAATCGAAATAGCAGAGCCCTTATTTTGAATTAGGTAAACCTCATTCTACGAGGAGTAACGCCAAATTCGAAATAGCTAATTTGAAATAAGTGCTGTGTAGATGCTTATTTCAAAATAGGGGGCCTCCAGCCCTTCCCAGGGAGCCCTGGTGGCCACTCTGGGCACAACCAGGAAAATTTCCTCTCCTCTCCCCCAGCCCCAGAGCCCTTAAAGGGGTAGAGTCTGGCCACAGTGCCTGTGCCAGCACCAGGCCTGCCAGCACAGAGCCAGCAGTCGCTGCCCCGACCCAGTAGCCCCACCATGAGCCAGGCAGCCAGCCCTCCACTGCTCCCCGGGCCCAGTCCCCCAGCTCCCAGGAGCCTGCCGGGGCGGGCGCCTTCCTGGTCTAGTGCGGAGATCGTGGACCTCATTGACGCAGGAACGCGGCCATCTACAGGCAGATGGCTGAGAGCCTGGCCACCAAAGGCCACATGCGCACCCAGGAGCAGGTGCGCATGAAAATAAAGGAGCTGCGGCAGGCCTATCCCAGGGCCACAGGGGGCAGCTCCCAAAGAGGGGCAGACACCTGCCCCTGTTTTGACACCCTGGACCGCATCCTGGGGGGCTGGACGGTCCGTGCCACCCCGGGGGTCATCGGTCCTGGAGCAGAGGGCCCTGACCAGGGCATGGAGCAGGAGCGCCAGGAATTGCAGGAGCCCAGAGGGAGTGTGCCATGCAGCCAGGACCCCCGAGGCATCCCAGCAGACCCATCACCAGTGTCATCCGGGGAGGCAACAACAAGTGAGTGCCATCACTGTCCCCTTATTGGGGGGTGGGGAGGGAGACCAGGGACCACGTGCATGGGCCTTGCTTACCACAGATCATGCAGCAACCTGTGCACATGCGAGCATGTACTGTGCCACCCCTGGGCACGTGGCCCCAGCTGGCTGCCACACAGGGGCCTTGGCCTGTTAGCCACACGCGCGTGTGAAGAGACATGAAATGCTCCTGACCCCGGGGGGGGGGGGGGGGGAAGGAACCAGCAGGACGCCCTCCCTCCACAAGGCCATTCTACACTGTGAAAGTAGAAAGAATTATACTATAAGAGAAAGATGAATTATGCTGCAATAATTGAATAAGTTGAAGGAATACTGTTTGTCTCTGAACAGGAAGAAGAAAAGTATGTTAATGTTGTTTGTAGGAATGCAGATTACAAAGTGCTAGCCAGAGTTAATAGGAAAAGGAACATTAGGTGTTAGGGAGAAAACAATTGAGATAACCAAGCAATTGGACAGGAGATTGCTGTGTGCTTGATGTGGAAATGAAGAATACTTGAGTAGCCTCACACTAATTATGTGAAGTTTTGCCCCCCTTTTAATCCTGTTAATTTTGGCTCTCTTTTGACTGTATAAATCAAGGGGTTTGAACCTTGTATGGTACTCACATTTTCTCCATGCATTTTAGCAGAGCTTTGCTAATAAACCGAGCGGTCTGACAAATCTGTGAGTCCTGTCTGACTTTGACAATTTGGAGGTCCCACTGAGATGGCAACCGTCTTCGCTGAGGCTCTGTGATCCCTGACTGTCTTGCAGGATGACCGTGGTAGCCGGCACCTGGGCATTTGGCCCGAGCGGTCCTCTGCCAGAATGGAAAGATGCACAGCCACAGCGAAGTCTACGCCATCGAACCTGTTGGTTCCCGCTCTGTTCTGGTAGGGATCCCGGGATCTAACATCAGGACTCTGGTCAGGTAATTATTTTGTCCGGACTGAGGACTGTCTTGTCTCTGTGTCTATCCGTCTTCCCTGTGGTGTGAGTGAGTCTGGGAGCCATCCCTGCCCGGGGACTGGCCGACCAAGGGGCTCCTGTCCCTACGGTCTGTGTGACTGGAATCTGCACAATCGCAGCCGCACCACGCCTTGGATAAAATCCTTGGAGTGAACGCAAGGGCGATTGAGGCAGTAGCCTGTGGGCTTCTTTTGTGTGTTGCACTGGGCACCGCTCTGACGAACCCGAATTTCCTCCTTGTGTGATTGGTGTATGAAGTCCTCCTGTACGGGTAACTAGACGTCTAAACAGGGATAGTTCCCTAAAGGGACCCTGGCTCAGTTTATATATTTTAGAAAGGGTCCGGACTCCTGTAAATTTCTGGAAAAATGATCTAGATTGACTCTGGGGGGATCCCAAAACTCAGTGGCCACTGTTAGGATCTTGGAACAAAGACCAAGTGGATGTCTTAAAAGACAAACCTGGCCTTCCCAAAACTAAATTGGGTAGAGGAGAGGTAGATTGCTTCATGCAGTGGTGGGACGAGGCAAATCTTAGATGGACTGAATCGAAGCTCGCCTCCCTTAAAATTCTAATAATAAGTAAAAAGCTTTATTGGAAACCTCCTCTCCCACCACCAGACCGAGCGCTTCCCTTTACCCCGTCCTCCAAGAAGACTCAGACCGGTCCCACTTGGAGCTATAAACCCTGGACCCACACAGAGCTCCACTCAATTGTAAAAGGTTTTCCAAAGCCCCAGGAAAACCCTACCAAATTTGCAGAGGAATTTTTGCTAGTGTGAAACGCCTACGAACTCTCTGAGGCAGACCTCCTGCAACTGTGTAAGCTACTTTCGCCCTAGCGAGCCAAAAAAAAAAAAAAAAAAAAAAAAAAAAAAAAATCAACTGGATGGCCATACATTGCTGTAAACAGCAACAGACAGAAAACCCGGGCAACTATCACACAGACTGACTGATGGGTTTGGTTTTTTTTTTCTGCAACATTCTGGTATATAGCGACCAGGTGAAAATGGACAGGGCGCCCTGGCGCATGCGTTTGTTAATAGCCTCTTATCTGCTATTAGCAGTATGTTAAAGCAAATAAGTGTTGGATGGGAGGCCAAGACCATGGACAAATTGCAAGCAGTGGCAGAGCATTGCCACTGCACTCTAAAAGGAAAGAGAAGCAGTCCTCACAAAAGTTAATGGCTCTGCAAATACAGCATTATTCAGGGCAGGGCAGACAGTACCGGGAATGGGGAGGGTACCAAGAAAAACTGACTCTCTAGTGCTTCTCACTGCCCCCACCTTAGGGTTACCTAACTACTGTAAGCCTTTTACCCTTTTCTGCCATGAGCAATCTGGTTGTGCACTTGGGGCTCTTACTCAGGAGCGTGGTGGCAAAAATCGTCCAGTAGCTTATTTCTCTGCCACCTTGGATCCTGTTGCCCAAGGTCTACCCCGCCTGCATGTTGTGGCTGCCGCGGCATGCCTAATTGAAATGTCTGAGTCCCTTGTCCTCCACTCTCCTGTTTCTCTCATGGTCCCTCACTCTATAGAAACTCTCCTGCTACAACATAATACAGCTCACCTTTCCTCCGCCCGCCTCACTTTTACTGCTTTCGGCTTCGCATATCACCATAAAGTGCTGTTCTCAGTTGAACCCTGCCACTCTCCTTCCTCTGTCTAATGACGGTGAACCCCACGACTGCCTTGCAAGTGTCTCTGCTGTCACCGTCCCATGCCCCGACCTTTCTGATATCCCTCTCTCTTAACTCCGACCTTGTGTTATTCACTGACGGTTCCTGCTTTCGAGATAGACAAGGTCATCTCCTTGCAGGATATGCTGGGGTATCACTCTCTGAAACCCTAGAAGCTGCACCATTACCTTCTGTGACAGCGCAAGTCGCTGAACTAGTTGCCCTAACCCGCGCTTGCTTTCTGGCTGAGGGACGCTCCGCCACTATTTATACTGATTCTCGTTACGCTTTTGGGGTTGTCCATGACTTTGGCACCCTCTGGCAAGCTCGAGGTTCCCTTACCTCTGCTGGTACCCCTATCAAGAATGGCCCCTACATTGCTGCTCTCCTGTATGCACTCCCATCTGCATTAGCTATTGTTAAGTGCCCTGGCCACTCCACAGCAGATACTGATGTTGCTAAGGGTAATGCTGCCATAGAACCTTCCCCAGGTGCGTTTCTCAGTTCCCTTTCTGTTTCTGTACCCTGCTCCAAGACTCCTGGATCGCCCAGGGTTGCTCTCTATACTTAAGCCATTAAGTAATGGGCTTAAAGTGCAGCAGGGGAGGTTTAGATTGGACATTAGGAAAAAAATCCTGTCAGGGTGGTCAAATATTGGAATAAATTGCCAAGGGAGGTGGTGGAATCTCCCTCTCTGGAGATATTTAAGAACAGGTTAGACAGACATCTGTCAGGGATGGTGTAGGTGGAGCTTGGTCCTGCCTTGAGGGCGGGGGGCTGGATTCGATGACCTCTTGAGGTCCCTTCCAGTCCTATTATTCTATGATTCTTTGGAGGATAGGGACATAATTCAAAATGACCTTAGCAAGTTAGAGAAATGGTCAGAGGTAAACAGGATGAGGTTTAATAAAGAGAAATGCAAAGTGCTCCACTTAGGAAGGAACAATCAGTTCCATACATACAAGATGGGAAGCGACTGTCTAGGAAGGAGCATGGCGGAAAGGGATCTAGGGGTCATAGTGGACCACAAGTTGAATATGAGTCAACAGTGTGATGCTGTTGCAAAAAAAGCAAATATGATTCTAGGTTGTATCAACAGGTGTGTTGTAAGCCGCTCTACTCTGCACTAGTTAGGCCTCAGCTGGAGTACTGTGTCCAGTTCTGGGCGCCACATTTCAAGAAAGATGTGGAGAAATTGGAAAGGGTACAGAGAAGAGCGACAAGAATAATTAAAGGTCTAGAGAACATGACCTATGAAGCCAGGCTTCATGAACTGGGCTTGTTTAGTTTGGAAAAAAGAAGATTAAGGGGGGACATGATAGTGGTTTTCAAATATCTAAAAGGGTGTCACAAGGAGGAAGGAGAAAATTTGTTCCTCTTGGTTTCTGAGGACAGGACAAGGAGTAATGGGCTTAAAGTGCAGCAGGGGAGGTTTAGATTGGACATTAGGAAAAAATTCCTAACTGTCAGGGTGGTCAAATATTGGAATAAATTGCCAAGGGAGGTGGTGGAATCTCCCTCTCTGGAGATATTTAAGAACAGGTTAGATAGACATCTGTCAGGGATGGTGTAGACGGAGCTTGGTCCTGCCTTGAGGGCGGGGGGCTGGACTTGATGACCTCTCGAGGTCCCTTCCAGTCCTATGATTCTATGATTCCCTTTGGTGCTCGCCTACTGGTGCCTTTGTGGTCCCCTTTTCACTCTACCCCTCTCTGGCCACCCTGCTTCACGATGTTTTGCATGTCGAAAAGGAGGGGATGGTCTCTGCTGTAACTAAGGCAGGATGGTAAGCCCCCACATTTCAGCTGTTTTGCAGCCCGCCACTGTGCCGCCTGTACCACTTGCCAAAGCTACAATATTGGCAAACCTGTAAAGGTAGCTCAAGGGTTCTGTACAAATACCTAAGTCATTTTGGTTATGTTATGTTTATTTTCGAATTGGATTGAAACCTTTCCTCGTCACAAAGCTGATTCACTGTCTGTTGCCAAATGTTTGTTAAATCATATTATGCCTGCCAAAGGAATTCCTGCCACTCTGTCCAGTGACCGGGGTACACATTTCACTGGACAACTTGTTCAGCACCTGGATCGTGTATTACATGTCACGCACCTGCTGCACTGTCCCTACCAACCACAGAGCACAGGTGCAGTTGAAAAACGAAGTGGTGTGAAAAAAAATTAAGCTTTCAAAAATTTGTGACTCTGCAGGGTTAAGCTGGCCAGCAGCCTTACCGTTGGCCCTTATGGAAATTCAATCCACCCCATCCCAAAGACATAAATTAAGTCCTTTTGAAATTGTTATGGGGCGCCCTATGAGAACAATGGCTACCATTACTCCAGTCTCAGACTTGAACTTGACTCACAGTATACTCCTTCAGTACTGCAAGGGACTAATGCAAGCTGTAAGTCACTTCCATTCACAGGTTCAAGCTGCCTGGCTGACGGAACCCACCTCGGATGCCTGCCACACTCTCGAGACAGGTGATTAGGTCTACATACGACATCACCATCAAACTCGCCTTGGAACCCCAGTGGAAGGGCCCGCATCAGGTGCTGCTCATTACCCAGATGGCTGTTAAGCTATCCGGCATAGCAGCATGGATACATGCTTCGCAGTATAAGAAGGCACCACCCCCAGCAGACCAGTCATCACTTCAGGACCATGCAGAGTCAATTTTGACTCCAGAAGAAGATGTAGAGGAACAGCCTGCAATACCTTACAACCTACGTTCACGTAAGGGTTGCCTGAAGCAGACGACAACCAAAAGCAAGGCCCAAGAAGAAGCAGTAGTGAGCCTAGCGCCTGCTGCCTGGTGGACATAAAACCGTGACTGCGGTTCCCTCAGCTGAGGTTGTCAGAACCAAAAAGGGTCTTGCCTTCAACATGTGCCTCTGGTGGGGCCTGTTCCTCGGCCACTGGTGTCTTAAGGTCTGGGGAATCCACAATGACAATGACAATTCTTTTGTCCACCAGCAAGTATGGATCACTCAGACCCTTAATATCTCTAATTGCTGGGTCTGCAGCCACATCCCAGCCCACTCACAAGCTGGTTCCTGTCTTGGCAATCCCACTCAATTCCCCAGGCCTCACCAGAGGACCTCATCTGTTTAACAAGACATGGAACAGTAATGACACTTGGGAAGCAGTGGGAATAAATGTATCTAAATGGATAAGTGTGGAGGAGGGAAAAGGTCACTGGTGTTGGGTGTGTAATGGGACGGGGCTGAATCTGGGGAGGAGCAGTTGTCTCCAGCATATTGTAACCAATGGTGTGTGGGATTATTCAAACAAGATTGGAGAATGACGAACTGGGTACGGGGATATGAATTTTCTCTCAACCTGGGATCAAACAGGGAAATCACTCTCCTGCTCCCCCTACAGCCACCCTAGTGACAACAGTACAATCTTTAACGCCATGCAAATAACACCAGTCCCCGTAAGGAGAATCACCATGTGCCCTTCATGGGATATTACTCCTCCTTCATAGACACCTATATGGCAAAGGGGTGCAACTGACCCTTCCCAGCTTTGATAGGGCATGAGTGGGTCTGCGGGACAAAAGCCTATACTGCGTTACCAGTTAACTGGTCAGGTATCTGTTATCCCACCCGACTCTTCCCACAATTCTGAGTGTTAGAGTCCTTCCCACGAGAACGCCTCCGTAATTTTAGGCGAAAAAGGAGGGACCTGTGCTCTCATTGGCAAAGAATGTTGTGTGTATATATACACACCTGACAACACCAATGATGTAATAGATCGCGCTAGCCACTTGGAACAGATTGCATACCTTCCCAACGAAGAGCCAAGTTCCCTGTGGAAATGGCTAAGTAACTTGTCCAATTTCTCTGGCATAGGAAACTGGTTGTTTCAGGGAGCCCTGACTATTCTATTTGGGATCTTAATGATGTTTGTATGTTTTCAGTTAATCTCCTGTGGTATCCAAAACTGTACAAGACATGTCACAGACATATCCCCTCACCAGAGTGCTAATCTGATGATTTTAAATATCACTGATGAACAGAGACAAAGAACGGTTAATGTATGGAACCCAGTAATTGTTGGTCATAGGCGTGGCTTGACCAAAAGGAGGGATTGTGAAAGTAGAAAGAATTATACTATAAGAGAAAGATGAATTATGCTGTAATAATTGAATAAGTTGAAGGAATACTGTTTGTCTCTGAACAGGAAGAAGAAAAGTATGTTAATGTTGTTTGTAGGAATGCAGATTACAAAGTGCTAGCCAGAGTTAATAGGAAAAGGAACATTAGGTGTTAGGGAGAAAACAATTGAGATAACCAAGCAATTGGACAGGAGATTGCTGTGTGCTTGATGTGGAAATGAAGAATACTTGAGTAGCCTCACACTAATTATGTGAAGTTTTGCCCCCCTTTTAATCCTGTTAATTTTGGCTCTCTTTTGACTGTATAAATCAAGGGGTTTGAACCTTGTATGGCACTCACATTTTCTCCATGCATTTTAGCAGAGCTTTGCTAATAAACCGAGCGGTCTGACAAATCTGTGAGTCCTGTCTGACTTTGACAACACAGAGGCAGGGGACATCTCCCCCCCACCTAACCCACACTATACACAGCACAGGGGCATGGGTGCGGTCTCGGGGCAGCTCCCACTCCCAGGGATAGCTGGCCATTCCGACCGTGGCCTCTGTGCAAGCACAACGGCTCTGATGGTGCAGGGCACAGTCATCCTCACCTCGCAGAGGGAGGCTGGGCTTCACTCACTGTGTCCCCAGGGAGAACTGACCACTTCTCTTCTTTCTCCACAGCCACAGCAGCTGCGGGTGCAGGGTGCACCACCCCGCCTGGGACATGCTCCCGCACCCAAGGGCTCCGCAGGACCACCCATGCAGTGCAGGGGTACCGACAGCAGCACCTGGGGGCACTGTGAGACCTGCACCACAGCCTCCAGAACTGGGTGCAAGAAAACCTGGAGCTCCGGCGGGAGCAGCTTGCCCAGGGCCGTGCCATTTGCCAACACCTGCAGGCCCTGGTGCAGAGTGTGCTGCCTCCTGCCGCTCCAGCACCTGCTACCTCCCCTGCTACCACTCCCCCTCCCCCTCCCACTTCTCCCTCCACCTCCTCCACCCCCCCCCCCCCCCGGGGACAGCAAGGCCCCCGCATCTGCGGTGCTAGGAGACAGTTGGCCCGGCGAGACCCCCACCCCTGAGCTTCCACTCCCCCTTCTTCCCCCTTCCAGGTTTCCCCCTCCCCTCTCCCGCCTCCTTTCCCCAGTCTCAGAGTTTCACCCCCCCCCCCCAGTTTTGTTAAATAAAAGGCAGTTCGTGTTTATGAAAAAACGTGTATTTTATTCCACATCAGGAAGGGGGGGGGGGGTAAAGTGGAAGGACATGAGGCACAAGCCCCCAGTGGGGCACACCAGGGAGGCTCTTAGTGCTCCTCAGGGTGGAAGCTCTCCTGCAGGGCCTCCTGGATACTGACAACCCCCCGATGGACCTCCCGGATGGCACCTGCAGCAAGGACAGCCAGGCTCACAGCAACGCTCCCAAGAGAAGCCCAAAAGTGCCCAAGGGCAGCTCTGGCTCCATGTTGCAGAGTGCTGTGATGTCCTGAGTGAGGGTAACCAGAGCACGCAGAGACAAAATGCTTTGGTGTCCCTCATCGAGGTAGACAAGCAAGCAGGGAAACCTGAGAACCAGCTGTCCGGGGGGGGGGGGGGGGGGGGGGCACCTTTAAGCACAGACCTCAATTATCTTGTGTGGCTGTTGCCTGAGGCTAAGTCCTGACCTGGTGCCCTGCCGGAACTGGTTCCAGCCAGCCTTAAATGCGATTCACAGTACACTCAGTGTGGACGCGCTATTTTGAAATGCATTTTGTGTGTAGGCGCGTGTAGCCAGACAGGAACCCCCCCTGTAACATCCATCTTTGCTTGCCTGGAGCATGCAGGGCACACAGAGCAGTAAAAGCCTTGAACAGAAGGCCCGGATATGCTGGCTGCTGTGACCCTGGATGGCTGTAAACAGAGATACGCCAATTGTTGACCTCGAGGCTGCGAGAACCGCCTTGGCTGGCACCTATATTGATACGAACACACTCGTCCGCAGGGGGAGGAATCTCCTGCCCAGTAAAGAATGTCCAGTACTTACAATTTAGTTCTCTCTCTTGCAAGTGTAAAATTAAGTTGAAACTCCCTTGTAAGAACTGGCGTCACAAAGACAAACCAACACAATTTGGCATCTTCGATAAGAAAGAGGATACGGGCCCCTATGGGTATAAAGATGGGTCCAGCAGCACATTTACTCTGAGTGTCAATCTACCATCTATCTGCTGGTCGGGTTAGGTGTTTGACCTCCCGAGGGTCCACGGGGATGCCCACCTCGTATTCGTCTTTCCTAGGAATTGAGAGACCGGCCCTGGCTTGACCAGCTGGAGTCGAGAGGCACAGAAGGGGGTAAAAATTGTACCTGGATGTGTCCTTTGTCTTAACTGTACACATAGACTTAGAGCTCTTTAAAGATTAAGCTGTCACTTGGTACCATTATTTCTATTTTCTAGCTTTATTTTCTTTGTAACCATTTTTAAGATCTATATTTGCTAGCAGTTAAGAAAAAGAGCAATAGCCATTCTAACCATATGATTTATAAGCTTCTTTAATAAACCTGTAACTGGTTAAGCTTCAACCTGACTCCTTCAGTTGCTGTAACAGAACCAAGCACAATTTAAAAGAACTCCAGCCGGTCATAAGAGACAGGTATAGGGAGAGCTTGGGCGTTTGGATCGTGTCGCTTCCAGGGGACGGATCCGTAGGGGCATCTCTCAGCCTTCCCTAGGCTGCCCGCTGCGAAGGGATCCTGTATCCTAGCAGTTAAAATCTGAGATGTAATAAGCTCTTCCTATAAACCTTGGGGCGTCTGTCAGCCTGTTGTCTGCCCTCCGCGAAGGGACCCCGGTCCTAGCGGTCAAAGACACGGACGTTAAACTTCTCGGGGCGTCCTCCAGGCTGCTCGCTGCGACGGGACCTTGCGTCCCAGCAGTTGAAGACTTGGGTGTAACACACACACACACACACACACACACACACACACACACACACACAGTGCCCTGACCATCGGCTGACAGCACATTATTTCGAAATATCTTAATTCGAAATAAGTTATTTCGAAATAACGCTGTAGTGTAGACATAACCGAGACACGCACACACAAACATGACGACCAGGGTGTTTACAGGAACCACAATCTCCTCTGTCCAAAGGGCTTAATTTGCATTTAGTGAAGCAGCAGCAGGAGATACGACAACACAAAAATTATTCCATCCCAGATGGGAGGGGGGGAAAAAAAAAAAAAAAGTCTCACTACCAGAGTCCACTGTAAAACACTGATGGAAGCCACACAGCCCCCCAGGACAATTATAAAAAATAACAAGCACCTGCTAATTTTTTAACCAACTTTTTGATAACTCACGCTAAAATTACATAATTCCATTACAGTCAGATAATAAACAAGACACTATTGAAGATAATGCTAACAATAAAAAGTATTATCCGCATTTTACAGTTGAGCGCACAGACTTGCAGAAGTTAAATTGTGTGCTGATCATCACAGAGCAAGTCAGTGGTGAAGTCAGGAACAGCATCCAGGAATCCTGACACCCTGTTCTAGCCATTAGATTCATTGCCTCCCTTAAATAAAAGCCACTGTTTTCTCTCCCCCCCCGGCCTTTTAAAGAACCAGTTTTAATAATTAGTGAGGAGTTGTGTTGTGAGGAGTTTTATGACCAACTGATTGTTAACAAAAAAAACAAAAACAAAACAATGTCAACAAATACAATTTTTTTCAATATGCTCTATTCAGATTTATTCTGCACCTTTTCACTTACCCCCTGAATGGATTCTGAGAATTGAAACACATCTCCACTGTTCTACATTAACAAGTTTACTACTGGAACCAAACACGGTGCTAGGTCCAATGTACCTAATTAAAACAGAACCAGAAGAGTTAACAAAAACCACCTCAACAAGTTAATGAGTAACTGTTTGTTTTAGAAGACAGTATAGCTGTACAGTACAAGTCTACTTGATGCTCAGATATTACCATTATGGGGAGTAAGACAAAAATAGCAATCTGATTTTATACAAAAGTGAAACAAAATACCTTTAAAACCTACATGCATACACTCTATGGGTATGTCTACACTACAGCGTTAATTCGAGTTATCTTAATTCGAATTAACTATTTCGAATTAAGATAACTCGAATTAACGCGCCTACACACAAAATGCAGCTCGAATTATCATTTTGCTAATTCGAAATACTGCATCCACACTGACTGGACACAGAATCAGATTTAAGGCCAGCCAGAACCAGGTCAGGCAGGGCATCAGGTCAGGAGCCTGTGTGTGGCTGCTGCCTGAGGCTACCTCCCCTCACCCCCCAGGCAACCGGTTCTCAGGTGTCCCTGCTTGCTTGCCTGCCTGCCTCAATGAGGGACAGCAAAGCATTTGTGTCTGTGTGCTCTGGTTGCCCTCACTCGGGACACCACAGCACTCTGCAACACGGAGCCGGAGCTGCCCCTGGGCACTCTGGTGCTTCTCGTGGATGTGTTGCTGCAAGCCTGGCGGCACTTTCTGCAGGCTGCCATCCAGGAGGTCCATCGGGGAGCTGTCAGTATCCAGGAGACCCTGCAGGAGAGCTTCCACCCTGAGGAGCACTAAGAGCCTCCCTGGTCTGCCCCACTGGGAGCTTGTGCCTCATTCCTCCCTCACATCCTTCCACTTACCCCTCCATAACCCCCCTTCCTGATGTCAAACACATTTCTTGCCAAAAACAAACTCTCTTTATTGACCAAAACTGGGATGGGAATGAGGGTGGGAGAGGGGAGGGGGAAACCTGGGAGGAGAGAGCTAGAAGGGGGAGGAAGAGCTCAGGGTTGGGGGTCTTGCTGGACCAACTTGATTTTCATGCAAACCTGCTCCTGGGTTTGCATGTGGCCTTTGGTGGCCAGGCTGGCAGCTATCCTGCCATAGACGGCTGCGTTCCTCTGTCTAGTGCAGAGATCATGGACGTTGGGGGCATCCCCCCAAACCTGAGTACGGTCCACCCTGATCTCCGCCCTGGACCAGGAAGGTGCCCGCCTTCTCCGGGCCCTGGCAGGCTCCTGGGAGCTGGCAGACTGCTCCTGGGGAGCGGTGCAGGGCTGGCTGCCAGTGGCTTGCTGGCTCATGTTTTGGGGCCACTGGGTCGGGGCAGTGACTGCTGGCTCTGGGCTGGCAGGCTTGGAGCTGGCGCAGGCACTGTGGCCAGAGTCTGCCCCTTTAAGGGCTCCGGGGCTGGGGGGAGAGAGAAGAGTTTTCCTGCTTTGGCCCAGAGTGGCCACCAGGGGAAACTGGGAAGGCTGGAGGCCAGCTAATTCGGACTAAGCGTCTACACAGCGCTTATTCTGAATTAGCTAATTCGAGTTTGGTGTTACTCCTTGTAGAATGAGGTTCACCAAACTCGAATTAAGCGCCCCGCTATTTCGAATTTAAATTGAAGTAGCGGTTTGCTTGTGTAGACGCTATGGAAGTTAATGCAGAATAACGGCTGTTATTCCAAATTAACTTTGCAGTGTAGACATACCCTGTGCTATTATACCCCCCTGAAGCAGGTTGATAATGGTAACATCTCTTTGAAGAGTCTAATAGTGAAGCTGTCCACAAACCCAGGGAGAAAATGGCTTGCCTCCCGCACAGAAGAGAGAACATGCTTACGGGAAACAGACTATTGTTCAAGACAAAGGTTATCAGAACAAACTTCTAATGTAATTGGTCTGCAATTATGACTTCCTCCCTGCATGCTCTTAAGGCAAGGAGCTGGGAACTTTCGTAAAAAAAAATATACGAAAGAACCTGCTAAAACACAAGTTAAAAAGGAAAACATGCTTACGCAGCTCGTTTCCACACCATGATCAGTTTGTCATCACCCCCCGACGCCAAATAAACCCCATTATTTGACCACCGCACGCAGTTCACACAGGCTGGAAAAAGAAAAAAGTTTATAAGATGCAATGTCAAAAAATGGTTCCATAATGCGGGTAGATTTCATGGTAAGCAGAGTTTGGCAGGAGGTGCTTGGGATTTGTTAAATATGCTCACACTACTCAAAGCAGTTACTCTGTCTGCTTCAGATAAATAGATTGCCAATTCTCTTTCAATACCAGATGAATAAAATATTTAAGTTTCAACAAGCTATTCTGCCTTAAAAAAAGAATCATAAAAATATGGTTTAAAGGGGAAAAAGTAACAGTTGTGAGACTAAGGAATGAAATTGGATTAATCACAAGTGCAGCCTGTAAACAGCACACTTCCAAGAAAAGCAGGGAGCATCTAATTCAGATGAGCTCATTTCAAACATTTCGCATGCATAGTACACTGCCTCTTAAGACTACAATAAACATTTCATATGGAATCTCCTCTGTTCATTCCTTTTCTTGCCCTTCTCTGTAATCCTACTAGTTGTCAAAAATTTGTTCTACAAGTTATTTTTGGTCCCATCAAATAGGCGGAAAAGACTCATATGCAAGCAATCTCCAGATGTATCTGAAGAACTGTCCAAAACTATAGCTTGACAGGGTTTTCTGCTGCACATCTTAAAAAAAAGCACGTAGTTGAGATTGGAGACTGCAGTGCATCACGGAGTTGTGGGGGTGGTTTTTTTTTTTTTTGGTACACTGCTGACCAGAGATTTATATTTTTAAATTACAAACAGATCTACTAACAGGAAATTCTCCAAGGCTCAAAGCCTACAGAGAACCTGTGTACCTTACCTAGGTGATTGTCCATCTGACAAAGCATTTTGGGAATATTTTTATTCTTTTCATCATCCTCTTTGAGGACAGGAGCCATACTCCAGATCACCACCTTCCCAGAATCCTGTCCTAAAGATAAATAAATCAATATTTTAAGAGAGAACAAAACAATGTCTGAATTCACTTTCATTTCATAGAGAATTATTGGCTGATACTGCAGCAATGGATGCCCTAGAAATCTTTAGCAGACAAAAATAGACTTTTAGAGTTCATATTCATTTGCTGGTACTCAAATAGTGCTTTTGCTTTCATTTATCAAAAAACTATTATGACCACCTGTAATTTCAGAAATAGTAAAAGTCATACTGTACATAACAGTAATATTTTGACTATTTATCATGTACATGAAAAATAAATTGAAGCTCAAGAAAGGGGGGCACCATAAACTACTGCTAGCCAGTATTGTATACAGTATCAGTATTATACATCTCATATATTGTATTCAAGTTTTGCATAACTATGTACAACTATGAAGTGTACTAATGTGTAGCTTCTCGCAAAATCCTGCATAATTATGCTAAGAGAAAATGTATGATCCATACTCCCATCATCCTTTCTACTTAAGCCAAATGAGTAGGTAAACCGGATGAAACCTCTTCTGGGTGCATGTAGGTACTGTCAGGAACAAGATGTATGGTATGTTAAGGCTTGCCAAATTGCACAATATGCTAAGTTACAGAATGCCAAGGATGGGAATATATCCAAGTGATAGTATAAAAGGGATATTCTTGTTGATACCTACCCAGCACTCACCCTGTACCCAGGTATAGCTAGCATAAGATGCCTGTAAGTTTTGGTAACTTCTGGAAAACTATGCTCAAAACTGGTAAGAACTGGTATGTAAATCTTAGGAAAGTCAGCCACGTAGGGATGTAAAATCCTGTTTAATTAGTTAACTGGTTAAACATCAAGTGGCGGGCAGGCGAGCCCCAGCACCACAGGCAGGGGCTGCTCCAACCCAGCTGCTTCTGGTCCTGCGTTGGGCTACCAGCTCCCAGCCCACATGGGCTGGGAGTTGGCAGCCTTGTGAGGCTGGAAGTGGCAGCCAGCTCCTGCTCCCCCTTGGGCTGCCATTTCCGGCCCAGCACGAGGCTGCTGACACGCCCCCCCTCCCCACTGCTTCCAGTGGGCCGCGGGCAGGGGGCTGCTCCCGGGTAACAGTTAAGTGTTACCTAGTAAGCATCACCCATTAAAGGTTACCCGTTCACATTCCCTGTAATTTACCGGGAGCCACTTCAAAAATTTTTGAAGTGGCCCAGGGCCACACCAGAAGGGGCGGGGCCAACACACTTCCCTGCTTCCCCACCCACAGACCAGGATTGGTCTGGCAGTGGGGGAGCAAGTGAAGTCTTTGCCCCTCCACAGGTTCCCCCTAGGCGCCTATGCCCCGGTGGTGGGAGGAGACTTTGCGTGCTTCCCCTTCTGCTCCCAGGCCAATCACAGCAGGTTTGAAGACACTGTGGAGCTCCTATCCAGGCTTATTAACCCTTGCCTTTGTGTATTGTGCTAATCTATCTTTGATTAATAAAGCTCTACTTGAGCCATGTTATCTGGATGTTTCATTACTCAATACTGAAACAACTTTACCAAATTCCATTTGTGTATATTAATATAAAAAAAATGCTATTGTGTATAAACATTTTAAAATTGTATTTTATATTTACATTTTTATATATTTTTAATCCCAATTTCCACTGGCTACCAATATAAAAAGCCAAACTGCATGTTTTACTTCTCTCTAAAGAAGATTTTTGGCAAGTAATTCTGTGGAGTTAAATACCAATATTAGTAGCAGCAGACACAATAGGACTACTGCAACTGCCATTCTCCATTGATGCCCAAGAGAACAAGCACATGTCCATGTCAATAAGCATGAATTTGCCACCGTCAGCGTAAGAGCAGCGTTCCCTGTGTAAGCTGTGCACTTGTGAGGCCACTCAGAAGAAATTCAAATGCTGCCCAGCTGATTAGCAGAGCACCCACAGGTAGGTTGTGTGTTTCTATTGGTGGTGCACATTCACACATACTTCTGTGCACTAAGGATGTTAAGAGATGGGTAATTGGGTAATCATGTAAGTTGACACAACTTGTATCGACTACACAATTAGTCGACAAGGGAAGGTGCTCAGAAGGAGCTACCCCACTGCAGCTCTGCAATTTAAAATGTAATAAGAGCCGGGTGGGCAGACAGCCTGGCTCCTACATTTGAACTGCAGAGCCACAGTGGGGGTAGCTCCTGGATCCGGAGCGAGCTGGGATTGAGCTGGGCTTGCTCAGTCCCGGCTTGTGCCGGATCCAGCAGGCCCTGTCCACAGGGGTTTCCAGCGGGAAGCTAGAAACTGCCCCCCCCCGCCACACACACACTGCTGCCTCTGATATGGGGGGCGGGAAGAGAGAGAAATGCGAGTAGTCGAGTCGACTACCTGATAAGCCTAGGCTTATTGAGTAGTTAACCAATCGACTACTCTTTTACATCCCTACTGTGCACATTACAATTTATTCTGCACATGGATGGAAGAGATGAGTGGGAACACTGCAGCATTTTTAAATGTTGCATGTTCAGGTCTTGTATGTCCAGGGAATAATTTTCTTAAGTAAGGAGTGGATAGAATAAGAAAAATACGGTAAGCATTATTATAGCCCAGAACTTCTTCCGCCATTAGTGTGCAAACATACCTTGTCCTCCAGTTGCAAACTTGATCCCATCTGGGTGAATATCAACTGAAAATATTGGCTTTCCTGGACACAGAAAAAGGAAAGGGGGGGGGGGGGGGAGAAGAGAGAGAGAGAGAGAAAGAAAACACACTGAGATGACCTGTACTCTTGAGAATGCAGTAATGCCAGCAGAACCTCAAATGTTCTGGTGAAGAAACAGAAAAATTGCTACTTTTATAAAAGTTCTAATCAGTATAAAAGAAATACAGATGACTATAATGTATAAAACATCCAACATAGTAACAGAAACTACAGCGTACCCAGATTAAAAACCTCACTAGGAATATAAGTGATAGAAATGTAGCCGTGTTAGTCTGGGGTAGCTGAAGCAAAATGCAGGACTATGTAGCACTTTAAAGACTAACAAGATGGTTTATTAGATGATGAGCTTTCATGGGCCAGACCCACTTCCTCAGATCAAATAGTGGAAGAAAATAGTCACAACCATATATACCAAAGGATACAATTAAAAAAAATGAACACACATGAAAAGGACAAATCACATTTCAGAACAGGAGGGGGATGCGAGGGGGGGGGGGGGGAGGAAGGAAGGTAAGTGTCTGTGAATTGACGATATTAGAGGTGGGGAGAGTGGGATGTTTGTGAGTTAATGGTATTAGAGGTGATAATTGGGAAAGCTATCTTGGTAATGTGTAAGATAGTTCAAGTGTTTGTTCAATCCTCTTTGGAGAGTGTCGAATTTTAACATGAATGACAGTTCAGAGGATTCCCTTTCAAGTGCAGATGTAAAAGGTCTTTGTAGCAGAATGCAGGTGGTTAAGTCATTGAGAGAGTGTCCTTTCTGGTTAAAATGGCAAGAAACTGTTTTCTCTTTGTGATCTTGTCTGATATCTGTTTTGTGGGCACAAATGACTTAACCACCTTCCTTCCCACCCCCCATCCCCCTCCTGTTCTGAAATGTGATTTGTCCTTTTCATATGTGTTCATTTTTTTTAATTGTATCCTTTGGTATATATGGTTGTGACTATTTTCTTCCACTATTTGATCTGAGGAAGTGGGTCTGGCCCACGAAAGCTCATCATCTAATAAACCATCTTGTTAGTCTTTAAAGTGCTACATTGTCCTGCATTTTGCTTTAGGAATATAAGATATCTCATACCAGGAAAAAAAAAATTCTGCCTCTACAGCAGCCTAATGCTTCAAAGGAAGATAACCTCCTCCACAATTCACTAGTCAATTATGTAAAGCTTAGGGAACAACTTGTTTCTGACATTCCTATCTAATTGATGACCTGAAGCGAGCGATTTGGATTTCCCCCTACTTCAGCTTGTGTAGCCAATATTATTGTTCATATAATCTAGTTCAATTTTAAATCCTGTTAAATACATACAACTATGCAACATCCAGAGGTGTATTGGGTTATTTATATGGCTTCTATCACCACAACAACAAAGCATCCCACCAGGATACAAAATATTAAGAATTAACATATTCCATTTTAAATACTACAGTTAAGGTCCCCCAACATATCGTCTTTCAAAGAGGATAATCCTACTTTTTGTATCCTCTCCCAAGGTCACTAAAATCACTGGCACAGCTGAAAATTGAATTTGGGAGACAGCCAGCCCTGGCTCCCTGCCGATCACACTCTGAAACAGTTGTTACAGTCTTTGCGGGGGGGGGGGGGGGGGGGGGGGGGCCATGAGGCCAACGAAGCCAGTAAGAATTAGCTGAAGGAAGCTGAACAGCATAGCTTATTTCAAGGTTATTTCGAAATTAAGCCCTATTCCGACAAATCCCTTAACCCTCGTGGAACGAGGGCTACAGGGATGTTGGAGTAGCGCACCCGTTATCTCGAAATAACAGGTGCATTTAAAGACGTGGAATTGCTATTTTGGGATACTGCCGGTATCCCAAAATAGCCCCGCTGTCTAGACGTAGCCTAAATTTGGAGAACGTCCTCGAGCCAGGTCTATACTAAAGGGGAAGGTCAAATTAAGATACTAACTCCAGCTACATTAGTTATGTAGCTGGAGTTGACGTACCTTGATTCTAGTTTCCCTGCCGTCCCCACAGTGGAAGGCCAACAGGAGCAAACGCTCCCATCAGTGCCCCTTATGCCTCGCAGGATGACTGGCCACTGACGGGAGCTCCCTCTGAGTTAAATTTAGCAGGTCTTTACTAGAACTGCTAAATCGAACTCTGGAAGATGGATCACCGCAGCATCAATCTTCCCCAGAGTGAAGATATGGCCTCAGTGTTGAATAAGAGTAGTTCAGTCTCCATAGTGATTGCTTCTCTGATGAGTCTGCCAATTAGTGCACAGCATGAGAATGAGTTTGACACGTGGAAAATGGAAAGGAGACCCATCAATCGCATAGAAGCCAAACATCCATCAGTTGGGAACAACTTTTAATTCCTACTGAATTAGCTGGCTTCAGAGTGGTTACCAACAGGCAAAAAGCTGTAAAGCTCTTGATTAGGAGGCCGGATGCCTCTGTAGATGTTGCTAAGCGCTAACACACTTTTCAGAGTCAGGGTTGATTTCTGGAAAGGTAAGTTCATTTAAATTAATTCTAGTCTTTTTGGAATTTACTCAGGTAGATAGGTAAGCAGCAGACACCACCAATTTGGTCGACATTATATACCTTCTCCATACCAACACACATCATAAACCATTTGAAACCTTATTATGTCTACTTTAAGATGAGGTGGAACTGGCTAGTTGCGTGGGTAAACAAAGGGGGAAAAACAATGACCTCAACATGTTGAAATAACACCCCTTTGAAATACTGAAATTCATTTCTGTTAGTGTAATGACAAGGTGTTATTTTGAGGCATGAAAATAGATTTCTTTTTTACTTCAAATCATCACAACAACAAGCTACAAGAATAAAACAAAATCAATTTGTACAAGTATCACTCAAAGATAATAGCGCTGGTGACATTTCTAGGTAACATCGTTACCAGGATTTCTGTTAAGAGCACACACCACAGTCTTTGTTACCTTGGCATATACACAGTTCTGTGCAGGGAAGTTTGTTCTGACTGCAAACACATTTTATTATGCAGCAACCCCTACTGGTACGGACACACATGAGATTGTGTAGTAAGCTTTGATGCTATTGGACACTTGAAAAATACAAGTAGTAGGTAATAAGCCACACTTTTCTACCCATGTTACAATGGTGATCCAATATCTGGATTATCTGTGTGCAAAGACATCCAAATCTTGGTTTGCCAAAATGCTCTTTTCATATGCTCTTCAAAACCATCCTTGCATGGTAAAAGTCTGGTCAGAGACTTGTCTTTTTTGACAACTAGACAGAGGCACAAACAATTCAGGTCTCTCTGGGTCTCCCTTTTCCTTCTCTCTCTGGTCATACAGCGCTCTACAAGCTTTCTTGCTACAGAAATTGCAGCTTCTCCATTGCTCTTTCCCAATTTAGCAAGGGCTCTAAAAGGAGCAACTCCCTTTGTTTTGACAACATTGAACAAATTCTCCCTCTGTCCCCACAATGCCAACACCAAATAAGGATGGCACCGGGTTCCATTGTGTTCACGTGGAGAATTCATGAGCCCTTCAGAGCTTTTTTCCCCCCTCCTCAGAAACGTTTGCCCACAATCTATTTGTCAAAACACCACTTCCTGGATCTTTTGTTGTCATCGGTATTGTTACAAACTTGCTAACAGATATTTTGAAATAAATTGTCAAAATAATTGAAACTGGTGTGAGAATAGTGTGTTGCTTTGTCAAAATATGCAGAATTTTTATACTTTTTGGTGCAGAATTCTCCCAGGAGTAGTTAGTGGCTATACAGCAAGAAGCATGTGGCAGAAGTCATTTGTGACACATTCACTCCTTGTATGTATAATTATGAAGCAACTTGTTAATTGTGCTGGTAGCGGTGCCTGCTTCACTCCACTTTATCTGTGTGTTCCATTTTTGGAAATTAGCAAACAGCAAGAACCAAAACATCTGTAGCAAGTGACCGAATGACTTAAAACCAACGAATGGTCCTGCAGCACCTTAGAGACTGTGATGAGGCTGTGGGTATGGCGGCGGCAGCAGTCGCAGAGCTCCCGGAGCCCCGCACTCACGGGAGCCCTGAGGAGGCGTTTGCCGGGGAAGGCGCGACCTCACAGCAGACACGTGCCGCTTGCTCAGACGCCGCCCCCAGGAGCGGCGTAGAGGCACGCGCTGACGTCAGGGGGATGCCGAAAGGAGGGCGGAGGTCCGTGAGGACTCGAACTGTATGATTGGCAATTTGGGGCACGAAGTGTGTGCGGGCATTTCTCATTGCCCTGAGTTCTAACAGATTGATGTGAGGGGATGTCTCGTATGGAGATCACTTGCCCTGGACTACTTGGTTTTGAAAATGGGCTCTCCAACCCAACAGGGGTGCATCCATTGTGATTTGCACTGTGGGCTGGGGTTGGTGGAAGGGTACCCCTGCCAGCAGATTGTCCACTAACGTCCACCAGCATAGGGATATGAGGACATCTGTGGGTACAGTAACCCTCTTGTGCAAAGAGTGGTGTGACGGAGCGTAGACAGATGCTATCCATAGCTGAAAGCATGGGAAACACAAGCATGCATAACAGACCACGTATGTAGTTGCAGTCATATGGCCCATCAGCTGAAGGCAGGTAAGCATTATGGTGGAAGAGCTCAGGGATAGTGATAGAGATGTAGCCGTGTTAGTCTGGTGTAGCTGAAACAAAATACAGGACTATGTAGCACTTTAAAGACTAACAAGATGGTTTATTAGATGATGAGCTTTCGTGGGCCAGACCCACTTCCTCAGATCAAATAATGGAAGAAAATAGTCACAACCATATATACCAAAGGATACAATTAAAAAAATGAACACACATGAAAAGGACAAATCACATTACAGAACAGAAGGGGGATGTGGGGGGGCGGGGAGGAAGGTGAATGCCAGTGAGTTAATGATATTAGAGGTGGGGAAGGGGAAATGTCTGTGAGTTAATAGTATTAGAGGTGATAATGGGGGAAGCTATCTTTGTAATGGGTAAGATAGCTGGAGTCTTTGTTAATTCCCCCGCAGAGAGTGTCGAATTTTAGCATGAATGCCAGTTCAGAGGATTCCCTTTCAAGCGCAGATTTGAATGTCTTCTGAAGTAGGATGCAGGTTAGCAGGTCATTCAGACAGTGTCCTTTCTGGTTGAAATTACAAGCAACTGTTTTTTCTTTGTGATCCTGAAGAGGGCTTTGGTCTTGCTCATGTGAAAGTAGACTGAATTATATTGTAAAAGTAGAATGAATTAAAGAAATGTTTGTTCCTTTAGCAGGAAGAGAGATGTTACGGTAAAGTTGTTTGTGTGCAAGCAGGAAGGAGGATGTTAAGGCAGAGGACAATGGTTCCACTTAAGGGTGATAGTGGGACATTAATAGGAGATTGGTAAGCGTTAATAAGGAAATGAGGTACTTGACTGACCCCAGGTAACCTTGTCAGTTCACGCCCTTTTTCAAACCTTTGTCTGCTCTCCTCTTTTATCTGTATAAATAAGGTGACTTGGGTTTCGGGGGGGGGGGGGGGGGGGCACGCGCGCCTCACTTTTTCTGGTTGTATTAGCGAAGCGCTTTGCTAATAAAACAGAGTGGTCTACGAAAATCGTGAGTCCTGAGTCTAACTGACAATTTGGAGGTCCCACTGAGATGGCAACCGTCTTCACTGAGGCCATGTAATTCCTGACCGTCTTGCAGGACGACCGTGGTGAATCCTGGGATCTGGAAACTGGTATCTGGTCAGTTAATTACCTCTGGTATTTGGTCCAGATTGAGGAGCGTCTTGTCTCTGTCTATCCATCTTCCCTGTGGTGCGAGTGAGTCTGGGAGCCGTCCCTGTCCAGGGACTGGCCGACCAAGGGGCTCCTGTCCCTGCGGTCTGTGTGACTGGAATCTGCACAATCACAGCCGCACCGTGCCTTGGATAAAATCCTTGGAGTGAACGCAAGGGCGATTGAGGCAGTAGCCTGTGGGCTTCTTTTGTGTGTTGCACCGGGCACCGTTCTGATGAACCTGAATTTCCTCCTTGTGTGATTGGTGTGTGTGAAGTCCTCCTACATGGGAAATCAGATGCCTTAGTCGGGGCAGTTCCCTAAAGGGACGCCAGCTCATTTTATGTATTATAGAAAGGGTCCGGACTCCTGTAAATTCCTGGAGAAATGGTCTAGGTTAACCCTAGGAGATCCCAAATTGCAGTGGCCACTATATTAGGATCTTGGGACAAAGACCGAGTAGACATCTTAAGAGACAAACTCGGCCAACCCAAAACTAAACTGGCTAGAGGAGAGGTTGATTGTTTCATGCAGTGGTGGGAAGAGGCAAATCGTAGGTGCACAGAATCAAAACTCGCCTCTCTCAAAGATAGCAATGATAAGTTAAAAGCTTTATTGGAAACCTCCTCTCCCACCACCAGACCAAGTGCTCCCCTTTACCCCGTCCTCCGAGAAGACCCAGATCAGTCCCGACCCCTTCCATACTCCCATCCCATTGTGGAAGAGGACGAAGGAGACCCCTTATTAATTTCTGGTGACAACGATGAGGAAGACGCATTAATTGGCTTGGCAGCCTTGCGTCGGCTCAATAGACGGCCACCAACCTCCTCGGCTCAGGGACAAATCCCAGAGGTCTCCAGTTCAGGCCAGTCCTAATCATCCGGCACTGCCCAGACCCATTCCTCCGGTGCTGCTCCCCCAAAACCTTCCAGTCTGCCTGACTCCTCCACTTTCCCTCATATATGCGAAGATAGCCTAGATAACGATTGGGCTCAGCACTTGCGCTCTGGCTCAAACTATCCAGGCTCCCCTTCGAATCCTGCATACTGGGGGCCAAGAAGGGGATCCCACTTGGAGCTATAAACCCTGGACCCGCACGGAGAGCCACTCAATTGTAAAAGGGTTTCCGAAGCCCCAGGAAAACCCTACCAAATTTGCAGAGGAATTTTTGCTAGTGTGCAACGCCTACGAACTCTGAGGCAGACCTCCTGCAAGTGTGTAAGCTACTTGTAACCCCTAGCGAGCATGAAAAATGGCTCATGACAGTAAATTGGCCCACCGCTGAGCATCATTCTAATTTGCCAGACACTGGTCCCGGCGCTGCCTACTGGAGCAAATGTAAGGATTGAGCTAAGCACCTGCATGAGGACATTCCCCAAGTATGAACTCCAAAAACCAACTGGACGGCCATACATTGCTGTAAACAGCGACAGGGAGAAAGCCCGGGCGACTATCACACCCAGCTGACTGAAGTTTTTCTGCAACACTCTGGTATACAGCGACCGGGCGAAAATGGACAGGGCGCCCTGGCGCATGCATTTGTAAATGGCCTCCTACCTGCTATTGGCAGTATGCTAAAGCGAATAAGTGTTGGGTGGGAGACAGAGACCATGCACAAATTGCAAGCAGTGGCAGATGTGGGAGAAAAAAATCAAATAACTCCAATTGTGTCTAAAGGGGGGACTGTGCAGGAAATCAAAACTCTCTAAAAGAAAACTGCTGTAAGGGTTAAAAGTTTTCCAGACCCCTCTCGCTGTATCAGAGAGAAATCAAATTAACTCTAATCAAGACCCTTACAATGCCTATCTCAAGTTCATGGATACTCCTAGTCTGTCACAATTTGTCATGTAAACTCCTCCACTCAAGTTCTCATGTGGCTTTGTGTACTGTGAAACTTGTTTCTGGTCACACCAGGAGTGCTAGAAGTATCTCAGAGTACTTCTGCTGAGACTTTGATATGTTAAAGAAAACAATCAACAACTAAACTGTCTGAGCATACTGTATAAAGGATCCCTGAAACTGTCTCTCAGTGCTGACTGCTATTGTTCTCTGGTAGCTGTCAGCCTGCATGCATGCATAATAAAGTTTTTCCTTCTAGGTTTCTCTCCTGCCTCACTGATTTGACTTCCAGCCTCGGACCCTTCTGGGGGCTCTGTACCCCAGGGGAGCGAGATTTCCCCCCCAATTTGGTGTCAGAAGTGGGATGGCTTGGAACTCCAGTTGGAAAGGCTGACGACGGGGAACGGGAATGGACTACAGCACGCATCTGGAGGGTAAGGGATCCATTTAAAATCCCCCAGTCCGCCTCCCTGTTCTCGTCACCAGCTGGACAGGCTGGCGGTAAGAGTCATCTTTTGCTTAAAAATTTTTGTTAAGAGGCTTGAGGGAGATTTAAAATGAAAACACTGTGTATAGCCAAATAGGGGTTGGATTTTGTTGTTGTTGTTGCTGACTGATTGGTGGTGAGTCCAAGCGCTTGGTTTTGAGTGAGTGAAGTCCGGAGGGGGACCGCAGCCGCACCAGTGCTGTCAGTGTCACTGCACAGCTGCTGAAAGCGTCACTGCACAGCTGCTGAAAGCAAGGGCGGTTTCCCCCGGCACATAAGGAGTGTGAGTGAAGCTGACAGTTTGTGTGGACTCCCACAGTATCCTTGGAGAGAGTAGTGTTGCTGGACGCCTGTGCTATCCTTGGAGAGGGTAGTACTGTTGGGCTCCTGCGCTGTCCTTGGACAGGACAGTGCTAACATGGATAAGATTGCTCCCTCAAGTCTGTCTCCGACTGAGGGGAAAGGTTTCTCTCAGCCTGGGACTCCCTTGTCTCAGATGATCAGCCAGCTAGGTATTGCCTGCAGGTTTGAAACTAAGGAGACTTAAGACATTATCGAGCATTTGGAATGGCTATACTCAGGGGAATTCCCAGAATAAATGGCAACTAGAGCTTTGACTTACAAAAGCTTGCTTATCTTAGAGTTTTCCTCGAGGAAAAACATCCTAACCAGATGGAATATTGGTGCCTCTGGGAGGATGTGGCAGTTAAAAAAAAAAAAAAAAAAAAAAAAGAATCAGAGCATTATGGCTAGCCAAAAAGATTCTATTGAAAAGCTGCAGCAAGAATTGGCTACTCTAAAGAAACAGCTTGATTCCCCAGATGTGCCATCTGCACCCCCACCCCCTTTGGACCCTTGTCAGCTGAACATTCTTTCCTGTTATCTCCCTGTTCTCCTGTAAACCTTATGGGATGTGACTTGTGTAAAATGGGTGCAAACCTTCTCTGTAGAGAGGAAGGGATATTTGTTGACCTTCCCCCCCATCAGGCTCCAAATTTGATGGCATTACTACTCTCAGAGGAATCTGATGAGACCTCAGGACATACACCCCTCCCGGACCTCTCAGATGTCCCAGACACATTGTGGGCAGCCCATTGTGAATGAAGTGGGGTTGCTAGCCTCTGCAACACCAGTGCAAATAACATACAGACACAACAAGCCTTTCCCAAGGGTAGCCCTGTATCTATTGGCTAGGGAGGCACAAGAGGGCATTAAGCCTGTAATCTCTTCCCTCCTTGAACAAGGGATACTTGTTTATACAACTTCACCATGTAATACACCTATACTACCTGTGAAAAAGCAAATCTATAGATTTGTAGAAGACCTAAGAGCCATTAATAAGTTTGTAATCCCTAGATTTCCAGTAGTACCTAACCCTGTTACTATTCTATCCTCTATTCCACCCACTTCTAAATGGTTTTCTGTAATAGATTTATGTTCTGCCTTCTTTTCTATTCCAGTGCATAAGAATTCCCAATTTCTCTTTGCCTTTCCCTTTAAGGGTCATCAATTAACCTGGACATGTTTTTGTGAACGTTATTGTGAAAGCCCTACTCTGTTTTCTCAGTTTTTTTTTTTGTTTTTTTTTTTAAAAGCTGACCTTAATTCTCTCTCTCTTCCCTGCAGTTCTGTGTTGGTTCAGTATGTTGATAATGTGCTAATTGCTAGTGAAACTGAGGAAGGATGTAAAACTGATACCTTGTATGTGTTAAAGTGTCTTGCTAAAAAGGCTCACAAGGCTTCCAAAGCCAAATTGCAATTTGTAAAACAAAGAGTTCAGTACTTGGGACATTTACTTTCAGGAGATGGCCGCCAGTTAACACCTGAGTGAATCTCACATGTTCTTTCCATTTCCCTTTCACCAAAGTCAGGTACACAAATTTCTGGGTGCTGCAGGATATTGCAGACAATGGATTCCTAACTTTTCTGGACTCACCAGACCCCTTAGTATTCTACTCTTAGACTCAGCTCCTGACCCAGTGACCTGGTCCCCAGAATGTGACTCTGCTTTCCTTTCCCTTAAAACTCTTCTCTCACAGCCCCCTGCTCTGGGCTTATCTAATTATAGCAAGCCCTTTACTCTGTTTTGTCATGAACAGGATGGAATTGCAGCTGGAGCTCTCTGTCAACCCCTTGGACCCACACCTCGTCCAGTAGCTTATTTCTCTGCAACACTGGACTCAGTAGCCCGGGGGTTCCCACCTTGTCTGAGGGCAGTTGCAGCTGCTGCTGAATTACTTGAAAAAGCCCAACCTGTCACATTAGGCCACAGCATTAACTTACAGGTCCCTCATGCTGTCTCTGCTCTCTTACAGCGACACCGCACCCAGCACCTGTCTGTTCCGAGACAAACCCGGTATGAGAATGTTATCCTCTCTTCCCCAAATGTGGTAATTCAAAGATGTAATGTACTTAACCCAGCTACTCTTTTTCCTTTACCCTCTGATGGTGAACCACATACCCATAACTGTGAAGAATTGCTTGAGCACTGTGTGAAGCCTGGCCAAGATTTGTCTGATCAACTGCTGGAAAATGCAGATCTTGTATTGTACACTGAGGGCTCATGTAAAAGAAATTCAGTTGGTAAAGTAGAGGCTGGATATGCAGTGGTCTCAGATAATGATGTTTTAGAGGCCTTTTCTCTTCCAGAAATCAAAATCAGCTCAGTCTGCTGAGCTCATCGCTTTAATTCATGCTTGCCTTTTAGCGTCCGGACAGTCTGCTGCCATTTATACTGATTCAAAGTATGCTTTCTCTGTCATGCCACAGGACAAATTTGGAAACAACGAGGTTTCCTTACCTCTTCTGGCTCTGCTATCTCTCATGGTCTCCTTATCTCCCAACTCCTTGATGCTATTCAGCTACCCACATCCCTCTCTATTACCCATTGCCCGGCCCACACAGGTGCCACTGATCCTGTTTCTCTGGGTAATGGGAGTGCTGGTGCAGCAGCCAGACATGCAGCAGCACATGGACCTCTGACTCCCTTTCAGATTCTGGTCTCTTTCCCTCCGTTTCTTTGCAGGACCTGATAGAACTACAGCAAGCTACTCACCCTGTGGAGAAAACCCTTTGGGAGAAAGCAGGCTGCTCCTTATCCCCAGCTGGGATAATGGGTGCACCTGATGGCTGCCCAGTCGCCCCAAAAATCTCTCACACGGCAGCTTGCTCAGGTGTCTCATCAAATGACACACATGAGCAAAAGGGGGGTGGCCTCACAAATCCCAAAACAATGGTATGCCCCAGGCGTGCACCTAGAAGCTGTCAAGAATATCTAATTCATGTGTGATTTGTAAGCAGTTTAATGTTGCAGGAGGCCCACAGGCTAGCAGCCACACAGAAAGAAGAAACCTAGACATAAAATGACGGTTAGGAGAGCTTGCACCTGCAGGTGAAGGAAGCCCTCCCAGTACCTACTGATGTACCGTGCCACAACATCCAACCAGGCGACTACGTGTTCGTGAAGGAACATCGCAGAAAGAATTCCCTGACAGCCCGGTGGGAAGGACCGTTCCAAGTGCTGCTCATCACCCACACAGCAGTAAAGGTGAAGGAGCGCCCCTCGTGGATCCACGCAAGTCATGTACGCCGAACTGCAGATCCAACAGAGCTGATTGACCCCGTCACCCAGGACCCCTCCCCGGAGGAATCACCTGAGGACGAGGTTCAGCGGACCGAGGCGGCAGACTCTCAAACCAGACTGTTACCAAACCGGCCTCCACCAGGAGCTTCGAGGTACAACCTGAGAGGTAGGACTGTGCCAGAACAGACCTACAGGTGAGCCTGGCGCCCCGTAGCTCTCACAAAGGGGAATCCATTCCAGTATTGAGCGAACTGAGAGACTACGAAATCTCGACGAGTGCCTGCAGAGGCAAGCCAAACAATACTAACTGATTAAGCTTAGTTAAAGAGACTGCTTTGCTAGGTGCTAGCTAATTACTATATTATTATTATTATCCTTCTACTTTAGAGATTTAAGATACTATAATAGGATGGGGATTGTTCTCCTTCTTTTAGTAGTCAGAGTAGCCTTAGTGTATAACTTTCCCCACCCTTATTAGGAAGCCCTGCAGAAGGTTGTGTCCCTCACCAATGCAAGTGACTGTTGGATATGTGAACAGCTTATAAAAGGCTCTGAAGGCCTTTTACCATTACAGTTTATCTCAACTCCTGCCTCCCTGTGGACCAGACCCCTAAAATTCAGATTTACTGGTAGTCAGTACTCTACAGGAGAGCGGGAGTGGGTAGATGCCCAGAATGATAACACTGTGCCAGGAGTACATAGTCATGGGGGGAACAGGCAGATTTGGCATAAAAATCTGATTGCCTCAGGAATTCCCCTTACTCAAGCATTACATCCATCAGGAACTATGTTTCCCTTATGTTTTGAAAGCAAAATTGGCACTGGTAAAGATCTGGGGGTGAATCTCAGAAAATACCTGCTATCATAGAGTATGGTTAAATCCAGGAAATGGGCAGTGGGTCATTTACCCAACTGATAAAGAAAACCTCTCTCTAAGATGAGAATTCATCCTAGCAGAAGAAGAATACCTAAGAATGTCCAGAATAAACTTTGAGTAATACTCCAATAGGAGTATTAAAGGGGGGAATTGTGGGAGAAAAATCCAATAACTCCAATTGTGTCTAAAGGGGGGACTGTGCAGGAAATCAAAACTCTCTAAAAGAAAACTGCTGTAAGGGTTAAAAGTTTTCCAGACCCCTCTCGCTGTATCAGAGAGAAATCAAATTAGCTCTAATCAAGACCCTTACAATGCCTATCTCAAGTTCATGGATACTCCTAGTCTGTCACAATTTGTCATGTAAACCCTTATCTTTATCACAGTTTGCCTTGTAGACTCCTCCACTCAAGCTCTCATGTGGCTTTGTGTACTGTGAAACTTGTTTCTGGTCACACCAGGAGTGCTAGAAGTATCTCAGAGTACTTCTGCTGAGACTTTGATATGTTAAAGAAAACAATCAACAACTAAACTGTCTGAGCATACTGTATAAAGGATCCCTGAAACTGTCTCTCAATGCTGACTGCTATTGTTCTCTGGTAGCTGTCAGACTGCATGCATGCATAATAAAGTTTTTCCTTCTAGGTTTCTCTCCTGCCTCACTGATTTGACTTCCAGCCTCGGACCCTTCTGGGGGCTCTGTACCCCAGGGGAGCGAGATTTCCCCCTCACAGAGCACTGCCACCGCATTCTAAAAGGAAAGGAGGAACAGTCCTCCCAAAAGTTAAAGGCCCTCCAGATACAGCATTACTCGGGGAGAGGAGGGCAATACAGGGGCCGTGAGGATTTCCAGGGAAGGGGACGGGGTCATGGGACTGGGTTTTCGGGATTTGGAGGCATTTGTAATTAATGTAAATTACCTGGACACTGGAAAAACGAGTGTCCGAGCCGACCTAATGGCCCCGTAAGCAATCAACAAGGCTACATGCCGCCCGCCAGTCCCCAACCATATTTCACTCCCCAGCAATGACAGGATCATGGGGAACCTCAGGAAATTTTGGCTCCCTCGTTACCGCTTTCTCCTACAGGTAAATGTGTCCTGACTGTCAATGATCTTTCACTTCCTTTCCTTGTTGATACAGGAGCCTCACTTTCTGCAGTCCATATCGCTGATTTGCCTGCAGTTCCCCATTCTGGAAAAACTGTATCCGCTGTAGGTATCACGGGGGTTCCAACGCCCTATCCCCTTTCTGAACCTCTGCCTGTTCAAGTTGGAGCCTTCTCAGCTGATCATGCATTTCTGCTGTCTGATTCTACTCCTGTTAACCTGCTGGGTCGTGATTTACTATGCAAGCTCGGCTGCACCATCTACTGTTCTCCTGATGGTGTGTATCTGCAAATTCCTCAGTCCTCTCTGTTTGACTCTGCTGCTTCTCTGTTATCTGAATCCTCCCTCTCAACCCTGGCCCCTCTCTGTCCGCTAATTCCGTCTCTCGAACCTCTGCTTTCTCAAGTACCACCTTCTTTGTGGCCCACTCATTCATCCGAGGTTGGCCGCCTAAATACTGACCCTGTATGTATTACTGTCAACCCTTTCAAACCTTTACCCCACCTGTCTCAATATCCATTGAATCCCGAAACAAAGGCCGGCATTGCTCCGGTCATGTCCGCCCTGCGGGAACAAGGCATTATTGTCCCTTGCAGTAGCCCCTGTAACACCCCTATCCTCCCAGTTTGCAAGGCTGATGGAAAATTGTGGCGTTTTGTTCAGGCTCTTCGTGCCATTAACCGCATTGTTATGCCCACCTTTCCCGATGTCCCTAACCCAGCAACCATTCTGGCCTTCTATCCCGCCAGATTGTAGCCAGACAGGGAACCCCCCCCCGTAATATCCATCTTAGGTGCTTGGAGCATACAGGGCACACAGAGCAGTAAAATCAGCAGTCTTTGAAGCCTTGACAGAAGACCCGGATATGCTGGCTGCTGTGACCCTGGATGGCTGTAAACAGAGATACACCAATTGTTGACCTCGAGGCTGCAAGAACTGCCTTGGCTGGCACCTATATTGATACGAACACACAGCCGTCCGCGGGGGGGAGGAAAGAATGTCCAGTACTCACAATTTAGTTCTCTCTCCTACAAGTGTAAATTAAGTTGAAACTCCCTTGTAAGAACTGGCGTCACAAAGACGAACCAACACAATTTGGCATCTTAGATAAGAAAGAGGATATGGGCCCCTATGGGTATAAAGATGGGTCCAGCAGCACACTTACTCTGAGCATCAATCTACCATCTATCTGCTGGTCGGGTTAGGTGATTGGCTTCCCGAGGTTCCACGGGGACACCCACCTCGTATTCGTCTTTCCTAGGAATTGAGGGACCGGCCCTGGCCTGATACGCTGGAGTCGAGAGGCACAGAAGGGGGTAAAAATTGTACCTGGATGTGTCCTTTGTCTTAACTGTACACATAGAGTTAGAGCTCTTTAAAGATTAAGCTGTCACTTGGTACCATTATTTCTATTTTCTATCTTTATTTTCTTTGTAACCATTTTTAAGATCTATATTTGCTAGCAGTTAAGAAATAGAGCAATAGCCATTGTAACCACGTGATTTATAAGCTTCTTTAATAAACCAGTAACTGGTTAAGTTTTAACCAGACTCCTTCAGTTGCTGTAACAGAACCAAGCACAATTTAAAAGAACTCCAGCCAGTCATAAGGGACAGATACAGGCAGAGCTGGGCGTTTGGATCATGTCGCTTCCAGAGGACAGATCCATAGGGGCATCTCTCAGCCTTCCCTAGGCTGCCCGCTGCGAAGGGATCATGTATCCTAGCAGTCAAAATCTGAGGTGTAAGAAGCTCTCCCTGTAAACTCTGGGGCGTTTGTCAGCCTGTTGGCTGCCCGCCGCGAAGGGACCTGGTCCTAGCGGTCACAGACACGGACGTTAAACTTCTCGGGGTGCCCATCAGCCTCCCTAGGCTGCCCGCTGTGACGGGACCTTGTGTCCCAGCAGTTGAAGACTCAGGTGTCTCACACACACACACACACACACACACACACACACACACACACACCCCGACCATCGGCTGACACAGATGCAACTCATTTTACTGTTGTTGATCTGTGTTCTGCTTTCTTTTCTGTCCCAGTTCACCCTGACTCCCAGTATCTTTTTGCCTTTACCTGCAAGGGGCAGCAGTATACATGGACCACACTCCTACAGGGGTATATTGAAAGCCCATCTTACTTTCCTCAAGCATTAGCCCAAGACCTCGCCGACCTTGTCTTCCCCTCTGGGTCCACATTGGTCCAATATGTAGATGATCTACTCCTCTGTTCCCCTTCGTTGTCTGCTTCAGAAACTGATTCTTTAGTGCTCCTGACTGCCCTAGCAAACAAGGGCCACAAGGCTTCTCGCTCTAAGCTACAGCTCTGTCAACCCTCTGTCACGTACCTCGGCTTTCTCCTCTCCCATGGTTCTCGTACCCTCTCCCGTGCGCGTTCAAGCTATCCTTAACATTCCCTGACCGAACTCTCCACGCCAGGTCCGGAAGTTCCTGGGCATGGCTGGGTTTTGCAGGCAATGGATTTCCCAATATGCTTCTCTCGCTAAGCCACTCCAGGAACTCACTCGGTTCTCTGTACCTGACCCCATGCCATGGCCCCCTGAGGCCGACTCAGCTTTTGGGTCTCTCAAACAAAGGTTGGTTTCTGCTCCCACTCTAGGGTTACCTGACTACTGTAAGCCTTTTACCCTTTTCTGCCACGAACAATCTGGTTGTGCACTTGGAGTTCTTACTCAGGTGCATGGCGACAAAAATCGCCCAGTGGCTTATTTCTCTGCCACTTTGGATCCTGTTGCCCAGGGTTTACCCCCCTGCCTGCGCGCTGTGGCTGCCGTGGCACGCCTAGTCAAAATGTCTGAATCCCTTGTCCTCTGCTCTCCTCTTACCCTCATGGTCCCTCACTCTGTAGAAACTCTCCTGCTACAACGTAACACAGCTCACCTTTCCTCCGCCCGTGTCACTAGGTACGAACTTTTACTGCTGTCGGCTTGGCCTATTACTGCGAAGCGTTGTTCTCAGTTAAACCCTGCCACTCTCCTCCCTCTGTCTGATGACGGTGAACCCCATGACTGCCTTGCAACTGTTTCTGCTGTCACTGTCTCACACCCCGACCTGTCTGATATCCCTCTCCCTAATTCTGACCTTGTTTTGTTCACTGATGGTTCCTGTTTCCGAGACAACGAAGGGTATGCATGTGTTCATTTTAAACAAAATGTTGTTTGCAAAGTAGGTATGCATAAAGAAGCATGCTGTGGCTCACCACCCTAGCAACAGTCTAGAAAAGGCCAAGGGGAGGGGGGTGAACTCAACATGTGGAGTGGAGAAGTACAAGCGTGTGACAGACAAAGCCATATATGGAAAGGTTGAATCTGATTGGTTTAGAGGTTTGTGTTATATAACTTGTTATGTAACAGCCATGTGCTATAAAACAGCAAGGGGAGGGGCTTCTTGCTCGAGGGGCTCTGGCTGATTTTAGTACCAGGGGCTCTCCCTTTGTGCACATTGAATAAAGTCTTGTTGAACTGAATTGAAATATCGAAGACCCTTGATTCTGCCCAGCATCTGACTCCCTGGGAACCACAAAATCCCAACACAACCAAGGTCGTCTCCTTGCAGGATACGCTGTTGTGTCACTTTCTGAAACCCTAGAAGCTGCGCCTTCTGTTACCTCAGCACAGATCGCTGAATTAGTTGCCCTCACCCATGCTTGCTTTCTGGCTGAGGGATGCTCCATCACCATTTATACTGATTCTCGATACGCTTTTGGGGTTGTCCATGACTTTGGCACCCTCTGGCAAGCCCGGGGTTTCCTTACCTCCACCGGCACCCCTATTAAGAATGGTCCCTATATCGCAGCTCTCCCATATGCAGTTGTATTTCCATCTGCCCTAGCTATTGTTAAGTGTTCTGGCCATTCGACAGCTGATACAGACGTTGCTAAGGGCAATGCATTGGCTGACGCTTCTGTTAAAGGTGCCACGGTCATAAAACCCTCCCCGGATGCGTTTCTAGGTTCTCTTTCTGTTTCTATACCACGGCCGTCCCTCGCTGATCTCGCCCTGCTCCAAGACTCTGCCCCAGAAGCCAAAAAGGACTCCTGGCCTGCCCGAGGCTGCATTCTGCATCCTGATTCCCTTTGGTGCTCACCTACTGGCACCTTTGCGGCTCCCTTTTCCCATCTACCCGTCCCTGGCCGCCCTGCTCCACGGTGTTTCGCATGTCGGAAAGGAGGAGATGGTCTTTGCTATAACTAAGGCCCCTGCTCCACAATCCAGCCTTGTGCGTGCAGGTGGCGGAGTCTCCCTCGGTGCCCCGGAGGTTCATCCTGGCAGAAGCCACCAAGGTCCGAGACCTCCTGGACTATGACAGAGGGACTGGGTGGATCCCCGAGCGCTCACTCAGCGCATGGGGCTCTCAACCCCCCGAACCCCCCTACGCCTACTTCAGGAGGTGAAGGCGGCTTTGCCGCACCCCACTCTCCATTTCCTGCAGCAGTCCCTGCGAGAGGGTATGCCCTGCCGCCCCCACTGCAAATCCTCTAGCCCTTGTTATCGGGTCCCTGTTCCATGGGCCCGGCCTCCCCATCTCTGGACCCCCAGCCAGCTGCAGGACCTGCAGCCAGTCTGCTTTCAAACCGCGCCTAGGGAGCACCTGTACGTGCTCGTGCTGCATACGATACATTTCCTCACCCTCGTGTCCCGCCCCAACACCATGTGGCGGGACTATTTAAGACCTGTAAAGGGTGGGGAACCCCGATGGGCCAGTGTGTATTCCACCTTAATTCCGCAGCCCATCGGGGACATTAGTTGGCGGCTCCTTCGTGGAGCCGTGAGCACGGGCGTGTACCTGGCACCGTTCACCCCTATCCCAGACACCTGTCCTTTCTGCGGCACGAGGGAAAACCTGGCGCACGCCTACCTTGAACGTGCCAGGTTTCAGCCCCTATTCCGGCTCCTCCAGAACCTTGATTGAGGTTCTGGCTGCACTTTTCCCCCTCACCTTTTTATTTATGTACACCCCATCCGTGGCCTGGTCTCACGTATCTGAGCAGTGTTCCTCTGGGCGGTGTCCACTGGCTCCATCGACGCCCTATGCGAACTATGGCCACCATTACTCCAGTCCCAGACCTGAACTTGACCCACAGTGCACTCCTCCAATAGTGCAAAGGACTGATGCAAGCTGTTAGCAACTTCCATTCACAGGTCCGAGCCGCCTGGCCGACAGAACCCACCCTCTGACGCCTGCTACAACCTCGAGCCAGGTGACTGGGTCTACGTACGGTACCACCATCGAAAACACGCCTTGGAGCCCCGGTGGACGGGTCCTCATCAGGTACTACTTACTACCCAGACGGCTGTCAAACTATCTGGCATCGCAGCGTGGATACATGCCTCGCAGTGTAAGAAGGCACCGCCCCCCAGCGAATCAACCACCAACCTTAGGACCTCACAGAGTCAGTTTCACTCCAGAAGAAAACGCAGAGGAACAGCCTGCAATACCTTACAATCTACGCTCTCGTAAGGGTTGCCAGAAGCAGACGACGACCTAAAGCAAGGCCCAAGAAGAAGCAGTAGCGAGCCTAGCACCTGCTGCCTAGTGGACGTAAAACCGCGACTGTGGTTCCCTCAGTTGAGGTTATCAGAACCAGAAGGGCCTTGCCTCCAACATGTGCCTCTGGTGGCGCCTGTTCCTCGGTTGCTGGTGTCTTAAGGTCTGGGGAATCCACAATGACAATTCTTTTATCCAACAGCAAGTGTGGATAGCTCAGACTCTCAATATCTCTAATTGCTGGGTCTGCAGCCACATCCCAGCCCACTCTCAAGCTGGTGTTCCTGTCCTGGCAATCCCACTCAATTCCCCAGGCCTCACTGGAGGACCTCGTCCATTTAACAAAACATGGAACATTAATGACACTTGGGAAGTGGTGGGAATAAATGTTTCTAAATGGATAAGTGTGGTGGAGGGAAAAGGTCATTGGTGTTGGGTGTGTAATGGGACAGGGCTGAATATGGGGAGGAGCAGTTGTCACCAATGGTATATGGGATTATTCGAACAAAACTAAAGAGTGGCGGGCCAGGTATGGGGGACATGACCTTCTTCTCAACTTGGGATCAAACAGAGAAATCAATCTCATGTTCCCCCTTCGGTAACCCTAATGAGAACAATACAATCTTTCAATGTCATGCTAATAACACCACTCCTCGTAAGGAGAATCACCATGTGCCCTTTGGGGGATATTACTCCTCCTTTGCAGGCACCTATATGACAAATGGGTGCAACCGACAACTCCCGGCCTTGATAGGGCATCATTGGGTTTGCGGGACCAAAGCTCATACTGTATTACCAGCTAACTGGTCAGGTATCTGTTATCCCGCCCGACTCTTCCCACAATTTCGAGTACTAGAGTCCTTTCCACGAGATCGCCTCCGTAATTTCAGGCAAAAAAGAAGGGGCTTATCAGATGCCCAATGGTATGTAAATAATATAAGCCCCTTAACCTGGGAAGAAGCTATTGGCAGTTCCTTTGTCCCACTTGGTGGAGTAATACACCATGCAAAAAGGCTCCTGCGGTTACAAGCAGTAGTTGAAATAATGGCAAATGAAACCGGAGAAAGTTTAAGAGCCCTGGCCAAAGAAACAGGGGCGATCCAACAGATGGCCCTCCAAAACCGTCAGGCATTAGACATAGTGCTGGCAGCCAAAGGAGGGGACCTGTGTTCTCATTGGCAAAGAATGTTGTGTATATATATACACACCTGACAACACCAATGATGTAATAGATCGCGCTAGCCACTTAGAACAGATCGCATATCTTCCCCATGAAGAGCCGAGCTCTCTATGGAAGTGGCTAAGTAACCTGTTCAATTTCTCTGGCATAGGAAGCTGGTTGTTTCGGGGAGCCTTGACTATCCTGTTTGGAATTTTAATAATATTTGTGTGCTTTCAGTTAATCTCCTGTTGTATCCAAAATTGTGTAAGGCACGCCACACAGGTTGTTGCCCCAAACCAGAGTGCTAATATGATGATTCTAAATATCACTGATGAGCAAAGAGACAAAGAACGGTTGGTATGTGGAACCCAGTCATTGTTGGTCATGGCGTAGCTTGACCAAAAGGAGGGATTGTGAAAGTAGACTGAATTATATTGTAAAAGTAGAATGAATTAAAGAAATGTCTGTTCCTTTAGCAGGAAGAGAGATGTTACGGTAAAATTGTTTGTGTGTAAGCAGGAAGGAGGATGTTAAGGCAGAGGACAATGGTTTCACTTAAGGGTGTGGGTATGTCTACACTAGCCCCCTAGTTTGAACTAGGGAGGCTAATGTAGGCATTCGAAGTTGCAAATGAAGCCCGGGATTTAAATATCCTGGGCTTTATTTGCATCGTCCCATCCGGGCGCCATTTTTAAATCCCCTTAGTCCGAACTAACTGCCCGCGGCTACACACGGCAGTCAAACGTTAACTCGAACTAAGTCCTTAGTTCGAAGTAACTGTTACTCCTCGTGGAAGAATTCCACAGGGATTTTTAACAACTTCCACCCCACCAACCACCTTAGCCTGGACCACTCCACACAAGAGATCCACTTCCTTAACACTTCTTCTTAAACCCTTGTACTCCGAGTGGAGCATAGGTCATCTACAAGTCTCTTCCACTTCACTCTGTCTTGAGACAAAACTTCTAGCTGACTCCAGGAGTACCCCAGTTCTTGTCCTTCAATCTCAGTAGATCTTCTCCATGTTGTCCGAGGTCTTCCTCTTTTGCATTTTCCTTGCGGGTTCCATGTGAGAGCTTGACAGACTATGCTGGATGATGGTTTTCTGAGAGTGTGGCCTAGCCATCCCCACTTTCTTCTCTTGATTTGAACGTCAAACGGTTCTTGTCCTGCTCTGTTCCAAAGCTCCTCATTTGTGACAAAGTCTTGCCATTTGATGCAAAGGATGTACCTCCGGCATCTGTTTATTAATGTCTGTAGCTTGTGATTTGAAGACATTTTAGTATGCCAGGTCTCGCATCCATACAAGAGCACACTCTTCACATTTGTGTTGAAGATTCACAGTTTCGTCTTCGCAGATGTTATTTGTGAACTCCATATGAGACGAAGAGTCTTGAATGCAGCTGTTGCTTTCCCTATCCTAGCATTGATATCCTTGTCTGTTTCTCTGTCTCTGCTCATAATATCCCCCAAATAGATGAACTGCTCCACATCTTCCAGGTCATCCCCTCCCAGTGTGATGGTGTTGCTGTTGGACTGGTTGATCCTCATTGTCTTGGGTCTTTCCCTTGTTAATGCTCAGTCCAATGATTGAGACAGTTTTGTCTAGTGTTGCGATCTTTTCTTCCGTGCTTTCATGTTGGTGTGAAAGGAGGACGACATCGTCAGGAAAATCAATGTCCTCTAGTTGTTTGAAAAGTGTCCACTGAATGCCCCATTGATAGCCATCTGTTGTCCTGCTCATAATCCAGTCCATTGTGATCAAGAACAGGAAAGGTGACAATAGGCACCCTTGTCGCACTCCTGAGAGTATGCTAAAGGATTCTGTCAAGAGACCACTGTGAACAACTTGGCATGTCAAGGGTTCATACGTTGAACGGATCAGGTTAATAATTTTGGATGGAATGCCACAGTGTTGCAGCAGTTTCCACAAAGTGTCTCTATCAACGCTGTCAAAGGCTTTTTCGAAGTCTATGAAGGTTATGTACAGGGGGGAGTTCCACTCAAGCAACTATTCTATGGTCACTCGGAGTTGCTATTTGGTCAGTACAAGATCTCTTGCTTCGGAAGCCAGCCTGTTCTTCCCTGAGCGGTCTATCAATTTCTGTCTTCATTCTCTCCAAGAGAATCCTATTGAACACTTTTCCCAGAATAGACAGTAACGTGATGCCCCTCAGTTCTTGCATTCCTTCGGGTTGCCTTTCTTTGGAAGCTTGATAAGGTAGACATGTTTCCAGTCTTGTGGGATCTCCTCAGTGTCCCAAATAGATTATACATCATGTTGACTGATGTCTCACTACCTGCTTTGATTGATTGCTTCTGCGGGGATGTTGTCTGGACCAGGCGCTTTTCCGCTTTTCAGATGGACGACGGCTTTTCTGATTTCTTCTTTTGTAGGTCTGCTGCTGTTAATTTGCAGAGGTATATTTGCAGGTGGTATCTCCGGAGGTTTCATGTGGGCAGGGCGGTTCAGTAGCTCTTCAAAGTGTTCCTTCCATCTACTGAGCTGCTCACTTGGGTTTGTTAGCACACGCCCCTCCTTATCCTGTACTGGCTGATCCACTGTACGCCATGACCCAGCTATCTTCCGTGTGATGCCATACAGTTCTTACAAGTTTCTCCGTCCTGCAGCTTGTTGTGCAAGGTTTTCCACAAAGTTCTTCTTGTCCTTAACACTATAGTACAATTAAATGGTGGCCACATTTCCACCACCTTATACCGGAAACCTACTGACCGTTATACTTACCTACATGCCTCCAGCTTTCATCCAAGACACATCACATGATCAACTGTTTACAGCCAGGCCCTAAAATACAACCGGATTTGCTCCAATCCCACAGACAGAGACAAACACCTACAGGATCTCTAACAGGCATTCTTAAAACTTAAATACCCACCTGAGGAAGTGAAGAAACAGATTGACAGAGCCAGACAAGCACCCAGGCATCAGCTTCTTCAAGACAGGCCCAACAAAACACCACTAGTCATCTCACCTACAGCCCCCAACTTAAACCCCTCCAGCACATCATTAACAAGCTACAACCTATCCTGGAAAATGATCCCTCACTCTCACAGGCCTTGGGAGACAGGCCAATCCTTGCCTACAGACAGGCCCCTAACCTGAAAAATTCTTTTCAGCAACCACACATCACACCTCAAACATACTCACCCAGGAATCTACCCCTGCAATAAACTCTGGTGCCAATTCTGTCCACACATCTATACAAGCGACACCATCACAGGACCTAACCACACCAGAGGCTCATAGAACTGCAAATCTGCGAATGTGATATATGCCAGCAATGCCCCTCTGCCAGGTATATTGGCTAAACTGGACAGTCTCTGCAACAAAGGACACAAATGGACACAACTCAGATATTCATAATGGTAACACACAGAAACCTGTTGGGGAACATTTTAACCTGCCTCAACACTCACTAATGCAGTGGTTCCCAAAGTTTTTGGCATCACGCCCCCCCCCTTTTTGATTTTTGAAAAACCCTCACCCCCCCCCCCCCAAAAATAGCAGCAAAACTTGTTGAGCAAAAAAAAAAAGGAACTGAGCAGGACAGCAAAACTTGATGGGGGGGGGGGGGGAGGCTGTGTTGCCTTGCACCCCCCCCCCCGGAATTTCTTCACGCCCCCCAGTTTGGGAACCCATGCACTAATGGATCTAAAAGTGGCCACCCTCTTACAGAGTAATTTCAGGAACCAACTAGAGACACACTGCAGAACTGGCCTTCATATGCAAATCTGAGACATTTAGCCCAGGAATGAACACAGACATCTCTTGGAGGGGCCGTTATATTCAACACCCAAATGACATAAAAAACTAAGTACAGTAGACTTCCGATAATCCGGAACCTATGGGACCTAGGTGGTGCCGGATTATCAGATATGCCGGACTATCAGGAGGTACTATAAGTTGGTTTTATATATATATATATATATATATATATATATATACACATACACACACACACACACACACACACACAGTATACATTATATACTGTATATAAAGTGTTCTTAATCCTTTTTATTGTACATACTGTATACAGTATACTGTAATGTTTTAGTTTTTTTAAGCCTTTTTTTTACCCTTTTTGCTCAGTTCAGCTGCTGCCGCTGTTACCTTGTGACTCATTTTTTGCCGAAGCTCACTCACTAGGCTCTTGCCATTTTGATGCCGGACTATCAGGAGTGCCGGACTATTGGATGCCGGACTATTGGAGTTTTACTGTATCGGGCATTTACAGCTAGGGATGTTAAGTAGCGGGTAATTAGCTAATTGAGTAGCTGATGGAAATGCCATGAACTACTTGATGATTAGTTGATTGGGGGGGGGGGAGACTTGCTCTCCCCCCCCCCCCCTTGCAGCTCTGCAGTTTAAATGTAGTAGGTGGTCACAGCAGGGCTAGCTCCCAGGGGCAGCATGTGCCAGGACTGAGCAACTCTGCATTTTAAATGTACTTACAGCTCACTCTATTAGCCTCATTTAGCAGGGACACTATAAATTAACAGGTTTTTTTCTTCTCCTTCCCCTCTCCCCTCTTTTTCTGCTTTAAATGTTTTGGGTTTTCTGTGCACCTCTTGCTCCACTCATCTGAAGAAGTGGGTTGTGCCCATCAAAGCCCATGATACCATATATTTATTTCTCAATCTCTAAGTTGCTACAGGACCACTCGTTTTTTACGTTTGTTTAGGATGAGTTCTTGAACAAATGGACTTAGAATCATAGAACTGGAAGGGACCTCGAGAGGTCATCGAGTCCAATCCCCTGCCCTCACGGCAGGACCAAGCAGTGTCTAGATCATCCCTGACAGGTGTCTGTCTAAGGTGCTCTTAAATATCTCCAGTGGTGGAGATTCCACAACCCCCCTAGGCAATTTACTCCAGTGCTTAACTCCTAATGTCCATCCGAAACCGCCCTTGCTGCAGTTTAAGGCCATTGCTTCTTGTCCTATCCTCAGAGGCCAGGAGAACAATTTTTCTCCCTCCTCCTTGTAACATCCTTTTAGATACTTGAAAACTGCCATCGTGTCCCTTCTCAGTCTTCTCTTTTCTAAACTAAACAAGCCCAATTCTTTCAGTCTTCCCTCATAGCTCATGTTCTCTAGACCAGGGGTTCTCAAACTTGTGATACCGCAACCCCCCTCTCCACTGCTCGCAACCTCCCCCTCTCCATTGCTGCAACCGCCCTCTCAGTTGCTCGCCACCCCGCGGGGGGTCGGGACCCACAGTTTGAGAAACGTTGCTCTAGACCTTTACTCATGCTTGTTGCTCTTCTCTGGACCTTCTCCAATTTTTCCTCCTCTTTCCTGAAATGTGGTGCCCAGAACTGGACAAAATACTCCCACTGAGGCCTAATCAGCACAGAGTAGAGTGGAAGAATGACTACTTCTCTCTTGATCACAACACTCCTGTTAATGCATCCCAGAATCATGTTTGCTTTTTTTTTTTTTTTTTTTTGGGCAACATCACGTCATGTTATTGAATTTTAAAGTGAGCAGCCAGATCACTGCTGTGCCCACGGGGGGTGTTTGCCCCAAATTCTGTACAAAGGGGCCATGCGAGGTGTCAAACGAAAGCTTATGCTCTACTGATTCTATGTAGGCTACTCATGTACTTGTATGATTTTTGTATGTGAAGTTATGAATATGGGCTCTGTGCTTGTATTATAAATGTTCTCTGTCTGGAAGAGAGCAATGGGCCTGGACTGCCTATTGTGAAGAAGGATTGTTCAGTGAACGGCTGTGCTAACTAGCACTGCTGCATGGACAATGGCTCTCAGAGTGGCCAATACACACCTGAGGAATGTGTCTGGAAACCTGCAGACTGGCCAGTACATCATGGCTGCTGGCATGTGAAACACAGACAGGCCACTTAATCATGTGACCAACTCCAGTTTGGGAGACACCAGAGATATAAAGGTGCCATAAGGTTGTCTCCAATCTTGATACTGATCCCAGATGCATCCTTGCTAGGGACAGAGAGCCGGGATGTGCACCAGAGACTTCTAAGCTAGCAGTTTGTAACATCTCTGCTAAGAGCCTGCATCAAGAACTTGTTGGTTGATGCATGTAATGTATTCTCCTTAATCTCATTCTCAACCTTTTCTTTCTTTTATTAATAAACCTTTAGATTCTAAAGCACTGGCCCAGTGTGCTCTTGTGGGTAAGATCTAAAGCAGGGGTGGGCAATAATTTTGGGCAATAATTTTTGAAGTGGCCCCGGGCTGCCCAGAAGGGGCGGGGCCTAAACTGGAAGGCAGCAGGGCCAGGATGCTTCTGGGCTACCCCACTCCCAGAGCATGATTGGTCTGTGGGGTGGGGGAGCCTCTTTGCCACCCCTTCCCACTACGCACCCATGCCCCTGGCAGGGAGGGAAGAGACTTCCCATGCTCCCCCACCCCCAGGCCAATCAGAGCTTGGGGGCGGGGAGCGCGTGACGTCTCCTACCACACTGCGAGGAGCACGCGCACCACTTTGAAGTGCTCCTCGCAGGGCAGGAGGAAGTTTTGTGCGTTCCCCCGGCCCCTAGGCCCTAATTGGCCTGGGGAGCTGCAGGGCCTCCGCGGGCTGGATCAACCCGCTTGGACGGCTGAATCCAGCCCACGGAGGCCCTTTTGCCCACCCCGATCTAAAGTATAAATTGATTGGAGACTGTGGCTGGTTCTTTGGGACCTGGAGGATCTGTTCAGAGTTGGTGAGATTGGGTTCTATAACCCCTGACCTGTGTGTAGGCCCGGGGCTGACTGTGGCATGGGGAGAGTTGGGGTGTCTGAGGGGTGTTGCTCGTGAGGCTTCCTGCTGGCCAGCTTGGCAGCTGAAGTGCTCGGTGTGACTGGTTTGTGGCCTATTTGGGAAAGGTCTCCAATTGAGGACTGTAAGTAGCCCTGGTTTTGAGCAATTCGCCCTGAGCTGACGGTGCCCCGGCCCGGCCCGCCACACAGCATCACACTGACTCATGTTTAACTTGTCCTCCACTATGACCCCTAAATGCCTTTCTGCAGGACTCCTTCCTAGACAATCACTTCCCATTCTGTATGTGTGAAACTGATTGATTGTTCCTTCCTAAGTGGAGTACTTTGCGTTTGTCCTTATTAAACTTCATCCTGTTTACCTCAGACCATTTCTCTAGTTTGTCCAGATCATTTTGAATTACGACCCTATCCTCCAAAGCACTTGCAACTCCTCCCAACTTGGTATCATCTGCAAACTTAATAAGCGTACTCTCTATGCCATTATCTAACTCACTGATGAAGATATTCAACAGAACCGGTCTTAAAACAGACCCCTGCGGAACCCCACTTGTTATGCCCTTCCAGCATGATTGCGAACTGTTGTTAACTACTCTCGGAGAACGGTTATCCACCCAGTTATGCACCCACCTTATAGTAGCCCTATATAGGTTGCATTTCCCTAGTTTATTGATAAGAAGGCCATGTGAGACCATGTCTAATGCCTTACTAAAGTCTAAGTATACCACGTCCACCACTTCTCCCTTATCCACAACACTAGTTATCCTGTCAAAGAAAGCTCTCAGATTGGTTTGCTACAGGACCACTCATGTCTTAAGCTTTTTTAAAAAAAACATATTATGGGTAAGCTCCCCCTAATTTTGTTTCTCTTCAACTCTTTTAATATAGAGCATCCAATAAGACTGCATTCAAATATTTACGTTGAGTGTTGTGGTGTTAAAAGGTAATGAATTGTATGCCTAAATCTAACAAAAACAAGGCTTCAGTTCTGCAAGCTACTCTATGTGGGCAGACACCTGTTCTTTGTAGGGAGCCTTGCTGAAGTAAATGGGGGTCTATATGACCAGAGCCAGTATCAGAGGCAGCAACATTGGGGGAGGGGAGGACACCACAACAAAGACGACAATGTTCACAGGGAGCCAGCTTAAAAGCTCCTGCCTCCCCCCCCCCAAGTGCAAAGATGTAGCCACTGAAAATTTCAGTGGTTATACGTTTACATGAATAAATGCATTTTAACATCCCTAGTGAGTACCATCTGGTCCTGGTGACTTATTACCAGTGCTCCCTGTAAGCAGCACGCTTCTGCAGCTGCTCAGGAGAAATTCAAATGCTGACCACCCACCCACAGCTAGGTTTTGTGTTTCTACTAATGGTGCACATTTGCACATCACTTGGTGCACAAAGTTATTCCACACATGGATGGAAAATATCCACACATAGGTGGAAAAGAACATTGCCTAGTATGGTTGTGAAACAAAACAGAGCTCTGTCCTAAGTGTGTATGAGACACCATTTGCCCAGTGGTACTTCAATTTAATTCACACACATAGCAGCCTGGTCTTTACAAGGACAGTTCACAGATCTCCTGGTAGACACTTTTGCCAAGCAAAGTTGAAAGCCAGACTGTATTTTGGAAACTATGTTTCTCTAGTATTTTATTTTCATTATTCTTACTTTAGCAAACTCTCTGCATGGTATTTCTCTTAGCCTTCCAAACAAATAAAAATCCACAATGAGCCAAGAAAAGCAGATTTCCAGACTCATTTGGAGTGCTCAAGAATGTACCCTTATCTTGTTATTTGGAAAGTTATACCACACCTCTTTGGATCTGGTACTGTATTGCAGTTGCACAAACCAGATGTATTCAGGGATTAGTTTACTCTCAGTAACAGCTACATTTCATTAGCTTTAGAGAAAAAGCAAAATCACAAACCACCTGGGCTATTAAGGTGCAAAAGGCTTGTAAAGGTTTAACTGAAAATATTTAGTTACTCCTCGTTAAAAAGTCAACAATTTTCCTCTTCAAATCTCCCCAGTGCATTCGTCTTTGTGCACATACACCCTTGCGATCAAGGCCCAGCATGCCTCCTAAAACACGAAAATCTCATCACCACAGCTTTCCCCACAGTGTCTCACCCTCCGATGGGCGAGTCCCCCCTCAGACGGACAGCAGTGGGGCTCGAGTCAGGAATAAGCGAGGTGCGTTGCTTTAGGACACGCGGGGGGGGGGGGGTGGTATTTTCAACCAGCTCACTGATAAGTTAGCGCGCAGAGCCCTCCTGGACCCGATGCCCACGGCACCCCCCTCCACAGCAAGTCGCCCCCCACCAAGCACACACCCACAGGACGCTGGCACCTTTGGGCATCCCGGGTCCGCCCCGCCATATGCCTAGCCCTAGGACTGTGTTGCCCCGCGTCGGCCGGGCCCTGCACTCACCATTATGATTGACCCAAGTCGGCTTCAGGAGCTTCATTGTTACCCGGCCCGGGGCCCCCACCGACCCGTGCCCCCGGGACGGCCAGTTGTGCTCCAGGCTGCTCCGAGAGATAGTGACTCGGCTCAGCAGCCAGCAGCCATGGGCTCGCCCCACTCTTAACTCTCCGCACTGCCCAGGCCCCGGCCAGAGCCGCCTCAGCACTGCTCCATCGCGCGGACGCCCCTCGCCTCTTAGTGGCTACTTGGCAACGCCGGAAGTGAACGACGAGCAACCGCCTAAACAGCCCGGCAGGAAACAGCCGGCCCGAGCCCGGCTGCCCTCATCTGGAGAGAGCGCGAGAAACCAGCGACCCCAACCGCCGCTACCCTGTGGGGCATGGGGATGGTCTGGGCGAAGCGATCCCGGCCCAATACCCCCCAACCCCTCACGAGCGGGTCCTGGTTGAGGAACCCACTGTCAGCACAAATGGGGTCAGGTCTGGATTCAGTTGAGTGACACCTCCTCCCCAAGCAGAGCTCACGTACACACCCCTGGGTTGACATCCCTCCTCGCCTGCAAAGATGGAAGAAGGCGTGGACTGACTGTCATACACATCCCCATGAGAGATATGGTCTAACCCCTAGTTAGGGTTACCATATTTGAATTTTCAAAAAAGAGGACACTGCTGAATTGGTGGATAGTGATACAGATACACTCACTCTCAGGAGTGTCCTCTTTTTTTGGACGTTCAAATATGGTAACTCTAGCTTAAGCAGAGATGGCATGTGGGGAGGTTGGTGTTGACCAATTCCCCCAATAGAATTGAGGGAGGGTCTGTACTGAATAACAATTGCATTGGGAGGAGTTACTGACAACCTGTAAGTGAAACAGACTAGTCTATTTTCACTGCCAAGTTGAGAGAAATGCAGAAAGTAAAACAACATAAATAAGAAAAAAATAGATACTAAAAGGGTAATAATTTTCAATAACCTGGACTCCAATTCTGTGACCGCTGAGAATGAGGCTTTTTTTTTCCCCCACTTCCCCTTTGCCCTCCCCGCTTGATGGAGTGTGTGCTGTGATTGGCTATAAATGGTAGGTACTGTGATTGTCTGTGATTGGCAGGTGGAAACTGTTGGCTTCTAATTAAAGTTTGAATTCTAGAAGCCTCTGCTGATTGGCTGAGCCTTGGTAGGGGGGCGGGACTTTTAGGCACTCCAGGGCTGTGTCTAGACTGGCCAGTTTTTCTGGAAAATCAGCTGCTTTTCTGGAAAAACTTGCCAGCTGTCTACACTGGCCGCTTGAATTTCCACAAAAGCACTGACTTCCTACTGTAAGAAATCAGTGCTTCTTGCGGAAATACTATGCTGCTCCTGTTCAGGCAAAAGGGCCAGTGTAGACAGCTCAGATTTGTTTTCCGCAGAAAAGCCCCTACCGTGAAAATGGTGATCGGGGCTTTTTTGCGGAAAAGTGCGCCTAGATTGGCACGGACGCTTTTCCGTGCTTTTGCGGAAAAGTGTCTGTGCCAATCTAGATGCTCTGTTCCGAAAATGCTTTTAACGGAAAACTTTTCCGTTAAAAGCATTTCCAGAAAATCATGCCAATCTAGACGCAGCCCAGGGCTTTATAAGGCAGTGGGCAAGCGACCAAGGAGCTTGTGAACAGGACAGCAGCGATGGATGGTGATAGGTCTGCTGTTGTTACCTGCACAGCGTGTGCCATGTTTGTCTTCCTCCCGGAAGAAAGAACGGATTTCATCTGCACAAAGTGCAAGCTGGTCGACATTTTGGAAGAGAAAATTAGAGGACTGGAGGCCCAAGTGTCGACCCTACACTCGATCAGAGAGGATGAAGACTTCCTCGATAGAAGGCAGCATTTAATCCTTCAAGCACAGCAGGCAGAGGAGCCAGAGAGGGCAGTACGTGACCAAGAAGAGAACTGGCAGCATGTAACTTCTAGAAGGGGAAAAAGGCCAGCACGGGAATCCCCCGATGCTATAGAGGTAAGTGTAGTCCCCTTACTCTAAAGGGGCCTCTGCTTTATTCTGAAAAGACCCTGTGTGCTACAATCCAGACCACAATTCCCATGAGCCCTTGGGAAAAAACAGGAAGGGAGGACTCTGGGGGGAGAGAGGACTGCTCTCTCCATGGGCTTGAAGAAAGGGGCCTAGCAGTCTGGGACTCTGCCTTGGAGTTTGGAACCAGAGGGGGAGCCAGGCTGCTGCCAAGGACATTGATCCAGTGCAGGGGCTGCTAGAGTGCAGCTATAGACCGTTGCCTGTTGGAACTGGGAGTTAGCAGGCTGCTTCCTATAGGCACAGCATGAGGCAGTAAGTTTTGGGCCTTGTTGGAAAAGTGCTGCCTGGGACAGAGCTGCTGTTTAGCCTGGACCAAATCTCCACTACAGCTGCAACATCAGCGCCAACGCAAGCAAGTGTCTGGGACTGAGTCTAGGGGTGTGTACACTCTGGGGTGGGGTCACTGGTAGTACAAATGTTAGCTGTATAAGCTTCAATTATTATGTGTTTTGTTAATGCTATTCATTTCTAATTCTGTTAATCCCTGTTTAGAATAATCATAGAATAATCATAGAATAATAGGACTGGAAGGGACCTCGAGAGGTCATCGAGTCCAGCCCCCCGCCCTCAAGGCAGGATCAAGCTCCGTCTACACCATCCCTGACAGATGTCTATCTAACCTGTTCTTAAATATCTCCAGAGAGGGAGATTCCACCACCTCCCTTGGCAATTTATTCCAATATTTGACCACCCTGACAGTTAGGAATTTTTTCCTAATGTCCAATCTAAACCTCCCCTGCTGCACTTTAAGCCCATTACTCCTTGTCCTGTCCTCAGAAACCAAGAGGAACAAATTTTCTCCTTCCTCCTTGTGACACCCTTTTAGATATTTGAAAACCGCTATCATGTCCCCCCTTAATCTTCTTTTTTCCAAACTAAACAAGCCCAGTTCATGAAGCCTGGCTTCATAGGTCATGTTCTCTAAACCTTTAATCATTCTTGTCGCTCTTCTCTGTACCCTTTCCAATTTCTCCACATCTTTCTTGAAATGTGGCGCCCAGAACTGGACACAGTACTCCAGCTGAGGCCTAACTAGTGCAGAGTAGAGCGGCAGAATGACTTCACGAGTTTTGCTTACAACACACCTGTTGATACAACCTAGAATCATATTTGCTTTTTTTGCAACAGCATCACACTGTTGGCTCATATTCAACTTGTGGTCCACTATGACCCCTAGATCCCTTTCCGCCATGCTCCTTCCTAGACAGTCGCTTCCCATCTTGTATGTATGGAACTGATTGTTCCTTCCTAAGTGGAGCACTTTGCATTTCTCCTTATTAAACCTCATCCTGTTTACCTCTGACCATTTCTCTAACTTGCTAAGGTCATTTTGAATTATGTCCCTATCCTCCAAAGAAGTTGCAACCCCACCCAGTTTGGTATCATCTGCAAACTTAATAAGCGTACTCTCTATCCCAATATCTACATCATTGATGAAGATATTGAACAGTATGGGTCCCAAAACAGACCCTTGAGGAACTCCACTTGTTATCCCTTTCCAGCAGGATTTAGAACCGTTAACAACAACTCTCTGACTACGGTTATCCAGCCAATTATGCACCCACCTTATCGTGGCCCTATCTAAGTTATATTTGCCTAGTTTATCAATAAGAATATCATGCGAGACCGTATCAAATGCCTTACTAAAGTCTAGGTATATGACATCCACCGCTTCTCCCTTATCCACAAGGCTCGTTATCTTATCAAAGAAAGCTATCAGATTAGTTTGGCATGACTTGTTCTTCACAAACCCATGCTGGCTATTCCCTATCACTTTATTACCTTCCAAGTGTTTGCATATGATTTCCTTAATTACCTGCTCCATTATCTTCCCTGGGACAGACGTTAAACTGACCGGTCTGTAGTTTCCTGGGTTGTTCTTATTCCCCTTTTTATAGATGGGCACAATATTTGCCCTTTTCCAGTCTTCTGGAATTTCCCCTGTCTGCCATGATTTTTCAAAGATCATAGCTAAAGGCTCAGATACCTCCTCTATCAGCTCCTTGAGTATCCTGGGATGCATTTCATCAGGACCTGGTGACTTGCTGACATCTAACTTTCCTAAGTGATTTTTAACTTGTTCTTTGTGTATCCTATCTTCTAAACTTACCCTCTCTCTGCTTGTATTCACTACGTTAGGCACACCTCCAGACTTCTCGGTGAAGACCGAAACAAAGAAGTCATTGAGCATCTCCGCCATTTCCAAGTTTCCTGTTACTGCTTCTCCCTCCTCACTAAGCAGTGGGCCTACCCTGTCCTTGGTCTTCCTCTTGCTTTTAATGTATTTATAAAAGGTCTTCTTGTTTCCCTTTATGCCTGTAGCTAGTTTGATCTCATTTTGTGCCTTTGCCTTTCTAATCTTGCCCCTGCATTCCCGTGTTGCTTGCCTATATTCCTCCTTTGTTAGTTGTCCTAGTTTCCATTTTTTATATGACTCCTTTTTTATTTTGAGATCGTGCAAGATCTCCTTGTTAAGCCAAGCTGGTCTTTTGCCATATTTTCTATCTTTCCTACACAGCGGAATTGTTTGCTAAGTTTATTTAAGTTGATTGTTTATTTTAAAGGATTCTATTAGATGTATATGATTTGTAGTTGTTCTGGAATTAGATCCAGATTTTTGTTGGAATTAGTATGTTCCTGGAGGCTCTCAAGGCACCAGTGTGTGTACAAGGCCAGCCAGGTGGAGGCACCGCCACTTTACATTCATTGCCAGCAAGGGACTGCAGCAAGGGGGTGGACAGGGCTTTCCCCAACTAAACACCACCACCACTGGGGTGCTCAGGACCTCTTTTAGGTTAAAACACCAGGTGCCCAGGCACACCTGTGAGTGTGACCTGCTCCCCAGTAACCCGGGGAGGAAAAAGGGGGTTACGTAAGTAATCGCTTTCAGGCTCTTTCCACAGGCTCTGCAGTGCTGAAAGCTCTGGAAGGGACCTCACAAGGAAGAAACCGGAAGGGAACACCATCTACTGGAAGACATGGGATGCGTAGTCCTAGGGATGGGGGTTACACGGCCACCACCCCCAAAAGAAAACGACAGGTGGTGGTGGTCGGGGACTCCCTCCTAAGAGGGACTGAGCCATCCCTCTGCCGTCCGGACCTGGAATCTCGAGAGGTGTGCTGCTAACCGGGAGCTCGCATTCACGATGCCCTGGCTGAATTGGATTTACATAGCCACACCTCGGATTCCCTCCCCCTCCTGGCATGAGCTGTATTTACATATCAACAGTTAATTATCTTGCACATCTAAACAATTGTAGTGGGCACACCCACCCCAGGGCAGCTCTCTCCTTGTAGCTGGCTGATAGCAAGCAGCAGTTCAGCCCCTGCTTACATGTGTATAAGGTGTCATATTTTACTGGAACATCACTCTAGGCACAGGATACTAAGTCTCCCATTTTCCATATCGTGTTCCTACAATTAGGTTCCTTAATCCATATGTAGGTACCGAAACAGCAGTAGCCTGGTTTTCAAAGGCGCCCAACATTCATAGCTCCCATTTTCTCTAACTTTAAGCCTCCACATTTGAAAAATGTAGGCTAAATGCCTGACCCCAGTAAGATTCACACAGCTCTCTAATTTTAGGGCGCATCTAGACAGCACCCTTCTGTTGGAATAAGCTACGCAATTTGCACTACGCAAATTGCATAGTTTATTCCGAGTCTCAGTCAAAAGAGCTTATTTTGAAATTTGTCGCTGTCTGCACAGTGCAAAATTTCAAAATAAGGCACAATTCCGACAAATCCCTTAACCCTGTTACAGGGATGCTAGAATAGTGCACCCGCAGTCTTCCAGTATCCCAAAATAGTGCTGCAGTCTAGACATCCTTTTACGCTATGTCTACACTGGCCGGTTCTTGTGCAAGAATGGCTGTTCTTGCGCAAGAATCCACAGTGTCCACACTGCCCGCCAGCTCTTGCGCAAGAATATTTACAGTATGACATGGAAAGACAGGGCTTCTTGCACAAGAGTTACGCTTTTTTCTTACAAATGTAAGCTCTCTTGTGCAAGAGCTCTTGCGCAAGAGGGCAGTGTGGCAGGGGTTTCTTGCACAAGAAAGCTCTATGGCTAAAACGGCCATCAAAACTTTCTTACGCAAGAGAGCGTCCACACTGCCCGCCAGCTCTTGCGCAAGAATATTTACAGTACGGCATGGGAAGAACCCTTGTGCAAGAAGTTGTTGCGCAAGAACCTGCCAGTGTAGACGTAGCCTTAGGCTACGTCTACACTGCAGGCTTTTTGCACAAGAACAGTTGTTCTTGCGCAAAAAGTTGCAGAGCATCTACACTGCACGCGCGTTCTTGCACAAGTAAATTTACAGTACAGTGTCGGAAAACAGGGCTTCTTCTGGAAGAGTTATTCCTCTCCCCATGAGGAATAAGCCCTCTTGCGCAAGAGCTCTTCCACAAGAAGGCAGTGTAGACAGGCAACATGAATTTCTTGAGCAAGAAAGCCCTATGGCTAAAATGGCCATCAGAGCTTTCTTGAGCAAGAGAGCGTCCGCACTGCCATGGATGCTCTTGCGCAAAAGCACATCTCGCACATGGCAGTGTGGATGTTTTCTTGCGCAAGAAGCCACCAGTGTAGACATAGAGCTCCATCATGATATTGAAGGCTAGATGGATAAATATAAGGTTTAGGGGCTTTACATTTGTGACAATAACTCAGGAATGAGATACATCAAATATTGTAGTTAAGGAGTGTCGCGGGGCTTGCTCCCCCTCAGGCTTACAGCCCTGCCATCATTGGGGTTGCTCACCCTGGCTTACCCCCAACACCCGTGTTCTCCCTGGTCCCAGCTCAACAGCCTTGCGGTTCCCGGGCCCCGAGAAACCCGGCTCTGGCCGGACGGGGCCGGTAGGGCCCAACTGGCTGCGAGGCAAGAGGGGGACTCAGGCCCGCCCCCTGTCCAGGTCCCGACCCAGGACCCTAAAGGCAGCGGTGTGATTGCGCTGCCAGGTTGGTGGGGATTCTCCGTAACTCACCAACCCTCGGGTGTGGGAGCGACTCCGCCTCCGGTCCCCGTCCTTGGCTGCTTCCTCCTGCTCGCATCCGCCGGCTCAGTGTCTAGTCAGCCCCGACTCGCCAGAATACTCTGGGTATCGGCCCGGCGACCGCTCGCACTCCGGGCTCTACCTACGCGTCCTGGAGTTCGTCCCGGCTTCCTTCTTCCTCCCCTGGGGCCAGGCGCCATTTAAACGCCCCGCCGGCTGCGGCCCCGCCCCATTCCTCCGGGCACAGGCCGATGACGTCAGCGGACGTCTCTCCCCTCTCGGCCTCCCTTCGGCCTCGGGTTACCCCCGAGCAGGCCAGACAGGCGCGCCGGGGGGACATGCCGGCGCCTGGGAACGCAGCATTCCCCACACCTCCTGCCTTCTCTGGCAGGCTCCCGGCGGCCCATTCTCCACCCAGCGCATCTACTGGCAGCCGGGAAGTGTGGGGAGCTGTGGTCTCTGCGCAGCTGGAGCTTGGTGCCCCATCACAAGGAGACTGTAGATGAAGTGCAATTATTAACATGCCTATTTGTTTGTTTCCCATTTTAGCATTTCTTATGGCAACATCTCCCATAAATCAGAGGGGTAGCCGTGTTAGTCTGAATCTGCAAAAGCGGTGAGGAGTCCTGTGGCACCTTATAGACTAACAAAGACTGTGAATGGCTTGCTAACTACAAAAGCAGCTTCTGCTCTCTTGGAATTCACACCTCCAGATCAGCTGCTAGAAGTGGGCCTCATCCTCCCTGATTGGATCCACCTCCTCATCTCCAGCCTATTCTGGCCTGCATATTTATACCTGCCTCTGGAAATTTCCACTCCATGCATCTGACGAAGTGGGTCTTTGCCCACGAAAGCTTAAGCTCCTACACTTCAGTTAGACTATAAGGTGCCACAGGACTCCTCGCCGATCTCCCATAAAGAGGCAGGTTTTGTGGAAAGGGGAAAAGAGGAGTTTAAAAAGAGTGGCCTATTTTCTAATGAAGTAGGATTGAGAGATATTCAAATAGGGTGGAAGTAATCTCATTGCATAAGGCCAATACAGTATATTCAGCAGCTCATAAACTTGTGATGGTGCCTGGAAGACTGCAGATAGAGCAGGTACCTAGGAACACTTCTGCAAGTTCTTGTGCACTGTATAGATGGACTCCACTGCAGCCCCAAATCGTTTGATGCAGAGTTTGGGAATGTGGACTTGAGATAATGGTAACTGGCCCAGCTCATAAACTGGCTTTACAACTATGCAGCCTGAGGAAACAGATTCTCTGTAATTCTCAGGCAATTCTCAGAAAATCCAAATGTCTGGGCTCTGTGTACGATTCATGAATTTCATCTGTAATTATAATAAAGTGGTGCAAACAGAAAGGGAAACAACATGAACTTCCCTGATTTGTTTTATAATTGCCTCAGAAGGCATGTTTACAGCTGCAGAGAAAGGGAAGTAGGGGGACCCGTGCCACTTTCACCTCTCCCCCAGGGTGCTCTGATGTTTCCGTGCGAGCTGTGGGGAGGGGACATGAGGGTTTGGTGGGGAGAGGGAAAGGAGACGGAGTTCGGTCAGTGGGGGGAGGTGGGAGATGGGAGTGGACTGGGTCCGGTTGGGAGGGGGGCAATCGGGTTTGGCTGGGAGGGAAGAGGGCGCAGGGTGGATTAGGTGGGGGAGAGAAGGGGGGTGGACTGGGTCCAGTCACTGAGGGGTCGGGTTTGCCTAGGAGGGGAGAGAAGGTGGAAACTGGGTTTGGTGAGTGGGTGGGGGGGGGGGGTCGGGATGTGTGTGGAGGGGAGATAGGACGTAGGCTGGGTATGGCCGGAGGGCGCGGTGGGAGTCAAAGAGCTGCAAGGTGAAAGGGGCGCTTTCCTCCTCAGTGCCTGTCCTGAAGCAGCGGGCCGGGGGCAGCCAACATTTGTTTTGCTTGGGGCGGCAAAAAACCTAGAGCCGGCCCTGATCAGGGCAACAGATAAGTAGGGAGTCCGTATTTCCCTATGCCAAATACGGGATACGTGACCAATCAATCAGAACTATGCAGTACAAACATTCAAATTACCATTAAGTTGACTGAGCACCCATTAAAAAAGACACACTACATTATTATCTCTCTATATATTTTAGAAATGTACATCTTTCTGCCCAGCTGCAAACATCTGGAAGATAAGGTGATAGGGAACAGCCAGCATGGATTTGTAAAGAACAAATCATGTCAAACCAATCTGAGAGCTTTCTTTGACAGGATAACTAGTGTTGTGGATAAGGGAGAAGTGGTGGACATGGTATACTTAGACTTTAGTAAGGCATTAGACATTGTGGAAACCATTTCATATTTAGCTAGAAGCCATCTTGTATAACAGAAACCATTTCAGCTTTTCTCTCAAGCACGTAGACCAGAGTGAACTTTCTGTCACCCCGTGAGAAGAAGCCTACAGGATGGACTATTGGAATGTGTTAATTGGGCTGGTTGGGACAGGAGATGTACTCCCTCGTACCTGCCCGCCATCTTGCTGATAAGGCTTTGTTTTTCCAAGTTTAATTGATGATTTCTGTAATTGGATGCCCTGATGTCAGACTGTTTGGTTAAGGGTATAAAGATACTAGGATTGATTGTATTAGCAGCCATACTGGGCCCAGCTCTGCTGGAACCACGTTTGGCTCACTTTGCCTTATTGATCCATAAAGCTGTCTGTTTAGCTGTGTAAACTGAGTGAGGCCTTTGCTTCAACAATTTGGAGGTTCCACCGAGATTCCTAACGCCCCACTTGCCCCTACGGACGGACCGGCGCTCCACTTACAAGCCTCTCAGAGCGCTCAATAGAAGGTAAGGGGATACCTGTTACGAAATCGCCTAGTTGAGGGCTTGGGATTTGGAGTGACAGCCGGCCGTTGGGGTAAGGGGAGCTACGGAATTCAATTTTGTGGAGCGGCTAACATTTTGTCTGTCTGTGTCTGTCTTTGTCTATGAGGCCTGTCTTATGTGTCACAGTTCCAAAAGGGCACACCGGTGTGTCTAGCGAGGCAGCCATGCGCTGGACCCTCTGTGTTCGAACGCTAAAAGCTGGTGTGGTGCCATTACACTCTCTTGGCACACGGAACTGTGGGAAAGCTTTGTTGTCTCTTTCTGTTACTTGCGGACGTAATACTAACCTTTGAGGCTAATCCCAGGCCATAGTATTTCCCCATTCCGCCAGGCTGTCTCCAGGTGCCAGGACGTGGTGTTCTGCCGGGCTGGGGCGGGTGTCGGAAACCCCTGTGAGCCAGGTGGACTTTGAGTCCAGTGCCTCACAACCAAAGCGGGGGGGGGGGGGGGGGGGTGTCAGTGTGAGCAAGCGAACTCTCAGTTCGGTGCCTCACAGAGTTTTTTTTAAAGTGCGCGCAAAAAATGGGGGTAGGTCAGTCTACAGGAATTCCAGTGCCTACTAAGGGCAGTCCGGCTTTCTTTATGTATACTCAGTATGGGAAAAATACTTGTAAGTTTTCAGAAAAGTGGAATTTGTATACCCAAAATGATCCTAAATTACAATTCCCATTGACAGGGACTTTTGATGCAACTAAAATTCTAAATCTAAGGGGGGCTCTTGAGGGTCGTGGAGCAAAAATCCCCGATCTGCAATGGTCTGCCATGGTATGAAGAAACTTTTAAGAGACAGAAAGAATCTCAATTAAAAGGCCTTAGAGATTCTCAGGAAAAACTGCAAACAGATTAAACTGCTGAAAGAGGCTGGCACTCAACCAAAAGCAGAAATAACTAACCCTAGTTCACCACCTATTGGGCAATTGTATCCTTGTCTCCCAAATCCTGATTCACAGGATGACATGAATGATGTCCTGTGCCCTGTGTGGAATCCCCCACCATATCCAGCCCCAGCTCCAGCTCCCGAGTCCCGGGAAATCCCAGAGAGCCAAGTAGATGCCGGGAGAAATGAAATTGGGGAATAACAAAGGATAACTCGTCTGACACTCGCCCTCAAGCGAGCAAAAGAACTACAATCAGGGTCAGACACAGAGAAGCGGGTTAGTAGCACAACCAATACCACAGCTTATCCTTTATGGGAAGTCCCAAACCCACAAGGAGGGTGTATGCGGGTTTACCAACCCTGGACCAGGACCGAGTTACACGCCCTAGCCAAAGATTTTCCCTCAGTGGAAGAAGACAAAGCAGAACTGGCACTATTAATATGGTCTTATGATCCTAACTGGCAAGACCTTGATCTGCTTTTAAGAGTGATTTTACCTGATGATAAGCGTAACAAGATTTTAGAGAAGGCAGGCTGGCCATCTGAACCTATTTCAACAGACCCAGACTCAACAGCTAATGTTGAGACTCTAGCCCGGGCTAGAAATGGACTGCTTGATAGTATTCTTCAAGTCTTTCCCAAACTCCCAGATTGGGTTAAAATTAACACCTGCAAGCAGGAAGAAAATGAATCACCAGGTGCTTATTTGGAACGACTTACAAAAGTGTTTGAAAAGCACTCTGGCATTGAAAATCCAGCTACCACTGCTAAGCAGGTGCTGGGTGCTGTTTTTGTTAATGGATTGGAACCGGCTATTCAAACCCAGTTAAAACAAATAACAATAGGCTGGGAAATGAAACCTTTAGAGGATCTTCTGACAGTGGCAAACCACTGCAGACAGTGCCTAAAGGCTAAACAGGACAAAGAACCTAAACTTATGGTTTTGCAATCACTGCCTCCTAAAACAGGCTGGGGTTGGGGGCGCCCCACAGAACAACAGCCACGGGGCTCATATGGACCCCCAAGAGTAGCACCACCTTGGTCTGGGGATGCCGCCAGTCAAGGCAACCCCAGGACAGTGACAAATGCAAATACTTGTCACTATTGCAAACAGCCCGGACACTGGAAGAGTCAGTGCCCGAACCGCCCCAGGCAGCCAGAGCCTGTAGCTTTCAGACCCCCGCAGGGTCAGTTTAACCTAACGGAGGTCAAGAGTAAATAAGGATGCCCTGAGGAGGATTGCAACTTCACCCTTTTATCTCCGCTTATTCCCCTAAATTCTGACGGCACCCTCACTTGCCAGGTTGCTGGACAAAACACCCAGGTTTTAGTGGACACAGGTGCTAGCAGGTCCACCCTCCAAGCGTCGTCTTCTCCTATTCCCATTTCTAACCAGGCTGTTAATGCAGTTGGTATTTCTAATCAAGTTGTACCTCACCCAGTTTCTAAACCTGTCCCTCTTGTACTAGGACCCATTTCAGAGCATCATTCTTTTCTTCTAAGTCCTACTTCCCCTGTGACTTTGTTAGGAAGGGATTTATTGTGCAGATTGCGCCGCACTATTTTCTGTACTCCTGATGGGGTTTATCTTGAGGTGCCTGCACAGACCCGACAGAAGGTGGAGGACCTACTACAGTGTCCTGACACCGTCCTTTTCCCCTTAATTCCTGATTCAGATGCTGACCTTTTGTCCCGGGTCCCCAACTGTTTGTGGGCCACCACCCCACAGGATATCAGTGGATCCCGTTCACATTTCTGTTGACAAAACTAAGCGCCTGCCCCGTATTACCCAATACCCACTGAATCCTGCAGCTGAGGCAGGGATTCAGCCTGTCATTTCTGATCTCTTGGCACAAGGTGTTCTTATTCGCTGTACAAGTCAGTGTAACACCCCTATACTGCCTATAAAGAAACCAGGAAGGGACACCTATCATTTTGTCCAGGAACTTCGAGCTATCAACGCTATTGTTATTTCTCAGTTTCCTGTTGTGCCTAACCCGGTGTCACGTTGCTGGATCTTGAGGGGAGCAGCCAGATCACTGATGCACCCATAGGTGGGGGTGTTGGCCCCAAAAATGGTATAGGAGGGGGCCATGTGAGGTATTGAATAGAAGCTTATTATCTGATAATCCTATGTACGCTGTTCATGTGTTTGTATAATGTCCGTGTGTGCAATTATTAGCATGTACTTGTATGGACACTGAAGATTTCCCTGCATGTGGTTAAGCATTGGGCAGGGCCGAGCCTGTGGAGCCTGTGGACATGCTAATTACCTGTGGAACAATGGCTCTCAATGGGCCAAGGACACACCCAAAGAATGGGGGCTGTCACCTGAGAGCAGCCAGCAGGGAACACAGAGAGGCTGAGGACCAGGTGACCTGCTGCATACCAGAAGAGGCCAGGAAGGAGGTATAAAGAGGCCATGTGGTCGATGCCATTTTGTTCTCAGCTCAGCACTTCATCCCAGAGGCAGCACTGCAGGGATCGAAGAGCCTGGAAGACCTGTGAACCCATCCTGATGCTAGGATGTGCAACAAGAATTTTTAAACCAGCAGCTGTAACATCTCTGCTAGAGCCTGCATTGAGGACTGGGAGATTTGGTGCATGTAACGTACTATTCTTTAACAACCTTACTCTCATGCTTTTCTTTCTTGTGTTAATAAACCTTTAGTTGTTAGATGCTAAAGGATTGGCCCAGCGTGATTTGTGGGTAAGGTCCAGAGGGTAAATTGACCAGGGATCTGTGGCTGGTTTCTTGGAACCGGACAGAACTTGTTCGGGGTAGGTGGGATTGGGTGCTAGGACCCCCCACCTGTGTATGAGGCCCGGGGCCATCTGGGGCACGGATATTGCTGGGGTGTCGGAGGGGTTTTGCTCATGAGGCTTCAGGCAGGCAGCTGAAGCGCTCTGTGGGACTGGTTTGTGGCCTGTTTGGAGAGGTCACCAGTCTGGGGGCTGTAAGGAGCCCCGGATTTGAGCAATTCGCCCTGAGCGGATGCCCTCAGCTGTGCCCAGACACGGCCCGGTCTGTCACACCCGGCCACTATTCTTTCCTCTATCCCACCTCATTCCACTCATTTTACCGTTGTTGATCTCTCCTCTGCCTTTTTCAGTGTTCCCCTCCATCCTGACTGCCAACACCTTACTGCTTTTACCTACAAAGGACAGCAATACTGCTGGACTGTTCCGCCACAAGGGTTTAGAGAGTCTCCCACCTACTTTTCACAAATTCTACGGCGGGATCTCTTCTGACATTACATTCCTTTCTGGCTCTACTCTTATTCAATATGTAGACGATTTGCTTCTTTGTAGTGCTTCCCCTGAGACCTGCAGATCAGACTCTGTTGTACTTCTCACTGCTTTAGCTAATAAGGGTCATAAAATGTCTAAACAAAAACTACAGCTCTGCAAGTCCATGGTTCGGTATCTGGGTCACGTCCTCTCGGCAGGGAGCCGTCACCTCTCTGCTGATAGAATCCAGGCAATCCTTTCTGCCCCTAAACCCACTACCCCTTCTCAAGTCCGCTCTTTCCTCGGTATGGCTGGCTACTGTAGACAATGGATTCCTAACTTTTCTCAGATAGCCAAACCACTCCAGGAGCTCACCTGTAATGCGACCCCTTCCCCTATACCGTGGGATTTTCAGCAAGACATTGCTTGCTTGTCTCTGAGGGATAGCTCGGTGGTTTGAGCATTGGTCTGCTAAACCCACAGTTGTGAGGTCAATCCTTGTGGAGGCCATTTAGAGTAAAAATTTATGAGGAATGGTACTTGGTCCTGCTGTGAAGGCAGGTAATTGGACTTGACAACCTTTCAAGGTCTGTTCTAGGAGATAGGCAATCTCCATTATGGTGAAGCAGGCCCTGGCTTCTGCTCCGGCTCTGGGCCTACCCGACTACTCCTGTCATTTCACTTTGCTCTGTCATGAAAAAGAAGGATGTGCTTTGGGTGTACTGGTGCAGAAACATGGTGATAAATACCGCCCTCTTGCTTATTACAGTACTTATCTTGACGCTGTTGCAGCCTCATTCCCCCCCCCCCCCCCCCCGCCGCCTCTGTGCTGTTGCTGTGGCAGCACAGATTTTAGAGCAAGTAGAACCTTTGGTTTTACAATCTCCTTTAAGACTGGGGCTGTGTCTAGACTGGCAAGTTTTTCCGCAAAATCATCTGCTTTTGCAGAAAAACTTGCCAGCTGTCTACACCGGCCGCTTGAATTTCTGCAAGAACACTGACGATCTCATGTAAGATCATCAGTGTTCTTGCAGAAATACTGTGCTGCTCCTGTTTGGGCAAAAGCCCTCTTGCGCAAATCATTTGCGCAAGAAGGCCAGTGTAAACAGCACAGTACTGTTTTCCGCAAAAAAGCCCCGATGGCGAAAATGGCGATCGGGGCTTTTTTGCAGAAAAGCACGTCTAGATTGGCCACGGACGCTTTTCCGCAAAAAGTGCTTTTGCGGAAAAGCGTCCTGCCAATCTAGACGTGCTTTTCCGAAAATGCTTTTAACGGAAAACTTTTCCGTTAAAAGCATTTCCGGAAAATCATGCCAGTGTAGACGTAGCCTGGCTGTTCCTCATTCTGTGTCAGCATTACTCTTAAAGGGAAAAACCCAGCACCTTTCTAATGCCCGTCTTGTTAAATATGAACGGCTTCTCTTTGCTTCTCCCAATGTCTCTGTAATTCGGTGTGACACTTTAAATCCTGCTACACTGCTCCCTGCACCCCACGAGGGGGAGCCTCATGACTATTTGCAGGTTGTGCAAGCCGTCACCTCTCCAAGACCAGACCTGTCTGAAACGCCTTTGGATAACCCTGATTTTATATTTTATACAGATGGTTCTTGCTTTTACAATTCTAGTGGAGTTTTAGTAGCAGGCTATGCAGTTTGTACTGCCCAGGATGTAGTGGGATCTGCCCCTCTACCTGCTGTTTCTTCCGCACAGGTAATGGAATTAATGGCTCTCACAAGGGCTTGTCATATTGCTGCAGGAGCTTCTGCTGCTATTTACACTGACCTCCGGTATGCTTTTGGGGTAGTCCATGATTTTGGTACGCTCTGGAAGCAGCGAGGTTTTCTTACCTCCTCTGGCCACTCTATAAAGAATGGACCTTATTTAGCCGCTTTACTTGATGCAGTTCTGTTACCCTCTGCTCTTGCTATTGTTAAGTGTGAAGCCCATTCCTCTTCCTCTAATGAAGTTGTATTAGAAAATGACATGGCCGATCGGGCTGCTAAGGCAGCCGCCCTATGTCCTCCTCGGGCTGAAGCATTGTCCCCTTCTCTCCCACCACCGCCAGCTCCTTTGCCATCTCTGTCAGAACTGGCCCTCCTGCAGGACCAAGCCCCAGAATCGGAAAAGCAGGAGTGGAGACTGGCAGGGTGCACCTTGCACCCAGACCACTTGTGGCGCAGCTCTGACGGCCACATTGTTGCCCCAGTGGTCTTGCTACCTCACCTTGCCTCCGTGCTCCATGGATTGTCGCACATTGGCAAAGGGGGGATGGTAGCAACCCTAAAACAAAATTGGTTTGCTCCTAAATTCTCCCAAGCAGCAAAAGATTACTGTCTGGCTTGCCCTGTCTGCCAAGCCCACAACGTGGGTAAACCTGTAAAGACAGTTCCGGCAACCAGACCTCCGCCTTTAGGACCATTTCTGAATTTACAAATGGACTTTATTCAATTGCCTAAATGTCAATCCTTTGAATATGTGCTGGTTATTGTTTGTTTGTTTTCGGGATGGGTAGAAGCTTATCCCTGTAGGAAAGCTGATGCCATCACAGTGGCAAAGAGACTTCTAAACCATTACATCCCATCATGGGGAATACCCCTTGTGATCTCCAGTGATAGAGGTACCCACTTTACTGGACAAATTGTTCAAAAGCTGACAAAGTACTACTCTATCAGACAAGCACTGCACTGCCCGCGACACCCAGAGAGCGCGGGAGCAGTAGAGAGACGAAACGGGATTTTAAAGAACAAACTTGCTAAAATATGTGAGTATTCTAATGACTTAATGCAAAATGACCAGATGGCGATGAACTTTGTAAAAAATAAATTTAAATACTTGGGCATGCCTAGTCTTGCTCAAAATATGTTTCAGCAAACTCAGACATGCGTATCCTGCAATGACTTTCATAGCCATGTTGCTCAATAAAGCACCCCAGGTGAGGGGTTTAAAGGCAACTGATGTTTGTTTTTCTTAATTTTTGTTCTTAAAAAAAAATGAACAATTCAGAAAAAATACCAAGACAGTTAATATATATATTAAATATATAGTATATATAAGTATTTTATTTAAAGCAAAACGTGATCAAGTTCAAAAATTATTTTTAGAACATGACAAACTTCACACACTGAGCCATTCAGATAGTTCAGCCAATTTTTGTTTTTTAGATGGCAAAAAAGGAGTCGGTGTTTCTCGATCCATCCCAGCATCAGCGGCTGAGGCCTTCAGGCGTTCCAAAAGAACTCTGTTGTCCGCACTGCCCATGATGGAAGATGGGGCGTTTAGTTCTGCCATGGCATTTATAAACACATCCCACCCTTTAGGTACATGTCTGCTAGGGACAGAACGCGTCTGGGTGACGGCTCTGACTAAGTCAAGCACGTTAGAACCATTAACCACCGAGCCTTTGTACACAAATGCACCTTTATCATTCCAGGAAGCAATAGTTTTATCCTGGCCCAGCTTATTTAGCAACACTGAGGCGTTTTTCTTATAACACTTATTCACGTTATCCAACACTTCCTGAACCACAGAGTCTGTTTCTGGAGGTTTGGCGGTGTCACTCTGTTCCGGTAGAAACAGACTTATTTTCCCTTTATCTGCATCGCTTTGCCTCACGTACGTTAGGTATCTCTGAAGCACAGCGCTGTAGAGTTTAGCCTTTTCGTATTTGGCTAAGTCAGTCCTTTGAAGAACAGACTTCATTTCAGCATCCAGTAAGCGAGTTACGGTTGTTCTGATATTTTCCTCCACTGGAGGGGGAGCCCTTAATTGCTCCAGCTGATGGCTGGGCACCAGGTACATTTTTTCTGCATACTCCATTATCGGTTATTCAAAGCCCCGTTATCAGAGGGACAGCAAAACTTAACAGAGGGCCGATAAACCCCCCAGACTCCTTCGTCAGATGTTTCTTTCTTTCAAGCGAGACCCTTTTATTAGGCAACGTTTTTATAAGCGTGCGTTTCTTTTTCAGCACGCTCACTTGATTCTGCGTCAAAGGCACGATTCCTTTTAAGGTATTGAGTGCTATTTCTGAGATGGCCGCTACTGAACCGTCAGAGGCTGAACACGGTATAGCCTTCCTTTGCTGCAGGGGTGATTTGCTAAGTAATTTTAAAAGAGCCAGGTTTCTCTTCACGCAGCTAGACATGTTTTCGGTCGGCAACCCCCAGCTGTTAAAAAGGGTCTTCCGATAAATCATCTCTTTTTATACCCGGCGGGTGTTCTTTTCAAAGTATAAGCCACCAGCCAGTCTGGAGGGAAAAGACCGGTTCTTAGTCTATAAGCTTCTGGCGTGGAGGCATTTAAATCCACCACCAGGTAGCCATAAGGTCTTTTGGTAGCATCCGCAAAAGCTTCTAGAAAGAATTGAGCCTTGCCGGGGTACATTTGCCGAGCAAGCGTAGCGATTTGTAGTTTATCCCTGGGGTTTTTGAACAGAACCATGTACTTAGCATTTAGGTTAATTGTACGGCTCTTTTTCCCCTGACAAAATACGTTCTGAACGATATACATAATGCTCAAGTTCCTGTGATGCACGTACTTGGTAAAGGCTCTCTCAATTTCATCACTTTCACAAGCAGAGTTCATCAGATCATCCACGATAATCAGATTCACTTTATTAGTAGGAAACAAACGGTCATCATCAAAAGCATTAGGCAGACCCTCCACAAAATTGATAAAGGGATATTTACAGAGCAGTTCTTTATACAGAGGTTGCCAACAACTGTAACACCACACAATATTCTCAGGCATAACAGACAGTGTGTGTTTGGCATTATCCAATACGTTTTTTATAAAGTAACTTTTCCCACAGTTGCTAGGCCCTGCGAGAATTGCAGAAGAGGGGTGTTTCCACTTCGTATCCATTTTTCAAAAGCCGTAGGGAAGGGTTTTAAACCCTTCTCCTAGGACCCTCTTGTTATAAACGACTTTCTGTATTTTTTAAAGGGTTTTTGTGTCTATTTGCCACTGATTTTTGTTTCTTACAATCGAGGGTCATTGCACCTCTATCTTTTTTTGAGGTGTTTTCTTGCAGACCCGTGCAATAGTCCAGGACTAGATCTTTCAAACTGTCAAAGTTGATCTTTTCACAGTTTGCTACGTTTAGGGTAATCCTTTTGACTTTCATACAGGCCTTTCCTCCCGACAGCTTATACCCATAGGTTTTCGGGCCTGCTGACACAAACTCAGTGATGTGTTGATCTGACAGGATCTCGCTCGTGAGGCCCCCTAAATAATCCCCCAGAGGGGGATTCCAGTCACCTTCCCTTTTCACAAATATCACTGAGTCAGTGTCGTGGTATAGGCACCGCTCTTGCAACCCATCTAGGAAACTGTATAATTCTAAGCGGGCATAAGCGGTGGTGAAACAGGCTATGAAAACATTGGTATTGCCAGAGACAGAGTACCGGTCTTTTGCGTGCTTCCAAGACACGCATGCTGTTTCATCGTCGATAAACTCGCAGGATGAAACCTCGTAATTGGGGGAAAACAGGTACTGAAAGAGTTCGTCAGAGAACGCACGCCTTCTTTTTGGTAAAAATCGTTAACGTACTTATTTTGTTTTTGTTCATCTGTGCACCAGCTGGGATACCCTGAAGCCTCTTGTTTCTGACGGAGGTGTAATTTTATGTACTCTGAAAAGAGTTTGTCAGATTTGTCATTAAAATGCCAGATTTCATAGATTTTAGCCACTGTATACCCCTTTGCTATGGCCACATTCAATTCCACCGTGCACCATGTCCCCAGGATGGCTCTCTCCTCATCAGTATGGGTGCACGTCTCCCGCTGCTCGGTTTCCGCACACGTTTGGCATAGCGGGAACATAAGCTTGCCACCCACTCTGACAGGTAACAATGGGAAAAAGAGGCCTCGCGGGGGGTACACCTTAACTTTTGCAATTCCAAAATAATTTGTGAGGGGTCCAAAGTTGTCTCAAACTATATCGGGGTGTCCAATAGGGTATTCTTTGGTTTTGTTTACAAAAGGGTACAGGCTGCTAAAAATCATAATAGTGGATTTCTTCCCTGGGGTTAGGCTTGTAATATAGGCGGATAGCGGTTGTCCTCCCCCCAAAAAGAGCATCCCTAGGCCTGAGAGGCTGGGGTAACTGGGCTCGGTTTAAAAAGCCTGCAAGCTCCCTGTCTGTTTCTTTCATCGCCTCCCACTCGTGCTCCCAGAGAGTCCTCACTACAAAACCAAGGCGTTTTAGAAAAGTCGGTCTTAAGCTGCGTCTTGTAATAAAGAAACCCAAAAGTTGTCCCTGTCATAGGGTTTTGTGCTTTTTCACAATAACAGGTGACACAGCCATGGAAAAAACACCCGTTAAACTCAAAGGCCGTGCATACCCCGTCAACATTGGCATAACCGTCTAAAAAGTAGGGGCCTACCTGTAGTTCCCCACCCTGTAAAGCGTGCCGTATTTGTATATTTTCTTTGTAAGAGGTATACAGCAGCCGCTGAATAGATGGAGTCGAATATCTCTTTTTCTGCCTGTGGTAATTGTCTGGAGGGAGAAGAGCTACCGTGTTAGGCTCCTGTGACAGGGCACCTGCCCAGCACTGGCCCTTTAATACTCCAACTCCGACTCCGGCCCGGAGCCGGGGCTAGCAGAGAGGAGGCCAGCGGGAGCTAATTAGGGCTAGAGAGGGCCCAGCTGGCAAAGATCCAGGGCTGCATGCATGGCTGAGAGAAGCCAGCTGAACCCATTAGGGCGAGTAGGAGCACAGCTGGCTTGTGTGTATATATAGAGAAGCCCAGGTTGCTCAAGGGGAGGAGAGAGGCCAGTGAGGGACTGGCTGTGGAGGAAGCAGGAGCTCCCAGGAGGGAGACCTGCTGGGGCTAGCCAGCTAGAGCTGGGAGAAGGCCAGCTAAGGCTACCCTGATGAGGGGCCGGAGGAAAGGCCCGGGCGTGGAGACAGGTGGCAGCCTGGCTTAGGTAAGCGGGGCCACGGAGATAAGCCCAGATGCCTATGATGAGCAACCCATACAGACTGTATTCTGCCCTGAGATGGGCTATATGAAGACAGTCAGGGGGCACTGAGGCGCATGGGGTGCGGACCCCCTGACAGATGGTGGAGAATGTGGGTGGTATAACCCCACCCTGACAGAAAAGGGGTTTATTGCGAGTAAATAGTGGTCGGTAGACCACAGGACTGGAACGGGGAGTTGGGGAAAAAAAAGAAGTGGATGATGAATAAGTATTGGAGGGCCTGGGAGGCCCTACAGGTGGGGCCCTGGGAAAAGGGGAGCAGGCCATGACAAAGGGGTGACCTCGAGCTCCATAGCAAACCAGGCTCCAAGCGGTGGGGGCAGGGGCCGCGCCTGAGAACTTGTTTTGCCTGTGGGCACAGGGGACACCTGAGGAGGGAGTGCCCCTACGGGGTGGGAGCCAGGAGGCCCCCCCCAGCTAATAGGGATAAAGGGAGAGCAGCCCCTGTGAAGACAACAGGGGAGGCGCGGACATGTTGGGCCTGCGGGAAGCCGGGCCACATTCGGAGGCTGTGCCCTGAGAGGACCTGGGGAAGGTGGCGGCAACCAACCGCCAGGGAAAGGACTCAGAACCACCGACCCGGGATGGTAAGAGAAACTAGGAGACGGGCGGAAGGCGGTTTGGACCCGGGCGAAACCAACGCGCAAGGGAGCCCAGACTGGGGTCCTACCCCGCAGCATGAGGGGCGGGGACCAGCAAGCGGCCAGCGAAGGTACGACCCCCACACAGAGAGTGCGTATGGACAGGTGATGGCTGCTGACCTACGGGCAAGACTGCGGGACGGGACAAAGATCACCCGACAGGTATGGCTAGAGGGGAGGCCAGTGACCGCCCTGGTAGATTCGGGGTGCAGCCAGACAATGGTACGATCCGAGCTGGTCCCAGAGTGGGAGGCGGCCGGGGGATCCATATCAATGCAATGCATCCATGGGGATGTTAGCACCTACCCCACGGGTTGGGTCCGGTTGTCGGATGGGGTAGATGAGGTGATCTGCAGGGTAGCGTTGGCCCCAAAGCTGGTGTACCCAGTGCTACTGGGCCGGGACTGGCCGGGTTTCAGACGCATCCTGCGAGACTGGGAGAAGCAGGGGCCACCATCACCAGCAGGGACGGAAGACTGGGAAAGGGGAGCACCCCAAGGTCCCGAGGAGGAACCGTGCCCGGAGAGAATCCTCAGTTCGGAGGAAATAGGAGGGGATGAGGACTTCATGAGAGACCAACGGGAAGATCCCTCCTTAACCCATGCCTGGGAACAAGGGGCAAGAGAGACTGGTGCCCAGCACGGGGCAGCTGTTCGACCAGCACCGCGATTCGAGGTAAGAGCCGATCGACTATACCGGATCGCCCGGTCGACCGACGGGCAGACAGAGGTTAGCCAGTTGTTGGTTCCCGCTCGGTATCGGAGGCAGGTATTAGACCTAGCACATGCGAACCCCGGGGCTGGACATTTGGGGCGAGAGAAGACCCTACAACGCATAATGCAGCGGTTCTTTTGGCCTGGGATTTATAAAGAGGTCAGAGACTTCTGTGAGTCCTGCCCTGAATGCCAACGGACGGCTCAGGGAGGAGTGCCGAAAGCCCCTCTAGTCCCTCTTCCCGTGGTGGAGGTGCCATTTGACAGGGTGGCTTTAGATCTGGTAGGTCCCCTGGAGAGGTCCCGACGTGGGCACCAGTATATACTGGTCATAATCGACTATGCCACCCGATACCCTGAGGCGGTCCCCCTTAAGAACACGCTGGCGGCGACGCTGGCGCGTGAATTGGTACAGGTATTCTCCCGGGTGGGACTCCCCAGGGAGATACTAACTGACCAAGGGACCAATGTGACTTCCAAACTGATGGCGGAGCTTTGCCGTCTCTTAAACATTAAGACCCTGCGTACCTCAGTTTACCACCCGCAAACAGATGGACTTGTTGAACGTTTCAATAAGACATTAAAAAGTATGTTGCGGCGGTTTGTGGAGCTCAACCCAAAGGATTGGGACTTATTACTACCGGCACTGTTGTTTGCGGTACGAGAGGTGCCCCAAGCCTCAACGGGATTCTCCCCATTTGAGTTGCTTTACGGCTGCCAACCCCGGGGGATCCTGGACTTATTGCGGGAGAACTGGGAGGAACAGGATTCCAGGGTGACGGGTACAGTGCCCTATATCTTGGACTTGCAAAGGCGACTCCGGACCGTAGGGGAGCTAGCTAGGGAGAACCTCCTTCAGGCCCAAAATAAGCAAGCCCAGTATTATGACAGGGGTGCCAAACCCAGGACATTCCAACCGGGGGACAGGGTACTCCTGCTATTACCAGCGCCAGACTCAAAATTGCTGGCCAAATGGCAAGGGCCCTTTGAGGTTCTACGGCAGGTAGGCCCAGTGGATTATGAAATCAAATTATCGGGAAAACGAAAGGACAAACAAATTTATCACGTCAATTTACTAAAGAAGTGGAACGCCCTAGAGGGTATGCTTATTACCTTACAGCCACCAGAACTGGAACTAGGACCCTGGGGAGGTGACTTGAAGGCAGAAGTGACAGCGCACATTGGGGCCGAACTGACGGAAGAACAGCAGAAGGAGCTGAACTCCCTCCTTCGGGATTTTGACCAGGTCCTAACCACACAACCGGGTAAGACCCCCTTGATGAGTCACCACATTGCGACAACCCCAGGTGAGAAGATCCGGGACCACATACGACCCCTGCCCCGGAAAATGTGGAGACCAGTTCAGGAAGAGCTGCAGCGGATGCTGCAAATGGGGGTGATCAGGGAATCTGAGTGAGTGGCGTAGCCCCATTGTATTGGTGCCTAAACCCGACGGCACTATACGATTTTGCATAGACTTTGGGAAGATTAATGCAATCTCGCGATTTGATGCATATCCTATGCCACGAGTAAACGAACTGCTGGAGCGGCTGGGCAAGGCCCACTACATATCTACGCTAGACCTAACCAAAGGCTACTGGCAGATTCCCCTGACACCCGCCTCAGAGAGCAAGACTGCGTTTGCCACGCCTTTTGGCCTGTTCCAATTCAACACCATGCCTTTCGGATTGAATGGGGCGGCAGCGACGTTCCAGAGGCTAATGGACAGGGTACTACAGGAACACCGTGAGTATGCGGCCGCATACATTGATGACATTGTCATTTTTAGTGAAACCTGGACGGAACATCTGCGGCATTTGAAGGCGGTCCTTGGGGCGCTGGCCACGGCCAAGCTCACGGCTAACCCAAGTAAGTGCCATTTTGGACAAAGAGAGGTGCCCCACCTAGGCTACCGGGTGGGGCGGGGAAGGATAAAACCCCAGGTGGACAAGGTGCAAGCCCTGCGAGATTATAAAGCCCCCACCACAAAAAGGCAAGTCCGCCAGTTTCTGGGTCTAGCCGGATATTACCGGAGATTTATACCCAATTTCGCCACGATTGCAGCACCCTTGACAGATCTGACCCAGAATACAAGACCCCAAAGAGTCCAGTGGACCCCGCAGTGCGAAAATGCGTTTAGAGCGTTAAAATACCAACTGACGCAGTCACCGGTTCTCCATCAACCCGATTTTTCAAAACCGTTTGTAGTACAGACAGATGCGTCAGAGGGATCGGAGCTGTACTGTCGCAGGAGCAGGAAGGGGAGGAACACCCCATCCTGTATTTAAGTAGAAAATTACTCCCACGGGAACAACAGTATGCCACGATTGAAAAGGAGGCCCTAGCAGCTAAGTGGGCGATAGAGACCCTGCGCTATTACCTGCTAGGGGGAACGTTCACATTAGTAACGGACCATGCGCCCTTACGATGGCTGCAGACAATGAAGGAGACCAACCCTAGGATTATGAGGTGGTATTTGGCCTTACAACCATATAAGTTTGAGGTCTGCCACAGACCGGGGAAAGCCCATAACAACGCCGACTTTTTTTCTAGGTCCATAGAGACTAACGAGCTGGCGGGAAGGGCTGGAGTGCTGGAAAAAGGGGTGAGCGATGGGGCATTGCCGCCCCACACTAACATCGACGGGGTGGCCCTCTGGGGAGTGCACCGGCCAACACTCCGACATTGTGGGGCGTGCTCTGAGGCAGCGAGGGCAGACCTGGCGGTGGCGGGGCCAAGAGGAGAAACCAGACCCCGAGGGAGGGCATAGGAGAGGCCGGGCGGAGGCCGGCCGAAGAAGGGAAGCTCGGTCCGAAGGGGAAGGTGTGTGACAGGGCACCTGCCCTGCACTGGCCCTTTAATACTCGGACTCCGGCCCGGAGCCGGGGCTAGCAGAGAGGAGGCCAGCGGGAGCTAATTAGGGCTAGAGAGGGCCCAGCTGGCAAAGATCCAGGACTGCATGCATGGCTGAGAGAAGCCAGCTGAACCCATTAGGGCGAGTAGGAGCACAGCTGGCTTGTGTGTATATATAGAGAAGCCCAGGTTGCTCAAGGGAGGAGAGAGGCCAGTGAGGGACTGGCTGTGGAGGAAGCAGGAGCTCCCAGGAGGGAGACCTGCTGGGGCTAGCCAGCTAGAGCTGGGAGAAGGCCAGCTAAGGCTACCCTGATGAGGGGCCGGAGGAAAGGCCCGGGCGTGGAGACAGGTGGCAGCCTGGCTTAGGTAAGCGGGGCCACGGAGATAAGCCCAGATGCCTATGATGAGCAACCCATACAGACTGTATTCTGCCCTGAGATGGGCTATATGAAGACAGTCAGGGGGCACTGAGGCGCATGGGGGTGCAGACCCCCTGACAGCTCCAAAAACATAAACCTGTACATCGCCATGCAGACGGAGGCCAGCGTGATGTACTGGAAAGGATCGATATACAGGTTTATCTCGGTGAATTTACCAGGGCCTCTCTCTGCTACATCCCCCATCTCTGTCATTTTCATAATCTCTTTTCTATATAGAATACAAGCCTGTCTCAAAATTTTAACATCCTGTTGACAGTAATATGCGAGCTCTTTCTGCAAGTCAAATGTCTCAGAGCTGTGGTCCCGATACCAGTTGAGAAACTCTGCTTTTTCCCTGGGCATCATACTGTCTACACCATAGTGTCCCACACCGGGAATAGGCCCCACGTAATTTTGGTTTTCTAAAGTGTTAAAAAAAATGTGGAAAATACCCTTTGCACCCTTCAAACTCCATTGCCTGCGGTAGCTTGCTAAGATTCATGGGCAAGAAGTTTAAAGAGTCTATAAAACGAATGCCCAAGGCCTTAACTTTCACACACATTAGTTTACTACCCTGAGTGATCAGTTCTACTCCCATCTTTTCTTTCAGTAGCTGTCTCACAACAAAGTACGCATCGTAACCTTTGGAATTGTGTGCTATGAATGTGTAGTCACGGAACTCTTTGCCAATAAGGGTCTTAACGAACATAGAAAGACACTCACCACCCTGTGAATTTATCCTCACACACAACTATTTCAGATTTGGTGACAACATATACCTCCAGACCAGTGGCACTGCTATGGGCACCCGCATGGCCCCACAATACGCCAACATTTTTATGGCTGACCTGGAACAACGCTTCCTCAGCTCTCGTCCACTTACACCCCTTCTCTACCTACGCTACATCGATGACATCTTCATCATCTGGACCCATGGGAAGGAGACTCTGGAAGAATTTCACCATGATTTCAACAGCTTCCACCCCACCATCAACCTCAGCATGGACCAATCTACACGGGAGGTCCATTTCCTGGACACCACGATACAAATAAGTGACGGTCATATCAATACCACCCTATACAGAAAACCTACCGACCGCTATACTTACCTGCATGCCTCCAGTTTCCATCCCGGACACACCACACGATCCATTGTTTACAGCCAAGCACTGAGGTACAACCGCATATGCTCCAACCCCTCAGACAGAGACCTACACCTACAAGACCTTCAACAAGCATTCTGTAAACTGCGATACCCACACGAGGAAGTGAGGAGACAGATTGACAGAGCCAGACGTGTACCCAGAAGCCTCCTGCTACAGGACAAGCCCAAGAAAGAAACCAACAGAACACCACTGGCCATCACCTATAGTCCCCAGCTAAAACCTCTCCAACGCATCATTAGTGATCTTCAGCCCATCCTGGACAATGATCCCTCGCTCTCACAGGCCTTGGGAGGTAGGCCGGTCCTTGCCCACAGACAACCCGCCAACCTGAAGCATATTCTCACCAGCAACTACACACCGCACCATAATAACTCGAACTCGAACTCAGGAACCAATCCTTGCAACAAACCTCGGTGCCAACTCTGCCCACATATATACACCAGCAACACCATCACAGGACCTAACCAGATCAGCCATACTGTCACTGGTACATTCTCCTGCACATCCACCAACGTAATATATGCCATCATGTGCCAACAATGCCCCACTGCTATATACATCGGCCAAACAGGACAGTCCCTACGTAAAAGAATCAATGGACACAAATCTGATATTAGGAATGGCAACATACAAAAACCTGTAGGGGAACACTTCAATCTGCCTGGACACACAATTGCAGATCTAAAAGTAGCCATCCTGCAGCAAAAAAACTTCAGGACCAGACTTCAAAGAGAAACTGCTGAGCTACAGTTCATCTTTAAGTTTGACACAATCAACTCTGGATTAAACAAAGACTGTGAATGGCTTGCTAACTACAAAAGCAGCTTCTATTCTCTTGGAATTCACACCTCCAGATCAGCTGCTAGAAGTGGGCCTCATCCTCCTTGATTGGATCCACCTGGTCATCTCCAGCCTGATCCTGGCCTGCATATTTATTCCTGCCTCTGGAAATTTCCACTACATGCATCTGACGAAGTGGGTCTTTGCCCACGAAAGCTTATGCTCCTACACTTCAGTTAGTCTATAAGGTGCCACAGGACTCCTCGTCGCTTTTGCAGATTCAGACTAACACGGCTACCCCTCTGATACTTGACACCATGCAAGGCACTGCATTTAGCCGTATGGAGTGGAAATCTATCAACCTCATGAAGAAACTTGCACAAGTACAAACAGACATCATCTTTCTCTCCAAATGCAAACGGATGGACATTATACCAAATGGACTGAAGGTGAAAAATCCATTGCTATCTACATACTGCACAGACTACAGTGAGAGATTATGCCATATACTATCCAAAAAACTGAGGAACCACCTGATCAGCATCCTGTACAGCAAACAGGAAAACATCAAAAAAGAGCTCTCCAATCTGGAGTCTCTCATAAAACACCAACCTTCTGCACAAATGGACTTTACTAAAACAAGACAGGAGATCTACATTACACACTTCACTTCTCTACAGAGGAAAAAGGACTGTAAGCTGTCTAAAATCCTACCTGCCACATGGGGCCACAACAATGGTACCCCTAACTCACCCAGCAATATCGTCAATCTCTCCAACTACACACTCAGCTCGGCAGAAGAATCTGTTCTATCTCGGGGACTCTCTTTTTGCCCCGCCACCCCCACTAACATGATACAGTTCTGCGGTGATCTGGAAGCCTACTTTCGCCGTCTCCGTCTCAAGGAATACTTCCAACACGACACTGAACAGTGCACTGACACACAGATACCTTCCCACCAACAGCACAGGAAGAAGAACTCCACATGGACTCCTCCTGAGGGCCGAAATGGCAGTCTGGACCTCTACATAGAATGCTTCCGCCGACGTGCACAGGCAGAAATTGTGGAAAAACAGCATCGCTTGCCTGGTAACCTCAGCCGTGCAGAACGCAATGCCATCCACAGCCTCCGGAACAACTCTGACATTATAATCAAAGAGGCTGACAAAGGAGGTGCTGTTGTCATCATGAACAGGCCTGACTACCTAAAGGAGGCTGCCAGACAACTCTCCAATACCAAATTCTACAGGCCACTTTCCTCAGATCCCACTAAGGAATATACTAAGAAACTGCACCATCTGCTCAGGACACTCCCCAAACAAACACAGGAACAAATCAACACACCTTTAGAGCCCCGACCAGGGTTGTTCTATCTATTACCCAAGATCCACAAACCTGGAAATCCTGGACGCCCCATCATCTCGGGCATTGGCACTCTTACTGAAGGACTGTCTGGCTATGTGGACTCTCTGCTCAGACCCTATGCCACCAGCACTCCCAGTTACCTTCGTGACACTACGGATTTCCTGAGAAAACTACAATGCATAGGTGATCTTCCAGAAAACACCATCCTAGCCACCATGGATGTAGAGGCTCTCTACACAAACATCCCACATGCAGATGGAGTACAAGCTGTCAGGAACAGTATTCCTGATGATGCCACAGCACAACTGGTGGCTGAACTCTGTGAATTTATCCTCACACACAACTATTTCAGATTTGGTGACAACATATACCTCCAGACCAGTGGCACTGCTATGGGCACCCGCATGGCCCCACAATACGCCAACATTTTTATGGCTGACCTGGAACAACGCTTCCTCAGCTCTCGTCCACTTACACCCCTTCTCTACCTACGCTACATCGATGACATCTTCATCATCTGGACCCATGGGAAGGAGACTCTGGAAGAATTTCACCATGATTTCAACAGCTTCCACCCCACCATCAACCTCAGCATGGACCAATCTACACGGGAGGTCCATTTCCTGGACACCACGATACAAATAAGTGACGGTCATATCAATACCACCCTATACAGAAAACCTACCGACCGCTATACTTACCTGCATGCCTCCAGTTTCCATCCCGGACACACCACACGATCCATTGTTTACAGCCAAGCACTGAGGTACAACCGCATATGCTCCAACCCCTCAGACAGAGACCTACACCTACAAGACCTTCAACAAGCATTCTGTAAACTGCGATACCCACACGAGGAAGTGAGGAGACAGATTGACAGAGCCAGACGTGTACCCAGAAGCCTCCTGCTACAGGACAAGCCCAAGAAAGAAACCAACAGAACACCACTGGCCATCACCTATAGTCCCCAGCTAAAACCTCTCCAACGCATCATTAGTGATCTTCAGCCCATCCTGGACAATGATCCCTCGCTCTCACAGGCCTTGGGAGGTAGGCCGGTCCTTGCCCACAGACAACCCGCCAACCTGAAGCATATTCTCACCAGCAACTACACACCGCACCATAATAACTCGAACTCGAACTCAGGAACCAATCCTTGCAACAAACCTCGGTGCCAACTCTGCCCACATATATACACCAGCAACACCATCACAGGACCTAACCAGATCAGCCATACTGTCACTGGTACATTCTCCTGCACATCCACCAACGTAATATATGCCATCATGTGCCAACAATGCCCCACTGCTATATACATCGGCCAAACAGGACAGTCCCTACGTAAAAGAATCAATGGACACAAATCTGATATTAGGAATGGCAACATACAAAAACCTGTAGGGGAACACTTCAATCTGCCTGGACACACAATTGCAGATCTAAAAGTAGCCATCCTGCAGCAAAAAAACTTCAGGACCAGACTTCAAAGAGAAACTGCTGAGCTACAGTTCATCTTTAAGTTTGACACAATCAACTCTGGATTAAACAAAGACTGTGAATGGCTTGCTAACTACAAAAGCAGCTTCTATTCTCTTGGAATTCACACCTCCAGATCAGCTGCTAGAAGTGGGCCTCATCCTCCTTGATTGGATCCACCTGGTCATCTCCAGCCTGATCCTGGCCTGCATATTTATTCCTGCCTCTGGAAATTTCCACTACATGCATCTGACGAAGTGGGTCTTTGCCCACGAAAGCTTATGCTCCTACACTTCAGTTAGTCTATAAGGTGCCACAGGACTCCTCGTCGCTTTTGCAGATTCAGACTAACACGGCTACCCCTCTGATACTTGACACCATGCAAGGCACTGCATTTAGCCGTATGGAGTGGAAATCTATCAACCTCATGAAGAAACTTGCACAAGTACAAACAGACATCATCTTTCTCTCCAAATGCAAACGGATGGACATTATACCAAATGGACTGAAGGTGAAAAATCCATTGCTATCTACATACTGCACAGACTACAGTGAGAGATTATGCCATATACTATCCAAAAAACTGAGGAACCACCTGATCAGCATCCTGTACAGCAAACAGGAAAACATCAAAAAAGAGCTCTCCAATCTGGAGTCTCTCATAAAACACCAACCTTCTGCACAAATGGACTTTACTAAAACAAGACAGGAGATCTACATTACACACTTCACTTCTCTACAGAGGAAAAAGGACTGTAAGCTGTCTAAAATCCTACCTGCCACATGGGGCCACAACAATGGTACCCCTAACTCACCCAGCAATATCGTCAATCTCTCCAACTACACACTCAGCTCGGCAGAAGAATCTGTTCTATCTCGGGGACTCTCTTTTTGCCCCGCCACCCCCACTAACATGATACAGTTCTGCGGTGATCTGGAAGCCTACTTTCGCCGTCTCCGTCTCAAGGAATACTTCCAACACGACACTGAACAGTGCACTGACACACAGATACCTTCCCACCAACAGCACAGGAAGAAGAACTCCACATGGACTCCTCCTGAGGGCCGAAATGGCAGTCTGGACCTCTACATAGAATGCTTCCGCCGACGTGCACAGGCAGAAATTGTGGAAAAACAGCATCGCTTGCCTGGTAACCTCAGCCGTGCAGAACGCAATGCCATCCACAGCCTCCGGAACAACTCTGACATTATAATCAAAGAGGCTGACAAAGGAGGTGCTGTTGTCATCATGAACAGGCCTGACTACCTAAAGGAGGCTGCCAGACAACTCTCCAATACCAAATTCTACAGGCCACTTTCCTCAGATCCCACTAAGGAATATACTAAGAAACTGCACCATCTGCTCAGGACACTCCCCAAACAAACACAGGAACAAATCAACACACCTTTAGAGCCCCGACCAGGGTTGTTCTATCTATTACCCAAGATCCACAAACCTGGAAATCCTGGACGCCCCATCATCTCGGGCATTGGCACTCTTACTGAAGGACTGTCTGGCTATGTGGACTCTCTGCTCAGACCCTATGCCACCAGCACTCCCAGTTACCTTCGTGACACTACGGATTTCCTGAGAAAACTACAATGCATAGGTGATCTTCCAGAAAACACCATCCTAGCCACCATGGATGTAGAGGCTCTCTACACAAACATCCCACATGCAGATGGAGTACAAGCTGTCAGGAACAGTATTCCTGATGATGCCACAGCACAACTGGTGGCTGAACTCTGTGAATTTATCCTCACACACAACTATTTCAGATTTGGTGACAACATATACCTCCAGACCAGTGGCACTGCTATGGGCACCCGCATGGCCCCACAATACGCCAACATTTTTATGGCTGACCTGGAACAACGCTTCCTCAGCTCTCGTCCACTTACACCCCTTCTCTACCTACGCTACATCGATGACATCTTCATCATCTGGACCCATGGGAAGGAGACTCTGGAAGAATTTCACCATGATTTCAACAGCTTCCACCCCACCATCAACCTCAGCATGGACCAATCTACACGGGAGGTCCATTTCCTGGACACCACGATACAAATAAGTGACGGTCATATCAATACCACCCTATACAGAAAACCTACCGACCGCTATACTTACCTGCATGCCTCCAGTTTCCATCCCGGACACACCACACGATCCATTGTTTACAGCCAAGCACTGAGGTACAACCGCATATGCTCCAACCCCTCAGACAGAGACCTACACCTACAAGACCTTCAACAAGCATTCTGTAAACTGCGATACCCACACGAGGAAGTGAGGAGACAGATTGACAGAGCCAGACGTGTACCCAGAAGCCTCCTGCTACAGGACAAGCCCAAGAAAGAAACCAACAGAACACCACTGGCCATCACCTATAGTCCCCAGCTAAAACCTCTCCAACGCATCATTAGTGATCTTCAGCCCATCCTGGACAATGATCCCTCGCTCTCACAGGCCTTGGGAGGTAGGCCGGTCCTTGCCCACAGACAACCCGCCAACCTGAAGCATATTCTCACCAGCAACTACACACCGCACCATAATAACTCGAACTCGAACTCAGGAACCAATCCTTGCAACAAACCTCGGTGCCAACTCTGCCCACATATATACACCAGCAACACCATCACAGGACCTAACCAGATCAGCCATACTGTCACTGGTACATTCTCCTGCACATCCACCAACGTAATATATGCCATCATGTGCCAACAATGCCCCACTGCTATATACATCGGCCAAACAGGACAGTCCCTACGTAAAAGAATCAATGGACACAAATCTGATATTAGGAATGGCAACATACAAAAACCTGTAGGGGAACACTTCAATCTGCCTGGACACACAATTGCAGATCTAAAAGTAGCCATCCTGCAGCAAAAAAACTTCAGGACCAGACTTCAAAGAGAAACTGCTGAGCTACAGTTCATCTTTAAGTTTGACACAATCAACTCTGGATTAAACAAAGACTGTGAATGGCTTGCTAACTACAAAAGCAGCTTCTATTCTCTTGGAATTCACACCTCCAGATCAGCTGCTAGAAGTGGGCCTCATCCTCCTTGATTGGATCCACCTGGTCATCTCCAGCCTGATCCTGGCCTGCATATTTATTCCTGCCTCTGGAAATTTCCACTACATGCATCTGACGAAGTGGGTCTTTGCCCACGAAAGCTTATGCTCCTACACTTCAGTTAGTCTATAAGGTGCCACAGGACTCCTCGTCGCTTTCACCACCCTTAAATTCCCAGGATTTTTCTGGCTTTAGGGCCATAGCAAAAATGTAATTGGGAGTGTGCAACCCAGTCTCCTGCGTGCATTCGGAATCATAAAAAAAATATATACTTTTCTGAGGATTTGGGCTTTCGAAGGCTGTCCATAAAACAGAGATGACTGTCTATGTTGCCAACAAGGATGCCCTTGCACTGCTTACAGCGCCACCCTTTACAGCGGTGCCGCTTGTCCACGTAAGACTGACACTCATCACACACAGTTTTAGACAGGCATTCGACTTGTTTTTTCAATGCGCAGTCTATGTGTCTGGCTAAGCACTCTTTGGATTGACAAAATAGTCTACAGCTAGGACACCTCAGCGGCACGCCCACGCTGTCTGAGCACGTTCCACTCAAGCAGAGGCGGCAATGATACCTGCAACAGTGGTCGTGACTGTACACTGTGTGGCAAAACTCACAATAATTTTTCGCTCCGAACAACTTTTTCACATCCAGAACCCCATAGTAATGCTCATCGTGCAACAGGATAAAATAAGTCTTGGGGTACACTGGGCCCCCCATTTTAAAAAAGCCCTAGCCGCCTTTCGCCGTATACAGCACCACTTGTATGTTAACTCCTAAATGCTGTTCAAACTTTGCTACGTCGCTGAGCATAACCTTTTTGATCTGACCACCCCAGTTTCTCATGCAGCTTTCTCGACCCCTCTAACAATTCGGCGTCCGTAGGTTTACGATCGGACATGACGGCCAAGAGCCCGCCTGCAAAACACAGATTGGTACTGGTGTAAGCCAGGTCTACTAAACATGGTCTCTTTTTATGAATAATTTGACTACTAAGGATAGAATTTAAAACTCTACGAGCGCCCCCACCCCTGTTTTTTACAGCTGTCACAACGAGGTGCAATGTTCCATCGAGGTGCAACTCTCTATTACTCTGTAACAGCTTTGAGGTCTGGTTTAAAAAATCCTCAGCAGACAGCTCATCCCTAGTTCTTCTGACTGAAAACAAAGGGTTAGTTAAATTACGGCTCTCTAAACGTAACTGAACATAATCATCAGGGCCTACCCTACCATTAACGTCATCTAGAACTAACTGTATTCCCCTATGTATGGCTTCAACAACCTGTTCAGCTGAATTTATTTGCTCAAGATTGACAAAACGAAATTCCTCACAATACACTGACCCCCCAAATCTAGGTAGTTCACGTTGCCAACTTCTCACTCTCTCCATATACAACTCTGGATTTTCAGAGGTACTTGGGGGTTCCTCTATGGGACCATCAGGGGCATCTTCTACCTCAGATGCTATTTCAGAGTCAGAGCGGTCTCTGTGAGAGTCATCAGGACTAGCCAGGGACCCGTCTACAGACTCATTACCACCCCGCAGGGCAGATAAGCCATTTTGAGAGCCTCCAGTAGGGGGCATCTCTTTTTGTTTTTTTTCCCCTCATTACCTCATTAGCCTTTTTTTTTAAATTTGCAGTGATCTTGGCCTGGAACTTTTTGGCAGCCACCCATTTATCTGCCAAATGCTGTCCCCCCTTTTGTTTACACCTTATCTGATGGGAACCCCTGAGGATGCCCCTTTTGCCCAGGCCTCTTTCTTTTAGGCCCCCTGAGGATGTAGAGTTCACCAGTTTTCTGAATGAAGCATCAAACTCTTCCCCAATACTAGAATATGGGGGAGCGATGATGAGCTTATGGTTTTGGGAGAATGGTTTGTCAGTCCTTGGTTTTTTTATTCACAACCCCTAGAGCGCATGCTCCGGGTTTGTGAATGTGTGTGGGTTTGCGCACGTTCAGAACCCCTAGAGTGCATGCTCTGGGTTTGTGAATGTGGGCGTTTTCGCTCACAGTTTTCTCAGGGCTTGGTGTGGCAGTGGCCGCTGAGGAACTGGAGCTGTGTTTGCGTGGTTGTTTTTTTACCAGAGTCTTTTGTTTTGTCCTTGGGTTTGACGTATATGAGGTTTGGACCGCCCGGATGCTTCATCTGAACTCTTGTGCTGTTTTGCGTTGTTAAAGGTCTCAAAGCAGATTCCTGGTTCTTTGGCGGTTCTGGAGGAGGTGTCCTTGTAGCTCTGACTACAGCATTGTCAGAAAAGTTGCCCATGCCTATGAGGTGGGGGAAAAACATTTAAAAAAAAAAAAAAAAAAAACCCTGAACTTTACCATCTCTCTCACCCACACCTATGTATTTACTTAAAACCTCAAAGAAAAACCAAACCAATAAGCAAAATATATTTACTGGGCTTCATCCATCCACCAGTCACTGATGCTGGTGAATTTTCCTTTTCAGCTGTCTCTTTCCTTTTTCTTTTGAGCTTGTTTTCCCTCTGGTCTAAGGATCTCTCATGTTTTGACTGTACTGTGGAGCAAACAACATTATTATAAAATACATGAAACCCTCTTGTAAACTTTAAAAATCATTAGGGTGCTTTTCTATTTAAAAAGTTATAGCTTTAAAACAAAATAATCCATTTCAGGCTGTACAACAAACACCAGTTTTGAGTTTTTCTCTACCACTTAAAAAAAAAACACACAAAAAACAACAAAAACCCCACAAACATTTTTTAAATACATCTCATTTTGCAGAATAAAAACCAAAACTGCTTTTAAAATCCATTTTGCACAAAACCCCTTGTTAGTTTAAACAAACCAAGTACTCTTTTAAAAAAAAAAAAACCCTACAACTATGCCTTGCACAGGCCTGCCTGTACGCAGCTGCCTATTTGGACGATGTTGTGGTCCACAGTCCTGACTGGGGGACACACCTCGAGAAAGTAGAGGCGGTGTTGGAGACCCTAAGGAGAGCGGGACTTACGGCAAACCCCGCGAAGTGTACAATTGGGCTAGCCGAGGCCAAGTATCTCGGGTATATTGTGGGAAAGGGTGTAGTGAGGCCCCGATTCAAAGTGGCCCCGACCAACCCGAAAGAAACAGGTCAGGGCGTTCCTGGGATTGGTTGGATATTACCGTAGATTCATCCCCAACTTCGCTTCCAGGGCCTGCCCTTTGACCGACCTGACTAGAGCTCGTGGTCCTGACATTGTAAAATGGACCACTGCGGCAGAAGCTTTTAAGGATCTCAAGACGACCCTCTGCAGTGATCCAGTTCTCATAGCCCCTGATTTTAAGAAGGAGTTTATCCTGCAGACCGATGCCTCAGAAGTAGGGCTAGGGGCCGTATTGTCACAAATGGTTGGGGAAGAGAAGCACCCAATCCTGGACCTTAGTAGGAAGCTTCTGCCAAGGGAACAAAACTATGCAGTGGTTGAGAGGGAATGTATTGCGGTAAAGTGGGCCATGGAAAGCCTACGTTACTACCTCCTTAGGCAGAAATTTACCCTGGTCACTGATCATGCACCCCTGCAATGGATGCATCGAAACAAGGACAAGAATGTGAGGGTGACTGGGTGGTTGCTGTCCCTGCAGCAATTCCACTTCTGCGTGCGACACAAATCAGGAATGCAGCATGGGAACGCAGACGGGTTATCAAGGGTGCACTGTTGCCCGACCCAAGTAGCCCAACCCCATGGTGTTGGGGTGGGGGTGGGGGGGCGCGTGGCAGGGTCAGGCCAGGGAGCTTCTGCAGAGAGGGGAAAAGGCAGCCCAAAAGGGTAAAAAAAAACCCTGTAAGTAGAAGCAGAGAGCTACAGGCCAATTAGATGCAGCTGGGAGGGAGCTGGCTCAGGCTGATTGGGGCCAGCAGACTCCTCTGCTGGCTGACTAAGGGCCTTTAAAAGCCTCAGCAGTTGGAAGCTGGAGGGAGAGGACAGAAGGGAGGCGGTGGAGAAAGAGAACAAACCCATAACAGCATTAAATGGAGGCAGCTAGGGAGGGAGTCTGAGGTAGCATGGCTGGGTAGCTTCGCCCGCCCACCTTCTAAAAGCCCCTCCCCAACCTTATGGGAGGGACACTGGACCCATGTTCAATTGATTTCTTGGGACAACTAATGACTAAAGGATCAAGAAGTGCGGGCTAGAGGTTCAAAATAAGGGAGCCGGATGGGGACACCGAGCAGAGAACCCCGGACAGCGCCCACTGCTCCTCAAAGCTGTCGATGGAGCCAGTGGACGCCGCCCAGAGGAACTCTGCCCGGATTCGTGACACGAGGGAGGAGCGGAAATAGGCCCCACAGTCGCAGAGAACCCCCTCGTCTAGCATCCTCCTCCTGCTGTTGTAGATGGCGGCTTTCGCCAAGGCCAGGAGGAGGTTGACGAGGAGGTCTCGCGACTTTGTGGGGCCACGGATTGGGTGTGCATAAATAAAAAGGTGAGGGGAAAAGTGCAGCCAGAACCTCAATAAGAGGTTCTGGAGGAGCCGGAATAGGGGCTGCAACCTGGCGCATTCAAGGTAGGCGTGCGCCAGGTTCTCCCTCACGCTGCAAAAGGGGCAGGCGTCTGGGATAGGGGTGAACCGCGCCAAGTACACGCCCGTGCTCACGGCCCCGTGAAGGAGCCGCCAACTGATGTCCCCGACGGGCCGCGGAATTAAGGTCGAATAAACGCTGGCCCATCGGGGTTCCCCACCCTCTATAGGTCTGAGGTAGTCCCGCCACTTTGTATCGGGGCGGGACACGAGGGTGGGGAAATGCAAAGCGTGGAGCACGAGCGTGTACAGCTGTTCCCTGGGCGCGGTCCGGAAACAGACCGGCTGCAGATTTTGCAGCCGGCTGGGGGTCCAAGGGTGGGGAGGCCGGGGGGGCCCGCGGGACAGGGGCCCAATAAAGAGGGACGGAGGCTTTGCAGGAGGGGAGGGGCGGAGCGTTCCCTCTCGCAGGGCTCTCTGTAGGAGATCGCGAGCGGGCTGCGACAAAGCCGCCTTCACCTCCTGGAGTAGGCGCAGGGGGGTTCGAAGGGTGGAGAGCCCCATGCGTTGAGCGAGCGCTCGGGGATCCACCCAGTCCCCTCTGTCGTAGTCCAGGAGGTCCCCGACCATGGTGGTTTCTGCCAGGATCAGCCTCCGGCGCACCGAGGGAGACTCCGCCACCTGCACGCACAAGGCTGGATTGTGGAGCAGGGGCTCCGCGAGGAGGTCTGCTCCCTCGGAGGCCACAACGGACCTGGTCGCCGAGAAGAGCTTCCAGGTCTGGAGGAGGTCCTGGTAGAATTCCGGCAGTTCTGAGAGGTCTCGCGGAAGACCCCTCGGGTGGATAAAAAAGAGCTGCCGGTCGTATCGGAGCCCTCGGAGGCGGCGGAGGAAGGCGTGCCCCAAAATGCTCCATGCCGGACTACCTGCACTAAAGAGGAGTCTCTGCAGGGCCTGGAGGCGGAAGGTCCGGACCTGGCTGCGCACGCAGACCAGGCCCTGGCCCCCCTCCTCCAAGGGGAGGGACAAGACCCCTGCAGAGACCCAGTGCAGTCCCGGCCAAAGGAACCCCAAAGCTGCCCTCTGGAGCTTGGCCGGGACCTCCGGGTGCGGGCGCAGGGTGTTGAGCCGGTGCCAGAGCATGGACAGGACCAGCTGATTGAGCACCAGCGCCCTCCCACGAAGGGAGAGGCACCGGAGCAGTCCTGTCCATCTCCGCAGCCGCTCACCCACCCTGGCCTCCAAACCTTGCCAGTTTTCCGGCGGAGAAGGATGCGTGGCGGATAAATAGACGCCCAGATAGAGCAGCGGACCCGCGCTCCACCTGATGGCCTGAAGCACGGGTGGGAGGGAGCCGGCCCGCCACCCGTCCCCGACCACCAGGCCAGAGCTCTTGACCCAGTTGACCCGGGCGGAGGAGGCTGCCGAGTAGACGGCTTGGCAAGCCTCCACCCGCGCCAGGTCGCCCGGGTCCCGGACCACGAGGAGCACGTCATCGGCGTACGCCGACAGGACCAGCCGCAGCTCCGGCTCCCGAAGCACCAACCCCGTCAACCTCCTACGGAGGAGACAGAGGAAGGGCTCGATCGCCAGAGCGTACAGCTGGCCCGACAGCGGACACCCCTGACGCACCCCCCGCCCGAAGCTGACCGGCTCGGTCAGGGTCCAGTTGAGCCTGACCAGACACTCCGCGAGGGCGTACAGCACCCGGAGAAAACCCACAAACCGGGGCCCGAAGCCGAAGGCCTGCAGGGTGCCCAGGAGATACCCGTGGTCCATCCTGTCGAACGCCTTCTCCTGGTCCAGGGACAGGAGGGCGAACGACAAGCCATCCCTACGCCCGAGCTCCAAGAGATCCCGGACCAAATACAAGTTATCGAATATACTACGGCCCGGGACGGTGTAGGTCTGGTCGGGATGGATCACGTCCGCCAGCACGGACCGCAGTCGCAGCGAGATGGCTTTCGCTACGATCTTGTAGTCCGTGCTGAGGAGCGAGACGGGACGCCAATTCCGTAGGTCGCGGAGGTCCCCCTTCTTCGGCAGCAAGGCGAGCACCGCTCGCCTGCACGACAGAGGGAGGACCCCGCTCTCCAAGGACTCGGCCCAGACGGTGACGAGGTCCGGGCCGAGGACGTTCCAGAACACGCGGTAGAACTCCACGGTCAGCCCGTCCATGCCCGGGGTTTTATTATTGGGCATGAGACGGAGGGCTTCCGAGAACTCGGCCAGAGTGAGAGGCAGCTCCAGCCGGTCTCGGTCGCCCGCGCTGACCGTCGGGAGCTCGGTCCAGAGCGCCCTGCAGGCGTCGGCTTCGGTCGGATCCGGGGAGAACAAACTGGCGTAGAAGGCCCTGGCCCTTCCGCGCATCTCCACCGGGTCCGTGAGGGGGGTGCCGTCCTCCGCCAAGAGGCAGGTGACGTGCTTTTTAGCCCCCCTCCTTTTCTCCAGGGCATAGAAGAAACGGGAGCCGCGATCCATCTCCCGAAGGAGGTGGATGCGAGATCGAACAAAAGCGCCCCGGGCTCTGTGATCTTCCAGGGCCCGGAGCTCCTCCCGCTTCTCCCGGTACGCCTCGCGGAGGAGTGGATCCTCGGGGGCGGACGCCAGGCGCCCCTCCAGCTTCAACACCTCCCGTTCCAACTGCTCTATCGCCGCATCCCTCCGCCGGCTGGCGCCCCGGGAGTAGTCACGGCAGAAGAGCCGGGCGCGCACCTTCCCCACGTCCCACCAGCGCCGCGCCGAGGGAAAGGCGGGCCGCTGCCCCCGCCAGGCCTGCCAGAACTCCCGGAAGGACGCCACGAAGCCCGCATCCTCCAGCAGGCTATTGTTGAAGTGCCAGTAGGCCGGCCCCAGCCTCTCTGCCGTCAGAGAGGCTTTCACGGCCACCAAATGGTGGTCCGTGAACGGGGCCGGCCGGACGCTGGAGGAGTGGGCTCGTGCCAGATGGAATCGCGAAAGGTAGATGCGATCCAACCGGGAGTGGCTCGACCGCTCGTTCCCCACCCGGACGTAAGTGAAGGTGGTACTGTCTTCCGGGTGGTGGTCCCGCCAGACGTCCACCAGGGAGTGATGTTCCACAATCTCCCTGAGGACGTCCGCCGCGGCCTGGCAGTTCGCGAGTCCTACACGGTCCCGGTCATCGAGGATGGTGTTAAAGTCCCCGCCCAGGACCAGGCACTCGCGAGGATCCAAAGTGCCGAGGAAGGTGGCCGCCTGCCGATAAAAGGTGACCTGGTCCGGGCCCGCGTTCGGGGCGTAGACGTTGACCAGGTTCAACGTCTGCCCCTCCACGCGGGCCCGGACGTGCAGCAGGCGGCCCGGGACAACCTCGGCGGTCCCCAGCACCTCGGGCCGTAGGGCAGGGGAGAACAGGGTGACCACCCCGGCAGAGCGAGCGCTGAGGTGGCTAAAATACACCCCGTCCCCCCACTCCAGCCGCCAGCCAGCCTCGACGGCTGGAGTCGTGTGGGTCTCCTGCAGGAAAACCACCGAGTACCCCCCCTCCCGGAGGAAGGAGAGCACCCGGCTCCTGCGGAGACCCGCCCTACAGCCCCGGGCGTTCAGTGTCGCGATGGTGGCGTAAGTCATGCTGAGGGCTGGGGTGGATCCTTGCGGGCAGGTGAGTCGGCGGCCCCCCGCGGGCCCGGCAGCAGACCGCTCCCCGACCCGAAGGTCAGGAGAGAGTCTCGAAACTTGCGGGCCCGGCGGAAGGCCGCGTCGTCCTGCCTATCGGCCCCTCTCCCCTGCTGCAACAAGGCTCTAGTGGCCTGAAGGATGGAGTGAAAGTCCCCCCAGCGCTGGAGGGCGAGCTGCACCTTTCCTCTTGCCCCGCGGTTGTCCGCGAGGAATTGGCGCAGCTCGCTCCTCAGCGCCGAGGGGGAACCGGGGTTTTCCTCCGTCCGGGCCCCCAGGTGGAGCTCACGGGCCGCGGAGGCGGGCAGACAGGGGTCCGATCCCCGTCGCTGCGCCGACACGGCTGGCGCCGAGCTGCCCGCCCCCGACCCCGGCAAGGGAGGAGGCGGCGGAGGGAACACGGCAGCCCCTAACAGATCAGGGACTGGGGATACAAAAACAACCCCCCGAGGGCCGCCCATAGTTAGCGGGAATGAGACGGCCCTCGCGGGGGTGGCACTAGCGGACATTTGGGGAGGTGGTAGGGATGAATCGGGTGACACGACCGGGGCCGGGATGGGAAAAGGGTGGGGGGACAGCAACGGAAGGGTGTTTTCCACGGTAGGGGTGGGGGGGAGGGTGGGCTCTAGGCTGGACGATGGGTCAGGGTTGGGGAAAGGGGCAGACATGGGGGTAGGAGAGGGATCGGGAACAGGGGAGGGTTCGGTACCGGAGATGGGTTCGTAAAGGGCAGAAGCGGGGGTGGGGGGAGGATCGGGACGTGGGGGGGCATCGGAATCCCAGGCAGGGTCTGGGAAGGGGTCCCCCGTGGCCATTCCACCAGGCTGCGGCGCTTCCCGGATGGGGACCTGGGGGTCGGGATCAGGAACGGGGGGGTCCGCGCCGACGCCGGGCTCAGATGGAAAAGCTAGTATTAGTGCCTCGGCGTCGGCCAGTATGGTATCTTGTGGGCCCCCAACGGGAAGGGAGGATGACCGCCCCACCCCGGTTACTGGAGGGGGGGCACCCTCAGCCCCTGGACTCGGTCGCTCGGCGCCAGCTGTCGCCCCGGGGGGCTCGGCAGCATCCGTTCCGGCGCTCGAGTCGGCCGGGCCAGTGGGCAATATCAGGGGTGCCCCGAGCGTGAGGATGGGGTCGGCCACCTGGGACACGGGGTTGGGGAGAGGAGGGGGCGGCGCCACGGAGTCGCCGCCCAGACCGAGGCCCGCTGGCGGAGGGTCGTCCTCCCCCTGGGTGAGCGGGGTCAGACCCAGGGCCTCGATCTCCTCAAAGATGGAGCTCAACTCCATCCCCTCGGCCCCGGAGCCCTCCCCTCCGGCCGCCAAGGCACCAATTACCTCGGCGGGGACGGAAGGGGGAGCAATTGGAGCCTGGGCCGGGGGGGCTCCATCAGAGGCCTCCTCGTGGATAGGCTCCTCAGGGGGGACATGGTTGTCCCCCCTCGCTGCCACGGCTTCCTCGGCCGGCGCTTCCTGCTGACGCTCGCCGGGGGGGATTTTGACAGCGCTGGCCCCCCTCGGGATCTTTCGGGGGGCCTTCCCGCCCTCCGCATCGGAGGGGGGAGAGGAAGCCCGCGAACGGCGGGCTTTGCGCTTCCCCCGGACGAGCGTCCAGTCCTCCGAGGTGGAGGTGGAGGGCTGGTCAGCAGGGGCAAGGCCGGGGGGCACGTTTGATTTTCGGGGAGGGCGTTGTGGCAAAGGAGGGAAGGAGGGGGACACCTCCACCTGGGGAGGGCCCTCTCCCTTGCCCGGCGGCAACCGCGCCACCCTCTCCTCCTCGGGCCCCGCAGGGACAGATTGAGTAGAGGCGGGGCCCGCCTGCCCGCTCGGGCACGTCGGAGGGGGCGCCTCCGGCTCCCGAGCAGGGCCGTCGGTTGGAGGAGGGGCGGCCGCGGAGGCCAGACTACCAGGGGGGCTGGCGGTGGTGGGGCCAATGTCCTCACGGACCCCGGAGGTCCCGGACGCCTCCCCCGACCGGGCCAAGGGACAGTCCCTCCGGACGTGCCCCGTCGCCCGGCAGAGGAAGCACCGGGTCTCCCCCGAGGAGTAGTGGACTCGATAGAGAGCCCCCTGGTAGGGCACCATAAAGGACCCCTCGAGCGCCTCCCCGCCACGCGCCGCCGGCGGCTGCTGCAGCTGTACCTGCCGGCGGAAGGATAGGACGTGGCGGAGGGCGGGGTCCTTACAGCCCAGCGGGAGAGGGCTGATGGTCGAGATGGGCTTCTCCAGAGTGGAGAGGGAAGGTAACAGGGCGGCATTAGGGAGGAAGGGCGGGACGGAGGTGAGCACCACCCGCACGCCCAGGTCCTCCAGAGGTTCGAGGGGCACGTGCACGCCCCCCACCGCCAGGCCCCTCTCCACCGCCTCCTGGGCGGCGGCCTCCGAGACAAGGAAGAAGACCGCCTTGCCGTACATCTTAGAGGCCGCCACCACGGCCGAGGCCCCCACCACCCTCGCCATCGCCCGCACGTAGGTTTCCATGTGGGGCGAGGCGGCGACCAGGAGGCAGCGGACGCCGTGCCTCCTGGTCATGGCGGGAAAGGGGCCCCGGCCGCCAGGGATGGAGCTGGAGGCGGCAGTCGGGGCGGATGACCCGGCACGTGGGGGGGCGGCAGCGGCCACCTGGGCGTACGCTCTGGGGGCTGTAGGTGGATCGCCCCCAGAGCCGGTGGGGGGAACAGCAGGGAGGGGGGGAGCTGCAGCCGGTGTCGGGGCTGCAGCGGGCGGGGCGGTTTTGGCCACGGAGGGGTCGGCTTTCCGGGCCGGGCCCTTGCCTTTCTTCCCTCCCCGGTTTTTCTTGCCGGCCGAGGCAGAGGATCCACCCTTGTCAGGGGGGGCAGCGGCCGTGGCAGCAGCAGAGCTCGGGTCGGGGGTAGGGAGGTCGGCCGCAGCAATTGCCTGGGCCGATGGCCCTGATGGGACCAAGGGACCATCAGGGACGGGGGTCTCCTCCATCCTGGGGAGCGGGTGGAGGGAGGTGCAAATAGCAAACTGTGGGCGGGGGGGGGGGGCGGGGGTTAACCACTCCTCCCCACCAAACAGCAGGCAGGGGCGGAGGGCATCAATGGAAGGAGGGGGGGGCTGGAAGAGGGGCGAGGGCACTGGGTCCAAGGAAGGGCAACCGTAAGAGGGAAGGGTTTGCAGCCACTCCTCCCTGCTGAGACTAGGGCAGAGGAGGAGAGCGCTATTGCACGGGAGGGGGCACGCGAGGGAAAAAAAGGGGGGGTACACAATTGGGGAGGAGGAGAGGGAGAGGGAAGGAGGGGGAGGGGGGGAACCAACCACTCCCTCCCACTAACTGATTTCAGGGAGGGAGGGCTCTACCAGGAGTAGTAGACTGGAAACCTAAGAGGCCAGCGACCTGTCCTCCCTGCAAGGCTGGAAGCAGAGGGGAGGGTGCTGGCAGGGCGGGCAATGAACAAGGTAATGGGTGCAGGGCGGGGGCCGGCTCCTCCGGCTGCACTGGGGTACGAGAAGGACTATGGGGCTGTTGAGGGGCAGGGGTGATGTGAAGGAGGGGTAACTAAAAAGGGGGGGGCACAAGCACTCAGGCAGGGGGGCAAAACTCTGGGTGGGGCTACAGGACTTCTGGGGGTTGGGGAGAAGGGCATTGGGTTAGCAGGGCAGGATAGGGCAGTAGGGGCTGGGAGACAGAGCACTGGCTGAATGTGGGCGGGGCAGGTGAGAACAAACTGAAGCTGAGCTAGTCAGCAAACTGAGGAGGGGAGAAGGGAACAGAACTGGCTAACAGAGTGGGGAGCAGGGCAAGGAAACCAAAGGTAAGGGGGGGGCCCAACCTGACACTGCTGAGGGAAGGGGGCCAAGTCCAAGGGAGGGGGGGGGAAGCTCGCCCACAAGCGCTTGTGGGAGGCTCAGTCCTCGCCCACTGCCGCAGCAAAGACAGTCCCAGGTGGCACAAACAGGGGGGAACAGCCAGCCCCACCGAGGGGCGCTTCCTTGGTGGTGTAGGGGTTGGTGGAGGGGGTTGTGGGGCAGGTGGTATGGGGGGAGGGGGGGCAGCTGGACTAGGGGGAGGGCTCTATGCCTCTCCCCCAGCCCCCCTCCTGGTGTCTCTGTCCACCACCACCCCAGGAGCAGATAAAAAGCTCAGTTCTTGCAAACAAACCCCCTCCACAGTCCAACCGGCAGTCTTTGTCCTCCTCGGCGGGGTGCAGGTAGTCAGCAGCAGCAACAGCAGGCGGGGAGCAGCCAGGTGGGGCAGGCCTCCGGGTGGTGGGTGCTGGTGGGGTCCTCCTTCTCCGGAGCAGTGGAGGAGGGGAGAGGAAGGGCAGCCGGCAGGCCCCCCCTCTCCCCTCAGGCAGCAGCAGCAGCAGCAGCAGCAGCAAGTGGTGGTAAGAAGCAGCAGCAGCAGTGGTGGCTGGAGCAGTGTCCAGGGAAGCAGGCCTCAGCAGGCAGGAGGGTGGGTGGCTGGGGAGGGCTTCGGCTGGTGCAGGAGCAGGAGTGGGGGGAGAAGGGGGAGAGCAGCTTCTGCACCCTGCTGCCTCTCCTCCTCCTCCTTCCCAGGAGTTGCAGTGGGGCAGGGGAATGGCACCCACGGAGCCCGAGTGCAGAGGGGGCCTATTTGAAATCATGGGATGGTGGGCGGGCAGAGCCCGCCCACCTTCTAAAAGCCCCTCCCCAACCTTATGGGAGGGACACTGGACCCATGTTCAATTGATTTCTTGGGACAAATAATGACTAAAGGATCAAGAAGTGCGGGCTAGAGGTTCAAAATAAGGGAGCCGGATGGGGACACCGAGCAGAGAACCCCGGACAGCGCCCACTGCTCCTCAAAGCTGTCGATGGAGCCAGTGGACGCCGCCCAGAGGAACTCTGCCCGGATTCGTGACACGAGGGAGGAGCGGAAATAGGCCCCACAGTCGCAGAGAACCCCCTCGTCTAGCATCCTCCTCCTGCTGTTGTAGATGGCAACTTTCGCCAAGGCCAGGAGGAGGTTGACGAGGAGGTCTCGCGACTTTGTGGGGCCACGGATTGGGTGTGCATAAATAAAAAGGTGAGGGGAAAAGTGCAGCCAGAACCTCAATAAGAGGTTCTGGAGGAGCCGGAATAGGGGCTGCAACCTGGCGCATTCAAGGTAGGCGTGCGCCAGGTTCTCCCTCACGCCGCAAAAGGGGCAGGTGTCTGGGATAGGGGTGAACCGCGCCAAGTACACGCCCGTGCTCACGGCTCCGTGGAGGAGCCGCCAACTGATGTCCCCGACGGGCCGCGGAATTAAGGTCGAATAAACGCTGGCCCATCGGGGTTCCCCACCCTCTATAGGTCTGAGGTAGTCCTGCCACTTTGTATCGGGGCGGGACACGAGGGTGGGGAAATGCAAAGCGTGGAGCACGAGCGTGTACAGCTGTTCCCTGGGCGCGGTCCGGAAACAGACCGGCTGCAGATTTTGCAGCCGGCTGGGGGTCCAAGGGTGGGGAGGCCGGGGGGGCCCGCGGGGCAGGGGCCCAATAAAGAGGGACGGAGGCTTTGCAGGAGGGGAGGGGCGGAGCGTTCCCTCTCGCAGGGCTCTCTGTAGGAGATCGCGAGCGGGCTGCGACAAAGCCGCCTTCACCTCCTGGAGTAGGCGCAGGGGGGTTCGAAGGGTGGAGAGCCCCATGCGTTGAGCGAGCGCTCGGGGATCCACCCAGTCCCCCCTGTCGTAGTCCAGGAGGTCCCCGACCATGGTGGTTTCTGCCAGGATCAGCCTCCGGCGCACCGAGGGAGACTCCGCCACTTGCACGCACAAGGCTGGATTGTGGAGCAGGGGCTCCGCGAGGAGGTCTGCTCCCTCGGAGGCCACAACGGACCTGGTCGCCGAGAAGAGCTTCCAGGTCTGGAGGAGGTCCTGGTAGAATTCCGGCAGTTCTGAGAGGTCTCGCGGAAGACCCCTCGGGTGGATAAAAAAGAGCTGCCGGTCGTATCGGAGCCCTCGGAGGCGGCGGAGGAAGGCGTGCCCCAAAATGCTCCATGCCGGACTACCTGCACTAAAGAGGAGTCTCTGCAGGGCCTGGAGGCGGAAGGTCCGGACCTGGCTGCGCACGCAGACCAGGCCCTGGCCCCCCTCCTCCAGGGGGAGGGACAAGACCCCTGCAGAGACCCAGTGCAGTCCCGGCCAAAGGAACCCCAAAGCTGCCCTCTGGAGCTTGGCCGGGACCTCCGGGTGCGGGCGCAGGGTGTTGAGCCGGTGCCAGAGCATGGACAGGACCAGCTGATTGAGCACCAGCGCCCTCCCACGAAGGGAGAGGCACCGGAGCAGTCCTGTCCATCTCCGCAGCCGCTCACCCACCCTGGCCTCCAAACCTTGCCAGTTTTCCGGCGGAGAAGGATGCGTGGCGGATAAATAGACGCCCAGATAGAGCAGCGGACCCGCGCTCCACCTGATGGCCTGAAGCGCGGGTGGGAGGGAGCCGGCCCGCCACCCGTCCCCGACCACCAGGCCAGAGCTCTTGACCCAGTTGACCCGGGCGGAGGAGGCTGCCGAGTAGACGGCTTGGCAAGCCTCCACCCGCGCCAGGTCGCCCGGGTCCCGGACCACGAGGAGCACGTCATCGGCGTACGCCGACAGGACCAGCCGCAGCTCCGGCTCCCGAAGCACCAACCCCGTCAACCTCCTACGGAGGAGACAGAGGAAGGGCTCGATCGCCAGAGCGTACAGCTGGCCCGACAGCGGACACCCCTGACGCACCCCCCGCCCGAAGCTGACCGGCTCGGTCAGGGTCCAGTTGAGCCTGACCAGACACTCCGCGAGGGCGTACAGCACCCGGAGAAAACCCACAAACCGGGGCCCGAAGCCGAAGGCCTGCAGGGTGCCCAGGAGATACCCGTGGTCCATCCTGTCGAACGCCTTCTCCTGGTCCAGGGACAGGAGGGCGAACGACAAGCCATCCCTACGCCCGAGCTCCAAGAGATCCCGGACCAAATACAAGTTATCGAATATACTACGGCCCGGGACGGTGTAGGTCTGGTCGGGATGGATCACGTCCGCCAGCACGGACCGCAGTCGCAGCGAGATGGCTTTCGCTACGATCTTGTAGTCCGTGCTGAGGAGCGAGACGGGACGCCAATTCCGTAGGTCGCGGAGGTCCCCCTTCTTCGGCAGCAAGGCGAGCACCGCTCGCCTGCACGACAGAGGGAGGACCCCGCTCTCCAAGGACTCGGCCCAGACGGTGACGAGGTCCGGGCCGAGGACGTCCCAGAACACGCGGTAGAACTCCACGGTCAGCCCGTCCATGCCCGGGGTTTTATTGTTGGGCATGAGACGGAGGGCTTCCGAGAACTCGGCCAGAGTGAGAGGCAGCTCCAGCCGGTCTCGGTCGCCCGCGCTGACCGTCGGGAGCTCGGTCCAGAGCGCCCTGCAGGCGTCGGCTTCGGTCGGATCCGGGGAGAACAAACTGGCGTAGAAGGCCCTGGCCCTTCCGCGCATCTCCGCCGGGTCCGTGAGGGGGGTGCCGTCCTCCGCCAAGAGGCAGGTGACGTGCTTTTTAGCCCCCCTCCTTTTCTCCAGGGCATAGAAGAAACGGGAGCCGCGATCCATCTCCCGAAGGAGGTGGATGCGAGATCGAACAAAAGCGCCCCGGGCTCTGTGATCTTCCAGGGCCCGGAGCTCCTCCCGCTTCCCCCGGTACGCCTCGCGGAGGAGTGGATCCTCGGGGGCGGACGCCAGGCGCCCCTCCAGCTTCAACACCTCCCGTTCCAACTGCTCTATCGCCGCATCCCTCCGCCGGCTGGCGCCCCGGGAGTAGTCACGGCAGAAGAGCCGGGCGCGCACCTTCCCCACGTCCCACCAGCGCCGCGCCGAGGGAAAGGCGGGCCGCTGCCCCCGCCAGGCCTGCCAGAACTCCCGGAAGGACGCCACGAAGCCCGCATCCTCCAGCAGGCTATTGTTGAAGTGCCAGTAGGCCGGCCCCAGCCTCTCTGCCGTCAGAGAGGCTTTCACGGCCACCAAATGGTGGTCCGTGAACGGGGCCGGCCGGACGCTGGAGGAGTGGGCTCGTGCCAGATGGAATCGCGAAAGGTAGATGCGATCCAACCGGGAGTGGCTCGACCGCTCGTTCCCCACCCGGACGTAAGTGAAGGTGGTACTGTCTTCCGGGTGGTGGTCCCGCCAGACGTCCACCAGGGAGTGATGTTCCACAATCTCCCTGAGGACGTCCGCCGCGGCCTGGCAGTTCGCGAGTCCTACACGGTCCCGGTCATCGAGGATGGTGTTAAAGTCCCCGCCCAGGACCAGGCACTCGCGAGGATCCAAAGTGCCGAGGAAGGTGGCCGCCTGCCGATAAAAGGTGACCTGGTCCGGGCCCGCGTTCGGGGCGTAGACGTTGACCAGGTTCAACGTCTGCCCCTCCACGCGGGCCCGGACGTGCAGCAGGCGGCCCGGGACAACCTCGGCGGTCCCCAGCACCTCGGGCCGTAGGGCAGGGGAGAACAGGGTGACCACCCCGGCAGAGCGAGCGCTGAGGTGGCTAAAATACACCCCGTCCCCCCACTCCAGCCGCCAGCCAGCCTCGACGGCTGGAGTCGTGTGGGTCTCCTGCAGGAAAACCACCAAGTACCCCCCCTCCCGGAGGAAGGAGAGCACCCGGCTCCTGCGGAGACCCGCCCTACAGCCCCGGGCGTTCAGTGTCGCGATGGTGGCGTAAGTCATGCTGAGGGCTGGGGTGGATCCTTGCGGGCAGGTGAGTCGGCGGCCCCCCGCGGGCCCGGCAGCAGACCGCTCCCCGACCCGAAGGTCAGGAGAGAGTCTCGAAACTTGCGGGCCCGGCGGAAGGCCGCGTCGTCCTGCCTATCGGCCCCTCTCCCCTGCTGCAACAAGGCTCTAGTGGCCTGAAGGATGGAATGAAAGTCCCCCCAGCGCTGGAGGGCGAGCTGCACCTTTCCTCTTGCCCCGCGGTTGTCCGCGAGGAATTGGCGCAGCTCGCTCCTCAGCGCCGAGGGGGAACCGGGGTTTTCCTCCGTCCGGGCCCCCAGGTGGAGCTCACGGGCCACGGAGGCGGGCAGACAGGGGTCCGATCCCCGTCGCTGCGCCGGCACGGCTGGCGCCGAGCTGCCCGCCCCCGACCCCGGCAAGGGAGGAGGCGGCGGAGGGAACACGGCAGCCCCTAACAGATCGGGGACTGGGGATACAAAAACAACCCCCCGAGGGCCGCCCATAGCTAGCGGGAATGAGACGGCCCTCGCGGGGGTGGCACTAGCGGACATTTGGGGAGGTGGTAGGGATGAATCGGGTGACACGACCGGGGCCGGGATGGGAAAAGGGTGGGGGGACAGCAACGGAAGGGTGTTTTCCACGGTAGGGGTGGGGGGGAGGGTGGGCTCTAGGCTGGACGATGGGTCAGGGTTAGGGAAAGGGGTAGACATGGGGGTAGGAGAGGGATCGGGGACAGGGGAGGGTTCGGTACTGGAGATGGGTTCGTAAAGGGCAGAAGCGGGGGTGGGGGGAGGATCGGGACGTGGGGGGGCATCGGAATCCCAGGCAGGGTCTGGGAAGGGGTCCCCCGTGGCCATTCCACCAGGCTGCGGCGCTTCCCGGATGGGGACCTGGGGGTCGGGATCAGGAACGGGGGGGTCCGCGCCGACGCCGGGCTCAGATGGAAAAGCTAGTATTAGTGCCTCGGCGTCGGCCAGTATGGTATCTTGTGGTGGGCCCCCAACGGGAAGGGAGGATGACCGCCCCACCCCGGTTACTGGAGGGGGGGCACCCTCAGCCCCTGGACTCGGTCGCTCGGCGCCAGCTGTCGCCCCGGAGGGCTCGGCAGCATCCGTTCCGGCGCTCGAGTCGGCCGGGCCAGTGGGCAGTATCAGGGGTGCCCCGAGCGTGAGGATGGGGTCGGCCACCTGGGACACGGGGTTGGGGAGAGGAGGGGGCGGCGCCACGGAGTCGCCGCCCAGACCGAGGCCCGCTGGCGGAGGGTCGTCCTCCCCCTGGGTGAGCGGGGTCAGACCCAGGGCCTCGATCTCCTCAAAGATGGAGCTCAACTCCATCCCCTCGGCCCCAGAGCCTTCCCCTCCGGCCACCAAGGCACCAATTACCTCGGCGGGGACGGAGGGGGGGTCAATTGGAACCTGGGCCGGGGGGGCTCCATCAGAGGCCTCCTCGTGGATAGGCTCCTCAGGGGGGACTTCATCGTCCCCCCTCGCTGCCACGGCTTCCTCGGCCGGCGCCTCCTGCTGACGCTCGCCGGGGGGGATCATGACAGCGCTGGCCCCCCTCGGGATCTTTCGGGGGGCCTTCCCGCCCTCCGCATCGGAGGGGGGAGAGGAAGCCCGCGAACGGCGGGCTTTGCGCTTCCCCCGGACGAGCGTCCAGTCCTCCGAGGTGGAGGTGGAGGGCTGGTCAGCAGGGGCAAGGCCGGGGGGCACGTTTGATTTTCGGGGAGGGCGTTGTGGCAAAGGAGGGAAGGAGGGGGATACCTCCACCTGGGGAGGGCCCTCTCCCTTGCCCGGCGGCAACCGCGCCACCCTCTCCTCCTCGGGCCCCGCAGGGACAGATTGAGTAGAGGCGGTGCCCGCCTGCCCGCTCGGGCATGTCGGAGGGGGCGCCTCCGGCTCCCGAGCAGGGCCGTCGGTTGGAGGAGGGGCGGCCGCGGAGGCCAGACTACCAGGGGGGCTGGCGGTGGTGGGGCCAATGTCCTCACGGACCCCGGAGGTCCCGGACGCTTCCCCCGACCGGGCCAAGGGACAGTCCCTCCGGACGTGCCCCATCGCCCGGCAGAGGAAGCACCGGGTCTCCCCCGAGGAGTAGTGGACTCGGTAGAGAGCCCCCTGGTAGGGCACCATGAAGGACCCCTCGAGCGCCTCCCCGCCACGCGCCGCCGGCGGCAGCTGCAGCTGTACCTGCCGGCGGAAGGATAGGACGTGGCGGAGGGCGGGGTCCTTACAGCCCAGCGGGAGAGGGTTGATGGTGGAGATGGGCTTCCCCAGAGTGGAGAGGGAAGGTAACAGGGCGGCATTAGGGAGGAAGGGCGGGACGGAGGTGAGCACCACCTGTACGCCCAGGTCCTCCAACGGTTCGAGGGGCACGTGCACGCCCCCCACCGCCAGGCCCCTCTCCACCGCCTCCTGGGCGGCGGCCTCCGAGGCAAGGAAGAACACCGCCTTGCCGTACATCTTAGAGGCCGCCACCACGGCCGAGGCCCCCACCACCCTCGCCATCGCCCGCACGTAGGTTTCCATGTGGGGCGAGGCGGCGACCAGGAGGCAGCGAACGCCGTGCCTCCTGGTCATGGCGGGAAAGGGGCCCCGGCCGCCAGGGATGGAGCTGGAGGCGGCAGTCGGGGCGGATGACCCGGCACATGGGGGGGCGGCAGCGGCCACCTGGGCGTACGCTCTGGGGGCTGGAGGTGGATCGCCCCCAGAGCCTGTGGGGGGAACAGCAGGGAGGGGGGGAGCTGCAGCCGGTGTCGGGGCTGCAGCGGGCGGGGCGGTTTTGGCCACGGAGGGGTCGGCTTTCCGGGCCGGGCCCTTGCCTTTCTTCCCTCCCCGGTTTTTCTTGCCGGCCGAGGCAGAGGATCCACCCTTGTCAGGGGGGGCAGCGGCCGTGGCAGCAGCAGAGCTCGGGTCGGGGGTAGGGAGGTCGGCCGCAGCAGTTGCCTGGGCCGATGGCTCTGATGGGGCCGAGGGACCATCAGGGACGGGGGTCTCCTCCATCCTGGGGTGTGGGTGGAGGGAGGTGCAAATGGCAAACTGTGGGCAGGGGGGGCAGGGGTTAACCACTCCTCCCCACCAAACAGCAGGCAGGGGCGGAGGGTATCAATGGAAGGGGGGGGGACCGGAAGGGGGGGGGCACTGGGTCCAAGGAAGGGTAACCGTAAGAGGGAAGGGTTAGCAGCCACTCCTCCCTGCTAAGGCTAGGGCAGAGGAGGAGGGCGCTATTGCAAGGGAAGGGGCACGCGAGGGAAAAAAGGGGGGGTACACAATTAGGGGGGAGAGGGAAGGAGGGGGAGGGGGGAACCAACCACTCCCTCCCACTAACTGATTTCAGGGAGGGAGGGTTCTACCAGGGGTAGTAGACTGGAAACCTAACAGGCCAGCGACCTGTCCTCCCTGCAAGGCTGGAAGCAGAGGGGAGGGTGCTGGCAGGGCGGGCAATGAACAAGGTAATGGGTGCAGGGCGGGGGCCGGCTCCTCCGGCTGCACTGGGGTACGAGAAGGACTATGGGGCTGTTGAGCGGCAGGGGTGATGTGAAGGAGGGGTAACTAAAAAGGGGGGGAGGGGGGCACAAGCGCTCGGGCAGGGGGCAGAGCTCTGGGTGGGGCTACAGGACTTCTGGGGGGCTGGGGGAGGAGGGGCATCGGGTTAGCAGGGCAGGATAGGGCAGTAGGGGCTGGGAGACAGAGCACTGGCTGAATGTGGGCGGGGCAGGTGAAAACAAACTGAAGCTGAGCTAGTCAGCAAACTGAGGAGGGGAGAAGGGAACAGAACTGGCTAACAGAGTGGGGAGCAGGGCAAGGAAACCAAAGGTAAGGGGGGGGCCCAACCTGACACTGCTGAGGGAAGGGGGCCAAGTCCAAGGGGGGGGGGGGGGAGCTCGCCCACGAGCGCTTGTGGGAGGCTCAGTCCTCGCCCACTGCCGCAGCAAAGACAGTTCCAGGTGGCACAAACAGGGGGGAACAGCCAGCCCCACCGAGGGGCGCTTCCTTGGTGGTGTAGGGGTTGGTGTAGGGGGTTGTGGGGGGGGTGGTATGGGAGGGGGGGCAGCTGGACTAGGGGGAGGGCTCTATGCCTCTCCCCCAGCCCCCCTCCTGGTGTCTCTGTCCACCACCACCCCAGGAGCAGGTAAAAAGCTCAGTTCTTGCAAACAAACCCCCTCCACAGTCCAACCGGCAGTCTTTGTCCTCCTCGGCGGGGTGCAGGTAGTCAGCAGCAGCAACAGCAGGCGGGGAGCAGCCAGGCGGGGCAGGCCTCCGGGTGGTGGGTGCTGGTGGGGTCCTCCTTCTCCGGAGCGGTGGAGGAGGGGAGAGGAAGGGCAGCCGGCAGGCCCCCCCTCTCCCCTCAGGCAGCAGCAGCAGCAGCAGCAGCAGCAAGTGGTGGTAAGAAGCAGCAGCAGCAGTGGTGGCTGGAGCAGTGTCCAGGGAAGCAGGCCTCAGCAGGCAGGAGGGTGGGTGGCTGGGGAGGGCTTCGGCTGGTGCAGGAGCAGGAGTGGGGGGAGAAGGGGGAGAGCAGCTTCTGCACCCTGCTGCCTCTCCTCCTCCTCCTTCCCAGGAGTTGCAGTGGGGCAGGGGAATGGCACCCACAGAACCCGAGTGCAGAGGGGGCCTATTTGAAAGCATGGGATGGTGGGCGGGCGGAGCCCGCCCACCTTCTAAAAGCCCCTCCCCAACCTTATGGGAGGGACACTGGACCCATGTTCAATTGATTTCTTGGGACAAATAATGACTAAAGGATCAAGAAGTGCGGGCTAGAGGTTCAAAATAAGGGAGCCGGATGGGGACACCGAGCAGAGAACCCCGGACAGCGCCCACTGCTCCTCAAAGCTGTCGATGGAGCCAGTGGACGCCGCCCAGAGGAACTCTGCCCGGATTCGTGACACGAGGGAGGAGCGGAAATAGGCCCCACAGTCGCAGAGAACCCCCTCGTCTAGCATCCTCCTCCTGCTGTTGTAGATGGCGGCTTTCGCCAAGGCCAGGAGGAGGTTGACGAGGAGGTCTCACGACTTTGTGGGGCCACGGATTGGGTGTGCATAAATAAAAAGGTGAGGGGAAAAGTGCAGCCAGAACCTCAATAAGAGGTTCTGGAGGAGCCGGAATAGGGGCTGCAACCTGGCGCATTCAAGGTAGGCGTGCGCCAGGTTCTCCCTCACGCCGCAAAAGGGGCAGGTGTCTGGGATAGGGGTGAACCGCGCCAAGTACACGCCCGTGCTCACGGCCCCGTGAAGGAGCCGCCAACTGATGTCCCCGACGGGCCGCGGAATTAAGGTCGAATAAACGCTGGCCCATCGGGGTTCCCCACCCTCTATAGGTCTGAGGTAGTCCCGCCACTTTGTATCGGGGCGGGACACGAGGGTGGGGAAATGCAAAGCGTGGAGCACGAGCGTGTACAGCTGTTCCCTGGGCGCGGTCCGGAAACAGACCGGCTGCAGATTTTGCAGCCGGCTGGGGGTCCAAGGGTGGGGAGGCCGGGGGGGCCCGCGGGACAGGGGCCCAACAAAGAGGGACGGAGGCTTTGCAGGAGGGGAGGGGCGGAGCGTTCCCTCTCGCAGGGCTCTCTGTAGGAGATCGCGAGCGGGCTGCGACAAAGCCGCCTTCACCTCCTGGAGTAGGCGCAGGGGGGTTCGAAGGGTGGAGAGCCCCATGCGTTGAGCGAGCGCTCGGGGATCCACCCAGTCCCCTCTGTCGTAGTCCAGGAGGTCCCCGACCATGGTGGTTTCTGCCAGGATCAGCCTCCGGCGCACCGAGGGAGACTCCGCCACCTGCACGCACAAGGCTGGATTGTGGAGCAGGGGCTCCGCGAGGAGGTTTGCTCCCTCGGAGGCCACAACGGACCTGGTCGCCGAGAAGAGCTTCCAGGTCTGGAGGAGGTCCTGGTAGAATTCCGGCAGTTCTGAGAGGTCTCGCGGAAGACCCCTCGGGTGGATAAAAAAGAGCTGCCGGTCGTATCGGAGCCCTCGGAGGCGGCGGAGGAAGGCGTGCCCCAAAATGCTCCATGCCGGACTACCTGCACTAAAGAGGAGTCTCTGCAGGGCCTGGAGGCGGAAGGTCCGGACCTGGCTGCGCACGCAGACCAGGCCCTGGCCCCCCTCCTCCAGGGGGAGGGACAAGACCCCTGCAGAGACCCAGTGCAGTCCCGGCCAAAGGAACCCCAAAGCTGCCCTCTGGAGCTTGGCCGGGACCTCCGGGTGCGGGCGCAGGGTGTTGAGCCGGTGCCAGAGCATGGACAGGACCAGCTGATTGAGCACCAGCGCCCTCCCACGAAGGGAGAGGCACCGGAGCAGTCCTGTCCATCTCCGCAGCCGCTCACCCACCCTGGCCTCCAAACCTTGCCAGTTTTCCGGCGGAGAAGGATGCGTGGCGGATAAATAGACGCCCAGATAGAGCAGCGGACCCGCGCTCCACCTGATGGCCTGAAGCGCGGGTGGGAGGGAGCCGGCCCGCCACCCGTCCCCGACCACCAGGCCAGAGCTCTTGACCCAGTTGACCCGGGCGGAGGAGGCTGCCGAGTAGACGGCTTGGCAAGCCTCCACCCGCGCCAGGTCGCCCGGGTCCCGGACCACGAGGAGCACGTCATCGGCGTACGCCGACAGGACCAGCCGCAGCTCCGGCTCCCGAAGCACCAACCCCGTCAACCTCCTACGGAGGAGACAGAGGAAGGGCTCGATCGCCAGAGCGTACAGCTGGCCCGACAGCGGACACCCCTGACGCACCCCCCGCCCGAAGCTGACCGGCTCGGTCAGGGTCCAGTTGAGCCTGACCAGACACTCCGCGAGGGCGTACAGCACCCGGAGAAAACCCACAAACCGGGGCCCGAAGCCGAAGGCCTGCAGGGTGCCCAGGAGATACCCGTGGTCCATCCTGTCGAACGCCTTCTCCTGGTCCAGGGACAGGAGGGCGAACGACAAGCCATCCCTACGCCCGAGCTCCAAGAGATCCCGGACCAAATACAAGTTATCGAATATACTACGGCCCGGGACGGTGTAGGTCTGGTCGGGATGGATCACGTCCGCCAGCACGGACCGCAGTCGCAGCGAGATGGCTTTCGCTACGATCTTGTAGTCCGTGCTGAGGAGCGAGACGGGACGCCAATTCCGTAGGTCGCGGAGGTCCCCCTTCTTCGGCAGCAAGGCGAGCACCGCTCGCCTGCACGACAGAGGGAGGACCCCGCTCTCCAAGGACTCGGCCCAGACGGTGACGAGGTCCGGGCCGAGGACGTCCCAGAACACGCGGTAGAACTCCACGGTCAGCCCGTCCATGCCCGGGGTTTTGTTGTTGGGCATGAGACGGAGGGCTTCCGAGAACTCGGCCAGAGTGAGAGGCAGCTCCAGCCGGTCTCGGTCGCCCGCGCTGACCGTCGGGAGCTCGGTCCAGAGCGCCCTGCAGGCGTCGGATTCGGTCGGATCCGGGGAGAACAAACTGGCGTAGAAGGCCCTGGCCCTTCCACGCATCTCCACCGGATCCGTGAGGGGGGTGCTGTCCTCCGCCAAGAGGCAGGTGACGTGCTTTTTTGCCCCCCTCCTTTTCTCCAGGGCATAGAAGAAGCGGGAGCCGCGATCCATCTCCCGAAGGAGGTGGATGCGGGATCGGACAAAAGCGCCCCGGGCCCTGTGATCTTCCAGGGCTCGGAGCTCCTCCCGCTTCTCCCGGCACGCCTTGCGGAGGAGTGGATCCTCGGGGGCGGACGCCAGGCGCCTCTCAAGCTTCAAGACCTCCCGCTCCAGCTGCTCTATCGCCGCATCCCTCCGCCGGCTGGCGCCCCGGGAGTAGTCACGGCAGAAGAGCCGGGCGCGCACCTTCCCCACATCCCACCATCGCCGCGCCGAGGGAAAGGCGGGCCGCTGCCCCCGCCAGGCCTGCCAGAACTCCCGGAAGGACGCCACGAAGCCCACGTCCTCCAGCAAGCTATTGTTAAAATGCCAATAGGCCGGCCCCAGCCTCTCCGAAGTCAGAGAGGCCTTCACGGACACCAAATGGTGGTCCGTGAACGGGGCCGGCCGGATGCTGGAGGAGTGGGCTCGTGCCAGATGGAATCGTGATAGGTAAATGCGATCCAACCGGGAGTGGCTCGACCGTGTTTTCCCCACCCGGACGTAAGTGAAGGTGGTACTGTCGTCCGGGTGGTGGTCTCGCCAGACGTCCACCAGGGAGTGATGTTCCACGATCTCCCTGAGGACGTCCGCCGCGGCCTGGCAGTTCGCGAGTCCTACACGGTCCCGGTCATTGAGGGTGGTGTTGAAGTCCCCGCCCAGGACCAGGCCCTCGCGAGGATCCAGAGTGCCGAGGAAGGTGGCCGCCTGCCGATAAAAGGTGACCTGGTCCGGGCCCGCGTTCGGGGCATAGACGTTGACCAGGTTCAACGTCCGCCCCTCCACGCGGGCCCGGACGTGCAGCAGGCGGCCCGGGACAACCTCGGCGGTCCCCAGCACCTCGGGCCGTAGGGCAGGGGAGAACAGGGTGGCCACCCCGGCCGAGTGGGCGCCGAGGTGGCTAAAATACACCCCGTCCCCCCACTCCAGCCGCCAGCCAGCCTCGACGGCTGGAGTCGTGTGGGTCTCCTGCAGGAAAACCACCGAGTACCCCCCCTCCCGAAGGAAGGAGAGCACCCGGCTCCTGCGGAGACCCGCCCTACAGCCCCGGGCATTCAATGTTGCAAAGATGGTAGAATTCATAGTGAGGGCTGGGGTAGATCCTCGCGGACAGGCGAGTCGGCGGCCTCACGCAGGCCCCGCAGCAGACCGCTCCCCGACCCGAAGGTCAGGAGAGCGTCCTGAAACCTGCGGGTCTGACGGTGGGCCGCGTCGTCCTGCCTACTGGTCCCTCTCCCCTCCTGCAACAAGGCTCTAGTGGCCTGGAGGATGGAGTGGAAGTCCCCCCCCAGCGCTGGAGGGCGAGCTGCACCTTTCCTTTCGCCCCGCGGTTATCCGCAAGGAATTGGCGCAGCTCGCCCTTCAGCACCGAGGGGGAACCAGGATTCTCCTCCGTCCGGGCCCCCGGATGAAGCTCACGGGCCACGGAGACGGACACACAGGGATCCGATCCCCGACGCGGCGCCGTTGCCGCTGGCGCCGCGCTGCCCGCCCCCGACCCCGGCAGGGAAGGAGGCGGCGGAGGGAACAAGGCAGCCCCCAACGGGTTGGGGACCGGGGATACAAAAACGACCCCCGAAGGGCCGCCCGCAGCTAGCGGGAACGAGGCGGCCCTCGCGGGGGTGGCACTGGCGGATGTTTGGGGGGGCAGTAGGGACGGATCGGGCAACATGACGGGGACCAGGATGGGAAAAGAAGGGGGGGACGGCAGGGGAGGGATTACCTCCACGGCAGAGCCAGGGGGAGGGGTAGGTTCAGGGCCGGACAGTGGGTCGGGGACAGGGAATGGGGCAGAGGTGGGGGTAGGAAAGGGATCGGGAACAGGGGAGGACTCGGGGCTGGAGATGGGTTCATAAAGGGCGGAAGCGGGAGTAGGGGGAGGATCGGGACGTGGGAGGGAATCGGGATCCTGGACGGGGTCTGGGAAAGGGTCCCCTGTGGCAATCCCACCGGGCTGCGGCGCCTCCCGAATGGGAAGTTGGGGGTCGGGAACAGGAAGGGGCCCGCGCCGACGCCGGGCTCAGGTGGAGAGGCAAGTGTTAATGCCTCGGCGTCGGCCTGGATGGCATTTTCTGCTGGGCCCCCAACGGGAAAGGGGGATGACTGCCCCGCCTCGGTAGCTGGAGAGGGGGCACCCCCAACCCCGGGACCCGGCCGCTCGGCGCCAGCCGTCGCCCCAGAGGGCTCGGCGGCATCCGTTCCGGCGCTCGAGTCGGCCGGGCCAGTGGGCAGTATCAGGGGCGCCCCGAGCGTGAGGACGGGGTCAGCCACCTGGGACACGGGATCGGGGAGAGGAGGGGGCGGCGCCATAGAGTCACCGCCCAGACCGAGGCCCGCTGGCGGAGGGTCGTCCTCCCCCTGGGTGAGCGGGGTCAGACCCAGGGCCTCGATCTCCTCGAAGATGGAGCTAAGGTCCATCCCCTCGGCCCCGGAGCCTTCCCCTCCGGCCGCCGAGGCACCAATTACCTCGGCGGGGACGGAGGGGGTCTCAGTTGAACCCAGGGCCGGGGGGGCTCCATCAGAGGCCTCCTCGTGGATAGGCTCCTCAGGGGGGACTTCATCGTCCCCCCTCGCTGCCACGGCTTCCTCGGCCGGCGCCTCCTGCTGACGCTCGCCGGGGGGGATCATGACAGCGCTGGCCCCCCTCGGGATCTTTCGGGGGGCCTTCCCGCCCTCCGCATCGGAGGGGGGAGAGGAAGCCCGCGAACGGCGGGCTTTGCGCTTCCCCCGGACGAGCGTCCAGTCCTCCGAGGTGGAGGGCTGGTCAGCAGGGGCAAGGCCGGGGGGCATGTTTGATTTTCGGGGAGGGCGTTGTGGCAAAGGAGGGAAGGAGGGGGATACCTCCACCTGGGGAGGGCCCTCTCCCTTGCCCGGCGGCAGCCGCGCCACCCTCTCCTCCTCGGGCCCCGCAGAGACAGATCGTGTAGAGGCGGGGCCCGCCTGCCCGCTCGGGCACGTCGGAGGGGGCGCCTCTGGCTCCCGAGCAGGGCCGTCGGTTGGAGGAGGGGCGGCCGCGGAGGCCAGACTACCAGGGGGGCTGGCGGTGGTGGGGCCAATGTCCTCACGGGCCCCGGAGGTCCCGGACGCCTCCCCCGACCGGGCCATGGGACAGTCCCTCCGGACGTGCCCCATCGCCCGGCAGAGGAAGCACCGGGTCTCCCCCGAGGAGTAGTGGACTCGGTAGAGAGCCCCCTGGTAGGGCACCATGAAGGACCCCTCGAGCGCCTCCCTGCCACGCGCCGCCGGCGGCAGCTGCAGCTGTACCTGCCGGCGGAAGGATAGGACGTGGCGGAGGGCGGGGTCCTTACAGCCCAGCGGGAGAGGGCTGATGGTCGAGATGGGCTTCCCCAGGGTGGAGAGGGAAGGTAACAGGGCGGCATTAGGGAGGAAGGGCGGGACGGAGGTGAGCACCACCCGTACGCCCAGGTCCTCCAGAGGTTCGAGGGGCACGTGCACGCCCCCCACCGCCAGGCCCCTCTCCACCGCCTCCTGGGCGGCGGCCTCCGAGGCAAGGAAGAAGACCGCCTTGCCGTACATCTTGGAGGCCGCCACCACGGCCGAGGCCCCCACCACCCTCGCCAACGCCCGCACTTATGTTTCCATGTGGGGCGAGGCGGCGACCAGGAGGCAGCGGACGCCGTGCCTCCTGGTCATGGTGGGAAAGGGGCCCCGGCCACCAGGGATGGAGCTGGAGGCGGCAGTCGGGGCTGATGACGGGGCAGGTGAGGGGGTAGCAGCGGCCACCTGGGCGTACGCTCTGGGGGCCTTGGTTGTGTCACCCCCAGAGCTGGTGGAGGGGACAGCAGGGGAAGGAGGGGCTGCGGAGGGCGGGGCGGCTTTGGCCGTGGTGGATTTGGCCTTCGGGGCCGGGCTTTTGCCCTTTTTCTTCCCCCCGCCCTTTTTTCCGGCCGAGGTGATGGTTGCTCCCGTGTCTGAGGGAGCGGCGGCCGTGGCGGTGGCGGAGCTCGGGCCTGGGGTCGGGAGGTCAGCCGCAGCAGTTGTCGGGCCTGGTGGTAGCGAGGGGGCCGTGGTAGTGACTGCCTCCATCATGGAAGGGGGGGGTAGGAAGGAGGCACAGATAACAGGAAGGGGAGCAAGGGTTCACCGCTCCTCCCCACCAGACAGCAGGCGAGGGAGGAGGGCGTCTGAAATGGAGGGGGTGGGGGAGAGGGAGGGTGCTGGTTTTGGGGAGGGCGACTGAAGATATGGGGGGGGGAGTTAGCAGCCTCACCTCCCTGCTGAGACTGTAGCAGAGGAGGAGGGCGCTAATACGGGGCGGGGGCACGCAAGGGAAGGGAAGGGTGGGGGGGGCGTATAATTGGGAGGGAAGGGGAGAAGGGGAAAAAGGGGGGGCAACTACTCCCTCCCGCCGACTGGTTGCTGGGAGGGAGAGAACCAAAAGGGGCGGATAGAGCAGGGGAACCGAGGGGCCAGCAACCGCTCCTCCCCGCAAGGCTGGAGCGGAGGAGGAGGGTGCCGGCAGGGCAGACAGGGGGCAAGGTAACGGGTACAGGGCGGGGGCCGGCTCCTCCGGCTGCACTGGGATACGGGGGGGGGGGGGTTGTGGGGCCGTTGGGGAGGTGCAGTGAACAAGGGGGCTAACTAAAAGGGGGGCACAAGCGCTCAGGGCAGGGAGGGGGCGAGGCAAGTCGGGTGGTGCTCAAGGGCTGGGGGGGGTGGGGAGGGATAAAATGGAGGCAAACAACAGCTGGGTGGGGCGGGGCACACACTCTTGGGCTGGCTGGGGCAGGGGCGTGGCAGATGACTTTGGGAGCAGGTGTGGTGGGTAAGTGACTTTGGGAAGGGAGGGAAGGAACCAAACTTAAGCTAACAGGGAGGGGCAGGCAGTGGGGGGAAAAACCAAGCTGCTGGGGTAGGGTGGGTGACCGGGGGTAAGGGTGGCCCCCCAGCCAGATGTAGCTGAGGGAGGGGGGCCAAGTCCAGAAGAGGGGGGAGGGAGCACACCCACGAGCGCTGTGTGGGGCTCAACCTCGCCCACCGCTGCAGCAGAGTTCTAGGTGGCAGGCAGGGCAGCAAACCCCGCCAGGGGGAGAAGAGACAGTCCAGATGGTAAGGGGTGGTGGAGGGGGCCTTGGGGGTGGTGGCAGCGGGTGGGGTGGGGGGGCAACTGGACTGGGGGGAGGGCTCTGAGCCTCTCCCCCAGCCCCCCTTTTAACAGTTCAACTCACCACCACCCCGGAGCAGGTTGAAAAAGCTCAGTTTGTGAACAAACCCCCTCCACAGTTCTCAGTGGTTTCCTCTTCTCCCCCTCAGCGGGGTGCAGCAGCAGCAGCAGGCAGGCGGCGGTGGAAGGCCTCCGGGTGGTAGGTGCTGGTGGGGTGGTCCTCCTCCTCTGGAGTGATGGTGGAGGGGAGAGGGAGGGCAGCTGGCAGGCCCCCCCTCTCCCCCCAGGCAGCAACAGCAGCAGGTGGTGGTAGCAGTGGTGGTGGTGGTGGTAGCGGTGGTGGTGGGGTGCAGCGACGTCCGGGGAGCACGCCTCAGCAGACGGACAGGCAGGCAGGGAGGCAGCTGGGTGGGGAGGGCTCCGGCTGGTGCAGGAGCAGGAACCAGGAACCAGCGGGGTGGGGGGAGAAGGAAGAGGGCAGCCCCTGCACCCTGCTGCCTCTCCTCCTTCTCTAGAGCCGAGCGTGGTGGAGAGGCACTCACTACCTGAAAAGAAAAAACCCCCCTTGGGAGCCATTTTGGGCAGAGCCCAGTCACCTGACCGGAAGGCAAGAGGGGGTGGAGCTAGGACTATAAAAAGCCAGGCTGAGAACTCAGTTTTGGTGGGAGACAGAGGTTTCTCTGCCGGGGGGTGTCTATCAGGGTTGATGCAGAGGGACCAGAAATCTATTCAGTGCCCTGGGAGAGGGAGACTGGCACTGGCCTACTGAGAAGGACCTGAGTGAACCTGTGGGCAGGCCAGAGCCCAACGCCTGCCTGTACCCTGGGTCTGTGTGTGCCTGCCAAGCCAGCAGACCCCGCTGGTGGTACCTGCAAATCAGGAGGACCGGACCAACTTGTGGGACCTGCCTGAATCCTGGTGCTAGCCTTCATCCTGGGATGCAGATGACCAACCCAGACACCCTGGCCTGCTGCGACCCACCTGTCAGCTCAAGCCGGAGAACTTGGAAGCTGCTGTGGCCTGGATCAGGCTGCCGGGACTCCTGCCGGAGGAGACCCTCCATGACTCCCCCAGGCAACCGGCTAGAGAATGAGGTATGAGCTGAAGGGGAGAAAGGAAGTGGCCCAGGGAATAGCAAGGGCTGGTAAAAGCCCTAGGCCAGTGAGTTGCGGGCTGGAGTGCCTCACTGAGCCAGCAGCAGCAGTCCTGCTGCATCTAGGGCCCTGGGCCAGGGCACAGGGGAGTGGGTGGGCCTGCACCCTGCCACCCACCAATGGGGTGGCAATCTCCCCCTCACCCCCAGTGCAGGGGAAATACCTGCCCAGCTCCTGAGGAAGGAGATCCCCAAACCTGGGGGTTTGTTGCCACACCCTGAAGCAGGGTTTGGCCTCGAATTTTGAGTTGCAACTGTGGTCGTTGCCCAGCCTGCACCAGGCCTGGAACTGTATGTGTGTTGTCCTGTCCTGCCCTGCCCGAGAGCCAGGGCTTAGTTACTGTTTGTTGCCCTGCCCTGCTCCATGTATTATTTGGGTGCTGGCCCACCCTGAGCTAGGGCCTGGCTGCCATTGTAAACTGAGACTGTGTCAGTTGCCCCGCCCTGTCCCAGGGCCTGGGCTTCCCTACTGTTTGCTCGCTACCGGCCCTGACTGAGGGCCCAGGCTTGCTAACTTGACTGAATTCCCTCCTAGTGATCTGGGCCTGAAGTAAGGCCGGGCACTCAAACTGGCTGCCCCTCGCCCTGACCTGGAGTAAGGCTGGGAGTTGGACTCTTTTTAAAAAAAAAAAAAAAAAAAAAAAAATCTGTCCTGGGCAAGACCCAACAGGAGGACTAGAGACTTGGGGGACTATTGAAAGGGGCTGTGCAGTGGGATGGGCATACCGCCCACTGACCCAGAGGCAGAGGAATCCCTACTGGCCTACATCCACCCCCGGAAGGGGGGGGCTCAGACTGAGGTGGGCACTGCCGGAGGGCCATATCCCAAAGAGGACACCGTGACCAGGAGAAAGAGGGGGGACACCACCAGGAGAGAGCTAATTCCGAGGGCTGGTGACTCTAAGGGGGCAAGCTCAGTGCCAACAGTGTGATGCTGTTTGAAAAAAAGCAAACATGATTCTGGGATGCATTAACAGGTGTGTTGTGAGCAAGACGCGAGAAGTCATTCTTCCGCTCTACTCTGCACTAGTTAGGCCTCAGCTGGAGTACTGGGTCCAGTTCTGGGCACCGCATTTCAAGAAAGATGTGGAGAAATTGGAAAGGGTACAGAGAAGAGCGACAAGAATGATGAAAGGTTTAGAGAACATGACCTATGGAGGAAGGCTGAAAGAACTGGGTTTGTTTAGTTTGGAAAAGAGAAGACTGAGGGGGGACATGATAGCGGTTGCCAGGTATCCAAAAAGGTGTCATAAGGAGGAGGGAGAAAACTTGTTCGTCTTGGCCTCTGAGGCTAGAACAAGAAGCAATGGGCTTAAACTGCAGCAAGGGAGGTTTAGGTTGGACATTAGGAAAAAGTTCCTAACTGTCAGGGAAGTCAAACACTGGAATAAATTGCCCAGGGAGGTTGTGGAATCCCCATCTGTGGAATAGTGATAGAAATGTAGCCGTGTTAGTCTGGTGTAGCTGAAACAAAATGCAGGACAATGCAGCACTTTAAAGACTAACAAGATGGTTTATTAGATGATGAGCTTTCGTGGGCCAGACCCACTTCCTCAGATCAAATAGTGGAAGAAAATAGTCACAACCTGTGACGGTCCGGGCCGTATCTGGGCACAGCTGAGTGCGTCCACTCAGGGCGAATTGCTCAAATCCGGGGTTCCTTACAGCCCCCGACTGGCGACCTCTCCACACAGGCCACGAACCAGTCCCACAGGGCGCTTCAGCTGCCTGCCTGAAGCCTCACAAGCAAAACCCCTCCGACACCCCAGCAATATCCATGCCCCAGATGGCCCCGGGCCTATACACAGGTGGGGGGTCCTAGCACCCAATCCCACCTACCCCGAACAAGTTCTGTCCGGTTCCAAGAAACCAGCCACAGATCCCTGGTCAATTTACCCTCTGGACCTTACCCACAAATCACGCTGGGCCAATCCTTTAGAATCTAAAACTAAAGGTTTATTAACACAAGAAAGAAAAGCCTGAGAGTAAGGTTATTAAAGTACAGTACGTTACATGCACCGAATCTCCCAGTCCTCGATGCAGGCTCTAGCAGAGATGTTGCAGCTGCTGGTTTAAAAGTTCTTATTGCACATCCTACGATCAGGATGGGTTCACAGGTCTTCCGGGCTCTTCAATCCCTGCAATGCTGCCTCTGGGATGAAGTGCTGAGCTGAGAACCAAATGGCATCGACCACATGGCTCCCCCCACACCAATTTCTGGGGCCAACACCCCCACCTAGGGGTGCAGCAGCGATCTGGCTGCTTCCCTCCAATTCAGCAACGTGACACAACCATATACACCAAAGGGTACAATTAAAAAAAAATGAACAAATATGAAAAGGACAAATCACATTGCAGAACAGAAGGGGGATGGCGGGGGGGGGGGGGAAGGAAGGAAGGTAAGTGTCTGTGAATTGATATTAGAGGTGGGGAGAGTGGGATGTTTGAGTGTTAATGGTATTAGGTAATGGTATTAACTCACAAACATCCCACTCTCCCTACCTCTAATATCAATTCACAGACACTTACCTTCCTTCCTTCCCCGCATCCCCCTCCTGTTCTGAAATGTGATTTGTCCTTTTCATATGTGTTCATTTTTTTAATTGTATCCTTTGGTATATATGGTTGTGACTATTTTCTTCCACTATTTGATCTGAGGAAGTGGGTCTGGCCCACGAAAGCTCATCATCTAATAAACCATCTTGTTAGTCTTTAAAGTGCTACATTGTCCTGCATTTTGCTCCATCTGTGATATTTAAGAGTAGGTTAGATAAATGTCTATCAGGATGGTCTATACAGTATTGGGTCCTGCCATGAGGGCAGGGGACTGGACTCCATGACCTCTCAAGGTCCCTTCCACTCTTAGAATCATAGAATACTAAGGCATCCCTCCAAGTGTCCCCCAAAATTGTCCCACTAACTCAAACTTTCCTTCCCTAGTTATCCATTAGTATAACAATAACATGTCACTCAAAACTTGTTAGGAAAACACTTTCTAAAGGTTAGGCAAGAGGTTTTCTTCTGATCATCAACTTAGCCAGATGTTTTGTTTTTCCCCCACAGTCTGCATGCCCAGGGGCCCTGATGTCTAAGGGTACGTCTAGACTACAGGCTTCTGTCGACAGAAGCTTTGTTGACAGATACTGTCGACAAAACTTCTGTCGACAGAGCGTCTACACTACATTCGGTTCTGTCGACAAAGCAGCTTGCTTTGTCGACATGGTAGTGTAGACGCAAAGGACAGTTTACAGGCAACAACATCTTCTGTCGACAGAGTTTCTGTCGACAGAAGGCATTGTGCCTCGTAAAATGAGGCTTACCAGCGTCAACAAAACTGCTGAGTTCTGTCGACATTATGTCGACAGAACTCAGCGGTAGTGTAGACGCAGGTATAGTTTTGTCAACAAAACCCTGTAGTCTAGACACACCCTAAATGCCCTAAGACATATCTAAGCTTCCTGTTTTTCTAATTGTATAGCTCAGCGATTTCAATAGAGATCTGGGCCTCAGGAACGATGCAGGGTCAAGCTGCCCTCTCTGGGGCACTCAAGCCCCTTTTCTTCCCCCTCCCTGACTTAGTCATGCTGAAGTTGCTGTCTAGACCTATTTTTGGGCCTGTTAGCTTGGTTGCTGAAGGTTAAGCAATAGTGGTTCAGGCACTTTACTGGATTTGCCTAAATCTCCCTGTGCAGTTCTTTCTTACCGGACTACTACAACAAAGGGGAGATGGGCAGGATTTGGAATGGACATGAGCAACACATCTCGAAGAACAGTAGTTACGAAGTAACCATTTTTTCGTCGAGTGATTGCTCATGTCCATTCCATTGCTCATGTCCATTCCATGTAGGTGACTCCAAAGCAGAAACCCTAGGAGGCCGGGTCAGAGTTCCAACCTTCAACTGAGCGTAGGACAGTCCTGCCCAAGGCTGCATTCTCCCTAGCTTGATGAGCCAGTGTGTAATGGTTGGCAAAGGTGTGAATAGAAGACCACATAGCTGCCCTGCAAATGTTCAGGCTAGGGACCTGAGCTATGAAGGCCGTAGAGACCTGAGCCCTAGTGGAGCTGGCTGCAAGGGGGGGCGGTGGCACCCTGGCCAACTTGTAGCACTCAATACAGGAAGCGATCCATGAAGAGATCCTCTGTGCGGAAACTAGCTGCCCTTTCAACCATTCTGCTATCGCTACAAACAGCTGAGGGGACTTGCAGAAGGGCCTTGTCTTGTCTAAATAAAATGCCAAAGTTCTCCTGACATCTAGTGTGTGTAGCGCTTGTTCTTTACCTGAAGCATGGGGCTTAGGGTAAAAAAAACTAGGAGGAAAATATCTCGGGAGACATGGAAACAAGATACCGCCTCTTGTAGGACCCTGGGTGGGGGCATAACCTGACCTTACCCTTTAAGAACACTGCATAAGGAGGGTCCGACATGAGGGCCCTCAACTCAGATACCAGTCTAGCCAACATGATAGCTACCAGGAAAGACACCTTCCAGGAAAGGTGCAGTTTGGTCAGGACCAGATTGAGGGCCCACTGAAGTACAGGTTGACGCACATGCGGGTAGAGCCTATCCAAGCCCTTCAGGAACCAATGGACCATTAGGTCTGCAAATAAAGTCTTGCCCCATGAGCCCAGGTGGAAGGCTGAGATGGCCACTAAGAGCACCTTAATCGAGGAGGATAGTCCCTGAACCCTATGGTCTAGGAGGTAAGTCTAGGACCAGTGGAACCTGAGCATCCATAGGTGAGACCCACCCCTCTGCGGGTGGCCCAAATGGAGAAGCGCTTCTACTTAGCTAGATAGGTGGCCCTAGTAGAGGGTTTCCTACTTCCCAACAGGACCTCCTGCCCCCACTCCGAGCATTGCAGTTCCGCTGCTATCAGCCATGGCGCTTCCAGGCCATTAGGTGAAAGTCCTGTGTTATCACATCCGGGTCCAGAGGGAGGGCCATCGGCCTCTTGCAGGAACGACTCAGAAGGGATGTGAACCAGTGCTGCCTGGGCCACGCTGGCGTAATGAGCATCAGAGAGGCTCTGAACTCCTGCACCTGTAGGAGCACCTTGTGTAACAACGGGAAGAGTGGGAATGTGTAAAGCAGCCCTGGGGGGTGATGAGTGCATCTCCTAGAAACCCTTGACCCAGACCCATGAGTGAGCAGAACCTGGGGCACTTCCTGTTCTGGTGGATCACAAACAGGTCCAGGACAAGAAACCCTCACCTGTGGAAAATTTGGAGGGCCACATCTCCTGAGGGGAAATGTGTGTCCAGAGAAAGACCTGCTCAGCTGGTCTGCCAGAGCGTTCTGGGACCCTGGAAAGTAGGCAGCAAGTGGGTGGATGGCCCCCCCCAATGCACAATTCCCAGAGCTGGCGGGCTTCCTGATACAGGGGAGGGGAACAGGCCTACGTATGAGACCACCGAGGTATTGTCGGATAGAATCATAACCATCCCTCTTCCCCCCCCCCCCCCCCCCCCCCCGAGCCTGGGGAGAAAAAGGCCTGACAGGCAAGGCAGACAGATGTTGATGTGAAGGGAGGTCTTCCCATGACCACATACCTTGGGTCCTCATTTTGCTGACGTAAGCTCCCCAACTGGTGTTGGATGCATCTGTCACCAACTGAAGGGTCGGGAGGGGTCTGGATAATGGTACTCTGGCACAGACTACCTCCTCCTGTGTCCACCAGTTCAGAGAGTGGAGCACTGTGGGGGGGGAGGGGAGAAACACTATTACCACTCTGTCCCAAGAGTGGAGGGGCGTGTTGTGAGCCTGTGCCAGCCCACAACTACAGGGGGTGCATGCAGAGTCTGGCGTGCTGGATGACCTAAGTACAGGTAGCCATGAGACTCAGACGCATACAGTTCCTGGCTGTGGTCATTGGGAACGCTCACAGGGACATGACAGCGTTTCTGATAGCCAGAAAAACGTGACCTGGGCAGGGAGGCTGTGGCTGACATGGAGTCCAGCCGAGCGCCCATGAACTCTATGACGTGGGTGGGGACCAGGGTGGACTTGGCCACGTTGAGGAGGAGACCCAACTCCTGAAATAGGTCTCATACCAGGGCAACGTGGGCCAGCACTTGGTCCAAGGAGAAACCCTGTACCAGCCAGTCATCCAGATATGGAAACACTTGAAACCTTCCTTTCGCCTTAGGAACCAGGGAATACCAGGAGTAGAAACCCCTGCCACCAAACTCCTGGGGTACCACTTCGGCCACCCCAAAACTCAAGACCTACAGCACCTCCTCCCAGAAGAAATGCTCATGAGAGGGGTCCCTGAAAAGGGATGGGGTGGGGGGGGCGAAAGGAAGAGGATAGAATATCCCCTCTCCACAGTCTCTAGAACCCATTGGTCTGAGGTAATAGACCCTCAGGCCTGGCGGAAGCGAAATAAACGATGCCGGAACTGGAAGGGGGAGGTGGGTAAGGCTATCCTCGGGTGTACCTTCAAAAACCCTGATGGGGCCCCTGCGGCTTATTGGAGGGGCCCTGACCCTGATCAGAGGGAAGGCGGGAATGGCACCTGTTATTCCTGCCATTCCTCCCCCTACGTCGAGGGAAATCCGATCTTGAGCCCTGTTAGGCAGGCCTAGGAGGATTTCTACCCAGGAGGGACTTGAACTCTGAATGGGAGTCCCGGGGGAGCAGCTCAGCAAATTTAGACGCCCAGGTGTTGTACGCATAGCGACTCAGCAGAAGCTGCTGGCTCGCTATGCAGAGCTGCAGGCCTCCAGAGGCATAAGTCTTCCTGCACAGGAGAGGCATCTTTTTAGCCTCCCTGTTTTTCGGTGTGGCACCTGGTTGGCCTTGCTTTTCTCTCTGGTTGACTGCTTGAACAACCATTGACCCCGGGAGCGGGTGGCAGAAGAGGTGTTCATTCTCCTCCTGTGGCAAAAAGTACCTCTGCTCGGCCTTTATCAGTTGGCGGGATGGAGGCCGGGGTCTGCCAGAGGGTCTTCACGACTTTTGCTACGGTTTTGTTGATGGGCAAGGCCACTCTGGTTAGGTCCGAATCCTCCAACACTGTCAGCCTGGATCCCTAGGGCTCAGGGCCAGGTGATGGAGGAAGTCCTGATGAGACCATAGCTGGCCCCGCCCAGAGCGTCATCGGGCAAGAAGGATGACCGCCCCCCCCCCCCCTTCATGCAGTCGGGTGCCTGCAATGGAGCCTGAGAAGCTACCAACAAGGTCACCGTAGTGGGCTGGGCAGCAGATGGGCCCATCTCTACTGATGGCCCCGGCGAGGCTTGCCCCAGAGGGAGAGACTGCCCCGACATCAGGGAGCAGGTTAGTGGGGTCGCCGATGGGGGAGCCGTGGGTCCGGAGTAGGCCGACCCTGGCCCACAGGGACTCACCCTCTGGCCTTGGTGATAGGCCCAGGGACTTCAGAATGGCTGCTGCACAGGTGCCTGTAGCTGAGGGGGCCAAGACTGTTGCACTCCCGGTACCAGAGTGGGCTGTGGCCAAGGCTGGTGGTGTTGCTAGACAGGGTGCACTGATGTACTGTGGTGCCAGGACCAATGGCAGGAGTAAGATCGGTGCCACAACCTCTATCTGGAGCCCCGCAAAGACCAAACCAATTCTGGCTCCGAATTGGTTGAGTACTCAGACATCGACCAGAATGGTGTTCTAGTGGTGGCAGTCGGCGACCCCCGCCCATGGGGCGTGCCCCGTGGCATCTATTCAGGCTTCTCCTGGTGCTGAGGAGGCGGCAGAGGGACGTCCGAGGATGGTGCTGGAACACTTTGCACTGCATCAGGAGGACATGGCACCTGGGTTGGTGCCGACTCCAGTGCGTGAGTAGAGGCGGGGCTGGAGTGCTGGGTGTTGCTGTCAAGGCACAGTGCCATCTGGTGTCTCGCTCTTTAGCCAGGCCCGGTGCCATGTTCAGGGATGATGATAATTCAGTCAAGTCCCTCACCATCTCAAAAATGTCCGGTGTGAAGGGCTCCGGGAGATCCACCACTAGGCTGGGATCTCTGCGTGAGCTGGAGCACTGTCAACCTGACCACGATGGTCTGGGTGCCGAGCTCGCCCATGCCATGTGACCCGCCTGGGGGCGCACGGAGGACACATGTCTCAAAGACGACCTGCCCTGGCTAGGTCGCCGCCTCTTCTGTGGCACCAGGGCCCAAGACCTGTGCCGAGGCCTGCATGGCACTGGAGAGGTGCGCAAGTGGCTAGGTGCCTCCCACACTGAAACCGGTGTGCTTTGGGTCGCCAGTGCTGGATGCAGTGCCGCCTCCATTAGGATGAACTTGAGGCGGGACTCCCTTTCTAGGTTAGTGCATGGCTTGAAGCCTTTACAGATCTTACAGGCCTCAGACAGATGAGCTTCGCCGAAGCACAGAGAACAGGTGAGTGCTAACGGAGTTTAGAAGGGAGTTCTCCAGGTAAAGGAGAAGCAGATACAGGACTCTTGAGGGAAGTGGGTGGCTGCAGTGTGTATTGTGTTTGGGGCTTTCTTGCTGTGTGCTGAGCTTGTGTTTGTGAGTGAGGCTTCTTTTTTTGTTGGTTTGTTTTTTCCTTTCCCCTTCCCCCTCCCCCTCCAGCTACCCTTCACAGAGTGTGTGCTGTGACTGGCAGGTGGAAACTGTTGGCTTCTAATTAAAGTTTGAATTGTAGACGCCTCTGCTGATTGGCTGAGCCTTGATAGGGACTTTCAGGCAGGCCAGGGCATTATAAAGCAGTGAGCAAGGAGCTTGTGAACAGGTGAGTGCTAATAGGGAGTTTAGAGAGGGAGTTGGGAAGGGGGAGAGGTTGTCTTGCCTTTCTTTTTAATCCTTTTTCCGGGACAGCAAGTATGGATGGTGATAGGTCTGCTGTTGTAAAAAATTAGAGGACTGGAGGGCCAAGTGTCGACCCTACGCTTGATCAGAGAGGATGAAGACTTCCTCGATAGAAGGCAGCGTTTAATCCTGCAAGCACGGCAGGCGGAAGGAGCCAGAGAGGGCAGTACGAGACCAGGAAGAGAATTGGCAGCACATAACTGCTAGAAGGGGAAAAAGGCCAGCACAGGAATCCCCCAGTGCTATAGAGGTAAGTAATTGCTTTCAGGCTCTCTCCACAGGCTCTGCAGTTGTGAATGCATTGGAAGGGACCTCATAAGGAAGCCGGAAGGGAACACCATCTACTGGAAGGCATGGGATGCGTAGTCCTAGGGATGGGTATTCCACAACCACCACCCCCAAAAGACGACGACGGGTGGTGGTGGTTGGGGACTCCCTCCTAAGAGGGACTGAGTCATCCCTCTGCCGTCCGGACCTGGAATCTCGAGAGGTGTGCTGCTTACCGGGAAATCGAATTCAGGATGTGACAGAGGTTTACAAAACTGATCAAACCTTCGGATCGCTAACCCTTCCTGCTTCTCCACGTGGGAACTAACGATACGGCCAAGAATGACCTTGAGCAGGTTACTGCAGATTATGTAGCGCTGGGAAGAAGGATCAAAGAATTTGGAGCGCAAGTGGTGTTCTCATCCATCCTCCCTGTTGAAGGGAAAGGACTGGGCAGGGATCGTCGAATTGAGGACGTAAATGCGTGGTTGCGCAGATGGTGTCGCAGAGAGGGCTTTGGTTTCTTCGACCATGGGACTCTGTTCCGGGCACAAGGATTGTTAGGAAGAGATGGGATCCACCTAACGAAGAGAGAAAGGAGCATCTTCATGGGCAGGCTTGCAAACCTAGTGAGGAGGGCTTTAAACTAGGTTCGTCGGGGGACTGTGACCAAAACCCTGAGGGGAGTAGGAAAGTCGGATACCGGGAAGAAATGCAAAGAGGAACGAGGAAGAAAGGAGGACCCCTGATTCGAATGGAGAAGATAGGGCAATCAACTGGTTATCTGAGGTGTTTGTACACTAATGCGAGAAGCCTGGGCAACAAACAGGAAGAACTGGAGGCCCTGGCCCAGTCCAAGAACTAGGATTTAATTAAGATAACAGAGACTTGGTAGGATGACTGGCATGACTGGAGCGCTGTCATGGCAGGGTATAAACTGTTCAGGAAGAACAGGCAGGGGAGAAAAGGAGGAGGGGTTGCACTATATGTAAGAGCACTACGATTGCTCAGAACTCCAGTATAAAGAGGGAGAAAAACCTGTTGAGAGTCTATGGGTTAAGTTTAGAGGTGCAAACAACAGCAGTGATGTTGTGGTTGGTGTCTACTACAGGCCACCGAATCAGGTGGATGAGGTAGATGGGGCTTTCTTCGGACAACTGAGAGAAGCTTCCAGATCGCAGGCCCTGGTTCTTGTGGGAGACTTTAATCACCCTGACATCTGTTGGGAGACCAATACAGCAGTACACAGGCAATCCAGGAAGTTTTTGGAGAATGTTGGGGATAACTTCTTGGTACAAGTGCTGAAGGATCCGACGGGGGCCCTGCACAGCTTGACCTTCTGCTCACAAACAGGGAGGAACTAATAGGGGAAGTGGATGTGGGTGACAACCTGGGAAGCAGTGATCATGAGATGGTAGATCTCAGGATCCTGACCAAAGGAAGAAAAGAGTAGTAAAATACACACCTTGGACTTTAGAAAAGCAGATTTTGACTGCCTTAGAGAGCTGATGGGCAGAATCCCCTGGGATGTTAACATGAAGGAGAAAGGAGTCCAGGAGAGCTGACAGTATTTTCAAGAAGCCTTATTGAAGGCACAGAAAGAAACCATCCCAACGTGCAGCAAGAGAGGCAAACATGGTAGGAGACCGGATTGATTTACAGGGGAAATCCTTGGTGAACTTAAGCATAAAAAGGAAGCTTACAAGAAGTGGAAACTTGAACAAATGACCAGGGAGGTATAAATGTCTATCAGGAAGGCGAAAGCACAATTGGAATTGCAACTAGCAAAGGATGTGAAGGATAACAAGAAAGGTTTCTACAGGCATGTTAACAAGAAGAAGGTGATCAGAGAGGGTATGAGGCCCTGTGACGGACCGGGCCGTGTCTGGGCACAACTGAGGGCGTCCGCTCAGGGCGAATTGCTCGAATCCGGGGCTTCCTACAGCCCCCGACTGGTGACCTTTCCAAACAGGCCACAAACCAGTCCCACAGAGCGCTTCAGCTGCCTGCCTGAAGCCTCCCGAGCAAAACCCCTCCGACACCCCAGCAATATCCGTGCCCCAGATGGCCCCGGGCCTATACACAGGTGGGGGGTCCTAGCACCCAATCCCACCTACTCCGAACAAGTTCTGTCCGGTTCCAAGAAACCAGCCACAGATCCCTGGTCAATTTACCCTCTGGACCTTACCACAAATCACGCTGGGCCAATCCTTTAGAATCTATATCTAAAGGTTTATTATTACAAGAAAGAAAAGCCTGGGAGTAAGGTTATTAAAGTACAGTACGTTACATGCACCGAATCTCCCAGTTCTCGATGCAGGCTCTAGCAGAGATGTTGCAGCTGTTGGTTAAAAGTCCTTATTGCACATCCTACGATCAGGATGGGTTCACAGGTCTTCCGGGCTCTTCAATCCCTGCAGTGCTGCCTCTGGGATGAAGTGCTGAGCTGAGAACAAAATGGCATCGACCACATGGCCTCTTTATACTCCTTCCTGGCCTCTTCTAGTAAGTAGCAGGTCACCTGGTCCTCAGCCTCTCTGTGTTCCCTGCTGGCTGCTCTCAGGACAGCCCCCATTCTTTGGGTGTGTCTTTGGCCCATTGAGAACCATTGTTCCACAGGTAATTAGCATGTCCACAGGCTCCACAGGCTCGGCCCTGCCCAATGCTTAACCACATGCAGGGAAATCTTCAGTTTCCACACAGATTACAGATCTACACACACAGACATTATATACTCACATAAACAGTGTACACAGGATCAGAAAACAACAAGCTCCCATTCAATACCCCACATGGCTCCCTTTCATACAGATTTCTGGGGCCAACACCCCCACCTAGGGGTGCAGCAGCGATCTGGCTGCTTCCCTCCAATTCGGTAATGTGACAGGCCCCTACTGGATGAAGGAGGTAACCTAGTGACAGATGATGTAGGGAAAGCTGAAGTACTCAATGCTTTCTTTGCCTCTGTATTCACGGACAAGGTCAGCTCCCGGACTAACGTGCTAAGTGACGCAAGATGGGATGAAGATGGACAGCCCTTGGTGGGGAAAGAACAGGTTAGGGACTATTTAGAAAAGCTAAACCTACACAAATGCATGGGTCCGGACTTAATGCATCCGAGGGTACTGAGGGAGCTGGCAAATGTCATTGAGGAGCCTTTGGCCGTTACCTTTGAAAAGTCGTGGAGATCGGGAGAAATCCCGGATGATTGGAAAAGGCAAAAAAGGGAAGAAGGACAATCCAGGGATCTATAGGCCGGTCAGTCTTACCTCAGATCCTGGAAAAATCATGGAAGTGATTCCTTAAGGAATCCATTTTGAGGCACTTGGAAGAGAGGAAAGTGATCAGGAATAGTCAGCATGGATTCACATAGGGCAAGTCATGCCTGACCAATCTGATTAGCTTCTATGATGAGGTAACTGGCTCAGTGGATGTTATATAGCTTGACTTTAGCAAGGCTTTTGATACGGTCTCCCACAATATTCTTGCCAGCAAGTTAAGGGAATGTGGATTGGATAAATGGACGGTAAGATGGATAGAAGGCCAGGCCCAGCGGGTAGTGATCAAGGGCTCGGTGTCCGGATGGCAGTTGGTTTAAAGCGGAGTGCCCCAAGGTTCAGTTCTAGGACCAGTGTTGTTCAATATCTTTATTAATGACCTGGATGAGGGGATGGATTGCACCCTCAGCAAGTTTGCGGATGACACTAAGCTGGGGGGAGAGGTAGATACGCTGGAGGGCAGAGATAGGGTCCCGAGTGACTTAGACAAATTGGAGGACTGGGCCACAAGAAATCTGATGAGGTTCAACAAGGACAAGTGCAGAGTCCTGCGCTTGGGATGGAAGAATCCCAAGCATTGTTATAGGCTGGGGACCAACCAGCTAAGTAGTAGTTCTGCAGAAAAGGACCTGGGGGTTACAGTGGATGAGAAGCTGGATATGAGTCAACATTGTGCCCTTGTAGCCAAGAAGGCTAATGGCATATTAGGGTGCATTAGGAGGAGCATTTCCAGCAGATCCAGAGATGTGATTATTCCCCTTTATTCGGCTCTGGTGAGGCCACATCTGGAGTACTGTGTCCAGTTCTGGGCCCCCCACTACAAAAAGGATGTGGACGCATTGGAGAGGGTCCAGCGGAGGGCAACCAAAATGATTAGGGGGCTGGAGCATATGACTTATGAGGAGAGGCTGAGGGACTTGGGTCTGTTTAGTCTGCAGAAGTGAAGAGTGAGGGGGGATTTGAGAGCAGCCTGCAACTTCCTGAAGGGAGGTTCCACAGAGGCTGGAGAGAGGCTGTTCTCAGTAGTGACAGATGGCAGAACAAGGAGCAATGGTCTCAAGTTGTGGTGGGAGAGGTCCAGGTTGGATATTAGGAAAAACTATTTCCCTAGGAGAGTGGTGAAGCACTGGAATGGGTTACCTAGGGAAGTAGTGGAGTCTCCATCTCTAGGAGGTGTTTAAGTCTCGGGTTGATTTAGTTGGGATTGGTCCTGCCTAGAGCAGGGGGCTGGATTTGATGGCCTTCTAAGGTGTCTTCCAGCTCTGATTCTACGGGGTCCCCACAGGGGATAGGCTTCTGGCACTTCTCGCAGGGCTTGAAGCCTTGGGGCCCAGGCATGCCCCACCGGATGCACTGGGGATGCAAAACAAGTCCTGTGCCTAAAACGGCACTAAGTACTGCACTTAATTACTAACGATGATCAACTGTTAGATAAAGAACAATGAACTGTGAAAACTTTAACCACCAACTAAACTACTAAGATGAAATGCTAAGAGGCGTGTGCAGAGCAAGAGCAAAAGTGGGTAGACGGTCAGCAGAACCCTGTACAGAAATCTGGGAGCCTGAAGAACTCCCTTCCCTAGTCTGGTGGAGTGTGGGAGGAGGAGGAGGAATCAGCCATCTTTCAGAAGGTGTCAAGTACTGGGGAGGCAGGTGGTCCTGGAGAAAAGTAGAAGTTGGGATACAATTGGTTGTGGTACCAGGAGTCTTGAACTCAGAGAAGACAAACTCCTCAGAAATAAGCAGGGCTACCTTGGAGAATGTGAACTCTTGCACTATTGGGTGAACCAACACAGTGACCTGGTGAGTCCCAGACATGGATGTGTGAGGTACCAAAGGCTGGATTCACTGTTCCAAATTGTACTGATGGCCTAACAATGTACAAGGCCGTGGAAGACGAAGAGCGTACTTCCTTCTTAGAATCTGTAATATCTTGCTCATATATCCTTGGTATGGGACACAAGGATGCATATGTTGCATGTGCAACATAGATATTGCCACTGAAAACTTCCAATTGAAGGTGCACATGCACACCTCAAGTAGAGTACCTATAGGGACACTACCTGAGGTAGTAGTAGTTACAAAAAAAGTTCTAGATCTCTACAGTAAAAATCAGTGCTAACAAACTACTCTGGCACTTAGAGAGAAAAGATTCACTCGAGAGCATTAGTTCAATATTCAAGTATCAGGGGGCTAGCTGTGTTAGTCTGAATCTGCAAGAACGAGAAGTCCTGTGGCACCTTATAGACTAACAGATTTATTGGAGCATAAGCTTTCGTGGGCAAAGACCCACTTTGTTCAATATTGATTTCTATGCATGTTCAACATGATTCAAGCCTGTATTACTGTTTAATGCTGCTACAAGAAGCACATGATTATACAGAGCAAGATCACTTTTTTTAATCCAATGCTGTGTTCATTTATTTTTGTACATACAAAAAGAGCCACCCCCTTTGATTCCCCCCCACCCTCAAACATCTCTCCTTTACAAACAGTTAAAAATTAAAGCCAGATGACAACAGGCTAATTTTGGTACAATCATTTAGCAATACAGCTGTCATAATTAGAGTTTAAAATTTTCTACAAGGTAACTTGTAGGGAAATCCTGATTATTGGCCAATATGGAATTTTATTTACAAGTTAGCAAATTCTAGTACAAAAATAGTTCTTGCATTAGAACAGCCTCTTATATTTACAGGTTTGGGTCTTTTGGCTGCATAATGCCTTACTATTTTATGAAATTTCTTCTTATATGGCTTGTTCATCTAATTCACTATAGTGTTGAGCCTTGATTAATCCTCAGGCAAAAACCCCTGAACAGGGTTGATATGCTGCTCAGTGTATTCTGGAGTACTGTGCTTTTCACGGAACATCCAAAAAAATCCCCCAAACCGTTCTCAGCTAATCTCCTTGGTATCACAAGTTTCAGACCCAAAAAGACCCCCTAGAAGTACAGATCTACAACCTTCTATAGGAACACAGGCCACAGCTTTAATGTTCAAATTCCACTTGGAAAACAGCTCCGCCACTCGTTTCCATATGAGTCTTTGTGAGCTTCTTGAGAAACTAAATTTTATCACTCATGAAACATGTGGGGCCATTCTGGTACTGCCCCTTTCAGGAGTATCCCATTCTGGCTGGGCTCTCTTCTCTTCTGTCTCTGGCTAATGCTGTTCAGCAGTTTCCCTTAGACCAGGTCCTTCAGGGAAAAGACGATTTGTTTCTCAAGATGTCTAGCTGCTCTTGATATTCCGTGAAAAGTCTCTGGAAACGGAGATTCTGTCCGATGACAGGAAGCAGTTCTTTCAGTAGCTCTCTCTTTCGTAAACCCTGCACAAAAATGTCAAAAATCCTCCAATTTATTTTGTATTATTTATGTAGGCACTTGATACAGTGTGGTCTCTCTCTATATTAGAGCTGTTTATTTGGTGTCGCCTCCCTGTTATTACTATTGAAATCTAAATAATAAAAACATTGGGAGCACATATTAAATGTTCCTGTTGCTGCTTCCACATGGTGATAGACTGTGGAAGTGTTCTTTGAAGAGCACATATTCCTTTGACATAAAGCCCTTTTAAAGGTACATACCTGCTGAATGGAGAGCACTGAAGGTGCAACCTATTCCATCTAATAGGTATGTTAGATAACAATTCCATTATCTGCACTTTGATGCTAAGTATTTGTAGACAGTGCCAGATACAATAAAGGCAGTTACTATTTAGTTAATGGAAAGGATGGATTAGGTATCAATTGAAGGGGTTCCACAGTGGTCTTTGGGGGTTGCTTGCTTGCTAGCTATGCAATTTGAAGAATACTTCAAGTGGCTATCAACCTTTCCAACAGTTTAAAAGTTACAGATCTTCCTTAAAAAACAGTGTCTGGACAAGGCTTGGCTCATTCAATTTACTTACTTCTTTGTGAATCAGCACCATGTTGGCAGTTTTAGAAACAGCATTTAAAGTTAAGCAAAAAATCTCTTTTAAAAAGAATATAGAACCCTACTAGGACAATTACAAGAAAGCCTTAGTAGTGAACTTTTAAAACAACAACACTGACACTTAAGGATAGATCAAATTTTGGGTTCTCCACTTTAACAGGGTTCTTTTAAATGTTACCAAAAGAAACTGAGACGTAATGTAAAGTACATTCAGCTAAAGTATCTAGTTCATACACAAAAGGAGTATCTCCCCTACTTTATTTAAAAAACAAAAACCAGCATTCACCGCGACTGTTGATTCCCACTGACTTCCAGCTGAGTAATGGACTGGACCCAATAAATCGTTGCATAATTCTCGCAGGCGATATTCAAACCCTGAGCATGATCAGAAATAAAATAGCATTCATAAACACCCACTACACAATATAAAAAGCATGCAAGTTAAGATTGTTACAAGTATCTAGACAAAAACATAAGGGCAAACAAATATGATTTCTGTAAATTATTCCTCCCTAACCAGAAGAAGTTTTTGAAACATTAAAATAGTGTACAAAGACTGACTAGTGGATTTATTCTAAGCTTCAAAAAAGTTATCTGTACTTCTCTATACTTGGAAAAAGCATGTAATTGATCAAGGACTCAACATCCCTGCCTGTTGCATTCAGGTCAAGAGTGTTTGCAGTAATCATGCTTCCAGATCTTAACTAAGAGATCCTTCAGCAAAACTAAGAGACCAGATTCAACATTATTTATATTTATAAGATTTAAAAAACCAAGACTAACACTTTAAAACCACACACAAACTTTTCAAGCCAACTTTACATCAGAAAGCAGCAAAAAGAGCAGAAGCCCAATTAAAAAAAAAAATCATTTGCAAGCACACTTGCGGTAATTTGGCATGAGGCGTAAAGTCTTGAGAGTTAAAAAATTGGTTAGGAATCTATGCAAGAATAAATAAGATCAATACAAGGGCCTATATCTTTCAGCATTTATTATTTTGAAAGAATGAGTGAACAGTGCAGTGGCATAAAGCACTGATACCAAAACAATGTTTAGAGTAGATTTAATGTAGTGCATATCTTTCAATTTGCCAGTTAGTTTTAATGTCTTAGAACAGCCATGGCCAACCAGAGGCTCGCGAGCCGCATGCGGCTCTTCCCACCCCGGGTGTGGCTTGTGAAGCCCCCCCGCAGCTGGAAAGCCGCCCCCGTGGTGCCAAAAACGGCCCTCTCCTCCCAGCTCCCTGTGCTGACTTGGGCAGGGGAGCCGTCCAGCGCGGCCATGAAAGCTGCAGAAATAAAGATGGCGGCAGGAGCCTGCTGTAGCCAAAAAGACGCAAAACGCGTTTAAATGCTGTTTCTTAAAGAGGCAGAGCTTTTGTGTGTGTGTGTGTGTGTGTGTGTGTGTGTGTGTGTGTGTGTGTGTTCGTTCAACCAAACGCGACTGGGGCCTCCTTTTAAAGGGGCAAAAGGGGCAGTCCTTTTTATTTGGGGGGGGCGGGGGGCACTCGACAACTTTGTCCCAGCTCTTCGCACTGGATCCACTGCTATCTTGGCTCTTTGCCCAGAATGGGTTGGCCACCCCTGTCTTAGAAAAGTAAGTGTCATTATGGACAGATCAAGAATCAAATATTAAATTTGAGTAAGGAGGGGCTGACAAAACCACACAAGAACTCCGGAATTTGATTCTGCCAGTAATTCAGCATGTGGCTATAGGCGAACCACTTCATCTGACAGTTTTTCCATATGTAAAATGGTTATGTAGGTGAGGAGAAAGTCCCATTTAGGAGAGATTAAAATAACGAGTACCATTTAATTTGTAAAGCAGACACATGAAGATATGCTAGAGAGTTATAAAATCTGAAAAGGACAGAGAAGGCCAATTGGTTATCCTTATTTAATAATACAAATTGGACCTCCCTCATCTGGCACACTCAGAACCTGACTGGTCCTAGGTGAGGGATTTTGCCGGACCGAGGAAGTCATATCTGGCTCCCCTGCTACGGGCTCCCTGAGCCGTGGCCCCGCCACCAAGCTCCTGACCCCACCAGGCAGCCCCCACTGCAGAGCGCCAAGCTCCTGGCCCTGCTGGGTTGTGCCTGGATGCCTTGTTGTGGCGTGCTGGGCAGCACAGCAGCAGGGAGCCAAGCCACCAGCCCTCCACCGGGACTCTTTGGTCCTGGAACATCTGTGGTCCTGCCAGACAATGGATGATGCTGGACCAAGGAGTCCCGAATTACAGGAGGTTCAAACTGTATAGCAAAAGATGATATTCAAAAATAAAACTAAAAACTTGGAAATGAACAACATTGTCGAGGATTATCCGGCCCTCTTACTACTACCCCATGCTACTCATCCATGTGGGCACTAATGATACTGCGAGGTGTGACACTGAGTGGATCAAGAGTGACTACAGGGCTCTGGGAGTACGGGTGAAGGAGTTTGGGGTACGTCTACACTACAACGTTAATTCGAACTAACTTCGTTCGAATTAGTTAATTCGAACTAAGCTAATTCAAACTAACAGATCCAGACTAAAAAACTAGTTCGAATTGGCGTTTTGCTAATTCGAACTAGCATGTCCACATTAAGTGGACCCTGAACCAGGCTTAAGGATGGCCAGAAGCAGTGCCGGCAGGGCATCAGAGGAGAACATAGAGCGTGGAGATGCTGTGTCAGGTTAGCCGAGGGCTGTGCTTAAAGGGTCCCGACCCCCACCCCGGCCAGACAGTTCTCAGGGGTGCCCCGCTTGCAAAGCAGTCCTGGCTTGGAGTGCCCGGAGTACCCACACTGGGCACATCACAGCACTCGGCCATCAGACTGGCTGCACTTGCCGCAGGCTGCCATCTGGGGAGAGGGGGCAATTGGGGGGCTGCAGGAGAGCTTCCACCCCAAAAGCCCGCAGAGCCAGCCCAGTCCTCCCCATCAGGGGCGCGTACCCCATTCCTCCCTCACCTCCTTCCACTTACCCTTCCCTAGCCCCTCTTCTTGATGTACAAAATAAAGATAACGTGTCTTCCAATATGGAATCTGTCTTTATTGAACAAAACTGGGGGAGACTGGGAAAAGGAGGTGGGAGAGGGGAAGAGAGAGGCTGGGAGAGGGGAGGGCAACTAAAATGATCAGGGGTTGGGAACAGGTCCCATATGAAGAGAGGCTAAAGAGACTGGGACTTCTCAGCTTAGAAAAGAGGAGACGGAGGGGGGACAGGATAGAGGGCTCTAAAAGCATGAGTGGGGTGGAGAGGGTGCACACAGAAAAGTTCTTCATTAGTTCCCATAAAGAAGGACTAGAGGACACCAAAGGAAAGGAATGGGTAGCAGGCTTCAAACTAGTAAGAGAAAGTTGTTCTTCACAAAGCAAATAGTCAACCTGTGGAACTCCTTGCTGCAGGAGGCTGTGAAGGCTAGAACTAGAACAGAGTTTAAAGGGAAGTGAGATCAAGTCATGGAGGTTGGGTCCATGGAGTGCTATTAGCCAGGGGGTAGGAGTGGTGTCCCTGCCCAAAGTTTGTGGAAGGCTGGAGATGGATGGCACGAGACAAATGGCTTGGTCACTGTCTTCGGTCCATCCCCTTCAGGGTCCCTAGGGTTGGCCGCTGTCGGCAGACAGGCTACTGGGCTAGATGGACCTTTGGTCTCACCCAGTATGGCCATTGTAAGCTCAGGGTCGGGGGTCTCAGTGGACCACCTTGATTTTCATGCACACCTGCTCCTGGGTGGCCAGGCTGGCAGCTCTCCTGCCCAGCTGGCCACTTTCCTGTGCCTAGTGCAGAGGTCGTGGACAAGGTCCACAATGTCTGCACTAGCCCAGGCGGGTGCCCGCCTCTTGCGGTCCTGGGCAAGCTCCCGAGAGCCACCAGCCTGGTCCCGGGAAGAGGGGGAGGGCTGGGGGGCATCGGGTGGCTGGCTCGATCCGTGCCAGGTGCAGGGTCTGCTGGCTGGGTGCTGGCAGGCTTGCACCTGGCACGGGCACCGTAGCCAGCCCGTGCCCCTTTAAAGGGTCCGGGGCCGGGAGGGGGGCAGATGAGTTTCCCTGGTGTTGGCCAGAGTGGCCACCAGGGAAACCTGGGAAGGGCTAGCCTCCCACTAGTTCGAATTAAGGGGCTACACAGCCCTTAATTTGAACTAGTAAGTTCGAACTAGGCTTAATCCTCGTAAAATGAGGTTTTCCTGGTTCGAACTAAGCACTCCGCTAGTTCGAATTTAATTCGAACTAACGGAGCGCTAGTGTAGCGCCTATGAATGTTAGTTCGAACTAATGTCCGTTAGTTTGAACTAACTTTGTAGTGTAGACATACCCTTGGAGCGCAGGTGGTATTCTCTTCAGTTCTCCCTGTCGAAGGTAGGGGCCCGGGCAGAGACAGGTGCATCCTGGAGGTGAATGCCTGGCTGCAAAGATGGTGTCACCAGGAGGGCTTTGGTTTCCTCGACCACGGGATGCTATTCTATGAAGGAATGCTGGGCAGAGATTGGGTTCACCTTTTGAGGAGGGGGAAGACCCTATTTGGACACAGACTGGCTAACCTAGTGAGGAGGGCTTTAAACTAGGTTCGACAGGGACAGGTGAGCAAAGCCCACGGGTAAGCGGAGAACATGGAGACCTGGGTCGGAAATGGGAGGGAGCGTGGGCTATAATGGCAGAGAGAAAGGAGGATCAGGGCAAAACTGGGAGACAAGGTCAAATCAGTATCTTAGATGCCTATATACAAATGCGAGAAGTATGGGTAATAAGCAGGAAGAACTGGAAGTGCTAATAAATAAGTACAATTCTGACACTGTTGGCATCACAGAAACTTGGTGGGATAATACACGATTGGAATGTTTGTATGGAAGGGTACAGCTTGCTCAGGAAGGATAGACAGGGGAAAAAGGGAGGAGGTGTTGCCTTATACGTTAAAAATGAACACACTTGGAGTGAGGTGGAGATGGACATAGGAGACGGAAGTGTTGAGAGTCTCTGGGCTAGGCTAAAAGGGGTTAAAAAAACAAGGGTGAGCTGATAGGTAAGGTCCCATGGGAATCAGGACTGAGGGAAAAACAACTGAGGAGAGTTGGCAGTTTTTCAAAGGGACATTATATTAAGGGCCCAAAAGCAAGCTATTCCACTGCGTCGGAAAGATAGAAAATACGACAAAAGACCGCCTTGGCTTAACCACGAGATCTTGCATGATCTAAAAATAAAAAAGGAGTCCTATAAAAAAATGGAAAGTAGGACAAATTACAAAGGATGAATATAGACAAACAACACAGGAATGCAGGGGCAAGATTAGAAAGGCAAAGGCACAAAATGAGCTCAAACTAGCTACAGGAAGAAAGGGAAACAAGACGACTTTTTATAAATACATTAGAAGCAAGAGGAAGACCAAGGAGAGGGTAGGCCCACTGGTCAGTGAGGAGGGAGAAACAGTAACAGGAAACTTGGAAATGGCAGAGATGCTCAATGACTTCTTTGTTTCGGTCTTCACCGAGAAGTCTCAAGGAATGCCTAACATAGTGAATGCTAGTGGGAAGGGGGTAGGTCTAGAAGATAAAATAAAAAAAGAACAAGTTAAAAATCACCTAGAAAAGTTAGATGCCTGCAAGTCACCAGGGCCTGATGAAATGCATCCTAGAATACTCAAGGAGCTGATAGAGGAGGTATCTGAGCCTCTAGCTATTATCTTTGGAAATATCTCTGGAGATATTTAAGAGTAGGTTAGATAAATGTCTATCAGGGATGGTCTAGACAGTACTTGGTCCTGCTATGAGGGCAGGGGACTGGACTCCATGACCTGTTGAGGTCCCTTCCAGTCCTAGTATTCTATGGAAATTTATACCCCATCCCCTTTTTTTTGCTCAAACAAAAATAATCTAGGTAATGCTGCTGCATACTATTAATCTATTCAATGTAACAGAATTTTTTATTAAAGTTTAGACATTTACATGAATAAAAGTAGAAGTTCTGCAGCTATATTAGCCATGATAAAAGTCAAAAGGTGAGGAATTCCTCTGCTTCAAGACAAAATGTGATCACCTATTAATTTATTTCTAGTTCTTCCTCGTGGTGCAGTGTTAAATATTGCATGCTTTATGGAAGTGTTGCACCTTCCTTTGCAGCATCCAGCAGCCGCTGCTATTAGAGACAGTATATAGATCTTGGCAGATTATTTGACTATTAAGCAATGTGTATTTCTATACTTTAAATCCAGAGATTAGACTTCTCTTCACAATACACTGTTTATATTCAGCATACAAGTGAAAGAGCCTCCAGTTTAATAACCAAGGCTCGATAAATCTATTTATCTACTCGCCCATGGCGAGTAGATTTCAGCCAGTTGCCCCATTCACCGGCGGTGCGCGCATGCGCAGTGCGGGGCTGGCAAGTGGATTTCGCTGTGGTTTGTCGAGCCCTGTTAATAACCACAGAGGTGTCAAACAAAAGGACACTGAGAATAGTACATAATAATGAGAATTCAGGAGTTCTGAAAAGAAATAGCATTGCATACCATAGCTCACCTTCATTAACTAGGTACCGTGCATAGATAAGGAGCCAATGGTGGTATTCGTAACTGGACTGTAACGTAAGTGCTGCTGCTATCTGATTCTCCAGGTAAGCCAGTGTTGTTTCTTGTTGTACTAAGTGAGGCATGGAGAATAGTCTTGCAGCTTGCCTTCCTGAACTATAAACCAAATATGGTACAAGGTCAGAGATTAATTAGAATAAAATTCCCACAATGCAAAAAGCCCTTATTCTAGTCTTTCACATATCAAGGGTATTTAGTACTTTTCCAGTTTGGACCTCTACTGTCAAAGGTAGCAGTGCCTATAAAAGTCATCTGCACTCCTGTTAGACAAAGCTCTTAGAACAGGGGTGGGCAATAATTTTAGATGGGGGGGCGGGGGGGAGGAGGAGGAGATGCAGAAATTTTTGAAGTGGCCCTGGGCCACCCCGGAAAGGGCGGAGACTCGGGCAGAAGGGGTGGGGCCAGGACACTTCCGTTCTTCCCCCACCCACAGACCCTGACTGGCCTGGGGATGGGGGTGCGTGAAGTTTTTGCCCCTCCACAAGAGAACCACTAGCTGTTATGAACAGCTGGCGGTTACCTCAAGGTGCCCATGCCCCTGGTGGCGGGAGGAAGACTTTGTGCGCTCCCCCCTGCCCCCAGGTCAATCAGGGTCTGGGGACAGGGGGGCATGCAAAGTCTTCTCCCTTGCCAGGGGCGCGCAACAAACCCTGTTTGTTGACTCTAAGCACTGCTCTCCCCTTGCAGGGTGGAGGCAGGGCTGGAGGATACTCTGTGCGCTTCCCCCCACCCCCAGGCCAACCAGGGCCTGGGGGCGGGTGGAAGCACAAAGCCCCTCTCTCCCTGCCCTGCAAGGGGAGTGCAGTGTTTAAAGTCAACCCCGGTGGTTGACTAAGCGCTGCGCGCCCCTGGCAGGGGAGAAGACTTTGTATGCTCCCCCGTCCCCAGACCTGGATTGACCGGGGGGGCGGGGGAGTGGCAGGGTGTCCATGGGCCAGAACCAGCCCGCGGAGGCCCTTTTGCCCACCCCTGTCTTAGAACCTCTACATTGGCACAAGACCCAGACGACCCACCAGGGCACTAGGCTCAGTGGTCCCCCATTCCCTTCAGCCTTTCCACCTAAGGAGCAATAATCAATAGGAGCCTCCAGAAACCATTCACTCAACTTGAAAACACTGGCTCTGGATTTTACTATATTGCATTGATCACTTCTTCCTTGTCACCTATCCCTCTTCTACCACTGAAACCTCTCAGGTGCCTAGCCCCACTGTCCCTTGCCCACTGGGGTTCTTCACCACAACCTCAATTACCGCTCGCTCTCCTCTCCACCCCTATAACCTCTTCCTTTTGCCCGCTTCAGTCCGGAGTGTGTACCACTCCCCTCCACCACAGCAAAGCTCAGTTTGCACAGTTTCATTTATATTACAAAATCAAACACGTAACCAAATGAACAAAATTTAACTACCACAATAAGTTCCTAGCATCATCCTGATCCCACTTTGCTCTTGTGCAGCTTCCCCTCACCTGTTTTTTCTCTTGAATGTTATAAGCTCTTCAGGGTAGGAGTTGTCTTCTGTATGTTTATATAACCCTTCAGAACACTCCTTAATCCTTACCCAAAAACATGTGAAAGCCAAGAAAGTAAATGAAAGCTAGTTTTATAAATAGTCTTTGTAAAAAGCTGGACAATCTTTTTTTTTTTTAAGTTAACTATAATGTTCTAATACATTTACTTTTTGAAGTAATGAAAACATCTTTACAAACCCTTAACTAATTTTTCATCTGCATTTTTTGACAGAATAGATTCAAACTATTATTTCCATTCTTTCTTTTTTAAATCCAATTTTTCTTCTTTCCGTAAAAAAAAAAAAAAAAAAAAAAGTCAAGTATAGCCTCTCTCATTTGGGCATAAAAATTAGTAAAATAAAATCCAAGTAGGCTATGAAGGAGTATATAAATTAGAAGCCAGGGATGCAAGTGGCAGGTGAAGATGAGCTACTGAACTATCTAGGGAAACCTCCACTGGCTCTTGCTATTCCCTGGTGATATCATCAGTAGTTAAAAATATGCAGCAAGTAACTAATTACCCATCCAATCGTCCCTAAAACATTTGAAGAGTCCAATGAATAAGTCAACTAAGGACAATTGAGTAAGCCAAAATTGAAGCTTGTAGACCAAGTCACTTTTGGGGTGATAGTCCAATAAGTCAGTCATAAAATCAAAATGTAAGAAATCCAATTTAAATAAACAAAGTGATACTCTATAAACATAAATGAGAAACACTGCACCAACAGGTAAAGAAGAATCATAAAAAGTAGAATTATTAAGCATAGTGTGCAGCCACCTTCCTACTACCCAAATAGTCCCTGAGCTAACCAGATACAAGGTTACAAAGGTAAAAAGTTTAAACAAACTCCGTATGAATTTGATTGACAGAGGAGAACTCCAACCCACTGATATTTCTGAAAATAACTAAGTAACTCAAGCATTTAGTCACATTGAAACTAGATAGCACAACAGAAGTTAACCCCAGACAATTCAGTTGACTGTATGTGAAGCAGAAACAGACCACTGGGCTGAACAGTGAACACAAATATAATGTCTAAATACATACTTTGATGTCCATCCCTGTATTATGGCTAAAGGTCCTGAACACAGCATGGCTTCTTGTGATGGTAAACTATTCCTGTAGTCTGCACATTGTGCTAAGGAGTCCTGTTTGTCAGAAACAAGGTTCCTGGGGTTGGGGGGAGGAAAAAACAGAACATAATATAAAACACTGAATAGTGCATCAGGTGGCAGATGACTGTTCTATTCTGATTTACACTCTATTTGCATTTTCACAATAACAAAAATGTTATTAAAGCTTATGTTAAAATTATATAAATACACAGGTTAAAAAAGAGTGCCTGTGCATTTTGGTATAGTGCTTAAATTATCCAAAAGTACAAAGATTAGTTCACAAGTCATACAATACATATAGTACATAATCAGCAATAACCCACATTTAGATTAATAAATGTAATGATACACACTGGTGCAATGTAGAAGGCTAAAGCCTGCTCACCTTATTTACACAAAAGTCCCATTGAAGTAAGTGGGATTAATCACATAGCCTAAAAAGGATTTGACTTAAGCTCTGGAAAGCAGATGACAAAATCCACCAGCACATTTTACAGGTTGCCATACCGAAAAGAAAAATTTACAACCCTGGTAGGAACAAGGCTGTATGGCAGGCATGTCAAACTCAAAGTCTACTGAGGGCCACACAAGCGAAAACTGATGGCTTTCAGGGCCACCAAAGAAACTGTACTTCTATCGGAAATTCATAATAATTTATTATAGATTGTTTTAGGTATATTTTATAATTTTTCAGGTCTTGTTTTACTATAATACAATAATTTGATCTGTAAAATTGTTATTTACCCATATAAAATAATTTTAATTTAAATATAAATTTAAGGTATTTAAGATACCTAACTTGTTTTGTTGAAATAAAAACAAGTATAGACCGTGGTTAATCAACTAGAACAGGCTTCTGTGAAAATTTCAGATACTTTGTAAGTTTGAGATTTTGCATAAACATATAATATTCATGCAACTGCAAAAAATTGACATTTCTTGATATAAAATTAATATACATTTTGTGATTTTATTTGGGAATAAATAAATAAAATATTCCCCTCCTCTTCCCCCAGAGCCAGGCACTCCCATACCCCTGTTCTAATCCAATCCCCCTCCTCTAACCTAATGCCTCCCCCCTCCCCCAGAGCCAGGCACCCCCCAGGCCCCCTTAACCTAATGCCTGGGTCCCGGAGCCGCTGCCACACATTTCTTCCTCAGGTGCTGGGGCAGTGTGAGCACAGCGGCCAGCTGTGAGCAGCTGCTTGATGCATGTGCAGAGCAGCCCGGGCCGTGAGCACGTGATGGAGTGCCCAGCACAGAGTGACCCGGCCGGCCGTGAGCAGTTGCTGCGGTGCCGTGTGCAGAGCAGCCGGTCGTCCGGCTGTGATCTGCACTTGGCCACGTGCTCTGAGCGGCCAGTAGGCCGCACTTTATTCTTTTATAAAAATGTAGTGGTGGGCCGCAAAAAATTTCAATTGGGCTGCATGCGGCTCACCAGGGGCTTGTTTGACATGCCTGCTGTATGGAAAAGACAGTTACCCATTTTCGTAATTGGTGTTCTTCAAGATGTGTTGTTCACATCCATTACAATCAGGTATACACGTGTGTCACAGCTCAATTCCCCAACTTGACACTCTACGTGCAGAGATGGGGGGGCCAGCTAGCAGAATAAACACTGTAAATCTAGTCTCTCTGATTCCCAGAGACAAACGTATTCAATCTCAGTCTCCCTGAGATCCAAAAAAGACAAGACTGGTTTCACGCTGCCACCACCCAAGTGATTATAAGAAAATATAAAATAAAAAAAACAAAAACAAACAAAAAACCCCCACCTTTTCCAGAGAGAAATCACCTGGGAATCTCCCTCTCTAAGGTAAGGCTCTTCCTCCTGCCCCCAAGCTCTGTTTTGCTTTGGGTTGAGAAAACAGAGGGAATCCACAAACAATGGACTCTACCCTTGTAACTAGACACTTAATCCTAAGGACACAACAATCAACCAATACCGGTTAATTAAAATAAAAAAAACACTTATCAAAACAAAACTACAGTTGCAAGCATGGTAAATTGGCTAGGTGGTAAATAGCCACAGTTTGATATATACTCTGGGAAAGCCCTGGGCTGTAATACTTAGTTACAAAAGAGAAAAACAATTAGCCAGCTCAGACATGATTTCCAAACCCCCAAACAAGGAAAACAATAAACCCTGCCGGACTATCTAAACTCTTCCCTACTTACACATTTCAAGAAGCCCGTTCTTGGAGAGAGAGAAACATCTCCCATCTCCCTCAGTACCTGGGAGAAACTGTTCTCATCTCAAACAAAGGAGACAGAGCGAAACCCCCCCCCCTTTCCCAGTTTGAAATTCCTACCTGCATTTTTATTGGCTGACTGCCTGACTCCGCCCTCCCCGTAGGTGTATCTTCAGTTGCTTAACACTTTCCTCACTCTTCAGGTAAGTCAGACTTTCCTTAGCAGCTCCAATTTATGACAGTGTGCATGAACGTCAGAAACTTTTTCCCCTAGCAGCTTCCCTAGGGTCGGCTGTGGAGACCCCTAGAACGGCGCTGCTATATCGGTACTTACATACATCACTGCCGACCCTACCCCTTCCCTCGGTTCCTTCTTGCCGGCTACTCCGACAGTGTAGAAGGAGGGTGGGTATTGGAATGGACGTCAACAGCACAGCTCGAAGAACACCAGTTATGAGAACATGTAACTGCCTTTTCTTCTTCAAGTGCTTCTTCACACTGATTCCAATCAAGTGACTCCTAAGCTGCTACATCATGGAGGTGGGGTCGGAGTTAGGAATCACTGACTGGAGCACTGCCCTACCGACAGCTGAATCCTCCCTAGAGAACCTATCAATGGCGTAGTGTGCGGTGAAGACGTATTGAGGAGCACATGGCCACCCTGCATCTCTCTAGGAGGGGGACCTGCGCCACGAATGCAGTGGTAGAGGCGGGTGCCCTAGTTGAGTGTCCCATCTGCACCAAACTATCCAAGAGGATATACACTGTGCAGAGACAGGCTCCCTTTTCATCCACTCCACTATTGCTACGAACAACTGGGTTAATTTCCTAAATGGTCCCGTGCAGTACATGTCTTGCGCCCAACGTGCGTAACACTCTTTGTCTAGCATTTGAGTGTTATTTCAGGTAAAACACTGGGAGGAAGAGGTCTTGACTAAGGTGGAATTGGGAGAGCGCCTTTGGTAAGGCCAGGTGCGGCCTAAGTTGAAACTTGTCCTTATAGAACACCGTGTACAGGGATTCCGAGGAAAGAGCTTGTAATTCAGACACCCTCCTCGCCGACACGATAGCCGCTAAGAAAGCCAACTTAGTGGACAGGTGAAGCAATGAACACTCAGCCATTGTTTCAAAGGGGGGGTCCCATAAGTTTATTGAGCACCAAATTAATGTCCCATGTGGATACAAATGGAAAATATGGATACAACCTATGCAGCCCCTTCCTAAAATGGGTGAACGAACAGGGAACGTTGGGAGCACCTGGGGTGGAAAGCAGACACAGCCGCTAAGTGGACCTTAACAGAGGCAGGTGCCAGGCCTTCTGTTCGTAAGTGTAACAGGTAGTCCAGTACCAGCAAAATGGGTGCCCGCCTGGGGGAAAAACATCCCGGTCTGTGCCCCAGGAGAAAAACCTCCTCCACTTGGCTAAGTATGCTACCCTGGTGGAGTGCTTCCTGCTTCCCAAGAGAACCTCCTGTACCTGAGTTGAGCATTGAAGTTCTAACAGACTGAGCCATCTAGCTTCCACACCATAAGGTGGAGTGAGTGTAGGTGCGGGTGTCTCAAACACCCAGGCCTCAGTGTTGCGTAAGGTGGTCTAGGTACAAGGGAAGGGCTATCGGGGCCTCCACTGACAGGGTGAGACAGGTGGAGAACCAATGCTGACATGGCCACGCTGGCGCCAGTAGGATTAGGCATGCTTTGTTCCTGCGTGCCTTGAGCAGGAACCAGTGTAGCGGGGGACGTGTATAATAGCTGCCCCCTTCCCCCAATGAAATGCAAACGCGTTCGCCATGGAGCCAGGACTGCAATTCTGGAATGAGCAGAAATCTTTACACTTCTTGTTCTCCTGTGTGGCAAATAGGTCTAGACAGGGAGACCCCACCCCCCCACCTGCGGAAAACTGAGCGTAATAGGTCTGTTCTGACGGACCACTCGTGGACCATGAAAGTCCTGCTGAGGGCATCTGCAAGCGTGTTCTGATGTGAAGAGCCAAGTCTGCAGGGGACCACGCACCCTCAGTCCTTAGGTTCCCCAAGTGGGCTCCCAACCCAAGGTCCAAGGCATCTGTTACAAGTGTCAGTGGGGCAAATGCCACTCCTTCGCCCATACTGAGTGGGTACAACCACCATCTCAGGGTGGATATCACGCCTTGAGGGATGGACACTACCATGCCCAAGCTGCCCCTCATTGACCTGTAGACCGAGGTGAGCCACCCACCCCTCAAGGGGTCTGAGGTGCAGCCGGGCATATCTGATCACGTGGCAGCACGACACCATATGACCCAAAAGACTGAGGCACAGCCTCACTGTTGTGGTGGGGCACTGGGTGAGGGAGAATACCATATCCCTCATCACCTGAGATCGGACTTCTGGAAGGGTGGCTCGTCCCCAAATCAAGTCTAGAGTCACCCCAATGAACTCTACTCTTTGCACCGGACCTAGCACCGATTTCTCCTTGTTGAGGAGGATGCCCAGAGTCCTGAACAGCTCTAGGGTTAGTTTTACGTGCGTAAGGAGCTATTCCTGGGAGTTCCCTTTCAGTAGCCAGTTGTCCAGGTAGGGAAAACACCTGAACGCCCCTCTTCTGCAGGAAAGCCACCACCACCAACATGCACTTGGTAAACACTTGGGGGCAGTGGACAGGCCAAAGGGGAGTACTGCAAACAGATAATGTTCATTCAACACCGTGACTCTGAGGTAGCGCCTGTGGGTCTGGAGGATTGATATGTGAAAATCTGCATCCTTCATGGCGAGGGCAGCATACCAGTTGCCTGGATCCAGGCATGGGACGATGGTGGCTAAGGAGACCATACGGAACTTCATTTTCTGCATGTAGCAGTTGAGGTTTCTCAGGTCTAGAATGGGTCTCAGACCCCCTTTCGCCATTGGGATTAGGAAATAATGGGAATAGAACCCCCTTACCCTTGGGGGAACCTTTTGGATCGCCCCCAACGTGAGGAGCAACTGGACCGCCTGTCATAGGAGATGCTTGTGAAAGGGGTCCCTGAAGAGGGACGGGGGGGGGGGGGGGAGAGAAGAAGAGGAGAATTGTAGGGAGCATACCACTCAACCATGCAGAGGACCCAACGGTTCCAAGTAATGCTGGCCCACGCACGGTAGAAGTGGGAGAGCCTGGCTGAGAATAAAGGAAGGATCCATGGGAACTAGTGCCCAGTCATCGGGTAAACCTTCAGAAGCCCTTCTTGGGCCCTGGAGGAGTTATTCCCCTGGTTAGGTTGCTGATTTGGGGGGTCTCCTCCTATTGTTTCTGTTGCTCCTACGTGGCTGCTCCTGACTCTGTCTAGGCGCGAACCTCTGCGGAGGGGGCTGGGGCCTAAAAGGGCACCTCTGGGTAGCAGGGGTACGCATGCCCAAGGATTTCATAGTTGCCCGTGAATCCTTGAGCGAATGGAGCTTAGAGCCCATCTGCTGCAAAAACAAGCTCCTGCCCTCAAGCAGGAGGTCCTACAAAGTTTGTTGGGAACTCTGCAGGTAGGCCTGAAGCTTGTAACCACACTGACCTACACATGGCCACCCCTGTCAAAAGCATTCTTGCTGCTGAGTCCACAGAGTCCAGGGCTACCTGCAGGGAGGTTCTGGTTATGGTACATCCCTCATCCGTTAAGGCTCCAAACTCCTGCCGTGCATCTGGGGGAAGGAGCTCTTTGTGTTTAGAGCGCGCCTCCCAAGATTTAAATGCGTACCAACTGAAGATCGCCTGTTGGTTTGTGACCCTCAACTGCAGGCCCCCTGCCAAACAGACCTTTCTGCCAAAGAGGTTGAGCTTTTTTGCTTCCTTGGCTTCAGGTGCCAGCGCTTGCTGGCCTTGCCGCTCCCTCTCATTGATGGCTGACACCACAAGAGAGATGGGGTGGGGGTGTGAGAAAAGGAACTCGTACCCTTTGGAAGGGACGAAGTACCTCTCCACCCCTTTTGCCGTGGGCGGTAAGGAGGCGGGGGTCTGCCACAGGGTGTTGTAATTAGATTGAGTGGTCTTTATGATTGGCAAGGCCACCCCCGATGGACCCTCCTGTGATAAGATGTACACCATTGGGCCCTCCAGTTCTTGTATCCCCTTCATAGGGAGGTTCATGTTCTGGGCCACCTGGCGCAAAAGCTCTTGGTATGCCCTGTGGTCCTCCGGAGGAGGGCCTGCCATGGAGGTTGCTGCCACTGCTTCATCCGGGGAGGACGATGAAGCAGCCTGGGGTAGCAGTGGGTCCACTGAAGGCTCTGGGTGATGTTGGCCCCACGCCTCTCCCCCGTCTGTGCCAGTATCCCTTGACCTGAGGCCTGGTCCGTGGCCTCTCTTCTCAGGCTATCCCCACCGGGGGGGTCGTGACACTGTGGCAGAGGGTGCCCTCGACTGCCTGTCGGTCGCTGGGAGACTGAGATAGATAGCTGGTAGAAACTGCTGATCTGGAGGATCTGGGCATGCCCTGGGACTGGTAACATGGCCAGGGTGTCCAAGAAGGCCAGTATGTGTGTGTGTGTGTGTGTGGGGGGGGGGGGGGGGGGGGCAGCCACTGCGTCTGCCACAGTGCCAGAGGGTCACGGCCCCTTCAGTCACTGCAGGTTCCGTGGGAATGCGCCAACACCACGTCGGACTCAGACTCCAACAGCGAGGACCATGGCACGCCGGTACCATGTGGCTGGAAGCCTTTGGTGACCTGGAACAGTGCTGGGAGGGAGCTGTGCCGTCTGCCTCTGGACCTCAACGTGGTCCAGGACCAGGAGCGGGACCTCAACGCTGAGGGGCAGGGCATACTCGGTGCCAGCCATGACAAGTCTCCGCGCCTGTCGTGTGCCCGGTGCCGGGGATTCTGGCAAATTCTTCGGTGCTGGATGTGATGCGCTGGGCCGGAGGTGGTGAACCTTCCAATGATGAGGAGACTGACCTGCCTTGCTGCCACTCCAGGGATTGAGGGTGCTGCAGCATTGCTAGCTTACTCTTCGACTGGTGTGGCCTCAACAGTGATGGAGGCTTGTCCCACTCCATAGACGCCTCAGTCGCTGATATTTCTATGAGGTCTCGCGTGGCCTCATAGGTATCTGGCGTCGATGGGGAGTTCAGCACGTGCACCCGACTCCAATGTCCTGGTGACAGGCCTCATGCTGGATTTGACGGTGCTGCTTCTGGGGCCAGAGTCGATGGCAAGTTCTGGGCCTCGCGTACGGGGGGACTGCCTGCACCGTGCCAGGTCTTGCCCAAGTCATGTCTTATGGGGCAATCTGCCTCTGCCCTCTTTACAATCACGCGGTGTTGGCAAGGTTGATCAGTGCCTCGGGGACACAGGCGTTGGTGCTGGTGGGCTTCGGTGCTGAGAGTCTTTAGCGACACCTGTCTTTGGTGCAGTCTCGTGTACAGAGGCTGAAACACTGCGCACCGAGCTTGCACCTGGTGCCATCTTCTCCATCTGAGGAGGTCTCAGTGCTGCTTCCATGAGGAGTTGTTGGAGCCGGTATTCCTGATCTTTCCTTGCACAGGGCTTAAAACCCCTGCAGATTTTACACTTCTTGGTGCGATGTTCTTCTCCTAAGCACCGAAGACATGCATCACGTGGATCGCTGTTGGGCAGAAGTGGTTTGCACACAGTGCACGACTTAAACCCCGGGGCATTAGGCATACCCTGGAGCCCTGATGGCTAACTCTTTGTGGACAGCTGCCCACTCCTACTAGGAATTCTTTCAAGAAAACACAGCTAAGAGAAACGATATGATCAACTGTCGAGTGCTAGGGACTAGGAGCTTACCTAGGGAAGACAGCTAGAAAGTTCCAACACCGCCATGGATGGTGTAGGGATTCCGACTCCCCCTACAGCGTCGCCTGTCGTCGATTTTGGGGAATTGGCTCCGACGGCGGCGGCGCTATTCTATTCGGGTCGCTGTCCTCCGACAGTGCCCACACAGCTTGGGCTTTACCCCTTCCGGGGTAAGTTCGGGGCGTCCGAGTGCAGATGGAATAGTCTGGTGCCCTCTTGTTCTGTGCCCTTATTGTCGCCCCGTGACGTACCTTTCTCGCCGATCCCCGGCTACACATGTCCGAAACACCCCCTAGTCACTCTCTCAGGCGTTTCCTTCTTAGCTACTCCGGGAGAGGGAGAGGGGTAGAGAGGGGGGCCCGGGCCCACCCTCACTCCCGGGCCCCAGCCCAGGGCCCTAAAGGACATGGACCGGTTTTGGTCTGGGTCCAGCTGACATGGACGTCCGGCCGAAACCTGCCAATCTGCGGGGTTCTTATATGACCCCGCCCTGGGCTGCTACTTCTCCGTTCTGGCTCCCCTCCCCTGCTGCTGGCTTACCCAGCCCTCTGCGGGCCAGCCGCTCGTCGCTCCGGATGGCCTTCTGGACCCCGTTGCTCCACGGGTGTCTGCAATGTCCTGCCTTCCATGGCCGCGTGTTCGTGCCCTCGCCCATCCTCTGGGGTCGAAGGCTCCGATCTCTGGCGTTTGTCTTCCCGCCGCATCCCCCTCCCCTACACAGCTCAGGGGCGGCATTTAAAACTCCCACCACGCCCGGCGCCGGAGGGGGACGTTGTGACGGACCGGGCCGTGTCTGGGCACAACTGAGGGCGTCCGCTCAGGGCGAATTGCTCAAATCCGGGGCTACTTACAGCCCCCAGACTGGTGACCTCTCCAAATAGGCCACAAACCAGTCCCACAGAGTGCTTCAGCTGCCTGCCTGAAGCCTCCCGAGCAAAACCCCTCCGACACCCCAGCAATATCCGTGCCCCAGACCTCATACACAGGTGGGGGGGTCCTAGCACCCAATCCCACCTACCCCGAACAAGTTCTGTCCGGTTCCAGGAAACCAGCCACAGATCTCTGGCCAATTTATCCTTTGGACCTTACCCACAAATCACGCTGGGCCAATCCTTTAGCATCTAACAACTAAAGGTTTATTATTACAAGAAAGAAAAGCATGAGAGTAAGGTTATTAAAGTACAGTACGTTACATGCACCGAATCTCCCAGTTCTCAATGCAGGCTCTAGCAGAGATGTTGCAGCTGCTGGTTTAAAAGTTCTTATTGCACATCCTAAGATCAGGATGGGTCCACAGGTCTTTCGGGCCCTTCAATCCCTGCAATGCTGCCTCTGGGATGAAGTGCTGAGCTGAAGACAAAATGGCATCGACCACATGGCCTCTTTATACTCCTTCCTGGCCTCTTCTGGTCTCAGCCGGTCACCTGGTCAGAGGCCAATCTCTGTGTTTCCTGCTGGCTGCTCTCAGGTGACAGCCCCCATTCTTTGGGTGTGTCCTTGGCCCATCAAGTGCCATTGTCCTACAGGGCCTGGCTAATCAGCCTGTCCATAGCAATGCTTAATCACATGCAGAGAAATATTCTGCTTCCACACAGATTACAGATTCCTACCTACACACAGACATTATACACTCACATAAATAGCGTACATAAGATCAGAAAACAACAAGCTCCCATTCAATACCCCACATGGCTCCCTTTTATACCAATTTCTGGGGCCAACACCCCCACCTAGGGGTGCAGCAGCAATCTGGCTGCTTCCCTCCAATTCGGTAATGTGACAGACGTCATGCTGACGTCACCGGCTAGCTCCGCCCCTCCTGCAGCGTCCGTGCCGGGGCCGCCACGCCTGAGGCTGCCAGCTGGTCCGCGGCGCGCGTACACCCGGCACAATGCCGGTGCACGGCTCCCCGCCGCCCGAATAGGGCACTTGCTGCGGGGGCTTTAGTGCGTGGTTGCGGGGCCCCCTCACAGATGGTAAGAAGGAACCGAGGGAGGGGCATGGTCAGCAGAGCTATAAATGCACTGATATAGTGGCGCCACTCTAGGGATCTCCACAGTTGACCCTATGGGAAAAAGTTTCTGACGCTCACGCACACAACACACATACACCTTGTAGTAGGTCAGGAGTTACTGTCGTGGTCTCCTGCTCTGTTGATAACCAGAAGGCTGAGTGCGTATGTACTCAGTGATGTCTGCCGTGTTGACTTGCGCAATTAGTCAACACAGCAGACTCTGAGAGAGCCCCCCAAAGACCACAAATCAGATAAGGAGTGAAGGTGCCAGGCCAGGTTTATTAGGCAAAGTACAGTAATAGCGGTCAGTAGACTCTACCAAACCGCTACGCATATGTACCCATAACAATGGACTCAGCTCAATCAGTGGGAGGTCCCACTGTCCCCTCGGCTAGACAAAGACTGCCCCCTCCAGGACACCACTTTATACACAGATACAAACAAGTTACATATCACTCTTGACGTGTCGGTTACCACCCTCTGATGCAACTTAGATACCACCCACCACCATGCACCTCATGGTTCGATTAGAACATCTCTACCCATTATGCTGTCAGTTTAGACCCTTTCCTGAACCTGGGTCGGTAGCTGTGCGGAGTGTGGGTACCAAGGTCTTTCTTAACAAGCTGGTGGTACCATCCTTTTGGAATGTGCTTTCAACTTATGACCAGTACCAATGACTGTTTTACAGTTGGTACCTAGCACCAATTACTGGTGTACACCTGGGCCTATTACCAATTCGTGTTTTGCACTCTCAGCCCTGTTCGTGCCAAGTTCTGTGAGCAGGGGCCTGCCTCTTGCTCACAGCTTAGCTTTGCTTTATGTTAGCCATGTGTAGCGGCTTCCCCCTCGCCACAGCGCCACCTGCCGTCGAGTTGGGGAATTAGCACTGCTGGCAGGTGGCCAGATCCCTTTCAGGACACTGCCCTCCGGCAATGTCCACAACAGCCTGAGCTTTTCCCCCTTCCGGGGGGGTTTGTGATAGGCCGGTGGGCCTTCAGGGGGCGGCTCCTCTGCCTCCAGCACATTGGGAGACGTGCCTGCCTCCTTGCGTTACCGCGCCTTAAAACAGTCCAGGCGGGCGAGTCTCTTCCCGGCCTTCCTTCAGGTCGGGCCCAGAGGTAATCGTTCACGTGCCTGGCCTTGCTTCAGGTCCAGGCCGCAGAGAAATAAGCCCACCACTTGTCAGTCTATTTTCATACAGTTCTGGGCAGGGAAACCGTTCTAGTCCTGTCCCTTTAAGAGTTTCCGCCCGATGCATGGACGGTCCCAAACGCACCGTAGGTAAGTCCGGGCTCTTGAGCAGGGCAGGCAATCAATACTGTCTATTAGGTTTGGCCCTCGAGCAGGGCGGTCAACAAATACAGCAAGCAAAACCCAGGCTCTAACTCCGGGCGGGGTGGCCAATGGCAGCCAGGCCCTGACGCAAGGCATGGCTGCAACCAAACACCAGTTTGTAGAAGTTCCTCATTCAGGAGCAGGCCCGGGAGGTCACCAGCAGCAGCGGTGAGGGGGAGACTACCACCCGGTTAGGGGGTGGCGGGGGGGGCACGCAGGCCCACCCACCTCACTGCGCCCCGGCCCAGGGGCCCTGAATGCAGCAGTGCAACTGCGACTGGCTCAGCAGGGCCCCGGTCTGTAACCGGTCTGGCCGTGGGCTGCTCTCGCTGTGGGCTGCTCTCAGCCCGGGCTACCCCAGGGCCACTTCTTGTCTCCCCCTTCCCAGGTACCTGTAGCTCCAGCAGGTCCATCAGGGAGTCGAGGCGCCGTCATCCCCGCAGCGTCCGGCGGGCCCAATCCAGGGGTCAAGGGGTTGGAGCTTTGCAGTGTCCCGCACGCTCATCCGGCCTGGCGTTCCAGTACCCATCGGGGGTCCAGCCGGTCCACCAGGTCGGGCCCATCCTCTGGGTCCATGGGTGGTTCTGCTGGCGCACTTGGCCAGGCCTCAGTAGCCCGGGCAGGGAAGCCTTGACCAACCTCCAGGAAGGCAGCTGAAGGCAACCTAGCCCGGGTCTTAGCCTCCCCAAGCAGAAGCTCCGGACAAGCCTCCGGCTCCTTCAGAGGCTGGGCCCTGACTGAGCTCCCCGGCAGCCTTCTTATAGTCCTAGCCCCGCCCTTTGGCTTCCAGTCAGGTGAGGGGGCGGGGCTAGGCTGGGCCCAAAATGGCTCCCAGAAGGGTTCCTCCGGCTCAGTGGGGGCCATTCCACCCCCCTACACTTGTGAGAAGGAGGAGAGGCAGCGGGGTGCAGGGGCTGCCCTCTTCCTTCTCCCCCCACCCCGCTGGTTCCTGCTCCTGCACCAGCCGGAGCCCTCCCCACCCAGCTGCCTCCCTGCCTGCCCGCCCGTCTGCTGAGGCGTGCTCCCCGGACGTCGCTGCACCCCACCACCACCGCTACCACCACCACCACCACTGCTACCACCACCTGCTGCTGTTGCTGCCTGGGGGGAGAGGGGGGGCCTGCCAGCTGCCCTCCCTCTCCCCTCCACCATCACTCCAGAGGAGGAGGACCACCCCACCAGCACCTACCACCCGGAGGCCTTCCACCGCCGCCTGCCTGCTGCTGCTGCACCCCGCTGAGGGGGAGAAGAGGAGATCATCACCATCAAGAACTGTGGAGGGGGTTCGTTTACAGACTGAGTTTTTTCAATCTGCTCCGGGGTGGTGGTGAATTGAACTGCTAAAAGGGGGGCTGGAGGAGAGGCTCAGAGCCCTCCCCCCAGTCCAGTTGCCCCCCCACCCCACCCGCTGCCACCACCCCCAAGGCCCCCTCCACCACCCCTTACCATCTGGACTGTCTCTTCTCCCCCTGGCGGGGTTTGCTGCCCTGCCTGCCACCTGGAACTCTGCTGCAGCGGTGGGCGAGGTTGAGCCCCACACAGCGCTCGTGGGTGTGCTCCCTCCCCCCTCTTCTGGACTTGGCCCCCCTCCCTCAGCTACATCTGGCTGGGGGGCCACCCTTACCCCCGGTCACCCACCCTACCCCAGCAGCTTGGTTTTTCCCCCCACTGCCTGCCCCTCCCTGTTAGCTTAGTTTGGTTCCTTCCCTCCCTTCCCAAATCCACTTACCCACCACACCTGCTCCCAAAGTCATCTGCCACGCCCCTGCCCCAGCCAGCCCAAGAGTGTGTGTCCCGCCCCGCCCAGCTGTTGTTTGCCTCCATTTTATCCCTCCCCCCCCCCAGCCACCCCCCAGCCCTTGAGCACCACCCGACTTGCCTCGCCCCCTCCCTGCCCTGAGCGCTTGTGCCCCCCCTTTTTAGTTAGCCCCCTTGTTCACTGCACCTCCCCAACGGCCCCACAACCCCCTCCCCCGTATCCCAGTGCAGCCGGAGGAGCCGGCCCCCGCCCTGTACCCGTTACCTTGCCCCCTGTCTGCCCTGCCGGCACCCTCCTCCTCCGCTCCAGCCTTGCGGGGAGGAGTGGTTGCTGGCCCCTCGGTTCCCCTGCTCTATCCGCCCCTTTTGGTTCTCTCCCTCCCAGCAACCAGTCGGCGGGAGGGAGTAGTTGCCCCCCCTTTTTCCCCTTCTCCCCTTCCCTCCCAATTATACGCCCCCCCCACCCTTCCCTTCCCTTGCGTGCCCCCGCCCCGTATTAGCGCCCTCCTCCTCTGCTACAGTCTCAGCAGGGAGGTGAGGCTGCTAACTCCCCCCCCCCATATCTTCAGTTGCCCTCCCCAAAACCAGCACCCTCCCTCTCTCCCACCCCCTCCATTTCAATCACCCTCCTCCCTCGCCTGCTGTCTGGTGGGGAGGAGCGGTGAACCCTTGCTCCCCTTCCTGTTATCTGTGCCTCCTTCCTACCCCCCCCTTCCATGATGGAGGCAGTCACTACCACGGCCCCCTCGCTACCACCAGGCCCGACAACCGCTGCGGCTGACCTCCCGACCCCAGGCCCGAGCTCCGCCGCCGCCACGGCCGCCGCTCCCTCAGACACGGGAGCAACCATCACCTCGGCCGGAAAAAAGGGCGGGGGGAAGAAAAAGGGCAAAAGCCCGGCCCCGAAGGCCAAATCCACCACGGCCAAAGCCGCCCCGCCCTCCGCAGCCCCTCCTTCCCCTGCTGTCCCCTCCACCAGCTCTGGGGGTGACACAATCAAGACCCCCAGAGCGTACGCCCAGGTGGCCGCTGCCGCCCCCCCACGTGCCCCGTCATCAGCCCCGACTGCCGCCTCCAGCTCCATCCCTGGCGGCCGCGGCCCCTTTCCCACCATGACCAGGAGGCACGGCGTCCGCTGCCTCCTGGTCGCCGCCTCGCCCCACATGGAAACCTACGTGCGGGCGATGGCGAGGGTGGTGGGGGCCTCGGCCGTGGTGGCGGCCTCCAAGATGTACGGCAAGGCAGTGTTCTTCCTTGCCTCGGAGGCCGCCGCCCAGGAGGCGGTGGAGAGGGGCCTGGCGGTGGGAGGCGTGCATGTGCCCCTCGAACCTCTGGAGGACCTGGGCGTACGGGTGGTGCTCACCTCCGTCCCGCCCTTCCTCCCTAATGCCGCCCTGTTACCTTCCCTCTCCACCCTGGGGAAGCCCATCTCGACCATCAGCCCTCTCCCGCTGGGCTGTAAGGACCCCGCCCTCCGCCACGTCCTATCCTTCCGCCGGCAGGTACAGCTGCAGCTGCCGCCGGCGGCGCGTGGCGGGGAGGCGCTCGAGGGGTCCTTCATGGTGCCCTACCAGGGGGCCCATTATCGGATTCATTACTCCTCGGGGGAGACCCGGTGCTTCCTCTGCCGGGCGATGGGGCACATCCGGAGGGACTGTCCCTTGGCCCGGTCGGAGGAGGCGTCCGGGCCCCCCGGGGCCCGTAAAGGCGCCGGCCCCACCACCGCCGGCCCCCCTGGTAGTCCGGGATCCGCGGCCGCCCCTCCTCCAACCGACGGCCCTGCTCGGGAGCCAGAGGCGTCCCCCCTGGCGTGCCCGAGCGGGCAGGCGGGCCCCACCTCTATTCGGTCAGTCACCGCGGGGCCCGAGGAGGAGAGGGTGGCGCGGTCGCCGCAGGGCGAGGGAGAGGGCCCTCCCCGGGTGGAGGTATCCCCTTCCTTCCCACCCTTGCCACAACGCCGTCCCCGAACCCCAAAAGTGCCCCCCGGCCTTGCCCTCGCTGACCGGTCCTCCACTTCCACCTCGGAGGGCTGGATGCTCGTCGGGGGCAAGCGCAAAGCCCGCCGGTTGCGGACTCAATCTCCCCCCTCCGATGAGGAGGGCGGGAAGGCCCCCCTCCGAAAGATCCCGAGGGGGGCCGGCGCTGCCCAGAGCGCCCCCGACGAGCATCAGCGGGAGGCGCCGGCCGAGGAAGCCGCGGCAGCGAGGGGGGACGATGAAGTCCCCCCTGAGGAGCCTATCCACGAGGAGGCCTCTGATGGAACCCCCCCGGCCCCGGTTCCAACTGAGCCCCCCTCCGTCCCCGCTGAGGTAATTGTTGCCTCGGCGGCCGGAGGGGAAGGCTCCGGGGCCGAGGGGATGGAGCTTAGCTCCATCTTCGAGGAGATCGAGGCCCTGGGTCTGACCCCACTCACCCAGGGGGAGGACGACCCTCCGCCAGCGGGCCTCGGTCTGGGCGGCGACTCTATGGCGCCGCCCCCTCCTCTCCCCGATCCCGTGTCCCAGGTGGCTGACCCCGTCCTCACGCTCGGGGCGCCCCTGATATTACCCACTGGCCCGGCCGACTCGAGCGCCGGAACGGATGCCACCGAGCCCTCTGGGGCGACGGCTGGCGCCGAGCGGCCGGGTCCCGGGGTTGGGGGTGCCCCCTCTCCAGCTACCGAGGCGGGGCAGTCATCCCCCTTTCCCGTTGGGGGCCCAGCAGAAAATGCCATCCAGGCCGACGCCGAGGCATTAACACCTGCCTCTCCACTTGAGCCCGGCGTCGGCGCGGGCCCCCTTCCTGTTCCCGACCCCCAACTTCCCATTCGGGAGGCGCCGCAGCCCGGTGGGATTGCCACAGGGGACCCTTTCCAAGACCCCGTCCAGGATCCCGATTCCCTCCCACGTCCCGATCCTCCCCCTACTCCCGCTTCCGCCCTTTACGAACCCATCTCCAGCCCCGAGTCCTCCCCTGCTCCCGATCCCTTCCCTACCCCTACCTCTGCCCCATTCCCTGCCCCCGACCCACTGTCCGGCCCTGAACCTACCCCTCCCCCCGGCTCTGCTGTGGAGGTAACCCCTCCCTTGCCGTCCCCCCCTTCTTTTCCCATCCTGGTCCCCGTTATGTTGCCCGATCCGTCCCTACTGCCCCCCCAAACGTCCGCCAGTGCCACCCCCGCGAGGGCCGTCTCGTTCCCGCTAGCTGCGGGCGGCCCTTCGGGGGTCGTTTTTGTATCCCCGGTCCCCAACCCGTTGGGGGCTGCCTTGTTCCCTCCGCCGCCTCCTTCCCTGCCGGGGTCGGGGGCGGGCAGCGCGGCGCCAGCAGCAACGGCGCCGCGTCGGGGATCGGATCCCTGTTTGCCCGTCTCCGTGGCCCGTGAGCTTCATCCGGGGGCCCGGACGGAGGAGAATCCTGGTTCCCCCTCGGTGCTGAGGGGCGAGCTGCGCCAATTCCTCGCGGATAACCGCGGGGCGAAAGGAAAGGTGCAGCTCGCCCTCCAGCGCTGGGGGGACTTCCACTCCATCCTCCAGGCCACTAGAGCCTTGTTGCAGGAGGGGAGAGGGACCAGTAGGCAGGACGACGCGGCCTACCGTCAGACCCGCAGGTTTCGGGACGCTCTCCTGACCTTCGGGTCGGGGAGCGGTCTGCTGCGGGGCCTGCGTGAGGCCGCCGACTCGCCTGTCCGCGAGGATCTACCCCAGCCCTCACTATGAACTGTACCATCCTCGCAACATTGAATGCCCGGGGCTGTAGGGCGGGTCTCCGCAGGAGCCGGGTGCTCTCCTTCCTTCGGGAGGGGGGGTACTCGGTGGTTTTCCTGCAGGAGACCCACACGACTCCAGCCGTCGAGGCTGGCTGGCGGCTGGAGTGGGGGGACGGGGTGTATTTTAGCCACCTCGGCGCCCACTCTGCCGGGGTGGCCACCCTGTTCTCCCCTGCCCTACGGCCCGAGGTGCTGGGGACCGCCGAGGTTGTCCCGGGCCGCCTGCTGCACGTCCGGGCCCGCGTGGAGGGGCGGACGTTGAACCTGGTCAACGTCTATGCCCCGAACGCGGGCCCGGACCAGGTCACCTTTTATCGGCAGGCGGCCACCTTCCTCGGCACTCTGGATCCTCGCGAGGGCCTGGTCCTGGGCGGGGACTTCAACACCACCCTCGATGACCGGGACCGTGTAGGACTCGCGAACTGCCAGGCCGCGGCGGACGTCCTCAGGGAGATAGTGGAACATCACTCCCTGGTGGACGTCTGGCGAGACCACCACCCGGACGACAGTACCACCTTCACTTACGTCCGGGTGGGGAAAACACGGTCGAGCCACTCCCGGTTGGATCGCATTTACCTGTCGCGATTCCATCTGGCACGAGCCCACTCCTCCAGCATCCGGCCGGCCCCGTTCACGGACCACCATTTGGTGTCCGTGAAGGCCTCTCTGACTTCGGAGAGGCTGGGGCCGGCCTATTGGCATTTTAACAATAGCTTGCTGGAGGACGTGGGCTTCGTGGCGTCCTTCCGGGAGTTCTGGCAGGCCTGGCGGGGGCAGCGGCCCGCCTTTCCCTCGGCGCGGCGATGGTGGGATGTGGGGAAGGTGCGCGCCCGGCTCTTCTGCCGTGACTACTCCCGGGGCGCCAGCCGGCGGAGGGATGCGGCGATAGAGCAGCTGGAGCGGGAGGTCTTGAAGCTTGAGAGGCGCCTGGCGTCCGCCCCTGAGGATCCACTCCTCCGCGAGGCGTGCCGGGAGAAGCGGGAGGAGCTCCGAGCCCTGGAAGATCACAGGGCCCGGGGCGCTTTCGTTCGATCCCGCATCCACCTCCTTCGGGAGATGGATCGCGGCTCCCGCTTCTTCTATGCCCTGGAGAAAAGGAGGGGGGCAAAAAAGCACGTCACCTGCCTCTTGGCGGAGGACGGCACCCCCCTCACGGATCCGGTGGAGATGCGCGGAAGGGCCAGGGCCTTCTACGCCAGTTTGTTCTCCCCGGATCCGACCGAAGCCGACGCCTGCAGGGCGCTCTGGACCGAGCTCCCGACGGTCAGCGCGGGCGACCGAGACCGGCTGGAGCTGCCTCTCACTCTGGCCGAGTTCTCGGAAGCCCTCCGTCTCATGCCCAACAACAAAACCCCGGGCATGGACGGGCTGACCGTGGAGTTCTACCGCGTGTTCTGGGACGTCCTCGGCCCGGACCTCGTCACCGTCTGGGCCGAGTCCCTGGAGAGCGGGGTCCTCCCTCTGTCGTGCAGGCGAGCGGTGCTCGCCTTACTGCCGAAGAAGGGGGACCTCCGCGACCTACGGAATTGGCGTCCCGTCTCGCTCCTCAGCACGGACTACAAGATCGTAGCAAAAACCATCTCGCTGCGACTGCGGTCCGTGCTGGCGGACGTGATCCATCCCGACCAGACCTACACCGTCCCGGGCCGTAGTATATTTGATAACTTGTATTTGGTCCGGGATCTCTTAGAGCTCGGGTGTAGGGACGGCTTGTCGTTCGCCCTCCTGTCCCTGGACCAGGAGAAGGCGTTCGACAGGATGGACCACGGGTATCTCCTGGGCACCCTGCAGGCCTTCGGCTTCGGGCCCCGGTTTGTGGGTTTTCTCCGGGTGCTGTACGCCCTCGCGGAGTGTTTGGTCAGGCTCAACTGGACCCTGACCGAGCCGGTCAGCTTCGGGCGGGGGGTACGTCAGGGGTGTCCGCTGTCGGGCCAGCTGTACGCTCTGGCGATCGAGCCCTTCCTCTGTCTCCTCCGTAGGAGGTTGACGGGGTTGGTGCTTCGGGAGCCGGAGCTGCGGCTGGTCCTGTCGGCGTACGCCGATGACGTGCTCCTCGTGGTCCAGGACCCGGGCGACCTGGCGCGGGTGGAGGCTTGCCAAGCCGTCTACTCGGCAGCCTCCTCCGCCCGGGTCAACTGGGTCAAGAGCTCTGGCCTGGTGGTCGGGGACGGGTGGCGGGCCGGCTCCCTCCCACCCGCGCTTCAGGCCATCAGGTGGAGCGCGGGTCCGCTGCTCTATCTGGGCGTTTATTTATCCGCCACGCATCCCTCTCCGCCGGAAAACTGGCAAGGTTTGGAGGCCAGGGTGGGTGAGCGGCTGCGGAGATGGACGGGACTGCTCCGGTGTCTCTCCCTTCGCGGGAGAGCGCTGGTACTCAATCAGCTGGTCCTGTCCATGCTCTGGCACCGGCTCAACACCCTGCGCCCGGCCCCGGAGGTCCTGGCCAAGCTCCAGAGGGCAGCTTTGGGGTTCTTTTGGCCAGGACTGCACTGGGTCTCTGCAGGGGTCCTGTCCCTCCCCCTGGAGGAGGGGGGTCAGGGCCTGGTCTGCATACGCAGCCAGGTCCGGACCTTCCGCCTCCAGGCCCTGCAGAGACTCCTCTTCAGTGCAGGTAGTCCGGCATGGGGCACCTTGGCGCGCGCTTTCCTCCGCCGCCTCCGAGGGCTCCGATACGACCGGCAGCTCTTTTTTATCCATCCGAGGGGTCTTCCGCGAGACCTCTCAGAGCTGCCGGAATTCTACCAGGACCTCCTCCAGACCTGGAAGCTGTTCTCGGCGACCAGGTCCGTTGTGGCCTCCGAGGGGGCAGACCTCCTCGCGGAGCCCCTGCTCCACAATCCAGCCTTGTGCGTGCAGGTGGCGGAGTCTCCCTCGGTGCGCCGGAGGCTGATCCTGGCAGAAACCACCACGGTCGGAGACCTCCTGGACTACGACAGGGGGGACTGGGTGGATCCCCGAGCGCTCGCTCGGCGCATGGGGCTCTCCACCCCCCGAACCCCTCTGCGCCTACTCCAGGAGGTGAAGGCGGCTTTGCCGCGGCCCGCTCTCGACTTCCTGCAGCGGTCCTTGCGAGAGGGTACACCCCGCCCCTCCCCTCCTGCAAAGCCTCCGTCCCTGATTATTGGGCCCCTGTTCCACGGGCCCCCCCGGCCTCCCCACCCCTGGACCCCCAGCCGGCTGCAAAATCTGCAGCCGGTCTGTTTCCAAGCCGCGCCAAGGCAACATCTGTACACGCTCGTGCTCCACACCCTGCATTTCCCCACCCTCGTGTCCCGCCCTGATACCAAATGGCGGGACTATCTAAGACCCGTAGAGGGAGGGGAACCCCGGTGGGCCAGCGTCTATTCCGATCTAATTCCGCGGCCCATCGGGGACATCAGTTGGCGGCTCCTTCACGGAGCCGTGAGCACGGGCGTGTACTTGGCGCGGTTTACCCCCATCCCAGACACCTGCCCCTTCTGCGGCGTGAGGGAGAACCTGGCGCACGCCTACCTCGAATGCGCCAGGTTGCAGCCCCTATTCCGGCTCCTCCAGAACCTCTTATTGAGGTTCTGGCTGCACTTTTCCCCCCACCTATTCATTTATGCACACCCTATCCGTGGCCCCACAAAGTCGCGAGACCTCCTCGTCAACCTCCTCCTGGCTCTAGCTAAGAGCACCATCTACAATACCAGGAGGAGGATGCTAGACGAGGGGGTTCTCTGCGACTGTGGGGCCTATTTCCGCTCCTCCCTTGTGTCACGAATCCGGGCAGAGTTCCTCTGGGCGGCGTCCACTGGCTCCATCGACAGCTTTGAGGAGCAGTGGGCGCTGTCCGGGGTTCTCTGCTCGGTGTCCCCATCCGGCTCCCTTATTTTGAACCTTTAACCCGCACTCCTTGATCCTTTATTCATTATTTGCCCCAAGCACTTAGTTGGACATGGGTCCAGTGTCCCTCCCATAAGGCTGGGGAGGGGCTTTTAGAAGGTGGGCGGGCTTCGCCCGCCCACCATCCCATGTTTTCAAATAGACCCCCCTACACTTGTGAGAAGGAGGAGAGGCAGCGGGGTGCAGGGGCTGCCCTCTTCCTTCTCCCCCCACCCCGCTGGTTCCTGCTCCTGCACCAGCCGGAGCCCTCCCCACCCAGCTGCCTACCCGCCCGCCCGTCTGCTGAGGCCTGCTCCCTGGACGTCACTGCACCCCACCACCACCACCGCTACCACCACCACCACCACCTGCTGCTGTTGCTGCCTGGGGGGAGAGGGGGGGCCTGCCAGCTGCCCTCCCTCTCCCCTCCACCACTGCTCCAGAGAAGGAGGACCACCCCACCAGCACCCACCACCAGCGGCCTTCCACTGCCACCTGCCTGCTGCTGCTGCTGCACCCCGCTGAGGGGGAGAAGAGGAGATCATCACCATCAAGAACTGTGGAGGGGGTTTGTTTACAGACTGAGCTTTTTCAATCTGCTCCGGGGTGGTGGTGAGTTGAACTGTTAAAAGGGGGCTGGGGGAGAGGCTCAGAGCCCTCCCCCCAGTCCAGTTGCCCCCCCACCCCACCTGCTGCCACCACCCCCAAGGCCCCCTCCACCACCCCTTACCATCTGGACTGCCTCTTCTCCCCCTAGTGGGGTTTGCTGCCCTGCCTTCCACCTGGGACTCTGCTGCAGCGGTGGGCGAGGTTGAGCCCCACACAGTGCTCGTGGGTGTGCTCCCTCCCCCCTCTTCTGGACTTGGCCCCCCTCCCTCAGCTACATCTGGCTGGGGGGCCACCCTTACCCCCGGTCACCCACCCTACCCCAGCAGCTTGGTCTTTCCCCCCACTGCCTGCCCCTCCCTGTTAGCTTAGTTTGGTTCCTTCCCTCCCTTCCCAAAGTCACTTACCCACCACACCTGCTCCCAAAGTCATCTGCCACGCCCCTGCCCCAGCCAGCCCAAGAGTGTGTGCCCCGCCCCACCCAGCTGTTGTTTGCCTCCATTTTATCCCTCCCCACCCCCCCCAGCCCTTGAGCACCACCTGATTTGCCTCGCCCCCTCCCTGCCCTGAGCGCTTGTGCCCCCCTTTTAGTTAGCCCCCTTGTTCACTGCACCTCCCCAACGGCCCCACAACCCCCCCCCCCCCCGTATCCCAGTGCAGCCGGAGGAGCCGGCCCCCGCCCTGAACCCGTTACCTTGCCCCCTGCCTGCCCTGCCGGCACCCTCCTCCTCCGCTCCAGCCTTGCGGGGAGGAGTGGTTGCTGGCCCCTCGGTTCCCCTGCTCTATCCGCCCCTTTTGGTTCTCTCCCTCCCAGCAACCAGTCGGCGGGAGGGAGTAGTCGCCCCCCCCCTTTTTTTCCCCTTCTCCCCTTCCCTCCCAATTATACGCCCCCCCACCCTTCCCTTCCCTTGCGTGCCCCCGCCCCCGTATTAGCGCCCTCCTCCTCTGCTACAGCCTCAGCAGGGAGGTGAGGCTGCTAACTCCCCCCCCCATATCTTCAGTTGCCCTCCCCAAAACCAACACCCTCCCTCTCCCCCACCCCCTCCATTTCAGACACCCTCCTCCCTCGCCTGCTGTCTGGTAGGGAGGAGCGGTAAACCCCTCCTCCCCTTCCTGCTATCTGTGCCTCCTTCCTACCCCCCCCCTTCCATGATGGAGGCAGTCCCTACCGCGGCCCCCTCACTACCACCAGGCCCGACAACTGCTGCGGCTGACCTCCCGACCCCAGGCCCGAGCTCCGCCGCCGCCACGGCCACCGCTCCCTCAGACACGGGAGCAACCGTCACCTCGGCCGGAAAAAAGGGCGGGGGGAAGAAAAAGGGCAAAAGCCCGGCCCCGAAGGCCAAATCCATCACGGCCAAAGCCGCCCCGCCCTCCACAGCCCCTCCTTCCCCTGCTGTCCCCTCCACCAGCTCTGGGGGTGACACAATCAAGACCCCCAGAGCGTACGCCCAGGTGGCCGCTGCTGCCCCCTCACCTGCCCCGTCATCGGCCCCGACTGCCGCCTCCAGCTCCATCCCTGGCGGCCGCGGCCCCTTTCCCACCATGACCAGGAGGCACGGCGTCCGCTGCCTCCTGGTTGCCGCCTCGCCCCACATGGAAACCTACGTGCGGGCGATGGCGAGGGTGGTGGGGGCCTCGGCCGTGGTGGCGGCCTCCAAGATGTACGGCAAGGCGGTCTTCTTCCTTGCCTCGGAGGCCGCCGCCCAGGAGGCGGTGGAGAGGGGCCTGGCGGTGGGGGGCGTGCACGTGCCCCTCGAACCTTTGGAGGACCTGGGCGTACGGGTGGTGCTCACCTCCGTCCCGCCCTTCCTCCCTAATGCCGCCCTGTTACCTTCCCTCTCCACCCTGGGGAAGCCCATCTCGACCATCAGCCCTCTCCCGCTGGGCTGTAAGGACCCCGCCCTCCGCCACGTTCTATCTTTCCGCCGGCAGGTACAACTGCAGCTGCCGCCGGCGGCGCGTGGCGGGGAGGCGCTCGAGGGGTCCTTCTTGGTGCCCTACCAGGGGGCCCATTATCGGATTCATTACTCCTCGGGGGAGACCCGGTGCTTCCTCTGCCGGGCGATGGGGCACGTCCGGAGGGACTGTCCCTTGGCCCGGTCGGAGGAGGCGTCCGGGCCCCCCGGGGCCCGTAAGGGCGCCGGCCCCACCACCGCCGGCCCCCCTGGTAGTCCGGGATCCGCGGCCGCCCCTCCTCCAACCGACGGCCCTGCTCGGGAGCCAGAGGCGTCCCCCCTGGCGCGCCCGAGCGGGCAGGCGGGCCCCACCTCTAATCGGTCAGTCACCGCGGGGCCCGAGGAGGAGAGGGTGGCGCGGTTGCCGCAGGGCGAGGGAGAGGGCCCTCCCCGGGTGGAGGTATCCCCTTCCTTCCCACCCTTGCCACAACGCCGTCCCCGAACCCCAAAAGTGCCCCCCGGCCTTGCCCACGCTGACCGGCCCTCCACTTCCACCTTGGAGGGCTGGACGCTCGTCGGGGGCAAGCGCAAAGCCCGCCGGTTGCGGGCTCAATCTCCCCCCTCCGATGAGGAGGGCGGGAAGGCCCCCCTCCGAAAGATCCCGAGGGGGGCCGGCGCTGCCCAGAGCGCCCCCGACGAGCATCAGCGGGAGGCGCCGGCCGAGGAAGCCGCGGCGGCGAGGGGGGACGACGCCGCCCCCCCTGCGGAGCTTCTCCACGAGGAGGCCTCGGGTGGAGCCCCCCCGACCCCGATTCCAACTGAGCCCCCCTCCGTTCCCGCTGAGGTAATTGGTGCCTCGGCGGCCGGAGGGGAAGGCTCCGGGGCCGAGGGGATGGAGCTTAGCTCCATCTTCGAGGAGATCGAGGCCCTGGGTCTGACCCCGCTCACCCAGGGGGAGGACGACCCTCCGCCAGCGGGCCTCGGTCTGGGCGGCGACTCTATGGCGCCGCCCCCTCCTCTCCCCGATCCCGTGTCCCAGGTGGCTGACCCCGTCCTCACACTTGGGGCGCCCCTGATACTGCCCACTGGCCCGGCCGACTCGAGCGCCGGAACGGATGCCGCCGAGCCCTCCGGAGCGACGGCTGGCGCCGAGCGGCCGGGTCCCGGGGTTGGGGGTGCCCCCTCTCCAGCTACCGAGGCGGGGCAGTCATCCCCCTTTCCCGTTGGGGGCCCAGCAGAAAATGCCATCCAGGCCGACGCCGTGGCATTAATACCTGCCTCTCCACCTGAGCCCGGCGTCGGCGCGGGCCCCCTTCCTGTTCCCGACCCCCCACTTTCCATTCGGGAGGCGCCGCAGCCCGGTGGGATTGCCACACGGGACCCTTTCCCAGACTCCGTCCAGGATCCCGATTCCCTCCCACGTCCCGATCCTCTCCCTACTCCCGCTTCCGCCCTTTACGAACCCATCTCCAGCCCCGAGTCCTCCCCTGTTCCCGATCCCTTTCCTACCCCGACCTCTGCCCCATTCCCTGCCCCCGACCCACTGTCCGGCCCTGAACCTACCCCTCCCCCCGGCTCTGCCGTGGAGGTAACCCCTCCCTTGCCGTCCCCCCCTTCTTTTCCCATCCTGGTCCCCGTCATGTTGCCCGATCCGTCCCTACTACCCCCCCAAACGTCCGCCAGTGCCACCCCCGCGAGGGCCGTCTCGTTCCCGCTAGCTGCGGGCGGCCCTTCGGGGGTCGTTTTTGTATCCCCGGTCCCCAACCCGTTAGGGGCTGCCTTGTTCCCTCCGCCGCCTCCTTCCCTGCCGGGGTCGGGGGCGGGCAGCGCGGCGCCAGCAGCAACTGCGCCGCGTCGGGGATCGGATCCCTGTTTGCCCGTCTCCGTGGCCCGTGAGCTTCATCCGGGGGCCCGGACGGAGGAGAATCCTGGTTCCCCCTCGGTGCTGAGGGGCGAGCTGCGCCAATTCCTCGCGGATAACCGCGGGGCGAAGGGAAAGGTGCAGCTCGCCCTCCAGCGCTGGGGGGACTTCCACTCCATCCTCCAGGCCACTAGAGCCTTGTTGCAGGAGGGGAGAGGGACCAGTAGGCAGGACGACGCGGCCTACCGTCAGACCCGCAGGTTTCGGGACGCTCTCCTGACCTTCGGGTCGGGGAGCGGTCTGCTGCGGGGCCTGCGTGAGGCCGCCGACTCGCCTGTCCGCGAGGATCTACCCCAGCCCTCACTATGAACTGTACCATCTTCGCAACATTGAATGCCCGGGGCTGTAGGGCGGGTCTCCGCAGGAGCCGGGTGCTCTCCTTCCTTCGGGAGGGGGGGTACTCGGTGGTTTTCCTGCAGGAGACCCACACGACTCCAGCCGTCGAGGCTGGCTGGCGGCTGGAGTGGGGGGACGGGGTGTATTTTAGCCACCTCGGCGCCCACTCGGCCGGGGTGGCCACCCTGTTCTCCCCTGCCCTACGGCCCGAGGTGCTGGGGACCGCCGAGGTTGTCCCGGGCCGCCTGCTGCACGTCCGGGCCCGCGTGGAGGGGCGGACGTTGAACCTGGTCAACGTCTATGCCCCGAACGCGGGCCCGGACCAGGTCACCTTTTATCGGCAGGCGGCCACCTTCCTCGGCACTCTGGATCCTCGCGAGGGCCTGGTCCTGGGCGGGGACTTCAACACCACCCTCGATGACCGGGACCGTGTAGGACTCGCGAACTGCCAGGCCGCGGCGGACGTCCTCAGGGAGATCGTGGAACATCACTCCCTGGTGGACGTCTGGCGAGACCACCACCCGGACGACAGTACCACCTTCACTTACGTCCGGGTGGGGAAAACACGGTCGAGCCACTCCCGGTTGGATCGCATTTACCTGTCGCGATTCCATCTGGCACGAGCCCACTCCTCCAGCATCCGGCCGGCCCCGTTCACGGACCACCATTTGGTGTCCGTGAAGGCCTCTCTGACTTCGGAGAGGCTGGGGCCGGCCTATTGGCATTTTAACAATAGCTTGCTGGAGGACGTGGGCTTCGTGGCGTCCTTCCGGGAGTTCTGGCAGGCCTGGCGGGGGCAGCGGCCCGCCTTTCCCTCGGCGCGGCGATGGTGGGATGTGGGGAAGGTGCGCGCCCGGCTCTTCTGCCGTGACTACTCCCGGGGCGCCAGCCGGCGGAGGGATGCGGCGATAGAGCAGCTGGAGCGGGAGGTCTTGAAGCTTGAGAGGCGCCTGGCGTCCGCCCCCGAGGATCCACTCCTCCGCGAGGCGTGCCGGGAGAAGCGGGAGGAGCTCCGAGCCCTGGAAGATCACAGGGCCCGGGGCGCTTTTGTCCGATCCCGCATCCACCTCCTTCGGGAGATGGATCGCGGCTCCCGCTTCTTCTATGCCCTGGAGAAAAGGAGGGGGGCAAAAAAGCACGTCACCTGCCTCTTGGCGGAGGACGGCACCCCCCTCACGGATCCGGTGGAGATGCGTGGAAGGGCCAGGGCCTTCTACGCCAGTTTGTTCTCCCCGGATCCGACCGAAGCCGACGCCTGCAGGGCGCTCTGGACCGAGCTCCCGACGGTCAGCGCGGGCGACCGAGACCGGCTGGAGCTGCCTCTCACTCTGGCCGAGTTCTCGGAAGCCCTCCGTCTCATGCCCAACAACAAAACCCCGGGCATGGACGGGCTGACCGTGGAGTTCTACCGCGTGTTCTGGGACGTCCTCGGCCCGGACCTCGTCACCGTCTGGGCCGAGTCCCTGGAGAGCGGGGTCCTCCCTCTGTCGTGCAGGCGAGCGGTGCTCGCCTTACTGCCGAAGAGGGGGGACCTCCGCGACCTACGGAATTGGCGTCCCGTCTCGCTCCTCAGCACGGACTACAAGATCGTAGCGAAAACCATCTCGCTGCGACTGCGGTCCGTGCTGGCGGACGTGATCCATCCCGACCAGACCTACACCGTCCCGGGCCGTAGTATATTTGATAACTTGTATTTGGTCCGGGATCTCTTAGAGCTCGGGTGTAGGGACGGCTTGTCGTTCGCCCTCCTGTCCCTGGACCAGGAGAAGGCGTTCGACAGGATGGACCACGGGTATCTCCTGGGCACCCTGCAGGCCTTCGGCTTCGGGCCCCGGTTTGTGGGTTTTCTCCGGGTGCTGTACGCCCTCGCGGAGTGTTTGGTCAGGCTCAACTGGACCCTGACCGAGCCGGTCAGCTTCGGGCGGGGGGTACGTCAGGGGTGTCCGCTGTCGGGCCAGCTGTACGCTCTGGCGATCGAGCCCTTCCTCTGTCTCCTCCGTAGGAGGTTGACGGGGTTGGTGCTTCGGGAGCCGGAGCTGCGGCTGGTCCTGTCGGCGTACGCCGATGACGTGCTTCTCGTGGTCCAGGACCCGGGCGACCTGGCGCGGGTGGAGGCTTGCCAAGCCGTCTACTCGGCAGCCTCCTCCGCCCGGGTCAACTGGGTCAAGAGCTCTGGCCTGGTGGTCGGGGACGGGTGGCGGGCCGGCTCCCTCCCACCCGCGCTTCAGGCCATCAGGTGGAGCGCGGGTCCGCTGCTCTATCTGGGCGTTTATTTATCCGCCACGCATCCCTCTCCGCCGGAAAACTGGCAAGGTTTGGAGGCCAGGGTGGGTGAGCGGCTGCGGAGATGGACGGGACTGCTCCGGTGTCTCTCCCTTCGCGGGAGAGCGCTGGTACTCAATCAGCTGGTCCTGTCCATGCTCTGGCACCGGCTCAACACCCTGCGCCCGGCCCCGGAGGTCCTGGCCAAGCTCCAGAGGGCAGCTTTGGGGTTCTTTTGGCCAGGACTGCACTGGGTCTCTGCAGGGGTCCTGTCCCTCCCCCTGGAGGAGGGGGGTCAGGGCCTGGTCTGCATACGCAGCCAGGTCCGGACCTTCCGCCTCCAGGCCCTGCAGAGACTCCTCTTCAGTGCAGGTAGTCCGGCATGGGGCACCTTGGCGCGCGCTTTCCTCCGCCGCCTCCGAGGGCTCCGATACGACCGGCAGCTCTTTTTTATCCACCCGAGGGGTCTTCCGCGAGACCTCTCAGAGCTGCCGGAATTCTACCAGGACCTCCTCCAGACCTGGAAGCTGTTCTCGGCGACCAGGTCCGTTGCGGCCTCCGAGGGGGCAGACCTCCTCGCGGAGCCCCTGCTCCACAATCCAGCCTTGTGCGTGCAGGTGGCGGAGTCTCCCTCGGTGCGCCGGAGGCTGATCCTGGCAGAAGCCACCACGGTCGGAGACCTCCTGGACTACGACAGGGGGGACTGGGTGGATCCCCGAGCGCTCGCTCGGCGCATGGGGCTCTCCACCCCCCGAACCCCTCTGCGCCTACTCCAGGAGGTGAAGGCGGCTTTGCCGCGGCCCGCTCTCGACTTCCTGCAGCGGTCCTTGCGAGAGGGTACACCCCGCCCCTCCCCTCCTGCAAAGCCTCCGTCCCTGATTATTGGGCCCCTGTTCCACGGGCCCCCCCGGCCTCCCCACCCCTGGACCCCCAGCCGGCTGCAAAATCTGCAGCCGGTCTGTTTCCAAGCCGCGCCAAGGCAACATCTGTACACGCTCGTGCTCCACACCCTGCATTTCCCCACCCTCGTGTCCCGCCCTGATACCAAATGGCGGGACTATCTAAGACCCGTAGAGGGTGGGGAACCCCGGTGGGCCAGCGTCTATTCCGATCTAATTCCGCGGCCCATCGGGGACATCAGTTGGCGGCTCCTTCACGGAGCCGTGAGCACGGGCGTGTACTTGGCGCGGTTTACCCCCATCCCAGACACCTGCCCCTTCTGCGGCGTGAGGGAGAACCTGGCGCACGCCTACCTCGAATGCGCCAGGTTGCAGCCCCTATTCCGGCTCCTCCAGAACCTCTTATTGAGGTTCTGGCTGCACTTTTCCCCCCACCTATTCATTTATGCACACCCTATCCGTGGCCCCACAAAGTCGCGAGACCTCCTCGTCAACCTCCTCCTGGCTCTAGCTAAGAGCACCATCTACAATACCAGGAGGAGGATGCTAGACGAGGGGGTTCTCTGCGACTGTGGGGCCTATTTCCGCTCCTCCCTTGTGTCACGAATCCGGGCAGAGTTCCTCTGGGCGGCGTCCACTGGCTCCATCGACAGCTTTGAGGAGCAGTGGGCGCTGTCCGGGGTTCTCTGCTCGGTGTCCCCATCCGGCTCCCTTATTTTGAACCTTTAACCCGCACTCCTTGATCCTTTATTCATTATTTGCCCCAAGCACTTAGTTGGACATGGGTCCAGTGTCCCTCCCATAAGGCTGGGGAGGGGCTTTTAGAAGGTGGGCGGGCTTCGCCCGCCCACCATCCCATGTTTTCAAATAGACCCCCCTACACTTGTGAGAAGGAGGAGAGGCAGCGGGGTGCAGGGGCTGCCCTCTTCCTTCTCCCCCCACCCCGCTGGTTCCTGCTCCTGCACCAGCCGGAGCCCTCCCCACCCAGCTGCCTCCCTGCCTGCCCGCCCGTCTGCTGAGGCGTGCTCCCCGGACGTCGCTGCACCCCACCACCACCGCTACCACCACCACCACCACTGCTACCACCACCTGCTGCTGTTGCTGCCTGGGGGGAGAGGGGGGGCCTGCCAGCTGCCCTCCCTCTCCCCTCCACCATCACTCCAGAGGAGGAGGACCACCCCACCAGCACCTACCACCCGGAGGCCTTCCACCGCCGCCTGCCTGCTGCTGCTGCACCCCGCTGAGGGGGAGAAGAGGAGATCATCACCATCAAGAACTGTGGAGGGGGTTCGTTTACAGACTGAGTTTTTTCAATCTGCTCCGGGGTGGTGGTGAATTGAACTGCTAAAAGGGGGGCTGGAGGAGAGGCTCAGAGCCCTCCCCCCAGTCCAGTTGCCCCCCCACCCCACCCGCTGCCACCACCCCCAAGGCCCCCTCCACCACCCCTTACCATCTGGACTGTCTCTTCTCCCCCTGGCGGGGTTTGCTGCCCTGCCTGCCACCTGGAACTCTGCTGCAGCGGTGGGCGAGGTTGAGCCCCACACAGCACTCGTGGGTGTGCTCCCTCCCCCCTCTTCTGGACTTGGCCCCCCTCCCTCAGCTACATCTGGCTGGGGGGCCACCCTTACCCCCGGTCACCCACCCTACCCCAGCAGCTTGGTTTTTCCCCCCACTGCCTGCCCCTCCCTGTTAGCTTAGTTTGGTTCCTTCCCTCCCTTCCCAAATCCACTTACCCACCACACCTGCTCCCAAAGTCATCTGCCACGCCCCTGCCCCAGCCAGCCCAAGAGTGTGTGTCCCGCCCCGCCCAGCTGTTGTTTGCCTCCATTTTATCCCTCCCCCCCCCCAGCCACCCCCCAGCCCTTGAGCACCACCCGACTTGCCTCGCCCCCTCCCTGCCCTGAGCGCTTGTGCCCCCCCTTTTTAGTTAGCCCCCTTGTTCACTGCACCTCCCCAACGGCCCCACAACCCCCTCCCCCGTATCCCAGTGCAGCCGGAGGAGCCGGCCCCCGCCCTGTACCCGTTACCTTGCCCCCTGTCTGCCCTGCCGGCACCCTCCTCCTCCGCTCCAGCCTTGCGGGGAGGAGTGGTTGCTGGCCCCTCGGTTCCCCTGCTCTATCCGCCCCTTTTGGTTCTCTCCCTCCCAGCAACCAGTCGGCGGGAGGGAGTAGTTGCCCCCCCTTTTTCCCCTTCTCCCCTTCCCTCCCAATTATACGCCCCCCCCACCCTCCCCTTCCCTTGCGTGCCCCCGCCCCGTATTAGCGCCCTCCTCCTCTGCTACAGTCTCAGCAGGGAGGTGAGGCTGCTAACTCCCCCCCCCATATCTTCAGTTGCCCTCCCCAAAACCAGCACCCTCCCTCTCTCCCACCCCCTCCATTTCAATCACCCTCCTCCCTCGCCTGCTGTCTGGTGGGGAGGAGCGGTGAACCCTTGCTCCCCTTCCTGTTATCTGTGCCTCCTTCCTACCCCCCCCTTCCATGATGGAGGCAGTCACTACCACGGCCCCCTCGCTACCACCAGGCCCGACAACCGCTGCGGCTGACCTCCCGACCCCAGGCCCGAGCTCCGCCGCCGCCACGGCCGCCGCTCCCTCAGACACGGGAGCAACCATCACCTCGGCCGGAAAAAAGGGCGGGGGGAAGAAAAAGGGCAAAAGCCCGGCCCCGAAGGCCAAATCCACCACGGCCAAAGCCGCCCCGCCCTCCGCAGCCCCTCCTTCCCCTGCTGTCCCCTCCACCAGCTCTGGGGGTGACACAATCAAGACCCCCAGAGCGTACGCCCAGGTGGCCGCTGCCGCCCCCCCCCCACGTGCCCCGTCATCAGCCCCGACTGCCGCCTCCAGCTCCATCCCTGGCGGCCGCGGCCCCTTTCCCACCATGACCAGGAGGCACGGCGTCCGCTGCCTCCTGGTCGCCGCCTCGCCCCACATGGAAACCTACGTGCGGGCGATGGCGAGGGTGGTGGGGGCCTCGGCCGTGGTGGCGGCCTCCAAGATGTACGGCAAGGCAGTGTTCTTCCTTGCCTCGGAGGCCGCCGCCCAGGAGGCGGTGGAGAGGGGCCTGGCGGTGGGAGGCGTGCATGTGCCCCTCGAACCTCTGGAGGACCTGGGCGTACGGGTGGTGCTCACCTCCGTCCCGCCCTTCCTCCCTAATGCCGCCCTGTTACCTTCCCTCTCCACCCTGGGGAAGCCCATCTCGACCATCAGCCCTCTCCCGCTGGGCTGTAAGGACCCCGCCCTCCGCCACGTCCTATCCTTCCGCCGGCAGGTACAGCTGCAGCTGCCGCCGGCGGCGCGTGGCGGGGAGGCGCTCGAGGGGTCCTTCATGGTGCCCTACCAGGGGGCCCATTATCGGATTCATTACTCCTCGGGGGAGACCCGGTGCTTCCTCTGCCGGGCGATGGGGCACATCCGGAGGGACTGTCCCTTGGCCCGGTCGGAGGAGGCGTCCGGGCCCCCCGGGGCCCGTAAGGGCGCCGGCCCCACCACCGCCGGCCCCCCTGGTAGTCCGGGATCCGCGGCCGCCCCTCCTCCAACCGACGGCCCTGCTCGGGAGCCAGAGGCGTCCCCCCTGGCGTGCCCGAGCGGGCAGGCGGGCCCCACCTCTATTAGGTCAGTCACTGCGGGGCCCGAGGAGGAGAGGGTGGCGCGGTTGCCGCAGGGCGAGGGAGAGGGCCCTCCCCGGGTGGAGGTATCCCCTTCTTTCCCACCCTTGCCACAACGCCGTCCCCGAACCCCAAAAGTGCCCCCCGGCCTTGCCCTCGCTGACCGGCCCTCCACTTCCACCTCGGAGGGCTGGACGCTCGTTGGGGGCAAGCGCAAAGCCCGCCGGTTGCGGGCCCAATCTCCCCCCTCCGATGAGGAGGGCGGGAAGGCCCCCCTCCGAAAGATCCCGAGGGGGGCCGGCGCTGCCCAGAGAGCCCCCGACGAGCATCAGCGGGAGGCGCCGGCCGAGGAAGCCGCGGCGGCGAGGGGGGACGACGCCGCCCCCCCTGCGGAGCTTCTCCACGAGGAGGCCTCGGGTGGAGCCCCCCCGACCCCGGTTCCAACTGAGCCCCCCTCCGTCCCCGCCGAGGTAATTGGTGCCTTGGCGGCCGGAGGGGAAGGCTCCGGGGCCGAGGGGATGGAGCTTAGCTCCATCTTCGAGGAGATCGAGGCCCTGGGTCTGACCCCGCTCACCCAGGGGGAGGACGACCCTCCGCCAGCGGGCCTCGGTCTGGGCGGCGACTCTATGGCTCCGCCCCCTCCTCTCCCCGATCCCGTGTCCCAGGTGGCTGACCCCGTCCTCACGCTCGGGGCGCCCCTGATATTACCCACTGGCCCGGCCGACTCGAGCGCCGGAACGGAAGCCGCCGAGCCCTCCGGGGCGACGGCTGGCGCCGAGCGGCCGGGTCCCGGGGTTGGGGGTGCCCCCTTTCCAGCTACCGAGGCGGGGCAGTCACCCCCCTTTCCCGTTGGGGGCCCAGCAGAAAATGCCATCCAGGCCGACGCCGAGGCATTAACATCTGCCTCTCCACCTGAGCCCGGCGTCGGCGCGGGCCCCCTTCCTGTTCCCGACCCCCAACTTCCCATTCGGGAGGCGCCGCAGCCCGGTGGGATTGCCACAGGGGACCCTTTCCCAGACCCCGTCCAGGATTCCAATTCCCTCCCACGTCCCGATCCTCCCCCTACCCCCGCTTCCGCCCTTTACAAACCCATCTCCAGCCCCGAGTCCTCCCCTGTTCCCGATCCCTTCCCTACCCCGACCTCTGCCCCATTCCCTGTCCCCGACCCACTGTCCGGCCCTGAACCTACCCCTCCCCCCGGCTCTGCCGTGGAGGTAACCCCTCCCTTGCCGTCCCCCCCTTCTTTTCCCATCCTGGTCCCCGTCATGTTGCCCGATCCGTCCCTACCGCCCCCCCAAACATCCGCCAGTGCCACCCCCGCGAGGGCCGTCTCGTTCCCGCTAGCTGCGGGCGGCCCTTCGGGGGTCGTTTTTGTATCCCCGGTCCCCAACCCGTTGGGGGCTGCCTTGTTCCCTCCGCCGCCTCCTTCCCTGCCGGGGTCGGGGGCGGGCAGCGCGGCGCCAGCAGCAACGGCGCCGCGTCGGGGATCGGATCCCTGTTTGTCCGTCTCCGTGGCCCGTGAGCTTCATCCGGGGGCCCGGACGGAGGAGAATCCTGGTTCCCCCTCGGTGCTGAAGGGCGAGCTGCGCCAATTCCTCGCGGATAACCGCGGGGCGAAAGGAAAGGTGCAGCTCGCCCTCCAGCGCTGGGGGGACTTCCACTCCATCCTCCAGGCCACTAGAGCCCTGTTGCAGGAGGGGAGAGGGACCAGTAGGCAGGACGACGCGGCCCACCGTCAGACCCGCAGGTTTCGGGACGCTCTCCTGACCTTCGGGTCGGGGAGCGGTCTGCTGCGGGGCCTGCGTGAGGCCGCCGACTCGCCTGTCCGCGAGGATCTACCCCAGCCCTCACTATGAATTCTACCATCTTTGCAACATTGAATGCCCGGGGCTGTAGGGCGGGTCTCCGCAGGAGCCGGGTGCTCTCCTTCCTTCGGGAGGGGGGGTACTCGGTGGTTTTCCTGCAGGAGACCCACACGACTCCAGCCGTCGAGGCTGGCTGGCGGCTGGAGTGGGGGGACGGGGTGTATTTTAGCCACCTCGGCGCCCACTCGGCCGGGGTGGCCACCCTGTTCTCCCCTGCCCTACGGCCCGAGGTGCTGGGGACCGCCGAGGTTGTCCCGGGCCGCCTGCTGCACGTCCGGGCCCGCGTGGAGGGGCGGACGTTGAACCTGGTCAACGTCTACGCCCCGAACGCGGGCCCGGACCAGGTCACCTTCTATCGGCAGGCGGCCACCTTCCTCGGCACTCTGGATCCTCGCGAGGGCCTGGTCCTGGGCGGGGACTTCAACACCACCCTCGATGACCGGGACCGTGTAGGACTCGCGAACTGCCAGGCCGCGGCGGACGTCCTCAGGGAGATCGTGGAACATCACTCCCTGGTGGACGTCTGGCGAGACCACCACCCGGACGACAGTACCACCTTCACTTACGTCCGGGTGGGGAAAACACGGTCGAGCCACTCCCGGTTGGATCGCATTTACCTCTCACGATTCCATCTGGCACGAGCCCACTCCTCCAGCATCCGGCCGGCCCCATTCACGGACCACCATTTGGTGTCCGTGAAGGCCTCTCTGACTTCGGAGAGGCTGGGGCCGGCCTATTGGCATTTTAACAATAGCTTGCTGGAGGACGTGGGCTTCGTGGCGTCCTTCCGGGAGTTCTGGCAGGCCTGGCGGGGGCAGCGGCCCGCCTTTCCCTCGGCGCGGCGATGGTGGGATGTGGGGAAGGTGCGCGCCCGGCTCTTCTGCCGTGACTACTCCCGGGGCGCCAGCCGGCGGAGGGATGCGGCGATAGAGCAGCTGGAGCGGGAGGTCTTGAAGCTTGAGAGGCGCCTGGCGTCCGCCCCTGAGGATCCACTCCTCCGCGAGGCGTGCCGGGAGAAGCGGGAGGAGCTCCGAGCCCTGGAAGATCACAGGGCCCGGGGCGCTTTCGTTCGATCCCGCATCCACCTCCTTCGGGAGATGGATCGCGGCTCCCGCTTCTTCTACGCCCTGGAGAAAAGGAGGGGGGCAAAAAAGCACGTCACCTGCCTCTTGGCGGAGGACGGCACCCCCCTCACGGATCCGGTGGAGATGCGCGGAAGGGCCAGGGCCTTCTACGCCAGTTTGTTCTCCCCGGATCCGACCGAAGCCGACGCCTGCAGGGCGCTCTGGACCGAGCTCCCGACGGTCAGCGCGGGCGACCGAGACCGGCTGGAGCTGCCTCTCACTCTGGCCGAGTTCTCGGAAGCCCTCCGTCTCATGCCCAACAACAAAACCCCGGGCATGGACGGGCTGACCGTGGAGTTCTACCGCGTGTTCTGGGACGTCCTCGGCCCGGACCTCGTCACCGTCTGGGCCGAGTCCCTGGAGAGCGGGGTCCTCCCTCTGTCGTGCAGGCGAGCGGTGCTCGCCTTACTGCCGAAGAAGGGGGACCTCCGCGACCTACGGAATTGGCGTCCCGTCTCGCTCCTCAGCACGGACTACAAGATCGTAGCGAAAACCATCTCGCTGCGACTGCGGTCCGTGCTGGCGGACGTGATCCATCCCGACCAGACCTACACCGTCCCGGGCCGTAGTATATTTGATAAACGGGAGTTACTCACCTCGTGCAGTAACGAGTGTTCTTCGAGATGTGTCCCCCCGTGGGTGCTCCACTGTAGGTGAAGGGTTGCCCTGAGCCGCAGATCGGAGCTTTGTATAGCAGTTTCCCCTGTTGAGCCACGCATGCCCAGGAGGCGTCTCGAGCCCTTCCCGCCTCCTGAGGAGCGTGACTCAACCCCCTCCCTTTCAGTTCCTCGTCTCCGCCCGAGAATTTTGACTCCGAGCAGAGGGGAGGTAGGGAGGGTCGTGGAGCACCCACGGGGACACACATCTCGAAGAACACTCGTTACTGCACGAGGTGAGTAACTCCCTTTTCTTCTTCGAGTAGTGTCCCCGTGGGTGCTCCACTGTAGGTGACTACAAAGCAGTATTCAATGTAAGGCTGGAGGGAGCCGGAGTCATTGTTTAGCAGTGGTAGAGAGTACTGCTGTGGCAACTGCTGAATCGGTCTTGAGTTGTGGAAGGATAGCGTAGTGTTTAGCAAAAGTATGGTCTGAAGACCATGTTGCTGCTTGGTAAACGTCTCTTAAGGGGACATTGCCCAGAAAGGCTGTAGAAGCGGCCGTGGCTCGAGTAGAATGCGCTCGTGGTGGGCATTGTAGCGGTCTATTGCCCAGAGAGTGACATTTGATTATACATGTCGATATCCACTTTGAGATTCGTTGCGATGATATTGGTGTTCCCTTGGATCGTTCAGCAATGGAAATAAAAAGTCTTTCGGATTTACGAAATGGTTTTGTTCTTTCTAGGAAGAAGGCCAGAGCCCTCCGGATGTCCAGAGTGTGCAGGCTGGCGTCTGTCTGCGAAGAATGCGGTTTTGGGAAAAAGGTAGGTAATACGATGGGTTCGTTGAGATGGAATTCTGTACATATCTTTGGCAAAAACGTGGGGTGGGGTCTCAGTATTACCCTATCCTTAGTGAAAACTGTGTAAGGAGGTTCTGACATTAGTGCTCCGAGTTCGCTCACCCTCCTGACGGAGGTAATGGCTAATAGGAAGCAGACTTTCATAAAAAGGAAGGGAAGTGGTACTGTTGCCAGTGGCTCAAAGGGAGGTCTGGTGAGGCAATTCAAAACAAGATTTAGGTCCCATAAAGGGGGTGGGGCCTTATGTGGTGGGTACACATTCTGGAGCCCCTTGAGGAATCTCTTCGTAATAGGATGGTTAAAAATAGAGAAGCCGTCTACTGAGGTATGAAATGCTGCTATTGCAGCGAGGTGTACTCTTAGAGAGGAGATTGACAGTCCTGATGCCTTAAGCTCCAGAGTGTAGTCCAGGATGGTATTTAGTGGTGAGGCATGGGGTTCCACCTTGGCTCGCTGACACCAATGACAGAAACGTGTCCATTTCTGTTGATAAGTTTTTCGAGTAGACTGTCTCCTGCTATGGAGGAGGATGTCTTTTACTCGCTGGGAGCAGCGCTCTTCTACCTCCGAGAACCAGAGAGAAGCCATGCGTGACGGTGCAGAGTACTGAGTTGTGGATGCAGTATCTTGCCGTTGTCCTGAGATAGTAGGTCCATCCGGTATGGTAGTGGGTGGGGTGGGTGGACCGCTAGCCTGTGAAGGTATGGGTACCAGGCTTGGCGCGACCATGATGGTGCAATCAGGATGACTAGGGCTTTGTCTCTCTGGATCTTGCGCAGAACTCTTGGGATGAGCGGTATGGGAGGAAAGGCGTAGTGTAGGGGGGCTGTCCATTTGGTTAGGAAGGCATCCCCCAGAGAGTGTTTGCCAAGTCCCGCACGTGAGCAGAATTGGGGACATTTGGTGTTCTGGGTAGAAGCGAAGAGGTCTATCAATGGCCATCCCCATTGATGGAAAATTGAGTTCGCCACCTCCGTATGTAACTCCCATTCGTGGTCCTTGGTGAAGTTTCGGCTGAGGGAGTCCGCTTTGGTATTGTTCACTCCGGGCAGGTATGATGCTATAAGGGTGACTTGGTTGCGGATACACGCATTCCACAGGCGAATAGCCTCCGTGCATAACGAGCGGGAGCGGGCTCCACCCTGTCTGTTTATGTAGAACATCATACAGATATTGTCTGTTAGGATGCGGACTGTGTGATTGGCGATGTCGGAGGCAAAGTGTGCACAGGCATTTCTTACTGCTCTCAATTCGAGGAGATTGATATGTAAGAGTGTCTCGTTTAGGGACCACCTGCCTTGAACTTCGTGGCCATCCATATGTGCGCCCCAGCCGAGCAGGGAAGCGTCTGTGGTGATTTGAATAGTGGGTTCGATTTGTTGGAACGGAATCCCCGCCAGAAGATTGTTTGGCACTGTCCACCATCGTAAGGATGCGAGCACGTCTGGTGGGATAGTAACCGTTTTGTTTCGAGGGTGTCGTGATGGGATATAAACGGCTGCAATCCAAAGCTGGAAGCATCGGAAGTGCAGACGAGCGTGGTGGACTACGTAGGTGGTGGAAGCCATGTGTCCCATTAGTTGGAGGCATGTAAGTATTGTGGTGGTAGGAACTGCGAGCATCCCGTTTATAATTTTTTGCATGGTTGCAAACCGTTGTTGAGGTAGGTATGCCCGGGCTGTAAGTGAGTCCAGGCGTGCGCCAATGAACTCTATATCTTGAACCGGGAACAGAATCGATTTGTCTTGGTTGATTAGAAGACCTAGACGACTGAGGAGGGCCGTGGTCGTAAGTATCATAGCGGCGGTTTCGGTGTATGAGGATCCTTTTAGAAGGCAATCGTCTAGGTAGGGAAATATGATGATGTTCTGGCGTCTGAGATACGCGGTTACAACCGCCAGTACCTTGGAAAATACCCTCGGGGCTGATGAGAGGCCGAAGGGAAGAACCTTGTACTGGAAATGGTCCAGTCCCAACGTGAAGCGTAGGTAGCGTCTGTGGGCAGGGTGGATGGTTACATGGAAATAGGCATCTTGGAGGTCGAGGGCTGCGAACCAGTCCCCTCGATCTAGCGCAGGAATGATTGCGGAAAGAGTGACCATCTTGAAACGCTGTCTCTTGAGAAATTTGTTCAGTTTGCGGAGATCCAATATAGGTCTCCAGCCCCCCGTTCTTTTTTCGGTCAGGAAATAATTCGAGTAAAACCCCCTCCTGTGGAACTCTCGAGGTACCCTTTCTATAGCCCCAATGGCAAGGAGCTGATTGACTTCTTGTTTTAGAAGGTCCTCGTGAGAGTGGTCCCTGAAAAGGGACGGGGTAGGGGGAAGGGTAGGGGGAATAGAAATAAAAGGGATGGTATAGCCCACTCGAATTATCTCTAGGACCCAGCGGTCCGATGCTATGGATTCCCACTGTGGGAGGAAGGCAAGCAAACGGTGGTTGAATAGATGGCCATGTTGAGGTGCGAGATCGAGTGGGAGGTCTTGCAGACCCTCGACCAAATGTTCAAATTTGCTGCTTAGATGGTTGGTTGGCTGGCGGGCGGGCTTGGTTGGGTCGCCTTCTGGGACCTCGCTGTCTTGGTCTGTTGTCCTCATAAGGCCTCTGTGGTCGATTGTATTGTCCATATCGGTATCGATTATATGAATTATATGGAGTGTATCGTCTGCGTTTATATGGTGGCATGCCCATGCCTAGCGTGCGAAGTGTGGACTTAGAATTTTTGCTGTTATGGAGCATTTCATCCGTACTAGCTGCAAATAGCTTTTGTTTGTCAAATGGCAAGTCCTCCACTTTGGGCTGGAGTTCGCGTGGGACTCCAGATGACTGGAGCCAAGAGGCTCTACGCATCACCACCGCTGTAGCTGTAACTCGGGCTGCAGTGTCAGCTACATCCATTGCCATTTGGAGAGCGGCGCGGGCGATCATATGGCCCTCATGAACTATTGATTTTAAGATGGGTCTTTTGGAGTCGGGGAGATGCGGCATTAGTTCTCCCAGTTTTGAGTAGTTGTCAAAGTTGTGATTTGCTAGAAGAGCAGAGTAATTTGATATTCTGAGTTGTAGGGTTGAAGAGGAGTATACTTTCTTGCCAAAGGAGTCCAACTTTTTGTGGTCCTTGTCTGCATTGCCCGTCTTATACTGTGGAAACTTCGCTCGTTGTTGTACTGAGTCCACGACCAGTGAATTAAGTTGTGGGTGAGTGAAGAGAAAATCGTTGTCTTTTGAGGGGACAAAGTACTTTCTGTCAATTTTCCTGTTAGTTGGTTGGATAGATGCAGGGGTCTTCCAGAGATCTTCTGAAGTCTCCATGATTGCCTCGTCTATAGGTAGGGCAATCTTGCCCTGTAGTGTCGGATGTAGATTCTTTAACAATTGATATTGTTTCTTCTGCACCTCTTGCAGGGAGACATTCTGGCTTGTCGCTACTCTCTTGAATAGTTCTTGGAACTGTTTCAGATCGTCAATCGTTCCAGTGTCTGATGGTACTACGGCATCCTCTGGTTGTGCATCAAGGGCATCGGAGTGTGTGATGTTTACTGACTGAGTATCTGAGTCGTTGTTTGAGATTCGTTCCACCTCATCCTCCGAAAAACTTGCTGGAGTTAGGGGTTGTGGCCGAGGCAAACTTCTCCGGGATGCAATGGAACGAGGTGGGGAGCGGTGTCCATATGGCTCCCAGTGTTCCCACGGTCCCCATTGTGGTGGATAAGGTGGAGGTGGGTAAGGCCAGTATGGGTGCCATGGGCCATGTTGTGGCGGAGCCCTATAATGGTGAGAGCGAGCCTTCCCAGGTGATGGATGTCGTGAGGAATAGACCGTGTGGTGGTCATCATCAGGAAGGGGAGCGTCGTGGAGAGACGACGGTGACATCGATCTGGGAGGGGATCGCCTTGACGGAGACCCCTCAGGAGAGTAAGAAGTAGAGGGCAGGCACAGATAATGATGTCCACTGTATGGATCAGTCTCTTGTTGGGGCTGATCCCTAGGAGTCTTATCTGGGTGCTTGTCAGGCTGTGGGAGGACCAGTGGAACATCTGTTGTTGCCAGAGGGTTCGTAGGCTGCCCATCGTTTTGCTGCGGTGCCGTGGCTTTAAGAGGCACTGCAGCTTTAAGCCGCGATGTAGGTTTTGGCGCTGCGGAGGCTTGGAGCAGCGCCGGGGCTGGAAGCGGTGCCGGACTATGAAGCGGCACCGTGGTTTGAATCGGCGCCGGCTTCTCATGCCGTGCCGGCTGCTGAGGACGGTCCCGGGGCGCCGCAGAGGCTTGAAGCGGTGCCGGGACTGAAAGCGGTGCCGCGCTTGCAAGCAGCACCGCGGTTTGAAGCGGCGGCGGCTTTTCATGCCGTGCTGGCTGTTTGGAGCGCTCCTGGGGCCGCTGAGCTGTTGAGTGCCCCGATACCGGCGCGGAGTGGGAGGATCGCCCCGAAGCCTTAGTGGCAGGGGACTTCCCATGCTGGTGTGCCTCTCCTCTATGTTTGGGAGAGGAAGAGGCTGGGAGAGAGCGGGATGCCCTGGGTCTCGGGGTATTTTTGGAAGGCGGCGGAGGCGCTTGCTGTGGTGCAGATTGTTCTCCCGCAGGCTGAAGCGCTTTTTCAAATAAAATCATCCTGAGGCAGAGCTCACGGTCTTTTCTGGCTCTCGCCGTCAGGGAATTGCAGTGGGTACAGTTGTGGGGAGAGTGAGTCTCCCCCAAACATCGTATGCAGTCTGAGTGGCCGTCTGAAGCCGGCATTGGGTCCCGGCATTGAGCGCACTTTTTAAACCCTGAGGAGCCGGACATTGCAGGCTCTCTCGCTGTTGAAATTACTAGATTGTTATAGATTATGTGGTTTACTTCTTGTCCTTCTTCTTCTTTTTTTTTTTTTTTTTTAAAGTCTTTATGTGTTTGTTTGACAGGCGGGAGAAAGCCAGTTCAGCAGAGTCTCGGTCTGAGGTAAGTTCAAGCCCCCCCTGAGGGGGGGATTTAACTAATCTATTTTTCCTATTTCTAGGTTTTTTTTGTTTTGTTTTTTTTTTAATAAAGAAACAGGGAAAGAGTAACTAGGATAACAGGGGAAGCTAAACTATGCCTAAATTAGTAAAAGGAAAGCAGTCAGATAATCTGACAGGGAGCTCCTAACTGCTCCGTCCGCTGACGAGGGCGGTTGAAGAGGAACTGAAAGGGAGGGGGTTGAGTCACGCTCCTCAGGAGGCGGGAAGGGCTCGAGATGCCTCCTGGGCATGTGTGGCTCAACAGGGGAAACTGCTATACAAAGCTCCGATCTGCGGCTCAGGGCAACCCTTCACCTACAGTGGAGCACCCACAGGGACACTACTCGAAGAAGAACTTGTATTTGGTCCGGGATCTCTTAGAGCTCGGGTGTAGGGACGGCTTGTCGTTCGCCCTCCTGTCCCTGGACCAGGAGAAGGCGTTCGACAGGATGGACCACGGGTATCTCCTGGGCACCCTGCAGGCCTTCGGCTTCGGGCCCCGGTTTGTGGGTTTTCTCCGGGTGCTGTACGCCCTCGCGGAGTGTTTGGTCAGGCTCAACTGGACCCTGACCGAGCCGGTCAGCTTCGGGAGGGGGGTACGTCAGGGGTGTCCGCTGTCGGGCCAGCTGTACGCTCTGGCGATCGAGCCCTTCCTCTGTCTCCTCTGTAGGAGGTTGACGGGGTTGGTGCTTCGGGAGCTGGAGCTGCGGCTGGTCCTGTCGGCGTATGCCGATGACGTGCTCCTCGTGGTCCAGGACCCCGGCGACCTGGCGCGGGTGGAGGCTTGCGAAGCTGTCTACTCGGCAGCCTCCTCCGCCCGGGTCAACTGGGTCAAGAGCTCTGGCCTGGTGGTCAGGGACGGGTGGCGGGCCGGCTCCCTCCCACCCGCGCTTCAGGCCATCAGGTGGAGCGCGGGTCCGCTGCTCTATCTGGGCGTCTATTTATCCGCCACGCATCCCTCTCCGCCGGAAAACTGGCAAGGTTTGGAGGCCAGGGTGGGTGAGCGGTTGCGGAGATGGGCAGGACTGCTCCGGTGTCTCTCCCTTCGCGGGAGGGCACTGGTGCTAAATCAGCTGGTCCTGTCCATGCTCTGGCACCGGCTCAACACCCTGCGCCCGGCCCCGGAGGTCCTGGCCAAGCTCCAGAGGGCAGCTTTGGAGTTCTTTTGGCCAGGACTGCACTGGGTCTTTGCAGGGGTCCTGTCCCTCCTCCTGGAGGAGAGGGGCCAGGGCCTGGTCTGCATACGCAGCCAGGTCCGGACCTTCCGCCTCCAGGCCCTGCAGAGAATCCTCTTTAGTGCAGGTAGTCCGGCATGGGGCACCTTGGCGCGCGCTTTCCTCCGCCGCCTCCGAGGGCTCCGATACGACCGGCAGCTCTTTTTTATCCACCCGAAGGGTCTTCCGCGAGACCTCTCAGAGCTGCCGGAATTCTACCAGGACCTCCTCCAGACCTGGAAGCTGTTTTTGACGACCAGGTCCGTTGTGGCCGCCGACGGAGTAGACCTCCTCGCGGAGCCCCTGCTCCACAATCCAGCCTTGTGCGTGCAGGTGGCGGAGTCTCCCTCGTTGCGCCGGAGGCTGATCCTGGCAGAAACCACCATGGTCGGAGACCTCCTGGACGACGACAGGGGGGACTGGGTGGATCCCCGAGCGCTCGCTCAGTGCTTGGGGCTCTCCACCCCCCGAACCCCCCTGCGCCTACTCCAGGAGGTGAAGGCGCCCTTGCCGCGGCCTGCTCTCGACCTCCTACAGAGAGCCCTGCGAGAGGGGATGCCCCGCCCCTCCCTTCCTGCAAAGCCTCCGTCCATTTTTATTGGGCCCCTGTTCGGCGGGCCCCCCTGGCCTCCCCACCCCTGGACTCCCAGCCGGCTGCAAAATCTGCAGCCGGTCTGTTTCCGGACCGCGCCTAGGGAACAGCTGTACACGCTCGTGCTCCACACTCTGCATTTCCCAACCCTCGTGTCCCGCCCCGATTCTAAGTGTCCGGACTATCTAAGACCTATAGAGGGTGGGGGACTCCCGATGGGCCAGTGTGTACTCCACCTTAATTCCACGGCCCATCGAGGACATCAGTTGGCGGCTCCTTCACAGGGCCGTGAGCACGGGCGTGTACCTGGCGTGGTTCACCCCTATCCCGGAAGCCTGCCCCTTTTGCGGTGTGAGGGAGAACCTGGCGCACGTCTACCTTGAATGCGCCAGGTTGCAGCCCCTATTCCGGCTCCTCCAGAACCTCTTATTGAGGTTCTGGCTGCACTTCTCCCCTCACCTTTTCATTTACGCACACCCAATCCGTGGCCCCACAAAGTCGCGAGACCTCCTCGTCAACCTCCTCCTGGCCTTAGCGAAAACCGCTATTTACAACACCAGGAGTAGGATGTTGGATGGGGGGGGGGGGGGGGGTTCTCTGCGACTGTGGGGCCTATTTCAGTTCCTCCCTAGCTTCACGTATCCGGGCAGAGTTCCTCTGGGCGGCATCCACTGGCTCCATCGACAGCTTTGAGGAGCAGTGGGCGCTGTCCGGGGTTCTCTGCTCGGTGTCCCCATTTGGTTCCCTTATTTTAAACCTGTGACCTGCACTCCTTGATCCTTTTGTCATTATTTGTCCCCTGGAATTTGTTGAACATGGATCCAGTTGTCCCTCCCGTAAGGCTGGGGGAGGGGCTTTTAGAACGCGGGCAGGCTTTGCCCGCCCACCTTCCCATGGTTTCAAATAGACCCCACTACACCATGTTTTGTCCATTGTTAGCTAGGCCTCAGGCCTCAAACCAGGCCTGTGCTGCATGGGCTTATGTTTCAGGCCCTCATCTTACTTCACACCTGATTGGAATCAACACGAACAAGCAGTTGAAGGAGAACCTAGGTAATTATTTTCTCATCAGGAAATTAACTTTACCCCAAGCCCTTCCACACACCAGACCTAGTCTCAGAAGGCATCTGGCACTTCCCTTATGCCACAAATACTATGCCTCCTTCATACTGACAGGCGAGAGTAGACAGCTACAGTTCCCACTTCCTACACCTAATTAAGGCTATCATCTACACGATGTTGACAGGCCGGGGAACTGGTTGCTCACATGAATGCTACTTCTATGCTTACCAGACACCTAAGATACACAATGGCACTAATACAGTAATCTTGATTATTTCATGATGATTAATTTGAGCTGGTGATATTCTTTTACATCAGTCTGAGGGAGTGGCACAAATGAAGAAGTGATAAGAAATTTAGAGTTATGGCTAAGATTCCAGGCTCCATTTTTCACTGTTTTAATTGTTGCAGAGGAAAAAAAAAAAAGACAGCAGGAATTAAGCACAAGGTCAGCCTTAAGTTTGACTAATATCAAGGCCATGACAGACGTGGACTAGAGCCAGGCAGTAAAAATGAAATTTTATCCAGAATTCCACCCCCCCCTCCAATTTGTTTTAAATAAGAACCCATAATCTAAACATACAAACTACCCTCTAAATATTAGAGTGCATCCAAGTTTCCTAGTAATAGATATGTAGCCATGTTAGTCTGGTCTAGCCGAAAGAAAAAACAGGACTATGTAGCACCTTAAAGACTAACAAGATGGTTTATTAGGTGATGAGCTTCCTCAGATCTGAGGAAGTGGGTCTGGCCCACAAAAGCTCATCACCTAATAAACCATCGTTAGTCTTTAAGGTGCTACATAGTCCTGTTTTTTGTTCCAAGTTTCCTGACAGCTGCTCTACATTATTTTTTCCAAATATTATTACCTTTTACCATCACAAATCATGAATGTCTGAATGACCAATCCACTTTAAATGCACATCAACTTGCAGGCAGTTACAAGCAACTCATGATGACAAATCAGAGTATATATATGTAACAGGAGGTGAAAAAACGGAAAGGTAATAAATTTCCATTTAAGCTTTTAACTTACAAGGTTTATTTTAAGACCATTAAAGGGACTGGTCCAGTCATCCACGTACTAGTACATGGGGAGCAAATTAGCAGACAAGCCTAGAGTGTGTTCCTGCTCAGGTTAGTTTTCACAGTACACAATTAAGGGGCAGTAAATCAGAACTGGCATGCTAACACAGCCAACTTTATAAAACGGGTGGGGAACCTAAGGCCCGGGGGCTGGTTCAGGCCCCCGAGGCTCAGGGCCGCCTCGTCGCCCCCCACCCCAGCATTGGGAAACCCATGCTAGCGCAGAGCACACAAAAATCTACTAGCCCGGGCCCCTCTAGGCTCTGGTGTGCAAGGGGAATGTGGGGAGTGTCTTTCTTCTTCCCAGTCAGGGGTCACATCAGTGAGGGGTTGGGGGGGGGGGCACTTCTCACTTGTGTGCAGCCCCCGATGATTTTTCTGCGGGTCAGTGGCCCCCAATTCAAAAAAGGTTCCCCACCCCTGTCATAAAAAGTAGGAAAGATGTACAACTTACCATGTAGAAAGAGAAGGATTAAAACAATAGGTCTTTCCATCAGACAGGCTCATTACTGGCATACCATGCTGAGTCAGCAAAATTTGAGACACAGTTGTATCATTTCCTACAGATCAAATCAGATCTCATGACTTCCGCTGAAGTAACCATTAAACAACAATTACAACTCTACACATTTAAAACACAGTAGACACCTAAAAAAAGATATACTGGCATTGAAAAAGGTTCAGAGAAGGGCAACTAAAATGATTAGGGGTTTGGAACAGGTCCCATATGAAACGAGATTAAAAAGACTAGGGCTTTTCAGTTTAGAAAAGAGGAGACTAAGGGGGGGATAGGATAGAGGTCTATAAAATCATGACTGGTATGGAAAAAGTGAATAAGAAAAAAATTATTTACTTATTCCCACAATATAAGAACTAGGGGTCACCAGAAGAAATTAATAGGCAGCAGGTTTAAAAGGAAGTTTTTCTTCACTCAGCGCACAGTCAGTCAACCTGTGGAACTCCTTGCCAGAGGAAGTTGTGAAGGCTAGGACTTTAACAGGGTTCAAAAAAGAGCTAGATAGATTCATGGAGGTTAAGTCCATCAAAGGCTATTAGCCAGGATGGGTAGGAATGGTGTCCCTAGTCTCTGTTTCTCTGGAGGTGGGTGACAGGGGAGGGATCACGTGAGGATTACCTGTTGTGTTCACTCCCTCTGGGGCACCTGGCACTGGCCACTGTCAGCAGACAGGACACTGGGCTGGATGGACCTTTGGTCTGACCCAGTCTGGCCGTTCTTATACCCATTAATTAATCCTCACAACAGCCCTTCTGAAGCAGATGTAACAAGTGTTACTCCCATTTTACTGACAGGGAAGAGGAGGTAGAGAGGTGAAATCAAGTCAGCAGTGGAGCTTGACTTAGAAGTCGGACTCTCGGCACTGAGCTCAACATATGGGTCATTTCTTTGCAACTATTATTACATAATCTTGAGAAACTGCAACATAAAGGGTTGGCGCAAAAGGATGTTGTAGTATCTCAAATAAGGATGTGAAAGGTAGGGATATTAACTATCATGTTTTTGTGTAAATGTGTAACCGCTAGAATTTTTTAGTGGTAACACATTTACACACTTGGGGGGTGGGGGGGGGGTTGGCGGGAGTCAGTGCTCTCCGAGAGCCGGCTTTTAAGCCAGCTACCCCCACTTGCTGCCTCTAATAGAGGCAGTAAGGGGTGTGTGAGTGTGAGCGCATGTAGTCATTAGGATTAACCTGTAAGCCCAGGCATATCGGTTAATCATTTAAACAACTATACGCTAACATCCCTAGTGAAAGGTCAACTGGTTAACCAGCAAGCCTTACCCTAAATGGCTGATGCATACCGGTTCCTGTTAACTGGTAACCAGAGGGGGCTGGAGCAGCTCCCTGCCTGCCACGGGCATGGAGCTGCTTCAGCCCCACAGGGGGCCCGCCACAGATAGGGGCTGCTCTCGTCCAGAGCAGCTCCTGGGCATCCTGCAGGCAGGGGCTGCTCTGGTGTCTGGAGCAGCCTCTGTCCATGGGGGGCCCAGCCCCTCCACGGACAGGGGCTGCTCCAGCAGGGGCGGGAGCTGGTGGCAGCCCCAGCACGGGTCTGGGGGTGGGAGCTGCCCCAGCCTGGATCTCGCTTAGTGAGTTAATCTGTTAAACGTTAGGTCAACCTAATGTTTAGCCGATTAACCAGGATTTTACATCCCTAAATCTCAGGGCAGAATAGTCACCTATTTATTTTTCTGTCATCTTTAAAAAATAAACTTTTCTGTTTACATATATTTGCATGCCAATCATCTAACAAACTATACTTGGGAAGGTGTGGTATCAAAGGTAAACATGCTGTAATGCGGAGATATTCATTGTATCGTGTTTACCAACATGTTCTGATACTACTGTTTATTGGAGCATGTTTTACATGCAGGACCAATTGACCAGGGCTTGTAGCTGCCTTTCTGAGAAAACTTCTGCCGTTTGCTGATTTTATCCCACCCCTCTCAAATTGCTTTTGATTAGTACTACTAAGACTAAAATCTAGATAGGAGGCCAGTGTGTTTCCTGCAACACTGGTGTGTGTTTTTTTTTTTTTTTTTTTTTGCCAGATATTGGCAAGGACAGAAAATAGATTTGTTAAATTCAGATAATTTCTGATCAATAGAGTTTTAAAATATGCAAGATATGCACTAGGAACCTCAGTAGTGTTACAGTATTTATACACCAGATTACAAAGTGTTTCATGATACATCTACAATGCTGCATTTCAACATTTAAGAATAAATTACAGTATCCTAAATAGTCTATCATCTCCTTATATTTTTATCTTGATTATTTCTGTGGTAATGAAATATTATCCAGTGATTTCCCTTTAACACCCAACTACACACAGAAGAAAACCTATTTATTTTTGCTTTACAGGGTAGGTAGAATTTTAGTACACCTCATTAATGGCTCTACATATTACAGGATGGCTGAAAAGCTAAGCTTGGCAGGTAAATTTCCCCTTTCATTACCTGCTAATATTGTTTGCAGAGACTCATCTTTGACAACCGCTGACTGTTTATGAACATTCCTGAAAGGGGGGGGGGGGTGTGGAGGAGAGAAATCTATCAGTTAAAAAAAAGAAATTAATACTCCAAACATATAACAAACCAGTTTCCAGAATGTTTCTGATTAAAGTTTATTTTCGTCATTATTTTGGTAACACAATTTTAGCAGCCATAAAAAATTAATAGCAAAGCAGAGCTGTATGCACCCGTTTCCAAAAAGGATAAGAAGCATCTGTGGCCCTTTATGTTAGAGAATCTCATCATACTTTGCAAACGTTAAGCCTCACAACATTTCTCTGAGATAATTTGTAAAATAGGGAAAATAGGTATGAACTAAGTAAACTAATGTAGAAAGAGGGGTTAACTGAATTGTCCAAGGTCACACAGTGAGTCAGCAGCAGAGCTGGGAACTGAACCCATGCCTTCTGACTACTAGGCCCATACTCTAGCCGTTAGACAACACACCTTCCAATTAGGGATGCTAGATAGATAGCATGTAATTGAATAGTCATGTAACCGTATGAAATTTTAGTGGTTACACGACTATTCAACAGCCTGCAAAGGTGGGGTCGGCAGCCAGTGCACTCCGACCCCACTCCCAAGGAGCCCCCTGCCACTCTGCGCTGCTGTCTTTGTCAGAAGCAGCAGCATAGAGTGGCAGGTGGGAGCCGGTCCACAAGGGGAGCCAGTTTAGAAACCAGCTTCTGCCTGCTGCGCTGCTGCCTCTGATACAGAAGCAGCAGCGCAGGGTGCTAGCAGCCCCTGTCTACATGGGGTCCGAGCTCCCCACGGACAAAGGCTGCTCCGTGAGATACCGGAGCTTTCAAGCCAGCTCCCCTCAGCACCGGCTCCTTCCTGCCTGCCCCTGCCCTGCCCGCCCCCTCCCCCCCGCCTTTGTAGGAGGCAGCAAGGGGGGGGCGCACGTGCGTCAGGTGGGTTCATGGAGCTGGCAGGCTCCCCACATGTATCAGCTCCCACCTGCCCCCCCTCATTCTCCACGCTGCTGTGTCTCTATCAGAGAGCAGTGGGGGGTGGGGGAGAAGAGAGAGAAGGTGGATCTGGTGCTCATGGGGAGCCTGCTTAAAGCCAGCTCCTCACAGGGACAGGCACCAGCTCCCGCTCCCTGCCCCCCAGCAGGAGGGGGGGGGAGAGAGAATTGTGTGTAGTTGATAGGATTAACTGATAAACCCAGGTTTATCGGTTAATCGTGTACTCTACACGTTGACATCCCTACTTCCAACGTCAATGTTGATTTACTAAAAGTGAAGATTTGAATTATTTCTATGTTTCCTTCTTTCCCTTAATTACACAGAATAAGATCACGCTGTCCTAGAAGATGGCTCAAATAAATGACCATTAGTAGGATAAACCATCCACGTTCTAGGGTGAAATTCACCTCCGTGCAGAGTTCCACTTAAACCTGCAAAAGACAGCAGGCACAACACCTCCACACAGGGGTGAATTTCACATCCCCAAAAGAGACTCAATCAAAAGTAAACCTGATTTGAAGCAGAGCAAACCAACCTAAAAAGCTATCAGCTCCAATTAAAATCATTACCTGGAAGCAGTAAGGTAACCAGTCAAACACAGCTCATGCTCATTGGCAGTCATGGCAACATAATTTAGTACTCACCATACAGACAGTGTAGCAATAGTGGTGAGAGCCATGACGTAGGAACCTGTGCAACGTAAAGCTGAAATAGGCGAATGCAATATAATAGGCGGGAGAAGGCGACGACCGCAAGCTGAAAATACAGATAAGGTCCTCTTCTCACAGGCTACACTCACCACATCACTGAAAATGATAAAAGGGAAACATTTAAACTCAGTGAAATGAAAAAAGCAAGATCACTTGGGTTATCATACAAAAGGAAGTTACCTTGTGCAGTTACAACAGTTCTTCGAGATGTCTTCCCTCCCCCCCCCCATGGGTGCTCCACTGCTGGTGTCAGGCTCGTCCCGGTGCCACAGATCAGAGATCTTTCAAGCAGTATCTGGTCAGGCCGTGCATGCGGTCCGTGCCTTTGGAGTTCGCATGCACAGCCCCACCTCCCCTCAGCTTTCTTCATAACCGCCCAATTACGTGGAATAGATCCAAAGAAGAGGGGAAGGAAGGGTGAGTCGTGGAGCACCCACAGGGACACACATCTTGAAGAACTGTGGTTACTGCATAAGATGAGTAACTTCCCTTTCTTCTTCAAGTGATGTCCCTGTGGGTGCTCTACTGTTGGTGACTCTGTAGCAGTACACAAAGTGCAGTAGGTGGGCTTCGGATTAAGTGTTATGCAGAGATGCAAGGACCACCTGGGCTACAGCAGAGATCGTCTCCATTCGTGGGGCGATTGCATAGTATCTCGTAAAGGTGTGGTTGTACGACCATGTAGCTGCTGAACAGATCTCTGTAAGAGGGACTCCCGTCAGAAAGGCAGATGACGTACTACAGCCAGTGTGGAACGTACTGTCGGGGTTGTAGGAAAAGGTCCGTTTCACAGCAAGTAACATTGGGTAATACGCGATGTAATTATTTTGGAAATGTGCTATGAGGATAATGGTGTGTCCTGAGATTGTTCCGCAAGGGAGAGAAATAATGCTTGTGATTTGTGGAAGGGCCGTGTACGGTCTATATAGAATGCCAACGCCCTACGGCTGTCCAGTGTGTGTAATACTAACTCCTCGCGAGAAGCATGAGGCTTCAGGTGAAATTTGGGAAGAACAATAGGTTCGTTAATGTGACAATAGGTTCGTCAGTAGAAAGGAGGAATGGGGTCGGAGGACCACTCTGTCTTTATAAAACAGTGTAAGGTGGTGCTGCCATGAGAGCAGCAATTTTGCTCACTCGTCTCACTGACATGATCGCTATTAGAAACACTGTCTTTGTTGTTAGTAGGGAGAGCAAACGTGTCTAGAGGCTCAAATGGGGGTCTAGTCAGTGTGCTGAGCACAAGGTCCAGATCCCACGTGGGGGCTAAAGGCCTGCATGGGGATTAAGATTATGTAGTCCTCTAAGAAATCTCTTAGAGATCGGGTGCACAAATATCAAATATTCATCGATCAGAGGGTGGAAAGCCGCCAGTGAAGCAAGACGCACTCTGAGGGAGGAGAGTGATAGTCCTTGGTCTTTCAGATGCATGATGTAATCCAGGATCATATGGAGTGGAGTGGCAGTAGGCTGAGTATCGCTGTTGCTGCACCATGCTACAAAGCAGTTCCACTTTTGAAGGTAAGTCTTGCGTGTAGCCTGTCTTTTACTGTTAATCAGGACATTTCTCACCTGTTGTGAACAGCTCTTTTCCCTCTCCAAGAGCCAGAGAGAAACCATGCGGTCAGGTGTAGTGTTTCTGCCTGGGGGTGAAGAAGATTGCCTGCATCCTGGAATAGGAGATCTTGCCGACTTGGAAGCAGGTAAGGAGGTCAACGAGACATCCGATAAAGATAGGGAAACCAAGTCTGTCTGGCCCAGGCAGGGGCTATAGGATGACCCGGGTGCCATCCACCTCAATCTTCCTGAGTACTCTGGGTATAAGAGGAATCAGGGAATGCATGAGAGCCAAGCCTCCTATGTTATAAGGAAGGCATCTCCAAGGGATCCTGGTCCTATCCCCATCCTGGAACAATACTGGGGACACTTGAAATTCTGGTATGTTGCAAAAAGATCTACCATTGGAAATCCCTATCGATAAAACAGGGCATGCAGGACATCTGTATGAAGTTCCCATTCATGGTCTGTAATAAAATGACGGCTTAGAGCATCCACAGTTGCGTTGTTGACCCCTGCGATACACAATGCAATGAGGCTGATGTTGTTGCAGATGCACCAATTCCACAGGCACACAGCCTTCGCACAGAGGGATGGAGAGCGGGCACCCCCTTGGCAGTTGATGTAAAACATGGTGGTGGTATTGCCCATTAGAATGCGCACCGTAGAGCCGCGGATGTATTGAGTGAAGTACTTGCAAGCGTTGCTCATAGCACGCAGCTCCAGGAGGTTGATGTACCAGCGGGATCCATGAGCTGACCATCTGCCCTGAGCAAATTGGCCTTGCATGTACGTGCCCCACCCAAGGAGGGAAGTGTCTGTAGTGATCTGTGTAGAGGGCTGCATCTGGCAAAAGGGAACACCCAGAAGGTGTTTTTTTGGACTGGTCCACCACTTCAGGGAGGTGCAAACATTGGTGGGGACGGTCACCCACTTGTGCAGATGGTGCTTGGATGGGATATAAACTGAGGACAGCCAATGCTGAAGGCAGCAAAAGTGCAGGCGTGCATGTTGGACAACATAAGTCATGGCTGCCATGTGGCCCATAAGGCAGAGACAGGTTAATACAGTCACGGTAGGATTGGATGTTATGATTGTTATAAGGCTTGTTACGGCTTCAAAACGTCGAGTGGGGAGGTATGCTCTTTGCCGTGGTGAAAACCAGACAAGCTCCTATGAACTCTAGAGATTGCAGGGGACATAGGGTGGATTTTTTCTCATTTACGATGAGGCCAAGGGATTCGAATAGCCTCTTGGTAAACTGAATCATACGCTGAGTTGCATGTCGGGCTGGGCCTTAAATAAGACAGTCGTTGAGGTAGGGGGGAAAAAAAATCAATCATAGAATACTAGGACTGGAAGGGACCTCGAGAGGTCATCGAGTCCAGTCCCCTGCCCTCATGGCAGGACCAAGTATCATCATTTTGGCAGGACCAAAATGATGATACCCCCGTGACGTAGATGCGCTGCTACCACGGCCAGGGTCTTTGAAAACACTCTGGGGACAGAAGAGAGTCCAAAGGGCAGGACTCGATACTGAAAATGTTCTGAGGTGACCGTAAAGTGGAGAAAACGTCTGTGGGTTGGGTGTATGGTTACATGGAAGCAAGCATCTTGGAGGTCGAGGGCTGCAAACCAGCCTCCCTCCTCTAGTGCCGGGATGATAGATGTAAGCGTAATCATCTTGAACCGTTGTTTGAGTAGGTATTTGTTTAGGCGGTGTAGGTCTAGGATGGGCCTCCAACCCTCAATCCTCTTTTCTGAAGGAAATAATTTGAGTAAAATCCCCTGCCCCAATATTGCTCGGGCACTGTCTCTATGGCACCTATGTATAGGAGGTGGTTCACCTCTTGACGTAGAAGTGATTTGTGAGAGGGGTCTCTGAAGAGAGACGGGGAGGGTGGGGGAAGTTGGGGACACTGAAATAAAGGGAATGGAATAGCTGCATTTTACCATCTCTAGGACCCAATGGTCTGTAGTTATTTGCTGCCCACTGGTCATAAAAAGGGCGTAGGCGATGATGGAAAGTCGCACGATCGTGAGGCACTGAAGGAATGGAGGGGTCGTGCTGGCTCTTGACCAAGCCCTCAAACTTGCTGCCTGGAGGACTGTTGGCTGGGTGCTCGATTGTTAGGGGCGCAGCTACGCTGGTTCCTTGCCCTGGATCAAGTCTGCTTGAAAGGTCTATTCTGCTGTCTGGTGTAGGAGAGGTCTCGGTCTCTGATCGGATGTATATAGTTTCCTATGGTACGGTGATGTGTACATTCCTAAAGTACGCAGTGTAGTGCGTGAGTCTTTACTTGAATGAAGGACTTCATCTGTCCTTGCTGCAAATAGCTTCTGCTTCTCAAATGGCAGGTCCTCAACTTTCACTTGCAGGTCTTTGGGAACACCTGCCGCCCATAACCACGAGGTACATCTCAACCACTGACGTAGCTGTTGCCCATGCTGCTGTATCAGCCGCATCCAATGCCATCTGCAGGGCGTTACGAGAGGTCATGTACCCCTCCTGGACTATGGACTTCAGGATCGGCCTCTTGTCAGCGAGATGTTGCATTAGCTTGGTCAGCTTGGCATAATTATCAAAATCATGATTGGCGAGTAGAGCAGTGTAATTCACTATCCGTAGTTGTAGTGTGGATGACAAGTACATTTTTCTGTATAATAGGTCCAAACGTTTGTGCCTTATACTGTGGATTTTTGGACCTTTGGTTTGCGATATGGATGACCAAAGAGTTAGGTTGTGGGTGAAGGAATAAGAAGTCCACGTCCTTCGATGGAACAAAATATTTTCTGTCCGCACGTTTATTATTAGGGGGAGCCAAGGCTGGTGTTTGCCATACTTTATCCGCCACCTCCATAATGGCTTCATCAATTGGGAGTGCGATCTTTGTTTTCGCAGATGGCTGTACGTTTTTCAAGAGCCTATGTTATTTTCCCTTGCGCTGCTGATAGGTTGACCTCTTGACTAATGACAACTGTGACGGACCCAGCGGGGTCCGCACTGGGAGCGGGGGAGGCCCCCCCTCCCGAGCGGGAAGCGGCGGCCGCAGACGGCCGAGAGCCGCTCGGCACGGCGCCGCCAACCCCGCCGCAGCCGAAAGCGGGGGCGGGCGCGCGCCGGGGGAAGCGGGGGAAGCCCTGGGCAGCCACGAAACGCCCGCTTAGGGCGCCACGGTTTGCGTCCCGGGGCGGAGCCACGGGCGCGCTCTGGCGGGAGCCGGCTCGGAGAGCCACGGAGGGGGCGGGGCTTGCGCCCCTGACGTCACCCGCCCGCGCCCATAACAGGGGCCGGGAGACGCTCCGGGAGGGGGGAGTGAGAGGGCAGCCACCCTGGCTTCCCGGCACCCCAAGCACCCGGCCTTCCGGGCAACGAGAGGAGACGACGCCGGCAGCTGGCGACTAGCCCTGGGATGGGCACGGCGGCTGCGATGGGGTAAGTGGGGAGGCGGCGGGGGAGTGGAAGGAGCCCGAGGCGGGACCGTTTTGGCGCCCGTGGGCAGGCGAGTTTCGGGCGGCTGCCCCGCCTGCCGTGGGGGGATCGCTCTAAAGCGCCCACCTCACTTAGGGCCTCGGGCTGGGACCCGGTGGTGAGGGCGGGCCCGGGTCCCCCACTCCCCACACCCCGACCTCAGCGCAGGTCCTCAAGGCGGCAATAGCCGAACACACTACCCAACCTCCCCCTGCCGAGAGGGACCGAGAGGAAGGGACCAGGACTAGAGGGACGGCTCCAGAGCCCCGGCCGGGTCCCGGCCGGGGGCCGCCTGGTAAGGTACCGGACCGGGTCCGCCGAGCCCCCTCGGCCCCATACAGGGCGAGGGGTGATCGCACCCGGGACCAGACTCACTCATGGACCCCGGAGGACGGGATAACTGAACTCTCAAAGGCGGTGGGTTCGCGGAGCCCCACCCCACTCCGCCGGCCCCGGCCCGGGGCGCGGGCGGGAGCCACGGGGTGTGGAGCTCGCACCCTTAAAACCCGCCACAACAACCCTCTTGAAAAGATCCTGAAATTGTTTTAAATTGTGGGTGGGAGATGTATCGTCCAAGATGACCACCTCATCCGGTGAGGAAGATGAATTATCCATTGGAGAGGTTCCCGGTCGGTCGGGGTCAGCATTGCCAATGATCTGTCCTTTCTCAGTTTCCAAATCCTCCGTAGGAGGGGGAGGACTATAAACACGGGAGGCTGGTGCTGACCTACAGGCAAGTGTTGATGGCAGCAACGAACGATGTCTGGATGGTGCCCAGTGCATACACGGAGACCACAGAGATGAGTAATGTGTGAGGTAAGAGCATTTTGGATACCACAGAGAATAGTGAGAATAACGTGGTCGGTGGCGCTCATGGGGCATAGCTGGTCTAGCTGGGGAGGAGAATACACTCCTGCAATCATCCTCATAATCACTGTAATGTGAAAGGACCAGTGATCTCAGTGAACGAGGGATAGTCTGTCGCCATTCAGGGGTATCGCCTGTGAAAACCCTCTTGTGGTGACCTTGAACACTGTCTATCCCCCAGCACCGGGACATCATAACTGACTATAAGGAGGATGGTGGCAAGAAGAAGAATGCGCCAACAGTGTTGATGCAGGCCATGCTGCTGTAGAGGGCATCAGTGCTTGTGGAGAAGGCACCCGTTCCGGACTGGGAGAATGAGTCAAGGTGCTGGCGGATTTTGACTTCACTCTCGTCGGTGCTGGTGTTTTGGCTGGTACCTGTGGTGTATCCAGTGCTCATGTTGTGTCCAGTTCTTGGGCATCTGATGTCATCAGTGCCAGCGTGGTCAGTGCCAAGGGTTGCGGGGTTTTCTCTTTCGGCTCTGCAACCGGGGTCACCCGGTGCCAGAGGCGCCTGGCTTATCTCCCATGCTAATTCTGGGAGGTAGAGAGCAGGCTAGAGAAGCTCTGTTTTTTGCAGGTGGCAAAGATGAAGGTGAGCCTGTCTGTTTCCTTTGTTTAGCAGGGGTCTCTTGCTGAGTACTCCCCTCCTTGGCTGTCTGTGGCTCTAGTACTTTATCAAAAAGTAGCATCTGGAGTCTTAAGCTTCCTGTCCTTCCGGAACCTGACCATATGGCTGCAACAGTGAACGCACTTCTGAGGGACGTGTCTCTCTCTCCCACGCAGCGGATGCATAACCCGTGGCCATTCAATACTGGCATAGGGTCACGACATTTGTCGCACTTTTTGAATCCAGGAGAGCCAGGCATTTCAATAGGCTCTTATTCTTTTATTCACTATTACCATTAAGCCTTTATTTTTTTTATTTTTTTTGAGAGCGCGCGCCGATACGAGGCTTGGTTGTAGCTGCGTTGTCTCTTGACATTGTAAACTATTTACATGAGGAATAATTTTTTTTTTATTAAACAAATTCAAGAGAGAAATGATAACTATAATTTTAACAAACTAAAACTAATTTCTTATCTACAGGAATTCCAAGAGGAGGAGAGGATCAGATTCCATCTGCGAATGAGGGCAGTATGAGGAAAACTGAGGGGAGTTGGGTCGCACGTGTGAACTCCAAAAGGTGCGAACCGCATGCGCCCCGTACCGCACATGCGTGGCCCAACCAGATACTGCTTGAAAGATCTTCGATATGTGGTGCCGGGACAAGTCCGACACCGACAGTTGGAGCACCCATGGAGACATCACTTGGGGTATGTCTACACTAGCCCCCTAGTTCAAACTAGGGAGGTTAATGTAGGCATTCGAAGTTGCAAATCAAGACCGGGATTTAAATATCCTGGGCTTCATTTGCATCTTCCCGGCCGGTCGCCATTTTTGAAATTTACAAGTCCGGACTAACTGCCCGCGTCTACGCGCAGCAGGGACCCGGTATTTCGAAGTAAATAGTGCATGTTTAAAACATGGTGTTGGATAGCACTTCGATCAGTGAGGCAACACTTATGCTGTATAAAGAGCACGTCCTACCTCCTTCATTAAAGGGCATGTGAGATTTCAGCCTACATTTTACACACTTCTTATTTCTATCCTACTCTAAGGTATGCTTCAATCTAAACACTGGACAATGTACATTAATGATCAGGAATTTGCAGTTTCTGGTTATGGATGAAAGGACATGATGTGAAGGAGAGCTCTGATAACTGTACATAAAACTTTGCAACCAACCTCTTCTTAACAAGCTTGAAACTGAGGCCAGGCTAACTTAACCTTGTGGTGCTCTTGGGTTGGAGTTTGAATCAACTTAGGCCAATGAGAGTTTTTGCAAAACATTTACACCTCAAAAACATAACAGCTTCCATGTAAAACCAAGTACAATTTATCGATTTCAGCTGTAATTTATTAATTTGTTCCAATGCAAACCTCAGTATAATTCTTAAGGGTGTGAAACCAGAAAAAGGTTCAGATGAACTGTGAATCAGACTTGTGGGTACTTCTCTCATAGTTGACCTCAACAAGATATCACAGGTTAATTTAAACTTCTGATGCAAAAATAAAAGCCTACTGTTGAGAAGGAGGAGAAATTACAGGTATCCCTGAGGAAACATGTATATCACAAAAATATTGTAATTAAAAAGTGTTCTTCTCAATCTCCAGTCATTGTGGCATTTGCCATTTAAACAACTGTTAGTTCTAAATCACACAGTCCACTCTAATGGGGGAATTTAATGGAGGAATGCAATGTCTGACAAAAAGTATTTTAATTGGCTAATAGGAACATGGAATGCTTTAAAGACTTTGATTACATTAGCACCCTAAAGGCCAATTCACTAGTGAAGCTGCCATCAGAACATACAGTGCATATTATATTTATTCATATAACATGTTTAATATGAAAGCATTGTGTACAGGTTGCAAAAGAAGTAATGATAAAAACAGCCAACCACAATGATCAGAAAAGCCAATGGCCCAAGTTACTAATGCTACAAGAAGAGGAAAGAGGAACAGAAGTGTCTCAGAGTGGGCCAACAGGAAGGTCTTAGGTTGATGCGCCGCACTATAAAGAATCACACGACTCCATAAACATAAGGGATCCTGTAATGCACTATAATAATGAATGTAAACATTTTGCAAACTATGCCATACACACAGGATTAAAAAAAAGAAAGACAAATAGGTAGCAATATCCTCTGAAGCTACTGAAGTATTAAATACCTACATACTTTTAATGTAGCAAGTTTTCACATGAAACCTTGAATAAACTTTCCACTAACCACTTGTTTAATAGTATAACAATACAACCCTAAATGCTCTCCCATCTCAAAGGACTATTACTCTTTTACTGAAGGTTCCTACTTCCACAAGCAAATTCTCTTACCAGCTTCCAGCTGCAGTAAGAATTCGACTGGCGAGAACAGTCTCCCATTCTTTGCCTTCCCGATTACACTTTAACCTGCTCAGCTTGGAACATCCCGCAGCGGCCATCTCATTCTCCACCTCAATATACATGGAGGGATCTGAGCTTATCTGAAAAAAGAACATGTTTTTACACAGAATGTAGGTCCAAAGTAGGGCCCAGTGGAAACTTGGAGTCTGATTGAAACAATACAAGTTTGTTTAAAATATCCTCAAAATACTCCATGTTACTTCAAAAGGAAGGAGATTCCAAGAGCTAATCTCCATCAATAATTTGTTTATTTTGAGCCCATCAATTAAAAAAAAAAGGTTTATTAATTTCTGGATACCAAATCTAGTACAAATGGGGCTAATACTGCTATAGTTTGAGAATTCTAGCAATCAAAGCCATACTTCTCTGGTAAAAGCACACAAACAAGGGAGCATGTAGTACAATGAGTCAATGTTATGTTAGACCCTCTAGGTTAGTGGTCACCAACCAGTACATCAGGATCTATTAGTAGATCTTGGAGCCTCTGACAGGTTATCCTGATTAGTTTGGCTGGGAGGCTGTCCAGCGCCAGCACTTCAGCTGTCCCTCCCCGCACTGCAGTGCTGCTCCTTCCCAAAGCCTCAGAGCTGCCCCTGGGAGCCTCCTGCTTGTTGAGCAGGGTGGGGGAGACAGAGGCAGGGGGGCACAGATATCACTCTGTCCTCCTCCCCTGTAGCCCATCTTCACAGATTGAGGAGTGCGGGGCCTTGGCAAAGGGGTGGGGCACAGACAGGGTTTAGGAAAAGGGGCAGGGCAGGGGTATCTGGGTTTGAGATAGATCCTGGATTGACTTAAATTCAAAAAGTGATCTTGTGCTAAAAAAGGTTGGAGACCACCGCTCTAGGTGCTGACCAGTATTCCCTTTCACATTTTCTATCCTTGGGCGGGTTGAAATTTCTCATGTGCAACACCAATATTGAGGTACTGTGTGGATATGCACCACCAACACAAACAAAAAACATACTTAAAAAAAATAGTCCATAGGTGTGGAAGAAAACATTAAAACAAGGGACAGTTAACAAGGAGCAATGCTTATGATATTTAATATGAAATCAAACAAAGAAAACTAACACTACACCCTTGGAGTACATGTTGTATCATCCTTTCTAACAACTCAAGCTAGTAAACACACCACAATGCATATTATCCACACATAGCTCAGCTTTAAGATGCTAAACAAATCTATGGAGTTAACTAGAAATAGTATTTGCAAGGAGAGCATGACTAATACAATATCGTGACACTGGAAAGGAGAGGGAAAGGCATTCACTCAGGCTTATACAGTTTCTCTGGGGAATGTTTAGGATCCACGCCATAGAAGAACAAGTGAAACAGAGACCCGTATAAACAGATAAAAGTTCTCCTGGTTTGAAACCTTCACCTTGTGTGTGTCACCAACTCAAAGAGTGGAGGCCCCAGAACACATTAACACATGGCGTCAGGGTTTATAGACAGATGCATGTTTCAAAGAGCTTGCAAATAAGGTTTCAGCCTACAAAACAACTAGCATCACACCTAGTACTTGCTACTTCTGACTCATAAGAGCCAGAACCCTACCACATAGCAAAGATCTGGCGTTCATGCAATACAATATACAGTAAACTTCCGATAATCCGGCACCTTTAGGACCCAGGGGGTGCCGGATTATCAGATATGCCCGACTATCAGAAGGGGGGGGCTATGAGGGGTGTGGGGTGGGGGGATGCTACCCCAGACCCCCTCATATCCCTCCCTTCTGATAGTCCGGCTCTGCCCCAGGAGTCCCCGATTCAGCCGCTGCTGGTCAGTTTCAGCAGCGGCTGAATTGGGAGCGCCTGCAGCAGAGCAGCTGGAGTGCTGCCGGGTTGGTTCGGTAGCGCCGACCCTTGGCGCCGCGAGACCAACCCGTCAGCACCCCAGCTGCTCTTGGGGACGCCTGGGGCAGAGCAGCTGTGGTGCTAACAGGTTGGTCCTGCAGCGCCGCTCCTCGGCGCTACTGGACCAACCCAGCAGCACCCCAGCTGCTCTGCCCCAGGTGTCCCCAAGTCAGCCGCTGCTGATACTGATCAGCGGCTGACTCCAGAAAGCCAGAGGCAGAGCTGCTCTGCCCCGGGCTTTCTGGAGTCAGCCCTGGTCAGTTTCAGCAGCGGCTGAATCAGGATGCCTGGGGCAGAGCAGCTGGGGCGCTGCTGGGTTGGTCTGGTAGCGCCAAACCTCGGCGCTGCAGGGACCAACCCAGCAGCACCCCAGCTGCTCTGTCCCAGGTGTACCCAAGTCAGCTGCTGCTGAAATTGACCAGCGGCTGATTCCAGGAAGCTGGGGCAGAGCAGCTCTGTCTCGGGCTTCCTGGAGTCAGCCGCTGGTCAATTTCAGCAGCGGCTGAATCCGGGACAGCTGGGGTGCTGCTGGGTTGGTCCCGCAGCCCTGAGGGGCAGCGCTACTGGACCTACCCGGCAGCACCCCAGCTGTTCTGCCCCCTGCTTCCTGGATTCAGCCCTGGTCAGTTTTAGCAGCGGCTGAATCGGGGAAGCTGGGGGCAGAGCAGCTCCAATGGTGCGGCTGCCCGGAGCACTTCCGGGTTCCTGATGGTGCCGGACCATCAGGAGTGCCGGACCGTCAGATGCCGGACCATTGGAGTTTTACTGTACCATGTATTAATTACAGGTTGTTCCTCCCTTAATCGGGACTCCCTGGTCCAGCAACATCCATGGTCCAGCATGGAACACAGATGTTCCTGGACCATAGAGCCCAGGCACAGGGAGGTCTGATGGTGGGGCAGGAGTGCTGTAGGGGGTACCAGCAACTTGTCTGGTAGCCATGTGGGGGGAAGAAGACGGGTGGCATAGCGGGGAATTCTAGCCCCAGCGGTGGCCGTGGAGCCTCAGCCCCAGCAGCAGCCAGCGACCTCTGGCCTCAGCCCCATTCTGGCTCCAGTGGCTGAGGAGCTACAGCAAGCAGGGCCTGAAGCATCTAGAGAGCCCCGGGGGGGGGGGAGCAGCAGCAGGGACAAGCTGGCCCCTAACCCAGTGGCAGCACAGGCCAGGAGGGGAGGGACCTTCCCCGGTTCCAGCAAATCCCCTCGTTCAGGGCCAGTCAGGTCCTAAGGGTGCCAGACCAGCGAGGTCCAACCTGTAATAACACAGGATTTAAAATAAAACAAAACAAAACATTAAGATCAGCGATATTTGCAACACTCCAGAAAATTCTGTTAAGAAAATAAAATTATTTTACCGTAAGCCATTAACATCTATGTAAACTGTTTCGACCTTTGGGCTCTGGAGCATCATGCGTTTCCATAAATGAAAAGCACAACATGTCTTCCTCAGCTCCCGAGAGACAACCAACAACAAAACTGTTGGAAATGTAATTACGCAAATGTCCTGGCACCCCATCCTTATTCAGCCTGCTTTCAGCCTCCAATGCAGACAGAGAGTACGGCAGCAAGTGAGTCGGGGACAGTTGGTTTGGGGGTGTCCCTATCTCCACCTCACTGCAGAGATGCCAGTGCGTGCATGCGCGCACGCACACACACACGCACACACACACCGACCCCACCCACCCCTGTGCAATCTGCTCCCCCCAGGCCAGCCGGGAGCTGGGATAAAATCCTGCTTCACAAATTTGCAGGCACAAGCTGTCTAGCTTAGGGATGTAATAGTCTTGTCGATTAACCGGCAAGCAAAAGCTTATACGTTAATGCTATAGACGACATGCATTCTTCCCGCCCAGCCCCCCCGCAGTAAATATTTTAGCAGGCTGGCCAGCAGCATGGCTCAGTCCCAGCCTGCACTGAGTCTGGGACCTACTACCGCTGTGGCTCTGCATTTAAAGCATATGAGGAGCCAGGCGGGCAGGCAGCGTGGCTCAGTTCCAGCTCGTACTGGGTCCAGGAGCTCAGACCTCACCCCCAGACAGGGGCTGCTGCTAGCCCTGTACCAGAGGCAGCAGTGCATGGTGGCAGGCAGCTGGTCTGTGAGGGGACCTGGTTTTTAAACTGGCTCCCCTCTTGGACCAGCTCCTGCCTGGCACTCTGCGCTGTTGCCACTGATAGAGAGGCATTAGTGTGGGGTGGCAGGGGGCTCCCCGGAAGTGGGGATGGAACACACAGGCTGCCAGCCCTACCCCCAGGAACTACAGAATAGGGGTATGTCTACACTACAGAGTTAGTTCGAACTAACTTAGTTCGAATTAGTTAATTCAAACTAAGCTAATTCGAACTAACGCGTCTAGAACAAAAAACTACTTCGAATTAGCGTTTTGCTAATTGGAACTAGCATGTCCACATTAAGTGGACCCTGAAGCGGGGTTAAGGATGGCTGGAAGCAGTGCCGGCAGGGCATCAGGTTAGGACTTAGAGTGTGGAGATGCTGTCTCAGGCTAGCCGAGGGCTGTGCTTAAAGGGTCCCGACCCCCACCCCGGACAGACAGTTCTCAGGGGTGCCCCGCTTGAAAACCAGTCCTGGCTTGGATTGCCCGGAGTACCCACACTGGGCACATCACACCACTCGGCCATCAGCCCGGCTGCACTTGCCGCAGGCTGCCATCTGGGGAGAGGGGGCAATTGGGGGGCTGCAGGAGAGCTTCCACCCCCAGAAGCCCACAGAGCCAGCCCAGTCCTCCCCATCGGGGGCTCGTACCCCATTCCTCCCTCATCTCCTTTCACTTACCCTTCCCTAGCCCCCCTTCCTGATGTACAAAATAAAGATAACGTTTCTTCCAACATTGACTGTCTTTATTGAACAAAACTGGGGGAGACTGGGAAAAGGAGGTGGGAGAGGGGAAGAGAGAGGCTGGGAGAGGGGAGGGCAACTAACATGATCAGGGGTTGGGAACAGGTCCCAGATGAAGAGAGGCTACAGAGACTGGGACTGTTCAGCTTAGAAAAGAGGAGATGGAGCAGGGACAGGATAGAGGTCTCTAAAAGCAGGGGTTGGGTGGAGAGGGTGCATTCAGAAAAGTTCTTCATGAGTTCCCATAAAGAAGGACTAGAGGACACCAAAGGAAAGGAATGGGTAGCAGGCTTCAAACTAGTAAGAGAAAGTTCTTCTTCACTTTCCTGTGCCTAGTGCGGAGATCGTGGATGAGGTCCACGATGTCTGCACTAGCCCAGGAAGGTGCCCGCCTCTTGCGGTCCCGGGCAAGCTCCCGGGAGCCGCCAGCCTGGTCCCGGGAAGAGGGGGTGGGCTGGGGGACATCGGGTGGGTGGCTCTGTGCCGTGCCAGATGCAGGGTCTGCTGGCTGGGTGCTGGCAGGCTTGCACCTGGCACGGGCATCGTAGCCAGCCCGTGACCCTTTAAAGGGTCCGGGGCCAGGAGGGGGGCATAGAGTTTCCCTGGTGTTGGCCAGAGTGGCCACCAGGGAAAGCTGGGGAGGGCTAGCCTCCCACTAGTTCGAATTAAGGGGCTACACAGCCCTTAATTCGAACTAGCTAGTTCGAACTAGGCTTAATCCTCGTAAAATGAGGTTTTCCTAGTTCAAACTAAGCGCTCCGTTAGTTCGATTTAAATTCGAACTAACGGAGCGCTAGTGTAGCGCCTATTAAAGTTAATTCGAACTAACGTCCATTAGTTCGAACTAACATTGTAGTGTAGACATACCCTAGGCGACTAACCGATAAGAATTCATGAGGTTAATCTACTATTCAATTAATAGATATTTAACATCCCTAGTCTAGCTGGGAGTCATGACAGAGCACAAACTTATAGTTTTTCCTGTTACAGACTCACTCTGCTATCCCTCTGAAGCTTATCTACTCTCTGTCTTTTTTTTCTTCCTCCCCTTCAATTTTTCTTCCTTCTCCCCACCCCCTTCCCTTATTTATTCTTGGATCTGGACTTGCAACACTCCGGTCATCTGAAGAAGTGGGCTGTGCCCACAAAAGCTCATACCACCATCTACATGTTTTGTTAGTCTTTGAAGTGTTACCAGACTATTTGTTAGTTTTTAAAAAGAAAAAGTTACTTCTTAAGTATTAATGAGGCTAATCAAGTCAAGGTGGATGTGGCTCATTCACTGCTGCTGATCGGGAGATGTTGACTATCAAGAGAGGGGAAGTTGCATTTGTAGTGCATTACCAACTTAAATCTTTATTCAAACCTAATTGGATTGTACTGAATTTGCAAATGTAGTTCAGCTGTTTCCCTTTGTAATCAAGTTCTGAAGTTCTTTTTGTAGAACAATGGCTACTTTTAAATCCATTACTGAATGTCCAGGGAAGTTCAAGTGTTCCCCTACAGCAGTGGTTCTCAAACTTTTTGGTCCGTGACCCACCCGGCTCAATGCAAACATTACCGTGGACCACCAGCTGCTAACGGAAATGCACCATTATATAATTATGCTTGAGCCATGGCGGGGGGAGGACAGAGGGACAGGGAGGACTCAAGTTCAGGGCTTCCCATAGGCCAGATTTACTCTTCTGGGGTTCCGGGGTTAGTGGATTTTGTGCACCACCGCCAAAGGTTCTGGGGTGGGGTCAAAACGTGGGCCTCGTTTCACGAGGCATAAAGGATCTGCCGACAAAGGGTTCTGGGGTCGGTAGATCCCTGTCTAGACAGAGAGGGCACAGCGCAGTGGCCATTTTGATTTAAATGAAGTGACGATTATTTAAATCTCCGCTTCATTTCCCTTTGTCGAGTAAACTAATCTACATGGCTCCGTCAACAGAGCCATGTAGTCTAGATGTACCCTGTGTGTGTAAAGTTATGAATACGGACTTTGTATTTATATTTTAAATGTTCTCTGCTGGGAGGGGCAGTTGCTCGATACTACATGGACAATGGTGCTAAAGGGTTGCCAATTGACACCCGAGGAGCACACAATGGCCCCTTGCCTGAGAAGGACACCGAGAGACTCCATGGCTCCTTGCCTAAGAAGGACAGAAACTGGTTTGCGGGTCATGTGATCAGCCTATTTTGGGAGGCACCAGCACGCAGAAGAATGGGTTTTCCCTCTGCATGGGCAAGATTATAAAAGTATCCTGAGGGTGCCTCCATCTTGTCTTCACTCCGGCCCTCCGCTCCAGAAGCGCCACTGGTTAGGACAGAGGGTCCAGAAGGATTTGTTGACCCATCCTGACATAAGCTGGACGTTTGTTAAAGAAAGCACATTACATACATCAATCATCAAGGCTACGTCTACACTACCAGTTTTTGTGGCAAAAAATATGCTAATGAGGGACTCATTTGCATGAGTCGTGATCTCATTTGCATATTTTCTGCCAATCAGTTCCACCCCCCCCGGGCTAGGGTTTCTGTGCAAAAACAAGCAGTGTGGACATTTTCTTTTTGTGCAAAACCCCCTTTTCCCGCAAGATCGGTAAACCTCTTTTTTTGGGACATAATGTTCTTGCGGGAAAAGGGGTTTTTGCACAAAAAGAAAACGTCCATACTGCTTGTTTTTGCACAAAAACCCTAGCGAAAAAAAGCTGATCGGCAGAAAATACGCAAATGACATAGCGACTCATGCAAATGAGTCCCTCATTAGCATATTTTTTGCCAAGAAAACTCGTAGTGTAGACATAGCCCCCATTCTCGATGTTACATCTCTGGTAAGAGCCTGCAATCTCATTCTCAACCTTTTCTTTCTTTCATTAATAAACCTTTAGATGTTAGATTCCAAAGGATTGGCCCAGTGTGCTCTTGTGGGTAAGATCGCAGGTATAAATTGACCTGGGACTGTGGCTGGTCCTTTGGGACTGGGAGAACCTGCTCAGAGTCAGTAAGATTGGTTTTTACAACCTCTCACCTGTGTAAGGAGTGGTGCTGGTTGTGGCACAGGTGAAGCTGGGGTGTCTAAGGGGTTTTGCTTGTGAGACTTCTTGCTGGCCAGATTGGCAGCTGAAATGCTCTGTGACTGGTTTGGTGCCTTATAGAGGAGGACCCCAGTCTTGGGTTGTAAGTAGTCCTGGTTCTAAGCAGTTTGCCCTGATTGGACCCTCTCAGCAGTGCCACCAGACCCACTTGGTATATTACACCAGTAGCATTCTGTTATTTTCCTTGTTGGGCCTGTCCTCAAGTAGCTGAGTTCTAGGTACTTGTCTGGCTCTGTCAATCTGTTTCCTCACTTCCCCAAGTGGGTCTTTTAAGTTTTAAACCCAGCCTTGCAATCTGCCACGGTGCCAACTCCGCCCACCTATCTATACAAACGAATTCATTACTGGAGCCAACCACATAAACCACCAAATCAGAGGCTCATTTAACTGCACATCCAGTAATTTAATCTATGCCAGCAATGCCGCACTGCTATATATTGGATAAACTGGACAGTCCCTACGGAAAAGACTTAATGGACACATCAGATATCCCCTGTTGGGGAACAATTTAATCTTCCTGGGCATTCATTAACAAAACAGCTACTTGAAGATCTGTTATAGACCAATTCCACAAGCCAAATACACAGGGAAGGACTGGAACTACAATTCATTCACAAGTTCAATCCTCACACCTATGGAGTGAATAAAGATACTGGATGGCTAGGTCATTATCGACCTACCAAACAATGAAGGTGGCAATGGTTCTTTGTCTATGTAGAATCTCTGATCCCATCTACATGTTCTGTTAGTCTTTAAGTGCTACCTATTTGTTGTTTGCTAATTAATGGTTCTTATCTGCCTCTTGACTATCCAGTCTTTAGGTACTTAGAGACTATTTGTTTTTCCTATTACATTGCAGCTCGGCTTTCCCATTGATTTTTTTTTACCCACTGCCTCTTCTTGTCTCCCCCCCCCCCCCCGCCTCCCATTTTTCCTTCTTCCACACCCCCCTCCCTTCTTCCCTATTTATTCTGGTCCTGGACATTCACCACTCCCGTCATCTGAAGAAGTGGGCTGTGCCCACGAAAGCTCATGCTACCATCTACATGTTTTGTTAGTCTTTAAAGTGCTACCAGACTATTTGTTGTTTAAGTTTATCTTGTACAGACTAACTTGGCTACCCCCTGAAGCTTTAAGTTTTAAGACTACCCGAGAAAGATCTTGTAGGTGTTTGTCTCCAGCTGAGGGATTGCAGCAGACACGGTTGTATCTTAGAGCTTGGCTATAGACAATGGATTGTGTGATGTGTCCTGGATGGAAGCTAGAGGCACGTAGGTAAGAATAGCAGTCAGGAGAGGTTGCTGGTATAGGGTGGTGTTTATGTGACCATCATTTATTTGTACTGTAGTATCCAGGAAGTGGATCTCATGTGGACTGGTCCAGGCTGAGGTTGATAGTGTGGTGGAAATTGTTGATATCCCTCTGGAATTCTTTAAGGGTCTCCTTCCCGTGGATCCATATGATGAAGATGTCATCAATTTAGTGGAAGTAGAGGAGGGATACTGGGGGATGGGAGCTGAGAAAAATGTGTTCTAGGTCAGCCATAAAAAAAGTTGGCTTACTGTGGGGCCACGCAAGTACCCATAGCAGTGCTGCTGACTTGAAGGTATAAATTGTCCCCAAATCAAGAACGGTTGTGGGTGAGGACAAAGTCACACAGCTCAGCCACTAGGTGTGCCGTGGCATCATCAGGGATACTGTTCCTGACAACTTGTAGGCCAAGTTAGGTGAGAAAAGAAGAAATGAATTGCTGAAATGCATTGCCTCTGCAGCTAGGTAAGGAGTCAGAAGCCAGAGGGTGCATGTGATTTATTGAGGTCCCAAAGCCAAGTCAGGTAGGGAAGGGGAAGAGACAGTTGGGAGACCTACAGTGGTAGGAAGGAGCCAAGTGGAAAAATCTTAGAAGAAAGCGGAGTGGGTAAGGCTCCTTCTTGGACAGGGCAAAGAGATTCTGCTCCAATCCTTCAGTTTAATACAACTATTCTGAGTGTCTTAAGGATATTTTTAAGGAAGTAAACTAATATTGGGGGGAAATGCCTGTAGTAATATGAGGGACTAAAACAAAAGCCCGTGCAGCATAGGCCTGGTTTGAGGCCTAGCTAACTGGACAAAATATGGCTAAAAAGCAAAGCTAAGCTGTGAGCAAGAGGCAGGCCCCTGCTCACAGAACTTGGCACAAACAGGGCTGAGAGTGCAAAACATGAATTGGTAATAGGCCCAGGTGTACACCAGTAATTGGTGCTAGGTACCAACTGTAAAACAGTCATTGGTACTGGTCATAAGTGGAAATCACATGGTACCACCAGCTCATTAAAAAAGACCTTGGTACCCACTCCTCACAGATACAGACCCAGGTTCAGGAAAGGGCCTAAAATGACAGCATGATGGCTAGAGGTGATCTAGTCCAGGGCTACTCAACTTTGCAAGGCCCGGGGGCCACAATGATACTCACAGCACATGCCGAGGGCCACAACTTAAGTGTGGTTGCATGTACATGGAAATAGCTTCTCTCACACTGACGGGCATGAATACAAAGGTGAAGGCAAGACTACACAACACACTGGCCCCATTCAAGTCAGTTCTGCTGATATTAATAAAATGCAACATTTACCCGATTTCCACCCATACGACAGCACTTTTAGTGAGCAATGACAGTCGAGGAATCTAACTACTAAAACACATCAACAGAAGACCATTATATTGGCTACTTTTTTGTTTTGGCTCCCACCCACGGGCCACGTGTTGAGCCCCACGTAAATCCAAACTGCACCGCAGGCTGCAAACAAACGGGCTGCCGGCCTCATACCGCATGTTGAGTAGCCCTGATCTAGTCAAACCACAAGGTACAGGGTGATGGGTGGTATTTAAGTAGCATCGGAGGGTGGCAACCTGACATGTCAGGAGTGATGTGTAACTTGTTTGTGCCTGTATATAAAGTGGTGTCTTGGGGGACAGTCTTTGTCCAGGTGGGGGGCAGTGGGAGTTTCCCACTGGTTGAGCTGAGGCCATTGTGTGAGTACATATGTGTGGTGGTTCAGTAGAGTCTACTGATGACTACTACTGTACTTGGCTTTACAATAAACCTGGCCTGGCACCTTCGATCCTTATCTGATTTGTGGTCTTTGGGGGCCCTCTTGGGGTCTGCGGTGGTCATTGGGCCCACATCATCAAGCACACATGCAAGCAGCCTTCTGGTTATCATCCCTGACAGAGCTAGAGACCTGTTTGGATGCCATGGCAGTAAATCCTGACTGACTACAATGCCTTTTAAGTAAACAATGTTGGTGTCATCCACTTACTTGCAATGTAAACGATTTCTGTGGGATTGGGGTTGGCAGTTTAAGTGCTAATGCTGGTGCAGAGATGCAAGTGGCATCCTTCTCAGAGGCCAGGGCAGCTGGGGACTGGGGGGGCGGGAGAAAAAAAAGAAAAAAGGTCAACATAGCAATTAAAAACAAACAACAAAACCCCTTACGAACACATGCAACAGCATATGATTATCATTCATTCACAACGTGTCTCAGTACAGTTGTATCCCAGTCCAGATTGTGTTGCCAAGAGGGAAATCTCAACAAATGTTCAAACACGTATCAGAAAAACCTCGTGCAAAAGCTCCTTTTTTAAAATACATATTGGCTGCGCAAAAGCAGAAGCCCAGAACCATTTTGAAGAGGGCAAAAGGGAACCAGCCCTTTCCGGGGGCGGGGCTGGAGCCCCGTTCAGACACGTGCTTAAAGGGGTCTCGCCGGACAGCCGTTTGTCTCCTGCTCTGTGTGTTAGGACCTCTTGCAGGGACTGACAGCTCCTAGCAGGTTTGGTGGTTGCCCTCTGCCTTTTGGACACCACCCTTTGGCCCCCAACTGCTTTTTCCTGGTTTTGGTTTCTTGTGCCTTGCTTTGTCTGCCATGGAGCCAGGGGTGGCCATGTGCCTGCTCTGGCCCCTGTCGGCCATTTTGGAGTGCCTGCAGCTGGTGCTCCAGGCTGGTGCCCTCGTGTTCCAGGACCAGGAGGCGCAGATCGCCTTGGACTCCCTCACCAGGGAGGCCATGGCATCCCTGTGGCATCCCCACCCCACCGTGGAGAGGCCACTCCGGAGACTGGACACCAGTACAGACTGGTGGGACCGGCTGGTCCTCGGACAATGGGACGACCAGCAACGGCTCCGGAATTTCCACACGCGAAAGCGGACATTCCTGGAGCTGTGTGCATGGCTCCAGAGAGCCACCACCCGGCTGCGGGCACCCATCACCGTGAACAAGAGGGTCGCCATCGCGCTATGGAAGCTAGCCACCCCGGACAGCTACCGATTGGTGGCACAGCAATTCGGGGTGGGAAGATCCACCATCGGTGTGATCGTCATGGAGGTAAGTCCCAGGGGGAGTGGGGTGGGGGGAGGGTGCTGCACTCCATGCCCAGGAGCAGCCAGGCTGAGTCACCCAGGGGTTTGGTCCGTCCTTCCCTTGCACAGGCCTGCTGGGGGGGGAGGCGTGGGGGCCCTGGTGTGTGTGTGTGTGTGCGTGCGCGAGGACAGAGGGAATCACGTCGGGGGGGGCGCAATAGAGCGCACACTCACTCTTGCCTTATGTGATGTGTTCCCTTGTGTTTCTCTGTACCCTTCTGCAGGTCATCCACGCCATCAATGACTTCCTGCTCCAGAGAGTGATTCGCCTGCGCGATGTGGATGCTACGCTGGCCGGCTTCGCAGCCCTTGGGTTCCCCAACTGCGGGGGAGCCCTGGATGCCACCCACATCCCCGTCCGGGCCCCGGAGCATCGAGCAGCCCATTTCACGAACAGGAAGGGGTACTGCTCTATTGTTCTCCAGGCCCTTGTGGACCACCAGGGCCGCTTCCTGGACGTCTACGTGGGCTGGTCCGGCAGGGCACACGACGCCCGTATCCTCTGCAACTCCAGACTGTTTCGCAGGCTGGAGGCGGGCACTTACTTCCCCCGGCGGGAGTTGACTGTCGGGGATATGCTTGTGCCCATCTGCGTCATCGGGGACGCGGCCTACCCCCTGATGCCCTGGCTAATGCGGCCCTACACAGGGTGGCCGAACCAGAACCGGACCTGATTCAACGACCGCCTCAACCAAGCCCGAAATCAGGTGGAGCTCGCCTTTGGCCGCTTAAAAGCCTGCTTCTGTTTGCTCACCCGTCTCGAGATGGGTGAGCGGAATGCAACAGAGGTACTGGCCGCGTGCTGCGTGCTCCACAACATTGTGGAGCAGAGTGGGGAGGCCTTCCTTGCCGCATGGATGGCAGCCGAGGCACAGACGTTTGAACAGCCCCACACAGCTGCCATCCGCCAGGCACACCAGGATGCCGTACACATCCAAGAGGCCCTGATGGGCATGTTCGCACAAGCCCCATAGTAGGGTCGCCTCGGTTTCCCCATACAACTCCCTCCCATCCGCTACCCTTCCCCCTCCCCTCACCTCCCCCCAATTGTAAAGCGTCAGTTCCAAGCACAACGGCCGTCATCGTGCATGTTCGGCAGGTGTGTCTGAAGTAGCTAGGGTTTTTCTTTTAGTTTAGGCTAGGGTTTAGCCACCATCGCCTGTCCGAGCTGTCCCGAAGAACAGGAAGAGGATTCGTGGTTCGTGCGGAAGGCTCGAGTCAGTGTTCCCGATTCCAGTCGTCTTCGAGGGATCTCCTGGCTGTTCCTCTCCTGAGGCCCGGAAGGACCAAAGGATTGAGGTTGCCAGCAACACTACAATCGTCCCTGTGTCTATACTATGTACGTGTTCTTTTGTGTGCGTCTTTTAACCTTTCTTACTTGTTTGTTATCTATGTTAATATAGTTGTGGTTTAAATTTTACTTAAAAGTGTCAGTATTTATTTATGCGCCACAAACCAATGACCAATTAAAGGAACAACCGGTGATAGATATGGTATTTGGTGTCCGCATTCTGCAATCCTCTTAAATTTAGTTGGCTAATTGGCATCTCAAATCATTTATTAAAGTTACCTCGAGTAACACAATAACCAACAGTTTTGTTTTCAACTGAAAAACTTGTATGTTTTTATTTACAAGGGGGAGAGGGGGAGGAGACCTTCAACTGGGAGAGGGAGGGGGAGGGGGAGGAGACCTTTAACCGGGAGGGGGAGGAGCTACTCCTGGGAGGGGTGGCCCCTGCGACCGCTCCTGCGGGGGCGGACCTGCACATGGGGGGCAGGCCGCATTGGGGCAGGCTGCACAGGGAGGTGGGCAGAAGGAGCTATTGCAGGAGCAGCAGGAGGGGCTATTGCAGGAGGGGGCATTGCGGGGGCATGGGCAGTGCTACAGGAGGGATGGCGGGGGCATGGGGCAAGGACATGCCATAATGAATGGCATGGGCTATGTGGGCGGTGAGGGTGGCGATGGAGTCGGCCATCCTCGTGCACTGGGCCTGGAAGGCGGCCCAGGCCTCCTGGTGCCACTGCAGGTCCCCCTCGATGCGTTGCCTAATCACAGCCTCGATGGCCTGCACGTGGCGCTGAAGGAGCTGGTCCCGGTGGCGGAGCCGCCACCTCGGTGGTTGGGCAGCTGGGGGTGCCGCCGCTGCCGGACTGGAGGGTCCCCGGCTTGTGCTTGGTCCTGCTGCAGGGAACAGAAGAAAGGATGGGTCAGTCAGGCAGGCCGGCCACTGTCCCCACACCCCATGCCCTCCACCCCTGAGCCCAGGTGACCCCACAGTAGTGTGGCTTGGGCCCACTTGGTTCCCCCCCGCCCCCCGTGTTGTATGTTTGCAAGGAGGACCACCCCTGGAGTAGGGTCCTCCCTCCAGTATTGTAACCACCGGTCTGTGTCCTGGCCCATGGAGGGCGGGATGGCGCATGTGTTGCGTTCACCTGTGGAACCCCCTGCTGGTGGAGGCTGTGAGGCTTTGGGCTAATCACTGGTGTTTGACAGGGAGCGAGATGCATCCCCACACAGTGCCTGGGAGCACGTCTGGCAGAGGTGGTCTGGGCTCTCAGATCCCCATCGCGTGGGATATCTCCTGGACGGAACCAGGGGTGACTGGGGAGTGTCCCATCCTTGCAGCAAAACTCAGGCGGCCCTAGGGGCGGCCCAAGCGCTTCCCCCCTTCTCCCTCCCGCTAGCCCTCACCCACGTAGCCCAGGGACATGTGTGGCCGCAGTGGGGACTTCCCTCAGGGAGCCAGCCAAGGCACCGGGAGCAGGCGAGGGGCTCAGTGGGGCCCACGCTCACAGGGCTGTGATGCTGCGGTTTTCCCAGGAGCAGCTGGCTGTGCCTCACAGCCAGGCATGGGGCAGTGTGCCGTTCTGCGTGCTGCACCCTTGCGGAGGTGCGGGCTCTGGGCTGAGTCCCTGGGGCCCTGGCTGGTTCCAGCCGGCATCCACCCTTCCCCCTGGTCCCGCCGCATGTGTGTGAGCAGCACGGTCCCAGGCGTGCCCTGGAGCTGCCTGCCGCGGCCACATCCCGCTCGGTCACCAGGCTGCACGTGGTTGCACGTGCTGCTTCCTGCCTAATGCTACACAGCGTGCAGCTCACATGGCCTGAGTGACATGCTCGACCCTCCCCCCTCTGGGCGCCTGGCTCTCCCCCCACCCCCCGCCCTTGTGAGTGCAAAAGGCAAGACTCACCAGTGGATCCTTCCCCGGCCTCGGAGGATGCGCGGGAGACGTCAGGGCTGCTGGAGGGGGCCTGCTGGGTGGCAGTGCTGGCCTCATCCTCCGACGCACTGCTGTCGTCTCCTTCCCCCGCCTTGGTGGTCCTGGTGACGGGGGGGCGCACGCTGCTGTCAACGGGCACGTCCGGGGCTTGTGAGGCTGGCTGGCCCAGGATGGCGTGGAGCCGGTCGTAGTGGGGGCAGGTGTCTGCTCCTGCCCCCTGGCCCTCGCTGGCTCGCTGGGCCATGCGGGTGAAGATGTCGGCGTTCCGGTGCCGGGAGCGGGTCTCATGGAGGGCCTCCTCCTCCTGCCAGAGGTCGAGCAGGCTGTCCAGCTCCCCCGAGGACCAGGATGGGGCCCGTCGTTTGTGGCCCCTGGGGGCCTCCTGCGCTGGGGGTGCGGGTGGCTGAGCGCCTGGAGCTGCCATGCTGGACAGGGGCGCTGTGGCAGACCTCAGGCCAGAGGTCTGAGGCACGCTCCTGCCACGTGCGCTCAGCAGCCTGTGTCTGCTTTAAGAGCTTGGGTTACCAGGAAGTCCGGGGCAGCTACAGGGTCCCCCAGCATCCAAACCGCTTTTTTCCATTTACCCTGCTTTTGCACAAAAGTCTTAGCTACCTGTCTACACTGGCCCTTTTGCGCAACAGTTTTTCGCAAAAAGGACTTTTTCCCCCGAACGGGAACGTCAAAGCATTTCCACAAGAAGCACTGATTTCTTACAGTAGGAAGTCAGTGCTTTTGCGCAAAATCAAGCGGCCAGTGTAGACAGCTGGCAAGTTTTTCCGCAAAAGCAATTGCTTTTGCGGAAAAACTGGCCAGTCTAGACGCAGCCATTGAGTAAATATCCTCTTTATCCTAGCTGCTCAGAATTGTGAGGAACAATATGTGGTCATTACACTCGGCATTATATCATCTTTACCACTTTCCATATACACTTAATGGAAGCGCCAGCATATTTCAGGCCAAGACCAGCCTTTGAATGTTGGTAATGAAAAAGGATGGGAAGTATTCCCATAATGTACTAGCTAGGTATGTAGCTCTACTGAATGGAAGGTCATACCTGCTGAAGTGCTTATAATTATGTTACCTTCTTGAATCTCACTGCTGAGAGCTGAAGGAGTTTCTCATTTAGTTCAAGCAGCAGACATCTGTGGTGTTTGAAACCAAGGTCCCGCATTTAACTCCAATACTACATACATACTGTTTAGTTAGTGACTGTGATATTTGTATGTGCACAGCACACAGATGTGTTACATTATGGGCACCTTTATTTTAAAAATCTTAAGAACAGGTAAAAAGGTAAAAATCAAGCAAGAGGACTAACTTCAAAATTTTGAGGAACCTTAGCACTCCTGGTTTCACTTGACCACCTTCTGTCTAATCTAATGCAAGGAGAACATTTTGCTTTAAGTAAATGAATAGTAGAAATAAAAAATGTTAATATTATACACATTAAATTACTGACATACTGGTTACCTGAACAGTTAAAGTCACAGGGACTAGCCTGGAGTCCTTTCGAGGTCTGCCTTTCTTCTTCTTTTCTACTGTTTCTCCCTCGAGTTCTAATTTACGCTTAGGCAGTGCCAGTGGTTTAGTAGCTGGAATCTTCTCCTCACTGTCACTGCTGCTCTCCAGAATATCCTTGGGCTCATTCTCTTTAATTAAATTCTGATCCTTCAATCTGCATAAAAAATAAAAGGCTAGTTTCATAATTTACATAAGATGTATTCAAAGTTGCCACGCATGTCCCTTCTGACTTTGGGAAGTGGACAGAAAAGACAATGTACCTCACAGAGGGTATGTCTAGACTACAGGCTTTTGTTGACACAAGTTTTGTCAACAGATACTGTCGACAAAGCGTCTGTCAACAAAGAGCCTCTAGACTACAGCCAGCTCTGTCGACAAAGCAAGCCGCTTTGTTGACATGAGAGTGTAGACACAAAGGACAGTGTAGATGCAATAACGCCTTCTGTCAACAGAACTCTGTCGACAAAAGGCGTTATTCCTCGTAGAATGAGGTTTACCGCCATCAACAAAACTGCTGAGTTCTGCCGACGTTATGTCGACAGAATTCAGCGGCAGTGTAGACGCAGGTATAGTTTTGTCAACAAAAGTCCACTTTTGTCGACAAAACCCTGTAGTCTAGACACACCCAAGGATACATGTACCCTTGAGAGTCCACAGAGGTCTTCCAGGGAATATCTCAACTCATACAGATATTTGCTTAGTTTGAAGCTGACTACATAAAAAGCACTAAAAGTCAGGACAAATGAAAATTTTATACAATGACTTCTTTAACCTGCTCTGTATACTATACACAGAAATGTAAGTGCAGTATTTAAATTCCAATTGATTTATTTCATAATTACATGGCCAAAATGAGAAAGTGAACAATTGTTAAGTACCACTATGCAATAGCTCTTTTGCATTTTTATGTCTGAATTTGTAAGCAAGTAGTTTAAATGAATTGAAACTTGGGGCAACAAGACAAATCAGACTCCTGAAAGGGGGTACATTAGCCTGGAAAGGTTGATAGCCTCTATGTCGGGCCTGGGCAAAATATGGCCTGTGGGCCGAATCCAGCCTGCCAAGCCACCGGATCAGGCTCGTGGATGCATTGGGGATCCTCAGGAAGGCTCCCTGCCTGCCCCCATAAGCTGCTGAGAAAAGTCACTGCTGCAGGTCTCTGTCTGAACAGCTGAGAGCTGGAGGAAGGGAGAGAGGCTTCACACACAGCCCCTACCTCCAGCACAATCCCATTAGCTGGAAACCGGCCAATGGGAGCTGCCTATTGTCAACAGGCAGCTTGCAAAGCACCCTGCCCTCAGCCTCGTAGCTGTTCAAAGACCACATGGCACCTGCAGCCAGTGCAGGGGTGGGGCAGGCAGGGAGTCTGCCTGAGAAGGCTGCTGACCAAAGTCAACAGGTAAGTCACAGAATCATAGAACTGGAAGAGACCTCAGAAGGTCATCAAGTCCAGCCCCCTGCTCTAGGCAGGACCAATCCCAACTAAATCAACCCAGCCAGGGCTTTGTCAAGCCGAGACTTAAACACCTCTAGGGATGGAGACTCCACTACTTCCCTAGGTAACCCATCCCAGTGCTTCACCACCCTCCTAGTAAAATAGTTTTTCCTAATATCCAACCTGGACCTCTCCCACCACAACTTGAGCCCATTGCTCCTTGTTCTGCCATCTGTCACCACTGAGAACAGCCTCTCTCCATCCTCTTTGGAACCTCCCTTCAGGAAGTTGAAGGCTGCTCTCAAATCCCCCCCTCACTCTTCGCTTCTGCAGACTAAACAGACCCAACTCCCTCAGCCTCTCCTCGCAAGTCATATGCTCCAGCCCCCTAATCATTTTGGTTGCCCTCCGCTGGACCCTCTCCAATGCATCCACATCCTTTTTGTAGTGGGGGCCCCAGAACTGGACACAATAATCCAGATGTGGCCTCACCAGAGCCGAATAAAGGGGAATAATGACATCTCTGGATCTGCTGGAAATGCTCCTCTTAATGCACCCTAATATGCCATTAGCCTTCTTGGCTACAAGGGCACAATGTTGACTCATATCCAGCTTCTCATCCACTGTAACCCCCGGGTCCTTTTCTGCAGAACTACTACTTAGCTGGTCGGTCCCCAGCCTGTACCAATACTTGGGATTCTTCCGTCCCAAGTGCAGGACTCTGCACTTGTCCTTGTTGAACCTCATCAGATTTCTTGTGGCCCAGTCCTCCAATTTGTCTAAGTCACTCTGGACCCTATCTCTGCCCTCCAGCGTATCTACCTCTCCCCCCAGCTTAGTGTCATCCGCAAACTTGCTGAGGGTGCAATCCATCCCCTCAGCCAGGTCATTAATAAAGATATTGAACAAAACCGGTCCTAGAACCGCACCTTGGGGCACTCCACTAGAAACCGACCACCATCCTGACATCGAGCCGTTGATCACTACCCGCTGGGCCCGGCCTTCTAGCCAGGTTTCTATCCATCTTACCGTTCATTTATCCAATCCACATTCCCTTAACTTGCTGGCAAGAATATTGTGGGAGACCGTATCAAAAGCTTTGCTAAAGTCAAGGTATATCACATCCACTGACTTCCCCATGTCCACAGAGCCAGTTACCTCATCATAGAAGCTAATCAAATTGGTCAGGCACGACTCTTATCCACAGCCTGCCTTTGGCACCCCAACCCCACATAACCCAAACCCTCTGTCCCCCCTCCTGCACCCATATCCCCACCCACATCCTATAACCCAGGCCCCTGCCCCAAGTCACAACCCCCCCCCCTCTTGTCCAAGGTCACAACCTGAACCCCTGCACCCTAGTCCCTTGCCCCAGGTCACAACTTCACCCTAACTCCCTCCCAGATCCCACACCTCTTCTGCAGGATCCCTTCTGCATGCAACCTCCATCCCAGACCCTGCACTTCCTCCATTAATATCATGGAAGAGTACAGCCCTTGACCACTTTCCAAATTCTTGGAGTGGCCCCCTCAAAAAATTATTGCTCACCCTTGCCCTATGTTAAACACAGGACCTAGTATGGAATTTTGAGGCACCCACTTCAAACCTTTATGAATTACAACTGACCATTTAATCCTAATCTTTGTTTTCTGTCTCAATCAGTTTTTGATCCCTGACAATCTCACCCCATGACTAGTTAGCTTCTTGCATCAAGGACCTTATCAAAGGCCTATCAGCACTCTAAATAAAATTATATCCACTGATTTTCCTTTAACCACTACTTTGACACATACAAATAATGTTAAGATTAGTGAGATATGATACTCCTTGGAAAAAAAATGTTCTGGTTAGGCCCTATTATATAATGATCTTCCAGGTGTTCTAGTATTTTTGCAACCAATTTGCCAGATACAAATGTAAGTATCAGGTCTGTAATAACTCAGATCACATCGTGAATCTTTAAAATAAAAGGTACAGAATTTGCTACCTTCCAGTCCTCTAGAATACTGCCCCTCCAAGCAAAAGGACAGTTTTAGAGGAGGAAATATGGGATAGGGGGAAAAAAATATTTATTGTAAATGGGTTGACTACATAAGCTCACTGGCAAGATACTAACCTTCTACGTGATTTGCTAAGGGGTCTGTACGTGCATGTGTTATAACATGCACAGACTCACGTCACTAAATGATTAGAATCTAAAAAGGAACCATGTGGCTCCACAGACAAATACCCGAAAACAAAATCTGTTGCCTATACAGGGTTCTCAGCACAAAACTGAAATATATCTGAAGCTATTGGGATCTACTTTTCAGGTCATGTAATTTATGCTGAGGTGAAACTCCCTGACCAGGTCTACACTAGACCTGGAAGGTCGGGTTAAGATATACAACTCCAGCTATGTTAAATACGTAGCTGGAGCTGGCTCACCTTAAGCCAAGCTTGGCACCATCTTCACAGAAGGAGGCCGACCAGAGCAAACGCTCCCATCTGCTTCCCTTACACCTCGCGACCGCCAGGAGTATCGGCACCAACCGGGGCCACCCTCAGCATTTGATTTAGCAGGTCTTAACTAGACCCACCAATATCCAACACCGTAAGATCGATCTCTGATGATCTCTGGCATGGCAAGTGAGGACGTGGGCACTGTTACATAAACAGCAAGTTAGATTTTATTACCTTCCATGAACAGCACACATGCAATTGATTTTATCTTCAAACAAAAGTTTAAACTAAGAAAGATCTGAAAAGTTTTCTTGGACCTATATGTTTGAGGCCTCTCTTATTAGTAGCTCTTTTTCATTGCCGCCTTCTATAGGGATCTGAGTTCCTCTCCAGAATGCCAGCACTAATAAATCCTTAGTTCACAGAATTGTGTTGTTTTAACACTGCTTGTGTGCCCTGCCCTGCACCATCACTCACCTGTCCATGGCAATCTGATTTGTATTTATTACAGCAGAAGTCGCTGAGGTGGCTTTGGATCGTTCTGTGAATCTGGAATCAAATGCTTTCATTGGTTCAATCTTAGATGGGGTTGTTAGCACAGAGAAAGATGATACAGTAGGAGCAGCTGAAGCAGAGGTAGCATTTACACTATTGAAGGAGGAAAGAAAAAAATAAAGGTTGAAAATTATTTGGAATAAATCAGCATTTATCAAAACCTTCTACATAGACTAGAAGTTTCTTTAAATTGGCCACTCTTGGACATGTGACAATACACCATATCCTTTCATGTGTCAATATCCTCTAGGCCTTGGCTACTCTCAATAATTATTTATAATAGAACTGAGTTGAAATCTTAATGCTTTATAAAAAGTCTTTTAATCTACCTATATGCAACTAACTCATTCTTTGTAATTCTTACCCCTTCATTAAAAATACATATTATCTGTGGGCATTTAGTGTCCAAGTAAAATAAATTGGTGATTATGTATCTGCAAAAATGAGCCACAGATATCCACATCCACAGATGAGGGTACCCACAAATTCCCATCAAGTCCACAAATGTGTAGGGTTCGAGATAAAAAAAATTGTATCTGCACCCGTGTCCATATCTGAGCCTTAAATGAATGCCAGATGCAGATACCCGTGAATATAAAGCAGATATTATGTACAGGCAGTCCCTGGGTTACGTACAAGATAGGGACTGTAGGTTTGTTCTTAAGTTGAATCTGTATGTAAGTCGGAACTGGCATCCAGATTCAGCCGCTGCTGAAACTGACCGCCAGTTCTGACTTACATACAGAATCAACTTAAGAACCCCAAGCGTCCCCAAGTCAGCTGCTGCTGAAACTGATCAGTGGCTGATTCCAGGAAGCCCGGGGCAGAGCAACTCTGCCTGGGGCTTCCTGTAGTCAGCGCTGGTCAGTTTCAGCAGAAGCTGACTTGGGACGCCTGGGGCAGAGCAGCTGGGGTGCTGCTGGGTTGCTCCAGTAGCGCCGCTCCTCGGTGCTACTGGACCAACCCAGCAGCACCCCATCTGCTCTGCCCCAGGCGTCCTGATTCAGCGGCTGCTGAAACTGACCAGCAGCGGCTGAATCAGGACCTGGGGCAGAGCAGCTGGGGTGCTGCCGGGCTGGTCCAGTAGTGCCCAGAGCGGCGCTGCAGGACCAATCGGCAGCGCCCCACCTGCTCTGCCCCAGAGTCCAAAACAAAAGCCTGGTCTGCTGGGGGGGGGGGGGAGCACACTAGCTGCGCCCCCCCCCCCCCCAGCAGACCAGGGACACGGGGAGCAGAGCCGCAGCGGCAGCGGGGTGCCGCGCCTCTGAGGCTTTGCTCTGGCAAAGTCTCAGAGGCGCGGGACCCCGCCGCGGCTGCAGCTTCAGTCCCGGTGCCTGTGGTCTGCTGGGGACGGTCCCCAGAGCAAAGCCTCAGAGGCGCGGGGAACCGCCGCTGCTGCCGCTTCAGTCTGGGTCCCTGTGGTCTGCTGGGGACGGTCCCTAGCAGACCACAGGCACCCAGACTGAAGCGGCAGCAGCGGCGGTTCCCCGCGCTTCTGAGGCTTTGCTCTGGCAAAGCCTCAGAAGCGCGGGAACCCGCCCGGTGCCCCTGGTCTGCTGGAGACGGTCTCCAGCAGACCAGGGGCACCGGAGCAGCTTACGAACGGGGCTTTCTCGCCCGGAGAAAGCCCCGTTCGTAAGTGCGGATCCGACATAAGTCGGATCCGCGTAAGTCGGGGACTGCCTGTATATGCAGTAGAGCAGCATGAAATCATCCGTAGGTCTCCATAGCAAAAAATGTCTTTTGCTGTAGCATGCTGAACATTTCACACACAAGCCTACGTATGGCCTATGCTACTGTTCAAACCACATAATCTGGTTCTTGAAAACACTCTGGGTATGTCTACACTACAAAGTTAGTTCGAACTAACTTTCATAGGCGCTACACTAGTGCTCCACTAGTTCGAATTTAATTCAAACTAGCGGAGCGCTTAGTTCGAACTAGGTAAACCTCATTTTACGAGGATTAAGCCTAGTTCGAACTAGCTAGTTCGAATTAAGGGGTGTGTAGACCCTTAATTCAAACTAGTGGGAGGCTAGCCCTTCCCAGGTTTCCCTGGTGGCCACTCTGGCCAACACCAGGGAAACTCTATGCCCCCCTCCCGGTCCCGGACCCCTTAAAGGGGCACGGGCTGGCTACGGCGCCCGTGCCAGGTGCAAGCCTGCCAGCACCCAGCCAGCAGACCCTGCACCTGGCACGGATCGAGCCAGCCACCCGATGCCCCCCAGCCCTCCCCCTCTTCCCGGGACCAGGCTGGCGGCTCCCGGGAGCTTGCCCGGGACCGCAAGAGGCGGGCACCCGCCTGGGCTAGTGCGGACATCGTGGACCTCGTCCACGATCTCCGCACTAGGCACAGGAAGGTGGCCGTCTAGGGCAGGAGAGCTGCCAGCCTGGCCACCCAGGAGCAGGAGTGCATGAAAATCAAGGGGGTCCACTGAGACCCCCCGACCCTGAGCCCTGAGCTTAGAATGGCCGTACTGGGTCAGACCAAAGGTCCATCTAGCCCAGTAGCCTGTCTGCCGACAGCAACCAACCCTAGGGACCCTGGAGGGGATGGACCGAAGACAATGACCAAGCCATTTGTCTCGTGCCATCCCTCTCCAGCCTTCCACAAACTTTGGGCAGGGACACCACTCCTACCCCCTGGCTAATACCACTCCATGGACCCAACCTCCATCACTTTATCTCACTTCTCTTTAAACTCTGTTCTAGTTCTAGCCTTCACAGCCTCCTGCAGCAAGGAGTTCCACAGGTTGACTCTTTGCTTTGTGAAGAACAACTTTCTGTTACTAGTTTGAAGCCTGCTACCCATTCCTTTCCTTTGGTGTCCTCTAGTCCTTCTATTATGGGAACTAATGAAGAACTTTTCTGTATGCACCCTCTCCACCCAACTCCTGCTTTTAGAGCCCTCTATCCTGTCCCCCCTCCGTCTCCTCTTTTCTAAGCTGAACAGTCCCAGTCTCTTTAGCCTCTCTTCATATGGGACCTGTTCCCAACCCCTGATCATTTTAGTTGCCCTCCCCTCTCCCAGCCTCTCTCTTCCCCTCTCCCACCTCCTTTTCCCAGTCTCCCCCAGTTTTGTTCAATAAAGAGAGATTCCATTTTTGAACACAATTGTCCTTTATTTTGTACATCAAGAAAAGGGGCTAGGGAAGGGTAAGTGGAAGGAGGTGAGGGAGGAATGGGGTACGAGCCCCCAATGGGGAGGACTGGGCTGGCTCTGTGGGCTTCTGGGGGTGGAAGCTCTCCTGCAGCCCCCCAATTGCCCCCTCTCCCCAGATGGCAGCCTGCGGCAAGTGCAGCCGGGCTGATGGCCGAGTGCTGTGATGTGCCCAGTCTGGGTACTCCGGGCAATCCAAGCCAGGACTGCTTTGCAAGCGGGGCACCCCTGAGAACTGTCTGTCCGGGGTGGGGGTCGGGACCCTTTAAGCACAGCCCTCGGCTAGCCTGAGGCAGCAGCTCCATGCTCTAAGTCCTCATCTGATGCCCTGCCGGCACTGCTTCCGGCCATCCTTAACCTCGGTTCAGGGTCCACTTAATGTGGACATGCTAGTTCGAATTAGCAAAACGCTAATTCAAACTAGTTTTATAGTCTGGATCCGTTAACTAATTCGAACTAAGTTAGTTCAAATTAGCGCTGTAGTGTAGACATACCCTCTGAGCCATACAACAGGATCTTACATCACAAAAGTCATCTAAGATTTGCTCACTTTTAAAATATTCAATTTAGACTGAATACAGAGGTTTTTAAGGAGCTGTAATCTTGTACTAATGGCAGCTCAGTGTTTATAAGGAGGATTTTGTGGTTACTCCAGTGGATAACTGTCACAAAGGAGTGGGGAGTCTCTGGGCCCTGCACCCCCATCCGCAGCCAGATGGGGGACACAGCCAGCAGGTAGAACAGAAGGTTTATTGGTTCACAGGGATACAGCGTAGAACAGACTTGTTAGCACAGGAACCAGGAGCAGTCAGTACAATCCATCTGCATCCTAAGCTAGCTGAGACCCATTCACACACCCAGGAACCAGTCCTTGCCTGCATGCAGCCCCGCCTCTTCCTTTGTCCCCTTCCCAGGCAAAAACGTGTTATCCGGTTGCACACCCCCCCACCTAGGTTCAGGTTACAAGAGAGCCTGAGCTACTGTTTACGTGCTGGGGTGGGGCAGCCTCCCACTCAGTGAGTCACACCCAAAACTGAGGCACACACATTGTTACAACAGAACAGTACAGGACAGTAGAAATCACATACAACATGACAAGTGAACAGAGTGAATACAATCTCCACTTCATCATAACAACAAACCAAAATACATCTTATTTCACTGGGCAAGAGCATTTCCAGTGCATGCCTAGGGATTTGTTCAGCTGCAGTGGTTTAAAGTTATTAGTTGTATCTCAACTCCGAGCTCAGTCCAACAACGGAGGAGTTTCCTCACAGAAAACAGATGCGCCCTTGCGTGTGGACATCTTAGAACATGCCACATAGTGGTGCATATTGGATGTTAACAAGGATAAACTGATTTTTACAAAAAACATGGGTTTGGTACAGTTTAGTTCCCACTACTATTAAAAGAGTAATGAATATTAATACCTTCCTGAAGTATGCAGGACAATACTACATTCTCAATATTTTCTGGCAGAAAACCCACTTTAACTGCTTATTTAGGGAATTATGAAGGACAAGCCCTCGAGATCAAAAGAAATAAAACTTCTTGCAAATACTGACCCATCTTTACTGGTTGTGTTATCTGTAGGTTTTATACTGGCTGCAAGTGGTTCTAGAGAAGGCTTTGAAGTGCTGAGGGAGTTAGTTGCATTGGAATCTAATGACATCAGTTGCTGATTAATCTGAGAAGACATAATTGAGCCAGCCAAAGACCCAGATATTGGAATACTATTGAAGAACACCGTTGAAAAATCCCTACACACACACACACACACACACACACACACACACAAAAAAAAGAATAAAAGTACATATATTAAAAAAAAACGTTAAAAAATATTTTAAATTTAACTTTAATATCACTTGTGTGCATACAAGTACACACTTAAAACCCCCTCAATTTTTTCCACATATTTTTCTCTCATCTCTACTGCAATGCAGGCTAATGTGGTGCTTAGCAGTCTACCTCTTAATGAGGCAGTAGGAAGGCACATAATGTTGGGGTAATATTTGTTTGTGTACAGCTGAAGAACAAAGGGAGCTCTCCCATTTTTGGTGAAAACCTATTTTAAGTTAGAGTTTTTATACCAGGTGTCTCAAACTCCCAGGCCACGGCCATCCCCAGCTGAAGCGGCTGCACAATCTTGCCTGGGAGAGGAGGAGGGCTGTCTGTTCTCATTCCCATCCCTAAGCCCCATCCTTTCCTGCCACTGGCCCACCCATTGCACCCCGTCCCCCAAGGGAGCAGCCTGAGGGATTTCTGAGGGGGCCTAGCACAGCACAGCAGCTGTCCCCCCCACTCACGTCAGGAGTAAACAAGACAAGCTGACCTTTTGATAGGTATAAAAACCCAAAACACAAATCATGAATATTCCCAACTGGTGCTCAGATCTTACTATTAAGGGCACACTGGGATAAATGCAGATTCTCACAACTATGCAGGATATTTCCAGCAAAAGCCAGCTACCCAAGTTCAAATCATGACTAGCATGTTTGCTCAGGATGTAGACACATACTTTAGAAATTGCTTTAGACAACAGAAGTATAACAACAAGCTCCTTGGGAAAAATGTTTCTCTTTTTCACTGATGGCTCTAATCTTGGGATCTTTTTTCCTCATCACCTTCCCTCTTCCAAAAATAATAGCTATAGCTGCTCATTCTGAGAGCATGAATCCAGATAATCTAAAACACACAGTATATTCCTAGAAAAGGGAAAAAAACATAGCAAAAAAACCTTTTTTTGGACAAGACAGGAAATCAAGGATGGAACCACTCAATCATTCAAGATCCCATATAAGAACATAAGAATGGCCGTACTGGGTCAGACCAAAGGTCCATCTAGCCCAGTATCCTGTCTGCCAACAGTGGCCAGCACCAGGTGCCCCAGAGGGGGTGGACCAAAGACAATGATCAAGCGATTTGTCTCCTGCCATCCCTCTCCAGCCTCTGACAAACAGAGGCCAAGGACACCATTTTATCCCCTGGCTAATAGCCTTTTATGGACCTCACCTCCATGAAATTATCTAGCTTCTCTTTAAACTCTATTATAGTCCTATTACAGTCTCATCTAAATGTCTGATTTCAAATTAAATACATTTTCACTTCTCTTTCTTTAAACTATTCTGCATTATCATTTTCACAGAACAGCTGCCACTTTCTACCCTAGAAGTGGCTGTATTTTAATGGTAGGTAAAGTGATTATAATAAAGCACTCTGAAATCCATTCATCTTAGATGTTCTTAAATTCAAGGTGGTATAGTATGTGATGAATTCAAGATGGACTTAAATGTTGTCAGTGTGAACTGGAACAAGTAGGTGAAAAAGGCAAGGGAGATAAGTAAAACACTTCAAAGTATACCCAGTGTCCAGCTGAGCTATGCATAGAGGTGTGATCCGTCTCCGGCCATCTGCAGTCCGCGTTTCAACTTGCTTCTTTAAAAGATTCTGTTGAGGGCAAGAGAAAACGTTAATATGAATGCTTTTTCCAGTTGACACAGGAGTCAGAATTATTGATGAACCTGTTTCATTTCATTGCATTTAATCAATCTTTTACTAGCAGATTTACCCAGCATTGCTTAGGTCTGTAACTGAAGTGATTTTTTAAAAAATAAATGGAAAATATACATGCATTATTTCAATGACTGTATTTTTCAAAAGTGGAGGAAAAAATTAAGGCTGGAGTGAGAGTTCGGGGGTGAGGAGGTGTTGGGGGCGCTCAGGGCAGGGAGATGTGGGGGACTTACTGGGGCCACCTGTTGCAGCGAGGATGGGACTGCTCTAGCAGTGACTCCGCCCAGGGGGTGGCACCCCCCCACCCCCATAGCCTGCAAGGTGTCTGTGGGGGAGCAGGGTCCGGAGGCTGCTGCCACACCCTCCGGCAGCCTGTAGGCTGTCTGGGGAGGGGCCAGGCTCTGGGGGCTGTCCCCACCTCCAGCGGCTCTCTCCTCCCACGTTATAGGAAACAGTCCCATTACTGGCACTTCACATTTTTCAAGCACAACCCAAACCTGATCTTGGTTTAAGTTATGTTAAGAGGAATCTACATACCAAATTTGGTGGTCCTAGCTCTTACAGTTTAGGAGGATTCCTTGAACAAATGAACAGACACACTCCAATATTTATGGCATATAATATGTGCAAGAGAAAAAAAGAAGACTGCAGGGAAGTTGTGTGTCTCTCCCCCCGCCCCCGCCACCCCAGATCACAATTGTGTTTCTGAATCAGACTCTCCAAATATTTGAATGAGACGCTGTGTAATCTCCCTTCCTGTCAGCACAAATTGGATTTTTCAGGCATAACCTCTTTGGAGCAAGAATGGTCTTTTAACAAGAACGTGTATAGTCCCTAACACAATGAAGCCCAATCGGTAATTGGTGCTCTCATGCTCCACCATAACACAAACAACAAATCCTAGCTAAATACAAGATAGAACATTTTTCACAAAACCATTTCTTTATATCAGACCTCTCAGTCCTCAACCTCAAAGGAAACCTGCACAACACCTTCAGAAGACAAGCTTGGGAGTCGACATTCATAACTTTGTTAGACACTAAAAAAATCATGGACTTAATAAAGGTACTGGATTTATGGCTCATTACAAACCACCAACCCTTCTTTGTCCTAAGACTGGGTCATAACTGCCCACTTTGCTGTGAACAGCACCATATTAACTCCAAATGCTTAATAATCTGCTCCACCTTATATTTAGCTGGGACAGAGTACCTTTCCCAGACCTGAAAAGCTTTGTGTAAGATCAAAAGCTTGTCTCTCACTAGCAGAAGTTGGTCCAATAAAAGATGCTACCTTGCTCACCTTGTCTCCCTAATTAGGTATTTATCAAGTTTGTACTGGATGCTATAAAAATCACCATTCAAAAGGCCTACCTTTCTAATGTCCTCCAAACTCTCACCATTAACCATGCTTGCCACTTTGGGAGCTGTCATTACATCTGCTGCATCCTGTATTGCTGCATTCTTCTGCTCCATCAGCTGCTGTTGCGGTCTCTGTTGATACTTCAGCATCTCTGGATTCTCAATAATGGTAGTGGACAACTGAGCCTCACTCATTATCGCTAAGCTTTTACCATAGGTGGACTGATGAATGTTGCTCTATGGGTGTTAAAAATATGAGAACAAAACCAGATTACAAATGCTAGCAACACATCAGTGATTGTGCTATAAAGAATCACATATCTATTAATATCAATATACAAGTACCTTCAGTACAATTTACACAAAGTCCCCCCCACCCGTCACTATTTTTTTAGATATCAACCTCATTAGCTAACTTAACTAGGGTGGCAAAGCTTCCACTGCTAGCAGCACTAAGCGGGAAAATCTAGCTGTTAGCAAAAACACGTTAAAAAGACTTGCACACAAGCTCATAAGAGTAATTTGAAACCATAATTTTGAAATTAGGAAGTCAGTCCTTACTACTTAGGCCAAATGTTTCAAATGTATAATGTAATGTAAGCAAATGGATATTTGCCAAGACAATTTCTGCTCTGGAAAGGATACTTAATACCGCAGGTTGTTTCTGAACTTGATGGATCTTACAAAATAACTCCCTGGTTTTGGAAAGCAGACAAGTTCACATTTTTCTATAATATGAAAATCAGTCAACTAAAAAATTCTATGAACAGTTTTGAGCATACTACTTTAATGAAAAAAGAATGGATGATCACTTGTATCCTGAGAGTACCTTCTCCTCCTCACTAAGGGGATCTCCAAGTTCATCCTGGGAAAAGTCCAAAAAAGCCACTGATCCATCCATGGAACACACCAAGATCCCAAGTCCGTTTAAGGTCCTGAAAGACAAGTAAAGAGCTTGGTTTATAAACCATGAGTTTTAAAAAGTTGGCTGCATTTATTTAATCTACACACGTTTCACTGTAAAACAAATGGTTAGCATAGGCTTTATTACACCCAGCAACTACTGAAGTAATCAAAAAAGTGGGACAACATGGAATATTCAAGAGACTATGTTTGATAACCAGTGACTACATATATGAATGTGCAGAGCCCTGCACGGATACAAAAATTTGTATCTGCACCCACATCTGTACTCATAAAAATGAGCTGTGGATACCCGCAGCTATAAAGTGGCTACCTGCAAATTTGCAGGGTTCTAGATAAAAAACATGTATCTGCATCTGCAACCATGAGCTGCAGATATCCACATCCATATCCACAGATGCAGATACCCACAGACATAAAACAGATATATGCAGATTTGTAGGGTTCTATGCATGTGCTTTTGAACACAGCGCTCACCCACATTAACTATTAGGACTGTGAAAAACCAAGACTAAAGGAGAAAACTGGAAGAATTTTAAATGTTGAGTACTAAAGGTGAATCACAAAGCAAAAATGCAAATTAATTTGCTACAGAAAATATGTGCTAAAAAATATGCCCACTAATTGGGCTAGGGGCATCGTTCAGCACATAAACAGCTAAAAAGGTTCCCCTTTTAGGCCCTGTCACATTACTGGATTTTAAAGGGAGAAGCCAGATCACTGCTGCACCCATGGGGAGGCGGGGGGTTTTGCCCCAAAGTCTGTACAAAGGGGGCCATGTGAGGTGTAAAATGAAAGCTTGTGTTCTACTGATTCGGTATATGCTACTGATGTACTTGTAGGATATCTGTATCTGGAGTTATAAATATGTACTCTGTGTTGATGCTGGAAGATTCTCTGTCTGAGACAACGGGCAAAGAATGTTCAGCCAGCGACTATGCTAATTAGCAAGGCTCCAGGGACAATGGCTCTCTAGGTGCCAATACACACCTGAGGAATGTGTTTGGGACATGCAAACCAGACAGTATCCGATGACCACTGAAATGGAACACAGGGATAGGTCACTGGACCATGTGACCTGCTCTGGCCAGGAAGATTCCAGGAGAGGTATATAAAGACCATGTGGCAATCTCCATCTTGCCTTCAATTTTGCTACTGATTCCAGATGCAGCCTTGCGAGGAACAGCGAGCCAGGAAGAATCGTTGGCCCATCCTGACATAGGATGTACACCGGAGACTTTTAAGATAGCAGTCTATAACATCTGTGCTAAGAGCCTGTATCGAGAACTGGGTGATTCGATGCATGTAATGTATTCTCCTTAACAACATGACTCTCATGCTTCTCTTTCTTTTATTAATAAACCTTTAGATTTCAGATTCTAAAGCATCAGCCCAGTGTGCTCTTGTGCGTAAGATCCAAAGTGTAAATTGACCAGAGGTTTGTGGCTGGTTCTTTGGGACTGGAAAGACCCGTTCGGGGTAGGTGAGATTGGGTTCTAACACCCTTCACCTGTGTGCAGGCCCGGGCCTGATTGTGGCACAGGGAGAGCTGGAGTGTCAGGGGTTTTGCCTGGTGTGACCGGTTTGTGGCCTGTTTGGGAAGGTCTCCGGTCTGGGGCTGTAAGGAGCCCTTGTTTTGAGCGGCTTGCTTTGTCGACAGAACTGGCTGTAGTCTAGACGCTCTTAAACTTCTGTCGACAAAAGCCTGTAGTCTAGATGTACCCTGACAGTCCATTTATCCAATCCATACTCCCTTAACTTGCTGGCAAGAATATTGTGGGAGACCCTATCAAAAGCTTTGCTAAAGTCAAGGCACAGGCAGTCCCCGGGTTACATGGATCCGACTTACATCGGATCCCTACTTACAAACGGGGTGAGGCAACCCCACACTAGCTGCTTCCCCCCAGCAGACCAGGGAGACACGGAGCGGCTTTTCTCAGCAGTCACCTCAGCTTGAGAATAAAGGACTGAGGGAAGTGAGGCGTGGGAGAATAAAACTGAGCTCTGGAGAAATGTTTGGCTAGAGTTTCCCCTACAATATGTACCGGTTCCGACTTGCATACAAATTCAACTTAAGAACAAACAAACAGTCCCTATCTTGTACGTAACCCGGGGACTGCCTGTATATCACATCCACTGACTTTCCCATATCCACAGAGCCAGTTACCTCATCACAGAAGCTAATCAAATTGGTCAGGCATGACTTGCCCTTTGTGAATCCATGCTGACTATTCCTTATGACTTTCCTCTCTTTGAAGTGCTTCAAAATGGATTCCTTGAGGATCCCCTCCCATGATTTTTTTGGGGACTGAGGTAAGGCTGACTGGTCTATAGTTCCCTGGATCGTCCTTCTTCCCTTTTTTAAAGATGGGCACTAAAAATCATCTGGACAAACTGGAGAAATGGTCTGAGCTAAAAATATGATGAAGTTTAATAAGGACAAATGCAAAGTACTCCACTTAGAAAGGAACAATCAATCAGTCTCACACATACAGAATGGGAAGTGACTATCTAGGAAGGAGTACTGCAGAAAGGGATCTAGGGATCATAGGGGACCACAAGCTAAATATGAGTCAACAGTGTGACATTATTGCAAAAAAAGCAAATATGATTCTGGGCGGCATTAACAGGTGTGTTGTGAGCAAGACACGAGAAGTCATTCTTCAGCTCTACTCTGCACTGATTGGGCCTCAATTGGAGTAGTGTGTCCAGTTCTGGGCACCCCATTTCAAGAAAGATGTGGAGAAATTGGAGAAGGTCCAGAGAAGAGAAACAAGAATGATTAAAGGTTGAGAGAACATGAGCTATGAGGGAAGACTTAAAGAATTGGGCTTGTTTAGTTTGGAAAAGAGAAGACTGAGAGGGGACATGATGGCGGTTCTCAAGTATATAAAAGGGTGTCACAAAGAAGAGGGAGAAAAATTGTTCTCCTTGGCCTCTGAGGATAGGACAAGAAGCAATGGACTTAAACTGCAGCAAGGGAGGTTTAGGTTCGACATTAGGAAAAACTTCCGACCTGTCAGGTTGGTTAAACACTGGAAGAAGTTGCCTGGGGCGGTTCTGGAATCTCCATCTCTGGAGATATTTAAGAGCAGGTTGGACAGACACTTGTCAGGGATCATGTAGACGGTGCTTGGTCCTGCCATGAGGGCACGGGACTGGACTCGATGACCTTGAGGTCCCTTCCAATTCTATGATTCTATGACACCTCTCAGGGATGATCTAGACCAGGGGTCTCCAACCTTTTTAACCACAAGATCACTTTTTCAATTTAAGTGCAATGTAAGATCTACCTCCAACCCAAATACCCTTTGCCCCGCTTCTTTCCTGCCCCTTCTTTGAGGCCCTGCCTCTGCTTCATCCTGGTCACTCATCCCCCTTCCTCCCCCATTCTTGCTCACTTACAGTAGACTGGGGTAGGGGGTTGGGGTGCCGGCTCTGGTCTTGAGCCAAGGAGTTTGGAGTGTCGGAGGGGCTCTGGGCTTAGCCCAGGGTGGGGGATTGGGGTCCAGGAGGAGTTTCAGGGTGCAAGCTCTGGGATGGTGTTTGGGTGCAGGGGGACTCATGTCTTGGGTAGGAGGTTCAGGGTTATGGTTGAAAGAATTTAGCTTGTTTAGTTTAGAAAAGAGAAGACAGAGGGGGACAGGATAGCATTTTTCAAGTATCTAAAAGGGTGTCACAAAGAGGAGGGAGACAAATTGTTCTCCTTGGTCTCTGAGGATAGGACAAGAAACAATGGGCTTAAACTGCAGCAAGGGAGTGTGGCAGGGTCAGGCCAGGGAGCTTCTGCAGAGAGGGGAAAAGGCAGCCCAAAAGGGTAAAAAAACCCCCTGTAAGTAGAAGCAGAGAGCTACAGGCCAATTAGATGCAGCTGGGAGGGAGCTGGCTCAGGCTGATTGGGGCCAGCAGACTCCTCTGCTGGCTGACCGAGGGCCTTTAAAAGCCTCAGCAGTTGGAAGCTGGAGGGAGAGGACGGAAGGGAGGCGGTGGAGAAAGAGAACAAACCCACAACAGCATTAAATGGAGGCAGCTAGGGAGGGAGTCTGAGGAGGTGTGGCTGGGCTCCCTACCACAGAGACCTGCTGTGAACCCCAAACTCTGGGGTTAGAAGCGAGAGCCCAGTCCAGTGGTGGCCAGGGTAAGAGGGGCCCTTGCCACACGTGGTGTCAGAGGTGGGATGATCAGCTGTGAAGCCTCAGTGACCCTAAATCTGGCCAAAGTGATCCCTCGTAAAGGAGAAGCACATATGAAGGACCTAGTGAAGGCTCTGGTACAGGCCACGGCCACCCAACAGGAGGCTACTCGGGTGCAAGCGGCTGCCCAACAGGAGTCAGTGTGGCTCCAACAAGAAACCAACCAATTGTTGATGAGCCAGGTAGCCCAGGACAGGGCCGCCCTGCAGGAGGTGGTGAAACAGCTGAAAGCCCTGGCAGTCCAGGTACGTGGTCGAGATGGGACCCACTGTTAAGCAAAGTTATTCACCTTGGTGCAGTAACTGTCGTTCTTCGAGATGGTGTCCCCCCACTGTGCTCCACTGTGGGTGCTAGGCTTGTCCCGGCACCGCAGAACGGAGACTTGTTGTAAGCAGACTTCGGCCGGGCCACACATGCGCTGCTGTGCCTGCGGCATTCGCGCTCTTTTCCTGCGCGCGGTCCGGCCAACTGCCAGTTCCTCGAGACCGCCTCAGAGTCTGTAAGACACAAAGAAAGGCGGACTCCAAAGCAGGGAGGAGGGCGGGTAGTGGAGCACCCGCGGGGACACCATCTCGAAGAACGACAGTTACTGCACCAAGGTGAGTAACTTCACTTTCTTCTTCGAGGATGTCCCCGCAGGTGCTCCACTGTGGGTGACTGCGTAGCAGTAGCCGCCAGAACAGAAGGAGGGAAGCACGGAGTCCCTAGTTATCCGCTGTGGAGAGCACCGCAGTCGCCACCGCACCGTCCGAGCGAGTGCCCAGTGATAAAGAATAGCATCTAGCAAAAGTGTCGTGGGAGGACCAAGTGGCCATCCTGCAAATGTCTATAAGGGAAACCCCTTTAAGGAAAGCCGTTGACGCAGCCATGGCTCTGGTGGAATGGGCACGCGGGTGGGACGGGAGGGGTATACGCTTTGTTGCATAGGCTTCCGTTATGCAGCTAGTATTAGGTTGGCGATCCTTTGGGAGGATATCGGTTGCCCTTTCGACCTAGGTGCCAGAGAGACGAACAAACGGTCAGTACGTCTGAAGGGTTTGGTTCGGTCGATCTAGAAAGCTAGGGCCCTCCGAGCATCTAGGGAATGGAGGGCTACTTCTTGTGGTGAGGCATGGGGTTTTGGGTAGAACACTGGAAGAATTATAGGCTCATTGACATGAAAATGGGATGCAATATTTGTAATGAACTTCGGGTGTAGTCTTAATATTACCCCATCCTTTCGGAATAACGTGTACGGTGGTGTGGCCATCAAGGCGGAGAGCTCTCCTACTCTACGTCCTGATGTTATTGCAAGTAGAAAAAGCATCTTTATGGTTAAAAGATGAAAGGATACGGTGGCCAATGGTTCAAATGGTGGTCCCATTAGGGCCTCGAGAACCACATCCAGGTTCCATGATGGTGGGATTGGGTCTCGTGGTGGACCTAAATTAGTGAGGCCCTTGAGGAATCTCTTTGTGGTGGGATGAGTGAAGATGGAAGCTCCCTCCACCGGTGATGTAAAGAAGGTAACGCAAAGTCGGTCTCTTTTGGGTGCATAAGGTAGTCCAATACCAGAGGAAGAGGAGCTACTTCAGGGCGATGATGTTTAGCAGCACACCAGGAGGCGAACCTGCGCCACTTGTGAAGGTAAGTCTTCCTTGTCATTTGACGTCTACTGTGTATAAAAACGTGTCTAACCGGTGCCGAACAGATTCAGAAGGGTTCAGCCAGTTAGGTACCATGCTGTGAGATTCAGAGTGTGAATCTGGGGATCTCTCAGCCATCCCCGGTTCTCAGTGAGGAGGTTGGGGAGGAGCGGGAGGTGGATGGGTGAGCGCGAGGATAGGTGATGAAGAAAGGGGAGCCAATGTTGGCGCGGTCAATCCAGCGCTATGAGGATGAGTCGCGCCCCATCCGTCCTCAGTTTCTGAAGGAGTCTCAGGATCATCGGAATGGGGGGAAAAGGCATAGAGGAGGGGTCCGTGCCAACTGATGAGAAAGGTGTCTCCCAGGGAGGCTGGACCAAGACCCGCTCTGGAGTAGTACCTGTGACAATTCGCGTTGGTGAAGGTCGCAAACAGATCTATTCAAGGGGTACCCCAGCGTTGGAAAATCGAGTGCAGGACCGAGTCGTGCAGCTCCCACTTGTGCTTCACGTCGAAGTGCCTGCTGAGGAAGTCTGCGGTCACGTTCATGGTGCCAGGTAAGTAAGATGCCATAGGTGTTATTCCGTGGCGAATACACCAATTCCAGAAGCGGATGGCTTCCATGCACAGGGAACGGGAGCAAGCTCCGCCCTGACGGTTGACGTAGTACATGGCCGTGACGTTGTCCGTAAGTATTCTCACCGTGGTATTCTGGATATGTGCACGGAAACATTTGCAGGCATTGAAAATCGCGCGTAGCTCCAAAAGGTTTATGTGCAGACGCTTCTCCAATGGTGACCACTGGCCCTGTGCTGAAAGGGGACCCACGTGGGCTCCCCATCCTAGCAGGGAAGCATCTGTTGTAATGTGGTGGTACGGCTGCTGCTGGCAAAAAGGTACGCCGGATAATATATTTTGCCGGTTGGTCCGCCATAGGAGCGACCGTGTAACGGAAAGGAGGTGGCGTTACTGGCCTGTGGAGGTCGTGTCTGGTGTGGTTGTAAACCAGCGTCAGCCAGTATTGAAGGGAATGGAAGTGCAGTCTGGCGTATTGGACCATGTATGTTGTGGCGGCCATATGGCCCATCAGTCTTAGACAGGTTATGAGTGGAACGTTCGGACTGCCAGTGATGGTTTGAATGAGGTCCTGAATGGACTGAAAACGGTGTAAGGGCAGGAAGGCCCTGCCCGCAACGGAGTCCAAGCGAGCCCCTATAAACTCCAAATACTGAGTTGGGTGCAAAATGGACTTTTGGTCGTTGAGGAGGAGCCCGAGGGTGTGGAAGGTTCGCCTGGTGAGATGGATCACGTGAAGAACTTCGGAGGCAGAAGGAGCCTTGAGGAGGCAATCATCTAAGTATGGAAAGATGATTATTCCTTGTCTTCGGAGGAAGGCCGCGACAACCGCCAGGATCTTTGAGAATACCCTGGGGGTGGAGGACAACCCGAAGGGTAGGACTTTGTACTGGTAGTGGTCCTTGCCGACGACAAAGCGTAGGAATCTCCTGTGAGAGGGGTGGATAGCAACGTGGAAATAGGCGTGCTGGAGGTCGAAGGCGGCAAACCAGTCATGATGTTCCAGTGCGGGAATGATGGCAGACAACGTGATCATTTTGCATCTTTGTTTTCACAGGAATTTGTTCAAACAGCGGAGGTCTAGTATGGGTCACCAACCTCCGGATCTCTTCTGGGTGAGGAAATAATGGGAATAGAAGCCCCTGTTTCTAAATTCGTTCGGGACCGTCTCTATAGCCCCCAGAAGGAGTAGGCGGTCGACTTCTGTTCACAGGAGGACCTCGTGAGAGGGGTCCCTGAAAAGGGACGGGGGGGGGGGGGGGGAAGAATGGAAGTGAAGGGGATGGTGTAGCCCGTTTGAATAATTTCCAGCATCCATCTGTCTGTGGTGATTGATGCCCATTGGTGGAAAAAGGGCCTCAACCGGTGGTGGAAGACGTGGGTAGACTGATATGTGATGTTGCCTGTGACTGTCTGCGCGCCCCCGACCAAGGCATCAAACTTGCTGCTTGTTATTGGGGCCCATTTGGCCACAGCCATTCCCGTTGCGACGTCACTGGGGTCTCTGGTGAGAGCGTTGATTATCAAAGCTCCTCTGTTGTTGATGTCGTTGCTGCCATTGATGTCTGACGTACGAATAGTTGTACCGGCGCTGGTATGGCGTATATCGGCGTCTCCTGAAGGGAGGCATGTACATTCCCAAGGTCCTCAACGTTGTGCATGAGTCCTTTGAGGAGTGTAGGACGGTGTCGGTATTTTCGGCAAAAAGCTTGTCCTTGTCAAAGGGCAAGTCCTCAACCTTGCTCTGTAAATCCTTAGGGACACTGGCTGCTTGCAAGTAAGAAGCTCTCTGCATAACGATCGCGGTGGCAGTAGAGCGAGCAGTGGTGTCAGCGACGTCCATGGCCATTTGGAGGGATGTTCTTGTTGACGTGTAGCCCTCCCAGCTGCCTGATTTCAGTACAGACTTTTTTGACTCAGGTAAGTGGTCTATGAGCGGAGTCAAGTGTGAGAAGGTGTCGAAGGAGTGATTGAAGAAGTGCGCCATATAGTTAGCGATTCTGAGTAGTAAGGTTGCAGATGTGTAGACTTTCCTGCCCAAAAGATCCAGTCTCTTCGTTTCTTTATCGGAGGCTCGGTGTTTGAATTGCGGGGTCTTAGCCCTCTGTTGAGCCGCATCGACAACGAGGGAGTTAGGTTGAGAATGGGCGAAAAGGAACTCCATCCCCTTCCGGGGGACAAAATATTTTCTATCGGCCCTCTTGTTAGTCGGGAGCGCCGATGCTGGGGCATGCCATATTTCGTCAGCAATCTCTAAAATACCCTCGTCCAAGAGAATGGCGAGGCACGATCTGTGCTGCGGCTGAAGATTTCTAAAAAGTTTATGCTGCTTGTCCTTGAGTTCCTGCAGCGGTCTCTCCTGAGTGATGACTACTCGCTTGAACAGCTCTTGGAACTGACGAAGATCATCAAGCGGAGAGACCTCGCCAGGCATGACCACTTCGTCCGGTGGCGAGGAGTCTGCTGGGGAGACCTCGATCGGCTGTTCGGAGAAAGGCACATGGTCGGGTTCCGACAGAGGGTGACAAGGCAAGGTCACATGTTCCGGAGGAATGGAGGGGGCAAGAGCCGGGGAAGGTCTGGAAGAGGCGTAGTCATACGCAGAGTGTGAGCGGTAAGAGTACCTGCTGCGGGAGTCACGGGTATAATAGTCAGCACAAGGGTATAGACTGTCCAGCGGTGAGCGTCTCTCTGGATAGTAAGAGTGTGAGCGATGCCCATGATGATGTGGAGAATACGGTGAGCGAGAACAGCTGTATGAAGCTCTGGAGGAGGCAGGAGAAATAGATGACAGGCGGTGATAATGTCTTTGATAATGAGGGTGAGCTGCCAGGAACGGTGATGGCAGTCTGACAGGAGAGCGTGGAGACCTGCGGTGGCTACCATAATAAGATGGAGAGCGTGGTGCTGGAGGGGAGGGTGCTGGTGCCAGGGAGAAGGCAAGGGAACAAGACCGGCTCCGGCGCGGAGGAGTCAAGGGGGCTGCGCGAGGTGTAGATCTGGCCGGAGCCACATCCCCCGGTGCAGATGACTCAGGCACTGTAACCACTGGTGCTGAGATGTTGTGCTGCACTCGCACCAGCGCCACTTGGTCCGGCACCGTGTGTTGATTAGGAAACTGCGCCGCTGCCGGCGCCGTTGTGGTCGGCTCCGAGGAAGCTCTCATTGGCGGCGCGGTGGTCGGTGCCGGCGGCTGGGGTGCAGGCGGTGCCGGTGCTACTCTCAGTGCCGCGGTACGTGCAGGCTGTTCCGGCTGCCTGGGCTTCAGTGAAGCTGCCAGTTTGGGACACAGCTTAGTAGTGCCGGAGGTCCCAGGTCTGTCTCCCTGGCTCACCCTGCCCTGGATGGCAGCAGGCAGGGATCCTGTGGGGGAGAGCCTGTGTCTTTTTGATGCGGCCACGGTGGGAGATGAAGCCCGCTGTTTGGGGGGGGCTGTTCCTCTGTGGCAGGCAACTGATGCTGCAGCTGGAGGGCTTTGTCGAAGAGGAGCATTCTCAGGCGCCTCTCCCTATCTTTTCGAGCCCTGGCCGTGAGCTTAGTGCAGTAGGAGCACTTTTGGGGAACATGGGACTCCCCAAGACATTTTATGCAGTCCGCACATCCATCAGAGGCTGGCATTGCCTCCCGGCAAGTGCCGCATTTCTTAAACCCTGGGGATGACGGCATGCCGGCGTTTCTACCAGGGTGTCAATAGGGAGCAAGAGTCTTTCTGTTTCCCTTTCTCTTAGTTTATTTCTTCTCTCTCTTTCCTTTTTCTTTTCTTTTTATTATTATTTTTTTTTCAGTTCAACGAACAACTATGTACAAAGGAGATGGGAGAACCACTGACGGGAACGTAGGGAGGTAACAACAAGTAAGCAGTTCTCAAAACGTAGCTTCCCCCCCCCCCTTTTTTTTTTAAAAGAGGGGGAATGAACGAACGAAGGAGGAAGGGAAACCAAGTAGGGCAATTTACAAGGTGATTTGAGGATGTATAGTCTCACAAAAGAGATTAAGGTGAAGAACATGGTTTCTATCCGTCTGCAACCTGAGGCAGTCTAGAGAAACTGGCAGTTGGCCAGACCACGTACAGGAAAAGAGCACGAACGCCGCAGGCACAGCAGCACATGCACGGCCCGGCCGAAGACTGCTTACAACAAGTCTCCGTTCTGCGGCGCCGGGGCAAGCCCAGCACCCACAGTGGCGCACCCGCGGGGATATCCTCGAAGAACGGGCCAATTACTACTTACAGAAAATGACAGGAGGAGATGATGCGGAGGCCTATTTGTTGGCCTTTGAAAGGACAGCTTTGCGGGAGGCCTGGCCTCAAACCCAGTATTTTAGCCCCTTTTCTGAGCAAGGAGGTCCAGAAGGCATACTTCGACATGGCAGAGGAAGCCGCATCCAACTACCCCCAGTTGAAAGCTGAGATCTTGGCACTTGCGGGGGTCACAGTCACGGTGAGAGCCCAGAGATTCCATGAGTGGAAATATCGAGAGGACCGTGCACCCAGAACTCAATTGTTTGACCTGGTCCATCTGGCCCCGAAGTGGTTGCGGCCCAATATCCACAGCCCCGAGAAGATTATCGAGGTGATCATCCTCGACAGGTATACGAGGGGGTTACCTCCAGACCTTCGGGAGTGGGTTGGCCAGAATGACCCCGCAACATTTGATGAGCTGGTGGCTCTCGTGGAGAGAGACAGCTGGCTGCTAAGGAACTTTCCCGAAGTCCCAGGGTTGACGTGCGTCGGAACAAGAGGTCCACCTTCACCCCAAGGACCCATACCCTGGAAGCTTCAGACCGAGCACGGGCAGAGAGAAAGGGGGCGGAAGAGCGACCGGAGACTGCAAAGGAACTCAGGGGCTGGGTTGGAGAGGGCCAAGGGGCGAGTCCCAACAACCCAAAGAGAAAGGGGGGGTGCCCTGCCCAGGTTATAGGTGTTATGCCTGTAGGGAGATGGGGCACTGAGCTGCTATATGCCCTAACTTTTAGAAGAGCCTATGCAATGCGACCTAGGGAACCTACAAAACCCTTGTGCCCTGGTCAACCATCAGTATACCCGGTCCATGAAAATGAATGGGGTGGAAGCCACTGCACTAGTAGATTCCGGGAGCGTGGTTATGTTGGTCTCAGGGAAGCTAGTAGGGCAGGACCAGCTGATTCGAGCCAAACGCACTGGAATATTGTGCGTACACAGAGACATTAATTATTACCACACCATCCCTGTGAAACTGGAAGTACGAGGGTGGGTCACAGCCGTGACTGTGGGGGTGGTCCCAAAGCTTCCCTACCCAGTGGTCATAGGGCGAGACTTCCCCGGATTTAATGACCTGCTGCCACGGGACTGGGTGGAAGAGGATTGCTCCCTCCCAGCCTTCCATGAATTTTCCCAGGACCTGTTCTCGGTGCCTGAGGAACCCCAGAAGACCCGGCAGGAGAGGAGGGCAGCTAAGAAGTTGGGGACAAAGATTTTGGCCCAAAATCAGAAGCAGGCGCTGGCTGGGGGGCAGGAAGCCCACCCAACTACTAGGACAGAAACCCCAGAACGTGATGAGCTTGAGGCAGGACCCAGCTCATCAGGAGAGGAAACTGGAGTAGGCTCCCTGGAACTTGGACAGGTTGGATCCTCAAGCGAGACTTTTGGGCAGGATCAAGCCAATGACCCAATATATCAAAATGTCCATAAGGATGTGGTTGAAGTTAATGGGGTCCCAGTGGAGGGAAGGAACAAAGGCATGGGCCCCTACTATGTAATTAAAGGGGATCGACTATACAGAGTAGTTCGTATACGGGACCAAGAGGTGGAACAACTCTTGGTACCTCAAAAGCACCGGAGGGCAATACTGGAATTAGCGCACAGTCATTTATTTGGAGGGCATCTGGGGGTGGATAAGACCCTGGACCGCATTCTTCAGAGGCTCTTTTGGCCAGAGATCTATGCGGAGGTCCGCAGATATTGTGCTTCCTGCCCTGAGTGTCAATTACATGGGCCTCGACCACACCTGAGGGCCCCACTAGTACCCCTACCCATCAATGAAGTCCCCTTTGAGCGAATTGCTATGGACCTAATAGGCCCACTAGAGAAGTCTGCACGGGGCCATCAAAGTATCCTAGTTGTGGTGGACTATGCCACCTGGTACCCAGAGGCGGTGCCCCTACACAATACCCTGTCCAAGACAATTGCTAGGGAACTAATTAAAAATTTTTCTAGGGTAGGGATACCCAAAGACATTCTAACAGAACAAGGGACACCCTTTCTGTCCAAGCTGATGAAAGACTTGTGTACCATACTCCACATACGTGCCCTGAAGACATTGGTTTATCATCCCCAAACAGACGGTCTTGTTGAGCGGTTTAACAGGACTCTGATAAGTATGCTCAAGAAAGTGGTAAGCCGGGATGGCAGAGATTGGAATACGCTGCTGACATACCTCATGTTCGCAGTAAGGGAAGTGCCCCAAGCTTCTACTGGATTCTCCCCATTTGAGCTTTTATATGGGCGTAACCCACTGGGCATACTGGACCTTGCCAAGAAGCCTGGGAGGAACAACCCAACCCTGGGAAAATGTTAATCATGTACTCCAGATGAGGGACAGGACAACCAGAGTCACCCCCATAGTGCGGGAACATTTAGAAAAAGCACAGGAGGCTCAACAGGCCTATTACAACCGGCGAGCAACAACCCAGAAGTTCCAGGCGGGAGACCGGATGATGGTACTAGTGCCAACAGCAGAAAGCAAGCTCCTAGCCTGGTGGCAGGGGCCATGCGAAGTAATAGAAGCAGTTAGAGAAGTAAACTATAAGGTTCACTAACCTGACCGGCGAAAGCCCGAGCAAATATATCACATCAACCTGCTGAAACCTTGGTGAGACAGAGAAGTGTCTTTGGTTGCTCTGGGGTCACCACCCCAAGGGAAAAGCCCACAAAGGCAGGTGGGAATATCTTCTGAGCTGACCCCAGATCAAAAGACAGAAGTAGCTGACATGATTGAGCGAAACCATGATGTGTTTTCAACAGAACCTGGTAGAACTACAGAGATTTACCATGACATCATCACAGATTCCGGGGTGAAGGTAAACATTAAGCCATACCAGAGGCAAAGTGAAGGGAGATCCAAGCTGAAGCTCAGAAACTGCTGAAACTTGGAGTCATTGAAGAGTCGCATAGCCAGTGGTCTAGTCCTATTGTTATGGTGCCCAAGCCAGATGGAAGCCTTCGGTTTTGCAATGACTTCTGAAAGTTAAATGAGATATCCAAGTTCGACGCCTATCCCATGCCACGGGTGGATGAACTCATTGACCAACTGGGCAAGGACCGATCTCTGTCCACCCTTGACTTGACCAAGGGCTACTGGCAGATCTCTCTAGCACCAGGAGCCAAGGAAAAGATGGCCTTTTCAACTCCGGAAGGTCTCTTTCAGTATACGGTCCTCCCTTTTGGCTTGTATGGGGCTCCTGCAACATTCCAAAGGCTTATGGACAAGCTATTGCGGCCACATGCCAAGTACGCAGCTGCCTATTTGGACGATGTTGTGGTCCACAGTCCTGACTGGGGGACACACCTCGAGAAAGTAGAGGCGGTGTTGGAGACCCTAAGGAGAGCGGGACTTACGGCAAACCCCGCGAAGTGTACAATTGGGCTAGCCGAGGCCAAGTATCTCGGGTATATTGTGGGAAAGGGTGTAGTGAGGCCCCGATTCAAAGTGGCCCCGACCAACCCGAAAGAAACAGGTCAGGGCGTTCCTGGGATTGGTTGGATATTACCGTAGATTCATCCCCAACTTCGCTTCCAGGGCCTGCCCTTTGACCGACCTGACTAGAGCTCGTGGTCCTGACATTGTAAAATGGACCACTGCGGCAGAAGCTTTTAAGGATCTCAAGACGACCCTCTGCAGTGATCCAGTTCTCATAGCCCCTGATTTTAAGAAGGAGTTTATCCTGCAGACCGATGCCTCAGAAGTAGGGCTAGGGGCCGTATTGTCACAAATGGTTGGGGAAGAGAAGCACCCAATCCTGGACCTTAGTAGGAAGCTTCTGCCAAGGGAACAAAACTATGCAGTGGTTGAGAGGGAATGTATTGCGGTAAAGTGGGCCATGGAAAGCCTACGTTACTACCTCCTTAGGCAGAAATTTACCCTGGTCACTGATCATGCACCCCTGCAATGGATGCATCGAAACAAGGACAAGAATGTGAGGGTGACTGGGTGGTTGCTGTCCCTGCAGCAATTCCACTTCTGCGTGCGACACAAATCAGGAATGCAGCATGGGAACGCAGACGGGTTATCAAGGGTGCACTGTTGCCCGACCCAAGTAGCCCAACCCCATGGTGTTGGGGTGGGGGTGGGGGGGCGCGTGGCAGGGTCAGGCCAGGGAGCTTCTGCAGAGAGGGGAAAAGGCAGCCCAAAAGGGTAAAAAAAAACCCTGTAAGTAGAAGCAGAGAGCTACAGGCCAATTAGATGCAGCTGGGAGGGAGCTGGCTCAGGCTGATTGGGGCCAGCAGACTCCTCTGCTGGCTGACTAAGGGCCTTTAAAAGCCTCAGCAGTTGGAAGCTGGAGGGAGAGGACAGAAGGGAGGCGGTGGAGAAAGAGAACAAACCCATAACAGCATTAAATGGAGGCAGCTAGGGAGGGAGTCTGAGGTAGCATGGCTGGGCTCCCTACCACAGATACCTGCTGTGAACCCCAACCTCTGGGGTTAGGAGTGAGAGACCAGCCCAGTGGTGGCTGGGGTAAGAGGGGCCCTTGCCACAGGAGGTTTAGAGGTTGGACATTAGGAAAAACTTCCTAACAGTCAGGGTGATTAAACATTGGAATAAATTGCCTAGGGGGGTTGTGGAATTTCCATCACTGGAGATATTTAAGAGTAGGTTGGATAAACATCTATCAGGGATGATCTAGACAGTATTTGGGTCCTGCCATGAGGCCAGGGGACTGGACTCTATGACCTCTCAAGGTCCCTTCCAGTTCTAGTATTCTATGATTCTACGATATACAAGCTGAATGATGGCCAATCATCCCTGCTCCAATGCGATTCCATCCCTCTGTGGAGTGTCAGCAATAATAGCCAGATGGAGCCTGGAATCAACACAATCTCTGGTTTAGGCCAGAGATTTTTTTTGTTTCTCTCTTTAGGATCTTGCAGACTATTTGATTAGTCAATTACTCACAATTTAACATCCCTAATACAAAGTGCACAGTGCTCAATTAATATTTTGATTGCAAGTATTTGCACTGTAAAAATAATGAAAGAGGTAAGAAGTTCCTCATCTCGTGCAGTAACGACGGTTCTTCGAGATGTGTCCCCCCCCGTGGGTGCTCCACTATTGGTGTTGGGGTCATCCTGTGCCGCAGATCAGAGACTTTTTTTTAGCAGTGTCTAGTCGGACAACTCCCCTCGTTTCTTAGTAGAGTTTATGAGCTGAAGAAGAGGCGAGGAGGGTGCACGAGGTGAATAACTTCCTTTTCTTTTTCGAGTGATGTCCCCATGGGCGGCTCCACTGTTGGTGACTATACAGCAGTATCCGCTCAGTTGGTAGATGGGCTTCGGTTATGTGCTATGAGCGGTTGAGAGAACCGCATTGGCTACCGCGGTGCCCGTGTGAGAATTGCATAGTGTCTCATGAATGCATGGTTAGAAGACCAGGAAGCTGCACAGCCTATTTCTTGGAGAGGGACTCCTTTCATGGCAGTTGATGTCGCCATGGCCCGAGCGGAGTGTGCCTTGGGAGGCGTAGGGAGAGGTTTGCCCAGGAGAGAGTAAAATTGGATGATACAGGATGTTATCTGTTTAGATATACATTGGGAGGAGAGTGGCATTCCCCTGAAACGTTCAGCCAATGAAACAAACATTTGCGATTCGCAGAAGGATTGTGTTCTGTTTATATAGGAGGCGATGGCCCTTCTAATGTCCAGCATGTGTAGTATGGTCTCCTCCCAGGAGGCACGCAGTTTTGGACAGAAGGTAGGAAGGACTATAGGCTCATTGATGTGGAAATCTGAGCAGACTTTAGGTAGGAAGGAGTGGGGGTCGGAGGACGACCTTGTGTTTGTGAAAAATTGTGTAAGGTGGTGATGCCGTGAGGGCAGCAATTTCACTAACCCTCCTTGCGGATGCGATTGCTGTTAGAAATACCAATTTCAATGTGAGAAGGGCAAGTGATGATTTGGCCATCGTTCAAAAGGTGGTCTTGTGAGTGCATGAAGGACCAGTTCCATGTCCCACATGGGTGGCATAGGCCTGTGTGGCAGGTGAAGGTCCTGTAGCCCTTTCCATAATCTCTTAGAGATGGGTGCATGAATACAGAGAAGCCATCTATTGGGGTGGGTTGGGGGGGTGAAAGGCTGTGATCGCAGCCAGGTGTACTCAGTGATGAAAGTGACACGTCTTGTTGTTTCAGGAACATAATGTAGTCCAGGATCGAGTAGAGCAGAGCAGTAGATGGTTGGACGCCATTATCTAGACACCATGCAATAAAGCATTTCCATTTATAAAGGTAAGTATTGCATATAACTTGATGTCTGCTATCAAGTAGCACACTCTTTGCTTGTTGTGAGCACATCTGCCTCGCCCCTGAGAACCAGATAGGTGCCAGGCCGTCAGGTGTAATGTTTGCAGTTGGGGATGGAGAAGAGTGCCTCCGTTCTGGGTTAAGTGGTCTGGAAGGTTTGGAAGTGGGTAAGGAGGTTGAAGACCCAGCTGATAGAGATGGGGAAACCAAGTCTGTCTGAGCCACACTGGGGCTATGAGGATTACTTCAGCCTCATCTAATTGTATCTTCTGGAGGTCTCTGGGGAGGAGAGGAATAGGAGGGAATGCGTATAGTAGGTGAGTATTCTATGGAATAAGCAAAGCGTCCCCTACTGATCTGGGGCCTATGCCTGCTCTCAAGAAATATTGGGGGCACTTGGTATTCCGGCTCATTGCGAATAGATCTATGTAGGGCTGGCCCCATCACTGGAATAGGTCGTGTGCGATTTGCATGTGTAACTCCCATTCGCGTTCCATCACAAAATGGCAACTGAGGGTATCTGCCATAGTATTCTTGTTCCCAGGTAGGTAAGAAGCCATAATGGTAATATTGTGGCAGATATACCAATTCCAAAGACGGATTGCCTCTGCACAGAGGGATTGAGAGCAGGCGCGTCCTTGGCAATTGATACAGAACATGGTTGTTACGCTGTTGGTGAGGATACGCACCATAGAGCCTTGGATATATTGAAGGAAGTGTTTGCATGCGCTGCTGACTGCTCGGAGCTGGAGAAGATCGATATGAAGCCCATACTCATTGCTGGACCACTTGGCCTGTGCAAAATGTTGTTGAAAATGAGCACCCCAACTGAGGAGCGAGGTGTCCATAGTAATCTGTTTGGATGGCTGTGACACGGAAGGCTGTGACACGGAATGGGACACCAGCAAGGTTTCTGAGTTTGGTCCACCATCGTAGTGAGGCAAGGACCTTCAGAGGAACCGAAACGTGCCTGTACACCTGGTGCTTGGTTGCAGCATACACCAAGGAAATCCAGTGTTGGAAGCAACGAAAGTGTAGGTGGGCATGACAAACAACATATGTCGATGTCGTGGCTGCCATGTGTCCCATAAATGGGAGACAAAGTTAGTGTGGGAACAGTTGGACTTATGGTTATGATTGAGGCCAAGCTTCTTATGGTCTTTAAACGCTGGCTCGGGAGGTATGCATGTACAGTCGTAGAATCCAAGCAGGCCCCTATGAATTCCAAGGACTGGGTGGGGGGCAGAGGGTGGATTTTTGTTTGTTGGTGACAAAACCAAGGGACTGGAGAAGGCTCTTGGTAAAGATGAGCATGTCTCTTGTAGTTTTCAACAAAAATGCACCACTGCGACTGCCAAGGTCTTTGAAAAGACTCTGGGGGCCGAAGAGAGTCCGAAAGGAAGAACTCTGTACTGGAAATCATCTGAAGCCACCGTGGAACATAGAAAGCGTCTGTATGCTGGGTGAATGGTTATATGAAAGTACACATCTAGGAGGTCAAGGGCTGCAAACCAGTCTCCTTCATCCAGTGCTGGATTAATTGTAGCGAGTGTAATCATCTTGTAAGGCTGTTTGCAGAAGTATGTGATTAGTTGTCCAAGGTCGACGATGGGTCTCCAACCCTGGTTTTTTTCCCCCCATGAGGAAGTAATTTGAGGAAAAGCTGCCACCCAATATTCCATGGGAACCCTTTCTATAGCTCCTGTGTTTAGAAGGTGTTGGACCTTGTGATGGAGCAGTGTTTCATGAGAGAGGTCCCTGAAAAGGGAGGGGGCAGATGGGCATTAGGGGAATAGAATAACCGCATTTGATGGTTTCTAAGACCCAATGGTCTGTGATGATTGCTGCCCATTGGTTGTAAAAAGGGTGCAAACGATGATGGAAGATGTTGAACTCGGGTGGAACTGGTGAAGAGGAGAGGTTGGGCAGGCCCTCAACCAAAGCCTCAAACTTGCTGTTTAGAGACCTGTGAGGTGGAAGAGCAAGTGTTAGGGGCTCTCCGGCATTGGTTTCTTGCTCTGGAACGACCATGGGCGAATGGTCGTTGCTGTTGTCTACGAAGCGATGAGTCCCTCTGTCTGTGGTAGGGCATGTAGTACCTCGTACGATAGGGGTGTGTGTGCATCCCTAAGGTGTGTAGCGTGGTATGGGAGTCTTTGCTGGAATGAAGGATGTCACCTGTCCTTGTAGCAAAGAGTTTATCTTTGTCAAATGGTAGATCCTCGATTTTCGTTTGGAGGTCTTTGGGGACTCCAGCTACTTGCAGCCATGACTAGCACCTCATTACTATAGATGTCACTCTCACTGCTGTGTCAACAGCATCGAGTGCCATATGCAATGCTGTGCGGAATATAGTGTATGCCTCTGGTACAATAGATTTTAATATGGGTCTCCCGTCGTCGGGAAGATGCTGCATCAGCTCTGTTAATTTTGCATGATTATTTAAGTCGTGATTGGCTAGGAGAGCTGTATAATTTGCTATGCGAAGATGGAGAGTCGAGGAGAAGTACATTTTCCTCCCAAATAAATCCAGGTGTTCCCCCCCCTGCCCCCGAGTGTTGGATTTACATTTAGGGTTTTTAGATCTTTGGTTTGCAGCGTCAACTACTAATGAATTGAGCTGGGTGTGTACAAATAAAAAGTTCATGCTTTTTGATGGGACAAAATATTTTCTATCAGCCCTTTTGTTAGTCGGGGGCGGGCTGGCTGCGGCTGGTGTCTGCCAAACTTCATCTGCTGCTTCCAAGGTCACCTCGTCTAGAGGAAACGCAATACTGGATTTTACAAAGGTTGGAGGTTCTTTAAGAGTTTGTGCTGTTTTTCTTGCACCTCTGATAACACAATCTCCTGGCTAGCAGCAACCCTTTTGAGTAAGGCAGTTCCCCCTCTCCAGCAGCGCTCTGCTCCTCCGCCGGCTGGCGGATTGGATGGGGCCGCGCCGCCCATAGTGCGGGCTTCGGCAGGCCCGTTACAACGGCCCACTGGGCCAGTCCGCCCCTGCACTCTTTTAACTTGACCCTTCTCCTACACTCGGCCTCAAAGGAACACATGCCTTCTTAAATAGCACAGCAACACCTTTGACATAACTAAATTATTAAAGAATAGAGCAGCTAGGTTCAATTTTCTGAATGATGAACTCCCAGGAGGGTTAGACACATTAGCAAGTGTAGACACTTATAGAACTTTTTATTTAACAAAGGGAACCATCTTTGGAGATGGGAGCAATTGTGGATTTTTGGGGAGGGGAGAAGACGGACTGAGATAGCATACTGAAATCTGCTTGCTTGCATCAGTGTAAATGAGTAACTGTATACAAGTTACAGATGTGTAAAATCCATCAAGCCCACTACATTTTATAAAAAAGTAGCAGCTTGCTCAAAATAGGAAATTATAACAAGCTGAACTTATTCTACAGATGTCTTTTACACCATAAAACTTTATTAATGATTATTATTTCCTTTAATTACAAAGACACTATCCTTCTCCAGCATGGAGATACACACAAACATAGCAGGGAAATAATTTAAATTTCAATTTTTATATAATATAATTTTTGTCTCTTCTAGAAACAATAAGGGCCTATTTAGCACAAAGAATAATAGAAATGAGTCAAAACTAAGAGTCATCAAAGATATTGATGCAACTTCAAAAACTTCAAGTTGCACAGATGTGGTGCTCAAATTATGCTCAAAACGTGATCAGTGTTGCAATATACTAGAATAAAAACTTCCACTGAACAATTTTTATTTAGCTTTTCTACAAAAGAGAAAGCCATCTTACCATGAGATGTCCATGATAGACTTGTCAAACAGCTCATGTATGACAACTAAAGGCCGTTTCAGACATGTGAGCTTAAAATGGAAAAATACAGGAGATAAATTTAGAATTATGCACAACCACATAATCCCATCCTCTTACAGACTCTAATAGTGTTTACCAAGTCACACCTCCTGAACAGGAATGCTATGTGTATGCTTAATGCGGTAAGATCTGGTGTTAGGCATTTGTCCACAGGAGTTAGGCATTTGTCTACAGAGCACAACCAGTTTCCTAAAGTTTGTATGACACGCAAGCCCCACTTTTTGAAACAGACGAAATTTTCTGACCAACATAGCCCTCTCTCTATAGCAGGGGCAAGCAAGACAGCCTCCGTGGGCCGGATCAAGCTTGCCAAGCCAGTGGATCTGGCCCACGGCCGCCCTAACGTTCCCCTGCCCCCAGACCAATCGAGACCTGGGGACAGGGCACCGTGCGAAGTCTCCTCCCCGCACCGGGGTGCGCGGCATGAGAGGGAACCGCTGGCTGTTTTAAAACCAGCCAACAGTTCTCTCTAGCCACTGCGCATCCCTGGCAGGGCGGGGGCAGGGGGCGAGGGACTTTGCATGCTCCCCCCATCCCCAGGCCCTGATTGGCCTGGGGGCAGGGGGAGCCCATGAAGTCTCCTCCCACTGTGGCACCTAGAGGGAACCGCCAGCTGTTTTAAAATAGCTGGCGATTTTCTATAGGCACCGGGGGCAGGGGGGCAAAGGCCAATCAGCATCTGTAGGCAGGGGAGCACAAGAAGTCTCCTGGCCCTGGCCCTTCCACTTGAGGCCCCATCCCTTCTGGGGCAGCCTGGGGCCACTTCAGAAATTTATGAAATGGCCCCCTTTTAAAAATTATTGCCCACCTCTGCTCTATTGCAACACCGCACCCGTTATTTAGTGTTTTTGCCTGAAACATTTAGTGTTATACCCTTAAATGATTGATTGATTGATAAATAAATATCACACTTAGGCTGCTCAGAAAGGCAACAGTGGATTGCAGATAGCAACTGGCGTATTCTGGAATATGTCCCTCATTGTGAAGCCATTCAACTTAAACAAAGTGTATCTCTGTTCTATTACAGCTTCCAAACCAGTCACTCTTGCATGAAGATACAATTTTACTTTAGACTTTACGATAAAAACCAAATCAGATGTTTGAAGATGGATTTAAAAAAAAATATTCTTTCTACCCTGTTTTTATTTCTTGACTGAAAGGAGGAGCTGGAAACAGAGGCCAGAACAAAGCAGACAGAGGACCAGTCAATGCAGCAACAGCCAGGTTGCGCTATGTTCCTTGCATGCAGCAGAGCAAGCTCAGGGGAAGCCAGATTCCCTAGTTGGCTATACTGACTATAGGGGTATGTCTAGACTACATCCCTCTGTCAGCAGAGGGATGCAGATTAGACAGGTCGACATTGCAAATGAGGCAGGGATTTAAATATCCTGCACCGAATTTGCATAAAAATGGCCACTGCATTTTGCCGGCAAAAAGCAGCAGTCTAGAGAGGGGTCTGTCGAGAAAGAAAGCCTTTTTCAACAGATCCCTTATGCCTCCTGCAAGGAGGTTTACAGGATCTGCTGAAAAAGGCTTTCTTTCTCAACAGATCCCCCTCTAGACTGCCGCTTTTTGTGGACAAAGTGCTGAGTCGGCAAAACACGGTGGCCATTTTTATGCAAATTAGGTGCGGGATATTTAAATCCCTGCTTCATTTGCAATGTCGACCTGCCTAATCTGCATCCCTCTGCCGACAGAGGTATGCAGTCTAGACATACCCTAGGATAGGAGAAAGGACATGTTTCTCTTACAAGAGGTCAGAACCTGAGACACAGTGACTGGCTTTAAGTTAGGTTTGTTAGGACAAGTCAATTCCTTTTCCCAGCCACGATACCAAAATACCCCCCTTACCAGCTCCTCTTCTTTGACAACAGTAGCATATTCTATCTCTGACTCTTAGTCCCTCATGTACAATCAGGCTTTGGAACTGGATTCCCTGGACCTTTGCTTCCTTCAGTTAGTTTCACAGAGAGAGAACGATATTCTAGAGAGCATCCACAACCTAGCTTCTGAAACACTGTACTGCCTATGCCCGTGGTCACCAACCTGTCGATCGCGATCAACAGGGCTATCGAGAGGGCTCGACTAGTCCATCGTGAGGCATTCGGGCCCCCCCCATTTCCCCCCACCCCCCCAAGAAGCCCCACTACCTACCGCCAGCGACCATGGAAGTAGTGACAGCTTCCTGCGGGGTGGAAGGAAGTCCGGCAGCTACGCATCACTTCTGGGGTTTCAGGAAGTGTGCTGGCTGTTCCCCTCCCCCAAACAGCCAGCGCGGTACCACAACCCAGGTCTGTGGTGTGGCGGGGACTTGCTGCGTGGGGGAGGGGGGTAGGAGTCCCCAGAGAAGGCACGCGCCAGAGCTTCCCTCCTCTGCCGGGGGGGGGGGGGAAGAGGGAGGAGTCGCGGGGGGGAGTAGCGCGCCGAGGACTCCCTGTCCCCACCAACACCCTGTTCCCTGTCCGCACTAGCACCCTGGCCCCAGCACCCAGTCGCCTGCCCCCACTGGCACCCTTCCCCAGCACCAAGTCCCCTGCTCTCACCAGAACAGTTGGGGCCACATTAGTGAGGTACAAGGATTGGAAAAAGGCAAATGTAGTGCCCATCTTCAAAAAACGGAAGGACGAGCCAGGGAACTATAGGCTGGTCAGTCTTACCTCGGTTGCTGGAAAAATCAGGGAAGAGATCCTTAAGGAATCCATTTTGAGGCACTTGGAAGAGAGCAAAGTGATCAGGAATAGTCAGCATGGATTCACAAAGGGAAAGTCATGCCTGACCAATCTGATTAGCTTCTATGATGAGGTAACTGGCTCTGTGGACATGGGGAAGTCAGCGGATGTGATATACCTTGACTTTAGCAAGGCTTTTGATACGGTCTCCCACAATATTCTTGCCAGCAAGTTAAGGGAATGTGGATTGGATAAATGGACGGTAAGATGGATAGAAACCTGGCTAGAAGGCCGGGCCCAGCGGGTAGTGATCAACGGCTCGATGTCAGGATGGCGGTCGGTTTCTAGTGGAGTGCCCCAAGGTGCGGTTCTAGGACCGGTTTTGTTCAATATCTTTATTAATGATCTGGATGAGGGGATGGATTGCACCCTCAGCAAGTTTGCGGATGACACTAAGCTAGGGGGAGAGGTAGATACGCTTGAGGGCAGAGATAGGGTCCAGAGTGACTTAGACAAATTGGAGGACTGGGCCACAAGAAATCTGATGAGGTTCAACAAGGACAAGTGTAGAGTCCTGCACTTGGGACAGAAGAATCCCAAGCATAGTTACAAGCTGGGGACCAACCAGCTAAGTAGTAGTTCTGCAGAAAAGGACCTGGGGGTTACAGTGGATGAGAAGCTGGATATGAGTCAACATTGTGCCCTTGTAGCCAAGAAGGCTAATGGCATATTAGGTTGCATTAAGAGGAGATCTCTGGCCAGCAGATCCAGAGATGTCATTATTCCCCTTTATTCGGCTCTGGTGAGGCCACACCTGGAGTATTGTGTCCAGTTCTGGGCCCCCCCACTACAAAAAGGATGTGGACGCATTGGAGAGGGTCCAGCGGAGGGCAACCAAAATGATTAAGGGGGCTGGAGCATATGACCTACGAGGAGAGGCTGAGGGAGTTGGGTCTCTTTAGTCTGCAGAAGCGAAGAGTGAGGGGGGGATTTGAGAGCAGCCTTCAACTTCCTGAAGGGAGGTTCCAAAGAGGATGGAGAGAGGCTGTTCTCAGTAGTGACAGATGGCAGAACAAGGAGCAATGGGCTCAAGTTGTGGTGGGAGAGGTCCAGGTTGGATATTAGGAAAAACTATTTCATTAGGAGAGTGGTGAAGCACTGGGATGGGTTACCTAGGGAAGTAGTGGAGTCTCCATCCCTAGAGGTGTTTAAGTCTCGGCTTGACAAAGCCCTGGCTGGGTTGATTTAGTTGGGATTGGTCCTGCCTTGGGCAGGGGGCTGGACTTGATGACCTTCTGAGGTCTCTTCCAGCTCTATGGTTCTATGATTCTTTGGGAGGTTTGGAGGAGGGTGTTTGTTTTTGTTTTTTTTGCATCTCACTTGTGTGGCCCCAACTGACTTTTCTGTGGGTCAGTGACCCATAGGTCACTGACTCAAAACAGCTTCTCCGCCCTTCTCATAAATAAAGACAATGCTGAAACTTTTTCTGTTTGACATAATATTTTATTTAAAAATGAAGCCTGGCCAACAAACCCCAATTGGGGCCAAGCCTCCATCTGGCCACAGCATCGTAACACTCCTGCACCCCCCCCCCAGACCCTAGATTTGAGCCTATCATACACTGGAACCCCCTGCCCTGAGCCTCTCTCATCCCCAAACTCCTGCATCCCCACATCCTCAGTCTTCTGCCACAACACTCCTGCACCATCCACACATCACAAATCTGTGTCCTGAGGCCATCATACTCCCAACCTCCCTGCCCTGAGCCCCTCACACACCACAACCCAAACTCCTGCACCCTCACAGCCACAAGCCTGTGGCTTGCTCAGCACAACAACCCTCCGCCTGACCCCAACACTCCCCAGCCTGGAGCCCCCTTCCCGAGCCAGCATCCCCTTCTCCACCGCCTCCTGCATCCGAATTCCCTCCCAGAGCTTGCACCTCTCACCCCTTCCCACACCCAAATTCCTCATTCCCACCCCAGAGCCTACACATCCTGTCTCAACCCAGTGAGGGTACGGCTAGACTGCAGGAGTTTTTCCGAGATTCCAGAGGTATCCCAGAAAAACTCTTCCGCGTCCAGGGACGTGTTTGTTCTTCCGCTTTTTTTAGCGGGAGAGCAAACATGCTCTTTCGGTAACCCCTGTATTCTTCGTTACACAAGGAATAAAGGGGGCTTCTCAAAGAAGGGGTTTTTCTGACATTTGGTCCAGTCTAGACAGGCCAATTGTTGGAAAAACCTCTTCCTACAGAAGAATCGAAAAAAACCCGGCAGCGTGTCCGTACCCTGAGCATGTATAAGGGCTGGGGATAGCAAGTGATGGAGAGGAGGAGAAGAGAGAGAGCGGGGCATCAAGTAAGGGGTGGGGTCTTGGGGGAAGGATGGGTCGGTAGATCTTGGCTTGTTCAGACATTTAAAAAAAGTGATCTTGGGCGTAAAAAGGTTGGAAACCACTGGCTGACCTTGTTCTAGCCCAAACATTGGCAGAGACCTCAGTCCATCAAACTTGATGTAGAATAAATCACTTCAAACTTTACAATTGCCAAAAATCCATGGGAGATTTACCTGAATATACTAGAAACTATGGTTAAGGACATAATCACATTTTCATATGGAATTTTAAATGTTCCATTGTTAGTTTCTAAAGTAATTCAAAACAATAAAAATAAACAAACAAACAAATAAAAACTTCTTCCAGTCCCGAGTTTCTCTACAATCCTCTGACAGGCAGAGTGGCCAATAAAAACCTGTATCTAAATGGAAGATCCTAATTCTGTACACCTGATCTCTGTGCAAAGTGTCCAAGCAGCCCAACTGATCACATCAGCCAAAGAATACAACAAAAGGAAAAACTTGCCCAGACGGAGAGAGAGCGATCCTTACTGCCAACAGCACAGCAGCAGTAGGGACAGCTTGGCTTGGTGGAGCTCCCATTCCTTTGTTTCTTTTTGAAGATTTTTGGATTGAATTTCTGAAAGGCAAAAAAAATGATTATATAATTACAATCAATGAATTTTTTTAGAAGGTTGGGGAGGGGGTTACATTAATTCAATCCTCACCAAGGACCTTGCAAACAAAGTCCCCACCACAGGTTCAGTACAGGCAGTCCCCGGGTTACGTACAAGATAGGGACTGTAGGTTTGTTCTTAAGTTGAATTTGTATGTAAGTCGGAACTGGTACATATTGTAGGGGAAACTCTAGCCAAACATTTCTCCAGAGCTCAGTTTTATTCTCCCACACCTCACTTCCCTCAGTCCTTTATTCTCAAGCTGAGGTGTCTGCTGAGAAAAGCCGCTCCGCGTCTCCCTGGTCTGCTGGGGGGCAGCAGCTAGTGCGGGGTTGCCTCACTCCGTTTGTAAGTAGGGATCCGATGTAAGTCGGATCCATGTAACCCGGGGACTGCCTGTACACACAAAAGCAAGGTAGGTTTCCTTATGCTGCGTACTCAATGCATCTCAGCCTTAACATCACAGGACACCATTTATGGATCACAGTACTTTTAATCTCCAGTGTCAATTCAATCTTTGGTGTCTCTGACAAGTGCAAACTGTATTGGTTTTATTGTTTTGGTTTTTTTGTGATGTGAACATCTGTCTGCTTGGAACCAGACTGATTTCAAACAAATCGCTGAAGCTGCTTTTGGCCACTCCTGCAGTAGGCTGGATTGAACCAGGTATCTTATTATCCATCCATTCCATACCCTGCCCCTCTCCTCTCATTTTTCTACTGACAAAAAAGAATTGTACAGGTGAAAGTCTACACTTACCTTGAACAGACTTTTTAAACCTCCATATCTCAATTATTAACCTTTATCATATTTACATTTATCTATATCAGCTGCTTCCCTCTGTTGCACATACAATATCAAAAAAGCATATTAGCTTTTAGAAATACTTTAAGGAGACCCTTGAAATTTACTCACCACCACTGTCACTGCCTTGCGGTGCCCTACAAAATCCATGTTGGTTTTCCATCCATCTCGCTCAATGATCTGAGCAGTAGGTCCAGAATTATTCATGGCATGAGCAGAAACCAGATAGTGTCCATCAGGTGACCAGCTGAGACGCAGAATGTGTGTTGTCCCTCCACACTGGGGGGGGGGGAGAAACACACGGACAACAGATTAGGCCTTTAAAAAGAGGCCTTGATTGATTGGCTAGAGTGCATTCATGACAACTTTTGAGGCCGCTGTCGGCAGACAGGATACTGGGCTAGATGGACCTTTGGTCTGACCCAGTACGGCCGTTCTTATGATTCAGAAAAAGGAAAGTAAGATTTTACAAACTCAGTGATGCATTTCTTTCATGAGTATAACACGAATTCAGCAGTAATATTTCAGTACATTAAATTCTCACAGTGTTTCATTGTTCTCGGATTGAACCAACTACAGTAAAACCTGTGTTATCCAGCACGCTCGGGGATTAGGGCGTTCCGGTTATCTGAGGGTCCCATTAACCTAGGAAAAGCCAATGGACAATAATAGTAAAACCCAGATTTTTAATATTGGTAGTTTTGTAGTGTGAGGCAGTTGGTCTCGCATTTCTATTTTGAGTTAAAGATGATTAGTACTTCTTAAATAAAAAACCGTTAAGCCAATCATGGTAAACCAAGCCAGGCCTGCACGCCTGAAGATGTGACAGTATTGCGGCTGGGGGCAATGCCAGTTAACTAAGTTTTCTGGTTAACAGGGTGCCGGATAACCAAATCACTGCATATAGATTTCTCAGGCTGTAACCTAGCGTATGTCTACACTACCACCCTAGTTCGAACTAGAGTGGTAATGTAGGCAACCGGAGTTGCAAATGAAGCCCGGGATTTGAATTTCCTGGGCTTCATTTGCATCTTGCCGGGCGCCGCCATTTTTAAATGTCCGCTAGTGCGGACTCCATGCCGCGCGGCTACACGCGGCACGGACTAGGTAGTTCGGACTAGGCTTCCTATTCCGAACTACCGTTACTCCTCGTGAACTACCCCTAGTTACTAGACATATCCCTAGTTACTAGAGAGTGAATAGGAGTATCTGGTTATTGTCAAAACAGATGCAGAACTGGGGAATGACATACTGAAAAGAGGCTCAAGCATAATTTTTGACATGGAAAGAACACCTACAAATACTTTTTTTTATTACTTGCAAGAATGCAGAATTCTACAGAATACCGTACACCAAATATTCACTATCCTAGTTAGTGACATGGCTGCATCATCACTTGCAAATTATCAGACCCAACTTTGCAAACGCACCACTTCACAGACTCTCATTTATGGCTAAACATAAATGAATGACTATGAAAAATATTGCTAGCCACATCATTACAAACTTACTACAAAACACTCATTAGCACCCAGAGAATTTTGACTGACTAGGAAGGAAGACTAAAGTAACCAGTCGAACAATACAGATTTTGGTGTAGGAGGGGGAAAAAAAAGGGAGGGGAAGGACAAAAATCCCACACATACTCACCTTCATGTTTTTACAGCAGATATGCTAGTCTAGTCAGAAGTCACTACACTACATTTGGATCCTGCACAGAGGCCAATAGATAAAAACTTACTATGTCTGTGATTAATCTTCAAAGATATTTGAAAAAGCTAAAACTGCAGTATTTTGAATGTGAACCCTATTTAAAATAACAAAAAAGGCATCAGTGCAATTAAAAAAAACCTGAGAAATAGCACCCCCACCTATTGCTTACTTTATCTCAATTGTCTGGAGACACTTCCCAACCTCTAACCCAGGGTGGGGAACCTTTTTGGGGTCAGGGGCCACTGACCCACAGAAAAATCAGTCAGGTGACACACACGAGAGAAGCAAACAAACCTCACTGATGTGGCCCCTGACTGAGAAGGAGAATGACAATCTCCACATTGCCCTGGGGGCCCAGCGTAGTAGATTGTGTGTGCTCCAGCCCTGCATGGGGACAGGAGAGGGACTAGAGCGCCAGTGAGGGCTCCCCAATGCTTGGGGGTGGGGGCCTGAGAGTCAGGGGCTAGATCCAGGCAAGCCAGGGGCTGCATTGGGCCCCCAGGCATGAGGTTCCCCACCCCTGCTCTAACCCCTAAAAGAAACTTATGCCCATGGGCCAGATCCAGCCCTCAGCTTATATGAGCCCATGTTTGCACTCCAGCCCCGTGGCAAGTCTCCAAACCTCGGCAGCTCCCCTCCCGCCCCCCCCCCCCACGGGGTGGAAGCAGAAGCACTGGTTTGCCTGGACTTGTTGGGAGCCAGGTCAGTGAGTTTTTTGGTGGTGGTCTGTTTTGGTTTTCCTTCTCACTTGTGTGTGGCCCCTGACTGATTTTTCTGTGGGTCAGCAGCCCCCGACTCAAAAAAAGTTCCCCCCACCCACCCTAAAAACTACACACCAAGCATCAACACAATGCCCTGGGCAGTCATACTATAACAAGCTTAGGCTCTGTCTACACTTCTAAAAATAAAACAAACCTGTGAAGTGAAAGCGTGGCCACGGCACAAGTGTTGGGAGAAAGCTCTCCCAGTGCTCAATGTAAGCCACCTAACACCATTGGGAGCCTGAGCCAGAAAGTTGCAGCATAGTCAAGTGGCAGTGTAGACTTAGCCTTAGTGCTGGTAAGATGCAAATATTAGTCTGCAAAAGCTAGGACTTCAACAAATACAAGGACTCAGTTTTGTTTATTGGTTTATGTACTCCTATATGGGCAGCATTCAAAGTTTCCAGGGGGAAGGATACCTCCTGGTAAACAGGGGAGCAGGCTTGATGTGTTTGAGTGGCAGCTCTATCCAGACCTGGCAGCTGGAGGGAAGCTATGGCATAATGTGCCTGTTTACAAGGGTAAGTGAAGGGAGAAGCAATTATATGGATAACAACAGGCTATTCACAAAGGTAAGTTCATATGGTCTGTACTCCGTTATTTTGTTCCCAAATAGCTGAAGCCCACTGTAATGGACAGGATTGCTGGCCATCACATGGTGACTAAGGGGTTAAACTCACGTAGCTAGCAAAGATGTTGGCAGGGGGCCAGAAGAACCAATGGGGATACAGTGCTGAAATTTGACTTGGATACAGATACCTTGTCGGCTCCTTTGTGGGGATTTCTAAGAAAAGGGCTGGAGAGAGCAGATCCAGTAATCAGAATTACCATGCCTATAAGAAATATTGGACATGGGAGTGAACTGGGCCTTGAAGTACGGATCAGCATAAATCGTGAGTAGAGGGAAAGGGGGTATTTAGTAGCGATCAGGGTATTTTTCTTTGTTTTGGTTGTTTGGTTAAACTTCTCTGTGTGAATCTATGCCTTCCCTCCCCCATTCACTATCTAAGAGCGTACCCAGAGATGTTCTCTGTGATTTAATTTGTTTTACTCAGTTGCTCTTAACACCTAGCAACCATGTATGCTTTATCAAGTATAGCTTTTTTTTTAATTAACAAAACAAAAAGTGATTTTAAGGTGATGATTTGAGTCTTGTGTTCTGCAAAGAAAGGGGGGGGGGGCGCAGCGGCGCACGGCGGGTCGGTGTCTGTGTGTACCTCAGCCTAAGAGGTCAGCTACATAGAATTATAGAATACTAGGACTGGAAGGGACCTCGAGAGGTCATCGAGTCCAGTCCCCTGCCGTCATGGCAGGACCAAGTACAGTCTAGACCATCCCTGATAGACATTTATCTAACCTACTCTTAAATATCTCCACAGATGGGGATTCCACAACCTCCCTGGGCAATTTATTCCAGTGTTTGACTTCCCTGACAGTTAGGAACTTTTTCCTAATGTCCAACCTAAACCTCCCTTGCTGCAGTTTAAGCCCATTGCTTCTTGTTCTAGCCTCAGAGGCCAAGATGAACAAGTTTTCTCCCTTCTCATGACACCCTTTTAGATACCTGAAAACAGCTATCATGTCCCCCCTCATTCTTCTCTTTTCTAAACTAAACAAACCCAGTTCTTTCAGCCTTCCTCCATAGGTCATGTTCTCTAGACCTTTAATCATTCTTGTCGCTCTTCTCTGGACCCTCTCCAATTTCTCCACATCCTTCTTGAAATGCGGTGCCCAGAACTGGACCCAGTACTCCAACTGAGGCCTAACCAGCGCAGAGTAGAGCGGAAGAATGACTTCTCGCGTCTTGCTCACAACACACCTGTTAATGCATCCCAGAATCATGTTTGCTTTTTTTGCAACAGCATCACACTGTTGACTCATATTCAGCTTGTGGTCCACAATAACCCCTAGGTCCCTTTCTGCCGTACTCCTTCCTAGACAGTCGCTTCCCATTCTGTATGTGTGAAACTGATTGTTCCTTCCTAAGTGGAGCACTTTGCATTTGTCTTTATTAAACTTCATCCTGTTTACCTCAGACCATTTCTCCAGTTTGTCCAGATCATTTTGAATTACGACCCTATCCTCCAGAGCAGTCACAACCCCTCCCAGCTTGGTATCATCTGCAAACTTAATAAGCGTACTCTCTATGCCAATATCTAAATCATTGATGAAGATATTGAACAGAGCCAGTCCCAAAACACCTGAGACTGCAGTTGTTTTCAAGCTCTCTTGTGTTGGGGGAGAAGCGCCAGGGTTTTTTTTTTTTTTTGTCCTCCATTTTGTTTTCCTCTTCAAGATGGCAGCCAGCCTGCTAGTCACCATGGGTTACATAACCCTAATCTGCCCAGTAACCAGGGGGTTCATAAGGGGAGTTCACCCTCCCCTCAGGGCTCTCTCTGTGCACGTCATCAGCACAACCCACCGGTGCTAGGGCGACAGCTAGCAAGCTGTTTGGCTTTGTAGGCTGTCTGGGGCAGAAGCCAGCCTGGTTGCTGACAACCCTTTGTGGTGTAGCAATCTAGTTTCACAGCCGTAATGACTGCTAGCTCAGGGTTTATTTGTTTTAGTTAGGAGGCTGCAGCAGGGCCGGTCACACACGCATACGCACCATCTCGTCCTCCGGTCCACACACCGCACGCAGGACGGCGTGTCAAGTAGAGAAGAAAGGAAAAAGAAGACTAGAAGCAAGACGACTGTCCACTTACCTGGGTCTCTGCAACCCCGTCCCATGTCTGCTTGTTCCTTTCCCTCAACCTGGAGATGTTCACCTACCTCTCTTCTCTGGACATCAAGACAGTGGTAGGACTGCTTAAATCATTCCTGTTTGGGGTTCTGGCCCCACGCCAGGCTTCATGTGTGACAACTGGATCTTAGGTTTGCTTTCTAAATTTAGTATTTTGTTAAATAAAACAGTTATTGCTTTAGCTGTTTTTGTTTGACTTGATTAGTGCGCAGTGATACAGATATGGTGCAGGTGTAGAACCTGTGTCCCAATAAGCAGGATTCAGTCCTGGGTCTAACACTTGTGGTAAAGGAGCTTGTGGGTACGCTCTGGAAGAAGTCCAAGTGCTTTCTTCCTGGGTTCGAGAAGAAAGGGGTTTTTCTTCTATGTCACTTGGTTGTGGCAGCTACCCCCCAAAAAGTCAGAGAATCTGTGACGGGGGAATTTTTGTAAGCAGAGCCTATAGAGGAAAGGTATTTAAGGTCTCTTGCAGGCCCCCATCTTCTGCACTTGAGAGTGCCAGAGTGGGGAACAGCCCTGACACCCCCTTTCTGGACAGAAAGTCACAGGAGAAGCAGAAAGCTAATTGTACACATAGGTGGTACGAGCACTTTGTTGGCCTTAAATCAGGAATATTTTTGCCCACACTCACATAATAAAGAGTGACTCGGGGGCCCCCTTGAGCTGCTCAAGGCTCTAAGCAACTGCTTAATCTGCTTATGCCTAGCACCAGCTCTGCTTGCACAGTTGGGAACTCTTCAAGTGGAAAAAGACCTAGGGATGTAAATGACTAGAGTAGTAGACTACCCGATAAGCTTAGGCTTATTGGGTAGTCAAGTCACTACTCGCTCCCCCCCACTTGCTGCCCCCTCTTCTCCCTTCCCTCTTCTTCTCCCTCTTCTCTTCTCTCCCTCTTCTCCCTCTCTCTTCTCCCTCTTCTCCCTCTCTCTCTTCCTCTCTCCCTCTTCTCTTCTCCTCTTCTTCTTCTCCTCTTCTCTCTCTTCTCTCTTCTCTTTCTCCTCTTCTCTCCCTCTTCTCTCTCTCTCTCTCTGCTCTCTCTCTTCTCCCTCTTCTCTCCTCTTCTCCTCTCTTCTCTCTTCTTCTCCCTCTTCTCTTTCTCTCTTCTCTCCCTCTCTCTCTCTCTCTCTTCCCTCTTCTCCCTCTTCTCTTCCTCTCTTCTCCCTCTTCTCTCTCTTCTCTCTCTCTCTCTCTCTCCCTCTCTCTCTCGCTCTTCTTCTCTCCCCTCTTCTTCCCCTCTCTTCTCCCTCTTCTCCCTCTTCTTCCCTCTCTCTCCCTCTTCTCTCCTCTTCTCTCTTTCTCCCTCTTCTCCCTCTTCTCTTCCCTCTTCTTCTTCCCTCTTCTCCCTCTTCTCTTCCCCTCTTCTCCCTCTTCTCTCTCTCTCTTCTCTTTCCCTCTTCTCCCTCTTCTCTTCCCTCTTCTCCCTCTTTCTCTCCCTCTTCTCTCTCCCTCTTCTCCCTCTTCTCTCCCTCTTCTTCTCCCTCTTCTTCTCCCTCTCTCCCTTCTTCTTCTCCTCTCTTCTTCTCCCTCTTCTCTTCGCTCTTCTCCCTCTTCTCTTCCTCTCTTCTCCCTCTTCTCTCTCTTCTCTTCCCTCTTCTCTTCCCTCTTCTCCCTCTCTTTCTCTCTTCTCTTCTCTTCCCTCTTTCTCTCCCTCTCTCTCTCTTCCTCTTCTCTCTTCTCTCCTTCCCTTCTCTCTCTCTTCTCTTCCTCTTCTCCTTTCTCTCTCTCTCTCTTCTCTCTTCTCCTCTTCCTTCTCTTTCTCTCTCTTCTCTCTCTCTCTCCCTCTTCTCTTCCCTCTTCTCTCTCTCTTCTTCCTCTTCTCTTCCCTCTTCTCTCTCTCTTCTCCCTCTTCTCCCTCTTCTCCCTCTTCTCCCTCTTCTCTCTCTTCTCTTCCCTCTTCTCCCTCTTCTCCCTCTCCTCTCTCTTCTCTCTCCTCTTCTCCCTCTTCTCTTCCCTCTCTCTCCCTCTTCCTTCCTTCCCTCTTCTCCCTCTTCTCTTCCCTCTTCTCCCTCTTCTCTTCCCTCTTCTCTTCCCTCTCTCTTCTCCCTCTTCTCTCTTCTCTTCTCTTCTCTCTCTTCTCTCTCTCTTCTCTTCTCTTCTCTTCTCTTCTCCCTCTTCCCTTCCCTCTTCTCCCTCTCTCTTCCCTCTCTTCCCTCTTCTCTCTCTTCTCTTTCCCTCTTCTCCCTCTTCTCTCTCTCTTCTCCTCTTCTCCTCTCTCTTCTCTCTCTCTTCTCTCTCTCTTCTCTTCGCTCTTCTCCCTCTTCTCTCTTCTCCCTCTCTTCTCCCTCTTCTCTTCGCTCTTCTCCCTCTTCTCTCTCTCATCTCTTCCCTCTTCTCCCTCTTCTCCCTCTTCTCTCTCTCTTCTCCCTCTTCTCCTCTCTCTTCTCTCTCTCTTCTCTTCGCTCTTCTCCCCTTCTCTCTCTTCTCCCTCTCTTCTCCCTCTTCTCTTCGCTCTTCTCCCTCTTCTCTCTCTCTTCTCTCTCTCTTCTCTTCCCTCTTCTCCCTCTTCTCTCCCTCTCTTCTCTCTTCCCTCTTCTCCATCTCTTCCCTCTTCTCCCTCTTCCCTCTCTCTTCTCTCTCTCTTCTCTCTCTCTTCTCTCTTCCCTCTTCTCCCTCTACTCTCTCTTCTCTCTCTCTTCTCTCGCTTCTCTCGCTTCTCTCGTCTCGATTCTCTCGTCTCTCACCTCTCTCATCTCTCTTCTTCTCTCTTCTCTCTCGTCTCGCTTCTCTCGCTTCTCTCTTCTCTCTCGTCTCTCTTCTTCTCTCGTCTCTCTATCTCTCTCTCTCTCATCTCTCGTCTCCCTTCTTTTCTCTTCTCTCGTCTCCTGTCTCTCGCTTCTCTCTTGTCTCTCGCTTCTCTCGTCTCTCATCTCTCGTCTCTCGCTTCTCTCTTCTTTTCCTCTTCTCTCGTCTCTCTTCTCCCTTGTCTCTCTTCTTCTCTCGTCTCTCTCGTCTCTCTCTTCTCTCTCTTCTCCCGCTCTCTCTCTCCCTCTCTTCTTTCTTCTCTTCTTCTCTCCTCTCTCTCTTCTCTCTCTTCCTCTCTGGGTATGTCTACACTACAAAGTTAGTTCGAACTAACGGACGTTAGTTCGAACTAACTTTAATAGGCACTACACTAGCGCTCCGGTAGTTCGAATTTCATTCGAAGTAGCGGAGCGCTCAGTTCGAACTAGGAAAACCTCATTTTACGAGGATTACGCCTAGTTGGAACTAGCTAGTTCGAATTAAGGGCTGTGTAGACCCTTAATTCGAACTAGTGGGATGCTAGCCCTCCCCAGGTTTCCCTGGTGGCCACTCTGGCCAACGCCAGGGAAACTCTATGCCCCCCTCCCGGCCCCGGCCCCCTTAAAGGGGCACGGGCTGGCTACGGAGCCCGTGCAAGTGCAAGCCTGCCAGCACCCAGACAGCAGACCCTGCACCTGACACGGATCGAGCCAGCCACCCTATGCCCCCCAGCCCTCCCCCTCTTCCCGGGACCAGGCTGGCAGCTCCCGGGAGCTTGCCCGGGACCGCAAGAGGTGGGCACCCGCTTGGGCTAGTGTGGACATCGTGGACCTTGTCCACGATCTCCGCACTAGGCACAGGAAAGTGGCCGGCTTGGGCAGGAGAGCTGCCAGCCTGGCCACCCAGGAGCAGGTGTGCATGAAAATCAAGGGGGTCCACTGAGACCCCCGACCCTGAGCCCTGAGCTTACAATGGCCGTCCTGGGTTAGACCAAAGGTCCATCTAGCCCAGTAGCCTGTCTGCCAACAGCGGCCGACGCTAGGGACCCTGGAGGGGATGGACTGAAGACAGTGACCAAGCCATTTGTCTCGTGCCATCCCTCTCCAGCCTTCCACAAACCTTGGGCAGGGACACCACTCCTACCCCCTGGCTAATACCACTCCATGGACCCAACCTCCATGACTTGATCTCACTTCCCTTTAAACTCTGTTCCAGTTCTAGCCGTCACAGCCTCCTGCAGCAAGGAGTTCCACAGGTTGACTCTTTGCTTTGTGAAGAAGAACTTTCTGTTACTAGTTTGAAGCCTGCTACCCATTCCTTTCCTTTGGTGTCCTCTAGTCCTTCTTTATGGGAACTAATGAAGAACTTTTCTGTATGCACCCTCTCCTCCCAACTCCTGCTTTTAGAGACCTCTATCCTGTCCCCCCTCCGTCTCCTCTTTTCTAAGCTGAAAAGTCCCAGTCTCTTTAGCCTCTCTTCATATGGGACCTGTTCCCAACCCCTGATCATTGTAGTTGCCCTCCCCTCTCCCAGCCTCTCTCTTCCCCTCTCCCACCTCCTTTTCCCAGTCTCCCCCAGTTTTGTTCAATAAAGACAGATTCCATTTTTGAACACAATTGTCCTTTATTTTGTACATCAAGAAAAGGGGCTAGGGAAGGGTAAGTGGAAGGAGGTGAGGGAGGAATGGTGTACGAGCTCCCGATGGGGAGGACTGGGCTGGCTCTGCGGGCTTCTAGGGGTGGAAGCTCTCCTGCAGCCCCCAATTGCCACCTCTCCCCAGATGGCAGCCTGTTGCAAGTGCAGCCGGGCTGATGGCCAAGTGGTGTGATGTGCCCAGTGTGGGCACTCAGGGCACTCCAAGCCAGGACTGCTTTGCAAGCGGGGCACCCCTGAGAACTGTCTGTCCGGGGTGGGGGTCAGGTCCCTTTAAGCACAGCCCTCGGCTAGCCTGAGACAGCATCTCCACGCTCTAAGTCCTCCTCTGATGCCCTGCCAGCACTGCTTCCGGCCAGCCTTAAGCCCTGTTCAGGGTCCACTTAATGCGGACATGCTAGTTCGAATTAGCAAAAAGCTAATTCGAACTAGTTTTTAGTTCTAGACGCGTTAGTTCGAATTAGCTTAGTTCGAATTAGTTAAGTTAGTTCGAACTAACTCTGTAGTGTAGACATACCCTCTCTTCTCTCGTCTTCTCGTCTCATCTCTCTTCTCTTCATCTCTCCGCTCTCCTCATCTCTCTTCTCTTCTCTCTTCTTCTCTGTCTTCTCTCTCTTCTCTTCTCTCTTCTCTCTTCTCTGTCTTCTCTCTCTCTTCTTCTCTCTTTTCTCTCTCTTCCTCTCTTCTCTTCTTCTCTCTTCTCTTCTCTCTTGTCATCTCCCTGGGTACGTCTACACTACAGCACTAATTCGAACTAACTTCGTTCGAATTAGTTAATTCCAACTAAGCTAATTCGAACTAACGCGTCTAGAACTAAAAACTAGTTCGAATTAGCATTTTGCTAATTCAAACTAGCGCGTCCACACTGATTGGACGCAGGGGGGCATTTAAGGGCAGCTGAAACAGGTTCTGGCAGGGCATCAGGTCAGTAGTTGCTTTGTGTGGCTGCTGTTTGAGGCTATCTGAGGCTTGATCTTAAAGGGACGCCCCCCAGACAGCCGGTTCTCAGCTTTTCCTGCTTCCTTGCCAACCTCGCCGAGGGACAGCAAAGCGTTGATCTCTGTGCCCGTCTGTGTCAGTGCTTCCCTTCGGGGGGGGGGGGGCCGCCGGGGGTGGCAACATGGAGCCACAGCTCGCCCTGCACCTTCTGGTGCACTTTCTGGACTTGCTGCTGCAAGCCTGCCAGCAAGGGCTCGAGGCTGCCTGGCACCACCTGGTGCACGTCAGCCCCCTGCCTCTCCACCTGGCCGCCCTGGGGGCCGTGGAGGAGCCGCGGCGGCGCCCCGGCACTGGCATGCCCCGCCGCATCTGGCGTCTGGACACCAGCACCGACTGGTGGGACCGCATCGTCCTGGAGCGCTGGGAGGACCGACAGTGGACACAGAACTTCAGGATGAGGAGGGACACCTTCCTGGAGCTCTGCGAGTGGCTCACCCCTGCCCTGCGCAGAAGGGACACTCGCATGAGGCCCGCCATCCCCCTCCAGAAGCGGGTGGCCATCACCCTCTGGAAGCTCTCCACGCCGGACAGCTACCTATCCGTCGGGAACCAGTTCGGCGTGGGGAGATCCACCGTCGGAGCAGTGCTCATGCAGGTATGGCATTCATCGGCCACGGAGCCGGGGTGGAGGGGGGCTGCGAGGAGGGGATGGGCCACCCCAGGGACAAAGGGGGGGCGGGAGGAGGCGAAAGCGCCCCGCACCGGAGGGGTCGGTCTGTCCCGGCCGTACTACACGCCGCCAGGGGGGTTGCTACCGGGAGTGGGCACTGCCAGGGCACGAACGCTCCCAGCCACCCGGGCGCCCCACTGATTGGCGCTTTGCTGTGTCTCTCTCCGCAGGTGGTCAAGGCCATCAACTGGGTGCTGCTCCGCAGGGTGGTCCGCCTCGCCGACCCGGACGCCGTCATTCGGGGATTCGGCGCCCTCGGCTTCCCCAACTGCGCGGGGGCCATCGACGGGACGTACATCCCCATCCGTGCCCCGGAACACCAGGCGTCCCGGTACGTCAACCGCAAGGGGTACTTCTCCGTGATCCTGCAGGCCGTGTGTGACCACCGGGGACAGTTCACGGACATTAATGTGGGCTGGGCTGGCAAAGCACACGATGCCCGGGTGTACCGCAACTCCTCCGTGTGCCAGCGGCTGCAGGCTGGGACCTTCTTCCCTGACCGCCACATCAGGGTCGGGGACGTGGACATGCCCGTGTGCCTGGTGGGGGATGCCGCCTACCCACTGCAGCCCTGGCTCATGAAGCCCTACATGGGGCACCTCAATCCCTCCTGCCAGGCCATCAATGCCAGGCTGACCAGGGCCCGCATCGTGGTGGAGGGGGCCTTCGGGCGACTGAAAGCCCGCTTTCGATGTCTCCTCACCCGTCTGGACCTGGCCGAGCACAACATCCCTCCCGTGGTGGCGGCATGTTGTGTGCTCCACAATTTATGAGAGAGAAAGGGGGAGGCTTTCCTGCCAGCCTGGATGGCTGAGGCTGACCGCATGGCTGGACACTACGGTCAGCCCCGCACCGCCGCCGTCCGGGAAGCCCAGCGGGGGGCCATCCGGATCCGGGAAGCCCTGCGGGAGAGCTTCCTGGTGGAGGAGGAGGACTGACCTCTCCCTTGCATGCCCCACTGGGGCCTTCTTCCACCCTACCCCCCTTCCCCTTTCCCCTCCCTACCTACTGTAAAATAAAGACACCTGTTTTTCAAACAAAAACATATGTTTATTTAACATAAGTGGAGTGGGGGGAGGGAGGCGAAAGGGTGGGAAGGGGAGGGGGAAACCTGGGACGAGGGAGCTGGAAGGGGAGGGAAGGGAGGAAGGGAAAGGAAAGCTCAGTGGTGGGAGTCCGGCTGCCTCTCCCGTCTCGCCACACTGCGGTTCCGGGGGCGTCAGTGGGAAATGGTTGTGGGGGGGGGGCAGGAGGGACAGGGGGTGTGGAGGAAGCAGGAAGCAGGAGCGGGAGCGGGAGCGGGAGGGGGAGCAGGGGGAGCAGGGAATGGGAAGCGGTCGAGCAGGCTCTGGAGGTGGCCTCGCAGGGCACGGCCCTGCTCCTCCAGGGCCTCCAGACTCCTCCGGCGCAGCCTCAGGTCCTCCTGGACCCAGTGGTCCTGGGTGCGGAGCTGGTGGTCCATGTACCGGAGGTGCCGCCTTTGATACTCCTCCTCGTTCCTGGCTCTCCTGCTTGCCCGGGCATGGGCAGCTGCTGCAGGAGGGGTGGTGCACCCTGCAGGCCCAGGTGCTGCAGCTGTGGTGCAACAAGACCAGCGGTCAATTGGCCCAGGTGTGTGAAACCCAGCTCCCCTCTGCAAGGCCAGGGCCCCTGCAGGATCCCTGCTGCTCCGTGGTGGGCAAGGCCCAGGCGCACGGTCCCGGGACTCCCTCTCGCCCCACACATAAGGGGAGCACGATGGTACTCACAGGTGGACGCCTCCCCGGCCTCGGACGACACAGGCAGGCTGGCGGCAGGCTCCTGGCTCTCAGAGCCCTCCTCCTCCTCCTCCGTCTCCAGGAGCGGGCCCTCTGCCCCGGGGTCTATCACGTCCTGGGGGGCAGGGACGGCATGAGCCCCCAGGAGGCGGTCCAGGGCGTGGAAGTGGGGGCAGGCCTCCGGGTCGGCCCCTGGCTGGCAGGCCCGGGAGTAGGTGTGATGGACCGGGCCGTGTCTGGGCACAGCTGAGGGCGTCCGCTCAGGGCGAATTGCTCAAATCCGGGGCTCCTCACAGCCCCCGACTGGTGACCTCTCCACACAGGCTACAAACCAGTCCCACAGAGCGCTTCAGCTGCCTGCCTGAAGCCTCCCGAGCAAAACCCCTCCGACACCCCAGCAATATCCGTGCCCCAGATGGCCCCAGGCCTCATACACAGGTGGGGGGTCCTAACACCCAATCCCACCTACCCCGAACAAGTCCTGTCCGGTTCCAAGAAACCAGCCACAGATCCCTGGTCAATTTACCCTCTGGATCTTACCCACAAATCACGCTGGGCCAATCCTTTAGAATCTATATCTAAAGGTTTATTATCACAAGAAAGAAAAGCATGAGAGTAAGGTGTGACGTAGTGGGGGTACTTGCTGGGCTGTGGTGACCCCTGCTGTCTGGAGCAAGACCCAGCAGGGAAAACCTCACTATGCAAAGGTAGTGCCAAACTTGTTGAACCAGTGGCCAGACACCCCCCATGGAGAGGAACAAAGGAAGGTGGAATGCTGCCCTGACTGGGGGGCAGGGCTGGAAGGGAATTTAGTTAGTTCTGTCTGAGAGCATGGAGGAGAGCCTAGGGGAAGGGGCTGGAGTTTAGGGGCCCAGTCTCCCCCATCTCAAGGGGGCCTGAGGCATCCTAGCCCAGCTCTGTGTCCAGATTCCATCTGTGCTGTGCTGTATCCTGGAGAGGCAATAAACTTCCTCTATTCCACCGGCTGGTGCAGTCTGTTTGTGCCATTTCGGGGTGCAGGAGACGGGGGACCCCCAACGCGCCGTCACATAAGGTTATTAAAGTACAGTACGTTACATGCACCGAATCTCCCAGTCCTCGATGCAGGCTCTAGCAGAGATGTTGCAGCTGCTGGTTTAAAAGTTCTTATTGCACATCCTACGATCAGGATGGGTTCACAGGTCTTCCGGGCTCTTCAATCCCTGCAATGCTGCCTCTGGGATGAAGTGCTGAGCTGAGAACCAAATGGCATCGACCACATGGCCTCTTTATACCCCCTTCCTGGCCTCTTCTGGTATCTAGCAGGTCACCTGGTCCTCAGCCTCTCTGTGTTCCCTGCTGGCTCCTCTCAGGACAGCCCCCATTCTTTGGGTGTGTCTTTGGCCCATTGAGAACCATTGTTCCACAGGTAATTAGCATGTCCACAGGCTCCACAGGCTCGGCCCTGCCCAATGCTTAACCACATGCAGGGAAATCTTCAGTGTCCATACAAGTACATGCTAATAATTGCACACACAGACATTATACAAACACATGAACAGCGTACATAGGATTATCAGATAATACGCTTCTATTCAATACCTCACATGGCCCCCTTCTATACCATTTTTGGGGCCAACACCCCCACCTATGGGTGCATCAGTGATCTGGCTGCTCCCCTCAAGATCCAGCAATGTGACAGTAGGACTGCCGCAGGTCCTTAATTTTGCACGGGACCTGCTCCCGGCTGCGCTGGTGGCCCCTGGCGGCCAAGCTGGCAGCCATGCAGCCGTAGACGGCCGCGTTCCTGTGGCTAGTGCGGAGATCGTGGACATTGGAGGCTTCCCCCCAAACCTCGATGAGGTCCACGATCTCCGCACTTGACCAAGCCAGCGCCCGCCGTTTGCGCCCCCGGGCAGGCTCCTGGGAGCCGCCAGGCTGGTCCTGGGGAGCAGTGGAGGGCTGGGTGTCATCGGGTGGCTGGCTCATGGTGTGGCAGGTGCAGGGTCTGCTGGTGTCACGTTGCTGAATTGGAGGGAAGCAGCCAAATCGCTGCTGCACCCCTAGGTGGGGGTGTTGGCCCCAGAAATTGGTGTGGGGGGAGCCATGTGGGGTATTGAATGGGAGATTATTGTTTGTTGATCTTATGTACGCTATTTATGTGAGTGTATAATGTCTGTGTGTGTAGGTAGGAATCTGTAATCTGTGTGGAAGCTGAATATTTCTGTGAATGTGGTTAAGCATGGCTATGGACAGGCTGAGTAGCAAAGCCCTGTGGGACAATGGCTCTCAATAGGCTATGGACACACCCAAAGAATGGGATTTGTCACCTGAGGGCAGCCAGCAGGAAATATAGAGATTGGCCTCTGACCAGGTGACTTGCTGCAGACTAGAAGAGGCCAGGAAGGAGGTATAAAGAGGCCATGCGGTCGATGCCATTTTGTTCTCAGCTCAGCACTTCATCCCAGAGGCAGCACTGCAGGGATTGAAGAGCCCGGAAGACCTGTGAACCCATCCTGATCGTAGGATGTGCAATAAGAACTTTTAACCAGCAGCTGCAACATCTCTGCTAGAGCGCTCTGTGAGACTGGTTTTTGGCCTGTGTGGAGAGGTCGCCAGTCGGGGGCTGTGACTGGTTTTTGGCCTGTGTGGAGAGGTCGCCAGTCGGGGGCTGTAAGGAACCCCGGATTTGAGCAATTCGCCCTGAGCGGACGCACTCAGCTGTGCCCAGACACGGCCCGGACCGTCACAGCTGGCACGGGTGCTGGCAGCCTTGCAACTGGCACAAACTGTGTAGCCAGCCCGTGGCCCTTTAAGGGCTCCGGGGCCGGGAGGGGGGCAATAGAGTTTCCCTGGTGTTGGCCAGAGTGGCCACCAGGGAAACCTGGGAAGCCTTAGCCTCCCACTAGTTCGAATTAAGGGTCTACACAGCCCTTAATTCGAACTAGCTAGTTCGAACTAGGCTTAATCCTCGTAAAATGAGGTTTACCTAGTTCGAACTAAGTGCTCCGTTAGTTCGAATTAAGTTCGAACTAACGGAGCGCTAGTGTAGCGCCTATCAAAGTTAGTTCGAACTAACGTCCGTTAGTTCGAACTAACTTTGTAGTGTAGACATACCCTCTGCTCTCTTCTCTTCTCTTCTCTTCCAGATCGACCCGTCCTTCTTGGGAACCAGCACCACGGGAGAGGCCCAGGGGCTGGATGGCGGCTGGTTCACCCCCAGAGCCAATATGTCCTGGACCTCTCTCTCCAGGTCCTGGGCTAATTTCCCCGTGACCCTGAACGAGGAGCAGCGAACTGGGGTGTGAGTTCTCGTCTCCACCCAGTAGACAGCCAGGTTGGTGAGACCAGGCTTGTCAGAGAACAGCTGCTTGCGGGAACACAGCACCTGTTGGTTCTCGGCCTGCTGGGTGAGCTGGTCTGAGAGGGAAATTGATTCCAGCGAAGAGTGCTCTCTGGTCCCAGGGAACAGGCCTACCAGAGGAGCCTCCCCCTGCTACTCCCAGGGCTTACACACGGCCAGCACCAAGTTCTCCCTGTCCCAGTACGGCTTCATAATGTTAACATGATACACCCGCTGGCCGCATGTCTGGCCTGTCAGCTCCACCACGTAGTTCACCTCGTTCAGCTGCTTAACAACCATGATTTTTCTGGGGACTCAGGTGAGGCTGTCTAGTCTGTAGTTCTCAGGATTTTCCTCCTTCCCGTTTTTAAAAATGGGCACTACATTTGCCTTTTTCAGTCATCCGGGATCTCTCCTGATCTCCACAAGTTGTCAAAGATAATGGCCAAAGGTTCTGCAATGACATTTGCCAACTCCCTCAGATGCCAACTGAAGACAAAAGCCTGATGTTCTGAAGGAATCCTTTGTTCGGCACCTTCCAGCTCTATGGAAAAATACCAGGTTCAAGATAGCGTCTAGTGCCAGGTGACATGGTCACATGTCTTTCCAGGATGGACCAAAGTTTGGTTCATAGGACAAACATGACTATTCACAGGTCATTGATTAGAGTACTGAATTATTTTCTTTCCAGAGCATCAGTAATGCTTCTCATTAGCATTTTAAACCTATCACTTCATATTTCTAACTTCAGCTACAAGGGGCCTTCCCAGGTGACTTGCAGCTTGTTCCTCCGTGTGGGAATTAGGACCATCACCTGGTCCCCGGTAGCGTAGGCGCGGGCCCGTGCATTGTGGACATACCAGACCTTCTGCTTCCTCTGGGCCCTGTTCAGGTGCTCTCTGGCCAGGCCCATGACCTCAGCAAGTCTTTTACGGAACGTCAGCACATATTCCATGACCGGCTCCCCCTCCGGAGAGACCTTCCCCTCCCACTCATCGCTCAGTAAGTCCAGGGGGGCCCCTCACTCGCCTCCCATATAACAGCTCAAACGGTGAGAACCCTGTGGACTCCTGGGGTACCGCCCTGTACGTAAACAGCAGCTGGTGTAGGTACTTGTCCCAGTCCTGCGGATGTTTGTACATAAAGGTCCTTAGCATCTGTTTCAGAGTCCCATTGAACCTCTCCACCAACCCGTTGGTCTGGGGGTGATACGCTAATGCCCAGGTGTGCTGGCCCCCACACTTCTCCCACAAGCACCGGAGCAGGGCCAACATGAAGTTGGATCCCTGGTCCATGAGAACCTCCTGAGGGAACCCCACCCTGCTGAAAATGGTCAGCAGTGCATCTTCCACCGTGTCTGCCTCAATAGCGGGTAGGGCCATGGCCTCGGGGTAGCAGGTGGCAAAGTCCACCACCACTAGGATGTATTTCTTCCCTGTCCAGGTCGCTCTGTTGAAGGACCCCACGATATCCATCGCTACCTTCTGGAAAGGCTCCTCTATGATTGGCAGGGGTCTCAACACAGCTTTCTTCCTATCGTGGGCCTTCCCCACCTGTTGGCAGGAGTCGCAGGACCGGCAGGATGGCTGCATGGCTGCAAACATCCCCGGCCAGTAGAAGTTTTGGAGCAGCCTCAGCCGCGTGCTGTTCTCAGCCTCAGCCGAGAACAGGATGTCATGGGCCAGGTATAGCAGCTTGTGGCAATACCTTTGGGGGACCACCAGCTGCCGCTAGAGCCCCCATTCCCCTACCTTCCTGGGGGGAAGCCATTCCCAGTACAGAAATCCCCTCTCCCACCAGAACTTCTCCTGGCAATCTCCTCCTAGGGGTTGAGCTGCGCCCAGGTCGGCCCGGTCCCTCAGGGCCTGCAAGGAGGGATCCTCCCACACCTCGGCCTGGAATTCAGCGGCTGGGGCTGGGACAGGGGCATGGAATCCCCACTGCCTAGGTCCGACGTCCTGTCTGCTGGGACGGGGCCCTGGGCCCCCTGCTAGGGAACCTCCTCGAGTTCTGGGCTGCCAGCCCCTCGCTGGCTCTGGCTACGGGTGGTGACCAGCGTCCTGTGGGGTCTGTCTGGCCACTCCGCTAGGTCATTCCCCATCAGCACCTCGGTAGGCAAGTGCGGGTGCACCCCCCCCACTTCCTTGGGGCCTTCCTTGGCCTCCCATTTCAGATGCACCCTGGCTACGGGTACTTTAAATGGGGTGCCATCTATGCCCCTCAGGGTTAACTGAGTGTTGGGTAGCATACGGTCTGGAGCCCAACATGTGGCAACCAGGAAGGTACTCACATAGGGGAAGCAGACTGTAAAATTGATATGTGTGACCTGTTTTGCTTTTAGCAACTTTGAGTTATGCATAGTCATAAACCAGTTTTCATAAAGCATGGAAGGTGACAACATGCACCTAAGGAATCTAATTTTCAATAAGGAAACAAAATTTTTTAGTGTTTCAAAGTGCTTGGAAGATTTTATTTGGTTCTATACCAGAGGCAGGCATTGCTTTACCAGAAGCATGCTAGCGTGTTTGAAGAAGGATGGTCTGGGTTCATGTCTCGTCTCTGCTACAGACTCCGTGTCTGAGTTATTTAATTTTGCACTTCCATTTTCCAGCTTTAAAATGGAGGAAATAATATTTCTCTGTTATTAAGGTAACAGGTCAGCTCTTTAGAACATGGACTGTATTGCAAGGTCTATTGCAGCACTAACATGACCTGATCTTCAACTACAGTGACTACAGATTCAAACAACAGAAATATTACACTCTCTGCTGTCACTTTCTCCAAATCTAAAGGGAGGGGAACAACGCGCCTTAAAATCATTTCCTTTCTTGTGTGTTGGTTTCCGCTGGATCTTGTTGGACGAGAGGAAGGGTGAACATAATTTTAAGATATTTGGAATGCAGCCATGTAACCAGACTGTTTGATACTGTAATAATCTCCAGGTGTGTGGCTCTGCCCTCTGCAGGATAGAATTGGTACTGCTCAACTATGTGTCATAAATCCCCTATTGTTAATAGAGCATAAAAATTCTTCTTTAAGCTCTGTGCCTTTGGAGGAAGGTGGAGGTCCAGATTTTATGTCCACTGATCCTATAAAATATCAAGTGTCAGTAACAAACATCATTATGACATTGCTAAAGTCCTTTGTGACCACATGTTGGCACTTCTGCAATCCAGATGTTAGAGACCTTTCAATGATGGATATTGCACAGTAATTGAATTCAAAAGGGCCATCCTGGTAGGTGGTGGGCTCTATTAACATAACACTACCTCAGAGACTACAGAAGCTTCAGCGGAGTTAGTCTGTTAGAGAAAAAAACTAATACAAGGTCTTGTAGCACTTTATAGACTAACAAAACATGTAGAGGGCATTATGAACTAGAAACCTATTGGGGAATACTTCAATCTTCCGAATCACTGTTGAAAAGATCTTCAAGTAGCTCTCTTGTCAAAAAACAGTTCTATTAGCCAGATCCACAGCGAAGCAGTGGAATTCCAGTTAATCCTCACATTCAATTCACAAGTTAATGGACTTAATCATGATAAAAGCTGGTTGGGACACTAAACAGCCATTGAAGGTGCAAACAGCTTTTTGTGTAGACTCTTATGTGAGGAAGGATACTATCAATTGACTTTGATTCTTATCTCCTTTGTTTTAACTACCCAATATTCAGATCCTTACTGATTCCCTCTAGTGCCCTGTCTCCCATCCCCTTTCCTTTTCCCTGTCCCCCCGCCCTTCCCCTCTCCTATTTATTTTGGTTGTGCACATAACGCCAGTCATCTGAAGAAGTATAGATACCAGCTACATTTTTTTGTTAATCTATAAAGTGTTCCCAGATAATTTGTGGTTTTTTTCAAAGAATAGGAGTGGAAATGTTCTGTCCAGGAGCGTTAAGAAAGACAAGCCCAGTTCACTATAATGTAAACCACTACCTTGTTTGACAACTGAATGACATTAATATGTCTGGAAGTTTATTGCGTGTAGCAGCGGGACCCTAAGAGGTACACTTGACATCAGGTCATTTAAATTACCGTGATGCCCTGTGGTATGTAAATAACTGCTTGCTCTCTGACATTTGCTAGATTCAGTTGCAACCTTTCACCCTAAAATTATTTTGTACCCTGGTGAGATCTTGTCTCATAAAATACCATGTTAAGTAGACAGGGGAGCATTTTCAAAGGCAGTTGATAGCAATGAGAATGGCTTCTGTGAATAGCCATGTGGGAACTAAACTCTGACATTATAGTCAAAGAGGCTGATAAAGGAATTGCTGTTGTTATCATGAACAGGTCTGACTACCAAAAGGAAGCTGACAGACAACGCTCCAATACCAAATTCTACAGGCCAACTTTCCTCAGATCCCACTAAGGACTACAATAAGAAACTGCACCATCTGCTCAGGACACTCCCTACACATGCACAGGAGCAAATCAACACACCCTTAGAGCCCCGACTGGGAGTCTATCTGCTACCAAAGCTCGACAAACCTGGAAATCCTGGACAGCCCCATCATTTCGAGCATTGGCACTCTCACTGAAGGACTGTCCTGCTATGTGGACGCTTTGTTCAGCCCCTATGCCACTGGTACGCCCAGCTATTTCCGTGACACCACTGATTTCCTGAGAAAACTACTATGCATTGGTGATCTTCCAGAAAAACACCATCCTCGCCACCATGGATCTAGAGGGGCTGTACACAAACATCCCACACATAGATGGAATACAAGCTGTCCGGAACAGTATCCCAGATGATGCCACAGCACAACTGACGGTTGAACTCCCACTAAGCTGGGGGGAGGGGGGTAGATACGCTTGAGGGCAGAGCTAGGGTCCAGCATGCGTTTCACGAATTGGAGGATTGGGCTACATGAAATCTGATGAGGTTCAACAAGGACAAGTGCAGGGAGTCACAAAGCCCTGGCCGGGTTGATTTAGTTGGGATTGGTCCTGACTAGAGCGGGGGGGGGGGGGGGCTGCACTTGCTGACCTTCTGAGGTCTCTTCTAGTTCTTATGAGTCTATGATTCTAACGCTGTGTCTTTATTCTCACACACAACTAGTTCAGAATCACTGACAATATATACCTTCAAACCAGTGGCGCTGCTATGGGCATCCACATGGCCCCACAATATGCCAACATTTTTATGGCTGAACTGGAACAAGTTCCTTCCTCAGCTCTCATCCATTAACGCCCCTTCTCTTATCGATGCTACATTGACGACAGCTTCATCATCTGGACCCATGGGAAGGAGACTCTGGAAGAATTCCACCACGATTTCAACAGCTTCCACCGCACCAACTTCAGCCTGGTCTAGTCTACACAAGAGATCCACTTCCTGGACACCACCATGCAAATAAGTGACATTCACATAAACACCACCCTATACTAAAAACCTACCAACCGCTATGTCCACTTTCATGCCGCCAGCTTCCATCCTAGACACACCACATGATTCATTGTGTACAGCCAAGCAGTAAGGTACAACTGCATCTACTCCAACCGCTCAGACAGAGACTAACACCTACAAGCTCTTTACCAAGCATTCTTGAAACTACATATCCACACGAGAAAGTGAGGCAAGCGAGTAACAGAGCCAGACATGTACCCAGAAGCCTTCTAACTACAAGACAAGCCCAAGAAAGAAAACAAAAGAACATCAACTTAGTAGGCACCCCTGCCGATCATAGCATAATGTAAATAATGTACTTCAGGCGGCTGAGCTTAACATAAGAATTTTTCTACTTGCCAACTTTTTGCGAATAACCAGCTTGCCTTTTTTTTTAAAGCAATGAACATTACAGAACATCCTTCTATATTAAAATCTCTGTACTGACACCCCCCCCAAATCCGTAGAAACTGGAACCACTGTATTTTAAATCAGCCAATGAATTAGCTTTACAGTGGAACTGTGATTTCTTCACAGCCTTAAGTAGATTGTATTTGATCAGTAAGCATCTGAAGATGCACTGAAAGGTAAGCAGGAAGTTTGCATTCAGCTGGCTTCATTTTTTTCCCCCAAGGAGCAAACTATGCTATTTTTTTTCATTGCTTCCACATATAAGAGTGACTGAAAGAGCAATTTGATCTAGGGAAATTTGTGTATGAGCTTTATCTAAAATTCATTTTTTCCAATGGGTCATCAAATAATTCCATAATCTTAATGCAGATTAAGGGTATGTCTAGTCTACACTGTAGTCCTCTTTCACGAGAGAAATGCAGCAGCTGAGCGTCATTGAACATGAAGCATGAATTTTAAAAACAAATCCCAAAATTCAGATTTCATTTGCATATTAACATCCGGGAGGTGCTTCGAAATACCCTATTTTGAAGACCCCCCGCTATCTATTAATTAAAAAAAAAACCCAAAACCCACCATTTAAAAAAAAGGCTTATTTTGAAAGAGGGATTTTTTTTTCCAGCATATTTTGTCCCCCTGTAGACGGTGACGGGACAAAATATGTGACGCCTATTTTTGTGGGGTGGTGAGGCAGGGCACACGATGCCGAGTGTTTAGAAACTCAAGTGTCTACAGAAAGTTGGAGGCAGACCTTTTTCCCATACTGGTATTTTTGTGATCGGCAGTGGGCACATGCCACTGTGCATAGTGGTGTGCGAAGGGGGTGCAGCAAACGCACTAATGCCATGGCTAATGAAACCCTACTCCAGTTCCCTGGATCCCAGCAGTGACGTCTGTAATACACACCTGAATCGAGCCAGGATACAGGTGGAATGTGTATTTAGCTGCCTCAAGGCACATTTCCAGTGCCTCCTCACTTGGCTGGACATAGGGAGCACAATAGTGTGAACTGGAAGGTGGAGGTCTTCATCCTGGGATGGGGGAGACAGACATGGGCTGTGAGGGCCATGTATCTGAGCAGGTCTGAACAGCTGCCACCCCTCCCCCAGGCACATTAGGTGGGGGTTGGTGCATCTGGGATTCCCTGAGGGAGAGGTGCTCCTCCGGGGCTATCGCCAGCTAGACAACTATGGGGATACTGACCCACAGTCTACGCTGGGTAGCGTAGACCTCCCACCACCTCCCAGGATTTGCTGCAGCTCCTGGTAGTAGGGACAAGTATGTGGGGGTGTCCAGGCTGTCCCCCACTCCGCCAGGGATGTGGCCCTCTAGGCATAAGTATTCAGAAGCCAGGGAGACGCACATTTGAACAATTCATTTTGAGCAAGACCTAACACGTAGCCTTAAAAAAAGGGGGAAAAAAATCAAGCGAAAAACCAATGTGTGCTTCAACACGTCAAGAACTTAGCGGGCTACTGCATAGATAAAAGTATATGGTTCAGAATTGGCGTTATACGATAAACTTTCTTGGAGGAGATTCTGAAAATACGTTTCTGAAAGTGTGTCATAGGTCAAAGTACTACAGATATACGTTTGAGTAATGCATAAGTCCCAATTAAGGTTGAAAGCCATTTAAGAATGAGGGTCCACTTTTTTGAGCCCAGATGACTCTAATGACATTTCTAAATGGGAATCTGGCCTTCACAGCCCTGAAAGAAATCAAACAGGTCTTGCTACATCTCCGCCCCATTGGCCTTTATTGTCCTGCTATCCTTGCCCGTTACATGGCCAAGTGCCTTATCCTTGTGTCACATGCCAGCAGTTATTAGCTATTGACTAGTTTGAATGTTCTCAGCTCTATTTCTCAGGTGTGTTTGGGCCACCATGCGACACTATCCTTGGAGACGTACTAAATAGCAGGCGTAGCGCTTTACAACAGGTAGTCCAGGTCCTTTGCTCTGTCTCAGGCAGAAACCATTTACAGTATTCATAACACCACATACAGATATCATATAAATCCTATCAAACATACATCTGGCAGAAGGATTCCAGTTTGAATTCTGGGACAACATCGTCCTGCACCATGAGACAACCAGCAGTGCCTCCAGAATGTCCGTATGTGGAACGCCAACTTTGTAGAGCTCTGCAAGTGGCTCACCCCGTGCCCTCATGCACTAGGATAGCCGCAAGTGACCACCATCTCCATGCATCAATGTGGAAGCTTTGCGTGGATTACTTTAGTAGGGCGTGATCCTGAGTCTCTTCCAGAGCTTTATTTCCATGAAAGCTAAATGCATGCTGCAGCAGATTCAAAACATGGACCGTTCTATAGTTTATTGAGCCTCATGCTATATTTACATAGGGTCCAATTCCTTTCCTCAGCTTCCTAGGTACTGCATTCAGAATACATAATGCTCCTTCACCTCACACAGCTGGTCTGAATATAGGTTGATATATTTATGAGTATTTGTGCTTGGGAATTGCATATCATTCTGAAGCCTCCCTGTCACACTCAGAAACATTTGCATTGCAGTGGTAAATGGAAGGTGCTGTTAAGCTGGGTATAGGCCAACACAATGCTGTAAGTAGAAAGCTACTTTACCATTCCTGCAGCATACTAAACTGGGGCCCACTCGCACCAAATAATGTGCGGCTAAGGAGTTTACCATGCTTCGAATATTTGGGCTGAAATCTTTTCATGCTGGATGTCTGTCCCAACTAGGCCTGGGGCAGTCGTTGACGTGGAGTTTACCCACCACTGCCTTGATCATGTAGAGGCTGGGTTCCTGTGTATGGTGCAGAAAACATCATATCTTACATGGGTGAATCCTGAACTGGTCTTGCAAGGCCTCTCTGATGAGCCAATGATATCTGACTGTTGAAACTCCGTGGCCAAACAGTCTCCTGAGCTGCCGCTCACTATCCTGGAAGAAAAGTTCCCCCCTTGTTCTCCCACAGGTAAGTGATGTACCTCTCACTGTGATCCAGACTGAGACCAAACTGGTTCTAAATTGGACCATTTCTACAAGCTGATGGCCACACACTTCTGCAGTAGAATGGCAGATGTCATAACAGTTGAGGACAGGGGCGAGCCACTCACACAGTTCTAGGAAGGTGGCCTTCCACATGCAGCAGGGTTCCAGCCACTAATGGCGAGGCCCCCTACCTGTAGGATAATGCTGCATGTTCATCTCAGCACCTGATGTCTTTTATGGTATCTGAACGTCTATGTTAGCTTAGTAAATTGTCAGTAACTAAATAAGCAGTACTATATTAATCAGTGGCATGTGGCAGTTCCTCCTCAAAAAAGCAATACTTGGCAGCTCCAACGGGGTCATGAACGCTCAAATACCTAGGGAGCGTCATATACGTCTATTACCAAAACTGATCGGGGGGGGGGGGGGGGGAACCCCTGCTATACTATTTTTTTCCAAATGGCAGTATACGAACTGGTATATGCATTTTCTAGGGGTATAGGGCTTATATGTGACAAAAATGTGCCTTCTTACTAGGTTTCTAATCTTCGACACAGTATACTTTTTTTTGGCCGAAAGGCATGTCAGCCATTCTGTAAGATTCTGCATATGACATACATATTACAGTTTACATGAAAGCTAAAGTGACACGGCAAGAAAAAGAGCTCATGACATAATTTTTCCTCAGGGTACGCTTCCTACATTTTATTAGAAATAAGTAATTTTCACTGACTTGCCAAACTATATGAAGGAGATAACTATAAGGTTATTGAGCTGAGAAAAAGGGGTTTCAAATAATTTAATACCAGGCAGTGTATTCCAGTGTGCTTGTTTTCAACATTTCTCTTCGAATACATTTTTGAGGCTATTTATTAATTTTATGGAAGCAAAATAGAGCTTGGCTTTCTGCATTGTTGAAATGCAGGGTTTTAGGTGAAATACGTCTTTTGAAGCAAATAGAAATTGTCTCTGTTATTTTGGTTGGACAGGGAGTTTTTATATACATCTTTTAGGTCATCATCACAGCAAAAAGGTAAGCTATATAATCAGAATATATAGTTTGTAAAGCTTTTCACCTGAGGAACTGAGTTTAGCGAATGGGGTAGCGGTAGCTTCCTCACTCTGGAAGGAAACGTGTGAAAACGCACCCAATCAGAGTGAAGGTAGCAATAGCCAATTAGGCTGCAGAAGGACACTAGTGCTGTCACCCAGATTAGCAAAGGAGAAAGAACTCTGTGTAGGAGAGGAAACCAGCAGCGCCTTGGCTAGATATGTGCACGGCTGGCTGAGGGCAGCCAGAGAGAGACTCCCAGCACCTTTACTACAGCATAAAAGGATCTTGAAAAAGGAGGCTGCTATTTGCGAGCTGGAGAACGCTTCCTTCTGCTATCCCCACGCTTTAGCAATCTGCCCAAGCCAGTTAATGGCCACTAGGAGCTGAGAAATTTTGCTGAAGGGACAGTCATGACAGACGCCTCACTCTGTCACCTCGCCTCCTGGCAGGAGGTGCGGCAGTCAGCCCTCGGTGTGCTGGAGCAGAGGCATGGGAACAGGCCATATGACTGGAGTTTGCCTAGCTGCTGGATGGGCAGTGCTTAACCTTACTTAATTCTTTGACCCTGCACTCCAAATCCCTCCTTTATCCAAACCCCGTCGCAGCGCACATGCCTCTTGCACACCAGTCCTTTGTCCCAAGCTCGCATTTACACCCTAACCTCTGGCGCAGAACCCCCCCCCCCCCCCCAACCATGCGCCTTCCACAGTGTGGCCCCTGAACATTGATCAAATTCTAATTGTGGCTCTGGGCCCAGGGTCCTGGTTGCTCAGACCAAGATTGTGCAACGGTCATGGGAATGTTGTCCAGCGATTAAAGGTAAAGTCGAGAAAACGCGAGCAGGAACTAGCTTTGGCCAAGCGGGTCCCTGAGTCAGGATCCATACATACACAGACACTTCCCTCTTGCACGAAAGAGCATGTCCCTTACAGACTTCAGCTTGCCCTTCAAACAAGGCCTGACGCCACTGCACCTGCCTTTCACCACCCTGCCTCCCCCCCCCCCCCCCCGACCATGGCAATTGCCCAGCCATCTGCCGACCCCGCTATGCTGCTCTTCCCACCCCGTGCCATACCTCTGCTTCCTCCCGTCCCAATTCCCATCCCTCTTCTCCAAGTAAGGCCTGTGACCCCCCCTCCCTCCTGCCCTCACCCCCTGCCAATCCTGACCCAGGTGAAGAGGCCCCCTAGTGCCCAATACTTTCTGGTCCCCAACTCTGAATACGTCCCCGCATGCAAGGCGGCAGAGCAGCCCACCCCCCACTAATCCTCTCAGTCCTGATCACACTACCAGTTCAGACATTCCCCCCCCCCGCCCCCCGCGCCTATCCCGCCTCTTTTTGTTGATGAATAAAAACAAACGCATTTTATTTTCAAATCAAACATGTTTGTTTATTGGAAGGTGGGGAAAGCGGAGGGCGTGAGAGATCAAGAAAAGACCCTGTTAGGACGGTCCTGGGCAAAATTACTGGCGGTGGGGGGTGTGACGGGGGGGCTCACCCCCGCACTAACGGAGGCGGGGTCCACAGCCCCGGACCCCGCACGGAAGATCAGTGGGCGCCGGGGAGCCGGCGCAGCGCGGCAGGGCAACCCGCAGAAGCGGGGAAAGCTAAAATGGCAGGCGCGCATGCGCCCAATAGGCAGGAGGTTAGCGGGGGGGCTTTAGGACCCAGCGAGACGGCGGCGGCCCCAGGAAGGGCGGGGGCAAGAGGAACGCTGAGCGGGGAGTTTAAAAGGAGGGAGAAAGAGACAGGAAGGGGGGAGGCGAGCGGAGAGCAGGGGAGATTCTGCTCTCAGCCTCCTCCGCAGGACGGATCGCCGGACTAGCAGGGTACCCAGCCCGGAGAAGACCCGGAGCGGAGACGGCCGACGGGGACAGCCGAGGCGGACCGGAGAGGGCGGACGGGGGGCTGTCACATTACCGAATTGGAGGGAAGCAGCCAGATCGCTGCTGCACCCCTAGGTGGGGGTGTTGGCCCCAGAAATCTGTATGAAAGGGAGCCATGTGGGGTATTGAATGGGAGCTTGTTGTTTTCTGATCCTGTGTACACTGTTTATGTGAGTATATAATGTCTGTGTGTGTAGATCTGTAATCTGTGTGGAAACTGAAGATTTCCCTGCATGTGGTTAAGCATTGGGCAGGGCCGAGCCTGTGGAGCCTGTGGACATGCCAATTACCTGTGGAACAATGGTTCTCAATGGGCCAAAGACACACCCAAAGAATGGGGGCTGTCCTGAGAGCAGCCAGCAGGGAACACACAGAGGCTGAGGACCAGGTGACCTGCTAGATACTAGAAGAGGCCAGGAAGGAGTATAAAGAGGCCATGCGGTCGATGCCATTTTGTTCTCAGCTCAGCACTTCATCCCAGAGGCAGCACTGCAGGGATTGAAGAGCCCAGAAGACCTGTGAACCCATCCTGATCGTAGGATGTGCAATAAGAACTTTTAAACCAGCAGCTGCAACATCTCTGCTAGAGCCTGCATCGAGGACTGGGAGATTCGGTGCATGTAATGTACTGTACTTTAATAACCTTACTCTCAGGCTTTTCTTTCCTGTAATAATAAACCTTTAGATATAGATTCTAAAGGATTGGCCCAGCGTGATTTGAGGGTAAGGTCCAGAGGGTAAATTGACCAGGGATCTGTGGCTGGTTTCTTGGAACCGGACAGAACTTGTTCGGGGTAGGTGGGATTGGGTGCTAGGACCCCCCACCTGTGTATGAGGCCCGGGGCCATCTGGGGCACGGATATTGCTGGGGTGTCGGAGGGGTTTTGCTCGTGAGGCTTCAGGCAGGCAGCTGAAGCGCTCTGTGAGACTGGTTTGTGGCCTGTTTGGAGAGGTCCCCAGTCAGGGGGGACTGTAAGGAGCCCCGGATTTGAGCAATTCGCCCTGAGCGGACGCACTCAGCTGTGCCCAGACACGGCCCGGTCCGTCACAGGGGCCCTGCGCGAGTAACCGTGCCGGACCAGCCAGCGACCCGGAGCAGCAGCGCGGCGGACCCGGTGCTCGGAGGAGCTGCCGGGGGAGGCGGCAGGGACGTGAGAGAGAGACTGCCAGGCGTGGACCGTGGGGACGGCGCATTAGAAGCCGGGGGCAGGGGCGGATCAGGGTAGCGACCCTTGAGTTGTGGGGGACCCCAGGGCCCCAGCAGGCCACCCGGTTACGGGGGGGGGCGGCTCTCCCTCAGGGCCTCCACGATGCGCAACTGATGGGCCTGCTGAAGTGCACCGATCCAGCCTCTGACACCCACCGCGGGATGACGGCCTCCCTTGCTCGCCAAAAGACTGCAGCCCACACAGCACACCGCAACCACCACAGCGATATTGCACTCCCTGACATACAACTGCGTGAGGAAGTAATGGGAGCCATCCTTTGCGGCTCCTGAAGGCGCTCTTGTGACGTACCGGGCCGTGTCTGCGCACAGCTGAGGGCATCGGCTCAGGGCGAATTGCTCAAATCCGGGCTCCTTACAGCTTTTCCAAGCAAAGTCCTGTTACCTCCCTCAGTCACAGCAAACTGCTTGCTACAAGCACTGCCAGGACTCTCCTCCCTATGAGCTTCCTTAAGCAGCAGTTCACCCTTCCCTGGCTCTGCAGTAGCATTGCCCTGCTGAGCCACAACCAACTCCTCCTGCAATTCCCTTACTCCCTGAGTTATCTCTGGCCCCTCAGGTGGATTCACAGATAATCCCCTCTCAGGCACATAGACAGACTCACAAGAGACAGGGTCAGAGGCACCTTCTCTCCCTTTGCAGCTCTCTAGATGGCCGTAAATGCCCACACCATCATTAGGCTCCAGAGTTAACAGTCCCTCATTATCTCCTTGTGCCCGGGTTAAGGGGTCACCCTGGTCCCACAGAATCACTTCCCCCTCTTCCAGCAACACAGCAGCATCAGTCACAATATCAGAGTCACCACTGTCTGATCTCTGGGGTTCTGGCAAAACACTGACTGGATCTACCTGAGTCACCTCATCCTTCTCCCCAGCAGACATGAACTTAGAGCCACCTCCTTTCTGGGCCTTCTCTGTATCCATACCCAACTCTGGGACAACAGCACTGCTCTCAGCCAACACAGTCTGTGGGGCATCTTCCTCAGACAAAGGAAGAAACTCTTCCCCACACACAGACAGGCAACCAGAGACAGCTTCTCCCTTGTCCCAATACCCCTGGCTAATCTCAGGCATACAGCTAGCCACTGGGACAGCTTCCTTTACTGCCCCACTGCTACTTCCACCAGCCAAATTGCCAGCTTGCACACACTGTGCTTCACACAACTCAATTTCAACTTGTGCAGGTTCAATTCCACAAACCTCACCAGCCACCAACTCCTCAACTAAAACTTCACTCTGGCCAGCCACTCCAGGCTGCCCCAGAGAAACATTTCCCTGACTTCTGGGCTCTTCTTGCCCTGGTTCTGATTCCAGCCTCGCCTCTGAGGCATCAGACGGGCCCTCACCCCCAGGCTCACTGCCCCCCTGCACAGACACACAGCCATCTGCCACAGGCACACATGTAGAGACACTTTCCCCTTGGTTACAGGGAGACTGACCAGCTCCAGGAAACTTTCCATACCCACATGCACCCCCTTCCCAAACCTCCCTGTTAGCTACAGGTAACACAAAAGGTTTGCGTTCACACACGCTTTGGGGTTGGGTCATCACATCAGCTGGGCAAAATACGTCTGCCATATCATAAGCACACCGCATACCCACAGAGTTATACATTGAACCTTCAGGAGAATACAGTCTCTCTTGTTCTTTTAGTCTCTTAAGCTGGAGGTCAAGTCTAGCATTTTCCTCCTTGGCTAGGGCCATCTTCTTTGCATGCTCTACCTCTTCCCTCCGCTGCCTCTCAGCATATTCTGCCTTTTTCTCCTCAAGTTCCTGATCCATCTCCTTCTGTCTCTTAGCAATTTCTTCATCTGCCTTCTGCCTTCTTTCAGCAGCTTCCTTGGCTTGCTTCTGATCCCTTTCATCCACATCTCTGGTTAGTAACAACACTACCAGATCTAGTTTAGAGGCCCTTTTCCTAAAGGCAATGCCTCTCCCCAAGCACAAATCCTTCAGAGCACTTTTGCTCAGACTCTCATATAATCCCGGGATCATCGCAGCGGCTCTTTAACCAACCAAACTCTCAACACCAAAAATCAAATTTAGACAGCGTGGGGTCCTGATCCCAAAGCTCAATTGACCAAGATCTGTGGATCCTGCCGACTACGCCACTGTGACAGACCGGGCCGTGTCTGGGCACAGCTGCGGGCATCCGCTCAGGGCGAATTGCTCAAATCCGGGGCTCCTTACAGCCCCCAGACTGGTGACCTCTCCAAACAGGCCACAAACCAGTCCCACAGAGCGCTTCAGCTGCCTGCCTGAAGCCTCACGAGCAAAACCCCTCTGACACCCCAGCAATATCCGTGCCCCAGATGGCCCCGGGCCTCATACACAGGTGGGGGGGTCCTAGCATCCAATCCCACCTACCCCAAACAAGTTCTGTCCGGTTCCAAGAAACCAGCCACAGATCCCTGGTCAATTTACCCTCTGGATCTTACCCACAAATCACGCTGGGCCAATCCTTTAGCATCTACCAACTAAAGGTTTATTAACACAAGAAAGAAAAGCATGAGAGTAAGGTTGTTAAAGAATAGTACGTTACATGCACCGAATCTCCCAGTCCTCGATGCAGGCTCTAGCAGAGATGTTACAGTTGCTGGTTTAAAAGTTCTTGTTGCACATCCTATCATCAGGATGGGTTCACAGGTCTTCCAGGGTCTTCGATCCCTGCAATGCTGCCTCTGCGATGAAGTGCTGAGCTGAGAACAAAATGGCATCGACCACATGGCCTCTTTATACCTCCTTCCTGGCCTCTTCTTATATACAGCAAGTCACCTGGTCAGAGGCCAATCTCTATGTTCCCTGCTGGCTGCTCTCAGGTGACAGCCCCCATTCTTTGGGTGTGTCTATAGCCCATTGAGAGCCATTGTTCCACAGGGCTTCGCTACTCAGCCTGTCCATAGCCATGCTTAACCACATTCACAGAAATATTCAGCTTCCACACAGATTACAGATTCTTACCTAGACATTATATACTCACATAAATAGCGTACATAAGATCAACAAACAATAAGCTCCCATTCAATACCCCACATGGCTCCCTTTTATACCAATTTCTGGGGCCAACACCCCCACCTAGGGGTGCAGCAGCGATCTGGCTGCTTCCCTCCAATTCGGTAATGTGACACCTTCTCACACAGGACCTTCTGGTGGGAACCCTTTTTGTCCGTGTCATGGGGTACGCCCCCGTCAAGGGGCTCGGCCCCCTCCTACCGGGCCGCTACAGCCCCCAAAGTCCCAACGCAAAGGTCCCGGCCCTTCTATCAGGGCATCTACGGCACTACAGTCTCAATGCAAAAGTCCAGGCCCTTCTATCAGGGCCAATACGGTAGGAGAGGCCTAGCCGCTCTGAGAAGCCTCTCCTGGCCCGGGGCTTGTTTGTCCAGGGTCGGGGAAAATGGGTGGTAGGGGGACCCGGGCCCTCCCTCTCCACCGGGTCCCAGCCCAGGGCCCTTTAGGCAGGGTCTATGGCTCCTGCCGGCTCGGCGGGGGATCTGGCCGATACACGCCGAGCCAAATCTTATTTCCCTTGCCCTGGGCTGCTTCCTACCACGCCCTGGTTCTCCCCGGGCCCCTTCGCCTCTCAGGCAGTACCTGTCGGGGTTGTGGGCGCGCTCCGGCCGCCCTGGGTCGGCAGCTGCGTCCTCCGTGTCAGGGTCCGGCGCGGGCGGCGACTCTGGACCCAGCGGCTGCAAGAACACTGGCCCAGCCTGGTCTCCTCCTTCACCCTGGGGCCTCCTTGACTGCCGGGCTCCTCCAGCCTTTATACCCGGCCGCTGTTGGGAGCATGCCCAGCAGGGTCGGAGGGGCGGGGCCTTCTCTGCCAGCTGGGCCTGGGCTATCCCCTGCTCATCAGTGCGGGGCCTGTCCGCCCCGTCACAGTCCGGTAAGAAGTTCCAAGACTAGTTACAAGCATTAACCATGAACTAGCAATATCACAATGTCCCCTTATATACCGTCTGTCACTGGGCACATTTCCTGACAAGTTACAAAGTGTTTCCATAAGATCATGCACATTGTATACCTTTACAATTCTCTGCCACAATAATACATTGGTTACAAGAATTAACATCAGTAACAAGAACAATCCTATACCAGGTGTAAATTGACATTCCCCATTCTGCCCCTTCTTTGGCTCCACACCATTGCAGTTTTGGCCCTTCAGGTTCAACCTGCAAATCTTCTTTTTCAAAGCAAGTCCTACACCTCCTCCCTGTCCTGTGGGCTCCAGGCCTGAAACCTCTGGCCTGAACAAGACAAAGGGCTGGCTGGGCGTGACTCCCTGGCTCACAATGGCCCTGGAATTCTCCCCCTTCCCCCACTCAGTGGGGTAACAGCAGTAAGCTGTAGACTCCCAAGTCTCTCCTCTGTCCACCTCCAACCTCTGTTTCCACATGGAACCAGCTATCCACTTCCCTGATTGAGTATGAGTGTCCACGGTGTCCGGAGATGGGAGCTTAACTGCCATCTCCTGCATCCTAGAGAAAGTAACCACACAGCCGTTCTGCTCTGCATACTTAGCTACACAGTCCTTCTCCTGAATCTGAGACACTAACTTCCCATTCTCCTCATTCACCTGGGAATAATCCTGTTCCATACACACTGACTTCCCAGCAAGCTGGTCACACACAGTCACTGGGGGTATGTCTACACTACCCTCCTAGTTCGAACTAGCGGGGTAATGTAGGCATACCACACTTGCAAATGAAGCCCGGGATTTGAATTTCCCGGGCTTCATTTGCATAAGCGGGGCGCCGCCATTTTTAAAACCCCGCTGGTTCGAACCCCGTGCAGCGCGGCTACACGGGGCACAAACTAGGTAGTTCGAACTAGGCTTCCTAGTTCGAACTACCGTTACTCCTCGTGGAAAGAGGAGTAACGGTAGTTCGAACTAGGAAGCCTAGTTCGAACTACCTAGTTCGTGCCCCGTGTAGCCGCGCTGCACGGGGTTTGAACCAGCGGGGTTTTAAAAATGGCGGCGCCCCGCTTATGCAAATGAAGCCCGGGAAATTCAAATCCCGGGCTTCATTTGCAAGTGCAGTATGCCTACATTACCCTCCTAGTTCGAACTAGGAGGGTAGTGAAGACATACCCTAAATGAAAGTGAGTTAAATAGCATATTGTTTTTGGATGTATGAATGACAATGACTATTCACTTTTAGCCATTTATGTTGTCTTAATATAGTATAAAAATTATGTCCGTACAAAAATGTGTCTGTCCATAAATTTTTCCCATTTTGTCCGTAAATGAAATGTCTGTGGGTTGGCAATCCTGCTCTCCACCCTGGGGAGGCCCTTGTCAGTCCTGAGTCTGGGCTGTAAAGATCCTGCCCTCTGCCATGTTCTCTCCTTCTGCCATCAAGTCCAGATGAGCATGTGGGTGCTGCCACTGTGATGAGCAGCAAAGCTGGACCCGTGGAGGAGAGGGTGGTGGTGTCAGTGATGGGACTCGGACAGGGCTTACCCGGGGGGTGGGGTTTCCCTTCCCCTGCTGTCTAGCCCCTGTCTTCCCTTGCCCTCCCCCTGCTGCCCTTGTCCCCTTGCCCTTCCTCCTCAAGTCCAGCCCCCCTCCTTGAAGGGCTGGGAGCTCGCCATGGGGAGGCACTGCCCGGCGCTCCACCCTGCCCGTTGAAGGGGAAGATACCCATCTCATACCTCAGAGGATGGACGATGGAGCCAGCTCTTCCTCTGAGCCCCCAGATGCTTCACAGCACTGCGGGACATTTGAGGTGACTGCGGTGGTTGCGGAGGGAATAAATGTATCCATCCGGGAGTCCCTGTAGGCAGAGGACACGGAGGATGCTCCTTCTGTCCCCTCTTCTTCTGTGCCTTCTGCCTGTGTGGAGGCAGCCACTGACCCTGCTACCAATGAGGGTGACCACTTGGTGGCGGGCAGCAGACTTGCCTTCCACTCACAGGAGGTTGAGGCCCTGGGCTTGACCCCAGCTGCCTCAGAGAGGGAGCTTTTCATCCTGGAGGGATGACAGCTGCCCTCTCCTCCTTCTGACCCACCACCTTCCCCTCTGCCCGCCTCCGAGTTGCCCCAGGGTGTGACTGTAACCACCACCAGGCAGATTTGAACCTGGGACCTCTGGAACTGAGTATAGAAGCCTCTACTCTCTGAGCTAAAAACCAGCTGCCTCCCAGCCCATGCTGTAGAGGTCTCTTAATCTTAACTGTTGCTGTGGTCTAGGTACCACTTGCATTGCTCAGTAACCACACTAGGTGTGTGGGTTACACGACCACCGCTTCGGCCGTGGCCACTGAGCCCCTGGGCGCTTCTAGTGTTCGGAGTTACCGTTGTTCCCCATCTCCCCTGGTGCTGGGGGCTCCAGCACTGCACTCTCTGCAGCACTGGGGCCTGGCGCTGGGGAGACACTAACTTCCCCTACCACCGCTACTGATCCCCAGCCCTGCAAGGAGGCACCGCGTCCTGGTGCTTCCTCTACTGACCCTGTTTCCGCTCCCAACCCCTGTCCCAACTCAACCCCTCTCCCAACCAAATGTCCCATTCCTCCTCCTGTTCCCCTTCCACCCCTTCCTCTTGCCCCTTTTCCTGATCCCTGCTTCCTCCTCCCCCTATTCCCCTTACTCCTCTCCCTGATCCCCTCCTTGACCTCTTTCCTTTCCCTTACCCTGTTGCTGCCGCCCCGGGGGTTGCCACGTTTATCTCAGACATTGGTCCGCGGGAGGCGGTTTTCATTTCTCCTGCTCCCAGAACGTCTGGGGCTGTTATCTCTGTCACTGCCCCTACTATCAACGCAGTAGGGACTTCAGGCCCTTGCTTACCTATGTCCATTGGTCACGGGGCCCAAAGAGAGATCTGGCCTGAGGACATTCCCGGGCCTGAGGCCCCGATGCCCGATGCGCTGAAGGGCGAGATGCGTGTTTGCTCACGCGGGTCCATGTCCTCTGCCTCCAAGCCCTGCAGAGGCTCCTATATGATGCAGGCAGTCTGGCGTGGAGCACGCTTTCCTTCACCACTTCCGAGGGCTCCGATATGACCGGCAGTTCCTTTACTTGAGAGGTCTTCCGCAAGACCTCGCCAAGCAGCTGGCCTTCTACCAGGATCTCATCTGGACCTTGAAGCTGCTTTTGGCAACCACATCCTTGAGGGCACCCCTCACCCCTGGTTCTCCAGATTTCTCTATTGGCCCCCAGCCTCGTGTACCTTCCCACCCGCCTCCTCTTCCTCACCCAAGCTGGCTGTATGAGTTGCAGCCTTTCCCCTTAGTCGAACCGCGCCAGAGAGTCATCTGTACGTGCGCATGCTTCACAGTCTTCACTTCCTGACATTCGTGTCCCGCCCAGATACCAAGTGGCGGGACCTCCTACCAGAAGCAGAGGGTGGGGAGCCCCAGTGGGCCAGTCTCTACTCCACCTTGGTTCCACAGCCCGCTGGGGCCATCATCTGGAGAATCCTCCATGGCGCTGAGCTCGGGCGCTGCCTTTAAACCAGGGGTGTCCAAACTTTTTTCAAAGAGGGCCAGATTTGATGAAGTGAACATGCGTGAGGGCCGACCATTTTGCCTGACATTCTTTGAACCATTAAAATTAAATGCAAATTAACTATTTTATGCAAAGTTTATTGCAAACAGCATACTTTTCATTTCGTCACATGGATGACAAATCTAAACAGGTGTTAAATCACTCTGCCTTTCATATCTGAAGGCCAGATGAAAAAAAAATCCAGGAAGCTGAAATATATGTCAGGAACATTGTAAAGTACATTACATATTATTGGTAATAAAGGTTGTCTGTCAACTTTTAAGTTCAAAAAATATGAACAGGAACATAACACCAAGTATACATGTTGTGTCCAGATATATTTATAACTGATTTAGACCAACTGACATTAACTGAGATTTTACAATGTATTCATCTCAATACATATGGATTCGTTGGGGGCCATAAAAGATAGATATTGCCAAATTACGTGTGGGGCCGTATTAAACCGGAACACGGGCCGCAATTGGCCCGCGGGCCGGACTTTGGACATGCCTGCTTTAAACACTGAACGTAAAGTGTCAGATATAATTGAGGACTCCCAAATAGACTCTACACCACCAGAAATAAAACCTGTTTCCATCTTCTGTGACTTTCACTTAGGTGTGACTCACTATCCTCTGCTTAGTGTTCAAGTTATGGTAGACCCTAAGCCAGGTCATATTAAGTTCAGGTCTTTTACCTTTTAATCCTACAATACGGATAACAACATTTCATTCTCCCAGCTCCAAGTCTTAAGTGAATTTCAACCCAAAAGAGCCAAAATTGATCACCTTGACACAGCAAGTGTGTCTACTGAGCTCTGTGGCAAAGTAGGTTGTCTATATAAATAAGGTCTGCTCGTGAAGCCTTTTCCTACAGTTGATTAACAGACGGCAGTAGATAGCTCATTCAGACCACTGGCTGGTAACAGTCACCCTGACCAGTCATTAACCATAGTCATGGACTCACCCTGCTCTCCATTGTCTCTAGGATTCTCTGATGACCTGTGACAAAAAAGGAGGGTGGAAAGGGAAACTGAAGGAGAGACCTCTCTAAATTCACCAATCAAAGAGCAGTATTGCCAACCCACAAATCACAAGGAACGCCTACACAAAGTTATGAGAATGGTCTACAAATCATAAGATATTTTAAAAATAAAACATGTTGGATTTGTATTGGCCTTTTGTTTCTTGAGTATTTAGGGTTCATGTTTTAAAGCTTTCCTCCTTAGCTGTAAGGCCCAGAAATAGAGAACTTTTTTTAAATGAAAGCTGAGATTCCTACATAATCAACTGACTCCAGGCCTTTAGAAAAACACCAAGGCTGCGTCTAGACTGGCAAGTTTTTCCGCAAAAGCAAGTGCTTTTGCGCAAAAACTTGCCAGCTGTCTACACTGGCCACTTGATTTTGCGCAAAAGCACTGACGATCTACTGTCCAAAATCAGTGCTTCTTGCGCAAATGCTTTGACGTTCCCATTTGGGCAAAAGCCCTTTTCCGGAAATGTTTTTGCGCAAGAGGGCCAGTGTAGACAGCTAAAAACTGTTTTGCGCAAAAAAGCCCCGATGGCGAAAATGGCGATTGGGGCTTTCTTGTGCAAAACCACGTCTAGATTGGCACGGACGCTTTTCCGCAAAAAGTGCTTTTGCGGAAAAGCGTCCGTGCCAATCTAGACGCTCTTTTCCGCAAATGCTTTTAACGGAAAAACTTTTCCGTTAAAAGCATTTGTGGAAAATCATGCCAGTCTAGACGTAGCCCAAATGTTTTGAGACTCATGGTAAAACAATGGAGGAATTCTTGTGAGCCCATGCTTTGCCCACCGTATAAATAAAAAAAACAACAACAATATCTTCTCCACTAAACATCCTAATGAGATACTGCAAATGGCGAACTGAATTCAACAGCTCCTGATATGAACAGGTATCAACCTAGTTTTTCATATTTGAGATGGGTTAGCAGGAATCATACACGACAATATGAAATCTTTGCACTCTCAAGTCAGCATATTCACAAAGCACCTATAATTTTGATCCATTTTATATTATTTTTCTCCCAGGGGCAACTGACCCCTCCGGCCTCCTGACTATGCCACTGCCCCCCGCAGATCTATCATCTTATGCATGTGCAAGATCTGTAAGAGCCGTCCCATGAATCTGCAGTTAGTGTCTGTGGCGCCTGCTTCTGGGTGGTGTCTCAATGCTGCCATATTCACCTCCAAAGAGGGGGCTTCCCAAAGCAGGCCCTTGCTGCAGACCCCCAAGGCATCCACAGGTCCAGTCTCCTTTCAATGGGCCCACTTCCCAGGGCTCATTGATCTTGGATCTGGCTTCCATCCCCTCTCCAACCTTTGCAACTGCCCAGAGGTGTCACCTTCCGCCTTCTCCATTCCCACCTCATTCGCCCACAGGGACAGTCTCTGCCTCACTTGTCCTAGGGACTATTCTACCAAGACGTAATACAAAGTTTCCATGTAAAAGCACTCAATACAAAGCTAAAAACTTCAATGAGAGAATGATTAAAACAGAGACGTGTCTACATCTGCCGCAGGGAGACACCTCTGCCTGCCTCCACCCCTCTCCCCCAGAGTCTACAGCCCCATTGCAAAGCGGGGGAGGGGAAGGAAAGAGGCTGAGGCCCATCCAACAGGACTGAAGCAGTCATGCGCAAGCCATGCCCGGGAGCCATTCTCCTGTCCATTGCTGGTGCTGTGTTGCTTCAGGCATGCTGAAATGCAGTCACCTCTGGGGTGGGCTGGACAGCTGTTTAACACCTGCACAAGGTTTCAGGCAGGGGGCAGTGCGGGCTGCCTTCCTGCAGGGCCCTCATCAGAACTACTGTGCCCTCCTGGCTTAGGAAAAGAATAAACAGGGGGATTGGAAATTAACCCGCCCAGTCTCACGTCCCCTAGGCAGGGAATGAGCCATCTACATTAGGCCCCAGCTGGAGTATCATGTCCACTTCTGGGCGCCACATTTCAGGAAATGTGGAGAGACTGGAGGAAGTCCAGAGAAGATCGACACAAATGATGAAAGGTCTAGAGAACATGAGGTATGAGGCAAGGCTGAAGGAATTGGCCTTGTTTACCTTGGAAAAGAGAAGACCGAAAAGGGACATGAGAGCAGCTTTCAAGTATCTAAAAGAGTATCATAAGGAGCAGGAAGAAAAATTGTTCTGCTTGGCCTCTGAGGATAGAAAAAGAAGCAATGGGCTTAAATTGCAGCAAGGGAGGTTTAGGTTGGACATTAAGAAAAACTTCCTGCCTGTCAGAGTGGTTAAACACTGAAATAAATTGCTGTGAGGGTTCTGGTTCCGGGTGTGAGCCCGTGCCCCCCCACCTCGGGGTCACGGCCCAGCGAGCCCTCCGTCAGTCCCCTTGGTTCTCAGTGTTTTAATGGGCGCGAGCTCCCGCCGGCCCCTCCCCCCCTCGGGGGGCGGCCGAGGCGGGGCCCTGCGAGCCCGGTGTTCACCGCACCTCTCCTGGGGGCTACAGACCAATCTCCCTTGCCGAGCGGTGTGGGGTATCTCCCGCTGCCCTCACCCACCTTTCACCCCCATTGGGGTTACACTGTGGCGTGAGCTGGGGGGGGCTAGGGGGATCCGGGCCCGCCCTCTCCACAGGGTCCCAGCCCGGGACCCTAAGGGGTTGGGTACTACTCCCTCACCCGGCTGACGGGGTTCTGACCCACAGCACATCAGCCCACGGGTGCCAAAAGGGCCCTGTCCCGGGCTGCTTCCTAGCCAGCCCCGAGGCCGTGGCTGCCGCGCCCGAGCCGCCGGTCCTCACCTCCTCGTCCGCCGTGCCGAGGTCTCTGGTCCTCTGCTCCTCCGGCATCCAGCTTGTCCGGTTCCACCGGGGGGGAGGGATCGTCTCTGTGGCATCCCTCCTCCGGCCCTGGCTCGCCGCCTGCCTTTAAACCTCCTGTGGGAGGTCACGTCGGGTCTCCCGCCCCTGCCTCCACCGTCGCGGGCATCCCCACGTCGGAACGCAGGGGTGGAGTCGTGCCCCGGCGTATTTCGCCGGGGCCGCGCACATCCCGCTCGGCCCGCTGGCCGGCTCTATCCCTGGCCGCTGCGGGACTCCGCTCCCGGCGGCGTTCGGCTGGCGCGCCCTCCGGGCGGCGCGCCAGCGAGATAGCCCCTCCCGGGCGTCCTGCCGGGGCCGGGGCTGCTGCCCGCCCTGCTCTAGTGCGGGCCACCACTGGCCCGTCACAATTGCCTAGTGAGATTGCGGAATCTCCATCACTGGAGATATTTAAGACCAGGTTAGACAGACACCTGTCAGGGATGCGCTAGGGCAACTCAACTTTGGAAGCCCCAGGGGCCACACTGATACTTACAGAACATGCTGAGGCCAAAATCAATGGGGGGGGGGGGGGATCTCAGACCTATTTTAGATCTAAAAGAGTCAAACACACACATGAAGAAAATCAAGATCCACATGGTTACCCTAGCTGCCATCATTCTCTCTGAACAGGGCCATTGGTATTCTGCCCTTGATGTAAAGGATGCTTACTTCCATGTAGCAATTCATCTAGACCAGGGCTACACAACTTTGGAAGCCCCGGGGCCACAATGATACTCACAGCACATGCCGAGGGCTGCAACTTAAGTGTGGTTGCATATGCAAGCAAATAGATACAAATAGCTTTTCACACTGACAGGCATGAATACAAAGATTAAGGCAAGACTACACAACACACTGGCCCCATTTAAGTCAGTTCTGCTGATACTAATAAAATGCAATATTTACCCGATTTCTACCCATGTGACAGCACTTTTCATGAGCAATGACAGTCCAAGAATTTAACTACTAAAACACATCAACAGAAGATCATTACACTGACTACTTTTGGTTTGGCTCCCACTCGCCAGCCACGTGTTGATCCCCACACAAACCCAAACTGCACCGCGGGGCGCAAACAAACTGGCCGTGGGCAGCAGACCAAGTTATTCATAAATATTTTATAAACCTTCCCCTTTTCTCTCTGCTGCCATGTCTCCTCTCCTTGCTCCATCATCTCCCCTGGTGCCTGCTGCCCCCCAACCCCTCACCCTCCTCTGCTGTCCTGACTCCTGCCCTTCTCACCGCCCTCAGCCCTCCTGCGACCTGCCCCCCTCCACCAGGCTGTGCCCACTCCTCCAGTAGCCCCACTCTGATCATGTGAGCTACCCCTCCTCATCCCCTCTCAACACCTCCCTCTACACACCTGCCCTGCCTCTCTCCTCTGGTGCTGGTCCCTCCCCTGCAGGTGTCTGCCCTTCTGCTTCACCCCAGAATCCCCTGGCACCTGCACCTTCCCTTAGCCCTGCACCCTCCTGGTGCCCCCCCTTCCCTCACTGCCCCTGCCCCCTTTGCCCTCTTTTTCCCTGATGCCCACCCCCTCACCACTCTCTGCCCTATTCCCCTCCTGCCCCTCTGTGCCCTCACACATTACTTGCTCCGTCCCCACCTTTCTCATGCCCACCCTTTTTTTCAAGCCTTCTCCCAGCACCTCCCCCTCTAGCCCCCAATGCCCTTCCCCTCCCCTCTCCTCTCCCAGCATCACCCTGTCCCCTCTCCCACTGACACCTCCCTTCCTGCCCTTGGCCCCCTGGCATTTGTCTCTCCTGCACCCCTGTCTCTTGGTGCCTTCTCCTCCCCCCGCCCAAGCCCCTTCTCCTTCCACCCCTCTGCCTCTGCCCCTCTGCCTCTGCCCAAGCCCCTTCCCCCCATCCCTGCCCCTCCCCCACCGCCCAAGCCCCCCCACCTCTGCCTAAGGCCATGGCCAAGGCCAAGGCCCTTCCCTTCCCCCCACCCCCACCGCCGCACAAGCCCGTTCCCTACCTTCTGCCTTCCCGGTTGCAGTTGTGGGGCCGGGGCGAAGCCGGAGCCAGCGAGGCCCCGCAATGTGGCCTCCCAGGACTTGTAAAATCCCAGGCCATGACATCACGTCATGCCCAGGCAGTGCCGCACATGGGCAGCAGCAGGTGGTGAGGAGGAGCCGCGCATGGCAGGGGCCGCGGGGGATGCTCTGGGGGCGGGGTGGGAGGACACGCAGGGGGGCTGGCAGGGGGGTCCGGGGCCCGCTCTGGGCAGAGCCGGGGGAGAGACCCAGCTCCACATATTGATGGAGCAGGGCCCCAGCTCTGTAACTCGCTGGCACTTCCGGGTTCAGGGGCGCAGGGCCCGATTTGACCGAATCGGCCTAAGGCCGGCCCTGAGTCCAGGGACCAAGGGTTGGGAAACAAACCCAGGACTCCTGCATGCCAGCACAGTATTGTATCTAGCTCACTCCATACAGAAGGAGGGTCCTGCATTTTTCCATAAGGAGAACTTTTCCTCTTCTCTTAACTTTGAAATAATGCAGAGGAGGGTTCAGTTTGTATAATCCCATGGATGTTACAGACTTGTCTTTTACCACCTGGAAGTAGCGTATTCTGGTACCTCTCAACCTGAACTTTATCTCCCCAAAAATTAAACAGTGGGGCTGTGTCTAGACTGGCAAGTTTTTCCGCAAAACCAGTCGCTTTTGCAGAAAAACTTGCCAGCTGTCTACACTGGCCGCTTGAATTTGCACAAGAACACTGACGATCTAATGTAAGATTGTCAGTGTTCTTGCGCAAATACTATGCTGCTCCCGCTCGGGAAAAAGCCCTCTTGTGCAAATGCTTTTGCGCAAGAGGGCCAGCGTAGACAGCTAAAAACTGTTGTGCGCAAAAAAGCCCCAATGGCGAAAATGGCGATCGGGGCTTTCTTGCGCAAAACCGCATCTAGATTAGCATGGATGCTTTTCTGCAAAAAGTGCTTTTGTGGAAAAGCGTCCCTGCCAATCTATAGGACTATGTAGCACTTTAAAGACTAACAAGATGGTTTATTAGATGATGAGCTTTCGTGGGCCAGACCCACTTCCTCAGATCAAATAGTGGAAGAAAATAGTCACAACCATATATACCAAAGGATACAATTAAAAAAATGAACACATATGAAAAGGACAAATCACATTGCAGAACAGGAGGGGGATGTGGGGGGGCGGGGAGGAAGGTGAATGCCAGTGAGTTAATGATCTTAGAGGTGGGGAAGGGGAAATGTCTGTGAGTTAATTTTTTTAAATTGTACCCTTTGGTATATATGGTTGTGACTATTTTCTTCCACTATTTGATCTGAGGAAGTGGGTCTGGCCCACGAAAGCTCATCACCTAATAAACCATCTTGTTAGTCTTTAAAGTGCTGCATTGTCCTGCATTTTGCTTCAGCTACCCCAGACTAACACGGCTACATTTCTATCACTATTCTACCTGCCAATCTAGCCGCTCTTTTCCGCAAATGCTTTTAATGCAAAACTTTTCCGTTAAAAGCATTTGCGGAAAATCATGCCAGTCTAGACATAGCCTGGGGCTATGGCTACACTACGCGCTTTGCCGGAAGAGACAATGCAAATGAAGCACGGATTAGCATTTTCTCATGCTTCATTTGCATAATCTCTTCCGGTCCGTTTTTTCACAAGAGGCTTTTGCGCAAAAACAAGTGGCGTGGATGTTTCCTTTTTGCGCACAACCCCCTTTTTGTGCAAGATCCTTATGCCTCCCAGGGAGAAGCAAATGAAGCATGAGAAAATGCTAATCCGTGCTTCATTTGCATTGTCTCTTCCGGCAAAGCGTGTAGTGTAGCCATAGCCTGGGGGATAAATTAGCTCTGTTTTAAAAGGATTCAGTCCTGTTCCCAGCAAGCATTACTGTACTGTTTGCAGAGCAGGAAATGCATTATTAAAGCAGTTTCTCCTCCATAAACTGCTTTGCATCTGTGTAGATGTTGCAGTTTAGGCCTGGGCCCCCAACCTGTGCTCAGGCCTGTAAAGGAACAGTTCGCGGTCTCTCCTTTTTCTTGGGCCCAGAGTACAGTCTGTAGGCCCAGCCCAAGCCCTGGCTTCAGGTCAGGGCAAACACACAAACAATAGTTTGCTGGTTCAGGTAGGACCAGGCCCTGGTGCAGGGCGGCACAATAAACAGTTTACAGGCTCAGCCCTGGATGCAGGCCAAGTAAATGGTTTCTAAAGCCCAGCCCTTGGTCAGGGCGGGGCAACAAACAGTACAAATAAGACTCAGACCAGGCCGCAGGCTGAGCTACAGTTTAGAAGGCCCAGCCCTTGGTCTGAGAGCCGACAAGCACAGGGGTTTTCACCCCTACCAGGGGGAACCTGCCACCCAAGATGAGGAGTGGCAGGGGGGACACAGGCTGCCACTGGGTCAGCAGGGAGCCTGATCACAATGCACTGCCCAACTGACCTCCATTTCCTCCACCAGCCTGATATCAGCTACCCCTGGGCTGCTTCCCGGTTCCCCCCAGGGGCCTACCTAGCTCCATGACTGTTCCATGGGGTCTGCCGGGAACAGAGACACTGGCAGCACATCCATGGGCTCCAGGTCTGGCTCAGACAGGGTCCTACTGAATCTTCAAGCCCTGGCAGCAGTCTCAGCGGCCCTGACCCATTGTTGGGGCCCGGAAGCAGCCACAGTCCTTAGCCACTCTTCGGGGGTTGGTAATGGCCCTGGTGGCCCCACCCAATCCTCCCAGCAGGGGCAGTGTAACTAAGCCTTCCTCCTTTGAAGCTTGGGCCAAGCATCTGGCCTGCCTGGTAGCTAGGCTCCATCTGAGTTGGGTGCTCTGCCTTTTATACTTCTGGTCCCACCTTTCTGCTTCCTGTGGGTCGGGCTGGGTGTGTCTGGTCCCACCCACCAAGGGGTCTTAGGAGGAGTTTCCTCTTCTGGGTCCTCAGGAGTCCCATGCTGACTCACCACAGAACATAAACCTAAGAACATAAGAATGGCCGTACTGGGTCAGACCAAAGGTCCATCTAGTCCAGTAGCCTGTCTACCGACAGTGGCCAGCGCCAGGTGCCCCAGAGAGGGTGGACCGAAGACAATGATCAAGCCATTTGTTTCATGCCATCCTTCTCCAGACTCTGAAGAACACAGGCCAGGGACACCATTTCTATCCCCTGGCTAATAGCCTTTTATGGACCCAACCTCCATGAAATTATCTAGCTTATCTTTAAACTCTGTTAGGGTATGTCTACACTGCCACCCTAGTTCGAACTAGGGAGGCTAATGTAGGCATTCCAACTTGCAAATGAAGCCCGGGATTAAAATATTCCAGGCTTTATTTGCATGTTCCCGGGCGCCGCCATTTTTAAATGCCCTGTAGTTTGAACTCCCTGCCCGCGGCTACATGCGGCACAGACTAGGTAGTTCGAATTAAAGCTCCTAATTTGAACTACCGTTACTCCTCCTGCAGTGACCCCATCTGCACCCCGTTGAAGAGGAGAAGCCACCACCTGGACTTGTGGAGGGGGCTTTCAAAGACTGAGCTTTTGCCATCTGTGCTCCTGGGGTGCTGGTGAACTGAGTTGCTGAGAGGGGGGCTGGGGGAGAGGTGTGGAGCCCCCCCCAGTCCAGCTGCCCCCCCCTTCTAATACCACCCCCATTGCCCCTTCCACCACCCCCCACTAACACATGGACTTGCTCTTCATCCCTCGGCGGGGCTTGCTGCCTTGGCTGAAATTCCACCTGGGACTTTTTCCCTGCAGCAGCAGGCAAGAGACTGAGCCCCCAGAAGTGCTCATGGGCGCACTTCCCCCTCCCTCAGCTACATTTGGCTGGGAGGTGTCAGGGAAATCTCGCTCCCCTGGGGTACAGAGTCCCCAGAAGGGTCCGAGGCTGGAGGTCAAAGCAGTGAGGCAGGAGAGAAACCTAGAAGGAAAACTTTATTATGCATGCATGCAGGCTGTCAGCTACCAGAGTGAGCAGCAGCAGCCCTGAGAGACAGTTTCAGGGATCCTTTATACAGTATGCTCAGACAGTTTAGTTGTTGATTGTTTTCTTTAACATATCAAAGTCTCAGCAGAAGTACTCTGAGATACTTCTAGCACTCCTGGTGTGACCAGAAACAAGTTTCACAGTACACAAAGCCACATGAGAGCTTGAGTGGAGGAGTCTACAAGGCAAACTGTGACAAAGATAAGGGTTTACATGACAAATTGTGACAGACTAGGAGTATCCATGAACTTGAGATAGGCATTGTAAGGGTCTTGATTAGAGCTAATTTGATTTCTCTCTGATACAGCAAGAGGGGTCTGGAAAACTTTTAACCCTTACAGCAGTTTTCTTTCAGAGAGTTTTGATTTCCTCCAGTGTCCCCCCTTAGACACAATTGGAGTTATTGGATTTTCCCCCACAGAGGCCTCCCTCACCCCCTGCCTAACCCTCCTTGCCCCCCCTCGCCACAGCAGTTTGCCTCCCTCCCTGTTGTCTGCCCTGCCCTGCTAGCCCAATTTGTTTCTCCCTCCCTCCCTGAGAGTTACTTTGTTTGCCTGCCCCACCCAACCGCCCCACAGTTCCTTTGCCTGCTTGCGCCAGATTAGCCTGCTGTGGGTTTTTCCCTGCCCTCCCAGCAATGGCTTTCCCCTGCTCCATCCTCTACTTACCCAGTATTATTCCCTTCCCCCAGCCTCCCATTAGCCCTCTGCCACTTCCCAGTGCACCATGGTTCCCTCCCCCAGCACTTGTGTCCCTTCCCTCCCCTTTTAGTTAGCACCCCCCTCCCATACACTGCACCTTCCTTGATGGCCCCATAGTTTACCCCTGTACCCCAGTGCAGCCGGAGGAGCCAGCACCCCCACCCTACACCTGCAACGTCATCCCCTGTCCCATCCTGCTAGCGCCCTCCTCTTCTGCCTCCAGCGTTGCATGGAGGAGTGGTTGCTAGCTCCCTTCTCTTTGGTTTCCCATCCATGCCCTTCCTCTGCTAGTGCCCTCCCTCCCTACAAACAATCCAGTGGGAGTGGTTGCTTTTCCCATCCCCTCCCCCCGCAATGGCGAACTGCCCCCCCTTCTCGTCGCGTCCCTGCTTCTCTCTCTCGTGCCCTCCTCCTCTGCCTTCAGCCAGGCAGGGAGGAATGGCTGCTGGCCCCTTCCCTCGGTCATTCCCCCTCCCTGCCCCAAGTTCAGCACCCTCCTCCCCAGCCTCCAATCTAGTGGGGAAGAGTGATTGGTGCCCCTCCTTCAATTCCCGCCCCGCAATTGAGTGCCCTCTTCCCCTACCTCTATCTCAGTGGGGAGGAGTGGTTGGCCTGACCCCCCCACCCCTACCTTCCACCAACCCCCCCACACACCCCTCCCCTGCCTGCTGTTTGGTGGGGGGAGTAGTTGACCCTCAGCCCCCTTCCCTGCTATCTGTGCCTCCTCCAACCTCTCCCCCCATGATGGAGGAGGTCCCCGCCCCTTCTCCCATCCCAGTTGACCCCAAGGTTCCCCTGGTGCCACCATTCCCACAGACCACTGCAGCTGACCTCCTGACCCCCGGCCTGGGCTGCGCCACTGCCATGGCCGATGCTCCCCCCAATTCGGGAGGAGCCTCCACCTCGGCTGGTAAGAAGGGCCAGGGGAAGAGAAAGGGCAAAGGCCTGGCCCGGAAGGCCAAACCTCCCCTGCCCAATGCGGCCCTAACATCTGCCGCAACCCCTCCATCCCCTGCTGCTCCCCCCATCAGCTCTGGAGGTGTTCCATCTGCGGCACCCAGAGCATGCACCCATGTGGCTGCTGCCACCCCCTGCATGCCACCGCATCTTCTGCCCCGACCGCCACCTCCAGCTCCATCCCTGATGGCCAAGGCCCCTTCCCCACCTTGACCAGGAAGCACGGCGTCCGCTACCTCAAGATCTGTGCGGGCGTTGGCGAGGGTGGTGGGGTCCTCGGCTGTGGTGGTGGCCTCCAAAATGTATGGCAAGGTGGTGTTCTTCCTTGCCTCGGAGGCCCAGGAGGCGGTGGAGAGGGGCCTGGCGGTGGGGGGCGTGCACGTGCCCCTCGAACCACTGGAGGACCTGGGCGTACGGGTGGTGTTAATCTCTGTCCCACCCTTCCTCCCAAACGCTGCCCTGTTACCTGCCCTCTCCTCCCTGGGGAAGCACATTTCCACCATCAGCCCTCTCCCGTTGGGCTGCAAGGACCCTGCCCTCTGTCATGTTCTGTCATTCCACTGGCAGGTGCACTTACAAATGCTGCCAGCGGCGCGTGGCGGGGAGGGGTCCTTCCTGGTGCCCTACCAGGGGGCCCTTTGCCGAGTCCATTACTCCTCAGGGGAGATCCGGTGCGTCTTCTGCTGGGTGACGGGGCACATCCGGAGGGACTGCCCTCTGGCCTGGTCTAAGGAAGCATCAAGGCCCTCCAGGCCCATGAGGGCGCTAGCCCTAACACCGCTGGCCCCGCTGGTAGTCCAGCCTCTGCAGCTGCCCCTCCTCCTACTACCAACAGCTCTGCTCAGGAGCCGGGGGCACCTCCTCCGGTGCGCCAGGGGGTATGTCTACACTACAAAGTTAATTCGAACTAACAGCCGTTAGTTCAAATTAACTTTAATAGGCGCTACACATGCAAACCGCTAGTTGGAACTTAATTCAAACTAGCGGAGCGCTTAATTCGAACTAGGTAAACCTCATTCTATGAGGACTAAGCATAGTTTGAATTAAGTAGTTCGAATTAAGGGCTGTGTAGCCCCTTAATTCAAACTAGTGGGAGGCTAGCCCTCCCCAGCTTGCCCTGGTGGCCACTCTGGCCAACACCAGGGAAATTCTTCTGCCCCCCCCCTCCCGGCCCCGGACCCCTTAAAGGGGCACAGGCTGGCTACGGTGCCCGTGCCAGGTGCAAGCCTGCCAGCACCCAGCCAGCAGACCCTGTACCTGGCATGGCTCGAGCCAGCCACCCGCTGTCACCCAGCCCTCCACCTCTTCCCGGGACCAGGCTGGCGGCTCCCGGGAGCCTGCCCAGGTCTTCAAGAGGCGGGCACCCGCCTGGTCTAGTGCAGACATCGTGGACCTCATCCACGACCTCCGCACTAGGCACAGGATAGTGGCCATCTAGGGCAGAATAGCTGCCAGCCTGGCCACCCAGGAGCAGGTGTGCATGAAAATCAGGGTGGTCCAGTGAGACCCCCGACCCTGAGCCCTGAGCTTACAATGGCCGTCCTGGGTCAGACCAAAGGTCCATCTAGCCCAGTAGCCTGTCTGCCGACAGCGGCCAACCCTAGGGACCCTGGAGGGGATGGACCGAAGACAGTGACCAAGCCATTTGTCTCGTGCCATCCCTCTCCAGCCTTCCACAAACAGAGGCCAGGGACACCATTTCTACCCCCGGCTAATACCACTCCATGGACCCAACCTCCATGACTTTATCTCACTTCTCTTTAAACTCTGTTATAGTTCTAGCCTTCACAGCCTCCTGCAGCAAGGAGTTCCACCGGTTGACTCTTTGCTTTGTGAAGAACAACTTTCTGTTATTAGTTTGAAGCCTGCTACCCATTCATTTCATTTGTTGTCCTCTAGTCCTTCTATTATGGGAACTGATGAAGAACTTTTCTTTATGCACCCTCTCCACACCACTCATGATTTTATAGACCTCTATCATATCCCCCCTCAGTCTCGTCTTTTCTAAGCTGAGAAGTCCCAGTCTCTTTAGCCTCTCTTCATATGGGACCTGTTCCAAACCCCTGATCATTTTAGTTGTCCTTTTCTGAACCTTTTCCAAGACCAAAACATCTTTTCTGGGGTAAGGAGACCACATCTGTACACAGTACTGAAGATATGGCTACCATAGTTTGATACTTCCCCTCCTCCTTCTTTCCCTGGCTTCCCCCTTCCAGCTCCCTCCTCCCAGGTTTCCCCTTCCCCTCTCCCACCCTCTCTCTTCCCCTCTCCCACCTACTTTTCCCAGTGTCCCCAGAGGTTAATCCCCCCCCCCAGTTTTGTTAAATAAAGAGAGTTTCTATTTTTGAACACACGTGTCCTTTATTTTTTTACATCAGGAAGGGGGGCTAGGGAGGGGTAAGTGGAAGGAGGTGAGGGAGGAATGGAGTACGAGCCCCCTATGGGGAGGACTGGGGTGGCTCTGCGGGTTCCTTGGGGTGGAAGCTCTCCTGCAGCCCCCTGATCGACCCTCCCCTCCCGGATGGCAGCCTGCGGCAAGTGCAGCCGGGCTGATGGCCGAGTGCTGTGATGTGCCAAGTGTGGGCATTCAGGGCACTCCAAGCCAGGACTGCTTTGCTGTCCCTCATCGAGTTAGACAAGCGAGCGGGGAACCCTGAGAACTGTCTGTCCAGGGTGGGGGTCAGGTCCCTTTAAGCGCAGCCCTCGGCTAGCCTGAGACAGCAGCTCCACGCTCTAAGTCCTAACCTGATGCCCTGCCGGCACTGCTTCCAGCCATCCTTAACCTCGGTTCAGGATCCACTCAATGTGGACATGCTAGTTCGAATTAGCAAAATGCTAATTCGAACTAGTTTTTAGGTCTAGATGCACTAGTTCGAATTAGCTTAGTTCGAATTAATTAATTCAACTTAAGTTAGTTCGACTTAGTGCTGTAGTGTAGACATACCCTGAGGGTGTGTCTACACAACATAGGGTATGTCTACACTACCCCGCTAGTTCGAACTAGCGGGGTAATGTAGGCATAGCGCACTTGCAAATGAAGCCCGGGATTTGAATTTCCCGGGCTTCATTTGCATAAGCGGGGCGCCGCCATTTTTAAAACCCCGCTCGTTCGAACCCCGTGCACCGCGGCTACACGCGGCACGAACTAGGTAGTTCGAACTAGGCTTCCTAGCTCGAACTACCGTTACTTCTCATTCCACGAGGAGTACAGCTAGTTCGGATTAGAAGCCTAATCCGAACTAGCTACTCCGTGCCGCGTGTAGCCGCGCGGCACGGGGTTCGAACTAGCCGGGATTTTAAAATGGCGGCGCCCGGCTTATGCTAATGAAGCCCGGGAAATTCAAATCCCGGGCTTCATTTGCAAGTGCGGTATGCCTACATTACCCCGCTAGTTCGAACTAGTGGGGTAGTGTAGACATACCCCATGAGAGCTGGCCAGCAGCCTGGGGACTAAGGGGTTAACCTAGCCAGGTATCTGGTCAGCCAGTGGTGAGGCAGGTAGGGATTTCAAACTGGGACAAAGGAATTTTTAACTTTCCCTCCTTTGAGTCAGAGCGGTTTCTTCCAGGTAACATGGAGATGGAAGGTTGTCTACTCTACTTACATGTTGTGAAACGACTTTTCTTGGAGAGAGAAAGTTAGTTAACCCATCAGGCTTTATTGTTTTCCTGGTTTGGGAATGTGGAAATGATGTCCGTGCTGTTGAAAGTGGGCTTTTCCTCTCTTTTGTAACTAAGTCCTGAGCCCAGGGGATTCCCCTGAGTATATAAATTAACTGGTGGCTCTTTTCCATCTAGTCACTATGCTGGCAACTATGGTATTGTTTTGATAATAAAAGTTTGTTTTATTTTTCTAATTAACCTGGTATTGGTTCATTTCTGTGTCCTGGAAAATCTGCCTGTGGGATCTGCATGTCTCTGACTGGGGGGCAGCTACCACAGATTGCAGCTTGTTTTTTCTCTTTTAAGCTCTTTGGAGAAAAGAGCTTGAGGTACCCCTGAGGTTTTTAGGGAGAAGGTTTCCCAAGTGATCTCTTCCCTGGTTTTCTTGGAATACTTGGGTGGTGGCAGCGGTTTTTATTCTCCAAAATCTGGGTATTAGGATTTTGTGGAGAAGTTTTTGTACCAAAGCCTGTAGAGACCAGGTTTTGGGGTGCTTTTGCAGGCCCCCACTTCAGCATTTATTGTGCCAGAGTGGGGAACAGCCTTGACGCCCCTGGTGGGGGGGACATTGTCCCACCATGAGCCACCGCTAAAAGGAGGCTGGGGACAAGGACACACACACACACACAGACTCTGGAGTGCCACACAGGCATGCCTGCACGCTCAAGGCAGCACCTGCTCCTGGGGACAGTGCTGTCAGGCACAGGTGTGTGTGCTGCTCTTACACACCCCCTCTCCCCCAGTGGCCAGGGATACAAGGTGTCTCCCCTTGGGATGCCACCACTGCTGGACCCGGCATGTGCATGGCACCAATAGAAGCCCAAGCAGCTCAAGGCCCCCTTCCCGGCCATTGGATCCCAATGTGGCCAGCAATTTCCCATGCCTGCTTGTCCCTGGGACGTGGGGGGCGGGGGGCGGCAAGAAGCATGTTTCCCTGGGAATGTCTGGGGCCCTGTAAGAAAGGGCCCACTGTCCAGGCCACACATGGCCTTGCTCCCAGGACATCACCGTCCTGACCCGGGAACTGTTGGTCTCAGCTCACAGATGAGGGCAAGGCTGCAAGGACAGTGTCTCCAGGGATGACTGACCATCTCTTTTTATTGTCCCCAGCTGGACCAGCTGTGACGGGGGCAGGCAACACCACCTGATCGAGTTGCCCGACCCAGGGGCATAGTGAGGGGGAGGCGGGGGGGGGCAGTTGCCCCTGAGCGCCATGCTAGGGTGAGTGCAGGGAGAAAGGCACGGGCGGGTGCAGAGGAAGCACCCAAGCCACATGCCACTCCCAGCCCCAGCCCTGAGCCTCTCCTCCCTGCTCCAAGGTTCTCATTCCCCCTCCTCCCCCACTCCAAGGTTCTCTCCCTGCTCCCTCCCCAGTTACTTCTACCCCAAATAAATCACCAAACAGTTCTGTTTTTATCAACCAAACAGAGTTTTTTATTGTCTCTGCAGGGGAGAAGGGTGGAGGGGGGGAGGGAGGGGTTGTTGGAGGAAAGGCAGAGAGGGGCAAGGAGAGAGTTACTGGGGTCCTTGAGAGAAACTCTCCCTCAGGGCCTCCCGGATGTGCACCCCTTCTTGATGGGCCTGTCAGACGGCATCTGTGAGTGGATGCTCAAAGGCCCTGCCCTCCCAACCAGCCTCTACTCCCCACCCTGGAAGGAGCACCTCACCCTTTCTCTCACATACATTGTGGAGCACACAACACATGGACACCACCTGGGGGATGTTTTGCTCCCCCACATCCAGACGGGTCAGGGCCCCCTGCATGTGGGCCCTGCCCAGGCGGGCATTGAAGCGGACCTTGCTGGGGTCAAGGTGTCCAATATAGGACTTCATTAGCCATGTTATGAGAGGGTAGGCCACACAGTGGCATGCCCATGTCCCTGACCCTGACAAAGAAAGTGCCAGCCTGCAGCTTCTGGAGGAGGTTGGAGTTTCTGAAGACGTGGTCGACCAGGACCTGCAGGACCATGGAAAAATAATCCTTGCAGTTAATGTATACAGATGCCTGGTGTTTGGGGTCCCAGATGAGGATGTGAGTGCTGTCAATAGCCCCCCCCCCCCGCCATTGGGGAAGCCCATAGCGGCAAAGCCAGAGACGATGGGATCTACGTCACCGAGGTGGATGACCCTGCACAGCAGGATGGTGTTGATGGCCCTCACCACCTGCAGAAGAAGACAAACAAAACAGAGAATCACAAGGGTGCCAGAGCTCTTGGGAGGTCCCCAAGGCCCCCCTTCCCGCCTAACACCCCAGGAGCCGCCCCTATGTAGCAACCCCCACCCCCCCAGGCAGGGCTGTGTGAGGGCAGGATTGGAGAACCGCCAGGGGATGGGGGCTTCCCACCGGCTTCCATCCCCACCCTCCTTTCCCTAGAGTCCCCCTTTCCAACAATTCACCCCCCCCCCCCGGGACTGCAGAACAAGAGCGCCGTACCTGCATGACAAGGGCCCTGATGGTCGACTTCCCCACGCCGAACTGATTCCTGACATATAAGTAGCTGTCCAGCGTGGCTAGTTTCCACATCGCGATGGCGACCCACTTCTCTGGGGGGATAGCGGGTCTCATCTGCATCTCCTGCCATGTGAGGGCAGGGACAAGCCAGGCACACAGCTCCAGAAAGGTCTCCTTCCTCAGGCAGAAATTCTGGAGCCACTGCTGGTTGTCCCACCGCTCCATGATGAACCGGGCCCACCAGCTGGAACTGGTGTCCGGCCTCCAGAAGTGGCGCTCCACAGTGGGATGCGACTGAAAGAGTTGCACTCCCAGACACATGTTGAGGGTCTCCTCATGCAGCTCAGGGTCATGTTCCTGCAGGGCCATGAGGGCAGCCTGCAGAAACTGCAGCACGACAGATAGGGGCCGTCACGTGCCCAGAGGCAGCTCTGGCTCCATGGCAGGGAGTGCTGTGGTGTACAGAAGCAGGGCAACCAAAGCACGCAGTAAAAATGCTTTGCTGTTCCTCAGAGAGGTAGGCAAGCAAGAGAAGAACCTGCGAAACCACTGTCCGGGGGGGGGTGTCCCTTTAAGCAATGTGTCTCAGATAGCCTCAGGCAGTAGCACCAGGACATCACTACTGACTTGATGTCCTGCCTGAACTGATTCCGGGTGGCTTTAGAGCATCCACACTGATTGAAAGCTAACTCACATTTATTTCGCTCTATTTCAAAATAGCAAAGCACCATTTTGATGCATTTTTTTGTGTGTAGACATGCTATTTCAGAATAAATTATTCCGGAAGATATCTTCTGGAATAGCTTATTCTGAAATAAGTGTGCAGTGTAGACGTACCCTTAGGGAATCAATATTACACACCCTGGATGTGTGTTGAGCGGTAGCCTTCTACATAGACAGGACAAGGTGTCACATTACCGAATTGGAGGGAAGCAGCCAGATCGCTGCTGCACCCCTAGGTGGGGGTGTTGGCCCCAGAAATCTGTATGAAAGGGAGCCATGTGGGGTATTGAATGGGAGCTTGTTGTTTTCTGATCCTGTGTACACTGTTTATGTGAGTGTATAATGTCTGTGTGTGTAGATCTGTAATCTGTGTGGAAACTGAAGATTTCCCTGCATGTGGTTAAGCATTGGGCAGGGCCGAGCCTGTGGAGCCTGTGGACATGCTAATTACCTGTGGAACAATGGTTCTCAATGGGCCAAAGACACACCCAAAGAATGGGGGCTGTCCTGAGAGGAGCCAGCAGGGAACACACAGAGGCTGAGGACCAGGTGACCTGCTACATACTAGAAGAGGCCAGGAAGGAGTATAAAGAGGCCATGTGGTCGATGCCATTTTGTTCTCAGCTCAGCACTTCATCCCAGAGGCAGCATTGCAGGGATTGAAGAGCCCGGAAGACCTGTGAACCCATCCTGATCGTAGAATGTGCAATAAGAACTTTTAAACCAGCAGCTGCAACATCTCTGCGGGTACGTCTACACTACAACGTTAGTTCGAACTAACTTAGTTCGAATTAGTTAATTCGAACTAAGCTAATTCGAACTAACGGATCCAGACTAAAAAACTAGTTCGAATTAGCGTTTTGCTAATTCGAACTAGCAAGTCCACATTAAGTAGACCCTGAACAGGGCTTAAGGATGGCCGGAAGCAGTGCCGGCAGGGCATCAGAGGAGGACTTAGAGCGTGGAGCTGCTGTCTCAGGCTAGCCGAGGGCTGCGCTTAAAGGGACCCGACCCCCAACCCGGACAGACAGTTCTCAGGGGTGCCCCGCTAGCAAAGCAGTCCTGGCTTGGAGTTCCCGGAGTACCCACACTGGGCACATCACACCACTCGGCCATCAGCCCGGCTGCACTTGCCGCAGGCTGCCATCTGGGGAGAGGAGGCAATTGGGGGGCTGCAAGAGAGCTTCCACCCCCAGAAGCCCGCAGAGCCAGCCCAGTCCTCCCCATCGGGGGCTCGTACCCCATTCCTCCCTCACCTCCTTCCACTTACCCTTCCCTAGCCCCCCTTCCTGATGTACAAAATAAAGGACAATTGTGTTCAAAAATAGAATCTGTCTTTATTGAACAAAACTGGGGGAGACTGGGAAAAGGAGGTGGGAGAGGGGAAGAGAGAGAGTGGGAGAGGGGAGGGCAACTACAATGATCAGGGGTTGGGAACAGGTGCCATATGAAGAGAGGCTAAAGAGACTGGGACTTCTCAGCTTAGAAAAGAGGAGACGGAGGGGGGACAGGATAGAGGTCTCTAAAAGCAGGAGTTGGGTGGAGAGGGTGCATCCAGAAAAGTTCTTCATTAGTTCCCATAAAGAAGGACTAGAGGACACCAAAGGAAAGGAATGGGTAGCAGGCTTCAAACTAGTAACAGAAAGTTGTTCTTCACAAAGCAAAGAGTCAACCTGTGGAACTCCTTGCTGCAGGAGGCTGTGAAGGCTAGAACTAGAACAGAGTTGAAAGGGAAGTGAGATCAAGTCATGGAGGTTGGGTCCATGGAGTGGTATTAGCCATGGGGTAGGAGTGGTGTCCCTGCCCAAGATTTGTGGAAGGCTGGAGAGGGATGGCACGAGACAAATGGCTTGGTCACTGTCTTCGGTCCATCCCCTCCAGGGTCCCTAGGGTTGGCCGCTGTCGGCAGTAAGCTCAGGGTCGGGGGTCTCACTGGTCTCCCTTGATTTTCATGCACACCTGCTCCTAGGTGGCCAGGCTGGCAGCTCTCCTGCCCTAGACGGCCACCTTCCTGTGCCTAGTGCGGAGGTCGTGGACAAGGTCCACGATGTCCGCACTAGCCCAGGAGGGTGCCCGCCTCTTGCAGTCCCGGGCAAGCTCCCAGGAGCCGCCAGCCTGGTCCCGGGAAGAGGGGGAGGGCTGGGGGTTATCGGGTGGGTGGCTCGATCCATGCCAGGTGCAGGGTCTGCTGGCTGGGTGCTGGCAGGCTTGCACCTGGCCCGGGCACCGTAGCCAGCCTGTGCCCCTTTAAGGAACCCGGGGCCGGGAGGGGGGCAGACGAGTTTCCCTGGTGTTGGCCAGAGTGGCCACCAGGGAAAGCTGGGGAGGGCTAGCCTCCCACTAGTTCGAATTAAGGGTCTACACAGCCCTTAATTCGAACTAGTAAGTTCGAACTAGGCTTAATCCTCATGGAATGAGGATTACCTAGTTCGAACTAAGTGCTCCGTTAGTTCGAATTAAATTCGAACTAACGGAGCGCTAGTGTAGCGCCTATGAAAGTTAGTTCGAACTAACGTCCGTTAGTTCGAACTAACTTTGTAGTGTAGACATACCCTGCTAGAGCCTGCATCGAGGACTGGGAGATTTGGTGCATGTAACGTACTGTACTTTAATAACCTTACTCTCATGCTTTTCTTTCCTGTAATAATAAACCTTTAGATATAGATTCTAAAGGATTGGCCCAGCGTGATTTGGGGTTAAGGTCCAGAGGGTAAATTGACCAGGGATCTGTGGCTGGTTTCTTGGAACCGGACAGAACTTGTTCGGGGTAGGTGGGATTGGGTGCTAGGACCCCCCACCTGTGTATGAGGCCCGGGGCCATCTGGGGCACGGATATTGCTGGGGTGTCAGAGGGGTTTTGCTCGGGAGGCTTCAGGCAGGCAGCTGAAGCGCTCTGTGAGACTGGTTTTTGGCCTGTGTGGAGAGGTCGCCAGTCGGGGGCTGTAAGGAGCCCCGGATTTGAGCAATTCGCCCTGAGCGGACGCACTCAGCTGTGCCCAGATACGGCCCAGACCGTCACACAAGGCAATTCAGAATGTCAAATAAATAAACAGTCTAAAGTGTGACACGGTAAGGTTTGAGTTTGTACTGTTTGCTTTGTTATGCTGTATGTAATTCCTACTGTCCTGTGCTGCTCTGTAGTGACTCTGTGTGGGTGTGTGTGGTGCCCAGCAAGGGATGGGATATTTAGGGTAGAACTCCTGAGGGAAGAAATGAAGGGAATGGCCCAGGCCGGCCTGTCACCTGATCCTAGGGGGAAGACGCAACCAGTGCTTGTCCTGCTTCCCAGGCCTGGATGTTATCTGACTAAGGAGTAGGCGGGCTGCTTAGAGGGCTGGGGCCAGTTGATAGGTGTGTGTGTGGTGGGGTGAAGCAACCCCACCACTGCCCCAGGCTGAGGGAGGCCCAAGAGGGCGAAGACACCAGCACCCACTCTATGCGGGAAGCAGCAGGACCAGCTTTGTAGGCGAAGGACGGGGAAGGAGGCCGGGCCGCGCGGAGAACGCGGGCCTCGCAGGCAGCTGCAGGCCTGGCGCAGGAGGATGATGTCACGCCCTCCGGGCGCGTGACATCAGGCGGGTGCCCAGAGACGCCCATAGGGGAGGGGGTAAGCCAAGGGAGGAGCATGATGTTACCCGCTGAGCCCAGGGACGAAGGTAAAAGGGGGACGCCCGGGCAGGACAGGGGGATGGAGGCACAAGAGGAGAGGTGCAGGGAGGAACAGGTGTGGGGGAACACAGGAGCAGGGGCGCAGCGAGCGTGCATTGCACCCGAAATCTGAGCCCGGACGGCGGAGCTGAGCAGTGGCCCAGGGCGGGGTCACGAAGCCCGCGAGCAGACGTGTTTAGGGGCAACACCCCTGTTTGCTACCGCAGGGAGCCCAGCTCCCTGCGTCAGGGCCCTGGGCCGGGGCCGGGGAGAGTGGGTGGGCCCAGGCCCCCCTCTCTGCTGCCCGAGGGTGACTCTAGAGGCCCGAACCGGAGCGGCTAACTGATCCGGGGCGACCTGACGGCGTTTGCCTCGGGAATAGTCGGCACTTGAGAGATGTGAGGGAGCACAATTGAATAAAGGGTGGAATGCACATAAGCCATGAGTACGGACTCGTGACACGTGGTGGAGAATGTGGGTACTTTAGATCCTGGCCCTGCGCTAAGGGCTAAGGGGGTGAAGGGACGGATTTACGTAGTTGTGAATTTTGTTTCAAGGGAAACTAGAAAATGGAGGTTAACAAACTCCTCGAATGGCTAATGGATAGCCAGTGACAACAACAGTAGCAGCAGACACAAGTGCTGCAACAAATTGCCGCCGAGTTTCAAGAACAGCAGCGCCAACTCGTCAATTAACTAAAGGAGGTGAGCCCCGGGGTAGGGGAACGACGAGGAAGGGGCACTGGCCTGGTGGGTGGAGACAAAGACGAGGACGTGGGCACCTGGTTGCGAATCCAGCTTTTGAAGTTAGGACTAGAGGATGATGCGGAGGCCTTCTTGATCACCTTTGAGAGGGTGGCTACGGCCGCAAAATGGCCCCAAGAGCACTGGGCTACACTACTGGCACCTTATTTGTCGGGTCCAGCACAATTGGCCTACCGTAGTATGTCAGACAGAGATGCACTCTGCTACTACAAAGTAAAAGAAGTGATCCTGGACCAGCTGGGTATAACGCTGGAAACTTATCGCCAGATGTTCAGAGAGTCGCGGTATGGGACAGGGGAGCGACCAAGAGCCGTCGCCCAGCGGGTAAGGGAGAACGGAATGAGGTGGCAAGAGCCAGAAAACAAGTCGGCCTCCCAAGTCACCGACCTGATTATCCTAGAACAATACCTCCAGATTTTACCACCCGAAGACCAACGGTGGGTCCGCCAACATCTCCCCGATACCCTAGTAGAAGCTGTTACCCTCATGAAGCACTTTGCGGCTGCCGAGGGAGCGGAGGGGAAGGGGAGGACACCGAGCACGAGCACGGGTCCCAAGCCTACTGCCCTCCCTCAGGGAGGGGAAAATCACGGCGGTCCTACCCCCAGGCACAAGCTAATGTTGGGCTGTGGGGCGGAGCGAAGATTGGCACCTGTGTGGCACTTGCCAGAAGCAAGGGAAGGTGGAGCCACAACCGGTAAGGAGGAAAAGGGCGCGAATACCAAGACGAACCCCACCCCAAAGCTAACTTGTTGCCAGTGTGGACAGGAGGGACACTTCCAAAGGGAATGTCCCCTCATGGATTGTACCTTCGGGCAGGCGATGTCAGGGAAAAGCCTGCGAAGGGAGGTAAGCCAGCGGCAAATAACGCGAAGGGTGCAAGTAAACGGGAGAGTGGTAGAAGCGGTTATTGACTCTGGGTGTGGACAAACAGTAGTCTGAGTCGATATATTGGGGCCGCACGTCCCCTGGGGGCCGCGACTCTGGATACGATGCGTACACGGGGACGTACGGCCGTACTCGACGGCCTGGGTTAGGATAAATGATGGGTACCGGGAAAAACCATGCAGGGTGGCAGTGGCCCCCCGGCTCACGTACCCTGTATTGTTGGGTAGGGACTGGCCCGGGTTCCACCACTTACTACAGCCAGGGTGAAGGGACCAGGAGATAGGGGACGGAATGGCGTGGGTTGCCCAGGGGGAAGAGAGCCCCACCCCCACCGCCCGACAAGGAACTGGGGGAGACGGGCAGTTACCACCCATAGCCCTGGAACCAGAGGTAGGCAACTTCCTAACGCTCCAACGAGAGGACCCGACCTTACAGCGAGCTTGGGTGAGTACCCAACAGACGGAGAAAGGTCAGGAGGAGGCCAGCCCACCTGCTGCACAGGGACCCCGTTTCGAGGTGTGAGGGGACAGACTTCACAGAGTGGTAAGAGAAGGGGAGGAACGAGAAGAATTGGCTCAATTACTAGTCCCCCGAGCCTACAGGAGGAGGGTTATGGAGTTGGCACATGATAACCCCTGGGCAGGGCATTTGGGGGCAGATAAGACACAGCAGCAGGTATTGCAACGGTTCTATTGGCCGGGGGTGTATACGGAAATCAAAGACTTTTGCGCCTCGTGCCCGCAGTGTCAGTTAACTTCTGGGACGAAAGTACCAAAGGCCCCCTTGATACCCCTCCCTGTAGTCGGGGAGCTGTTTGAGAGGGTCAGCCTAGACCCCTGGGACCCCTGGAACGCCACCAATACATACTCATAGGGGCCACCAATACATACTCGTAGTTGTGGACTATGCCACTCGGTACTCCAAAGCGGTTCCCCTTCGAAAAACAACCGCCCCTATCTTAGCCGATAAGCTAATGAAAATGTTTTCGAGAGTAGGCCTACCCAAGGAGATACTGACGGACCAAGGCCCAAACCTGATGTCACGGATAATGACGGAGCTATGCAGATGGTTGCAAATCAAAAAGGTCAGAACGTCGGTGTACCACCCCCACACAGACGGGCTTGTTGAGAGGTTTAATTGAACGCTGAAGGCAATGCTACATAAGTTGGTGCAAGATGACCACCGGGACTGGGACAAACTGATACCGGCCCTCCTGTTTGCGGTGCGGGAGGTTCCCCAGGCTTCGGTCGGATACTCCCCTTTCGAACTTTTATACGGGTGGCGCCCATGAGGGATATTAGATTTGATAAAGGAAGGGTGGGAAGAGCAAACATCCTCAGCCCTAGGGTCGGCCCAGTATGTAATAAGGTTACGACAGCGGCTGAGCTCTCTGGGCCAGTGGGCCCGAGAGAATCTACAAAAGGCCCAGGAAACCCAAATGCACCAGTATAATTAAAAGGCCAAGGTGCGGGAGTTCGAAACAGGAGACCAGGTGTTAGTCCTGTTACCCACGGGGGATTCTAAACTATTGTCCCGCTGGCAAGGACCATTTAAAGTACTAAGGAAAGTGGGGCAAGTAGACTATGAGGTCCAGTTAGAGGGGAAAAGGAAGAACAGTCAAATTTATCATATAAATCTGTTAAAGAAGTGGGTACCCCGGGACATGCTCCTGGGCGAAACGATGTCTAGCGACGTAGAATTTGGCCCTTGGGGTGAAGAGGAGGTGACTTGGGAAGAAAGCCAGATGGGAGAGGACCCGAATGCGATGCAACGGGAAGAGTTACGGGGAGTGCTTAGGGCAGCCAGTAAGGGACTTACCAATCGACCAGGAAAAACGCATCTGGCCAGCCACGCTATAACCACAGACCCGGGGCAAAAGGTACGAGACACCATCCACCCCATACCCCGTAAGTTGTGGGAGACGGTGCGCACTGAGTTACAAGATATGATACGGTGGGGAGTAGTGGAAGAGTCCTATAGCGATTGGAGGAGTCCCATCGTCCTAGTGCCGAAGAAAGACGGTACCACACGATTCTGTATAGACCTCAGAAAAGTAAACACCATCTCACATTTCGACGCGTACCTGATGCCACGCATAGACAAGCTGTTAGAGCAATTGGGGCAGGCCAAATATTTATCTACGATCGACTTGATGAAAGGGTACTGGCAAATCCTGCTGTCACCTGAATCCCGAGAGAAAACGGCCTTCGTGACACCCTTCGGCTTATTCCAGTTCATAACTATGCCATTCGGGCTCCACGGCGCCGTGGCTACCTTTCAGCGGCTAATGAATTGGATCCTGAGTGAACATCGACAGTATGTGGCAGCGTACATTGACGGCATCATAATCTTTAGTACATCCTGGGAGGAACACCTACGACATATAGCCGCGGTACTAGATGCCCTAATTCAGGCTGGACTGACGGCAAACCCGAAGAAATGTTACTTTGGTAAGAGCGAGGTGTCGTACCTGGGGTATACGGTCGGCAAAGGCAGACTGAAGCCGCTGATAGACAAAGTCCAAACCATCAGGGACTACCCTATCCCTACAACCAAGTGGCAGGTACGCCAGTTTTTGGGGCTGGCCGGGTACTCCCACTTTGCCTCCGTGGCTGCCCCCCTGATGGACCTCACTAAAAAAGGGCAACCACAACGGGTGGTGTGGACGACACAGGGTACCCACGCTTTTAACACGTTACGGAAATGTTTGGTCACGGCACTGGTGTTGCACCAACCAGATTTTTGTAAGCCATTCATACTACAGACCGATGCGTCAGAGGTAGGTCTCGGAGCGGTGCTAGCACAGGAGGAAGAAGGGGCCGAGCACCCGATATTATACTTAAGCAGAAAGCTGTTTCCCCGGGAAAAGAACTATGCCACTACAGAAAAGGAGGCTTTAGCCATTAAGTGGGCTGTCGATACTTTACGTTATTTTCTTTTAGGAAACCACTTCACGTTGGTGATGGATCATGCACCACTAAAGTGGATCCAAACCATGAAGGACGCTAATCCCCAGATTTTACGGTGGTACTTGAGCTTGCAACCGTATCGCTTTGATGTAGTACACCAGGCGGGCACGAAAAACCAGAATGCGGACTTCCTCTCAAGGATCCCAGAAGCCGACGATAAAATGGGGGCGAGTATAAGGGACAACTTAAGGGGGGAGGCGTGTGGCAGGGTGAAGCAACCCCGCCACTGCCCCGGGCCGAGGGAGGCCCAGGAGGGCAAAGATGCCGGCACCCGTGCTACGCGGGAAGCGGCAAGACCGGCTTTGGAGGTGCCAGATGGGGAAGGAGGCCAGGCCGCGCAGAGAACGTGGGACCCGCAGGCAGCTGCAGGACTGGTGCAGGAGGATGACGTCATGCCCTCCGGGGGGTGGGGGGTTATTCCTGCTATTTCCTTATTCCCAAAATCAATGGGGGGGGGGATCTCAGACCTATTTTAGATCTAAAAGAGTCAAACACACACATGAAGAAAATCAAGATCCACATGGTTACCCTAGCTGCCATCATTCTCTCTGAACAGGGTCATTGGTATTCTGCCCTTGATGTAAAGGATGCTTACTTCCATGTAGCAATTCATCTAGACCAGGGCTACACAACTTTGGAAGCCCCGGGGCCACAATGATACTCACAGCACATGCCGAGGGCTGCAACTTAAGTGTGGTTGCATATGCAAGCAAATGTATACAAATAGCTTTTCACACTGACAGGCATGAATACAAAGATTAAGGCAAGACTACACAACACACTGGCCCCATTCAAGTCAGTTCTGCTGATATTAATAAAATGCAATATTTACCTATTTCCACCCATATGACAGCACTTTTAGGGTATGTCTAGACTACAGGCTTTTGTCGACAGAGGCTTTGTTGACAGATACAGTCGACAAAGCTTCTGTTGACAAAGAGCGTCTAAACTGCATCCAGTTCTGTCGACAAAGCAAGTTGCTTTGTCGACATGACAGTGTAGACGCAAAGGACAGTGTAGATGCAATAACACCTTCTCTCGACAGAACTCTGTCGCCAAAAGATGTTATTCCTCATAGAATGAGGTTTACCGCCGTCGAAACAACTGCTGAGTTCTGTTGATGTTATGTCAACAGAACTCAGCGGTAGTGTAGACGCAGGTATAGTTTTGTTGACAAAAGTCCACTTTTGTCGACAAAACCCTATAGTTTAGACACACCCTTAGTGGCCCAGGGAGGGGACAGGAGCCACTTCTCCTGCCCCGAGAACCTTGGCGTGTTTTGGATGAATTCCCCGCCGAGCGAGTGGTGAGTCCTCCTGCCACTCACAGGGCCCTGGGCTGGGACCCAGTGGAGTAGGGTGGGCCCGGGTCCCCCTACTGGGGGTGTACCCCCTACTTGTGACTTTATGTATTGACTCTGGCCAGTGAGCTCTGCCTTAAAGTACCAGCTATTGGCTGTGTGTATTGACTCTGGCCAGTGGGCTGGTGGACCCAGCTTTAAAGGGCCAGCGAGCCTTTCTATATGACCGTATAGCTGGGTTGGCTTCCTGGAGGGTTTCCTCCTCCTCCAGCTCAGTGGGCGTCCCCTCCTGCACCCCGCTACAGAAAGGAAGCAGCAGAATGCAGCTGCTGCCCCTTCTCTCCTGCCTTTCCCCCTCTTCCTGCTGCCCTGCACCAGCCGGAGCTCTCCCCACCCTACCCAGCCACCACCCACCCAGCTGCTGAGGCCCCAGTTGCAGGACCTACTCCCCTGGATGCTACTGCTACTCACCAACACCAGCTGCTGCTGCCTGGGGGGGGGGCGGCTTGCCCCCCCCCCCCCCCGCCCAACTCCAGAGGGAGAGGAAGAGGACCCCACTGCCACCAGCACCCACCACCTGGGACCCTCCCCCCCACCTCAGCTGGCCACTGCTCCCCTGCTGCTGCAGCTGCACCACCTGTGCCCTGTCGGGGGGCAAAGAGAGAAGACCCCAACACCCAGACCTGTGGAGGGGGCCTTTAGAGACTGCGCTTTTTTCCATCTGTGCTCCTGGGGTGGTGGTAAGTTGAACTGCTGAGAGGGGGCTCGGGGGGGGGGGGCACAGAGCCCTCCCCCCCAGTCCAGCTGTCCCCCCCCTTCCTGATGCCACCACCCCCAACACTCCCTCCACCACTGTTACCACCTGGACTTTCTCTCCAGGGGCTGTTGCTCCGCCTAGGACTGTTTGCTGCAGCAGTGGGCAAGGTTGAGCCCCCACAAGCGTTTGTGGGTGTGCTCCCCCCTTGACTTGGCCCCCCTCCCTCAGCTACATTGGGCTGGGGGGCCCCCTCACCTCTGCTCACCCACCCTACCTTAGCAGCTTGCCCCCTTCCCCACTGTTTGCCCCGCCCTGCTAAGCCAGTTTGTTTTTCCCTCCCTCCCTACAGTCACTCACCCACCACACCCATTCCCAGAGTTTACCTGCCACGCCCTTGCCTCAGCTAGCCTGTTGTGTGTGCCCTGCCCCTCCCAGCTGCTGCCTTGCCTCCTTTTGCCCCAACTCCCCCAGTATCTCCCTCCTCCCCCAGCCTCCTGCTAGCCTTTTTGGCACTGCCCTGCCTGCTTTGGGCCCCCCCTCCCGAGCACTTGTGCCCAGTCCCTCCCCTTTTAGTCAGTCCCCCTTGTACACTGCACTTCCCTCAATGACCTCATAGTTCCCCTCTGTACCCCAGTGCAGCCGGAGGAGCTGGCCCCCGCCCCGCACCATCAATCGCATTTCCTGCCCCATCCTACCAGCGCCCTCCTCCTCTGTTTCCAACCTTACAGGGTGGAGTGGTTGCTGGCCCCTTGGTTCCCCATTTCTATCCCACCCTTGCTAGCGCCCTCCCTCCTTGCAATCAGTCAGCGGAAGGGAGTGGTTGCCTTTTCCTTTTCTCTTCCTCCCCAATCACGAACCCCCTTTCCCTTGCATCCCTACCGCTGCCCTGCAGCACCCTCCTACTCTGCCACAGCCCTACAGGGAGCAGTGGCTGCTGGCTCCCCTTCCTCAGTTTTCCTACCAGTACCCTTCCTCTGTTAGCACCGTCCCGCCCTGCCAACAGCTCAGCGGGAGGGAGTGGTTGCTGTGGAGGCAGGAAAAGGGAATAAGGGAATTTGTGTGCAGCCATCTCGGTCTTGTTAACAAGAGAGCAAGAGTCAGGCTAAGTCTGTGACCTGACAATGCGAGATCTGTAATTAGACGCTGCCTTCGCCTCTCGCCTCCATACGGAGATAAGGATAGAACGCTGACTCTGGCAGGGACCTTGAGATAAAGAGCATCTGGGTGGAACTAAATAACAATTAGTCTCCTTCCCTTTACAAACACCAATGGCTAATAGTTATTGTTATTATATCTAATGGACAGTATATAAACTGCTTCATAATTGCTTGTATTCGAAGATCTGCCTCAGGGGGCTCCCCCCTGTCCGAACCAGTTTTTCCCTTGCTGCAGCTCGTAATAAAACTGCCTCTGGCTACTTGTTGCTTACAAACTCAGAGTGAGGACAATGTTTTCTTCCACAATTTGGTGCCGTGACTCGGATGGCAACACCCGATTGAAGACAGCGACAGTGGCTGCGGACCGTCCCCCTTCACCCCCAGGGCGCCAAACGAGAGGTAAGAGACCTTTTGAAATCTCTACTGGGGTGTGGAGGAGGACTGCCTGTGGGGTCGTCTGCTTCTTGTGGGCTCACGCCATCCGAACTTCTTGAATCTGTAACAAGGTCAGACACAAAACGGTTCCGGGGAGGTTGTTTTGTTATCCCCGAGTAGGCCTAAGTTTATGCAGTGCTGGGAACTGCTGTGGTATTGGTGGTGCCACCTCGGGTACGGGAAGAAGGTTGTATTGCGTCTGGACATAAGGCACCTAGGTTTATGCAGTGCTGGGAACTGCTGTGGTTCTGGGGGGGGGGGGGAAACGTGTTGTTTGCCGCCCCTGGGGGGAACAGTGTTGTTTGCCGCCCCAAATATGGACGAGGTCCATAAAGAGAGATGCACCTCAAAGTGGGAAAATTTCTGTGTGAAAAGCATGCTGAGTGTGAATGTAATGAGTGGAGTGCGAATGCCGCTGCCCAGGTCTCTGAGAAGTAAGCTGATTCCAGCCGCCCCAGGGCTCTCCCACAAGGGAGTTCTGAACGCAAGGGGGGTCAGCCGAACCTTGAGACCGAGCGGATATGTGAGGGAGTGACAACTCCCCTTATTTCATGAGCTGCTGATATGGTCTGACACTCTAGACCCAGCAGACCCCTTCTTTGGAGTGTGTAGATTTAGTTTACCGACTGTCCCTCATAAGTAAGCCTGTAACATTGTACATATGATTCTTTTCAGGAAAATAAAAGCTTTTTGCTTGCAGGAACAGTAACTGGCCAACCAACACCTTGGGCTAAGGAGAAACATTATAGCTTCACACATTAAGCCTGATCTGTGGTACAAGAGGGAAACTGAGGCATGCCACTGTTGGGGAGGGCTAGCAACTCTGAGGTAATTCGAGGGAGTGGAAGGTCACAAGTACCGATGAAGCGCCCTTGTTCTCGGAAAGTTGCAGCTCACTCGCCCATGGAAGTGGTAAGGAACTAGCTGTAACCGGTTCCCCTAGCAAATCTTAGGCAGTATTTTAAGTTATAATGGGCCACCCCGACGGGGGTAGAAATGTTTTCTTGTCTTTCAGATCATCAGAAAGCGCTGGTGCCAGCTGAAGAAAAACAACAACCAACAACAACAACAACAAAATAAAACCATGGCTCTGTGTCATGACATAATAAGTTTGTGTTCTGTCCAAGTTTGTCTTGTGTGTCTTAATTGTAATACGTATTGCAAATATTGTTGTGTGTAGGATATTGTTTTAATGAAAAGATAATTTGAGTAAAGCAGAAGCATGAATTTAAACCAACAAAATTAATAATTGGGCCCAATCAATTGGCAACTCTAAACTTAGTCAATTGGCAACTTTAAAATTCAGTGAAAGGATAATCGTTTGGTAATTGTTTAGGCTAGGAGAAGGTTAACAATGTCTCCACAGGTGAACAAAAAAGGAACTGGAAGGAAGCAAGGAGTGCATCACGTGAACAGAAGGATGGGAGTGGGGTACCAGCCCTCTCCCCCACCAGATTAGTTTTGCTTTCATGGCTACACAAATGAAATATTTAGCTTCTGCAAATTTGCACACCAACCATAAAAGTGGTTTGGCCAGAGATAATAAGAAATCTATAAGAAACAACAACACGGGCAAGTGGGACATCAGCATATTTAAGTAAAGATGCCCACAACGATGAAGAAACTAGTAACCTCACCATTGCAATAACAGCTACTTGCCCTGCTACTCATTGGTGCCTGATGCCTTAAAAGGCCTCAAGAATGATGGAATTGCATAGGTTATCGATTAAACATCTGTGAACCATGCTTGGTCCTATAAGAGAAACAGCGACTCTAGTCAACGTAACCTCCTTCAAGTCACATACATAGAACAAATACACACTAATAGCAATGGGGAATACACGGCCTTGGGCCGCCCCTCATTCACACAGAATTATTTTGTTTATTGTAACAACATGAACACTAAGAGGACAACTGTCACTGGTCCTTACCTTGGTGATGTTCCACACTGGTATAGACCAGCTGTGTGCTAGACTGGCTAATCGAATTGGCAAGCGCCTGATTAGGCAATGACGGGGCTTAGCAGATACCATCGCAGATTGGTTTGGGCCTGGAAACTCTGTCAGCAACACTCATGTCATAGCCCAGAAATTGTATAGAATCCAGGCTGGTAGATGCAGTAATATCCAGTGCCCGTAAAGGCCTAGACACCAGCCAAGCTAACCGACTGATCCTGAATAGTTTGAAGGATCTGTCCAGCTCTGTGTCCACTTCACTAGACCTAACCAGATATTTGGACCAGAGACTAATTGGATTGTTAATTAATGGAACTAAATTAAAGAAATTAGAAGGCCTGTATTGAAGAATAGGATAGCTTTGACCACCCAGCCCTTATGGTGGTGAGTCCCCATCTCCCCTGTGCCTACCCATGGGAGTGGGGAAGTAGAGAATCCATGAGGACCCAAAGGCCCACCTGGACAGGCCATAATATAACCATTTGTTTTTGTCCCCTCTGGGGATTCCTCACTCAGATCAGATCAGAATGGTAACCTCCCTGCCTGTACCAAAGCAGGGGCATATAGATAGATCGAGGGCATCGCTTATTCTGAAGGTGTGGGAGCCTCCCTATACCCAGGGATTGTTGCACCCACTTTGATAAGGAAATTTTATGTACCTGCCCATTTAACATCATGACGAATCTGCCAAGGTTTGATGTGGTTGTCAGAGTAAACAAATAAACATCGAGCTGGTCCAAATGAACGGTACCTACTGGTGTTTGACTAACCAGACAGATCACTCCATCCTGCCCCTCTACATATCCGTCTGTGTGCATAACAGCCCCTCGACGGATGATCCTGACCGTTGATGGAATGCGGCTCTATCGCACTTCGGCAGTGATAAGTAACCTAACATGAGATCCTGAGTGGCACGGCGGAAGTAAGTACCTAGAAGGGGGGTTTACTGGCCCTGCAGGCGAAGATCGAGGAGTTGATGGCTAATGCCCAAAGATATCTCGAGGCTGGCCGTCTGAGGTACACACAGATAGGGAAACACTGTGGACCATGCCAAACGCCTACCCCTGCGGCACTCAACCGAGCAGTAGAGGTCAAGTCTATTATCGTGGGCAGCGCCAGTAAGGCAATGAAATATCTTGGGGATGGAGTTGCATAGTGTTTGCCAAATTATGTGGGAAGTTTCGATTATAACATTTATAATAGTGCTGGTGCTGTACCGGCACTTCCAGAGTAAATGAAAACCCCTTAAATTGTTGTATTTAACTTGGTGGGTTAAGGAGAACCCCAAAGTCAAGAGAAAGGAACTATAGGAGTAAACTGAGGCAGTCCATGGTATTTTGCTGAGAACTGACAAACTCAAATCATTAGGCCAGCCTGAGAAGCATACAGTACAGCAGTTCCTGTGACCCTGGTTCCCCTGGCAACCACATTCCAAAGGGCCTCACTTTGATAAGGCTGGTACCAAACAACCAAACAACCGCGTGGGATTGTTTTTACAATTTGCTTTATTCCTAGGAAATAACCTTGGTTCCAAAGGAGCTAGCTGGCTTTTAGCTCAGAGAATAGAGACTCGTATGTCCATCAGCGCAAGACCGCTCTAGAAAGACCTTTACCAAGTTTTGCTAACCACCAACACTGCTGTGAAGTGCCAAGAACTGACTGTTGGCCAATGCTTCTCACTGCAAAAAGATCCCTCCATCTCGAAATGATCCTACCCCGATTGCTGATAAGCCTCTCTCTTCTGGTCCTGCTTTCCTACCTGCTGGGCACCAGAAGAACCAAAATATTACAGGGTGATGTGCTGGTAACCTCTCCCCTGCATGATGCTGAACCACGACTGTTTCAAGAAAACAAAGAGGAAAAGTCCACTCCTCTGACACCGCCAAAGCCCAAAGATTTCTTACTACAAAAGGACATTAAGAACTGACCTTGGTGAAAGAAGCGAAGTATTGTATATTGCCAAGGAGAAACTTGTGGGAGTGGTTTGGGTTTCTCCCTTTGATCTGGACTCTGTGCTTATGGACAGGTACCATCAGCATGTACCTGCCCTCCCTAATTTGGTTACTAATTATGATATGTTGTGTTATGTTACTAAAATTATAGAACAGCCCCATCATAGAATTATATTGGGGATATTAATGATTATATTGCTTTTGCTTATTAAAGGTTTCATATTTGTTGTAAAAGATGTAGTAATAGAAATATCTTTTAGGTTTGTACTAATTATGTAATGTTTAATGAAAATAAAGGTTTAGAAAGGTAGTTGTGCTGTAAGCACAAAAGGGGGGACTGTGGAGGCAGGAAAAGGGAATAAGGGAATTTGTGTGCAGCCATCTCGGTCTTGTTAACGAGAGAGCAAGAGTCAGGCTAAGTCTGTGGCCTGACAACGCGAGATCTGTAATTAGACGCTGCCTTCGCCTCTCGCCTCCATACGGAGATAAGGGTCGAACGCTGACTCTGGCAGGGACCTTGAGATAAGGAGCATCTGGGTGGAACTAAATCACTGTTAGCCATTGGTGTTTGGAATGGGAAGGAGACTAATTGTTATTGTTATTATATCTAATGGACAGTATAAAAACTGCTTCAGAATTGCTTGTATTCGAAGATCTGCCTCGGGGGGCTCCCCCCGTCCGAACCAGTTTTTCCCTTGCTGCAGCTCGTAATAAAACTGCCTCTGGCTAGTCGTTGCTTACAAACGCAGAGTGAGGACAATGTTTTCTTCCACATTGCCCTCCCCCTTTCCTCTAGCTCCCCTCCCCGCAGCCCTGCCCCTCAATTTGCACCCTCCTCCTCTGCCTTTAGCTGGCAGGGAGGAGAGGCTGCTACTCCCTTCCCTCAGTTCTCCCCTCTCCTCACAAGTTCAGTGCCCTCCTTCCCAGCCTCCAATCTAATGGGGGGGGGGAGTGGCCAGCACCCTTCTCTGACCTGTTCTCCCCCCCGCCCCATTGAGCACCCTCCCCCCGCCTTGGTTCTAACTGTGAGGAGTGGTTGTTTCACCCTCCCCAGTCCCTCCACCCCCACCGGTCCCCAGTCCCTCCCCTGATGGCTGATTAGCAGGAAGGAAAAGCAGATTCCCAAGCCCTTCCCCAAAATCCTCACTTCCTCCAACCCCCCCCCCCCCGCTATGATGGAGGAGGTCCCCACCCCCTCTGCTGTTCCCGTAGATCCCAAAAATCCCCCATCGACACTGACCCTGCAGACCACTGTGGCTGACCTCCCGACTCCTGACCCTGGCTCTGCACCTGCCATGGCTGATGGGGGGCCCCCCCGATTTGGTAGGGCCCTCCACCTTGTAGCCAGACAGGAACGCCCCCTTTAACATCCATCTTTGCTTGCCTGGAAGCATACAGGGCACACAGAGCAGTAAAATGAGCATAGTCTTTGAAGCCTCGACAGGAGGCCCGGATATGCTGGCTGCTGTGACCCTGGATGGCTGTAAACAGAGATACGCCAATTGTTGACCTTGAGGCTGTGAGAACTGCCTTCGCTGGCACCTATATTGATACAAACACACAGCCGTCCGCAGGGGGAGGAATCTCTCGCCCAGTAAAGAATGTCCAGTACGCACAATTTAGTTCTCTCTCTTACAAGTGTAAATTAAGTCGAAACTCCCTTGTAAGAACTGGCGCCACAAAGACGGACCAGTACAATTTGGCATCTTAGATGGTAGATTGACGCTCAGAGTAAGTGTGCTGCTGGACCCATCTTTATACCCATAGGGGCCCGTATCCTCTTTCTTATCTATCTGCTGGTCGGGTTAGGTGATCGGCCTCCCAAGGTTCCACGGGGACGCCCACCTCGTATTCGTCTTTCCTAGGAATTGAGGGACCGGCCCTGGCCTGATACGCTGGAGTCGAGAGGCACAGAAGGGGGTAAAAATTGTACCTGGATGTGTCCTTTGTCTTAACTGTACACATAGAGTTAGAGCTCTTTAAAGATTAAGCTGTCACTTGGTACCATTATTTCTATTTTCTATCTTTATTTTCTTTGTAACCATTTTTAAGATCTATATTTGCTAGCAGTTAAGAAATAGAGCAATAGCCATTGTAACCATATGATTTATAAGCTTCCTTAATAAACCTGTAACTGTTTAAGCTTTAACCTGACTCCTTCAGTTGCTGTAACAGACCCAAGCACAATTTAAAAACTCCAGCCGGTCATAAGGGACAAATAGAGGCAGAGCTGGGCGTTTGGATCATGTCGCTTCCAGGGGACAGATCCGTAGGGGCATCTCAGCCTTCCCTAGGCTGCCCGCTGCGAAGGGATCATGTATCCTAGCAGTCAAAATCATGGGTATAATAAGCTCTCCCTGTAAACTCTGGGGCATCTGTCAGCCTGTTGGCTGCCCGCCGCGAAGGAACCTGGTCCTAGTGGTCAAAGACACGGATGTTAAACTTCTCGGGGCGCCCGTTGGCCTCCCCTAAGGCCGCCCGCTGCGACAGGACCTCGTGTCCCAGCAGTTGAAGACTCGGGTGTAACACACACACACACACTGCCCTGACCATCGGCTGACGCACCTTGGTTGGCAAAAAGGGCCAGGGGAGGAAGAAGGGCAAGGGCCCAGCCAAAAAGACCAAACCTCCAGTGGCCGAGGTCGCCCCACCCGCTGCGGCCCCGCCGTCTGCTGCACCCCCTCCTTCCTCTACTATTCCCCCCCCCCACCAGCTCTGGGGGCGATCCACCCGCGGCCCCCAAAGCATATGCCCATGTGGCCGCAGCTGCCCCCCCACATGGCACCACATCATCTGCCCCGACGGCCGGCTCCAGCTCCATCCCTTTTCCACCCTAACCAGGAGGCATGGCGTCTGTTGCCTCCTGGTGGCCACCTCACCCCACGTCGAAACGTATGTGCGGGCATTGGCGAGGGTGGTGGGGGTCCTCGGCCGTGGTGGCAGCCTGCAAGATGTCGTGTTCTTCCTTGCTTTGGAGGCTGCCGCCTAGGAGGCGGTGGAGAGGGGCCTGGCGGTGGGGGGCATGCACGTGCCCCTCGAACCGCTGGAGGACCTGGGCGTATGGGTGGGCCTCACCTCTGTCCCGCCCTTCCTCCCCAATGCCACCCTGTTGCCTGCCCTCTCCACCCTGGGGAGGCCCATCTCCACCATCATCCCTTTCTCGTTGGGCTGTAAGGACCCCACCCTCCGACACGTGCTGTCTTTCTGCTGGCAGGTGCAGCTTCAGATGCCACTGGCGGTGTGCGGCGGGGTGGTGCTAGAGGGGTCCTTCATGGTTCCCTACCAGGGGGCCCTCTACGGGGCCCATTATTCAACGGGGGAGACCCGGTGCTTCCTCTGCTAGGCGATGAGGCATGTCCGGAGGGACTGCCCTTTGGCCCGGTCGGAGGAAGCGTCCGGGCCCCCCGGGGCCTGGGAGGGCGCCGGCCCCAACATCACTGGCCCCCCAGTAGTCCGGCTTCCATGGCTGCTCCTCCTCCAACCGACGGCTCTTCTCGGGAGCCGGGGACACCCCCTCCAGTGTGCCCGAGTGAGCAGGCGGGCCCCGCCTCTCTTCAAACTGTCTCTGCGGAGCCTGAGAAGGAGAGGGTGGCGCGGTCGCTGCCGGGCGAGGGAGAGGGCTCCCCCCATGGGGAAGTTCTGCTACCCCCCTCTCTCCCTCCCTTGCCTCCTGGCCCCCCTCAAAAACCATCTGCACCCCCTGGCCTTGCCCCTGCTGACCAGCTCTCCACCTCCACCTCGGAGGGCTGGATGCTCATTTGGGGGAAGCGCAGAGCCAGTGCTCTGCGGACTCAATCTTCCCCCCTCCGACGAGGAGGGTGGGAAGGCCCCCCTCCAAAAAATCCCGACGGGGGCCAGCACTGCCGAGAACGCCCCCAGTGAGCGTCAGCAGGAGGCGCCGGCCAAAGAAGCCGTGGCAGCGAGTGGGGATGACACCGTCCCCCCTGCGGAGCCTATCTGTGAGGAGGCCTCAGATGGAGCTTCCCCGGCCCTGGTACCAGCTGAGTCCCCCGTAGCCACCGCCGAGGTAACTGTTGCCTTGGCGGCCGGCGGGGAAGGCTCTGGGGCTGAGGGGATGGAGCTTAGCTCCATTTTTGAGGAGATTGAGGCCCTGGGTCTGACCCGGCTTACCCAGGGGGAGGACGACCCTCTGCCAGCGGGGCTCGGTCTGGGCAGCGACCCTGCTGCACCACCCCCTCCTCTCCCTGACCCTATGCCCCAGGTGGCCAACCCCGTCCTCACGCTCAGGGCGCCCCTGGTGTTGCCCATCGGCTCAGCTGACTAGGGCACTGGAGCTGAGGATGCCGAGCCCTTAGGGGCGACGGCTGGCGCCAAGTGGCCAGGTCCCAGGATCGAGGGTGCCCCCTCTCCTGCAAATGAGGTGGGGCGGCCATCTTCCTTTCCCGTCGGGGGCCCAGCAGAGAACACCTCTCTGGCTGACGCCTTGGTAGTAGCTTCTGCTTCTCCACCTAAGCCCGGCATTGGCCTGCCCCCCCGCCCCCGCCCCAGTCCCCATTCAGGAAGCACTGCAGCCTGGTGGTACGTACCTGGGGAACTGTCCCCCTGACCTGGCCCAAAGTTCCAGTCCCCCTCCCTGTCACGATTCTCCCCTCACCCCTGTTCACGCCCTAGGACCTGATCCCACCCTCTATGAACCCATTTCCAGCCCCGAGTCCTCCCCTGTCCCTAATCCCTCTCCTACCATTACTGTTCCCCCTCTTTCTACCCCTGACCCACCATCCGGCCCTGAGCCCATCCCTCCTCCCGTCCCTACCGTGATGTCCATCCCCCCATCCTCCCCGCACTGTGATACCCGTTCTGCCTCCACCGTCCCCCGAAACCACTGTTACTGCCACCCCTGTGGGGGCTGTCTCATTCCAGCTAGCTGTGGATCGCCCCCAGAGCCGCTGGGGGGAACAGCAGGGGAGGGAGGGGGTGCGGCAGATGGTGGGGCCACTGCCGAGGTAATTGTTGACTCAGTGGCCGGTGGGGAAGGTTCTGGGGCCGAGGGGATGGAGCTCAGCTCCATTTTTGAGGAGATCGAGGCCCTGGGTCTGACTCCGCTTACCCAGGGGGAGGACGACCCTTTGCCAGCGGGCCTCGGTCTGGGCGGCGACCCTGCTGCCCACCTCTATGCTCCCCACCCCATGCCCCAGGTGGCTGACCCCATCCTCATGCTCGGGGCGCCCCTAGTGCTGCCTATCGGCCCAGTTGACTCGGGTGCTGGAGCTGAAGCCGCCAAGCCCTCAGGGGTGATGGCTGGCACCAAGCATCCAAGTCCTGGGCTTGCGGGTGCCCCCTCCTCCTCTGCCTGTGAGGCAGGGCGGTTGCCTTCCCTTCCTGTTGGGGACCCCATCAGTACGGGCCCCCTTGCTACTCCTGCCCCCCCAGGTCCCATTTGGGAGGTGCCGCAGCCTGATGGCCTGCACCCGGGGGACCTTTCCTGTGGCCCCACCCGAAGCTCTGTGCCCCCTCCCTGTCCCATTCCCCCCTCTTACCCCTGTTCACACCCTTGGCCCCGACCCCACCTTTACCTAAGAACCCGTCTCCAGCCCTGAATCCACCCCCGATCCACCTTCTACCACTGTCCTCATCCGCACCTCCATTCCCGACCTAACGTCCAGTCCTGATCCTCCCCCTCTTCCCATCCCCACTGTGGTTTCCGTTCCCCCGCCTCCTTCCTCCCCTTCTCCTACCCTCATCGCAATGCCCACTCCACTTCCCCCCTCCCCATAAACCACTGTCATTGCCACCCCCACAGGGACCACAGTGCTCTTGTTAACTGCAGGTGGCCCTCAAGGGGTGGTATTCATATCTCCGGTCCCTAGACCCATAGGGGCTGCCTTATTCTCTCCACCGCCCCCTTCCACACTGGGGCTGGGAAAGGGCAGCGCGGCGCCGTGCCAGGGCTCGGATCCCTGCTTGCCTGTCTCCCTGGCCCGTGAGCTCCATCTGGGGGCCCGGACGGAAGAAAACCCCGGTATCCCCTCAGTGCTGGGGGCTGAGCTGCGCCAGTTCCTCGCAGATAACTGTGGGGCCAAGGGCAAGGTGCAGCTCACCCTCCAGCACTGGGGGGACTTTCACTCCATCCTCTGGGCTACAAGAGCCCTTTTGCAGAGGGGAGAGGGACCAATAGGCAGGACGTTGCGGCCTACCGCCGGACCTGCGGGTTCCAGGATGCTCTCCTGACCTTTTGGTCAGAGTGTGGTCTGCTGCGAGGCCTGTGAGGGGCTGACGATCACCCTGCCCACGAGGATCATGGGTGAATAACATCATGAAGAACACCGTGATCACTATCTTAAATGCCTGGGGCTGTAGGGTGGGTCTCTACAGGAGCCGGGTGCTCTCCTTCCTTCGGGAGGGAGGGTACTCGTGTGGGTCTCCTGCAAGGAAATCACCAACTCCAGCCGTCGAGGCTGGCTGGCGGCTGGAGTGGGGGGACGGGGTGTATTTTAGACACCTCATCACCCGCTTGGCCGGGGTGGTCACCCTGTTCTCCCCTGCCCTACGGCCCGAGGTGCTGGGGACCGCTGAGGTTGTCCCAAGCCGCCTGCTGCACGTCCGGGCCCACGTGGAGGGGCTGACAGTCAACTTAGTCAACGTCTATGCCCCAAACGTGGGCCTGGACCAGGTCACCTTTTATAGGCACACGGCCACCTTCCTCGGCATCCTGGATCCTCGTGAGTGTCTGGTCCTGGGCGGGGATTTCAATACCACCCCTGAGGACCGGGACCATGCAGGACTTGTGAACTGCCAAGCTGCAGCAGGCATCCTCAGGGAGATCGTGGACCATCACTCCCTGGTGGACGTGTGGTGAGACCAGCACCCGGACGACAACACCACCTTCACTTATGTCCGGGTGGGGGACAATCAGTCGAGCCACTCCCGGTTGGATCGCATTTATTTATCACGTTTCCATCTGGCGCGAGCCCACTCCTCCAGCGTTTGGCCGGCCCTGTTCACGGACCACCATTTGGTGGCCGTGAAAGCCTCTCTGAGTTCGGAGAGGCTGAGGCCGGCCTATTGGAATTTTAACAATAGCTTGCTGGAGTACATGGGCTTCGTGGCGTCCTTCCGGGAGTTCTGGCAGGCCTGGCGGGGGCAGCGGCCCGCCTTTCCCTCGGCGTAGCGATGGTGGGGTGTTGGGAATGTGCTCGCCTGGCTCTTCTGCCACAACTACTCCCGGGGCACCAGCCGGCGAAGGGATGTGGCGAAAGAGCAGCTGGAGCGGGAGGTCTTGAAGCTTAGGAGGTGCCTGGTGTCCGCCCCCGAGAATCCACCCCTCCGCAAGGTGTACCAGGAGAAGCGGGAGGAATTCTGTGCCCTCAAGGACCATTGGGCCCGGGGTGTCTTTGTTCGATCCCACATCCATCTCCTTCGGGAGAGGGATCATGGCTCCTGCTTCTCCTATGCCCTGGAGAAAAAAAGGGGGCTAAAAAGCACGTCACCTGCCTTTTGACTGAGGACGGCACCTCCCTCATGGATCCGGCGGAGATACGTGGAAGGGCCAAGGCCTTCTACGCCAGTTTGTTCTCCCCGGATCCGACCGACGCTGACGCCTGCAAGGTGCTCTGGTCAGCGCGGGTGACCAGGACCGGCTAGAGCTGCCTCTCACTCTGGCCGAGTTCTCGGAAGCCCTCCGTCTCATGCCCACCAACAAAACCCCGGGCATGGACGGGCTGACCATGGAGTACTACTGCGTGTTCTGGGACGTCCTTGTCCCAGACCTCGTCACTGTCTGGGCCGAGTCCTTGGGGAGAGGGGTCCTCCCTCTGTCATGTAGGTGAACCGTGCGCACCTTCGGAATTGGCGTCCCGTCTCGCTCCTCAGCACAGACTACAAGGTCGTAGCAAAATCCATCTTGCTGCAACTGTGGTCCGTGCTGGCGAACATGATCCACCCTGACCAGACCTAAAGCGTCCCGGGCTGTAGCATCTTTGACAATCTGTACTTGGTCCGGGATCTCTTGGCGCTTGGGTGTAGGGACGGTTTGTCGTTCTCCCTTCTATCCCTGGACCAGGAGAAGGCGCTTGACAGGATGGACCATGGGTATCTCCTGGGCACCCTGCAGGCCTTCGGCTTTGGGCCCCGTTTTGTGGGTTTTCTCTGGGTGGTGTACGCCCTCGCGGAGTGTTTGGTCAGGCTCAACTGGACCCTGACTGAGCCGGTCAGCTTCGGGCGGGGGGTACGTCAGGGGTGTCCGCTGTCGGGCCAGCTGTACGCTCTGGCGATCGAGCCCTTCCTCCGTCTCTTCCATAGGAGGTTGACGGGGTTGGTGCTCCGAGAACCGGAGCTGCGGCTGGTCCTGTCTGTGTACGCCGATGACATGATCCTCATGGTCCAGGACCTGGGCGACCTGGAGCCGGTTGTAGAAGCTATTTTATGTTTAGCTAGAAGCCATCTTGTATATCAGAAACCATTTCAGCTTTTCTCTCAAGCACGTAGACCAGAGTGAACTTTCTGTCACCCCGTGAGAAGAAGCCTACAGGATGGGCTATTGGTATGTGTTAATTGGGCTGGTTGGGACAGGAGATGTACTCCCTCGTACCTGCCCGCCATCTTGCTGATAAGGCTTTGTTTTTCCAAATTTAATTGAGGATTTCTGTAATTGGATGCCCTGACGTCAGACTGTTTGGCTAAGGGTATAGAGATACTAGGATTGATTGTATTAGCAGCTTTACTGGGCCCGACTTTGCTGGGACCACGTTTGGCTCACTTTGCTTTACTGATCAATAAAGGAAATCAGTTGTTAGCCGCCTAAACAGAGAGGAGCGTGTTTTTGCTTCGACATGGTGGAGGCCTGCCCAGTGATCTACTCAGCGGCCTCCTCTGCCCGGGTCAACTGGGTCAAGAGCTCTGGCCTGGTGATCAGGGACAGGTGGCAGGCAGGATCCCACCCACCCGCGCTTCAGGCCATCAGGTGGAGCGCGGGTCCGCTGCTCTATCTGGGCGTTTATTTATCTGCCACGCATCCTTCTCCACCAAAGAACTGGCAGGGTTTGGAGGCCAGGGTGGGTGAGCGGCTGCGGAGATGGACAGGACTACTCCAGTGTTTCTCCCTCCACGGGAGGGTGCTGGTGTTAAATCAGATGGTCCTGTCCATGCTCTGGCACCATCTCAACACCCTGAGCCCAGCCCTGGAGGTCCTGGCCAAGCTCCACAGGACAGCCCTGGAGTTGTTTTGGACAGAACTGCACTGGGTCTCTGCAGGGGTTCTGTCTCTCCCCCTGGAGGAGGGGGGCCAGGGTATGATCTGCGCGTACAGTCAGGTCCGGACCTTCCGCCTCCAGGCTCTGCAGAGACTCCTCTTTAGTGCAGGTAGTCAGACGTGGAGCACTATGGCATGCGCCTTCCTCCGTCGCCTCCGATATGGAAGATGTTCTCGACGACCAGGTCTGTTGTGGCCACTGAAGGAGCAGACCTCCTGGCAGAGCCCCTGCTCCACAATCCAGCCTTGTGCGTGCAGGTGGCGGAGTCTCCCTTGGTGCACCGGAGGCTGATCCTGGCAGAAACCACCATGGTCGGAGACCTCCTGGACTACGACAGGGGGGACTGGGTGGATCCCTCGAGTAATCTCCACCCCCCTGCGCCTAGTCCAGGAGGTGAAGGCGGCTTTGCCGCAGCCCGCTCTCAATTTCCTGCAGAGGTCCCTGCAAGAGGGTACGCCCCGCTCCTCCCTTCTTGCAAACCCTCCGTCTCTAGTTATCGGGCCCCTGTTCCACGGTTCCCCCCAGCCTCCCCATCCCTGGACCCCCAGCCAGCTGCAAGATCTGCTTCCAAACTGCGCCAAGAGAACATCTGTACACGCTCATGCTCCACACATTACATTTCCTCATCCTCGTGTCCTGCCCCGACACCAAGTGACGGGATTATCTAACACCTGTGGAGGTTGGGGAACCCCGATGGGCCAGTGTGTATTCCAGCTTAATCCCACGGCCCATCAGGGACATCAGTTGGCGGCTCCTGCACAGAGCCGTGAGCACGGGTGTGTACTTGGCACGGTTCACCCCAATCCTGGACACCTGCCCCTTCTGCGGCGTGAGGGAAAACCTGGTGCATGCCTAGCTAGAATGCACCAGTTTTCAGCCCCTAGTCTGGTTCCCCACACCTTTTTATTTTTGCACACCCAATCCGTGGCCTGACGGAGAATTTAATCTGAGGGTTCGGATGGGGGCCCAAAACCCCTACCAAATCCATTCCAGACACCCTGGAACCAGCTTTATTCAGGAATGCATTCCAGGGCAAAAACCTCCAGGATACTCAGGAAAAAGTTTCTGCAAAGTTTCTGCAACTGCCCAAACAAAAGGCGAGGTCTTTTGTACTATCTTACATGGTAATTACCCCTCTTTCACTGACCACTTACAGTTGCATGCATATACAGGTCATGCCCCTTTGCACCAAATTCCCTCCAATCATTATTTGTCCCCTCACAGTCCCTTTGCAGGCCTTACAACAGGTTCAAACCAGTTTCACCGATCCCCTCCTTCTGTATACCTGTGTCCAAGCACGTACCTCTTTACAAAGACCAGACTTAACATCCAGGTCACAGCAGAGGTCATACTGACAACAATTAAGTTTATCCTTCAGGCCCCACAAAGTCGTGAGACCTCCTCGTCAACCTCCTCCTGGCCCTGGTGAAAGCTGCTGTATACTACACCAGGAGGAGGATTCTAGACGGGGGGGTGCTCTGTGACTGCAGGGCCTATTTCCGTTCCTCCCTTGTTTCACATATCCAGGCAGAGTTCCTCTGGGCGGTGTCCACTGGCTCCATGGACAGCTTTGAGGAGCAGTGGGCTCTGTCCGTGGTTCTCTGCTTGGTGTCCCCGTCTGGGTCCCTTGTTCTAAACCTTTGACCTGCACCCCTTTACCCTGTTTTTTATTAGTTGTCCCAAGTAATCAGTTGAACCCCAGGTCCTGTCGTCCCTCCCGCAAAAGGCTGGGAGAGGGGTTTTTAGAAGTGGGCGGGCTGACGCCCGCTTACCACTAGAGTTTCAAATAGTTCCCCATTAGAGACCAGTTCTGGTTGTGCAGCCCGTTAGGCTGTAGAGTCGGGGCCAGGCTACATCCCGGGGTAGAGCGTGTGGGGCGGACAGTAGATCTGGGAGGGCGAATAGAGAAGCCGCCCTGTGACAGGTGGTGGAGAATGTGGGTGCGTGCAATTCCCTGCCGCCCCCCCGCCCCCAATATGAGGGGGCTATTTTAGGAACTCAGGCCATTGGACCATGCCACCCTGCGACCAAAGAGAGGCTACCTTAGTTTGAATTAACTTTGTAGTGTAGACATACCCTAACCGCCGTTAGTTTGAATTAACTTTAAGTGCTCCACTATGTTGAATTAAATTCAAAATAGCGGTTTGCATGTATAGCTGCTATTAGTTCGAACTAGCTGGAGGCTAGCCCTTCCCAGGTTGCCCTGGTGGCCACTCTGGGCCAAACCAGGGAAACTCTTCTGCCCCCCTCCCGGCCCCGGAGCCCTTAAAGGGCCACGGTCAGGCTACAGTGCTTGTGCCAGGTGCAAGCCTGCCAGCACCCAGCCAGCAGACCCTGCACCTGGCACAGCATGAGCCAGCCACCCGCTGCCACCCAGCCCTCCGCCTCTTCCCAGGAACAGGCTGGCGGCTCACAGGAGTCTGCCCAGGGCTGCAAGAGGCGGGCACCCGCCTGGTCTAGTGCAGAGATCGTGGACCTCATTGAGGTTTGGGGGGAGGCCTCCAATGCCCACGACCTCCGCACTAGGCACAGGAACGCAGCTGTCTACAGCCGCATGGCTGCTAGCCTGGCCACCAGAGGCCACACGCAGACCCAGGAGCAGGTCCGCTGCAAAATAAAGGACCTGCGGCAGGCCTACTCCAGGGCCTCCCAGCCAGGGGCCGACCCAGAGGCCTGTCCTCATTATGAGGCCCTGGACCGCATCCTGGTGGCTCACACTGTCCATGCCCCCCGGGTGGTGATCGACCCCGGGGCAGAGGGCCCCGTCCCTGACACGGAGGAGGAGGAGGAGGATGCCGAGAGCCAGGAGCCTGCAGGGAGACTGCCCAGGACCCAGGACCCCCGAGGCATCCCACAGAGCACATCGGCTGTGTCGTCTGAGGCCGGAGAGGGCTCCACATGTGAGTGCCATCATGCTCCCCTTATGTGTATGGGGGGGGCGGTGAAGAGGGAGCCCAGGGGCCGTGCCCCTGGGCCTTGCCCACCGTGTAGCAGCAGCTGGGCGTCAGGCAGGGGCCCTGGCCCGTTCCCCACACGCCAACCTCGCCTTGCAGAGGGGGGCTGGGTTTCACCCACTGTGTCCCCAGGGAGAACTGACCACTGCTCTTGTTTCACCACAGCCGCAGCACCTGGGACTGCAGAGCACACCACCCCGCCTGCAACAGCCACCCACACCCGGGCCAGTAGGCACACCTGCAACCAGGAGGAGTACCAGCGGCGGCACCTGCCGCTACTGAAGCAGCAGCTCCGCACCCAGGACCACTGGGTCTGGGAGTACCTGCGGCTACAGCAGCAGAGCTTGGAGGCGCTGGAGGATCAGGGCCGTGCCCTCAGAGGCCACCTCCAGACCCTGGTGGCCAGGTTCCTGCCTCCTCCTGTTCCAGCCCCTGCGGCCGCCCCAGCTCTCACTCCTCCTCCCACCCCTGCTCCCCCTTCCGCTTCCTCTGCGCCCCCCCGTCCCTCTTGCCCCACCCCCCACACCCACTCCCCCCCCCCCCCGACGCCCCTGCACCAGCAGTGCTGTGAGACGGGAGAGCCAGCAGGACCCCGAGCCCTGAGCTTTCCCTTCCCTTCCTCCCCTTCTTTCCCCTTCCAGCTCCCTCCTCCCAGGTTTCCCCCTCCCCTCTCCCACCCTCATTCCTCCCTCCCCCCACCCCAGTTATGTAAAATAAAAAGATTTTTGTTTCCAAAACAGGTGTCTTTGACATTAGGAAGGGGGGTTAGGGAGGGGAAAGGGGAAGGAGGGGAGGGTGGAAGAAGGCCCCAGTAGGGCATGCAGGGAGAGTTCAGTCCTCCTCCACCAGGAAGCTCTCCCGCAGGACTTCTCGGATCTGGACAGCCCCCCGCTGGGCCTCCCGGATGGCGGCGGTGCGGGGCTGCACGTACTGGCCAGCCATGTGGTCAGCCTCAGCCATCCAGGCTGGCAGGAAAGCGCCCCCCCCCTTCCTTTCACATACATTGTGCAGCACACAACATGCTGCCACCACGGGAGGGATATTGTGCTAGGCGAGGTCGAGGCGGGTTAGGAGGCATTTAAAATCGGTCTTTCAGTCGGCTGAAGGCCCCCTCGACCACAATGCGAGCCCTGGTGAGCCTGGCATTGAAGGCCTGTGAGGAGGGGTTGAGGTGTCCCGTGTAGGGCTCCATTAGCCAGGGCTGTAGGGGGTAGGCCGTATCCCCCACCAAGCAGACGGGCTTGTCCACGTCCCCGATGCTGATGCGGCGGTCAGGGAAGAAGGCCCTGGCATGCAGCCTCTGGCACACGGAGGAGTTGTGAAACACCCTGGCATCGTGTGCCTTGCCGGACCAGCCCACATTAATGTCCGTGAACTGGCCCTGGTGGTCAGACACGGCCTGCAGGATCACTCATAGACTCATAGACTTTAAGGTCAGAAGGGACCATTATGATCATCTAGTCTGACCCCCTGCACAGCGCAGGCCACAGAATCTCGCCCACCCCTCTTAGAATAATCCTCTCACCTATGTCTCAGATATTGAAGCCTTCAAATACTTTGAAGGCCCCAACATGCAGAGAGTCCTTCAGCTGTGATCTGTGCCCAATGCTACAGAGGAAGGCGAAAAACCTCCAGGGCCTCTGCCAATCTACCCTGGAGGAAAATTCCTTCCTGACCCCAAATATGGCGATCAGCTAAACCCTGAGCATGTGGGTAAGACTCACCAGCCAGACACCCAGAAAGTTCCCTATAATGAATGGTCAATTAGTTACCAAGATCATGTTATTTCATCCAACCATCCCCTTATCATAGAATCATAGAACTGGAAGAGACCTCAGAAGGTCGTCAAGTCCAGCCCTCCGCTCTAGGCAGGACCAATCCCATCTAAATCAACCCGGCCAGGGTTTTGTCAAGCCGAGACTTAAACACCTCTAGGGATGGAGACTCCACTACTTCCCTAGGTAACCCATTCCAATGCTTCACTACCCTCCTAGTAAAATAGTTTTTCCTAATATCCAATCTGGACCTCTCCCACCACAACTTGAGACCATTGCTCCTTGTTCTGCCATCTGTCACTACTGAGAACAGCCTCTCTCCATCCTCTTTGGAACCTCCCTTCAGGAAGTTGAAGGCTGCTATCAAGTCCCCCCTTACTCTTCGCTTCTGCAGACTAAACAGACCCAAGTCCCTCAGCCTCGCCTCGTAGGTCATATGCTCCAGACCCCTAATCATTTTGGTTGCCCTCCGCTGGACCCTCTCCAATGCGTCCGCATCCTTTTTGTAGTGGGGGGCCCAGAACTGGACACAGTACTCCAGATGTGGCCTCACCAAAGCCGAATAAAGGGGAATAATGACATCTCTGGATCTGCTGGCAATGCTCCTCTTAATGCATCCTAATATGCCATTAGCCTTCTTGGCTACAAGGGCACACTGTTGACTCATATCTAGCTTCTCATCCACTGTAACCCCCAGGTCCTTTTCTGCAGAACTACTACTTAACTGGTTGGTCTCCAACCTGTAACTATGCTTGGGATTCTTCCGTCCCAAGTGCAGGACTCTACACTTGTCTTTGTTGAATCTCATGAGATTTCTAGTGGCCCAATCCTCCAATTTGTCTAAGTCACTCTGGACCCTATCTCTGCCCTCAAGTGTATCTACCTCTCCCCCTAGCTTAGTGTCATCTGCAAACTTGCTGAGGGTGCAATCTATCCCCTCATCCAGGTCATTAATAAAGATATTGAACAAAACTGGTCCTAGAACCGAACCTTGGGGTACTCCACTAGAAACCGACCACCATCCTGACATCGAGCCATTGATCACTACCCGCTGGGCCCGGCCTTCTAGCCATCTTTCTATCCATCTTACCGTCCATTTATCCAATCCGCATTCCCTTAACTTGCTGGCAAGAATATTGTGGGAGACCGTATCAAAAGCCTTGCTAAAGTCAAGGTATATAACATCCACTGACTTTCCCATGTCCACTGAGCCAGTTACCTCATCATAGAAGCTAATCAGATTGGTCAAGCACGACTTGCCCTTTGTGAATCCATGCTGACTATTCCTGATCACTTTCCTCTCATTCAAGTGTCTCAAAATGGATTCCTTTAGGATCCCTTCCATGATTTTTCCAGGAACCGAGGTAAGACTGACCGGCCTATAGTTCCCTGGATCGTCCTTCTTCCCTTTTTTGAAGATGGGCACTACATTTGCCTTTTTCCAATCATCCGGGATTTCGCCCGATCTCCACGACTTTTCAAAGATAATGGCCAAAGGCTCCTCAATGACATTTGCCAACTCCTTCAGTACCCTTGGATGCATTAAGTCTGGACCCATGGATTTGTGTACGTTTAGTTTTTCTAAATATTTCCTAACCTGTTCTTTACCCACCAAGGGCTGTCCATCTTCTTCCCATCTTGCGTCGCTTAGCACAGAAGTCCAGGAGCCGACCTTGTCCGTGAATACAGAGGCAAAGAAAGCATTGAGTACTTCAGCTTTCCCCACATCCTCTGTCACTAGGTTACCTCCTTCATCCATTAGGGACTGCACACCCTCTCTGATCACCTTCTTCTTGTTGACATGCCTGTAGAAACCTTTCTTGTTATCCTTTACATCCTTAGCTAGTCGCAACTCCATTTGCGCTTTCGCCTTCCTGATAACCCCCCGGCATTCTCGAACTATACATTTAAACTCCTCCCTAGTCATTTGTCCAAGTTTCCACTTTCTGTAAGCTTCCTTTTTGTGCTTAAGTACACCAAGGATTTCCCCTGTAAGCCAATCCGGTCTCCTACCAGGTTTGCCTCTCTTGCTACGCGTCGGGATGGTTTCTTTCTGTGCCTTCAATAAGGCTTCTTTAAAATACTGCCAGCTGTCCTGGACTCCTTTCCCCTTCATGTTAACATCCCAGGGGATTCTTTCCATCAGATCTCTGAGGGAGTCAAAATCTGCTTTTTTGAAGTCCAAGGTGTGTATTTTACTACTCTCTTTCCTTCCTTTGGTCAGGATCCTGAAATCTACCATCTCATGATCACTGCTTCCCAGGTTGTCACCCACCTCTACGTCCCCTATTAGTTCCTCCCTGTTTGTGAGGAGAAGGTCAAGCTGTGCACGGCCCCTGGTCGGATCCTTCAGCACTTGTACCAAGAAGTTATCCCCAACATTCTCCAAAAACTTCCAGGATTGCCTGTGTACTGCCGTATTGGTTTCCCAACAGATGTCAGGGTGATTAAAGTCCCCCATGAGAACCAGGGCCTGCGATCTGGAAGCTTCGCTCAGTTGTCCGAAGAAAGCCTCATCTACCTCATCCACCTGGTTCGGTGGCCTGTAGCAGACACCAACCACAACATCACTGCTGTTTGCTCCTTTAAACCTGACCCATAGACTTTCAACAAGTTTTTCTCCCTCTTTATACTGGAGTTCAGAGCAATCATAGTGCTCTTACATATAGTGCAACTCCTCCTCCTTTTCTCCCCTGCCTATTCTTCCTGAACAATCTATACCCTTCCATGACAGCGCTCCAGTCATGCGAGTCATCCCACCAAGTCTCTGTTATCCCAATTAAATCATATTTCTTGGTCTGGGCCAGGGCCTCCAGTTCTTCCTGCTTGTTGCCCAGGCTTCTCGCATTAGTGTACAAACACTTCAGGTAACCAGTTGATTGCACTATCTTCTCCATTCGAAACTGGGGTCCTCCTTTCTCGCTCCTTGCTCTATGCATTTCTTCCCGGTATCTGACTTTCCCACTCCCCTCAGGGTTTTGGTCACCGTCCCCCGATGAACCTAGTTTAAAGCCCTCCTCACTAGGTTCGCAAGCCTGCCCGCGAAGATGCTCCTTCCTCTCTTCGTTAGGTGGATCCCATCTCTTCCCAACAATCCTTGCGCCCGGAACAGAGTCCCATGGTCGAAGAAACCAAAGCCCTCTCTGCAACACCACCTGCACAACCACGCATTTACGTCCTCAATTCGACGATCCCTGCCCAGTCCTTTCCCTTCAACAGGGAGGATGGACGAGAACACCACTTGCGCTCCAAAGTCTTGGATCCTTCTTCCCAGCGCTACATAATCCGCAGCAACCCGCTCAAGGTCATTCTTGGCCGTATCATTCGTTCCTACATGGAGAAGCAGGAAGGGGTAGCGATCTGAAGGTTTGATCAGCTTGCTAAGCCTCTCAGTGACATCCTGAATGCGAGCTCCCGGTAAGCAGCACACCTCTCGAGATTCCAGGTCCGGACGGCAGAGGGATGGCTCAGTCCCTCTTAGGAGGGAGTCCCCGACCACCACCACCCGTCGTTTCCTTTTGGGGGTGGTGGCCGTGGAACCCCCATCCCTAGGACTACGCATCCCATGCCTTTCAGTAGATGGTGCTCCCTTCTGGTTTCTACCTTGTGAGGTCCCTTCCAGAGCTTTCACTGCAGAGCCTGTGGAGAGAGCTTGAAAGCGATTGCTTACCTCTATAGCATCGGGGGAATCCTGTGCTGGCCTTTTTCCCCTTCTAGAAGTTACATGCTGCCAGTTCTCTTCTTGGTCGCGTACTGCCCTCACTGGCTCCTCTGCCTGCTGTGCTTGAAGGATTAAATGCTGTCTTCTATCGAGGAAGTCTTCATCCTCTCTAATCAAGCGTAAGGTCGACACTTGGGCCTCCAGTCCTCTAATTTTTTCTTCCAAAATCTCGACCAGCTTGCACTTGGTGCAGATGAAATCCGTTCTTTCTTCCGGGAGGAAGACAAACATGGCACACGCCGTGCAGGTAACAACAGCAGCAGACGCATCATCAACCATCGCTGCTGTCCTGGAGAAGGGATTTAAAAAGAAAGACAAGAGAAGCTCCCGCCCTTCCCTCTCCCCTTCCCAACTCCCTCTCAAAACTCCCTGTTAGCAATCACCTGTTCGCAAGCTCCTTGGTCGCTTGCCCACTGCCTTATAAAGCCCCTCCCCCTACCAAGGCTCAGCCAATCAGCAGAGGCTTCTAGAATTCAACTTTAATTAGAAGCCAACAGTTTCCACCTGCCAATCACAGCCCCTACCAATCACAGCACAAACTCTATCAAGGGGAGGGGGGAAGGAAAAAAAAACCTCACTCTCAAACAGGGGAAAATAAATAAATAAATAAACAACAAACAAAAAAGAACACACACAACCCTTACTCACAAACACAAGCTCAGCATACAGCAAGAAAGCCCCAAGCACAACACCCACTTCTCCCAAGACTCCTGTATCTACTTCTCCTCTACCTGGAGAACTCCCCCTCTAAAGCCTCACTCAAACAGGGGGGGAGGAGGGAAAGGAAAAAAAAAACAGCACAAACCACCACACACCAAACAAACCCAAGCTCTGCACACACTAAGAAATCCCCAATAACAAAACACGCTTCCCTCAAGAGTCCTGTATCTGCTTCTCCTTCACCTGGAGAACTCCCTCTCAAAACTCCCTGTTAGCAATCACCTGTTCGGAGATATAACCCTTGCGGTTAATGTAGAGGGAGACCTGGTGTTCCGGGGCACGGATGGGGATGTGCTTCCCATCGATTGCCCCCCTGTAGTTGGAGAAGCCGAGGGCACCGAACCCCTGGATGACCGCATCCAGGTCGGTGAGGAGGACCACCCTGCGGCGCAGCACCCGGTTGATGGCCTTGACCACCTGCAGAGAGACACACCAAACCGTGAATCACTGGGGTGCCCAGGTGGCTAGGAGTGTTCGTGCCCTGGCACTGCCCCACTCCCAGAAGCAACCCCTGCTGTGATCCTGGCCACCGCGGATGGTGCGTAGTACGGCTGGGACAGATCAAACCCTCCCGTGCGGGCCACTTTCGCCTCCTCCCCCCTGTTTTCCCTGGGGCGGCCCATCCCCTCCTTGCAGCCCCCCTCCCCGCACTGGCCCAGTGGCCAGTGAGTGCCGTACCTGCATGAGCACTGCTCCGACGGTGGATTTCCCCACGCCAAACTGGTTCCCAACAGATCAGTAGCTGTCTGGCGTGGAGAGCTTCCACAGGGCGATGGCCACATGCTTCTGGAGGGGGATGGCGGGCCTCATGCGAGTGTCCCGTCGCTGCAGAGCAGGGGTGAGCCACTCGCAGAGCTCCAGGAAGGTGTCCTTCATCCTGAAGTCCTGGGTCCACTGTTGGTCTCCCCAGCACTCCAGGACGATGCGGTCCCACCAGTCGCTGCTGGTGTCCAGATGCGGTGGGGCATGCTGGCGTCTGGGCGCTGCTGCGGCTCCTCCACAGCCCCCAGGGAGGCCAGGGGGAAGGGCAAGGGGCTGACATGCACCAGATGGTGCCAGGCAGCCTCCAGCCATTGCTGGCAGGCTTGCAGCAGCAAGTCCAAAAACTGGAGCAGAATGCCCAGGGCGAGCTCTGGCTCCATGGTGCCAACTGCGGCAGCGTCCCCAAGGAGAACCACCGACACAGACAGGCAAAGAGGAAAATGCTTTGCTGTCCCTCAGCAAGGTAGGCAAGGAAGCGAAAAAGCTGAGAACTGGCTGTCCAGGGGGGTCCCTTAAAACAACTACTATCTGAGGCTCGTGCTTAGTGTGGCTGCTGTCTGAGGCTATCCTGATGCCCTGCCGGAACCGGTTTCAGCTGCCGTTAAATGTGACCCAGACACTTGCTAGGGTGGAGAGGGGCACTGGGGGGACCCAGACCTTTGAGGAGGGGCATTTCAGGAAAGAGTGTCCCCTCAGGGACTGTGCCTATGGGCAGGTGCTGGTGGCAGGGGGGAGAGCCCAGGAACCAGAGATAGCCAGGATAGTGTTGCCTGTCCAAGTGGAAGGGAAGTACACCACGGTACTAGTGGAGTCCGGCTGCAGCCAAGCTATTGTGCAAGCGGGGGTGGTACCCCTGCCAGACCAACCAAGCAGCACGGTACAATTGCAGTGTATACACAGAGATGTGAGGCCATACCCCACAGCCTGGGTGAAGCTAGAGGCAGGGCAACGGGAAAGCTGGTGTCAAGTTGTGGTGGTCCCAAAGCTGCCCTAGCCGGTGATCTTAGGTCAAGATTGGCCAGGCTTTGCTCAGCTGCTACAAGAGGGCAACACGTGCGGAGGCCACTGCAGAGGCAAGGCTCACACATAGAGCCCGGATAGTCATAAGCCAGCAGTCTGCCTCTCGGTGAACCACCCTCACGAGGCCAGGAGCCCCCGAGACCAGAGCGCAGTCCGAGGGTCCCCAGGGATCCTGGGCCCATCGAGCTGGAGCTCAACGGGGACTTCCTCAAGGAACAGTGGAGTGATCTGACCCTCAGCTGAGCATGGGAACAAGCAGGGAGCCCTGCAACTGACAGGGATCCACCACCCTTGGAAGCCCCAAGGGCCCCGGTTTGAGAGACGCCATGATCTTCTCTACCGCGTAGTCCCAGATCCCCAAACCCAGGTGTATATTTGCCAGTTGCTAGTCACTCGATGTTTCCGAAGAGAACTGTTAGATTTGGCGCATGCTGTACCCTGGGCAGGACACTTGGGACGAGAGAAGGCGCTTGTAGTGGGGTCTATTTGAAACCATGGGAAGGTGGGAGGGCAAAGCCTGCCCATGTTCTAAAAGCCCCTCCCCAGCCTTATGGGAGGGACAGCTGGACCCATGTCCAACAAATTCCGGGGGACAAATAATGACAAAAGGATCAAGGTGTGGGAGTCACAGGTTTAAAATAAGGGAACCAAATGGGGACACCGAGCAGAGAACCCCGGACAGCGCCCACTGCTCCTCAAAGCTGTCGATGGAGCCAGTGGACGCCGCCCAGAGGAACTCTGCCCGGATACGTGAAGCTAGGGAGGAATGGAAATAGGCCCCACAGTCGCAGGGAACCCCCTCGTCCAACATCCTCCTCCTGGTGTGATAGACAGCAGCTTTCGCCAAGGCCAGGAGGAGGTTGACGAGGAGGTCTCGCGACTTTGTGGGTCCATGGATAGGGTGTGCGTACAGGAAAAGGTGAGGGGAGAAGTGCAGCCAGAATCTCAATAAGAGGTTCTGGAGGAGCCGGAATAGGGGCTGCAACCTGGCGCATTCGAGGTAGGCGAGCGCCAGGTTCTCCCTCACGCCGCAGAAGGGGCAGGTGTCCGGGATGGGGGTAAACCGCGCCAAGTACATGCCCATGCTCACGGCTCCGTGAAGGAGCCGCCAACTTATGTCCCCGATGGGCCGTGGAATTAGGTCAGAATAGACGCTGGCCCATCGGGGTTCCCCACCCTCTACAGGTCTTAGATAGTCCCGCCACTTTGTATCAGGGCGGGACACGAGGGTGGGGAAATGCAGGGTGTGGAGCACGAGCGTGTACAGATGTTGTCTTGGCGCGTCTTGAAAGCAGACCGGCTGCAGATTTTGCAGCTGGCAGGGGGTCCAAGGATGAGGAAGCCGGGGGGGGGCCCGCGGAACAGAGGCCCGATAATAAGAGACGGAGGCTTTGCAGGAAGGGGGGGGGCGGGGCGTACACTCTCGCAGGGACCGCTGCAGGAAGTCGAGAGCGGGCTGCGACAAAGCTGCCTTCATCTCCTGGAGTAGGCGCAGGGGAGTTCGGGGGGTGGAGAGCCCCATGCGCCGAGCGAGCGCTCAGGGATCCACCCAGTCCCCCCTGTCGTAGTCCAGGAGGTCTCCGACTATGGTGGTTTCTGCCAGGATCAGCCTCCGGCGCACCGAGGGGGACTCCGCCACCTGCACGCACAAGGCTGGATTGTGGAGCAGGGGCTCCGCGAGGAGGTCTGCCCCCTCGGAGGCCACAACGGACCTGGTCGCCGAGAACAGCTTCCCGGTCCGGAGGAGGTCCTGGTAGAATTCCGGCAGCTCTGAGAGGTCTCGCGGAAGACCCCTCGGGTGGATAAAAAAGAGCTGCCGGTCGTATCGGAGCCCTCGGAGGCGGCGGAGGAAAGCGCGCGCCAAGGTGCCCCATGCCGGACTACCTGCACTGAAGAGGAGTCTCTGCAGGGCCTGGAGGCGGAAGGTCCGGACCTGGCTGCGTATGCAGACCAGGCCCTGACCCCCCTCCTCCAGGGGGAGGGACAGGACCCCTGCAGAGACCCAGTGCAGTCCTGGCCAAAAGAACCCCAAAGCTGCCCTCTGGAGCTTGGCCAGGACCTCCGGGGCCGGGCGCAGGGTGTTGAGCCGGTGCCAGAGCATGGACAGGACCAGCTGATTGAGTACCAGCGCTCTCCCGCGAAGGGAGAGACACCGGAGCAGTCCCGTCCATCTCCGCAGCCGCTCACCCACCCTGGCCTCCAAACCTTGCCAGTTTTCCGGCGGAGAAGGATGCGTGGCGGATAAATAAACGCCCAGATAGAGCAGCGGACCCGCGCTCCACCTGATGGCCTGAAGCGCGGGTGGGAGGGAGCCGGCCCGCCACCCGTCCCCGACCACCAGGCCAGAGCTCTTGACCCAGTTGACCCGGGCGGAGGAGGCTGCCGAGTAGACGGCTTGGCAAGCCTCCACCCGCGCCAGGTCGCCCGGGTCCTGGACCACGAGGAGCACGTCATCGGCGTACGCCGACAGGACCAGCCGCAGCTCCGGCTCCCGAAGCACCAACCCCGTCAACCTCCTACGGAGGAGACAGAGGAAGGGCTCGATCGCCAGAGCGTACAGCTGGCCCGACAGCGGACACCCCTGACGTACCCCCCGCCCGAAGCTGACCGGCTCGGTCAGGGTCCAGTTGAGCCTGACCAAACACTCCGTGAGGGCGTACAGCACCCGGAGAAAACCCACAAACCGGGGCCCGAAGCCGAAGGCCTGCAGGGTGCCCAGGAGATACCCGTGGTCCATCCTGTCGAACGCCTTCTCCTGGTCCAGGGACAGGAGGGCGAACGACAAGCCGTCTCTACACCCGAGCTCTAAGAGATCCCGGACCAAATACAAGTTATCAAATATACTACGGCCCGGGACGGTGTAGGTCTGGTCGGGATGGATCACGTCCGCCAGCACGGACCGCAGTCGCAGCGAGATGGTTTTCGCTACGATCTTGTAGTCCGTGCTGAGGAGCGAGACGGGACGCCAATTCCGTAGGTCGCGGAGGTCCCCCTTCTTCGGCAGTAAGGCGAGCACCGCTCGCCTGCACGACAGAGGGAGGACCCCGCTCTCCAGGGACTCGGCCCAGACGGTGACGAGGTCCGGGCCGAGGACGTCCCAGAACACGCGGTAGAACTCCACGGTCAGCCCGTCCATGCCCGGGGTTTTGTTGTTGGGCATGAGACGGAGGGCTTCCGAGAACTCGGCCAGAGTGAGAGGCAGCTCCAGCCGGTCTCGGTCGCCCGCGCTGACCGTCGGGAGCTCGGTCCAGAGCGCCCTGCAGGCGTCGGCTTCGGTCGGATCCGGGGAGAACAAACTGGCGTAGAAGGCCCTGGCCCTTCCACGCATCTCCGCCGGATCCGTGAGGGGGGTGCCGTCCTCCGCCAAGAGGCAGGTGACGTGCTTTTTTGCCCCCCTCCTTTTCTCCAGGGCATAGAAGAAGCGGGAGCCGCGATCCATCTCCCGAAGGAGGTGGATGCGGGATCGGACAAAAGCGCCCCGGGCCCTGTGATCTTCCAGGGCTCGGAGCTCCTCCCGCTTCTCCCGGCACGCCTCGCGGAGGAGTGGATCCTCGGGGGCGGACGCCAGGCGCCTCTCAAGCTTCAAGACCTCCCGCTCCAGCTGCTCTATCGCCGCATCCCTCCGCCGGCTGGCGCCCCGGGAGTAGTCACGGCAGAAGAGCCGGGCGCGCACCTTCCCCACATCCCACCATCGCCGCGCCGAGGGAAAGGCGGGCCGCTGCCCCCGCCAGGCCTGCCAGAACTCCCGGAAGGACGCCACGAAGCCCACGTCCTCCAGCAAGCTATTGTTAAAATGCCAATAGGCCGGCCCCAGCCTCTCCGAAGTCAGAGAGGCCTTCACGGACACCAAATGGTGGTCCGTGAACGGGGCCGGCCGGATGCTGGAGGAGTGGGCTCGTGCCAGATGGAATCGTGATAGGTAAATGCGATCCAACCGGGAGTGGCTCGACCGTGTTTTCCCCACCCGGACGTAAGTGAAGGTGGTACTGTCGTCCGGGTGGTGGTCTCGCCAGACGTCCACCAGGGAGTGATGTTCCACGATCTCCCTGAGGACGTCCGCCGCGGCCTGGCAGTTCGCGAGTCCTACACGGTCCCGGTCATCGAGGGTGGTGTTGAAGTCCCCGCCCAGGACCAGGCCCTCGCGAGGATCCAGAGTGCCGAGGAAGGTGGCCGCCTGCCGATAAAAGGTGACCTGGTCCGGGCCCGCGTTCGGGGCATAGACGTTGACCAGGTTCAACGTCCGCCCCTCCACGCGGGCCCGGATGTGCAGCAGGCGGCCCGGGACAACCTCGGCGGTCCCCAGCACCTCGGGCCGTAGGGCAGGGGAGAACAGGGTGGCCACCCCGGCCGAGTGGGCGCCGAGGTGGCTAAAATACACCCCGTCCCCCCACTCCAGCCGCCAGCCAGCCTCGACGGCTGGAGTCGTGTGGGTCTCCTGCAGGAAAACCACCGAGTACCCCCCCTCCCGAAGGAAGGAGAGCACCCGGCTCCTGCGGAGACCCGCCCTACAGCCCCGGGCATTCAATGTTGCAAAGATGGTAGAATTCATAGTGAGGGCTGGGGTAGATCCTCGCGGACAGGCGAGTCGGCGGCCTCACGCAGACCCCGCAGCAGACCGCTCCCCGACCCGAAGGTCAGGAGAGCGTCCTGAAACCTGCGGGTCTGACGGTGGGCCGCGTCGTCCTGCCTACTGGTCCCTCTCCCCTCCTGCAACAAGGCTCTAGTGGCCTGGAGGATGGAGTGGAAGTCCCCCCAGCGCTGGAGGGCGAGCTGCACCTTTCCTTTCGCCCCGCGGTTATCCGCGAGGAATTGGCGCAGCTCGCCCTTCAGCACCGAGGGGGAACCAGGATTCTCCTCCGTCCGGGCCCCCGGATGAAGCTCACGGGCCACGGAGACGGACAAACAGGGATCCGATCCCCGACGCGGCGCCGTTGCCGCTGGCGCCGCGCTGCCCGCCCCCGACCCCGGCAGGGAAGGAGGCGGCGGAGGGAACAAGGCAGCCCCCAACGGGTTGGGGACCGGGGATACAAAAACGACCCCCGAAGGGCCGCCCCCAGCTAGCGGGAACGAGACGGCCCTCGCGGGGGTGGCACTGGCGGATGTTTGGGGGGGCAGTAGGGACGGATCGGGCAACATGACGGGGACCAGGATGGGAAAAGAAGGGGGGGACGGTAAGGGAGGGGTGTCACATTGCTGAATTGGAGGGAAGCAGCCAGATCGCTGCTGCACCCCTGGGTGGGGGTGTTGGCCCCAGAAATTGGTATGGGGGGATTGAATGGGGATTGAATTGTTTGTTGATCTTATGTACGCTATTTATGTGAATGTATAATGTCTATGTGTGTAGGTAGGAATCTGTAATATGTGTGGAAGCTGAATATTTCTGTGAATGTGGTTAAGCATGGCTATGGACAGGCTGGGTAGCAAAGCCCTGTGGAACAATGGCCCTTGATGGCCCAAAGACACACCTAAAGCAGGAGGGCGGAGACCCAAGAGCTGCCAGCAGAGAGAGGCTGAGGACCAGGTGACCGGCTGAGACCAGAAGAGGCCAGGAAGGAGTATAAAGAGGCCATGTGGTCGAGGCCATTTTGGTTCTCAGCTCAGCACTTCATCCCAGAGGCAGCACTGCAGGGATTGAAGAGCCCGGAAGACCTGGGAACCCATCCTGATCGTAGGATGTGCAATAAGGACTTTTAACCAGCAGCTGCAACATCTCTGCTAGAGCCTGCATCGAGAACTGGGAGATTCGGTGCATGTAACGTACTGTACTTTAATAACCTTACTCTCATGCTTTTCTTTCTTGTAATAATAAACCTTTAGATATAGATTCTAAAGGATTGGCCCAGCGTGATTTGTGGTAAGGTCCAGAGGGTAAATTGACCAGGGATCTGTGGCTGGTTTCTTGGAACCGGACAGAACTTGTTCGGGGTAGGTGGGATTGGGTGCTAGGACCCCCCACCTGTGTATAGGCCCGGGGCCATCTGGGGCACGGATATTGCTGGGGTGTCGGAGGGGTTTTGCTCGGGAGGCTTCAGGCAGGCTGCTGAAGCGCTCTGTGAGACTGGTTTGTGGCCTGTTTGGAGAGGTCGCCAGTCAGGGGGACTGTAAAGAGCCCCGGATTTGAGCAATTCGCCCTGAGCGGACGCCCTAAGCTGTGCCCAGACACGGCCCGGTCCGTCACAGTGGCGTAGTCGGAAGGATCCACAGATCTTGGTCAATTGAGCTTTGGGATCAAGACCCCACGCTGTCTAAATTTGATTTTTAGTACTGAGAGTGCGGTTGGTTAAAGGGCAGCCGAAATGAGTCAGCAGCGCCCATATGAGAGCCTGAGCAGAGAGGCTCTGAAGGATTTGTGCTCACAGAGGGGCATTGGCTTCCTACAGAAGACTACTAAGCAGCAGCTGACAATTTTGCTGCTGCAGGACGACCTGCGGGCCAAGGAGCAGCCCCCATCCGAGGCTACAGATGCGGTTACGGAGGAAATCAAGAGGCAACAGGCAGCGAGAGAAAGGGAGCTAGAACACGAGAGGGCCCTGGCAGAGATACGTGCAAAGGTGGAGAGAGAGGCCCACGCACGGCGCATGGAGGAGAGGGCGGCGGAGGAGAGTTCCCAGCGGCGCCAACTCCAGATACTGGAGGCACAACAAAGGGTCCAGCAACCTGCGGGCCCAGCCCCGCTTGCCAACAAGAGCTGGGAGAGGATCTGTCCCGTCTACAGCGATAATGACAATATCGAGGAGTTTTTGGCCACCTTCGAGCGCATCTGCAACGTGAACCGGATCCCAGACGAGCAGCGCATGCCTGTCCTGATGACCAAACTGACTGGCAAGGCCAGGGAGGTATTCAATGACATGGGGGAGGAGGAAGCGTTGGACTACGGGCGGTTCAAGGACTATGCACTGAGGCGGTTCAGGGTTACCCCTGAATCCCACCGGGTTAAGTTCAGGAGTTTTAGGATGTCCAATGATTGTTCTTATGTGGAATGTGCCCATAAGCTGATGGGCTTTGTTAAAAGGTGGGTGATGGGGGCAAAAGTAAACGGGGATTATGAGAAACTGCTGGATTTGGTCACCCTGGAGCAGTTTCTGAATGTGGTGCCTGACGAGGTCAGGGCGGCTGTGTGTGATCGAGAGCCCGAATCGGTCCTACGGGCTGCAGAGATTGCAGACACCCATACCCAGAACAGGGCGCGGGATGGGCACAGACCCGGGGGGAAGACTCGGCTCCTATCCCCCCAGTCTAAACAGAGGGAGGGGTTCAGGAGCAGACCCGGCCCAGAATCCATCGAGGGGATGCGGAGGAGCCCCGAGAGCAGGGGTGCCCTCCTCAGGGATAGGCAAGCCAAGTGCTATCACTGTGGCCGATCTGGCCATATAAGGCCTGACTGTCCAGACCTAAGGAGCGCCCCCAGGCCGGGGGCTCCCAGCCGTTCTATAAGCACCAATTCAATTACAGTGTGCACGCAGGCTGGGCTCTTGGACCCCAGCGAGGCCCCTGACACCGCCCTGAGTCCAGATGTGAGCGATGCAGTAGCTAATGTTAACAATGTAATCTACGGAGGAGTGAGGGGGGGCAGTGAGCTCACCCGGTATGTCAGGACGGAGGCGTGGAAGGGCAGTGAGAAGTTTATGGGGGAGGCGAAGGTCAATGGAGTTAGATGCAGTGGCTGGCGAGACACTGGCTCGGACATCACAATAGTCAAGGGGCACCTGGTGAGACCGGAGGACATGGTGCCCGGGGACAGTATAACCATAGTGGCCTTGTCGGAGTGCTCGGTGAGCCTGCCTGTAGCTAGAGTCCATCTTGAGTGGGGGGACTTCAGGGGGCAGGTGTTGGTGGCTGTCCGGGACTTGATTCCCGCGGATGTCTTGGTGGGGAACGACCTAGCGGATATGCCAAGCCAGGTTAACGTGGTGACCAGGTCACAGAAGGAATATGGGGGTGAAGCAGATGCCCCGGCAGGTAGCAGCGGGGCAGAGGGAGATCAGGCCCAGAGTGTGCCCCAGGCGGGGGAGGTTGAGAGGGCGCCCGAGGGGGCGGATGCTGCTCCAGCGCTGAGGGGCACACAGCAGGAGTTCCAGGCGGCCCAGCAGAGCGATGAGTCCCTGGAGAGAGCCAGGGAGGAGGCCCAGAACCAGACCCCAGCTACTGAGGAGAGGGGCAGATTTCTCATACAAGAGGGGCTGCTATACAGGGAGCCCCCCCTGGGGAAGAAGGGTTCCCAGGCAGCGACGCGCAGGCAGCTGGTGGTGCCGGAGGCGTACAGGGAGGAATTATTGAGGTTGGCCCATGACGGTCCATTCGCAGGGCATCTGGGAGTGGGCAAGACTTGTGACAGGCTGGAGCAGAACTTCTACTGGCCGCGCATGTTCGGGTCGGTGAGGGAATATTGCCGAAGCTGCGAGTTGTGCCAGAAGCGGAAGGGCTCCAGGGGGCCCCGCAAGGCGCCCCTGCAGCCTCTGCCCATTATTGGGGAAGCCTTTGCCCGAGTGTCAATGGATATTGTGGGCCCGCTTCCGAGGCCCTCCAGGAATGGGAAGAAGTACATTCTGGTAGTGGTAGACTTTGCTACGAGGTACCCAGAGGCCGTGGCTCTGTCCAACGTGGAGGCAGAGACGGTGGCAACAGCCTTGTTCACTGTGTTCAGCAGGGTGGGTTTCCCCAGGGAGGTGCTGTCTGACCGCGGGTCGAACTTCATGTCCGTGGTGTTCAGGCAGTTGTGGGAATTGTGTGGGGTCAAGCACCTGAAGGCTGCCCCCTATCATCCACAGACGAATGGGCTAGTAGAGAGGTTCAATGGGACTCTGAAGTCCATGCTGAAGATGTATGTGGACAGGCGCCAGAACGACTGGGATGTGCTGCTGCCTTACCTGTTGTATGCCTACAGGAGTGTGGCCCAGGACTCCACGGGGTTTGCTCCCTTCGAGCTGCTCTATGGGAGGCAGGTCCGGGGGCCCCTGGACTTGATCCGGGATGCCTGGGAGGGCAATGTAGAAGTGGCAGAGCAGCCGGTGACTGAGTATGTGACACAGTTCAAGGACAGGCTGAAGGAAATGATGGAGTTGGTTCGGGAGAACTTGAGTGACAGCCAAGGGGCCCAGAAGGCCTGGTATGACAGAGATGCCGTGGAGAGGGCATTTGAAATAGGGGACTTGGTGTTGGTGCTGGACCCAGTGAGGAGGAATAAGATGCAGGATGTTTGGAGCGGGCCCTATGAGGTAGTGGAGAGGGTGAACGAAGTGACCTATGACGTGAGGAAGGCCAGTGGCCGGGGTGGGGCGCAAACGGTGCACGTGAACAGGATGAAGGCGTACATGGAGAGGGGGGTGGATGTGAACATGATCTGTGGTGCTGAGGAGGAAGCCATGTCCATCCCTTTGGTGGATATGGTGGCGGAAAGTCAGGAAGAGACGCCCCTCGAGAGCATAGAGATGGGGGAGGGTTTGACCTCCCTGCAGAGGGGGGAGTTGCTGGCGCTACTGAAGCACCACCGGCGAACGTTCTCCAACAGGCCGGGGCTCACAGACAGGATATCACATTCTATCCACACGACAGGGCCCCGGCCAGCACCCAGCAGAGCTTATAGGGCCAAGGGGGAGATGCAGAGGCAGATTCAGGAGGAGGTGGAGAGCATGCTGGCCATGGGCATAATCACCAGGTCCCGGAGCCCCTGGGCATCCCCTATTGTGATGGTACCTAAAAAGGACAGGACCATGAGGTTTTGCGTAGACTACAGGAAGTTAAATGCTATCACGCAGCCTGACCCCTTCCCCACCCCCAGGATAGAGGATCTGTTAGATACACTGGGGGGGGGCAAGGTTTATAAGTACTCTGGACCTGACTAGGGGGTACTGGCAGATCCCCCTGGATGCGGATGCGCAGGAGAAATCTGCATTCATAGTGGAGTCTGGCCTGTATGAGTTCAAGGTGCTGCCCTTCGGCATGCGGAATTCCGGGGCCACCTTTATGAGGCTGATCAACGAGATCCTGCAAGGGCTGGGGGGTTTCGCCATGGCCTATATTGACGACCTGGCCATTTTCAGTGACTCCTGGCGGGACCACCTCAATCACGTGGGGGCAGTGCTGCGGCGACTCGGGGAGGCCAACCTGACTGTCAAGGTGTCCAAATGCAGGATGGGGGCTGCCGAAGTGACCTATCTGGGGCACAGGGTCGGCAGTGGGGCGGTGCGCCCCGAGCCCCTGAAGGTGGAGGCCATTAAGAATTGGCCGGTTCCCCAAACAAAGAAGCAGGTCCAGGCATTTGTGGGCCTGGCCAACTACTACAGGAGGTTTGTGAAGGGGTTCAGTGAGGTTGTAGCCCCGATCACGGACCTCACCAAGAAGGAGAGGCCGGACCGGGTGGTGTGGTCAGCGGCCTGTGAGGAGGGGTTCCAGAGCATAAAGAATGCCTTGGCCCAGGAACCCGTGCTGGCCAGCCCGGATTTCAACAAGCCCTTTTGGTTGTGCACCGACGCCTCTAACATTGGGTTGGGGGCAGTGCTGATGCAGGACGGGGCGGGGGACAGGAGACACCCTGTGGCGTACCTCAGCAAAAAGCTGTCCCCCGCGGAGCAGAATTACGCTACAATTGAGAAGGAGTGTTATGCCATCGTGTGGGCTGTCAAGCAGCTCAAACCCTATCTGTACAACAGGAGGTTCACTGTGCTGAGTGACCATGCCCCTCTGGTCTGGTTGCACAAGGCCAAGGGGACCAACGCCAGGTTGCTGCGCTGGAGCCTGGCCCTGCAGGAATACGACATGGACATAGTCCACATAAGGGGGAAGGAGAACATTGTGGCGGACGCCTTGTCCAGGGCGGGGGAACCCATGTGATGCCCTCAGTGATGTTACTGGCACCACTTCCTGCATCAATTTTGCATTGGGGGTGTCACATTGCTGAATTGGAGGGAAGCAGCCAGATCGCTGCTGCACCCCTGGGTGGGGGTGTTGGCCCCAGAAATTGGTATGGGGGGATTGAATGGGGATTGAATGGGAGATTATTGTTTGTTGATCTTATGTACGCTATTTATGTGAATGTATAATGTCTATGTGTGTAGGTAGGAATCTGTAATATGTGTGGAAGCTGAATATTTCTGTGAATGTGGTTGAGCATTGCTATGGACAGGCTGGGTAGCAAAGCCCTGTGGGACAATGGCCCTTGATGGCCCAAAGACACACCTAAAGCAGGAGGGCGGAGACCCAAGGGCTGCCAGCAGAGAGAGGCTGAGGACCAGGTGACCGGCTGAGACCAGAAGAGGCCAGGAAGGAGTATAAAGAGGCCATGTGGTCGAGGCCATTTTGGTTCTCAGCTCAGCACTTCATCCCAGAGGCAGCACTGCAGGGATTGAAGAGCCCGGAAGACCTGGGAACCCATCCTGATCGTAGGATGTGCAATAAGGACTTTTAACCAACAGCTGCAACATCTCTGCTAGAGCCTGCATCGAGGACTGGGAGATTCGGTGCATGTAACGTACTGTACTTTAATAACCTTACTCTCATGCTTTTCTTTCTTGTAATAATAAACCTTTAGATATAGATTCTAAAGGATTGGCCCAGCGTGATTTGTGGTAAGGTCCAGAGGGTAAATTGACCAGGGATCTGTGGCTGGTTTCTTGGAACCGGACAGAACTTGTTCGGGGTAGGTGGGATTGGGTGCTAGGACCCCCCACCTGTGTATAGGCCCGGGGCCATCTGGGGCACGGATATTGCTGGGGTGTCGGAGGGGTTTTGCTCGGGAGGCTTCAGGCAGGCTGCTGAAGCGCTCTGTGAGACTGGTTTGTGGCCTGTTTGGAGAGGTCGCCAGTCAGGGGGACTGTAAAGAGCCCCGGATTTGAGCAATTCGCCCTGAGCGGACGCCCTAAGCTGTGCCCAGACACGGCCCGGTCCGTCACAAGGGGTTACCTCCACGGCGGAGCCGGGGAGAGGGGTAGGTTCAGGGCCGGACAGTGGGTCGGGGACAGGGAATGGGACAGAGGTGGGGGTAGGGAAGGGATCGGGAACAGTGGAGGACTCGGGGCTGGAGATGGGTTCGTAAAGGGCGGAAGCGGGAGTAAGGGGGGGATCGGGGCGTGGGGGGGAATCGGGATCCTGGACGGGGTCTGGGAAGGGGTCCCCCGTGGCAATCCCACCGAGCTGCGGCGCCTCCCGAGTGGGGACTTGGGGGTCGGGAACAGGAAGGGGGCCCGCGCCGACGCCGGGCTCAAGTGGAGAGGCAGGTGTTAATGCCTCGGCGTCGGCCTGGATGGCATTTTCTGTTGGGCCCCCAACGGGAAAGGGGGATGACTGCCCCGCCTCGGTAGCTGGAGAGGGGGCACCCCCAACCCCGGGACCCGGCCGCTCGGCGCCAGCCGTCGCCCCAGAGGGCTCGGCGGCATCCGTTCCGGCGCTCGAGTCGGCCGGGCCAGTGGGTAATATCAGGGGCGCCCCGAGCGTGAGGACGGGGTCAGCCACCTGGGACACGGGATCGGGGAGAGGAGGGGGCGGTGCCATAGAGTCGCCGCCCAGACCGAGGCCCGCTGGCGGAGGGTCGTCCTCCCCCTGGGTGAGTGGGGTCAGACCCAGGGCCTCGATCTCCTCGAAGATGGAGCTAAGCTCCATCCCCTCGGCCCCGGAGCCTTCCCCTCCGGCCGCCGAGGCAACAATTACCTCAGCGGGGACGGAGGGGGGCTCAGTTGGAACCGGGGTCGGGGGGGCTCCACCCGAGGCCTCCTCGTGGAGAAGCTCCGCAGGGGGGGGCGGCGTCGTCCCCCCTCGCCGCCGCGGCTTCCTCGGCCGGCGCCTCCCGCTGATGCTCGTCGGGGGCGCTCTGGGCAGCGCCGGCCCCCCTCGGGATCTTTCGGAGGGGGGCCTTCCCGCCCTCCTCATCGGAGGGGGGAGATTGGGCCCGCAACCGGCGGGCTTTGCGCTTGCCCCCGACGAGCGTCCAGCCCTCCGAGGTGGAAGTGGAGGGCCGGTCAGCGAGGGCAAGGCCGGGGGGCACTTTTGGGGTTCGGGGACGGCGTTGTGGCAAGGGTGGGAAGGAAGGGGATACCTCCACCCGGGGAGGGCCCTCTCCCTCGCCCTGCGGCAACCGCGCCACCCTCTCCTCCTCGGGCCCCGCAGTGACTGACCGAATAGAGGTGGGGCCCGCCTGCCCGCTCGGGCACGCCAGGGGGGACGCCTCTGGCTCCCGAGCAGGGCCGTCGGTTGGAGGAGGGGCGGCCGCGGATCCCGGACTACCAGGGGGGCCGGCGGTGGTGGGGCCGGCGCCCTTACGGGCCCCGGGGGGCCCAGACGCCTCCTCCGACCGGGCCAAGGGACAGTCCCTCCGGACGTGCCCCATCGCCCGGCAGAGGAAGCACCGGGTCTCCCCCGAGGAGTAATGAATCCGATAATGGGCCCCCTGGTAGGGCACCATGAAGGACCCCTCAAGCGCCTCCCCGCCACGCGCCGCCGGCGGCAGCTGCAGCTGTACCTGCCGGCGGAAAGATAGGACGTGGCGGAGGGCGGGGTCCTTACAGCCCAGCGGGAGAGGGCTGATGGTCGAGATGGGCTTCCCCAGGGTGGAGAGGGAAGGTAACAGGGCGGCATTAGGGAGGAAGGGCGGGACGGAGGTGAGCACCACCCGTACGCCCAGGTCCTCCAGAGGTTCGAGGGGCACGTGCACGCCCCCCACCGCCAGGCCCCTCTCCACCGCCTCCTGGGCGGCGGCCTCCGAGGCAAGGAAGAACACCGCCTTGCCGTACATCTTGGAGGCCGCCACCACGGCCGAGGCCCCCACCACCCTCGCCAACGCCCGCACGTACGTTTCCATGTGGGGCGAGGCGGCGACCAGGAGGCAGCGGACGCTGTGCCTCCTGGTCATGGTGGGAAAGGGGCCCCGGCCACCAGGGATGGAGCTGGAGGCGGCAGTCGGGGCTGATGACGGGGCACGTGGGGGGGGCGGCAGCGGCCACCTGGGCGTACGCTCTGGGGGTCTTGATTGTGTCACCCCCAGAGCTGGTGGAGGGGACAGCAGGGGAAGGAGGGGCTGTGGAGGGCGGGGCGGCTTTGGCCGTGGTGGATTTGGCCTTTGGGGCTGGGCTTTTGCCCTTTTTCTTCCCCCCGCCCTTTTTTCCGGCCGAGGTGATGGTTGCTCCCGTGTCTGAGGGAGCGGCGGCCGTGGCGGCGGCGGAGCTCGGGCCTAGGGTCGGGAGGTCAGCCGCAGCGGTTGTCGGGCCTGGTGGTAGCGAGGGGGCCGTGGTAGGGACTGCCTCCATCATGGAAGGGGGGGGTAGGAAGGAGGCACAGATAACAGGAAGGGGAGCAAGGGTTCACCGCTCCTCCCCACCAGACAGCAGGCGAGGGAGGAGGGTGTCTGAAATGGAGGGGGTGGGAGAGAGGGAGGGTGCTGGTTTTGGGGAGGGCAACTGAAGATATGGGGGGGGAGAGGAGTTAGCAGCCTCACCTCCCTGCTGAGACTGTAGCAGAGGAGGAGGGCGCTAATACAGGGGCGGGGGCACGCAAGGGAAGGGGAGGGTGGGGGGGCGTATAATTGGGAGGGAAGGGGAGAAGGGGAAAAAGGGGGAGCAACTACTCCCTCCCGCCGACTGGTTGCTGGGAGGGAGAGAACCAAAAGGGGCGGATAGAGCAGGGGAACCGAGGGGCCAGCAACCACTCCTCCCCGCAAGGCTGGAAGCGGAGGAGGAGGGTGCCGGCAGGGCAGACAGGGGGCAAGGTAACGGGTACAGGGCGGGGGCCGGCTCCTCCGGCTGCACTGGGATACGGGGGAGGGGGTTGTGGGGCCGTTGGGGAGGTGCAGTGAACAAGGGGGCTAACTAAAAAGGGGGGGGCACAGGCGCTCAGGGCAGGGAAGGGGCAAGGCAAGTCGGGTGGTGCTCAAAGGCTGGGGGGTGGCTGGGGGGGTGGGGAGGGATAAAATAGAGGCAAACAACAGCTGGGTGGGGCGGGGCACACACTCTTGGGCTGGCTGGGGCAGGGGCGTGGCAGATAACTTTGGGAGCAGGTGTGGTGGGTAAGTGAATTTGGGAAGGGAGGGAAGGAACCAAACTAAGCTAACAGGGAGGGGCAGGCAGTGGGGGAAAAACCAAGCTGCTGGGGTAGGGTGGGTGACCGGGGGTAAGGGTGGCCCCCCAGCCAGATGTAGCTGAGGGAGGGGGGCCAAGTCCAGAAGAGGGGGGAGAGAGCACACCCACGAGCGCTGTGTGGGGCTCAACCTCGCCCACCGCTGCGGCAGAGTCCCCGGTGGAAGGCAGGGCAGCAAACCCCACTAGGGGGAGAAGAGGCAGTCCAGATGGTAAGGGGTGGTGGAGGGTGCGTTGGGGGTGGTGGCAGCGGGTGGGGTGGGGGGGCAACTGGACTGGGGGGAGGGCTCCGAGCCTCTCCCCCAGCCCCCCTTTTAACAGTTCAATTCACCACCACCCCGGAGCAGATTGAAAAAGCTCAGTTTGTGAACAAACCCCCTCCACAGTTCTCAGTGGTTTCCTCTTCTCCCCCTCAGCGGGGTGCAGCAGCAGCAGCAGGCAGGCGGCAGTGGAAGGCCTCCGGGTGGTGGGTGCTGGTGGGGTGGTCCTCCTCCTCTGGAGCAGTGGTGGAGGGGAGAGGGAGGGCAGCTGGCAGGCCCCCCCTCTCCCCCCAGGCAGCAACAGCAGCAGGTGGTGGTAGCGGTGGTGGTGGGGTGCAGCGACGTCCGGGGAGCAGGCCTCAGCAGACAGGCGGGTAGGCAGCTGGGTGGGGAGGACTCCGGCTGGTGCAGAAGCAGGAACCAGGAACCAGCGGGGTGGGGGGAGAAGGAAGAGAGCAGCCCCTGCACCCCACTGCTTCTTCTCCTTCTCGCCAGTGGAGTGCAGGGGAATGGGCACCCACGGAGCCAGAAGCAAAGGAACCCCTCTGGGAGCCATTTTGGGCCCAGCCTAGCCCCGCCCCCTCACCTGACTGGAAGTCAAAGGGCGGGGCTAGGACTATAAGAAGGCTGCTGGGGAGCTCAGTCAGGGCCTAGTCTCTGAAGAAGCCAGAGGTCTGTTTGGGGCTCCTGCTTAGGGAGGCTAAGACCCAGATTAGGCCACTCTCAGCTGCTTTCCTGGAGGCCGGTCAAGGCTTCCCTGCCCAGGCTACTGAGGCCTGGCCAAGTGCGCCAGCAGAACCACCCGTGGACCCAGAGGATGGGCCCGACCTGGTGGACCGGCTGGACCCCCCGATGGGTACTGGAACGCCGGGCCGGATGAGCGTGCGGGACACTGCAAAGCTCCAACCCCTTGACCCCTGGATTGGGCCCGTCGGACGCTGTGGGGACGACGGTGCCTCGACTCCCTGACGGACCTGCTGGAGCTACAGGTACTTGGGAACAGGGAGACGAGAAGTGGCCCTGGGGTAGCCCGGGCCGAGAGCAGCCCACGGCCAGCAAGTTACGGGCCGGAGTCCTGCTGAGCCAGTCGCAGTTGCACTGCTGCATTCAGGGCCCCTGGGCCGGGGCGCAGTGAGGTGGGTGGGCCTGCGCGCCCCCCCCACCACCCCCTAACCGGGTGGTAGTCTCCCCCTCACCGCTGCTGCTGGTGACCTCCCGGGCCTGCTCCTGAATGAGGAACTTCTACAAACTGGTGTTTGGTTGCAGCCATGCCTTGCGTCAGGGCCTGGCTGCCATTGGCCACCCCGCCTGGGTTTTGTTTGCTGTATTTGTTGACCGCCCTGCTCGAGGGCCAAACCTAATAGACAGTATTGATTGCCTGCCCTGCTCAAGAGCCCGGACTTACCTACGGTGCGTTTGGGACCGTCCATGCATCGGGCGGAAACTCTTAAAGGGACAGGACTAGAACGGTTTCCCTGCCCAGAACTGTATGAAAATAGACTGACAAGTGGTGGGCTTATTTCTCTGCGGCCTGGACCTGAAGCAAGGCCAGGCACGTGAACGATTACCTCTGGGCCCGACCTGAAGGAAGGCCGGGAAGAGACTCGCCCGCCTGGACTGTTTTAAGGCGCGGTAACGCAAGGAGGCAGGCACGTCTCCCAATGTGCTGGAGGCAGAGGAGCCGCCCCCTGAAGGCCCACCGGCCTATCACAAACCCCCCCGGAAGGGGGAAAAGCTCAGGCTGTTGTGGACATTGCCGGAGGGCAGTGTCCTGAAAGGGATCTGGCCACCTGCCAGCAGTGCTAATTCCCCAACTCGACGGCAGGTGGCGCTGTGGCGAGCGGGAAGCCTTTACAGCGCTCCAGAGGGTAGCATAGCAATTCTTCTGGCCCAGGATCCACCAGGAAGTGTGCAAGTATTGCACGTCATGCCTGGAGTGCCAAAGGACCAGCACCACAAGTGTTCCCGAGCCCCTTTAGTCCCCTTACCGATAGTAGGGACCCCATTCGAATGAATCGGCCTGGATCTGGTGGGCCCACTAGAAAGTAGTAATACCGGATATAAGTATATTTTGGTGGTAGTGGACTATGCCACACAGTACCCAGAGGCAGTGCCCTTATGGACAGCCACAGCCCGCACTATTGCGGAGGAACTCCTGGAGATATTCTCAAGGGTGGGGCTGCCGCGGGAAATGCTGACAGACCAAGGGACAAATGTGACATCAAGGCTTATGGCAGAATTGTGCCGTTTGTTGAACATCCGCACGCTTAAGACCTCAGTGTACCACCCCTAGACAGACAGGTTGGTACAATGGTTCAACAAGACCCTCAAGTCCATGCTGAGGAAGTTTGTAGAAGACAATGTCCGTCATTGGGATAAGTTGTTGCTGGCCCTGATGTTTGCGGTGAGGGAAGTTCCCCAAGCTTCGAGAGGTTTCTCACCCTTTGAGCTCCTCCACGGGCATCAGCCATGGGGAATTCTAGATCTGGTGCGGGAGATCTGGGAGGAACAGGAAACCCACGCTCAAGGGTCAGTGCAGTATAGTCTACAACTCAGAGCAGTTGCGGGAATTGAGCCAGTTAGCCCAGGAAAATCTGCGCCAGGCACAGGAGGTCCAAACTGTAGGTTATAACTGTGGCACGAAAACATGGACCTTCCAGCCGGGAGATCGGGTGTTACTGCTACTGCCCTCCTCTGAGTCAAAACTGTTAGCCAAGTGGCAAGGACCATTTGAGGTGATTCGCCAAGTAGGACCGGTAGATTATGAGGTGTGGCTCCCAGGATGTCGGAGAGAAACCAGAGTGTATCATGTGACCCTCCTCAAGGCCTGGAAGGAGCAGGAGGCCCTGATGATCACACCGTATCCCCCAGAGCCAGAATTGGGACCATGGACCAAGAGGGCCCCAGACCCATCACCCATCGATATTGGACAAGAACTCGACCCAGAACAGCGAGAACAATTATACAGGCTCCTGAGGGACTTTGTGCATGTCCTGTCAGTTAAACCAGGAAAAAAAAAACTAATGTGCCACCATATAGCCACCCCCGCAGGCCAGAAGGTGAGAGACCACCACTCCCGAGAAAGATGTGGGACATGGTATAGCCAGACAGGAACCCCCCTGTAACATCCATTTTTGCTTGCCTGGAGCATACAGGGCACACAGAGCAGAAGGCCCAGGCTGCTGTGACCATGAATGGCTGTAAACAGAGATACGCCAATTGCTGACCAAGAGGCCCCCAAGGAGTGTCCTTGACTTAACCCATATTGATACGAACACACAGCCGTCCGCGGGGGGAGGAATCTCTCGCCCAGTAAAAAAATGTCTAGTACACACAATTTAGTTATCTCTCTTGCAAGTGTAAATTAACTTGAAACTTGCTTGTAAGAACTGGCGCCACAAAACCTACCAGTACAATTTGGCATCTTAAGATAAGAAAGAGGATACAGGCCCCCAGGGGTATATAGATGGGTCCAGCAGCACATTGACACTCAGAGAAAATCTACCATCTATCTGCTGGTCGGGTTTGGTGTTTGACCTCCCGAGGTTCCAGAGGGGACGTCCACCTCGTATTCGTCTTTCCGAGGAATTGAGAGACCGGCCCTGGCCTGACACGCTGGAGTTGAGAGGCACAGAAAGGGGTAAAAATTGTACCTGGATGTGGTCCTTTGTTTAAGTATATATATACATAGTGTTAGAGCTCTTTAAAGATTAAGCTGTCACTTGGTACCATTATTTCTATTTTCTATCTTTACCTTTTTCCTGTAATCATTTTTAAGACCTATATATATATATATATATTTGCTAGCATTTAAGAAATAGAGCAATAGCCATTGTAACCATATGATTTATAAGCTTCTTTAATAAACCTGTAACTGTTTAAGCTTTAACCTGACTCCTTCAGTTGCTGTAATAGAACCAAGCACAATTTAAAAGAACTTCAGCCGGTCATAAAGGGACAGACATAGGGAGAGCTTGGGCGTTTGGATCTGTGTCACTCCCAGGTGACAAGATCCGTTGGGGCACCTTTCCAGCCTTTCCTAGGCTGCCCGCTGCGAAGGAACCCCTGTGTTCTAGCAGCTAAAATCTAAGGTGTAATAAGTTCTTCCTATATAACGGGGCGTCTGTTGGCCTGCTGGCCACCCTCTGCGCCGGGACCCCGGTCCTAGCAGTAAAGACACGGACGTTAAACCTTTTCTCGGAAACATACACACACACACTGCCCTGACCGTCGGCTGACACATGGTGAAGGAGGAACTGGACCGGATGTTAGCCCTGGGTGTAATGGAAGAGTCCAGGAGTGAATGGAGGAGCCCCATAGTCCTGGACCCTAAATCGGATGGGGTGGTTAGGTTCTGCGTGGACTTCAGGAAAGTGAACGCCATATCACGATTTGACATGTACCAATGCCACGCGTGGATCAACTACTGGAACGATTAGGCCGAGCCAAGTTCGTATCCACCCTCGATCTTACCAAAGGCTACTGGCAGGTCCCCTTAACACCTGCCTCCAAGGAAAAAACAACATTCCCAACCCCATTCGGGCTGTTCCAGTTTACCACCATGCCCTTCGGCCTGCATGGGGCTGCAGCCACCTTTCAGCGGCTAATGAACAAAGTGCTGAGCCTGCACAATGCCTATGCCACTGCCTATATTGACGATATTGTAACTTACAGTGCGAGCTGGGTGGAACACCTGCAGCACCTTACCCAAGTACTGCAGGCCTTGGCAGAGGCAGGCCTCACGGCTAATCCAGCCAAATGCCACTGGGGACAGTGCGAGGTGAGCTATTTGGGCTACATGGGCGGTAGGGGACAACGCCGACCATTGGTAGATAAAGTGCAAGCACTACAAGATTACACCACCCAAAGACAGAGGCAAGTGCGACAGTTTTTAGGGCTGGCCGGGTATTACTGGCGCTTCATACCAAACTTTGCTACCTTAGTGTCCCCCCCGCTTACAGATCTCACCAAGAATCCTCGGTCACGGAACTTGGAATGGTCAGACGATTGCGATGTTGCTTTTCAGACTCTGCGGGAACAGCTGACCTGGGAACCAGTACTCATCCAGCCAGACTTCACCCACCCCTTTATTTTGCAGACAGATGCCTCTGAGGTTGGTCTAGGAGTGGTGCTGTCTCAAGAGGTAGGCAGGGAAGAACACCCCGTTCTATATTTGAGCCGGAAGCTGTTCCCACGAGAGACGCAGTACGCAACAATAGAAAAGGAGGCCCTCGCGGTGAAGTGGGCTGTGGAAACCCTCAGGTATTATCTATTGGGGGGTCAGTTCACATTGGTCACAGACCACGCACCCTTAAGGTGGCTCCACACGATGAAGGACACCAATGCATGGATTGTGTGTTGGTACCTGTCCCTTCAGCCCTATGCTTTTAACGTAGCACACCGACTAGGGAAAGCCCATGGTAATGCAGACATCTTTGCACAGGCTGGGGAGGATGGTGAAGGGGCAGCCTCCCAGGTGTCCCTCTTAAGGGAGAGGGTGTGTGATGGGGTGTATCAGCCCCGCACCGAAGGCTGAGCCTAATCAGGCCCACCTGGCTGAAGAAGCCCTGCCCCCACAACTCTGCTGGGCATGCTCAGACTGCAGCCCAAGTATAAAAGCCTGGAAGGAAGCTCAGTCTGGGCTGACTGCCAGAGAGACCCGAGGGCCAGTTGGGACGTCTCCCCAGCCATCGATGAGGGAGAAGCAGCCCCTAGGGAAGTAGTGGACCCGGTGAGCACCTGGGACTCTATCCCGCCAGACCAGGTAGGGAGGGGACCGGAGCCACCTCTCCCACCCTGGAATCCTTGGCGCGTTTTGGATGGATTCCCCGCCAAGCGAGTGGTGAGTCCTCCTGCCACTCACAGGGCCCTGGGCCGAGACCTGGTAGAGTAGGGTGGGCCTGGGTTCCCCTACCAGGGGTATACCCCCCTACCCGTGACTTTGTGTATTGACTCTGGCCAGTGGGCCGGCGAGCCTTTTTAGATGACCAGTTCTGGTTCTGCAGCCCGTCAGGCCCCAGAGTCGGGGCCAGGCTACATCCCAGGGTAGAGCGCGCGGGGCAGACAGTAGACCTGGGAGGGGGGAAAGAAAAGCTGCCCTGCGACAGTAAGGTAAGGTAGTTATGGACCTGAGAGAATTGGGAACCCATGCATTCCCACCCACTCAAGGTTTCAAAAGATCTGAGACCCACTCGTGATATTAGGAATGGCAACGTACAAAAACCTGTAGGGGAACACTTCAATCTTCCTGGACACACAATTGCAGATCTCAAGGTAGCCATCCTGCAGCAAAAAAACTTCAGGACCAGACTTCAAAGAGAAACTGCTGAGCTACAGTTCATCTTCAAGTTTGACACAATCAACTCTGGATTAAACAAAGACTGTGAATGGCTTGCTAACTACAAAAGCAGCTTCTGCTCTCTTGGAATTCACACCTCCAGATCAGCTGCTAGAAGTGGGCCTCATCCTCCTTGATTGGATCCACCTCGTCATCTCCAGCCTGATTCTGGCCTGCATATTTATACCTGCCTCTGGAAATTTCCACTACATGCATCTGACGAAGTGGGTCTTTGCCCACAAAAGCTTATGCTCCTACACTTCAGTTAGTCTATAAGGTGCCACAGGACTCCTCGCCACTCATGCATTCCCCTATCTGGATGACTGGTTGGTGATAAAGCTTCAGAGGGATAGCTGAGTTCGTCTGTAACTGGAAAAACTTAAACAAAAAATCTAGCAGCACCTTAAAAACTAACAAAACATGTAGATGGTATCATGCGAAAGCTCATGATACCATCTACATGTTTTGTTAGTCTTTAAGGTGCTACTAGACTATTTGTGGTTGGTGATAGGCAGTGCTGTCCAGTGTGGTTGTCATTCAGTCCACCTGCAATACACTGGGTTTGTTACTCATTCAAGTCAGATCAATGCTAAAAACCTGTGCAAAGAGTAATTTATCAGAGCATTCCTGAATGCTGTTCAAACCAGAGCATTTCCACCCACTCAAGGTTTCAAAAGATCTGAGACCCACTCATGGATCTAAAAAGCACATCCCATTATTACAGTGCACGCTTTCCTCAGACTTCTGGGGCATGTGGCAGCAGGTAGCTACATGGTGTAAAATGATAGACTATTCCTCAGGAGGCTTCAGGGAGGACTAGAATCAGTATATGTCCCTTGTTGTGAAAGTAGAAAGAATTATATTGTAATAATGGAAAAAGTTCAAGGAATACTGTTTGTCCTTGAACAGGAAAGAAAGGATTATGTTAATGTTGTTTGTAGGTATGCAGGATGGATCAGAGTGGAACCAGGTGTGTCTGGGAAAACAGGAAAAGGAACATTAGGTGTTAGGCAGAAAGTAATTGAGATAACCAGGGAGATATGGACAGGAGATTGCTGAGGCTTGATATGGAAATGAAGATATTTGACTAGTCTCATGCTAATCATGAGAGTTTTGCCTCCTTTTTGGATCATGTTAATTTTGCTTTCTTTTGCCTGTATAAATCAAGGGGTTTGAGCCTTGTATGATACTCACATTTTCTGGGTGTATTAGCAGAGCGGCTTTGCTAATAAACAGAGTGGTCTGACAAATTTGTGAGTCCTGTGTCTGACTTTGAGTTTGTCATTATCTAGACAGAGTAACTTGTGTTCCAGAGATAAACTGTCCTCTCTAGACAGGTGGACAGACCCTCAGACCACTTGTGCAGGAGTTTCCTTCATTTCTCTGCAACCAACATTTATGTAAGTCATGGATGCCCCATCCCTGGGTTGGAGACAGTGTCCCCTCTAACATTTTCCATCCTTGGGCTGTTGTACCAATAAAAGCAAGCAGGATCTTATGAGGGGGATAAGGCAAAAAGCCACATTTATTGTAAAGATAATAATAAAAAAATAAAGAAAAGATAGAAGCAAACAACGTTGTTTAACTACTTAACCCTTATACATATAAACATTCATTCATCCATTCATTCAGGTTCTGTGTATTTGTTATAGTTACCAGCCTGGAAGTTGCTTGTGACAGAATACTGGCCAGGTATTCTGTACACAAGTGATGGTAGTAGGGAGCGAAGTCCTGATCAGATGTGCATCTGAAGCGCCTGGTAGGCTGGCAGCAGAACCTTGGACTCTGATTCCATAGTTTTTTAGTCCAGCTCTTATAGGAATTTTTTCCTATGCCAGTCTGGAAATTGCTGCATCATCCTGATGTCTTCAGGGTGGCTGCCAGGTGCTCGTCAGTGATCTCATCGGGTGGACCTCCAGTACTTGGTTTTCTCCACTTGACACCTTTTGGTTGCACTGGCACCTGACGCCTTCTTCAGCCCTTTGTTGCTGTATTCTCAGGCTGGCACCTCTCAGAACCATTCATTCATCGTCCAAGCACTCTCTCTCTTACATACATTCCCTAATTAATGTTTCCTATACAGTATTTTGTATAATAATAAAAGTTGTAGTTACAAAAGTTTCTGGGTGGTATTGCTTAAAACATTCTCTGAGTGCTAAGTAAAGTTACAATGTTTTAACGAGAACAGGCGTCAATTATGTAACAATGCCCTTAGTCAATTACAGGGCTTGGCTCCCATAGCAGAGTTAGTGGCTTGACAATGCATTGTTACAATGTATCTCTGCAATGTCAATTTCAAACAGCCCCTTGCACAAGCTTTAGCATGCCCTGGGACACAGAGGGCAGCTGTTTCTGGCTACATAGGATTATATTCTTAACAGTTCTAAGTTACATGACCTAATACATTATATTCTAAAGGGGCAATAATAATAATAAATCTAAACACTTTAAGTTGTGGGGAACAAATTATGGGGAGTCACTTCCATTTGGGGGAATCATTTTCAATACATTAATATGTTACCCCTACGGGGGGACTGAACTTTCTTTTGGGTGGGTTGAAATTTCTCATGTGCAACACCAATACTGAGGTAGTGTGTGGATGTGCACCAATAGTACAAACAAAAACCCTAGATATAAATATATATTTTAAACAGTCCATAGGTGTGGAAGAAAATATATTAAAACAAGGGATAATTAACAAGGAGCAATGGTTACAATTTTTATTTCATAGAATCATAGAATACTAGAACTGGAAGGGACCTCGAAGTCATTGAGTCTAATCCCCTGCCCTCACGACAGGACCAAGTGTCGCGAGAATCACAGGTCCGATGATGCATACCCAAGGGGGGAAGGACAGAACCAGGTGGACCGTTTTATCAAATAAAAAATATTTATTTATAACAGTGATGAATTTATAGTATTTATTCTGAGATTTTTAATAGACAGTGTTAATGAATTTACAGTATTTATTATATTTATTCTATGATTTCTAGTTAAACGTGTCAGATATAAGGACGGGAATGACGAGGGGAATACTCTCTATTCTAAAAATATTCAGTTACACTAATTAAATAACAGTGATAACTACAAACTCTATGTACTACCCAAAACACCTACAACACTAAGCTTATACAACAAGAAAAAATCAAATCCTACATACCAACTTACACAGCACATGGAACATTTCAAAGATATCAGTTCGGTTGCGAAGGCCTTGGTTATGCCCGAGAGTCAGGGGAGGTGGCTGGTCGGTTGATCAGGCCGGCAGTGCTTTGGAGTATACGGGAAGGCACACGCATGGTGGTACATGTGTTGTGAAGACCTCTTCGAGCGAACTGTGCGATGGGTATTTATCCCCAAATCTGCACATCGCTTTCCCGCACTTGCATATTACCATATGTGGCCCAATGGTCACCAAGTGGGGGGTCTGTGTTGCAGGGGTTGGGCCGAAACTGAGCAGGTTTCATGCAACCAGGTAAGCCCCGCAGTTCTCATGCCAAGGTGACAGGTGGGAGAGTCCGAGGCTGTTTTCTCCTTTTCACACCTTCCCTTTTTCTAAAGGCAATGGTGTGCAGGAAGGGTGCGGCTGGATTCTCCCAAGGAGTACTGCAGCCCACTATAACAAAAGCGGCCTGGCCAAACTTTTTACTGGGGGGGCAGGTTTTTTTCTAACACCAAGCAGTGTCTATATCATCCCTGATAGATGTCTATTCAACATGCTCTTAAATATTTCCAGTGATGGAGATTACACAACCCCCCTAGGCAATTTATTCCAGTGTTAAACCACCCTGACAGTTAGGAAGTCTTTCCTAATGTCCAACCTAAACCTCCCTTGCTGCAATTTAAGCCCATTTAATATGAAATCAAATAAAAAGAAAATTAACACCACCCTTGGAGTACATGTTGTATCATCCTTTCTAACAACTCAAGCTAGTAAACACACCACAATGCATATTATCCACACATAGCTCAGCTTTAAGATGCTAAACAAATATATGGAGTTAACTAGAAATAGTATTTGCAAGGAGAGCATGACTAATACAATATCGTGACACTGGAAAGGAGAGGGAAAGGCATTCACTCAGGCTTATACAGTTTCTCTGGGGAATGTTTAGGATCCACGCCATAGAAGAACAAGTGAAACAGAGACCCGTATAAACAGATAAAAGTTCTCCTGGTTTGAAACTTTCATCTTGTGTATGTCACTAAGGCTACGTCTAGACTGCAAGCTTCTTTCGGAAGAAGCTTTTCTGGAAGAGATCGTCCAGAAAAGCTTATTTCAAAAGAGAGCATCCACATTGATTGGACACTCTCACGTTTAAGTTGTGATTAGTCTGGATGCAGTGGCCACCAGGGCACCTGTGTTATTTCCTGGAGACCGCCTCTTTCGAAAGAACTCCCTCTTCTGCGTCCACACGCCTTTTTCTAAAAATGCTTTTTCGGAAAAAGGCTTGATTCTCATAGAATGAGGTTTACCGCTGTCGGAAAAACCCCTCCATTCTTTTGACTTTCTGTCGAAAGAACTCAATGGCAGTGTGGACACAAGTATTGTTTTTCCGGAAAAACACTGCAGTGTAGATGCACCCAACTCAAAGAGTGGAGGCCCCAGAACACATTAACACATGGCATCAGGGTTTATAGACAGATGCATGTTTCTAAGAGCTTGCAAATAAGGTTTCAGCCTACAAAACAACTAGCATCACACCTAGTACTTGCTACTTCTGACTCATAAGAGCCAGAACCCTACCACATAGCAAAGATCTGGCCTTCATGCAATACAACTGTCACGTTGCTGGATCTTGAGGGGAGCAGCCAGATCACTGATGCACCCATAGGTGGGGGTGTTGGCCCCAAAAATGGTATAGAAGGGGGCCATGTGAGGTATTGAATAGAAGCTTATTATCTGATAATCCTATGTACGCTGTTCATGTGTTTGTATAATGTCTGTGTGCAATTATTAGCATGTACTTGTATGGACACTGAAGATTTCCCTGCATGTGGTTAAGCATTGGGCAGGGCCGGGCCTGTGGACATGCTAATTACCGAGGCCCTGTGGGACAATGGCTCTCAATGAGCCAAGGACACACCTAAGGAATGGGGGCTGTCACCTGAGAGCAGCCAGCAGGGAACACAGAGATTGGCCTCTGTCCAGGTGACCTGCTACATACTAGAAGAGGCCAGGAAGGAGGTATAAAGAGGCCATGTGGTCGATGCCATTTTGTTCTCAGCTCAGCACTTCATCCCAGAGGCAGCATTGCAGGGATCGAAGAGCCCGGAAGACCTGTGAACCCATCCTGATCGTAGGATGTGCAATAAAAACTTTTAACTCAGCAGCTGTAACATCTCTGCTAGAGCCTGCATCGAGGACTGGGAGATTCGGTGCATGTAACGTACTGTACTTTAATAACCTTACTCTCAGGCTTTTCTTTCTTGTAATAATAAACCTTTAGATATCGATTCTAAAGGATTGGCCCAGCGTGATTTGTGGGTAAGGTCCAGAGGGTAAATTGACCAGGGATCTGTGGCTGGTTTCTTGGAACCGGACAGAACTTGTTCGGGGTAGGTGGGATTGGGTGCTAGGACCCCCCACCTGTGTATAGGCCCGGGGCCATCTGGGGCACGGATATTGCTGGGGTATCGGAGGGGTTTTGCTCGGGAGGCTTCAGGCAGGCTGCTGAAGCGCTCTGTGGGACTGGTTTGTGGCCTGTTTGGAGAGGTCACCAGTCGGGGGCTGTAAGGAGCCCCGGATTCGAGCAATTCGCCCTGAGCGGACGCCCTCAGCTGTGCCTAGACACGGCCCGGTCCATCACAGCATTCCCCGTGCCACAATCAGCACCACACTTTACACAGATGAGAAGTTATAAAACCAATCTCACCAACTTCAAACAGGTTCTCCCAGTCCCAAAGGACCAGCCACAGTCCCAGGTCAATTTATACCTTAGATCTTACCCACAAGAGCACACTGGGCCAATTCTTTAGAATCTAAAATCTAAAGGTTTATTAATAAAAGAAAGAAAATGTTGAGAGTAAGATTGTTAAGGAGAATACATTACATACATCAAGTAGTTCTTGATGCAGGCTCTTAGCAGAGATGTTACAAACTGCCAACTGAAAAGTCTCTGGTGCACATCCTATGGTAGGATGGGTCAAAAAATCCTTCTGGGCCCTCTGTCCTAACCACTGGTACTTCTGGAGCGGAAGGCCGGAGTAAAGACAAGATGGAGGCACCCTCAGGATACTTTTATAATCTGGCCCATGCAGAGGGAAAACCCATTCTTCTGCGTGCTGGTGCCTCCCAAAATAGGCTGATCACATGACCCGCAAACCAGTTTCTGTCCTCTTTAGTCAAGGAGCCATGGTGTCCTCAGGTGTGTTCTTCTCAAGCAAGGGGCCATTGCGTGCTCCTCAGGTGTCAATTGGCAACACTTGAGACATTCTCTATGCAGTACTGAGCAACTGTCCCTCCCAGCAGAAAACATTTCAAATATCAACACAAAGCCCGTATTCATAATTTTACACACACAGAGTGTACAAGTACGTGAGTAGCCTAGATGGAGTCAGCATAACATAAGCTTTCATTTGACACCTCATAGAATAATAATAGGACTGGAAGGGACCTCAAGAGGTCATCGAGTCCAGCCCCCCGCCCTCAAGGCAGGACCAAGCTCCACCTACACCATCCCTGACAGATGTCTATCTAACCTGTTCTTAAATATCTCCAGAGAGGGAGATTCCACCACCTCCCTTAGCAATTTATTCCAATATTTGACCACCCTGACAGTTAGGAATTTTTTCCTAATGTCCAATCTAAACCTCCCCTGCTGCACTTTAAGCCCATTACTCCTTGTCCTGTCCTCAGAGGCCAAGAGGAACAAATTTTCTCCTTCCTCCTTGTGACACCGTGTGACGGCACGTTGGGGGTTCCCCGTCTCCTGCACCCCGAAATGGCACAAACAGACTGTACCAGCCAGTGGAATTGAGGGTGGTTTATTGCTCCTCCAGCACAGCGCAGCACAGATGTAATCTGGTTACAGGAACTGGGCTAGGATGCCTCAGGCCCCCTTGAGATGGGGGAGACTGGGCCCCTAAACTCCAGCTCCTCTCCCTAGGCTGTCTCATCCATCCTCACAGACAGCCACCAACCAACCAACCCACTTCCAGCCCTGCCCCCCAGCCAGGGCCGCATTCACCTTCCTTTGTTCCTCTCCATGGGGGGTGTCTGGCCACTGGTTCAACAAGTTTGTCCTTACCTCTGCCTAGTGAGGTTTTCCCTGCTGGGTCTTGCTCCAGACAGCAGAGGTCACCACATCCCAGCAAGTACCCCCACTACGTCACAGTTCTCCCCCCTCCGAGAGCGAACTGAGCAGGGTCACTCCGCTCGTGACCTGGGGAAGTTCGGGCCCCTCGCTACGGGACAGCGCGTCGGCGATGATGTTGGCGCTCCCCTTGACGTGGATCACTTCCATGTCGTAGTCCTGCAGGAGCAGGCTCCACCGCAGCAGCTTGGCGTTCGTCCCTTTCATCTGGTGTAGCCAGGTCAGGGGGCAGTGGTCGGTGAACACCGTGAAACGCCGGCCAAACAGGTACGGCTGCAGCTTTTGCAGGGCCCACACCATGGCCAGGCATTCCCTCTCTACGGTCGCGTAGCTCCGCTCCCGGGGCAGCAGCTTCCTGCTCAGGTACACGATGGGGTGACGTTCCCCTTTCTCGTCCGCCTGCATCAGCACCGCCCCCAGCCCAGTGTCCGAGGCGTCAGTAAACACGATAAAGGGCTTGTCGAAGTCTGGGTTTACCAACACTGGAGCCTTGGCCAGGGCTCCCTTCAGTGCACAGAGAGCCCTCTGGCACTGCTCCGTCCAGACCACCCTGTCGGGCCTCCCCTTCCTGCACAGCTCTGTGATCGGGGCAGTGATGGAGCTGAAGTTGGGCACAAACCTCCGGTAGTACCCCGCCATCCCAATGAAAGCCTGGACCTGCTTCTTGGTCTGGGGCACAGGCCAGTCCCGGATGGCCTCCACTTTGGCCGGCTCTGGCTTCAAGCAGCCGCTCCCCACCTTATGGCCCAGGTAGGACACTTCGGCCATTCCAACCTTGCACTTCCCAGCCTTTACGGTCAGCCCAGCCTCCCTCAGCCGATCCAGTACCTGGCTGACCTGGGCCACGTGGTCCTCCCAGGACTGGCTGAAGACGCAGATGTCATCGATGTACGCTAGGGCACAGTTCTCCATTCCCCTCAGCAGCTGGTCCACCAGGCGCTGGAAGGTGGCCGGCGCCCCTTTGAGGCCAAAGGGTAGGACCAGGAACTCATAGAGCCCCAGTGGCGTGATGAAAGCCGATTTCAGTCTGGCCTCCTGGTCTAGCGGCACCTGCCAGTAGCCCTTGGTTAGGTCCAGGGTGGTGAGATAGCGAGCTCCCCCCAGCTTGTCCAGGAGCTCATCGGGCCTTGGCATCGGGTAGGCGTCGGACACCGTGATGGCGTTGAGCTTCCGGTAGTCCACGCAGAACCGGATCGACCCGTCCTTCTTGGGAACCAGCACCACGGGAGAGGCCCAGGGGCTGGAGGACGGCTGGATCACCCCCAGGGCCAACATGTCCTGGACCTCTCTCTCCAGGTCCTGGGCTGTTTTCCCTGTGACCCTGAATGGGGAGCAGCGCACCGGGGGGTGAGTGCCCGTCTGCACCCGGTGGACAGCCAGGTTGGTGAGACCCGGCTTGTTGGAGAACAGCTGCTGGTGGGAGCGCAGCACCTCCCGGATCTCGGCCTGCTGGGCCGGGGTGAGCTGGTCCGAGAGGGAAATTGACTCCAGCGAAGAGTCCTCTCCGGTCCCAGGGAACAGGCCCACCAGGGGATCCTCCCCCTGCTCCTCCCAGGGCTTACACACGGCCAGCACCAAGTTCTCCCTGTCCCAGTACGGCTTCATCATGTTAACATGATATACCCGCTGGCCGCGCGTCCGGCCCGTCAGCTCCACCACGTAGTTCACCTCGTTCAGCTGCTTAACCACCTTGAAGGGGCCGTCCCAGGCGGCTTGCAGCTTGTTCTTCCGCACGGGGATCAGGACCATCACCTGGTCCCCGGTAGCGTAGGCGCGGGCCCGTGCATTGCGGTCGTACCAGACCTTCTGCTTCCTCTGGGCCCTGCTCAGGTTCTCTCTGGCCAGGCCCATGAGCTCGGCAAGTCTTTCCCGGAATGTCAGGACGTATTCCACGACCGGCTCACCCTCCGGGGAGACCTTCCCCTCCCACTCGTCTTTCAATAAGTCCAGGGGGCCCCTCACTCGCCTCCCATATAACAGCTCGAACGGCGAGAACCCCGTGGACTCCTGGGGCACTTCCCTGTACGCAAACAGCAGGTGGGGTAGGTACTTGTCCCAGTCCTGCGGGTGTTTGTGCATAAAGGTCCGTAGCATCTGCTTCCGAGTCCCATTGAACCTCTCCACCAACCCGTTGGTCTGGGGGTGATACGCCGAGGCCCAGGTGTGTTGCACCCCACTCTTCTCCCACAAGCACCGGAGCAGGGCCGACATGAAGTTGGATCCCTGGTCCGTGAGAACCTCCTGGGGAAACCCCACCCTGCTGAAAATGGTCAGCAGTGCGTCTGCCACCGTGTCTGCCTCGATGGAGGGCAGGGCCACGGCCTCGGGGTAGCGGGTGGCGAAGTCCACCACCACCAGGATGTATTTCTTCCCTGTCCGGGTCGCTCTGTTGAAGGGCCCCACAATATCCATCGCCACCTTCTGGAAAGGCTCCTCTATGATGGGCAGGGGTCTCAATGCAGCTTTCTTCCTGTCTTGGGCCTTCCCCACTCGTTGGCAGGAGTCGCAGGACCGGCAGTACCGCTGGACAGCTGCAAACATCCCCGGCCAATAGAAGTTTTGGAGCAGCCTCAGCCGCGTGCGCCGGATCCCCTGGTGTCCCGAGAACGGGATGTCATGGGCCAGGTGTAGCAGCTTGCGGCGATACCTTTGGGGAACCACCAGCTGCCGCTGGAGCCCCCACTTGCCTACCGTCCCGGGGGAAAGCCATTCCCGGTACAGAAATCCCCTCTCCCACCGGAACTTCTCCTGGCAATCTCCTCCTAGGGGTTGAGCGGCACCCAGGTCAGCCTGGTCCCTCAGGGCCTGCAAGGAGGGATCCGCTCGCACCTCCGCCTGGAATTCAGCGGCTGGGGCTGGGACAGGGCCGTGGTTCCCCCCGCTGCCTAGGTCCAACTCTAGGTCTGCTGGGACAGGGCCCTGGGCCCCCTGTTGGGGAACCTCCTCGAGTTCCGGGCCGCAAGCCCCTCGCTTGCTCTGGCTACGGGTGGTGACCAGCGTCCTGTGGGGTCCGTCTGGCCACTCCTCTAGGTCACTCCCCATTAGCACGTCGGTGGGCAAGTGCGGGTGCACCCCCACTTCCTTGGGGCCCTCCTTGGCCTCCCATTTCAGATGCACCCTGGCTACGGGTACCTTAAAGGGGGTGCCGCCTATGCCCCTCAGTGTCAGCTGAGTGTCGGGTAGCATACGGTCTGGGGCCACTATGTCGGGCCGGGCCAGCGTCACCTCCGCCCCCGTGTCCCAGAAACCCGTCACCTTCCTGCCATCCACCTCCAGGGGTACGAGGCAGTCCCTCCGTAGGGGCCGCCCCGCCCCCACCCGGTGCACGGATAAATCTGTCTCCCGAGGGTCAGACCTCCCAGGGGAGGTGCACTGAGCATCCTTCCCCCCTCCCCGAGCGGAGGTTTGCCGGCCAGCCCCTGCCACTGGGGCAGCCGGCCCTTCCTCCCGCCCCAGCCAGTTAACCCTGGAACGTCCCAGGTCATGGGACCTGTTCTTGCGCCTGGTGCATTGAGCCCTCTTGTGGCCCCGTTGCCCACAGCGATGGCAAGTTAGGTTCTGTGGGCCCATTCGGGTCGGCTCTGCCCGGGCCCTGGCTGGTTTTCTGGGGTATCGATGACTGGTCCTGGTCCCTGGGGCTCGCCTCGGAGGTGTCTCTCTCCGTTGCTCCGCCGAGAACCGGTCTCTGCGCGATTCTCTTTCTCTCCGGGACTCCCGTTCACCCCTGGACCGGCTCTCCATGAACTCATCCGCCAGTCTCCCGGCCTCCTGGGGGTTCTCTGGTCTCCGGTCCTTGAGCCACAGCCTCAGTTTGGGTGGGCACGCTTCATAGAACTGCTCCATCATGACCAGCTTGAGCAGCTCCTCTGCGGTCTGGGCTCCGACTCCCGAGACCCACTTGCGGCAGTATTGCGCCAGGCGGGAGGCCAGATCCACATAGGTCTCCCGTGGCCCTTTCTGTACCCCCCGGAACTTCTTCCTGTACATCTCGGGGGTCAGCCCGAACTTGTGCAGCAGGGCCTCCTTGACTCGGTTGTAATCCCCTGGCTGTAGGTCCTCCAGCTGACTGAGCACTCCGGCCGCCTCCTGGTTCAGTGCGGGGATGAGCTCCTGCAGCCAGTCAGCTGGGGGGACCTGTTGCAGCCCACAGGCCCTCTCAAAGGAGCTGAGGAACCCGTCTATGTCGCCCACGTCCTTCAATTGGGCCACCGTGAGCCTCTCCAAGCGCCTGGCATCCCCGGGACTCTGGGGCCCATCCACTCTTGGCGCAGCCGGGGCCCCGCAGGTTCTCCGCTCTGCCATGGCCAGCTCATGCTGTCGCTGCCTCTCTCGATCTTGGCGCTCCCTCTCTCGATCTTGGCGCTCCCTCTCTCGATCTTGGCGCTCCTTCTCTCGGTCCTGTACTTCCAATTCCTTCATCCGCAGCTGGATCTCCAGCCGCCGCAGCTCCGCTGGTCTGGCCCCTGCCCTAGATGGGCTACGGCTTGCAGGCCTCCCGGGAGACGCTGTCGCATCTCTCCGGTGGGTTCCAGCGCTCCTCCCCCTCTCTGAGCCTGACACACTCTCAGGGGGGGTCTGGCTGCTTCCCCTGGGGACAAGATCCTGGCCCCGTGGCTGGTCATTCTCTTCCAGCTGGGTAATCAGCTGGGCCTTGGTTGCTTTCCGCACAGGCAAGCCCCTCTCTCTGCACAGCCCCACCAGCTCTGCCTTCAAGAGTCGGGCGTAGGCCATCTGCCCGCTGGTCCCCTTGGTGCAGACTCACCAGTCTAGTGCTGCAGCGCCCCACGATTCCCAGGAACCGCTTCGCTCTGTCTCCAGCACGCCTGGTTACAGGGCTCTTGCTTCTACTGCGCCTTGTCGCTTGCCGCTGGGAGCTTCATCCACGGGGTGCAGTGCATCCCACTCCTGACACCAGTGTGACGGCACGTTGGGGGTTCCCCGTCTCCTGCACCCCGAAATGGCACAAACAGACTGTACCAGCCAGTGGAATTGAGGGTGGTTTATTGCTCCTCCAGCACAGCGCAGCACAGATGTAATCTGGTTACAGGAACTGGGCTAGGATGCCTCAGGCCCCCTTGAGATGGGGGAGACTGGGCCCCTAAACTCCAGCTCCTCTCCCTAGGCTGTCTCATCCATCCTCACAGACAGCCACCAACCAACCAACCCACTTCCAGCCCTGCCCCCCAGCCAGGGCCGCATTCACCTTCCTTTGTTCCTCTCCATGGGGGGTGTCTGGCCACTGGTTCAACAAGTTTGTCCTTACCTCTGCCTAGTGAGGTTTTCCCTGCTGGGTCTTGCTCCAGACAGCAGAGGTCACCACATCCCAGCAAGTACCCCCACTACGTCACACACCCTTTTAGATATTTGAAAACCTCACATTGTCCACTTCAAACTGAATTTGAGATAAACACACACTAGTGGGTACAACAATGATCTGAACCTATTAGATTCTTTGAACCTATTAGCAAGGCCTCCTACCTCTCCCATTGGCTCCAGATAGGATTTCTCAGGCCCCTGGCAGTCTACTCAGTCCTAGCCTACAAGCCTTCCACTTAAGCGTGGATACTTCTTGGCTAACACCACTAGAAAGGACTTCCTCGAAAGATGTTCAGGGGGTACTTCTGAACTGCAGAAAGACTTCAACTAGCGGTACTTACCTGGACTAATGGAAACATTTTTCTATCTGGTGTCAGCAAAGACCTCTCTCCAGTACAGCCCTCCATTAAGCAGTTTGGAGTAACTGTTATACTTAAACCAGCAAAGCCTGACCATTAGTTCTACTGAAGTTCACATGGCAACCATTTCAAAGCTACACCCACTGCAGGGGACAGGCCCAGCCAAAGAGATTGCGGGGTCTGAGGCGGCACACTGACACCGGGCCCGGCCGGTGGATGCTCTAGTTAAAGTCAAACCCAGTTGTGAGGGTACAGAGTCCAGCCCGGTCGCTCTCTGGATATTCCACAACACCTCTAAATTTAATAAAAATTTCAACTGGAGTTTATTTCACTGTCATCTGCCATGCTTTTACTGTTCACTATGATGTCATCGTACACTACTGTATGGAGGTTACTGTATAATTTCCTGTGACTTGAGACCCTTTTCAATACGGTTGAAAACAATTGTGTCACCTCCGTGTTTCAGTAAGGTAGTGTAACGAAGTGCTGCTGACATCACAGCCTCTACAGAGACCTGGCTTGTGTTAGGGACTGTGACGGACCGGGCCGTGTCTGGGCACAGCTGAGGGCGTCCGCTCAGGGCGAATTGCTCGAATCCGGGGCTGCTTACAGCCCCCGACTGGTGACCTCTCCAAACAGGCCACAAACCAGTCTCACAGAGCGCTTCAGCTGCCTGCCTGAAGCCTCACGAGCAAAACCCCTCCGACGCCCCAGCAATATCCATGCCCCAGATGGCCCCGGGCCTATACACAGGTGGGGGGTCCTAACACCCAATCCCACCTACCCCGAACAAGTCCTGTCCGGTTCCAAGAAACCAGCCACAGATCCCTGGTCAATTTACCCTCTGGACCTTACCCACAAATCACGCTGGGCCAATCCTTTAGAATCTATATCTAAAGGTTTATTATTACAAGAAAGAAAAGCCTGAGAGTAAGGTTATTAAAGTACAGTACGTTACATGCACCGAATCTCCCAGTCCTCGATGCAGGCTCTAGCAGAGATGTTGCAGCTGCTGGTTTAAAAGTTCTTATTGCACATCCTACGATCAGGATGGGTTCACAGGTCTTCCGGGCTCTTCAATCCCTGCAGTGCTGCCTCTGGGATGAAGTGCTGAGCTGAGAACAAAATGGCATCGACCGCATGGCCTCTTTATACCTCCTTCCTGGCCTCTTCTGGTCTCAGCCGGTCACCTGGTCCTCAGCCTCTCTCTGCTGGCAGCTCTTGGGTCTCCGCCCTCCTGCTTTAGGTGTGTCTTTGGGCCATCAAGGGCCATTGTTCCACAGGGCTTCACTACTCAGCCTGTCCATAGCAATGCTCAACCACATTCAGAGAAATATTCAGCTTCCACACAGATTACAGATTCCTACCTACACACATAGACATTATCCACTCACATAAATAGCGTACATAAGATCAACAAACAATAATCTCCCATTCAATACCCCACATGGCTCCCCCCACACCAATTTCTGGGGCCAACACCCCCACCTAGGGGTGCAGCAGCGATCTGGCTGCTTCCCTCCAATTCAGCAACGTGACACCCCCAACGCAAAATTGATGCAGGAAGTGATGCCAGTAACATCACTGAGGGCATCACAGGCCTCCCCCAACAAAATGGTGGTGTGCCTCAGTTTCCCTTCTTACACAGGACCTTCTGGCTGGAACCCTTTTTGTCCTGTAAGAAGTTCCAAGACCAGTTACAAGTGTTAACCACGAAATAGCAACATCACAATGTCCCCTTACATACCGTCTGTCGTTTGGTACATCTCCAGACAGATTACATGGTATTTCCATAAGCTCATGCACACTGTATACCGTTACAATTCTCTGCAACAATAATACATTGGTTACAGGAATTAACATCAGTAACAAGAACAATCCTATATCAGGTGTATACTGAAATTCTCCGTCAGGCCCCTTCTCTGGCCCCACACCATTGCAGTTTTGGCCCTTCAGGTTTAAACTGCAAATCTTCTTGGCCAAAGCAAGTCCTGCCCCTCCCCCTTGTCCTCTGGGCTCCAGGCCTGAAACCTCTGGCCAGACCAAGACAAAGGGCTGGCTGGGCGTGACTCCCTGGCTCACAATGGCCCTGGAATTCTCCCCCTTCCCCCACTCAGTGGGGTAACAGCAGTAAGCTGTAGACTCCCAAGTCTCTCCTCTGTCCCTCTCTAACCTCTGTTTCCACATGGAACCAGATATCCACCTCCCTGATTGAGTATGAGTGTCCACCGTGTCCAGAGATGGGAGCGTAACTGCCATCTCCTGCATCCTAGGGAGGGTGACCACACAGCTGTTCTGCTCTGCATACTTAGCTACCCAGTCCTTCTCCTGAATCCGAGACACTAAGTTCCCACTCTCCTCATTCACCTGGGAACAATCCTGTCCCACACACACTGACTTCCCAGCAAGCTGGTCACACACAGTCACTGGGTTAGCAGCCTGCTCCAGTTCTCTGGATGTTCCTGCCTCATCTGGAACAACCCTCAGTCCCTCTGAGACCTCTCCACCACCATCCACACTGGGTTTCCCTAAACCCAAGTCAGTGGAGTCACTGCTAACAGACAAGTTCTGTCTGTCAGGCACCAAAACAAGTGCCTCACACAAGAAGCTGCTGCCGTTTACAGGCAGAGCTTTCTCCTGAATGCCTTCTCCCAGCAAGGCCCTGTCACCTCTCTCAGTTACTGCAAACTGCTTGCTACAAGCACTGCCAGGACTCTCCTCCCTATGAGCTTCCTTAGGCAGCAGTTCACCCTTCCCTGGCTCTGCAGCAGCCTTGCCCTGCTGAGCCCCAACCAATTCCTCCTGCACTTCCCTTACTCCCCGAGCTATCTCTGGCCCCTCAGGTGGATTCACAGATAATCCCCTTTCAGGCACATAGACAGACTCACAAGAGACAGGGTCAGAGGCATCTTCACTCCCTGTGCAGCTCTCTAGATGGCTGTAAACGTCCACACCATCATTAGGCACCAGAGTTAACACTCCCTCATTATCTCCTTGTGCCCGGGCTAAGGGGTCTCCCTGCTCCCACAGAGTCGCTCCCCTCTCTGCCAGCAACACAGCAGCATTAGGCACAATATCAGGGTCACCACTGTCTGGTCTCTGGGGTTCTGGTAAAACACTGACTGACTCTACCTGAGTCACCTCATCCCTCTCCCCAGCAGACACAAACCTTGGGCCACCCCCTTCCTGGGCCTTAGCCATATCCAGACCCAACTCTGGGACAACAACACTGCTCTCAGCCTTCACAGGCTGTGGGGCACCTTCCGCAGACAAAGGAAGAAACTCTTCCCCACACACAGCCAGACAACCAGAGACAGCTTCTCCCTTGTCCCAACACCCCTGGCTAATCTCAGGCATACAGCTAGCCACTGAGACAGCTTCCTTCACTGCCCCACTGCTACTTCCACCAGCCAAATTGCCAGCTTGCACACACTGTGCTTCAAACAACTCAATTTCAGCTTGTGCAGGTTCAATTCCACAAACCTCACCAGCCACCAACTCCTCAACTAAAACTTCACTCTGGCCAGCCACTCCAGGCTGCCCCAGAGAAACATTTCCCTGATTTCTGGGCTCTTCTTGCCCTGGTTCTGATTCCAGCCTCACCTCTGAGGCATCAGACGGGCCCTCACCCCCAGGCTCACTGCCCCCCTACACAGACACACAGCCATTTGCCACAGGCACACATGTAGAGACACTTTCCCCTTGGTTACACGGAGACTGACCAGCTCCAGGAAACTTTCCATACCCACATGCACCCCCTTCCCAAACCTCCCTGCTAGCTACAGGTAACACACAAGGTTTGCATTCACACATGCTTTGGGGTTGGGTTCTCACATCAGCTGGGTAAAATACGTCTGCCATATCATAAGCACACCGCATACCCACAGAGTTATACATTGAACCTTCAGGAGGATACAGTCTCTCTTGTTCTTTTAGTCTCTTAAGCTGGAGGTCAAGTCTAGCATTTTCCTCCTTGGCTAGGGCCATCTTCTCTGCATGCTCTGCCCTTCTCTCTGCATGTTCTGCTTTTCTCATCTCAAGTTCCCGATCCATCTCCTGCTTTCTCTTAGCAATTTCTTCATCTGCCTTCTGCCTTCTTTCAGCAGCCTCCTTGGCTTGCTTCTGCTCCTTTTCATCCACATCTCTGGTTAATAACAACACTACCAGATCTAGTTTAGAGGCCCTTTTCCTAAAGGCAATGCCTCTCCCCAAGCACGAATCCTTCAGAGCACTTTTGCTCAGACTCTCATATAATCCTGGGATCATCGCAGCGGCTCTTTAATCAACCAAACTCTCAACACCAAAAATCAAATTTAGACAGCGTGGGGTCCTGATCCCAAAGCTCAATTGACCAAGATCTGTGGATCCTGCCGACTACGCCACTGTGACGGACCGGGCCGTGTCTGGGCACAGCTGAGGGCGTCCGCTCAGGGCGACCTGCTCGAATCCGGGGCTACTTACAGCCCCCGACTGGTGACCTCTCCACACAGGCCACAAACCAGTCCCACAGAGCGCTTCAGCAACCTGCCTGAAGCCTCCCAAGCAAAACCCCTCCGACACCCCAGAAATATCCGTGCCCCAGATGGCCCCGGGCCTCATACACAGGTGGGGGGTCCTAGCACCCAATCCCACCTACCCCGAACAAGTTCTGTCCAGTTCCAAGAAACCAGCCACAGATCCCTGGTCAATTTACCCTCTGGACCTTACCCACAAATCACGCTGGGCCAATCCTTTAGAATCTATATCTAAAGGTTTATTATTACAGGAAAGAAAAGCATGAGAGTAAGGTTATTAAAGTACAGTACGTTACATGCACCGAATCTCCCAGTTCTCGATGCAGGCTCTAGCAGAGATGTTACAGCTGCTGGTTTAAAAGTTCTTATTGCACATCCTACGATCAGGATGGGTTCTCAGCTCAGCACTTCATCCCAGAGGCAGCACTGCAGGGATTGAAGAGCCCGGAAGACCTGTGAACCCATCCTGATCGTAGGATGTGCAATAAGAACTTTTAAACCAGCAGCTGTAACATCTCTGCTAGAGCCTGCATCGAGGACTGGGAGATTCGGTGCATGTAACGTACTGTACTTTAATAACCTTACTCTCAGGCTTTTCTTTCCTGTAATAATAAACCTTTAGATATAGATTCTAAAGGATTGGCCCAGCGTGATTTGTGGGTAAGGTCCAGAGGGTAAATTGACCAGGGATCTGTGGCTGGTTTCTTGGAACTGGACAGAACTTGTTCGGGGTAGGTGGGATTGGGTGCTAGGACCCCCCACCTGTGTATGAGGCCCGGGGCCATCTGGAGCACGGATATTGCTGGGGTGTCGGAGGGGTTTTGCTCAGGAGGCTTCAGGCAGGTTGCTGAAGCGCTCTGTGGGACTGGTTTGTGGCCTGTGTGGAGAGGTCACCAGTCGGGGGCTGTAAGTAGCCCCGGATTCGAGCAGGTCGCCCTGAGTGGACGCCCTCAGCTGTGCCCAGCACGGCCCGGTCTGTCACAGGGACCCAGTGGCTATTAGTACAAACCACCTGAGACCCCTGGCTTGTATTAGACCCGGAGTTTGAGACCTGACTTCTATTGGAAGATTTACATTACATAGGGTCAGGGTGTGGCAAAATAAAACATTCACATAACTGAAATAAATAAGTTTTAATATCTGTGCTAAATTACAGAGTTTGTGATGTGTGAACTAAGAAATAATCTCGTCAAGCCTTTTTAAATCATTGAAGATGCTTGTAGCTACACAGTTTAATCACTAAACAACGCTAAAACAACTATTAGCACAACTTGAGACCTGCGCAGCACAAGAAATCTGATTGGGAGCTAGTACCCCAATTTTTTTTGTTAATTGCAGTGTGGGGTCCTAGGCAACCACCTTACTCGCCTTGCTTAAGGCCGGGTCTGGCAGGGGGATAGATCACTTTTTCTCCCAATTCCACAACTATCAGATTTCTAAAAGGGTTGTACCAGAGGGTATCGTCTGTCTAAGAACCTGTTCCTCCATGGGATTTAAACTTTAAAGTAATAAAATTAACATGACCTTCCTTTAACCCTCTTGAGGCACACTCCCTCCTCCACCTGCCTATGGCATTCTGGTTGCAATAATCCAGGGTATATCTAAACGACATCCCTCTGTGGAAAGAGGGATGTAAATTAGGCAAATCAAAAGTGCAAATGAAGTGGGGATTTAAATATCCTGTGCTTCATTTGCATAATGGCATCCGAGTGCTTTTTCAAAAAAGGGTTTTTCGAAAGTGAAAGCGCTGTCCAGACGCGGTTCTTTAAAAAAAACAAAAACAAAAAAAACCCCCAACTTTTTCAAAAGATCCCATACTCCTCATTGTTTGAGGAATACGGGATCTTAAAAAAAAAAAATCCTTTTTTGAAAGATCCCGTAGTCCTCAAACAATGAGGGGTATGGGATCTTTTGAAAAAGTTGGTTTTTTTTTTTTTTTTTTTTTTTTTTAAAAAGAACCACGTCTGGACAGCACTTTCACTTTCGAAAAACCCTTTTTTGAAAAAGCGCTTGGATGCTATTATGCAAATGAAGCACAGGATATTTAAATCCCTGCTTCATTTGCACTTTCGATTTGCCTAATTTACATCCCTCTTTCGACAGAGGAATGTAGTTTAGACATACCCTTAGTTAGTAAAGTGGGTGAACTGACTACATGCAGGTTTAAAAATCTCCTTTTTACAGTTCTCCATAAGCATAAAGTTTTCCTCTGTTCTTATCCAAAATGCTTGATATGGGTAGTTTCCCATTTTCATGTTTATCAGTTTCAGAAGGGGTGGTGGGGTTAAGTCTGTATCTGCAAAAACAATTAGGAGTCCTGTGGTATGTTAGGGTACATCTAGACTACAGGCTTTTGTTGACAGAAGTTTTGTCTACAGATACTGTCGACAAAGCTTCTGTCGACAAAGAGCTTCTAGACTACAGCCAGTTCTGTCGACAAAGCAAGCCGCTTTGTCGACATGAGAGTGCAGATGCAAAGGACAGCGTAGACGCAACAACGCCTTCTGTCAACAGAACTCTCTCGACAAAAGGCGTTATTCCTCGTCGAATGAGGTTTACCGCTGTCGACAAAACTGTCGTGTTCTGCTGACGTTATGTCAACAGAACTCTGTGGTAGTGTAGATGCAGGTATAGTTTTGTCGACAAAACCCTGTAGTCTAGACACACCCTTATAGACTAACAGATTTATTTGGGTGTAAGCTTTTGAGGGTAAAAAACACTTTGTCAGATGGCACTCCTAGAGCGTTAACTCATTTGACTAGAGCAGAGGCATCTTTCCTAGTTCAAGGGGAGACCTTTGCAAAGCACCAAGGGGTCATCGGTATACACTTATCCTGCTTACTATGCCATTTCTCATCAGCCCAGAGCCAATGCCAGTTTTGGATGGGTTGTTCTACAATTGGGCTGTGTCTAGACTGGCCAGTTTTTCTGGAAAATCAGCCGCTTTTCTGAAAAAGCTTGCCAGCTGTCTACACTGGCTGTTTGAATTTCCACAAAAGCACTGACTTCCTACTGTAAGAAATCAGTGCTTCTTGCGGAAATACTATTCTGCTCCCATTCAGGCAAAAGTCCCTTTTGCGCAAAAGGGCCAGTGTAGACAGCTCAGATTTGTTTTCTGCAAAAAAGCCCCGATCGCGAAAATGGTGATTGGGACTTTTTTGCGGAAAAGCGCGTTTAGATTGGCACAAACACTTTTCCGCAAAAAGTGCTTTTGCGGAAAAGTGTCTGTGCCAATCTAGACGCTCTGTTCTGAAAATTCTTTTAATGGAAAACTTTTCCGTTAAAAGCATTTCTGGAGAATCATGCCAATCTAGACGCAGCCTTGTTGTTAAGATAGACCCCAAGCCTACCTCCATGTAAATCTGCTGGTGAGTCATCCCTAATGGAAGGGACGTGTGCAATTCCTTGAAGGAAAAATGGTTACCTACCTTTCTAAAAGTGGTGGTGTTTGAAATTTGTTGCGCAACTCTATTCCACAACCTGCTTTCCTTCCACTCTCTAGCGAGTCTGGTAGGTAGTGAGGAAGGTTCCATCCTCTTAGGATGGTAGGCAGTTGCATGGGATGCCTGTCCACCCCCCAGGTAGTGCTCAGACAAAAGGCTCCCTGACAACTGCGGAAGCAGGCACATGCCCACAGAGACCGGACATGCCCATCTAACCCGAAGAACAAGAGCTCCGGAAAGGCTAGGAAGTAGCAGTTTTCAGTCCAGCAAGCCTGCAGGACCCCTTCCTCGGTAGGGTGTGCTGCTCCCTTGTGCCCACCACCTCAGGCTCGGCACTGCCACTCCTGCAAGGCTTAGCACCCGGGCCTGAGCCTGCATGTAGTCAGGCTACAACCAAGAGTCCCCTAAAGCCAGTAGTGCCTGCAGGCGGGAAGCCACAGGACTCCTATCCACTTGGAGCCCGAGATCTAGGCTCTGCCGCAGACATCTGCCCGAGATCTGGTAAATCACGTGGCTCTGCGAGGGCCCAACCTCCGCTCGGACAGGTACGGCGGCTGCGAGCAGAGCAGAGCGGAGCGGGGCGGGGCGGGGCTAAGACAAGCCGCGGGCCCGTCACGTGAAACAGATGAAAGGGACGCGGCTTGGCAGGCAAGTAAGACGCTGAAGTGAGTGAGTGGGTAGGTAGTGTCGCGGGGCAGAGGAGCTATTATCATGGGGCGCTGAGCCGCCCTCAGACTCCTTACGCTCCGAAACTGGAGCCGCTGCTGAGCGATGCTCCGTCCCGGCGCTGGGCCAGCCGTGTCGCTGCTGTTGCTGTTGCTGGCGGTGGGACCGGGCGCCGTGCTTGCTGGAGAGACGGCGTTCGTGGAGGTGGTGCTCTTCGAATCCAGTGCTGACGGCCACTATACCACCTACAGCACTGGGCTGCAGGGCCTCTTCGCTCGGGCCGGCGCCATTCTCAGCGCCGAGGGCGAGGTCGTGCAGGTGAGCGGTGGGGCCGGGCCGGGTTCCCTGCTCCCAAGATGGCTCCGCAGGGCCTGGGCTGTTGCCGGCAGCTGCCGGGTCGGCGGAGCGCGCGTGCGTGCATGCGTGGCGGGGGGGTGGGGTTAAAAGGCGCCGGGGTAGAACGGGGACACCCCCGCCCTTGGCCCGCGTCCCGGTCGGCGGTCTTCGCGCTATTTATTTGGTCTCCTGGAGCTCCAGCAGGTGGTGAGGGCTCCCCCGAGGCGGCTTGGTCTGGTCTCTGCGGGGGACCGGTGGGGACAGGGGTGCTTGGTGTATGGTTGCAGCCCTTCTGGCTGTGTTGGGCCTGGCTCTGAGGCTAGCACTTGAGTCCAACGTGGGTTGCGCACCCGCCTGGGAAATGGGCGGCGGGGGTTGGCCCTGTACAAAGCCTCCGGGGTCCCTTTAGCAGCGCCAGGACCCTAGGGCGACCGGGTGCTGGGCTGCTCTCGTCTCATGCAATGCCCCTGAGTGGAGCGCTTATGCTGCAAAGGGCCAAGGCTGTTGTGGTGTCATACTGGCTTCAGAGTTTCCACCCACAGTTTGTGCTCCGCCTGGGGGATAGTTTCCATCTCACTTGGCTTAAGCACTTAAATAGGAACTGAAGAGCCAGGAACTCAGAGGCTGCAGTAACCTAGGGTATGTCTACACTACCACCCTAGTTCGAACTAGCAGGGTAATGTAGGCAACCGGAGTTGCAAATGAAGCCTGGGACTTGAATTTCCTGGGCTTCATTTGCATAAAGCCGGGCGCTGCCATTTTTAAATGTCCGCTAGTGCCTAGTCCGAACTACCTAGTCTGTGCCGCGTGTAGCCACGCGGCACGGAGTCCGCACTAGCGGACGTTTAAAAATGGCGGTGCCCGGCTTTATGCAAATGAAGCCCAGGAAATTCAAGTCCCAGGCTTCATTTGCAACTCCGGTTGCCTACATTACCACCCTAGTTCGAACTAGGGTGGCAGTGTAGACATACCCCTAGAGACTTCTCTCGCTCGTTCTCTTTTTCAGGGCCTTCACCTTACTTCTAAAGGGAAGAGGGTTGCATTCCAAAGGAAGCTTGATATGGGGGGATTAAAAATACTCTGTTGTTTGCAGGGCTTACTACTTCTGAGATGAGGGAAGGCAGTGGGGTTAACTGCTTATGATTGATGTAACAATGCTGTTTCTCTTGTTTTGCCTTTGCAAACTCTAGTAGGTCTCTAGCTATAACGCTGCTGGTGAGAAGAGTTTTTAAAAGACTTGGTATCTCTTCAAACCTACTAAAGTGGTGTGCACACCTGGATGTTGATGGCCTTAATGGTTTGTAGGTGCCCTTGCTCATCTTTCCCGTAAGAATAACAGTGCTTTGGGTTGGCTTGGAGTTTAGACTTTTTATATGCTGCAGTTTTGCTGCAAAGAAATCCCATTGAAAGTTCCTTTCTTCTGGTTCTGAGTAAACCTTGCTTGTGATGTTGAATTACTGTGTATGGTCAATAGTTAGAACTTCCCTGTGTTTCTGGAACATGTTATAGAGTTTCTAATCCAATAGATGATGCACTTCCAGCAATGGGGAGAGCGCTAGGTAGACTGGGAACGTGTGTGTGTGTGTGTGTGTGTGTGTGTGCGCGCGCCCGCGCTGTGTCCAGCGTCCAGCTGTTCTTCACCTGGTTCGATGTGGAGGTAAAAGTGCCTGTGCCCAGCTTTGCACTTCCCCACCATTACATTTATGCTATTACTGAGGATCTTTCCAAAACATGCTACCTTAGGCAAACCTTGCATGAAAACAGGTTTGTTCTTCTTCGAGTGCTTGCTCATGTCCATTCTGATTAGGTGTACGCGTGCTGCGTGCACGGATTCCGGAGCTTTTTCCCTTAGCAGTATCCGTAGGGCCAGCAGGGAGCCCCCTGGAGTGGTGCCGGTATACCCCTGCTGGCCCCTCCACCCCCTCAGTTCCTTCTTACCGCCTGTGACGGTAGCTGGAGCATGCTTACAGCTGCTAAGAGATAGGCTAACAGCCTGAATCTCTTTATCCGTTGTATTATAGTTCTAACTGAAGTTTTATCTAGTTAAGTAGTTAAGTGCTGTAAATAGTGTAATTAGAGAGGGGAGCACAGCGGGACTCTCCCTGTGAGGGGAGGGCATGCCAGGGCCCCAGGGCTCTAAACCCTGTGCTTCCTGCTGTAAACCTATGCCTTGCCGAGATCCCCACTCTGCCTGTCTAAAGTGTCTGGGAGAGGCCTATCGAGCTGAAAGCTGTTCTATCTGTAAGAGCTTTAAGCCCCGGACCAAAAAGGAGAGGGACTCCGGGCTAAAACGCCTACTAATGAAGTCGGCACTGCAGCCTCAGGGCGAGGAGCGGCCTCAGTCTGTCAGCAGCGCACCGTCGGCGGTACCAGTGTCGGCCAAGTATCGTCCTGAGACCGACAAGGCACGGAGGCACAGGTCGCAGTCCCCGGTGCCGAGGGCCTCCAAGAGCTCGAGGGGACACTCTGCAGAGAGGAGTGCCCAGAAGGTGCGCCCTAAGGAGGGGCACCTTTCTGCTAAGGCCTCCAAAAAGAGGCGCAGCCCAGACAAGGGCAAGAACCCGGGGCAGCCCGTGGGGATAGGAGACGTATGTCGCCACTCCATCCCAGAGACCTTTGAGGCGGCCCAGGACCTCATCCAGGTGGCCGCGGAGGAAGGAGAGGACCGCGTCGGCCTCAAGTGCCCCCCAGCAGGCTATGGCAGCCAGGTCGTGGGACCCTCTGGGCGTAGGGCAGGCCTTGACCCAGCAGCAGCTTTTCCTGCTGCCGGCAAGAGCACCGGCACCAGAGCTGGGACCAACGCCGGCACCGACCCCGGGCCCCTTCCTGGCAGCACCGGCAGCGGCACCAGGAGCGAGCGCGCTTGCGGCACCGGTGCAGGGACCGGTGCCGCAGACAGGCCCTTGGGCGGTGCAGGGACCCGCACCGTACTACACGCAGACGGCGGTGCCACAGCCGGCGCCCCGCACGGCACCAACGCTGATACCTCTCCCGGCACCGATCCCTGCTCACACCCTGGGAGCGCCAACCCAGCGGTAGGCAGTGGCGCCGCAGCATGTGGCGGCACCAGTGGGTTACTTACTGGCCTATCAGATGCAGCTGGGCACGGTACTGCTACAGCAAGGACCTCCACTTATGCCCCCACCGGCACCGTGTGCAGTGCACAGGGGCAAGCCATCGGCCCTGGCAGCACAGCGAAAGGCGCAGGCTTCATCGGTCCCTCCCTGGTCGGCATCGGAGTACTCTTTGGAGTCTGAGGCCGAATCGGTGGCATCGGCCAGGTCATCATGCAGGTCATGATCCCGACATAGGTCTCGTTCATCGCCCAGATCATCTCACCGGGAACCAGTGGACCAGCAGCAGTGGCAGGGGCAACCTCAGTGGTCATTCTGGACACCCTGGGCATACCACCAGGCCCAGGGGCCTCCCCCTACGGTGTCGGTGGCGGGGTCGTCCCGTAGGAGCAGCACCCCATCTGCCACCCCTTTGACAGCCCCTCCGCCTGGAGACAGCTCGTCCATAGTGGCGATGCCAAGACCTCCGGTAATCTGTCAAGGGCAGGAGGCCATGTCCCAGCCGGGCTCAGTCTATATGGACATCTCTGTCCAAGGGGAACCGGGGCACAGCTCGGCGAGGAGGAGGCAGTCCCCTCGAGAGTTCTCGTCATCTTCACCGGACGAGGCCCTGGATGACCCTGCGCCCCCGAAGGCTGGCGATCAACCTAGCGGTCCAGCACGAGGACCAAGATCCTATGGTGGACGACATAGCGGCAGCGGGCCCTGGCCAAGTGGTGCTCCCACTGAATAAAACAGTGGACAAACTGTCAAACTCTGTGGCAGACGCCGGCCTCCATTGCGCCGACCCAAAAGGGGGTCGAGAGAAGGTACTACGTACCCCAAGCAGGGCACGAGCATCTTTTTAACCACCCGGCACTGGGATCCATAGTGGTGCAGGCCGCAGGGCAGAAGGAGCGCCAAGGGACTCCAGGTCCTACACCGAAGGCGAAGGAGCCCAAGAAATTGGACCTGCTTGGCCGGAAGGCCTACGCCACGGGTGGCCTCCAGCTACGTATAGCTAACCAGCAAATAATGCTGGGGTGTTATGCCTTTAACACATGGGCATCAATGCAGAAATTTGCCAGCCAGCTTCCCCCTGAATCCTGCCAGGAGTTTGGGGCCCTGATGGGAGAGGGAAGGGCAGTGGTGCGTACCTCTCTCCAGGCGGCCTTGGACGCGGCTGATTCGGCAGCCCGCACTATGGCCACGGGGGTGGTCATGAGGCGCAGTGCGTGGCTGCAGGTGTCTGGCATCCCGCCCGAGGTGCAGACCACTATTCAGGACCTACCTTTTGAGGGGCCGGGCTTGTTCTCAGAGCAGACCGATTCCAAGCTTCGTAGCTTGAAGGACTCGAGTGATGTTGAAGTCACTAGGGATACACACCACGGCACCTCAGAGGTGCTCCCTCCAGGCTAGACCCTATCCCAGACGGGGGCAAAACAATGATGGGGTCGCAGGAGGGGCTGTAACAATAGCCGCCCTGACCTCTTTAGAGGCAGGCGTAGGGGCCCTCGGTCAGACTCCTAGAGAGGCTCAGGACCATCACCCGGTCACCAAAATAAGCCCTCATTTTGAAGGTACGCCAGAGAGCAGAGTACCAGTCGCACCTACTTTCCCACTCTTTGGGGACCGTCTTTCCCTCTTTTACCAGGAGTGGATAAAGATCATGTCGGACTGTTGGGTCCTAGACCTGGTAAAGCAGGGATATACTATCCCCTTCCTTTCCTGCCCTGCCTCCCACCCTCCCTCCCCTTCCCTTTTCAGGGACCCTTCTCACGAGACACTCCTTCGGCAGGAGGTGTCCAACCTGTTGGCACTAGGGGCCATAGAAAGAGTGCCCCCAGACATGAAAGGAAAGGGTTTCTACTCCCGCTACTTCCTAGTACCCAAGGCGAAAGGGGGCATGCGTCCCATATTAGACCTCTGAAACCTGAACACCTTCATAAGGAAAGCAAAGTTCAGGATGGTGACGCTTGCTTGCATCATCCCATTGCTCAAAAAGGGGGACTGGTACGCTGCTCTTGACCTCAAAGATGCGTACTTCCATATTTCAATTTTTCCGAGTCACAGAAAATTCCTACGGTTTGTGGTGGGACACGACCACTTCCAATTTACAGTCCTCCCGTTTGGACTATGCACAGCCCCAAGAGTTTTTACCAAATGTATGATGGTGGTAGCTGTGTTTCTGCGGCGGCACAGGGTCCAGGTGTTTCCATATTTGGACGATTGGCTGATAAGGGGCAAGTCTCGAACAGGTACTGGATCATGTCTCACGGGCCAGGGCTTTGTTCGAGAGCCTCGGCCTCCTCATAAACGATGCCAAATCATTGCTAGATCCCACGCAAGTCATAGACTTTGGGGGGGCCCATCTGGACTCGCCTTTGGGCAAGGCTTCTCTGCCGAGAGACAGATTCATGGCTATCCACTCGCTGGTAGTGGAGATGCAGGAGTTCCCAACTACGACGGCGAGGACCTGTAATGAGGCTCCTAGGCCACATGGCGGTGTGCACTTATGTGGTCCAACACGCCAGGCTGCGCATGCACCCATTGCAGGGGTGGCTTAGGGTAGCGCACAACCCCTTGAAGTCGCCGCTAGATGGGGTAGTGACTATCTCTCAGGACATTCTTCATTCGCTTGACTAGTGGAAAGGACGAGGGCACGGTGTGTGCGGGGGTCCGATTCACTAGAGCGTCCCCGTCACGGATGCTTCGGATGCGGGATGGGGCGCTCACCTGGGCAACCTCAGAACGCAAGGTACGTGGTCACCAGAGGAGGTTCACCTCCATATAAATATCAAGGAACTGCGAGCGGTCAGGTTGGCCTGCAGGGCATTCCTTCCCCACCTGCGGAACGGAGTGGTGGCAGTGCTGACAGACAACACTACAGCCATGTTTTATATCAACAAGCAGGGTGGGGCGTGTTCCTCTCCCCTGTACCAGGAAGCCCTAGCTCTATGGGAACTGTGTATAGCCCACGGTATTTACCTGGAGGCATCTCACCTCCCGGGAACCAGGAATGGCCTAGTGGACAGGCTCAGCTGTTCAATCCAGGCACACGAGTGGGTGCTAAGGTGGGACATACTTCACGGGGTCTCCCCGCCTGGACCTGTTTGTGACTCTGAGCAACACCCAGTGCAGGGAGTACTGTTCGTACATGGGACACGGCCCGGGCTCTCAGGGCGATGTGCTGCAGATCAGCTGGCCCAGGGGCCTACTCTATGCCTCTCTCTTCCCCCCCCCCCCCCCCCCCCCCCCCCGTTCCCTCTGATCCACGATACACTCCTCAGAGTGCAGAGGTTCAGGGCCCAGGCCATCCTGATAGCGCCAGTGTGGCCTTGGCAGCACTGGTTCACCACCCTGCTGGATCTGACCGTGGAGGGCCCGCTCAGGCTACCCCTTGTGCTGGATCTAATCACTCAGAGCTGCAAGGCCGGGGTAGCACTCCACCTGAGCCTGCCATCTCTGCACTTAGCAGCATGGCTCCTCAGTGGCTCTCAGTGACGGAGCGAGCCTGCTCCAGGGCAGTCTAGGAGGTCCTCCTAGAAAGCAGAAAGCCGTCCCCTAGGGCCCTTTACAAAGCTAAGTGGAAGAGGTTTACCTTGTGGCTGGAGGGCAGGATGCTCGCTCAGGGTGAAGGGGCGGTTCCGACTGTCTTGGAATACTTTCTCCACCTGTGGAAACAGGGTCTGGCCACAGCTTCCCTGAGGGTACACCTGGCGGCCATAGCGGCCTTTCATGCTGGGGGAGGCCAAAGGTCTATCTTTGCCAATCCCTTGGTTAAAAGATTTCTGAAGGGAAGTGACAGATTGATGCCATACGTGAGACCACCGGTCCCAGCTTGGGACCTTAACCTGGTCCTGACTGCCCTTATGAGGCCCCCGTTTGAGCCTCTGGCTTCATGCTCTTTGAAGTACCTGTCCTATAAAGTAGCTTTCCTCGTGGCCATTACCTCGGCCAAGAGGGTAGCTTTCCTCGTGGCCATTACCTCGGCCAAGAGGGTGTCAGAGCTTAGGGCTCTCACTTCAGAACCACCCTACACGGTGTTTTTTAAAGATAAGGCGAGGTTGCGTCCACACCCGGGGTTCCTTCCCAAGGTCGTCTCGCATTTCCATATGTCCCAGGATATTTACCTGCCAGTGTTTTACCCCAAGCCACACGTGTCGCCCAGGGAACAGGCTTTGCACTGCCTGGATGTTAGGAGGGCATTGGCATTTTATATAGACAGGACGCGAGAGTTCCGTAAGTCAACTCAATTGTTTATTTCAGTGGCGGAAAGAATGTGTGGGCAGCTGGTCTCGGCGCAGCGTATATCCTCGTGGATTACTTCCCGCATCTGATTGCGCTACGAGGGTGCGGGTAGATCACCGCCGCGCATAACGGCACATTCCACGAGAGCCCAGGCAACGTCGGCGGCGTTCCTGGCCTGCGTGCCAATCTTGGAAATCTGCAGGGCAGCAACCTGGTCATCAGTGCACACATTTGTGGAGCATTGTTATTACACAACTGGCCAGGGAGGACGCTGCTGTCGGGAGGGCAGTCCTGTGTTCTGCAGAATGATAATGGAGTAGTTAGTCACCTTCCGACACCGCCTCCGGAAGGGGGACACGGCTAGGGACTCACCTAATCAGAATGGACATGAGCAAGCACTCGAAGAGGTTACTTACCTCGTAACTGTAGTTCTTCGAGATGTGTTGCTCATGTCCATTCTGCATCCCACCCACATCCCCATGTCGGAAGGAGCCGGCAAGAAGGAACTGAGGGGGTGGAGGGGCCAGCAGGGGTATATATGCACCGGTATACCGGCGCCACTCCAGGGGGCTCCCTGCTGGCCCTACGGATACTGCTAAGGGAAAAAAGCTCCGGAATCCGTGCACGTGGCGCGTGTACACCTAATCAGAATGGACATGAGCAACACATCTCGAACTACAGTTACGAGGTAAGTAACCTCTTCTTACTCTTGCACCATGTGGTAAAATACTGCAACTATGGCTTGGTGACTTTTCCATGAGTAGACATGATTGACTACTTCAAGTTGTAAAACAAAACATAACTTCAATATGTCATGGGGTAACCCATATGATTCACACACTCAACTCTTGTAGCAAGTGGAAGAGGAAATATTCAAGTGTACCATATTTGGTTTGTTGACAAAAGCAGTCAAGAAGCTATAGTTCTGGATATTTGCCTATTGATCAGCTTTTGTGATTACAGGCAGTCCCCGAGTTACATCAATCTGACTTACGTCGGATCCCTAGTTACAAACGGGGGGGGCGCAGCTAGTGCAGGGTGCCTCCCCCACTGTCGCCGCCTCTGGTGGCGCGGGGGGCACTTCCCCCCCCCAGCAGACCAGGGAGATGCGGAGCGGCTTTTTTCGCCGCGGAGGATGCGGGTCTGCTGGGGGGAACAAGACACCAGCCAAAAGGGGGCACCCCAGAGCGGAAAAATTAATTTCCTAGGGAACAGCAGGAGCAGCAGGCAGTGAGAGACCCATTGTGTTACAGTCCCCACCTTGGGAGCAACAGCTCTTTCCCTCTTCAGCACTAGAGCTGCAAGTATCTTAGCGTCACGTGAAATTAACAAGTCCCTTCCAGCCTGGCAGAGGTGAAGCTGAAAAATTACCCAGTGGTGTGGGTGGGCAAGAATGGGGAGGAGCAGGGCAGAAGGGAAGAGGGGATAAGCCCCAACCCCACACCCTGACTGGAGCGGAGCAGGGTAAGCCCCGAGGGGATGGGTCTGGTTGCAAAGTGGGTGAGTGGACAATGAGGACCCACCTGTGGCTAAACTCCTGTTCCCAACACAGAATTTTTCTTTAAAATTAATCCTGTGGATAAATTCTCACACACACACTTCACAGGAAGGGATTTCCATTTTCTGCTCAGCAGAATACAACAACAGCTTTGATTGTATCAATATTTCACTGTGCTCTCCAATGACTATTGATTACACTTAATACCCATTTCACTGAACCATCTGTAGCAAATTCTATTTGGAACAGTAATATGCATTGAATAAACTTTTTTTAGTTATAAAAAACAAAGATTCTGACTATTAAATGAATAACTGGGATCTTTCAGGTACCCCAAAAGGAAGATTTGGATATAGCATGAAACACTGAAACTTATGATCAATTTTTAATTAAAATATCAACCAAAAAAACCTTCCTATCAAAACAATGTTTTTTTTTTTTTTTTTTCTTAGAATAAGGAAGTTGTATGAGAATCAGGGTCTTTTTCACCTAACTCCAGCTCCCTGTTCCTCCCCAAAATATGTACCAGTTCCGACTTACATACAAATTCAACTTAAGAACAAACCTACAGTCCCTATCTTTGTACTGGTACAGGCAGTCCCCGGGTTACGTACATGTGATTAAAGTTCTTTGCAGAATTATGTTGCTTTTTCTACAACTCGAATTTGTGAGGAGTTGTCCTGCTAACCCTGGTTGACTTAGACACTTTTAATATATGATCAATGCCCAAAATCTTTTTATTTGAGGCTCATCACAGGGAACTGCAGAACTTGCTGTTCTAATACTTAGAAAAGAGTATTAATCTCTAGCCATATATGCAGTAGGGATGATAGCAGACATTTATTTTTGTAAGTGTGTAACCGCTGGTTACATGCAAGGGGGCAGGTGAGCACTGGCTCCTGCCTGCCCCTCTCCGCTGTCTGATGTAGGCTGTAAGATGTAGGCTGTAAGGGTTATCGGTTAATTGTGTAAATGACTACATGCTAACATTCCTAATATGCGGTTTCTGATGCTGAAATACAGGAGGCCCCTGCCTTGCGACCGTCCACGTTCCACCCCTTGCACTTAAAACTATTTTTGTAAGTGCGAAAAGGGCCAACCCCCCCCCCCCCCCCCCGACTCTAGGTCCTCGGCCCACATTTACGACGGCGCATGCGCCTATCGTAAATGAGGGTTTGAGTTACAACACCCCCGACTTGGGATGCTTCCCCCAGAACCAACTGTGTCGCAAGTTGGGGGGCCTCCTGTATTTGGTTTAATCTACCTTGTTCTTTGTATTTGGCTTTCTTGGGTCACTTAGTTGGATGTATTCATTAATCCTTCACTCAAGGCTAATCTCTGGTTAGCCATTTAATACAAATATAAATGTAAACACCTCTCCTTTAAAACTAGCTTTATTCTTCTAAGCAGGTAGATAAACTGACATCAAAAGCTCCAGACAAAATAGCATATTGCTGTTAAAGTGCTCATCTAATTCCTTTGTAGTCATTAGCCATTGTTAGCCAAAAGGGGGGGGAAAGTTAAGCTAACTAAAGAAAACTAGTCCACTGGACCAAGGGGAAATGATGCCATAGTTAGGACCCTCCTTCCAGATTGTTAGGTATCCTCTCATGCTGAGAACACATTTCTGGGGAAGGGACTGCCAGTCCTTAGGAAAAGGCAGGTGTTAGTAATGGGGGATTTGATCATTACAAACCCAGCTATCTCTTTCTGATGACTGGGAGAACAGTATGGTGACTTGCCTGCCTGGTGCGAAGGTTGTGGATCTCTTGAGACATCTAGATAGACTTATGTGTAGTGTTGTGGAGGAGCCGGTGGTCTTGGTACATGTAAAGAGAACACATTACATCACTTGGGGTATGTCTAAGCTACCCCGCTAGTTCGAACTAGCGGGGGTAATGTAGTCATCTGCAGTTGCAAATGAAGCCCGGGATTTCAATTTCCCGGGCTTCACTTGCATGAAGCCGGCAGGCGCCATTTTTAAATGCCGGCTCGTTCGAACCCCGTGCCGCGTGTAGCCGCGTGGCACGGGGTTCGAACGAGCCGGCATTTAAAAATGGCGCCTGCCGGCTTCATGCAAGTGAAGCCTGGGAAATTGAAATCCCGGGCTTCATTTGCAACTGCGGATGACTAAATTACCCCCGCTAGTTCGAACTAGCGGGGTAGTGTAGACATACCCTTACCGAGTGCTTGATGCAGGCTCCTAGCAGAGATAGTACAAACTGCTAGCTTAAAGTCTTTAGTGTCAGCCTCAAAGGGCCCTTTGAGGTTCCTTGTGTCTTCCATTTGGAGCTGGTCACGTGCTCAAATGACCAGTCTTTGTTCCACGTGCACACAGTCCCATGCACTAGCTGGTTTGCAGACTTCCAGCTGCATTCCTCAGGTGTGTATGGGCCATTCTGAGAGTCCTTGTCCATGAGGCAGTGCTACTTAGCACAGCCATTCACTGAATAACCATCCCTTACAGGAGGCAGTCCATTCCCATTGCTTCCTTCCAGACAGAAAACATTTAAAATACAAGAACAGAGTCCATTCCATAACTTCATATACAAACATCACACACGTACACAAGTATCATACATAGAATCAGCAGAGTACAAGCCTTCAGTAGACACCTTACATGGACCCCTTTGCGCAAAATATGGACCCAACACCCATTAGAGTACAGCAATGCCCTTGCTCAGAGCTAAAGAAATTAAATTTATGCATGCCAGCTTTGGCAATGGTCTGAAATCCAATTAACATTGGGGTAATGTATGTATCCTTATTCCCCATAGTGTAGGCATTTTGGCACTTAGCATTGTGATGTTGATATTTCACAGTTACTACCTGTAATTAGTGTTGGAGCTCCTCACCTGAGAAGGGGCATTCCAGAATTGGTGTGCTATGTGAAGGGGAAAACTGAGGCACAACTACATTTTATTTTTGTGGCTTTTTTTAACATGCAGCGTGTCCTTGGGTGCATTTCTTAACAGTTTCCAGGGTTTTGGCACAATCATGCATATTGGACATTTTACAATTCTTGGTAACAGCACATTGGTTATGGAAGTTAACATAAGCATGAGGAACAAACCCATAGCATGTGTACACTGACAATTCTGGCCTTTTAGATTTAAACAGCTGCAGCCTTCCTGGGCGCAGACAAGTCTTACCCTTCCCTCTTGCCCTGTGGGTTCAATTTCAGAGCTCCCTATCCCAAAGACAAAGGGCTGGCTGGTGTCTGTCCTGCTCACCATGGCCATGGAATTCTCTTGCTCCCCACAGCTGATCAGGTAGCAAGCAGTCCAGACACTAACCTGGCCCCCTGCTTTCAATCTAGTTTTCCAAGTGGGCCACTGCCTCACAGAGACAGGGTCTAGGTCTGTGGTCCCCAACACGGCGCCCGCGGGCGTCATGGCGCCCGTGGGGCCATTTGCATGCCCCTACCAGGTGCTCGGGGCTGGCCTGGCCCCGGGCACATGGCGCGGGCGCTTGCGGGGGGGGGGGGGAGTGTCGGCCCTGGGCGTGCGGCGCTTGCGGGGGGGGGGGGGAGCGGTGGCCCCGGGCGCGTGGCTATGGGGGGGGGGGGCCTGGCAAGTGTCCCTGCCCCCTGGCGCCCGGCGGGCGAACGGCCACGCC